>NC_091529.1:2500000-3750000 GCF_041682495.2 Bombus fervidus
ATACTTAAAGAACGAAGACTTCGATTTGCCATGCGTGGAAAATAAAAATTCCAAGAATCCTCAATCTCGCGTATTCTCTATTCTTGGATGTCGCTTGCATAATTCAAACATTCAGATGTCACACGTCAATCCTCGCAAAACAAAAAAAGTGAAACATTAAGAAAATAAACGCATCTAATCCTTCACGTGTCATCTGAAAGCAGTCAATCTTCGAAACCTACCTCCGCGGGCACGACTAAAAAATCCCAACTCACTGGCCGCTCCCTGAAACAAGAAGGGAGAAAAAAGAAAAGCCATAGACAATAGAGCAAAAGGAGCAGCTCGATGTGACAATCGCGGGGCCGAATGGATTTACGATCAAAGAATCGCGCTTGTCGAGGCAATCAAGGCCGGACGGTAAATCCTTCAGACTATGTGCGAGCTCGCCGACTCGAGAGGTCGATCCGCGAGTAGAGAGATCGGCTCGTCTGTGCCGCGGAATTATTTAATTTCCACCCCTTCCAGCTCTTGCTGGCTCCTCGAGGCTGCAACTTTCCGGCGGAATCGTTAGCGCGGCTCGCAGACGGGACTCTCGCTGGATCCTCGGAAAAGTGAATAAAACTCGCGTCGTTTCACGGCGAGGGGTGGATGCTGTGTTCGGTAAGAGATTCGAGAGCTACGGATAGGACACGTTTACAGGGTGTGCTGAAAATATGCCGTTCACTGTCGAGACGAATACTAGTGGAAGTACGAAGAGAAAGGTTTCGTCAGAAATTGAGTTTAAACGGAGAAAGTATTTGTTTCTTCTTTCGTATTGAAATAATTCGGGGGTGAATTAACATCTGACTCTTGGCTCTGTTCAATTTCAGATGATTTTATATGATTAGTGGAGATCATTTTGAGCGTGCGTGAACGATATAGGAACGAAGAAATGGTTAATTAGGGACGTTGTGTCTAGTGCTTTTTGAAATGGATGGATGGAAGACACGTACAATATATATTTTTGTCACATATGGCAAGAGTAGCACGTGATAGGTACTATGTACCCCAATCCACTCGTACATTTTACGAATTGCTTCTCACTGGTTATCGATATTTTAATATGAACATTCGCTTGGTCTTTTGTTAATCGTTATCCACGCGAATTTACCTTCGTCGATATACTACAAAAATTCCCATTCCGGTATATTAAAAATTCTGTCAAATCAAGCTTAAGGAAGAACAAATATTAACCATCCGACTTACCATCGAAATCAATCAATTCCGTAACTCCGAATTAACTTCAAATTCTCATTCAAATTCTACCTAATCTCATTTCAAAACGATTACTTTTAAATCACCCTCAGAGCGTCTCCAAAGCTCCGTACCTTGTCTACCAAATCTCGAACCTTCCGCTCCGCATCTGGGATAACCACCCCCCAGAAACGTTTCGTAAACCTCACCCTCGCGATTCGAAACTTCTCGACACACCTTGTAGACCTCATCCCCTAGGACCGGTTAGGAAAAATGTGCCTCCGTCGGATGCTTCCCCGAGCATCGCCAGGGCGTCACGGCGGCGCCCGACGACGACGAGTTGATAATTGGACGCCTCGTTACTCCGCGTTACTTTCACCCCCGTGCCCCTCTAGAAGTTTATTCTTCGGTCGAGCTGGGGCTCGAAAAACATCGCGGCCGCCTGTTTAAATCCTGACGGTGGTGGGTCGGCGCGGAAGTCGGTTCGTTAGTCGGAAAAAGCAAGAGGAACTCCTCTTCGCGTATACAGAGTCGCCTCTCGTTAACGGTTGCTGCAGGTGTGCAGCCCGTGAAATTACACCGTCGGTGTGTATCGCGCGTGACGAAATCCACGTCCATGGCTGGCTTTTTAGACGAGCATTAGGCACGTAAGGGTTAACGCAGTCGGCTAATAAATCTAGCGCGAGATCCGCGGAAGAAAGTGTCTCTTTCTCTACTTATCTGCTTCTGGATCTGATTATTCGTTGCCGTAAAAGTAAAGGTGGCTGTGTCAAAGCGACAGAGCGAGTTCTGTGAAAGTTGGGTGAAGAGCAGAATTGTAGAATTTCAACGTTACTTTCAGATTTGATTCAGCGAATCTTGGACTGTTTATAAGGTTTTCTTAAAGGGGATGTTTATTCTAGTTTTATTCTTTGGAAATAGTAGCCAATAATTTATTACATAGGTTGGTGGCTATATTTGCGTTGAAGATTTTATATTCGGAGAATTGATTTGATGAATTTTTATTAAACTGTTTACAGGATACATCTGGGCAATTTTTGTATTAATTCTATTTTCTCTTTAGCTGACACCTACACATTGTTATAATATTATATACAGTGTTTTTATGAAATGATAGACGAAGTTAGTTTCAACAAATACAATAATAGCGACCATGTAAAGCAGCCTCTCATCAAACAAATATTCCACAACTATTCAATTCAAAAATTCTCTCTCTCTCTCTCTCTCTCTCTCTCTCTCTCTCTCTCTCTCTCTATACTACCAAAATTAAACTTTCACTCTCAATCATTCATCGCACAGCAATACTCCATGATGTTTCAAATCTTTCAATCCAAGTGATAACTTCTCCTTGGCCACTTGGTTGGTGTCGATTCTCAATTACGAGAGTTCAGTAAAGGACAGCTCGTTATCGTAAACCGAAGACAGACTAAGCAACGAGTGGACGGTATCTGGACACAGGACACAAGGAAATTTGACGTGCTGGGTGTGTGATATGGCGGCAGAAACGAGGACACCGGAAAGGGCGGTATAACGATAGAGTAAGGAAAAAGTTGTCCGTCACAGGCCATATGCGAACGTCTGCACTTCTAGAAATGATCGCGTGTCCGGGAAAAACTCGTGCTCATCGGTAGGACGTGTGACTGGGGAGAAAAGCTGAAACGTAGTCGGGTGGGGAAAAGGTCGCGAAATTGGGCCAATAATTGGTTTCTCGAGTTGAACAACTTGGTATGTGGATCGTTCAAAGAACGAACGAAGAATACAGTAGAATTGCACATAAGAAAGGAATTGGTTAACTTTGCCCCTCGATCTGAAAGAAGTGAAAGACCAAAGTATGTTTCAAGATTTAATTAAACGGTTAAAGAGTTGAGCTTCGTTAGCGAGTTAGTTAACGTTACTGTTAAACTGTTAAGAGAGAAATTAGGGAAGTTGCACGGTAAGAAAAACAGTAGACAAATACTAAATACGTTTAAGTGGACACTGGAGAATTTTGAAAGCGGAAGCACGAGTTGCGAGAATTTTATTCGATATCGACAAAGTTGATAATCATACAATATTTTCAATTAGAATATTTTATCAAGTATTTCGTACTTTGCTAATTTTGCATTCGTGAATTTTAATTTTTATCTTCTTAATATCTGATTAATTTCCCAATAAGTAAATTGAATAGATTTGATTCTAGATCTATCACACATATTTAGAGTAAATTCCAATTTCAAAAAATCACATTTCAAAAACACCACGTTACAGTTTAAAACATTATTCAACGGAACAATCTTTCACAAACATTTGTGAGAGTCAACGTATTGAACCGCAAAACTAAACTACACTTTACTCGTTACCTATTATCACATTCAAAAATCCCATCTCACCGAAACCAAACACCATAAAAATATCAGCATCCCATTCCACGCTTCCACTCGCCGTCGTCACCTTTGCAAAGTTCGCCACTCCCAAACAAGCACCCATAGTCTACCGATCGAAGGGTGCGTGGACTCCACTAACAGCGAAGATCTCGGTGTACATCGCTGTCGTCTGGCTCATGAAATATCACGGGGTCAGGTCGCTTGGCGCTCGGCAAGTCTTAACAAGGCTCGAACCGGAGGAGGCGTCCCTTTATTTCGCAGGAGCGTCGGGGCCAATTTTCCCCGGGCGCAAGTGTCTCGCGTACGCGTGGTCGGTGACACGCGATAGCCGAATAGTTGGGCCGGAAGCGGAGGACTCAGGGGGCGGAGGCGTCGAACAAAGACCACGCCAGTTAGCCTGGAGCCACTTCCGATCCCTAATTGAGAAGCTCGTCCGGATATCTGTTCTCGTGGATCGGAACTCTATCTGAGCTCGACGATCTCTTCCAGTCTGTCTGTCTGTCTCTGTCTCTGTCTCTGTCTCTGTCTCTCTCTCTCTCTCTCTCTCTCTCTCTCTCTCTCTCTCTCTCTCTCTCTCTCTCTCTCTCTCTCTCTTGGTTCGTCCTCGCGTTACTAGTGCGGAGAACGAAGGAGTTCTCTGTCCGGGTCGAAGGCATTCGACACCTCGGGCCCTCGCTCGAAACACCCGTCTCGTCTCTGTACGAAGTTTTGACGACGATCGAACTTCTCGAATCGCTTGCTTTTACCTGTTGAGGCTGGCGAAATACGCTGATATATCGCGAGAGTTCAAGCGTGGGTCATTAAAGAGAGGAACATTTTCTTCGATCCGAGGAACCGATGGAGATGGTGTCGCAAAAGATTAGTCACTGATAAGGTCAACAGACCAAAGTGATTAACTCTAATTCTGAAATTGTTGAAATTCTAGTACCAAAGCCCTTGATATAATTTTCTTATTTAATTTCTTCAATTTCCTCTATGTTTAGTTTCGTGAAGTTAACCGATTAGGTAAATAGGGGGGAACATATACTGACTTGATTAAGTACTTTTACAAACCATGTTATAACACGTGCGACTTATACTAATGTAGGAAGGTTAATTCATGAACAACTGAAATCCGATAGACACTGCATTCATAGTAAACGCTTCGGATCGTAGGAAAGTAGAAGCGTTGGATCGTTAAACGTTCGATGAACAAGTATGTCTGATCTAGTTTTGTTCCTGCGTGTTCGTGTCTCGATGAATCATTAGACAATAACGGTAAAAGATTTTTGAATACGTTTGTGGAGGTTTGAATAGGTTCGAAGGTAAGGTATCGTGAATGGGAGATAGAGGTGGGTTCGTTTGGCCAGAGAAAGGATCGTGTTGTACTCCCACGACTGTGGCCGCTTATCAAACTGCGATCACCGCTCCTAGAGGTTTGCCTTTTCGAAACTGGAACGAGATGTAACGATCGACGCTTCGACCTGCCGAAGTCACGCTCCGGGATACGACTGACTGGTGTTGGATCGAATGATTTCGTGGGACTTTGAGAGAACTAAGGAGATTAAATTGTTTCAAAATAGATTCTATTCTTCTTTATTTTAGTTCTTAGATTCTGTTCAATTTGGAAATTGGACCATTTGTTAAATTGGAATTGTCTTTTATCGATAAAATAAAATTGGATTTTGAGGGCATAGAACACGCAAGTACAATTCGGGAAAGTATTATAAATAGGTATATACTTCTGTCACTAATGTAAGTAAAACACCTTTTCAGTCGTAGATATTTTTTTCAGAGTATAAGGTTGTCCGAAAAGTTTCTTTCGTTTCATAAGGTGATAATAGATGAACAGCAATTGCTGTTTTATATTATTTTATTGAATTAGATATGATCTATTTCTATTATTATATTCGTGCACAATTTAATAAACTAATATAAAACAAAAAACACCTAAATTTATTTCAAGCAATCAAGAACCGTCGATGCAAATACATCGATAAGTCGTTCACTTAGAATAGTTCACTGAAACGATTTTACACGATCGTTCGAACGGCGTCGAAAATAAATTGATGGTTGTATCGAAACGGAATAAATGTACGGAGACTGGCAGGTGAAGCCGCGGATGTCGCATTTTTCCCGAGTTTCATCCGGTCGTCGAACGTTAAGCGGCGCAATGCCTAATTAAAAAGTTCCGGGACGCGCGGAACACGACATCAATTATAATTTCCAGCCGGTATTAATTGTTCCGTTTCCGCGAACCCGCGGTCGGACAATGCGAATCTCGACAAGGTTGTTAATTTTTCCGTGGAGGACGTCGCTTCGTTAGTTCTCGTGGGTCGAGCGTAATTTCGTCGCGACTCACGATATCACAGTAAATAACGAACCCGCAGAGTCCAAGATAATTTCCAATCGATTTTTAAATGCCGCTTTGTTATTGAGAAATGTTTAATCAGGAGCTCTAAGGAAATCTTCTAGCGAAGATAATTAAAAAGGAATGAATTAATTCTTTCGATTTTCAATTATAACTAGTAGAATTAACGAAACAATTAAAATCACTTGTATAAGGTACATTACGTTGGAATTATTGCAAATATAAAAGCGTTTTTGATGAATGTTGGTGTGGTATTGAGACAGAAGCATGATTACATGTATTAATGGTTGGTAGTTTTAGTGCTGAAGATTACCAATGTGAAATTTCACCTTAAAAATTTTTTTTATATACTATTTTAATAATTAGCGAAAATAATAATGTTTCTATTTCTTGCATAATGTATTAAACAATATTAAAATATTCAATTACATTTGCTTTACTTTATTGATTTCAGAAGTTAAAAAGAATTAGGATGAATTTTCATATACAGGAGGAATTTTTCAAGGAGTAAAACGAAAAACCTATTTAATGACTAGATTGCGGATGTTTATGCATTCGTGAGAAATCCGAAGGTAAAAATATACAAACATACGTAGAATACTGAAAGTAAAGTATTACTTATGAAACTCAGTATGAAGATGGACATATCCTCAGATGAAAGACACCTCTGATTAGATTACATTTTGTTACCTTTATTCGCAAAAGTATGAATTTCCATAAATACATCCGCAAATTTATTAATGGCAAATGTGGGCTGACATAACTTTAAATCGACCCTCGTAATCGTTTTAAATCACGTTTGATAGCGGATCGTAATCCTGTAAAATCTTAATAAAGAGAGAAGGGAGGAAATGGTTCGGAATAATCGAAGTAGAACGCATTCGCATAAACGATTTCTCGTGCTGCTGACGCGTTCGTAGTGCGTGTCGTTTATTTTTCGTAGGAGCGTATAATTTCCAAGGAACCGTACGCGGTGGCACGTATTATTATCGGTATCGCGAGTAATTGCGACTGGCGTATCGATAATTGACTACAAGCGAGGGGCGTGTTGATCGAACTCGAATCGGCAGCTCGAGATGAGAGGCTTAAGAGAAGGTATGCGGTATAACAGAAAGAGAGTGAAAAGGATCTAAGAAATTTGAAGAGATAAAAGACATACAAGACGAGAGTAAAAGTAGTAAAAAATGACACTAAAGAAAGATAAGGAAAGAAGGTAAAAGAGATAAGAGAAAAAGAGGTTATAAAAAATTTCTGGAAAAGTGATGGAGTATTATGAAGAGAGACGAAAGAAGAAAAAGTGGGAAAGATGTAAGTTTGGAGTAAGAAAACAATGGGTATGAGAACATAGTAAATTTAAAAATAAGTGCAAGAAATGTGACAAGAGGGGACAATGGAGAATGAGAATTAAGTACGTGTAAGATTTGTACCATGCAAGGGTTGGTAAAGGGTTGAATATACTTAAAAAAGAATTACAGTCGAGTGTAAAAAATTAGAACATGTAAGACGTATGCAAATAAAATATGTAGAACATGGAGTAATTTAGATAAAAGAGAAAAGAATTATAGTCGGGGAGTCATTAAAGTCAAGCATAAAACGGTACGAAAATATCAAAGATAAAGTATAAAGAGAACTAAAAACGACTGAAAACACAAAGTAAAATAATATAGTCAAACAGTCAGTACCAATAAAGTCACAATGTACAAAGGGATCGTGGTAAAAGCAGGCCCTTCAATTTAAAATCATAAAATTCCGAAATTAATAAAGCATGAATTAACAAAAGAATCTTCTTACCAAACAACAGTATATATGTATTTAATATTTTATAAAACCAACGCTATATAATTCTGATATTAACAGAGTACAGGTTATTAAGAGGATCTCTTTACAGAACAATGCTTAACTTTATATGACAGGGTAAAATATTAAAAAAAAGAGAGAATATAATAGCTTTACGTATACAAGCTATAAAAATCAAGCCAAAGAGAAACTCTGAATAAAACAGAATAAAACGAGTATAACTAAGATACAAGATAAGCTCGAAGACATTAAGAGGTTCCAGTAAGCCCAGAAACAAAAGCAAGACAAAGAACCATCCATAACGACTGTCCATAAGCGAAAAGGACGCATGTATAGTAATTAAATCTCAGCAGAGTAGCGTAAGCGTAACTGGCCGTGGAGGATTCGTTCCAGTGATGGGATATTTATCGTCGACCGGTGTAATCGAGTACCCTGTCGATGATTTAGCGCGTTTCTTTCTACTCTCGCGAATTGGCGGCCGAATGATGGTGGAAAGCGATCCGTTCGCGGAAAAAGTCCACGACGATATATATCGCCGACCGTGGATTATCGCCGAAACGGCGACATAATCAACGATTCCCCATTAACTATTGAGCCCGGCGACGTTTATTGCCGGCCAGCTGATTTATCGACGCTGATTCCCTGCGACGTTTCCACTCGACTCTCTGTCCCACGGTTTCCGGACGATTCTACTGAATCCGCGCTCTTTCCTTCTCTGCCTTGGGATAGTAGCTTCGCGGCGGTACTCGTTTCAAGGCTAATTGTTCTGGGGTTCTGGATTTGTAGAAGTTCGATTTTTCTTCCTTTCTGACTCGTTCTTGAGATTTCTGGTTGTTTTTGATCTTTTGCGAGTTTTGCGAAATACGAAACACTTCTGGCGAAGGTTAAAAATGTTAAAAGTTGAGAGGAATTTTTGTACACCTTGGCAACTAAGACTGTTTTATAGTAAATTTGTATATTGTTTAAGAAATCAACGAATATTACGTATCCTTAAGAATTCGATTATCCATTCATAAAAATTCATGAATTTTTTCAGAAAAAAGTTCCAGAGTGATTCCGTTAACATTTATAAACTTAATTAGAAAATTGATGTTCTCTTTGCCATCTAATTGCTTTCCCAACGTCGTCCGCTATTGTTCATTACCGAGCACAGTTTGTTTCTTCTAATTAACAAATCCCAATCACTCTGATACAGTCAATCTCGCGTTACTAACCTCGTTAGTCCATCTCCAACTTCTTCTTTCCTATCTTCAGTCATTCACATCAGCGCTATTAATTCTACAATTAATTAAACGTAGACTGCAGGAACCAGCAGAATTCACCTTTTAATCAATCTCTCGGGCATCGCCAATACCTTCTAGCCATCTCCATTAATCCCCAAAGACTCTCCATTCCCGTCAACGATATTTATCTCGCAATTACCCTTCCGAAAAACCAAAAGGAGAAAAAGTCGAAATTCGCAAATGGTCGAACGAACGGAGCCAATTTCCAGGCGAACGTTTAATCAAGAGTTCCTCTACCTATGAACGTCGCAAAATCAACGAATCTCTCCTCCCATTCGATCATGGGTTCTACGTCCTAACTAGTCGACATTCATTTCGTTGGTCAATCGAAACGGAAGGCTCTTGGCCGTGTCTTAATGCGTTGCAAGGTCGATTCGTCGCGGATACGATGTTCTGTCGGTCGAAGGAATTTGTAGTAAGCCGCCATGTCGAATTGGACGGTTCTCCACCGAATTTACGATCGTCACTTAACGAGTTCTCTCTCTGCGCTAGTTTTAAAGAAGGATCACAAGAATGGATTCGGTCGTTAATCCTCGTCGGAGTCAAAAGTATCGTCACGAAACAGCGTTCGATGTCTTGTCCGCGTCTGCTCGGTTGGTCCATTAGCATGTTTACAAGGAAACTGTTTCAAGTGTCCACTTCAACGTTATTGAAAAGCACGCACGACGAGACACTTAACGCGTCGCGTGCTGCCTCGTGCGCTACCATTAACTACTTGGCTACCGCAACTTTCCAGTCAGTCCATTGTTCCAACGAATCTCTGGCTACCCTTAACGAATCGGCCATCGATCTTTGTTTCCCCCGACTACATAGACTGACCGTGCTCTCGCGTCGATTGCGACGTTGGGGTGGAGTTGCGGTTGAAATTGAAATCGCCAAGGCTCGCTTAATAAGGAACGCTTGAATATCGAAGAATATAAGGAGCGGGTGGGTGAAGTATTGAGCGCTGCGGTATTAAGGATTCCAAAGTCTTCGGAGTGAGGTATTTGTGAAATCAGAGATTCGGAGATATAGTTTTCGAGAGTGAGGTATTTATGTAATCAGAGACTAAAGGATATAAAAATGTAGATAGATGTTCAGAGCTTCGAGAGTTAAGATTGCAAAGGTATAGAGATTTATGGTTTCTAAAGGTTTCAGACGTCGAGAATTCAAGGAAGCAGGAGTTCAAAGGATCAAGAATTCAAGCATGGTATTTTTAAATCCCTCGAGTGAAAATAAAAACATTCGAGAATCCCGAAGAATATAGAAAGCGGTAGTTTAAAGGATCAAACATTTTTGAATCTTGCAAGCGAGAATATAAACATTTGAAGATTCCAAGAATTCCAAGGATTCGTAAGATCGAGTACCAGCTCGATCAAACTCCATTGATATCTATTTCTATTACCTGTCCTATTATTTTTGTGCCTCGCTATAAATTCCCTTCTCGAAATTTTCTAAATAATCACTGTTTTCGATCGTCCGGTGAATACGTCGAACGTCGTTCGTTCCACGCGTTACAATTTGCGCATGGAAGAATGAAACAACGAGGAAACAGAAGGTAGAAAGGCGTAAGACGAGGGACACGAATGACAGGGGTAGAAGAATGTCGGGGAGTCTGGCTGAAGGTGAAAGAAAAGAAGGGAAGAGAAGGGTCGAATAAGAGGCGAGAGAGAGAAAGAGAGAATCAGGCGAGGAGAAGCAAAAAGCACGAAACTCGCATTTCCCTAAGTATAACGTATGCTCTTAATCCTGGAATTTATGCGAGCGGAATTAACGCGCGCTCGCTCGGCCTGCCTCCAGCCGGCTCTTCTCGATTGCACGGGTGTGGCGTACGCCGGACTGAGAGCTCGACTTAAGTACTGTCGCGAACGACGTTGTGTGCGTTCACGTGCGTGTGCATCGATAACTGCGAGCATCGACCACGTCGATGAAAGTGCAAGTTGAGTTTTTTTGGGGGAGTTGTGTTGGGATTTTGTGGATGTTGAAGAATGGAGAGAGAATTGGATTGTAATAGGTTTGATCGATCGTTTTTATACATATTTTATCAAACGTATGCGGTTTAACTCTATTAAGTTCCTTGAGTCATTTTCGTTTCAATCCTATCTTTGTATCGTTAAGAAGTTTCGTGAGTTACAGAAAAATATGACGCGATCGTTATAATCTCTCGTTTGAATATTACGTTACAAATCTCCTTGGAACGTTAAACCCGTTTTTACGGCGATTCCAAATTCTAAAGGCAACTCACCAAAACGTAAAAATTCATATAAAGGAACTTCGTCAAAACCAGAAAGCCTGCAGCAGTCTGAATATAAAAATTCTATCAAACGTTATCAAAATTTAAACCAACCTCTACTTTAATCAACCAAACCTAAGATACTTGCTTATCACCCTGTACTCAGATAACATAAACCCAAATCATATCCCACGCTCTCTAAACAATTTCCCTCATTCCTCTCTCCATAGCACCCTTGCCACAAACTCAACACTTTCTCCCTCGTCCATTATACCATTCCAACCCTCATAGTTCGAGCGCGTCCAAACACGATCCACCCTTCACTTCCGACGTTAGAACAAAAACGGTCGGTCGAAACGGTGTCTAGGTCCAGCTTGATCGTCATTGTATCGATTCCTAGGTCGCCTTCGTTGCCGGATTGCGCGCAATCACGGGTAAATCGCGCGAAACTACGAACCGCAGAGAATTCCTTTACGGGGTCGCTGTTTGCCAGCGAACGGGGTGGCGTCTGTCGCCAAAGGTCTCTTCGGCTCACGCACCAACGCATTCCAACCCTTTCGTGTCCCTTTCGAAAAGGGTCTCTGTCGGGTCTCCGCGCGGCAAGACGATTCTCGCGGCCGGGTGCGCTCATGCGTTTTCCGCCGAGTGCACGGGGGGATGATGAGGAGAGGAGGAGAGAGAGAGAGCGAGAGAAAGGGACGGACACATGCACGAGAATCCAGGAGTGGAGCGTCTGAGAGGACGGGAGTCACCTTTTGGCTTAAAGGGAAACGGGGTGGTTTGAGGATGTTTGAATGGGAGGGTCTGCGTGATTGTCGCTGGACGGATTTTAATTTGAGGGAGAATGTGTGTTGTTGCGTCAGGAAGACAAGGAAATTTGGGTGGGAGATGGTAAGGGTGGTAAGAGTAGACGGGTGTTTATGCAAATTCTAAATTTTGATCAAACGATTGAAGAAGTATCTAAATAAGGGACTGTTTCACTCTCTAAATATTGTAACGATTACTTTATTTTGGATATTTTGTATATTCTTACATATTACGCACGTTCTGCGTATCTTCGCCTTACGTATATTTAATTCTTTTTATTAAACGATTAAAGAAGTGGGATCTCAGTAGAGGCTTGTTTCGTTCGCTAAATTTAAATATTAATGATCACTTCGTATCAAGAAACTTGGCAAAAGTTCGACATTCTGTACTCGGATACAGAACATTAATACACAAATTTTCAAGAATCACAAAATCTGTGTAAAGTTGACCAGATTGGTTTCTGTAAGATTCAATAATCAATTTACGACCACACTGTTGGAAGCAATGACTTGAAAGTGAGATTGCAACTCGACCATAAAATAAATTCCTCTTACGCTCAAAGTGAAAATTGCGACTTACATACAATAGCGTTCGAGAAAAGCTGGGAAAATGCGAAGTAACATGGCGGTACGAGGTTAATAGGCTGTTTGACGTGGCGAGTAGCGAATTGTCGCTGGCATACGCGAGCGTTTCACTACGAATCAAATTAGATCGCGTTCTTCGAACGTGGCCGGTAAATCGTCCGCTCTATCGACACTTGAATGACTTCTTTCCCAGAGTTGCATTGGAACGCCCGTCACGTCGCACGCTCGACGCGATCGCCTTTTAAAAAGCCCGAGACAATCGAGATTTTTCCGTTCACGGCACTCCGTTCTTACCGACTGTGAACAGTTATTAACCCTCCCCGTGATTGCCTCCGTGTTACTGAGTCGAGAGTGGATTTTGTTTTTCCTCTCGTTGCGTTATTGCGCTCCTTCGTTCCTACTTTCTCGCCTTTCATCAATATCTTCAGAGGTAAAGTGCTTCCTTATGACTGAAAATAGTTATTCCATGATAAAAAGATTTCATCTATGAAAAATTAACGTCCCCTCAGATGTCAAGCGTATTTTTAAAGGAAAGTAGAACTTTTTATACGTAGATTCCGTTTTAAGGCAGAATTCGAAGGGTGAATTTTTGTTAAGATATAACATATTGCGTACTATATTTTCTTTATCGATATCTACTCTTTTTATTATTATATTCTTCTCTGTTAAACATTTTTCAAATTTCTGATATTTTGGGGAGTTTTCATTAAAAATTACAGATGTTTGTATTTTTACTATCACTTTCGCTATTGTCACAAATGTGTACATAATCTCTCAAATTATTTGGTAATCTTACTTATTAAATCACTGCTTTACAAAAATCTGACGTAATTATCTTGTTTAATGATACGTTTATACATATTTGTATTTACTTATAATTGAAAGCTATTTAAATGCCAGATTTTCTAAAATTGATGAAATTATGGTTACGTTTGTCACTCCTATATGATATGTTAAAGTAGATATTTTTTAATAAGAAGGAATGGTGACAGAGAATGGAGAATGTCGAAAGCAGAAAAGACGATAGATTTCAGTACTTATTGTCGCTCATAAATGAAGCGGAGTGGTTTTAAAAGTATCCAATCTCCTATATTTATTGCTACAATTGCAATTATAGTTGAAGTGACACAAGCGAAGGAATTCGTTCTTGCATCAGGAACGTCACAGAGCCACTATGTCACTGCAATCTTTAACCGCAATCTTTAAATGCAATCTAGTTCTTGAATTATTTATTCATTCTAATGCACATGTCTTCTGTGCATTGAATATTGCCAAAGGGTAGAATGTAATAACAACCTCTCGCTTTGGGACATTGATCATGACTACTATATCATGATTCTGTTATAAATCATTAGCTATCGGGTACTTATGACCAATAAAAACGACCAATGGAAACTTCTGCACCCTTAGATTCTTATCGTAACTCGAAGTAACTCGAAGTCACTAAGTGAATAATTCAGAAAACACAGTAAAACTTTCAATATCAGAACAATTAGAGGAACATGACCATTCAATTGGAGTTAAATTTGGACTAATATAGTGGAAGATAAAAATCGCTGCTATAGAAATATAATATTGTTTGAATTATATTCATGGACGAAAGAAATTTGTATTGCTGTTGTTTATATTTGTAGCATTGAATCGTACAAAGATAAAATGTATGTAACATAAGCGTAATATTTTTTAATTATACTGATGAATAAAAAATATCTTTATCAGTGTTCATCAGCTATTTATTACTGACTCGTACAAATTGTTTAATCTATCGTGTAATCTAACGTCAACAAATCACATTTCTATCCATCGTTTCGTAATGATGATCACAATCTCAAATTATCTCGAACATCTCAAAAAGAAAAAGAACTTCATTCCCCTATTGCACCTATTTGCCAATCTGTTACACCTATTTCTGAACCTAAATGAAAAGTCGAATTCTACTCGCCTACAGACGAAAATCATGCGTGTCTGTGCAGGGAAGTTTAAAGACGTTCATAGTGATTACGCAATCAGCGATAGGCTCGTCGAGTGTAACAGGTACCGTAAATTGACGGCGGACGTAGGATCTGGAGCGATTTGTTGGGGGACGGGGCGCGATCGAAGATGAAAATCGGCCGGTCGGACGCGGCTTAAGTGATATCGTTGCTGTCGATCGCGGGAGGAGGCGGTGAACCGTGATCGAGTAGGTGTTAGATCGTATCTGTTGTTGCTCGTGTCCTATGAATAATGGAGGTAATAACGCGCGGCCAAAGGGATTTTTGACCCGTTCAAACGCTGACGAGCGTTCTCGCGAACAGAGAACGGTCTTTCTTTTTTCCTTTTCCCTCGTTCCCCTTCGAGAAATCGTTCGCGACGTAAGCGTTGCTTGGAAATGTTCCGAGCGTCGATTGGAAACGCGGTCGCGTAAATTATAGTGTTGCACACCTTGCTGCGCCCTCTATGCTAAATCAATGGCGGCGAAGGGTATCAGGGCGAATGGAATTATTAAAATTCCTTTTGGTTAGAATGGACAAGTTGGAAGTAGATTTATCGCGATTTGTTGTTGGCCGCAGGTCGATGTTTTTACTCATTCTTGACCCTTTGATCTTGTTTCGGTATTGTTCAGGCAGTTGTGCTCTTTGAGATTAGCGAAATGCCTTGTCTGTTTCTTGGTTTTCGTTTTAAAGGCTTCATGGAAAATGGAAAATGAGGTATCGTGCGGAGAGAAGATTCACATTCAGTGTGTAAATTGGTATATCAAAGATTAATGATTCGGTATAAGAATTATTTAATCGATTAACTTTGCCTTAACCTTCCAAAAGCTACATATATAGACATTTTTTATTAACTGTGTTGTAAGTAGTAATTTACAACCTTTAATCTGAGGAATTGAAGCTATAAAGTTAGAATCATAAGTAAAGTTTTTTGAAGTTTCCTATGCTCAGATAACGATTAGAAAAATCATATTGATCGAAAGGTGGATCGTAAAATAAAGACTGTAACGTTACTACTAGTATTTAAAAAAAAAAAAAAAACCCAAGGTCTGCCACATAATATACCTCTTAGTTCTTTTAATTTTTGTTATAATTAAACAGATATAGCCAATTTCTGAAAGCTATCTTATAATGATTGTAGTTAGTGTTGAGTGAGTTAGATAGGAAGAAAAGTAGAATATCATAGAAGCTGAGGGTTGTAGCAGGAGCATAAAACTAACGTGACAAAGGGTTCTCAAATCTGTGGTTCTAGCCATCGAGTATAATACCAAAGTAGAATATAATCTTGATACTAAGATTACCTAAAATTAACTTCAACCACTGCCTTAACATAATAAAACAATATTTCAACAAAATGATCAACCCCCGTCTGTTCTTTATTTTCCCAACTTAATACACCTTTTGATATTAAATCGGCACAAGTCTTTTATTGAGAAAATTTTATTAATTCTTTTATTGAGAAAGAAAAATAATAAACTTTCTATACATTCGGGTACAGAATCGTTTATATTATTTATAAATAATAAACTAAGCTTTTCATGTGTAAAATTAACGAAGAGGGAAATACACGAGGGTTTACAAACAGAAGTTGATGCAAAAATTAAAAAAATGGTCGTCGACATTTAGTCTCGACTGCAATTATAGGAATTACAGCGGCTGCTACGTTTTCTTTCTCGTTGCTCGTAGCTACGTAATCGTAAAACGAGGCATCGAGATCGTGTGCAGTCGAACGCAGCTGGATCTGAGTCGAAATTAAATTCCTCGTATCGCAACCGAATCGCTATACCGAGTTGATTCTAGATTGCGTGGAATTCCTTTCAAAGGTCAGCTTCGTCTAATCAGACTGGCAGTGAGGTCTTTTCACGGTGCTGCCGTTTAGATCGAAAAATCCGAACAGAAAGTCTTTTTTTCACGATTCTTCAATAGTTATCGTAACGTGCCCCCGCTATTTGTAAGCGGATACGTGACAAATTGAAAGTGAATAATGAAAGAGCAGAAATCACAATATCTATGATGCAATCTGTCGCTTTCGTAATAAGAATCGTAAATTGTGCAATTCTTTCGACTCGAAATGTTCGTCGCGAACGGTATTTTAATTGTCTATCTATATTCGTTATAGATTGTGATTGATATCATGTCAATATTCTGCACTATTAACTTTAACTCGAATGAATTCGTTTGATCGTTACTGACATTTCTAGGAAGATTGGAAATTAACTTTTTTACCATATTTCCTATGATAGATATTTCCATTCATAAGTCAATGAATATTTCACAATGGTAATTGAACACCAGGTACTACACTACATTCGTATAATATCATTAGTTCAGACTAAGACTAGGTTTCTTATGTAACTTAATCTACTCTATGTCATATTCATGTTTAAATAAAAATGAAGTTAAAATTCCTACCTTTCGTTAATGAGAAAGAACTACGCTAACAGTGGAAATATAGATATTTCTAGAAAAAGGTGATGAACCTATTCTTCTTAAATTACTAAAGATATAAGGTATAAGATATGAAAATAGAAAAATCAATAATTAAAATGACCCTTAGTTTTCGTACCTGAAAGAGTTAAGATGAAATCTATCTTTCAGCCAGAGAGGCCAACAAACAAATCTTACAAAAAGAACCATTCCATCAAAAATTTACGATCAAGATACGAGTGCACGCGACAAGAGATTTTCCCGCAAAACGACGATTAGAAACAGTCGACAAAAATCTGTTTGCCGTCCGGTAGCTATTCGTAGTGGCTACTTTTTGCTCATGTAATTAACGAAATCGCTCGCGAATCGAATTTTTCTCTGCGCGTGATGGAGATCTCTAAATGGAGATTCCTTAGGAAGTTAAATGTTTTGGTCACGTGACCTCATAATTTTTCATTGCGTCACGATGCACGCTCATCACCACGAATTATACCCTATAACACATTCGAACTACGATCTACGAACTCGTGATAGATATTTCCACTGTGATACTTGCGCCAGAGAAACGATTTTCTTTTTTTACAGCTGAACGAACACTCCACCAATGAAATCGTAGATCGTTCGTGAAACGCAAGGCGGTCGTTCTACCGCGTATTATTCGCTTGAGATTGTTCGATGGCCTTGTTAATGGGTAAAGATCGACCTGATAGGAAGTCTACAACCTGGAATATTTCGTTATTTCGATATTTACTTTAAATCGCGATCTGCTGTGCGCTCTGTCTAGTGTGTACTCGGCCAGTCAGCGTTCCGATTTCCTAGCTGATGCGAGCTGGTTTCGTTTTGTTAGGAAGTTTGCTATTGGATAAACAAATTGAATATTAATCGGTTTTCGACGGTATGTAGTTCAGTGGGTTCGAACGTTTACAGTTTAGGATTGTTTCTTTGCTTTAGGAAGTCCCGCAACTGCACGAATACTTGGTAACATAGTTGGTTTGTTGATTTATTAATGAATCAGTGGAATTTTCACACAAGTGGAGAACGACAGATTTTTTGTCTATGTTGTTACTCAATACCAAATAGCGATAATACTCAGAAACCCATAAGGTATAGAAATCTTATTTTATTTTATATCGTCCTCTCTATCCCTGATTCACAGAAAAAGAATGTAACACGAAGGAAAAAAGAAAAGACAAAGAAGGAACATAGCACGAAATTGGTGAAATCATCGTGCCAAACTTATCAAGCATGTAAACGATGCTTATTTCCATTCACCAGAGGGCATGGTCTAAGGGATTTTATACAGATTCTGGTCGCGTACGAAGCACGCAAACTGATTATAATAAAAATGGCAAATTGCAGATCGAAAGCAAAATGGTTCAGGCAATTTCTGCGGTTCCCAATCACGTAGATTTACATTTTTAATTTCCGCCCTTGGTCGCCGGCCCCTCTACACCGCTTTAATTGACGTTTCCTCGCTTCTTATATCTGCCGCTTGTCGTCTCCTCTTTTCCCTGTTTTCTTCCTCGCGGGTATCGACTTCCTTCCAAGCTATCGACAATTTTTCAATTACTCGAGCGTAAGCGAAGTAAATTAATTGTTACGCCGACTCGCTCAGTTTCCTTTCCCTCCTCCGTCACTTTCTTCCCTTCGTCTTCGTCTCGTTCCTCGTCATTCCTCCTTCCCTCCCACTCTGCCTCCCTCCGTCTATTGCTACGTCTTTTGCTCGCCGTCGACTGGAACAGCGACGTAGTCTGTTCACAGGGGAAATGAGAAGTCTGCAGGCCATCGAATTTCTCCTTGGTTGCGGGATACACTTCGTTAAAATTGGCGGAAAGCTCGGAGAAAAAGAAGCAACGCGGATTTAGAAGGTCGAATTCGTCTGGAAGCCTAGCAGTCCAGGGTACGAATTCCATGGTCTTGAAATTGGCTACCGTACGGCGAGTTGCTTACACTCGGCGGGATCGTTGATAAATTAGATAAACCACTGTAGACCGGAGCTTGTAATCTGTAGAAAAGTTTAATCGCGATCGATCGGTTTTCTTATTACGTCGAATACCAGACGAAGCGTATTGACTCTTAATGCGTTCGTTGGAATGCTGTTTGTATCTGCCAATTTGACAGATAATAGCGAATTATTTGATAGGTAATTATTTTGAAACCTTTATATACATAGATATGCTAAAGAAATATTAAGAGAAAAATGTGATCTATTGGGTTGGCAACTAGGTAATTGCGGATTTTGTCAATACTATCTAATGACAAAATCCACAATCACTTAGTTGCCAACCCAATATATCTGAAATACATAAAAGTATAGTTCAGCTTTTAATATTTATGCATTAATTATGAATGTCAAAATATCTATGTCGGTAGAAGCTAGCCCATAAAAGGTATAGCAACGATCAGCTTGGTTATTTTTCCCATTCCTTCATCTGTATGTAAGTTTCTTCCATTTTTAATGTTTTACAATCTGTCTTTTCTATCTTATTACGAATGTCTTTTACTCCTACTAGGTATCTTTATTTCATCCAGCGCGCTTTTAGAGCAGACCATTAGTAGCTTTAGAAGCAACGTTGAAATAATTAAAGAGAACACATATTATAGTTGACTACGGTGTGGAAATTGTTTACCGAGTGAACAATCGTCTGTGTTTTATTTGCCTGCGAAACAAGCAGACCGTTTAACGAGACGGTTTTCCAGGTAAAACTGAAACGAGTCACGTTAGGAATAACGATAATAATAACAATATCCACTTTATTACTGCACGAGTGACAACAAGTGAGGGCGCGCTATAATGTATGTTTCGCAAAGAGAAAGTTAGGGAAAAGCACGGTGGGCGAGGTTTGGCATAAGCTACTGTTACAAAATCTAAATTCAAAGGAAAAAGTATAAATTGTAACAGCAGCAGAAATGAATTGTATAAAATGCGAAAACGAAAAATCGGACTCAATGTGTGAAAGTAGTGAGTTACTGTTCTAATATTCCTCGAATAGTCGATTATTAAACTTACAAAATTGTTGAGAGAAACTGTTGCGGTAGTTGGCCATATAAGATGTGACTGCGTTGTGAATTCTGAGTAAATAAGTATATACTTCTGTACTATTAAGAACTTACTATTGAATTAATCGTCAAAAATATTGAAAATCGAAAACCGGTAAATTCCAGAATTTTGGAATTCGTAGATTCGAGATTTAGTAATTAGAGAATGGAGAACTTGAAAAGTTGGGAACCTACGAACTCGAGAATTTATAAGGACTTCAAGAACCGAAGAATTCGTGATCTTGGGAAATCGACAACAAGTCGACAGAAGTCGACAGTTTGAGAATTTGGAAATGTTGGGATTCGGGAGATTAAGAATTCGAGGAACTTACAAAATGGAGGACTTGGAAGGTTAAGTATCATCGAAGATTTGAAAATTTGATGTTTTTGGAACTCAGAAACTTGGAAACTTGAGAAATTCAGAATTCGAAGATTCGAGGAGAGCTTAGGATTTTGAGAGCTTGAGAACTTCGAAACTTGGGAACTCGATAACTTGGAAATTGTAAAATGTAGAACCTCAGGAAAATAGTTATTTAGAAATTAAAAACTCGTAAGATTTCAAAATTCAAGAGTTTAAGGATTCTGGTCTTGGAAGCTTCTTGACCATCGAATTTCTAAAGCTTCAGAGCATTAGATCTTTCGATCTCTGGGTTTTTGGATCTTCGTAACTATAGATCTTCGAATCTTGTAATTTTGAAACAACATCTCGTGAACCTAGAAATTGAAAATTTTGGAAACCCGATAACTTACTAACTCGGGCTGCCTAAGAACTCGAAAATTTAAAAATCGATTACAGATAATCCTGATTTTCTTCTGAAATACTCATACGAAACTATTGAAAACTCATTGCTATTCCAAAGATGATGAGATCGGATTTCGTAGCGAACAGGATGTAGAAGATGGAGACCGAATTTTATTGAGACGTCTCCGATCGAATTGCAGGTTCTCATTTTCCTGGATATGACAGGCGATTGACCGGTTTCGACAAAGATTTTTCTTCTCGTAGCACAAAAAATTGATAGAGTGTCGGCTCGCCCAGCCTAGGGGAATTTCATATTTTTCCTCGTGGCCGTCCGCACGGCGAATGAGAAACAGCTAATGGCACCAGGTGCGGCTGTTCGATGGAATATAAATAAATACGAGACGATCGATCAAAAGCATCGAGTGCGCACGGACCGCGAAGCGACACGCATCGTTGATCGCGAGGGGCGATGTTTCCTACGGTTCTTTCGGCGGGGAACCCGTCGGTTGGCGATTCGTCAACGCTTTGTCGACCAGTTGCGCCTGATTGCACACAAAACTTGACCAGTTCTATAGAATTTCGTGTTCCTCCACTCGATATGTACTCTTTTCCGTGTTCCATTTTCCTTTTACGTGGAATATTCTCGGGCAAGAAACCTTGATCTAAGATCGTATGTGACAGTAAAGTATTTTATCGAAAATGGAATACCGATTCTTTCATAGCAATGTATAATTTCTCCCTAGAGTCAGGTGTTAATACATTAAGTTGCGTGCACCTATAATGTCGATGGAATGTGAATTAAAAATCACGGAAAGGATGTTCCTAAAAATTCATATTAACCTTAGGAAGCTATCGCGGGTGGAAGTTCACTGCAGCACGTCGTTTTTATATTAAAAAATTAATAATGTTAAATACAGTATTTCAGTTAAATGAAGTTAAATATAATATTAGATGAAGAGTAGAAAAACGCCGAGTTTCAGTGGTTACAACGTATGTAGTAACATTGTCATGGTATTATTATAGGACAATAATACTAGAACAAAATTCCTATGACGCTAAATTAAGTTATACAGCTAATTTTTCTGTGAAATTACGCTGATAAAAGTACTTGTACAAATATTCTCGAAAGAGAAACCTACAAGCCATTATTCATTTAAAAGTACATCCTGCCAGCTTTTCCCACAAAAACGTAAAAAGAATCAATTCTAAGTAACTTCTCGTTACTCTTCTAACGAGTTTGCTGAAAAACTTCTTCAGATTGCTCTTTTTCTCCTAGTCGCGTTTCCACTCAAGTCGTAATTTAAGAAACGAGAAAGGTGACGCGCTGTAACGACCAAGATTTTTGAATGATTAATGTCGTGTCGCGAGCAAGGTTTAAGTCGGTGCTCGATTAATGCCAGGCCAAGGGCCCGAATCATTTTTCTTCCATTGAGTGATGCCTGTTCAGCTTGGAAACGTTCCGGACGCGACGATGAAACGCGATACACGAACCCTCTGTCAATCTCTACGGTGCTCCGGGATTTTCTTGTTCTTCGTTGGCCACGCATGTTACTCGTACACTGTTTCAATCCAGTCACGAACGTCCTACATGTTACGACCTTAAGATTTCTTGTACACTACCTGTGCCTTCCAGGTGGCTCCGATTCACAAGCAGTTTGGAAAAGGCATGTCGATCTGGCGTGTTCGATTTGTGCCTGTAGCTTATTGTGTTACATGATTTCGTTATGTTCCCTAATATGGATTAGAATGTGTTGTAGCTATTTGCATAATTTAGGTTTCTGGCTCGTCTACAATATTTATGTTTTTGACGAGTGTGTTTTATATCTCGTGGTTTGTTTATTGACTCTTATGATTTTATTGTTTATGTTCACTTAATTTTTTTAGTTTGTAATCATTGAGTTATATATTGCATTTAGAATTTGTATATTTATATTAATCGAGCATTTCTTACATTTAAGGATATCATAGCTTAATGGAATTTAACTTACATTTATTGATTTTTTGTTCACTTATATCCACTAATTTTTTCTTTAAGTTCACTGAAATGTTTGCTTTCGTTCGAAGGGATTTTTGTTTATATATACTAGAAAAATTTATATTCACTGAATTTTTTATTCTCATTTATCTAGATTTTTATTTACATCTACTGAATTTTTTCGCTTAAATTCACAGGATTTTTTAATGTACCTTTCGATTATTTACCTATACATTTTTAAATACTGTAGAAAGTGGATGAAATAGTTATAAGATAGAAATATATTTGTAGGTTTGTTTTTAACATAAAATTATTTTTCAATACAAGATTTTAATATAAATCTTCAGCAAATATTAATAACTTTCTTTTTTCTGTTTCAGGTAAGTGTACCATACATTGCATCAACGCCTAGCATCAGCTTCGGTATGTGAAAGATTACGTCAGTTCTTATCATCTCCCTTCAAGTTCATGTAACACCAAACCCCTTACATGTCCTTAAAATCAAGATTCTATTTATCAACCCTTTTCCACTTTATCTAACCGTGCCATTCGATCACCGTCTAATCGCTATCGACGAAGCTCGACTAGGGGGGTCCAGCCATGTCCAAGTAACGTTAGTCAACCAGGCTATATTTTTCACCGAACACAAACAGTTTATTCTTGGCCGGACATTCTATTCTAACCAGAATGAACGGAGGGAACCGAAAAAGTCGCAGCGCGTAAATACGAACGATTAGCGTGTCATCCATCATCCAGCGTGACGCTCAGTTACCAAACATTCGTTTGGACAACGTGGTCGCGTCCTGTCGCGTTTCAGTTGTCCCTGCCCCTCTCTTTCGGGGCCTGTACCCAGCCAAGCTGGAAAAGACGTCCCCTTCCGGTGGCTGGAAACGAGCTTTTTATCGCTAATCGGATTTTCTGAATTCCTCGTCAGAGATAAATAGATTCTTCTGTAGTAGAATCAGTGCTACGAAGCGTCGATCCACGAGTCTGTCGATGGACATCGACGTGGTCGACGAAGATGGCGAACGACGTTGGCTGAAGATCACGAGAGATCGGTCTATAATAAGATCGTTGGATCAATGAGGTTGTTAGGGTGCAGGAAATAGGGAGAAGCCTCGCGACGTATAATATCGGCCGTCGCTTTTGAAGGCTCGTTCAACGAGAATTGCGTTATTGACGGGAAGTGGGTCTGTTCGACGAAGATTTTGCTTCTTACCAAGATGACAAGTGTATAGATTCGCGAGAATCTCAGGCTCCGTTGTGAAAAGACGAATCGGAGATTTATTGCGACATTGTCGAACGATTGGAGCAATTGTGTTTTCTATCGTCGCTCCTCTGTGATACGCTTGTCGATAGTTTCTTTTCTGAGAAATGCTTTTAGGCAACTCGAAAATATTCTGATATTCTAGACACGATTCTGTATAACATATTTATGAATTAAAAGATATATTTATATAGTGGACGAGGAATTTGACACTGGCTTTGAATCGTACGATGTCAACTCGGAATTATTTTTCCCTTCGTGTTAGAAATATTTAAACATTTTTTTAAAAAGTACATGCCTCGGTTTATTCATTTTTGCATGAAATATTTTTGAAGATTAATAAATCGAATGCAACTTTTTCAAACACTTTCAATTTACATCGCTATATCGTTTTTATCGATTGTACATATTTAGGAGTTGAAATTCAAAATAGATATAAATTTATAACAGTCAGAAATAGGTCAAATTTTGCGAAAGAGAATGCTATAAGGAATATGTAGATTAGGCTGGTTACAAATGTGAGGTTGTAGTCAAACAAATTTCTGTCACAAGTGTCTCGCGCGCAATGCCTGCGTCTTTCTGTTAGCGACGCTAATGAAATTTTCGTATTCTTCACTCTAAAAGTACCTATGAGAAAGTTCTCCTAGTTCCTCTCTTGTGGGACCAGCAGCGAAACTTCGGATGGCAAAAGTTCTGCTTCCTTCTTCTTCTTGACGTAGCGATTTTCAGCAACTGTTTCGTGTATCTTCCGCTGAAATATCGCGAGATATTTCGCCCGAAAAAATGGCAGAAATTTACGCAGCAAGTGTGATCGTCATACTCATTATTCCTCACATCTTGTATTCATTAAACTTGTCGGCTCTCGTTGACTATCTCTAATTTTCTGGAATTCTGTTTTCGCTATTCGCATTTCCCTGTTTTCTCATGCTCCTGCTACACTTGGTGAATTCAGAAGCCAAAACCAGACAAATTCAGTTTTTGAAAAAATGTTAGCATTAGCATATACATGTAATTATTGATTCATTTTTCAAACCAAAGAATTAGATTTGATTACTTTAATTCTTGTGCAGTTTATTACCGACTGGAAATACGATCATACTATTTTGAACGATTCGAAAGGAAACTTTTTTTACTTTCATTAATATGTAAAAAAAGGCATAGTCTATTTACAAAGAAAAATAATTTTTCTTTCGAATCTCTCTCAATATTCTACATATACAGTTATTTATACTACATCTTCGTATAAATACATACTTCTTTGATATCTTCAGACTTTTTCAGTTAAAAACAGCTAAATTCAATTTGTGGTTAATTAATCAAGTTCAGTGTGTGAAAATATGTACGTGCACAGCGTCTCGTAAAACAGAATGCAACTATTCCGTTGGTAGTGTGGTAAAGAAGATGATGAGACAAAGATAGTACTGAGAGGTGTGCAAATGTGTATCGACGAATATCTTGTAAACCACATATCAAATAAATCTTAAACTATTTTGATATCATTTCTAAGTGTAATCTAAGTGTTCTTATACATTTATTTTGGCGATTAAAATCCACAATTCTCAACACAATTAAAGAAAATTGAAGAAGTTAAGGTTCTCAATATCCTCCTTATCGTTCTTCAAAATTCTAAGATTTTTAATATATATCCATCGAAAACCCTAATATTTGGAAACAAACGCGAGTTTGGAAACAACATTCCACCATATCCTTCCATCATTACGTAACTTGTTCCGAATTTCAGACACCTATACCATGCATCTCATAAAAGTGCGAGAAATCCTCAAGAAGAAATAACCTCCGACGCCGAAACAAGCAACGCCGCGTTCTTCAATATCCTCCAGCTTCCAAACAGGTTTCCTATTATTCTTTCTTAGTTATAGCTGCGCACTCGTAAGACTTTTAAATCACTCTGTATACCGTAGTCGGTTTTCCGTTGTTTCTTCTCTCGTTCGACTTTAGAAAACAAGACTTTCCGCTGGAAACAAACGAGCCAAATCCACCTTCCGTAAAACCTAGTCGTGATCCCGAAGGAAAGAGAATAGGAAGCAATAGAGGGTTGCGAGGAACGATCGCGAGATGGTCGAGTGGTCGCGTTCGCAATTCCACTGACCAAACGACCGCGTCGCGAACTTGTTTTAAGCTGGTCCACGCTCACGATGGTTCGTTAAGCTCGGCCATCGCCATCAACATAAAATTCCACGAACACCGACACGAACTTTAATTCCATACGCTGGCATACGGTCGTTTCTTGCTACGAGAATACCCGCAGACTCATAGAAACGAGTCTTAAGCCTCGAGTCATTCGCAAATTCGCCAGAGTATTGTACGTTTTCTTGCCGAGCGATCAATTGCATCGAGCTGGCTCTACCACTGGCATCCGCCGGAAAATTTACCATCCCGGATTCCCGATAATTCATCGTCTTTGGGCCCAGTCCAACAGCCACGCGACCGCATTTCTCACGGCCATTTTGTCTCATTATTGCGCGCCACGACCAAGAAAAGGACATTCAGATGAACTGGTCGGTCGGCTCTCGCTGGTGGAGCAATTTGATTCATAACGGTTGTCGGTTAGAGGTTATTTCATGTTATTACGATCGTTTCTGCGTTCGACTATTTAAGAATTTTAAGAGGAGTTAAAAGATTTTTCCGGATTTCTTGTCTTTTGTAGAATATTTAGGGTAGTGTAGCAGAAAAGAGTTATCTATGTATCTTTGTATTTATAATTAGTGTTGATGGGTTCTTTAAATAAATAATAAGATCAATGAGTGAATAATAAAATAACTATAGAAATATAAATAATTGAAATAAACAATTTATGATTTTGCTAATTTATGTATCTAAAATCCTCCTTTTACCCAAATTTGGCTGAATTAAACAACTGTTCAACTTCAATAAGGTTCGAATTTCTTTGAAGTTAATGTTATGTTAATAAAATTATGATAGTTAGGGAACATAATGCTCCAGTATAATTGGATTGTAAGATTAAATATAGAAATAATTTTTAGCTTTCCTTAATTCACTTGTTATTTAAATTATTACACATGCAAATACATTATGATCTCAAATATTTAATAATTTAATTTTAGTTCCATTTCCTATGACGCAATGATTACATTTTAAGTAGCAAAATGATTTGGAAGTCGAAAACGTTTCACGGTTAATTTCGTTTGGTGAATTCTCACATGGACTGCTAGCAAATCACAATTACCGCCGCGTGTATAAATTCCTGAATCGACTACGATAAGGTGCGGAACACGGAGATCCATGGGATCGATAGGGACACGATCACGTCGTCTTTCCGTCGAGAAATTGCGCGTTTCTCGTGTCGTCGGCTCGTAAGGTGTTCGTCGCGCCTCGTGAAACGAGCAACGTGCACGAAACCCCTTATATACTCTGTGTTTCGACAGAAAAAGCTTTCTCTGGTTTGCTCTTTTTCCGCAAAGGATGTTTGATGTAATCTTTAAATCCTTTTAGGAGGCAACAAAAAATGTCAATTCCTATAATCACTACACGAAGCTTTGGTTTTATCAAAGTCGGACAAAATAATGGGAATAGAATCGATTTACTATTTCTTTCTTTTTCATGAAAGTTAAAAGATTTCTTGATACTAAACAAGAATTAAGTATACTAAAAATACCGGTCGAATACCGTTTTTGTGAAATTTTATACAATTTAACACTAGGTTTACAGGACCCGTCAATTTGACGGATTTCAAACGTCAAAATCAAATATCTCAAAAACCATAGCATTAATTTTAATCATTTTGCACCGTAAAATAATCATTTCATCTAAAGAATTTATACACACAATTATTTTTTTCCTAGGCTTTCTAATTTTTGAAATCTTTACGTACTATACCTATCTCTACGAAACCCATCAAATTGACGGGTTAGCTGATTTCATAAACAAACCGTTTTTCAAAGACATTGTGCAAAAGTTTCAGTTATTGTAGACATTTCCTATTATTACCTCCGCTTATTGTAAGTATTTACAATAGGATAATTGAATTTGGGCGTTAATATTATTGTTATCATTTCCATGATAATTAAAAAAAAAACTTTTTACTTATTAATAATTTATTTAAACGCGAAGCTTAATATTGTTCAATGCAAACTTAATTTGAATAAATCGATTTTTTAAAGAAAATGCGCATTTTCGTTTACCCGTCAATTTAACGGGTCCTCATAGAGATAGGTATATAACGCTCGTAAATCTAGTGTTAAGAAGACGGAAATCCAAAAAAAGATTTTCCCATACTAATTACTAAAACCACTACCTGAGCTACTAAGTAACGCAATTAACCACACTAAACTACTCTACATACTAACGAATCCACCATTTGCAACAATTAGAGCCAAACTTCCATTCGTCACCTCCTTACTTGTAGCTCTAAACCACCCCAAAGTCGCATAACGCTCGCAAATTACTTGGACCATCGTTTTCGTACCATCCCAAACGATACCTGTTCTCAAAATTTTCAAAAGACCATCTAAATGTCATCCAGAAACATCACATTGTAGCTGTAATCCAATTCACTCTTGATCCAAGATATTCCAAAATATTTTTATAATTCTACGCTTCTGGTTTTATAAAGAAAGTTAATTTATTCTATGTATGTGTATATAACCAAACGCAGCTAAGCAATGTTTCCCAAGTTTCCCAAACTTCGAACTAATTATCTAAAAATCCTTCAAAACATTACACATCTGTATCGAAACGAATATCCACGATATTCCAAGACACCCGTCGTTCCTGGTTTCATATGAAAAGTTAATTTATTTTATCGGACCATTCATCACCAAACTTCAAAGGACCATCTACAAATCCTCTGAAACATTACACAGAATCCATAATCTGTATCCGAGTGAGCATCCCAGATATTCCAAGATACACTACATCCCTGGTTTTACATTGAAAATAAACCCCGAGGTTCGCGAACATGATTGATTTCATCGTGCTCGTCCCCACGAGGATCGACAAAAACGTACAGTGAGCCCAGAGAAAAAAAGAAAGAGAAGAGAAGTCATCGAACCGTGGTCTGGCTAACCCTCCGATACGGATGCTTGGCTGCGTGAACGTAGAAACACGTGACGGGTGGCGGGGGTGTGGATCGATCGCTCTTGTTTCTCTTTTTTCATTCCTCGTACACTCTTTCTGTGTCTATCTTTCTCCATTTCTCTCCCTGTACGTTAGTCGGCAGAAGTAGAGGCATATCGTCGAGCAGTATCTACGTTTCTCACCGAAGGCAATAAAAGTCTCCGCAAATCATGCGACACGCCAGCTTCTCGGCCAAGCGATTTCCCGTTTCGTTCGTTGGCTCGTTCGTTTTCCACTAGGGCAGTTGGGACAATTAGCACCTGCCCTGCAGCGCACCCTCCGCGTTTCCCTTCATCCGCCCCCGCACGCATCTATCTGTTCGAGCCAGTCTTTTTGCAATACGTGCGCGACTCTCTGCATTAAACTGACGTCGCGGCGCTGATTTCCACGCGTATTTTCTTCCCATTCTTTCGCATCGATACTTTTTGGGTTAGGATTTTTGGAGGTTCTTTGTCTGCGAACGATATGCCCATGGATGATTATGCAGATTTATATTTTTCTGAATGTAGTTAAAGGAGTGGAACTCGAGTAAAAGTTTCACGACAAAATAACGCTTTAATAAAATAAAGGCTTTCTCCTATGATTTCCACACAGTACTATACGTTCTGTACATTTTTGTATACTTAAATTTCCCATAAACGCACAAACATACACATTCTCCCCTTTATCAGCCTATTAAACATAACCATTGCTTGTTTCATCTTCGCAATAAATACCAATCTCGAGGAAACCTTCTTCTTTCAAATTACATCTCGTAAAAACAAGCAAACTTTTTTGAGTTCTTGTCGCGTGTTTCTACCCCTTCATGCTGTTCACTTTAATAAAAAGCTGGAAACTCGTCGGATGTACCAGATGGCCATTAACCGTGGAAAGTATTCACGGAACAGGTTTGACGAACGAGGCAGATTGAAATTTCGCGCTAAGAAGCAAAGGAAGGAGGCACCTGGTTTTATTAAATCTTTTTCGTAAAACGATAAACAAAGTTACGTCGTTCGGGCAGGACAAAGTTCCTCAGTTTGTCAGCAATTTTTCTCGCATTATCCGTCTAACTTTCGCTTGGTCGCAATTAAACTAGCAAGCCTAGAGAGCGGAACTTTCTTCCGGCACGAGGAGAAAGAGAGAGAGAGAGAGGGAGAGAAAAAAGAAAGAAAGAGATAGCGAGAGTGAGAGAGCGTAAACCACCGAGCAAAATAGTAAACGGCCGCTGGTCCCGGGCCAAATTCGTGTGCCTGCCAAAAACGCTAATGAATGCCAACGCCGCGCGCGTCCCTTTCGCGCGATCCGCAATAAACGGCTCCGGGCAGACACATTGTGTGTCTGGCTCGAACCTGCAAGCTGCCCGCGAATGTTTGTGGCAGTCGAGAATTGAGAGATTAACCGTCACCGGTGGAAGTTTTCTTTCGTGTCTTCTCAACGAGGAAAATCGTTAACACTGACATCGGGGGTGATTTATGGCTCGTTCCGCGAGGCTGTTTCGGGGGTTGAATATTGAGATTAAGAGGTGTCACCGAAGAGTCCTTTTTTTTGCGATCCACGGTAGGCTGGATTAAGATAACCGGCCCTGACAGTTGATTTTTTGGTTATATATTAATCTTGCGCTTTATGGTAGTTCTAAGGGGTAGGTATTTAAGTGTCTCTCTGATTACCGTGGCACTTTGTTTACGTAAATTCTATTTATTTGGATAAACATTTGGTCGTTGTTCGATTAAATGAACTCCTGAGAATTGCGTACAGTTAATTAAACGTACGTGTTCATTATGTGAACTAGAGATCAGGTATAGCATTCAAATATAGAAGTTTGATAAGAGATGAGTTCAAATATGAACTCTTACAAAGTATAGTTTTCATCGGCCAGTTTTGATATTTTACAAATTAAAATCTCTATCTGAAACTCGACATCTTACTATACTTTTGAAGCTTCTTCAAGTACATATTCTTTCTATATTTGAAGAACTTTATACCATTCTCTAATGTCAGGGAATTCGTAGTGGAAAAATTGTGGCAAAACACATGAGAAGTAATACACAGTTATTTTTAATCCTCTTACAGTTGGCTAGTCAGATAACACGTTCATACTTCATGCGTGATCAGTTGGCTTGTAATAGTTAAACAAATTGCTCAAAAAAATGCAAAGATTTATATACCGTCGCGTATAAAAAAATAAGAAGTCTTGTGCTCTTATCCCGTCTGATAAATGTTACACAAGGACCATCAAGCAAAGACACCTGAGCCATCGATATATTTTCTATATCCATTACAGACATCGCATACACTCGACGGAATTCATCCTATAAAAACTGAAATTCGTTAATGTCTACTAATACTTATCTTCATCGTATATATCTGTCACCTATTTATAATGTTATACACTGCCGATCAAAACAATTACAACCCTGTAAATACAAAAATCCTATTTATATTCTACTCTAGCACAGTAACGGTACGATATAATTTCTATTCAACAACAACAAGGTAACAATAAAATAGAGTAGAGCGATAACAAAGTAATAACGTGATACAATTTTTATTCAACAACCGAAAGTTTCCCAATATTTACTCTCTATCTCCAAATTCTCTATTCCTCAATTCTTCTTCAAAATCGAATTCTCAACCCTTGCGCGAAACGCGGACGAAAAGACGGTTGGCATACGTAATCGCGTGGACACTCGATAGATTCAAGGTCCTCGTAAGCAAACAGCATAGCGACGATCGATTCGAGCGAGGGAAAGGGGCCACGTAACAGGAATTAAATTCACGTCCGCCGGTATTTGTCGAGTGTAGCATGGACGCGAGTAGAAGGGTGGTCTGTCGGTGGTGGCTCGCGAGAATCGACTTTGGTCCGCGGAAGAGAGGGCCTCGGGCGGTTCCAGCGGCTTTTACACCGGCGGAATATCAAGCGGCCCCGAGCAGAGGGCTGTCTATGAAAATAGGGGAAGCCGTGCAAAGTGCCTGTTATCAGTCAGAACCGTCAGCGGCACTGGGTTGCCTCGAAATCGACCGAATAAATTCCCGTCACGGGGTACTGGCTTACGTGGTCTCCCGAATAATCGGTTATTTTGTCCCCGCCACTGGCGTCGTCTCACCACCCCCACCCATACTGTCTACCCCTCCCTCCCGTAGAATCTGTTATAGAAAAGATTTACGAATATTATTTCGACCCCTACCTACGCCAGCCGCCTTCCATTTCCGAGTTCCCTGTGGCTTCCCTTTTCGGTCTACACCTGCGTCTAGCGGCGATAACTCGCTGCGAGATTTGCCTGGCTACGGCTCCTGGCCACGATGAAGTCGACGCCACCAAGAGGGGTGGCTCGAGTGTAATTGAAATATTATTTACTCTGAAAGGAAGAAAATCGGTTGCCAGGACCCCGGCCACCGGTGGAATTTACTGGAACGCTGGTTCGAAGTTAGTCTACTGAGATTAGAATTCGGCAGAGGGAGTTTGGGTATTGTCGACTGCCGTTTGTTTTGGAGAATTGACGAGGAATGGCGAAATAGATGGGGGAGTTAATTATTAGTTAGGTTGGGAAAGTTTTGAGTTCAATCTGCTGCGTGACAGTTTTTCCTAACTTTCATTACGTCGTAAATTAACTTCTATTACATTATTATATATTACGCTATTCAGTTTTTAGTTAGTCGTTTAAACAAGCTCTTATGCAAAGATTTTCGTGTTTCAATGTACATATATGTATTAAGTTTAAGGCATACTCCCTTTCTTCTTTCCATTATGTATTGATTAGATCGTATATATGAATGTATATCATACATTATGTAAAGATTTAATACAATTTGTAATTATATATATATATTATATATAATTATATATATAAATATATGTCGGGTTGCCATTAGAGTTTGGGGCGTATAACGAATCTTCATGTGAGTTGGCCATCGTTGTTGTATACTATAGATGATATTTATTGATAGATGATATTTATTGTAACAATTAATAGCGGCAATTGGATAATCGAGAAGTCGATAACAATGAGTTTAGGTTCGATAACGAATCCAAGGTCAACGGGATGACGAATGTGATTTGATACAAGATTCTGGTGACACTCAACATACTTGTTTACTGGACTAGTCGAGCTTATCGGACTGAACCTCAGTCCAAGTGGAACTGCTCTTATATACTACTCTCCGCACCTCTCTGTATCCCTCGGGTCAATCTTTGTTTTTAAGGAGAGTTATTTAATTATTCCATACCACTGTTAGGTACACGTCCCTCCCGTGACCGTGGATACGTTCAGCCACCCGTTATGTCACTTCGAGCCCAAGCCTACTGTTATAAATCTCGAGCAAACATAATTGGATTAAATCATAAACAGCTATTTCTCAGTTTTATTATTTAAGTACGGCTATAATAAAATGTCTGGACTAAAGTATCGGAGACCTTCCCAAACATTCCAAAAGAATGGCCCCGATGTCCTTTCATCTCCGACATATATATGTAATGTCTATAAATTCTCGAACAGGGACATATAATATGTATTCAATCTAAAGATGAATTTTATATTCACAAATGTATCAAGTTACTGTTATAAACCGCAGAGAGCACTTCTGCAAGCCTTGCGTAAAAGCGCAAATATTAATCTGAAAAAGAAGATAAGAGACCATACGTAAAAATAAAATTTGTTTCACCCCGAATCGTCGATCGTTGTCAAATTCCTACAAACTCAAGTATTAAAAACGACCCGATAACGATCGCGCAATCTACGATGCCTGAAAAGAACCACAAGAAAGAAACGATAAACACACACAAGAGAATCGAGTTACAACGCGGATACACGGAACACGCGACACCTCCGCGTTGTCACTAGCGGCAGAGGATCGTAATTGAATCTCGTTTCCAAACGGATAAGCGAAGCCGCAAACGCGATCGAACCGATGGCACGCCGTTATTAACGCAGCTACCGGCCGAGGAAAACAGAGGACACTAATTATACAAGGCTTGATGGAAAGAGAGGGCCGACGGTTGACAGGGAATGGCTGACGGTTTGAACCGTTGTAAAAGTGTGCGCTGATGGTTACCGGAGGGAAGGGCTACCCCCTCTGCGGATCGAAAGGGCGAGAGCCCGGGGGCGATGACGTTAATTACAAACGCTCGAAACGTTGTCGTCGTCTGGTCCGTGGATTTCAAAAAGTAAAGTGTGCATCGCGGCCGATCGGCGTGGCCGGCCAGCTGAAAACGCGCTACTCTTTCGCGCGTGTATCAAAATCGAACGCGATTACCCCGTTTCGCGAGTCGTTGCATCCCCTACTCTTCGCTGGGGTTGCCGCTCGCTCTGTATAAATACACGAAGGGGATGGCTTGCTAAATCGAAGCGACCGCGAACGCGTCGACGGTATTTCAAATACGAATTCCAAACGCGATGATTGTCGTTCGATTTGATACATTTTTACAAAGCTATACAGGCTTTTCCTGGATTTTCTTCTTTTTTGTAACTGTGTGGGAGGGCAGAGGAGGAGATTTTATTGCGAATGGTGTTAGGATTTTGGGGTAGACTGTTGTCTATGATTTGTTGCGGCTTCGTTGCTGCGCGTAATATTTTTCTTTTGCTGTTTTCGGTAAAGCGTGAAGGATTTATTGAATTTTGTGCTGTTTTTTTGATGTATGTGGGTTTTAACTCTTTAATTCGCGAGATTTTCTTTGGCGTATAGGTGAAAATAACAGAATTTATTGGGTGTGTGTTATTTTTGTAATACACGTTATATTATTATTATATATTAATATATTTTAATTACAACGTCATATAACTTATTCAGAATAATTAAATTAGTAAAGAATAATGGTTTCAGTAGTGGGTAAATAATAATTTACAGTAATGGATGTTTCTCTTTTAATCTTCCAAAATTTAAGTTTACTGTTATAATATTGTCAGGTAGATAATTTGTTGCCTTAAAAGAAACAATCCTTTGAGATGACACGTAAAAATCTTTAGAAGAACTACACATATTTTAATAGTTCGCTTCAAGATGAATTTGTTTAACTATAATACTGGTTATAATGGTTTCTGATAACCATAAAAATAAGTATAAATAACAGGAAAATGAACGAAGAATCTCTCGAAATATCCACGTACACGATAGTGTCAAATCTTACTTACCTCAAACTATCTTCATATCCAAACTATCCCAAACTCATCAAACCCACCTCAAACCTTATCCTCACTCTCTCATACCATCATGATCAAAGCGATCCAACTCCTGAATCCAGGCAAGCTCGCATAAAATCCTTCGAAGAACTTCTCAACCGTGCGACATCCGACAAGATCTTTCAACGTAGGACGTAATCCAATGAACCGTCGCGACTCGTTCTTTTCCCCCAGCGGATCCGGATGATCCGGAGGAAAATCGACGCATTTCCCGTTGAAGCCTCGACCCAGTTCCTCCAGGAAACTTTTCCTTCCGTCGGCTGTAAAATGTTTCGCGAGTTTGCACGTCGACTTTCCTCTTCCCCTATTTTCTTCCTCGAGGTGACTCGTTGAGTACACGAGAAACGCTCGCGCGTGTCCTTAATTCCTTATTAGCCCTCTTGGTTAGGATAGAGAGAGAAAGAGATGAAATGGCGAACATGACGGCAAAGGAGGGTAAAAGGAGAGGGGTGCGCGTGACTAGATGGCGTAGAGTTTCTTTTGCGTTTCCGCGAGGAGAGGCGATCGTATCTGCGCTCACGATTTCTGATCGTGTCGGGGAGCCGACGTCCCATCGTCGGACGACATAAATTATTAATGTAACCGCGCCGCGATCGTGAACAGCCGCCAGAGATGGCATCGATCGAAGAAATCGGCCGACCGAGCGCGGAACGTATCGTTTCGGGAATAATCGACGAAAGGTATTCGTCGATTCGATGGATTTTGTCCGTGAGTTTCTTCTTGAGGCCAATGGACACGGAATTCAAAGTTTACTTTCCAAGCTTCTAACTTGAAGTTCGTTTAATGGTTCTTGAGAAGTAGCCAGCAGTAGTTGAACTTTTTCAAAGAAAATGTGAAAATTTATTGCGTTATAGTATAGATTAGGAATAAGATATTACGTATTGCCGAAAAGAAGGTGACTGTCATGATAAGCTTTTCCTGAGGAAGGTGCGGAGATGGAGTTTTGAATTTATCGTGTAACTTTTTACCGTAAATTTGTGGGTAAGATTGATACTGGTTCTTGGGAAGTGACGGATATTTGTTTTAATATTTTTTGTTGTTTGAATGGGTTTTGTTTTGAAGCCTTTGAGCTCTCTTTGAAACAAATGGAAGTGTACCTATCAATGAATTTTACAGCTTCCTATTAAAATCGCATAGAGCTTATATGGATTATTAAATGGTAGTGAGCGATAGTTGCTTTTTTGTGAGGGATAACAGTAATTTTGTTGTGAAGTAGGTTAGGAACAAGAGGTTATGTATCGCTGAAAGGAAGGTGAATGTCATGCACACTCATTGCAAGAGAATCTTGAGTTTCATGAATATTCAATTAATGTGAATTTCATGGATGTTCGAAGAACTGAAGATTCTATCTTCCTTCGCACGGAATTGAATATAGTTTCGCGGTGCAACAAGTTGCGGAATTTATTGCTATTTGTTGCTGCTCGCCGTTTAGATGGCACTTCCTCCTTTTCGATTCTAATACCTATTCTTAAGAGCTCAACCGGTAAAAATTCGTGAATAGCCAATATCGTGCGTGTTGCGTCGTTGCTTCGCAAGGGTTAAATCATAGCAGGAAATACTTTATTCGCAAAAAATTGTTGAATAGCCGATGTCGTATACATTAGGCCGCCGTGTATTACTTTGTAAAGTTAAGTCGAAGTGAGATATAATTTATTCGATCTGTGAGAATCGAAGAGACTACGGATTTCAAACATCGATTATAAAAGTCGTTACATGACTCGTTAAATTTATTTAACTTGCTAGACGCTAATCATTTTGATTATTCATTGCTATTAATCAAGTCTTTCGAATGTGTTTTGGAATAAAATGTAAAGAAGTTTATTCAATTGGCTTTCGAAATTGAACTCTTTCAGATGATGTTTGGAATAAGACTATCTCTGCCTTACGATTAAAGAAACTGCATTAAGGAAAAGCGGGGAATTGGTATAATATTTTTTAATTTGTTTGAACTTCACAATTTTAATTTGTAAGTTCAAATATACATTTTTTTTTTATTGAAATGGTAAAAGAAACCTATCAAAGACTTAATACATTTCCACTTTATTCTGATTCGAGTCCACGAAAATCCTTAGTTTAACATTATCCATCTAAAAAATCCAAATACTTGGCCTCGTTAAATCACCAAAGTCCTCTCCTTCGCGATCAATCAACTAAATACGAAATTTCAATATTTATCCAACTCTGAAAAAAAGACTGTACCACGTACATTCATGTTCTTTCGATTCTTAAATTCCATCGACTTCAAAGGACCGCGAGTTCCCCTCTGGCGTATAGTAAAGAAAAGTCGGAGTCGTTCGGTCGCGCAACAAGTTACGAACTCGGTTCCCCGGGCGAGAAGGTCGCGAGTTCCGTCTGTCGCGCGAAACAAACCGGTAGAATCGAAATCGGCTGGCGGTGCTTGAACCGAGAAGAGGAATTACACTTGTCAACAGAGCCGGTTAGGGGCCCTGTCTCCTCAGACGTCATTAGATGCAATTCCATCGGCCGCGGCTTTTTCCAAGCGAAGTTTGCCTCGGTTCTTTTCAGCGACCCAGGTGAAACCGTCCGCGTCGTAAATCCCGGAATCGAATCCTAGCCCTTTTCCTCTCCTTTCTTTCCCGCCTACCTCGGCTTTTTCGCCGCCTCGAATCAGCGGACGGTGCATTGCATGATCTCCTCCTATACTCGATTTCCGTATTATATTTTTCAACTAGGTGAATATTCGTGTGCGCTAGATCAAAGGGAGTCTCGGTAGGCTTTGCTGCTACAAAGCTGAATATTAAGTGGATTAGGTACTGACCTCGTGTAGTTCTACAGCTGGTATTTTTTTTATTTTTGTTCTTTTATTAGGGAGTGTGTTGTATGCCTGAAGATTTTCAAGTTTGGAATATAGAAGAAGAGTAGGAAGGTGCGGATTGATCTTTGAAAATCAATCTACGTAGATTAAGTTTGGGACAGATGAATCTTGTTGTATATTTTAGGAATATTGAATATCATACTTGTCGGTTTCTGTAGTGAATTATTCTTTATAGGATATTTTATGAAGTTATATTACAGAATCTTTATGGAATAATTCTATGGAATATTTTTATCTGAATCACGCTTGTGTAAGTTAGATAATTACAAAATTTAAAATAAAAATAGATATTCGGTGCTAGATCAAACATGAATCTTACATAAAGATCTTTGGACATTATTATTCTTCCAAAATTTCGATACCTTCTCACAAAATAATGCAAGAAAGAAGATTCTATATACTGGATCTAAAGCCAAGATCCTAGCATCACATCAAAGTTATAATACTTCCGTTACTAAACCTACACTTATAGGCCACGAAGGAGCCTAGATTAGCTACCGAAACTTCCCAAAACTATGCTTCCCAAACCAATAATTTAAAAACCGAGATCTAAGCCCGAGATCCTCTAGAAATTTGCATTGGAGACGTCCCAAAATGCAGTCTATAATCTGACCTTCTGCTGGCCCACATCCAGTCAAAGCAAAAGCTCACCAAAAAGAGCATAACAGTCGGCAATCTTCGGCTAAACACACTCTAACAAGATTCTAGTTAACAGTATCCACAGATTGAGCGATCGTAGACGAAGCTGGCTGGCCGATTTTCAAGGAGAATGCTCGCCAAAGAGGTTATTCAACAGAAGCGAGCTTATGGTCGATCCTTGATCCCTCCGTCTCAGCCAGAATCGTTCGGGATTAGCCGTTCGAAACTTTGATTGAAATACGTTTTGCTGCCGCTCACCGAGCTGCGGTCGTATTCTGGTTATAAGCTTGACCATAGTGACCGCATCTCGTCCACAATATCTCTAGGAAACAGTCGAGAGCATCAAACGAATTGTCCACTGAATGATCAGCAAATTTCTTGCCAGGCCAACTCCTTCTTCCGTAATTATCGCGTTTCCTTCTTTACTCACAAATGAGATATTGTTACAAAGTGTACGCAATGAAGTAGTGGAATTTTTTCCTATACGAAAAATTGGAGTATTTAGGATATTCCTTTATATTTGCCTGGGTTTTGAGGTATTTAAATAAGCGGAACGGGATGTATTTGGAGATTTAACGATACGTACAAATTTCTTATTTTTAGTAGGACGTCTCATTATTTATTTTGGCATATTTTCGGTAGATTTTAGTGACCGTATTTTATAAACTTAAATATATGTTATGTTTCATAAGGAGATTTTTTATTAAACGGGAATATTAGAGAGTGAATTTAAATACACTGTTCGTGAAATGTCTTGTCGTTCAATTCGAATGTTTTAAGAAAATTTTCGAGGCTGATAACTGGAACAACTGGAGAAATGGGTTAATAATAATGTAGCAGGTATATACTATCATTCACTCATAGGAATATCATTTCTAATATATACATTTAAGGTAATATATTAATAACTATATAAGTATAGATACAATTACAAAAATAATTCTAAATTGTTCACCGTTAGTCTACTAACGAGGTATCATCTATACATATATTCGTAAAAGGGCTTGCCTTGCAGCTACATCAGCATGGTGGAGCACTCGATGAATCGTTTTTCAACGATCGACGTTTTGACTTCTGTCTGTTTGCATGTGTCTACATCGTATCATCGACACTGCCCGGAGGTTAACGTTTCAGTGAAGAATGCGGGACAGGCCTGCTCAGACGTGATTGCCATCATCGTGCCGATTAAGTACAGACTTCCTCGGTTCACGTGAATGAGACGCTCCCCGTTGCGTACTCATCATCGCCTATTATATGATCATGCCGCCATTATATTGTCACGAAGCGCGTCTATCGTTCGAAGGCAGAATATGTTGAATGCTTGAATTGATCTCAGAATTCTCGAGCAAAAAATCGCCTATAAAATCAGTCTATTCGTTGATAGAATTATGCTCCTTTTTCTCTACCGTCTTATGGAACGTTTTTTCTAGAGGTTAGGAAGGGAAGATTTTGTCGAAGGTAGAAATAGGGGGAAGAGTAGAGGATATTGATTTATAAACTTGATCCCAGGTTACTGTTAGGTCGTCACGTTTCGATTTTTTAAGCTCAGAATTATTTCTGAATGGAAGAGGTCCGTTTACGGTGACTTAGGGTCACTGAATAAGTTTAGGGTTGAATCGTTCTATTGTGCTGTCACGTTTCAACTTCTGAATATAGAACTCTATAGAACTCTGTACAAGTAGATTATAATAGATAATAATATAATCCTGTAACAATGGCAGGTAATATAATTATTGATAATGTTTTTTAAAATATAACAAATTATAAAATGAATGTGTTGTCACGCGACAAATCTTGTAAAAATAGAAAGTGTCAACAAACTTGCTCGCCACCCATAAAAGTAAAATCACCAGTACACGCATCCTCATAAAACAAACTTCCATTATTTAATACGACGCGATAATCCAACAGAAGAGCACTAAAAGCCCTCTCCTAGCGGAAGCCATATCCGTAATCAAGAGGTATCAACCCATAATCTGTCAGCGATCGAACATTCCCATTCAACGTGATTGTACATCGCACGGACCTCGAGAATCTCCTCTCGAAGAAACAGGAAACTCCTCGACGGAGGTTTACGCGCGTATCCAATGACGAGAAGCGTCGGATAAAAGAGGTGCCTACGGTCCATGAAAAGGAACTTTTTACGGAGCCTGGTCCGTGTGTACGTGGCACAAACGCGAAGGAAGTCAGGGAGGGTGGTATTCGACTTTTCAGAGGCGACGTTCGACGGCATCGAAAATCCATAAACGGTCGAGGCCCGCGTAGAAACGTCGCTCGTCGATACACTTTTAGCAAGGAAAGCAGAGACGACGACGCCGCTCTGTCTCCTTTTGGACGATCGCGAAATATTGTTTTGAAGAATATTCTCGGACTGTCGTACGCCCTTATTGCTTCTCGCTCCGTTGGCCCGGAATACGATTGTTTTATTATACGGTCTTCGTCGCGGACTTGGAAACTTCCGTAGCTCTCTTTCGCTCTCTCTTTTTCTCTTTCTCTCTCGCTCTCTCTCTCTCTCTCTTTCCTTTTCCTTCCTGCTGATTCCTTCTTTTCACTGGCCCCGGTGTCGCCTCGATTCCGCGTTTCGTATATCATCGTTTTACTGCCGTCGAACAACGTGCCTCGGCGAACAACTTCGATCGTTTTGCCTCCGGCTTCGGAGACTCTCGCATGCTCTTGATAAACAAGCAAGATTTTTCATCGAACGACTCGTTCGCCACTCGTTGCCGGCGACGTTTATTAACCTCTTCCGGAATGGTGACTGATCTAGTACCTTGCGTGAATCCGCTCGCGATCGACCCCGAATGGAACTTTGGATTTTCGTAGATTTGAGGAGATTCTTCGCGGTTTATGCTGTTCGTGGCGCATGTTATTAAGTGTTATAAATTGCAGTTATAGTAGTTATGAGATTAGACAGAAGAAATTTGATATTTCAAGAGAGTGGAACTTTTATTTAATTTATAGAAATAAAAATTTAAGATCTGGAAGTGGTAATCTTGTTAGTCGCTTTTACGTTGCTTTTAGGTCATAATTCCAGTAATAGATTCGTATGAAATATCCCTATCTGATGTTGCTTTTGCTAATGGATAAGAGAAATTGTGTCAGGATTTAATAGTTGAATTGCTATAAAAGTCAGCATTTACGCAGTACAGTAGTATAATCGTAAAGAAATAAATGAATATAAAAAGACACGAATATACATAAACGTTCGTAACTTGCAAGTCACATGGAATTGTAGACGGTTAACACACATTCTCCAGCCAAAACTACCAAAAAGTAGACCCGTATTCCCATTTGACATTCTCAACTCGACAACCCCAATTTTTACTGCAGCAAGAATCCTCCGTATCTCCATAAAGATCTGCATCACCCTCGGCTCCTTTGCATCGTGCAATCTCCTCGCTTCCACCCGATCCATCTACCTCTCGAAAAAAAGGAGCACACGGGGTAATCCCGGAAGTCAGTCATCAATCCCTCCGTCCTGTATTCCCTCGTAACTTCGCTAGAGCCGTAACAGTGAACGAATCACGAGCGAAATCCGGACGAGTCACCCGGTGACGTTTCGAACGCGACGATTATCTTTCCGGCACGCGATGGACGTCCATGGTTTTGCACGAATGGTGAAACGAATCGTTCGACTGACAAGGAGTGGAGCGACGAAAAAACTACATTCCTGGATCGTGCCATTTTTCTTAGCGACGCCACGGCACAACGATGTGGCAAAAAGCGAAATAATCAGCCGGCGAACTCGCGCCGGACTCTGTTCATTTTTCGTGCCAGTAGGGGGTCGATGGAAATTGACTATCCCCCTGGCCGAGACCATTGCCCTCTTTTTCCCCTCCTCTCCTCTGTTTTTTGCCCCCTCCCCTCCATTCCCTTTGTTGCCCCACTGATTCATCGAATCTCTGTGGACGACTTCTCGTCGCTGTCGCTGATTGCTCGCGAGCCGCCCGCAATCCACGTTTTATCGCGGCTTTCGTAACGAATTGATTTGCAGGAAATAGTATAAGAAGCTTTGGGAATAGACGATGTTAATTGAGATGGCGTTTCGTGTATGCTTCGTGCGAAGTTAGTATCTCGAATGACAATAATTTACACATGACATAACTATCACATTTTGCACTGTTATATTTACTATTATTGGAGTTAATATTCTTTGAGTTACAACAAATAAGAATTCTTGTTTAATACATCTACAAATATGCGAGGAAAAGATTCTAACCTATTCAGAATATAAAAATTGTTATCCGTATTGCCTTTAAATAATAAAGAGTGAAAGAGGAATGATCTTTACTTCAAAATACTCGAATCAAATTCTAAATATCATCTTTCTGTCTACCTCGAAACAGACCACCTCAGCCAACCAACGAAGTCGCCTCTGCGATTTAATTAAAATCCAAATTGCCACCCCCTTAACCTCTTAAACAGTCGGCAAACAGACGATAGAAAAGATATTTCTTTCCTGTAGGAGATCCAAACGCAATTTCGGGGAGCGTGAGCCGATTCATCGCGTTGACTGAACTATCGAAGGGATGAACCGGAAGTCCTGCGACTCAGCCTGTTTCCCCCTGTTCTAGCTTCCGGCATGCAGGGGTTAGCTCTGGCTTTGTTCACCGGAGATAGTACAACGATCGTTGTACCATCATCCTAACCACCGTCTTCATCCTCCCATCCTCCCTCTACGTTCTCTTGTTCTTCATCGACCCGTTCCTTCGAGTGTCAGGGGCGGTGCACACCATCTTCGTCGGTCGAAGGAACAGCGAAAGTCACCCTCGGAAGCCGTCAGCCGCCTGCCAATTCGTTTCTTCGCTTTGTTCGAAAGGGTGTGGGGGTTTGAACCACCCCATTACGCGGACGATGAATAAGCAGATACGCCGTGTCGACGAAGTCTTTGCTGGTCGGAAGTCGACGTCGAGCAGGCTCGTTTGCGTGTCGTTAGAGTCAAGAGAACGCGTGCCAGAGGGAAAGGCATAGGTAGGGGATGGTTCGATAAAAGCGGAATTGTTTTTTTCACCTCGGTTCCGTCTTGTTCGACTGTGAGGTGGTTTAGAGGTGGAGGGAGGTTTGCTGGGGGAATCTGTGGGGAAGATTGATCGCTATTTAATTCTGAGAACATTCGCGCCGGAATTAGTGTATTACGGATCGTTCGCGAACGCGTGCCGGGACTGACAGCCTGATCACCATGGATTACAACGTCTTTGGGGCCCCTTTCGATCTGTTTTATTAAGAGAATATATCTATTAAATAGAGGAGGCTAAGGAAACACGGGATGGTTCAAGCGGCTACTCAATTACTTACGGATCGAACATTTTTTAAATCATGTAATGAATGCATAGGCACGATTACTTCTTTCTTTTTTTGCAAGTTGGTTGGGTGGTTCGTTTTGATATAATAGGAAGAGTAATTCTTTATTTGTGCAAATATGGAAACAAATGAGTTCAGAATTATAAATGTAATATTCGATTCTTAACGTACATGCTTCGAAGTTTAATTATGCGATGTTGAGAATGATATGCTTTAAAAAAAGAAGTTAATTTAGAACTTATTAAATACTATTACTATTTCTTGTTAGTTCTATTTTAAATTATAATATTGTTCTTATTAAATACCATTATTTTAATGGACAATTAACCTTTCATCCTAGTCAATAGCTCACTTCTAAAATGAATCCCTAAATATATCTGAAAATTGATAATCTTTCAAAATACATACATAATAAATCAACGATACATTAACCGATTAACTAACAACGATACACATTAGCAGAAGGGAATTTCTCTCTTGACTTCGAATGCTAACAAAATTGCTTCGGTGCCGACAGCTCACACGACAATTTGCATTCTTGTAATCCTCCGCGGAGTCGGTGTTGCGGTATGGCCCATGCATCAGCCTGGATTTCGCTATCTTACTGCGAATAGTAACATCTCGAAGACGCATAATTGAGAAAGGGGACACAGTGGCGGAAACAGGACCGGATATCTCGAACGCCCCAGGCCAATTTCCATTCGAGTTATTAGTGCGGGATTCGATGTGTTTGTGCGAACATGCGACAGCTGCACATCCGAATACGAAGATTCGACTCGATAACGCGGAATCGGAGCCATCTGAGCGCGAGAGTAGCTCTATTCGCGACAAAGTTCCACAATGTTTCGGAGATCATCGATTGACCTGGGGTCGATCGCTCGAATTTCTGTAGAATGCAGATTTTCACGTAAGAAGTAGGATCATTTGGTATTTCGATAATTGGTACTTTAAATATCGAGTAGGAGAAGAGGAGAGGAAAATGTTTTTCACTTTGATTATTCGCCAGGTTATTTTATGATAGTAGTTTCTAGGTTATTTCTTGGTTGAGTTCAAATATGTTTTTCAAATATGAAAAGCAGTATTTATAAATAGATAATTAGAAAGGTAAATTAAAAACAATCAATGTGAAATTAATTCGTTGCTTAATGATTTAGACTCTATGTCTAAGTTGTATCTCATAAGCTTAACTTTAAGCTAATCGCAAATCTCTCTAAGTTTACTTTTCCCTAGAATTTGACTTACGAGTAGAAATGTTCGAATTCCTGAATTAAAATTTTAAATATTGATTGGTCTAAAATAAGAGTGTCAGCGACGGAAATTTGAGCATAAAACTTTGGAGATGGCATTTGGCTGCTTTTACATACCTGGTGAAATATCGTCGTGATATTTTCACCGAAGTTATTTTTTAGGATTTTTATTCCAACGTAACTGGAACGTGTCAAAATCGCCTGGATACTTTATGGGGCATTAAAAATGTTTGTCGAACGACGCTGTTGCGAAAATACTGCCTGTTTGCAGGGAAAATATGCGCACCCAGTCATGATTTCCAACATTACTTCACCAGATGTCTGATGTTTGTTTCCGTAAGTCCATAACGAGAAATGTTCAATCAGTTTATCTATAATATGTTATTAGTAACATTCTACTTCAGTTATGCTTCTGCCTTCTGAAAAAGGCAATTTAAATCATATATAATCTAAGTCTACATTTCAGTGTGAAATAGGATATGTGGTACTATCAAACTAACAGTTACAGTAATCACATTTGCCTTTTCAGAATAAAAGTACGAAGATGGGGCTATCATCCAAAATCTAAAAAGGAATATATTATGTATCGATGTAATTTTAACGCTGTCTACAGAAGGACTAGAATCTCGAATTATCTAAATTGTCTCAATACCGAAATATTTATACTCCTCATGAACATTGTAGATTATAGTTGATCGTAGCAAAGACACGCCGTATTTGTAATAACGTGATAGTTTCAACTATAATTTCACCTTCGATTTCTTAGCACGAATTATTGAATACAAATTATGGATAATTTTATAATATTTTTCACTTGATATCAAGGATATCTAACTCTCAAGCAAGAGATAAACCATCAACAGAGCTGAGAAATTTGCAATTATATACAAAATTCGCAAAAATTTCGTTACAGCAGTATATTTGTCGATACATGACTACTCACATGAATTCATAAAAAATGATTACAACGAACCTTAATTAAGTAACTATCAAAAACGTTCATAAGACATAAGATACAAGAACTGACAATTTGCGACTACTCTCAAGAATTTCCCCAAAATTTTTATAACAGTCGAACAACCTCCACTTGAATATCTACGCATTTAAAAGATCTTGAAACAAATAAAGGGCAACTCCCAAGAATCCAGCAATAACACGATCTACCATCAGTTGGAAACACAAATCAAGGCCAATGTCAGCCATTAAACGAAGCCAGACAACTCCTTGAACCTAATTCTCAAGTTTCCCATACAGGAGGAAACAGCGTCTCCCAGAAGGAAACTCCTACAGCCAAATCACTCTAGGACCAGCAAGTTTTCCGTAATTCACGGAAGACGTAAACGTCTGGTCTCCGGCAGTCGTTCCCACCCTCGAACTCGTGCATTGCGCAAGTTAACCGTGATTTAGCATGTCGCTAGAGAAGGGTTAAGATCGGTGTTCGAATGGTCGCGTAGACGCTCGGAGGAAGCTCGTGATTGACTGAGGCGGCGAACGCTGGACCACGTTATATCGGTACTTTGTCGTTGTCCTCGTAAAACCCGGCCAGAGACCCGGGGTTAACTTATTTACAAGACGACCGCGGTTATGGTCGTGTAAACACGTCCAGCGTATTTACAGGTCCATAACCCGATACGACGAGACGCATGTCTCGCCGCTGCTGCATCCTCTTAGAGGCGCTACGCGCGTCCTTATGGCGTCGATAGCAAGCGTGAAATATAGTTTTCTGCCACGTTTCGCAGCGGACCGCGATCACTTCGCTCAAGTGTATGCTCGAGCGTCGATGTTGTTACGTGGTAGCGATTGTCGTCCGGATAATGTTCCATAGTTGATAGCTAATGGTAATTGCAAGGGAGGTTTTGATTGCGTGCGGCTCTTTCCATGATGGATGTGTCTTTCTACTGGGATTGCGATGGTTTATTTTATGGTAGGGATCGTGAGATTAATAATGTTGGTAAGGTCAATGTTTATGGGAAATGTAGGTGTATTTCTTCATTATGTGTTGCGATGATATTACTGTTTCGGCAAAAGTTAGAAGAGTGAAATATTTTTGTGAGTTTGCAATAGTAAAGGATTTAATTTTCAATAGATGATGGATGTATTTGGATTTCTTATATGGATTTTGGTAATTTGTTTTGTTGGTAAAAATTATATAAATGTGATATTTTGAAGAAGTGACTAATTTTGAAAGATATTGTTTGTTTAATTTTTCACAAGTACTAGATGTCTGTTTCTGTATCTAAACTGTGATTATTTTCATTCCCTAATAAAAATTTCAATAATATCAAACGGATTTCGTCTAGTTAAATCTCGATGAAAAATAGATGTGTCTCCTTATTAATTTGTAATTGCATAACTAGATATAAATTGGTATTAAGTCGACATTGGAATACAAATTGATCTAATAAAATAGATTACTTGGATTACGTTCTAATCCTGGTAATGGTGAAGGTGTTTAAAGGAAGTCTAATGTTAACGACATTATTACATTAAAGAACCATTTTATCATTTCAAAATATTGTACATCTATCCACGTAATTACATCCGCGTCCTCTTCAAAAGCCATCCTTGAAAAGCTTCCTTCCTGACCCTGAACAAAAAGTACAACAAATCCACCAACTCGAAAGCATCCAGAATTTTCCGGCAAACTTCCCGAATGGTTGGTATCCTGGAAGTCAGTAAAAGCTCGTGTGAGGCGTATTTTCTTTACTGTCGCATTCCATGTCGGGGAAAGTTCGCCAGCAGGCGTAATGGCGGCGGCTTGTCGGATACGTGGTCCCGTAAAAGAGAAGGATAAAACGTCTGCCCATTAAGCCTGGTCGTTTCTGCCGGTCGAAGGACACCGGTCGCAAAATCAATTACGTCACAGCCTGTGGACGAGCTGTAGCCTTGGCTGGAAGGATCAGAAGGATCTAGGGGTCGAAAGTGCAAGGACAGACGTAGTAACGGGTGGAGAGAGGATTCTTGATACAGATATGTGTAGGTACTTACATACATCTTCCATCTGTACTTTTGGCAACAACGAGAAATGGAATTTTTTTAATGTGACGACTTTGATAATTTTTCTGGGGATGAATTCAGTGATATTTTGAAAGAATTAAAAGTAGGACAATGAATATAATGAATTCAGTGCTTAACGATAATGCTTTCAACTTAACATTTAAAAACAGAGAAGCTTATATGTTTAATAGTTAAGAGGCTGAAAATTTGTCTGTAAGGATAGTCTTTGTAAAAATCGGTAAAGATTGAAATGTTTGAATGTCTGTACTTTTTACGCAATTTCGATGTCCCAAAATGATGATTTAAACTGCCCTTATTTTCGTATGAACTACAACAACTAATGTTCGTTTAGTTAAAATTGGTCCAAAATCATAAAAAGAAGATGTGTTTCTATTGTTAATGATTAATGACAAAGAAACTTTGTACGCTATGTATAAAAATTCGACTCTTAAAAGGATCAGAGAAGAATAAAAATGTGATCTTAACACATCTTAGCACTGCTACTTATCCGCATTCTGTTTACATCTCGAATCTCTTACAATCCTCTAAAAACACTTTCATCTATCCAACAATACAACATACCCTTTTTTAAATATCTATAAAGCAGATAAAAAATCGACCACCCCTTATATACGAATAAAGACGAAGTTCATAATTCTGGCAGAGTTGGCGAGAAGGAAAGCGCGGATACAGACGTTGTCCGTCTTCCGTGCATCCGGCGTGTTTCTCTGCCGTAGCTTTTTGCTACGGATTCACTTTTGTTCGCAGCAACATTATGCCGTCGTTAATCATGCCGTGGCGGTCGTTGGAAAGGCAAGGAGAAAAAAAAATGGAGAATAAAAGGAGAGACTGGGGCAAACGTCCCGATTCTTTCGCGGAACTCGCGTTGTTACATTGAAAAAACTAGGACTTCCAGCGAGGCGGAGGAGGAACCCGTACGTAAGTTTTTTTTCGCGATCGAGAACGGTAGCTGTTTCGAAGATAAGCGGTCGGAGTGTTATTCCACCGGTTATGGAAACAAAACGTAGCAGTCGAGCTGAAGGTATCGTTAGCAGTGAGTTTTCCCGAGCCGAGGCAAAACATTTTTCTAGGATGAGCTCCGTACGATTGTTACGTTTGTCGTACTACGATCTCGCGATATTAATATTTAGATCAGTCGTCGATCCGATTCCTTGGGGCAAACTTACGACGAATCGTTTTTCATAAAACCTACTACCGTGTTATTACTGCGAATCGTTGTTTGAATTTTATCCGTCCTCGATGGTTCTTTAAAAATTTCCTTCCTATAATTTCGTCCCTTAGTTTCTTCGAGTTATCGTTATGAATGATCATCCTGCAGGAATATAAGTTTGTGATGAATTTAGTCAGTTAGTAGTAAACCATGGGATTTATTAACACAAGAGAAGATTTAGAGAATTTAAATATCTTATAAATTTTTACCCAATTACTGCTTTATTATGAAATTTTTCATTATACTTGAAGATTACTAGGAAATAAGGTAACAAGTTACATTTTCTATTTTTTATAGACAAGCGGTTTTAAGATTCTGCGTATTGTCGATTAATTCTATAGTATCGAAATTGTTTCTATATCTGATTTTGGAGCTAAATATTTGTTTTATTATCTCTATCAAAATTTTGGAAGTATTGCTCGTCATAATATTATAATATAGAAGATGTTAGAATATCATTGGTGTTAGTAATTATGTCTTTATCTTCTATCAAATTTTGTCCACTTATTAATTATTTTTGAAAGGCTTACATCTTTGGACGTAATAGTTTCTCATATTAAAATCCCCCTGTTTAATCGTAAAATGGATTTAAAATCAGAAAACCAACAAAAACGTACTTATACTTTTTTCCTGTAATCGTCATTTGTTATGTGGCCGAGTAGATTTGTCAGAATTTCCTACGTAAATCTTCGCAAATTTTTTCCATGTTATTTGGATTAAGAGTTACAAAAGTCGCATAATTGCCCATTCGCTATTTTTCCCTGTTACATGTAGTTTTTACAAATTTTTACTAAATATCTTGACACAAATATAAAATAGTTTTACTCATAATCTGGATCAATAATCGCGTTTCGTACGAAATTTATAGACGTCCTAGTACTTATGAACAGTGATGTATATCAGGGTGTCGTTCATTCGTCGTGGAATTCGAAACGAGAAGCCTGAGACAATTGTTACTGCTTGGTATTCTCTGCCCCTCTGGAAATGAGTGTGTATGTGTGTGAGTGTGAAAATTGCAGGATGGACGAGCGAGAAGGTAATGGGGTAAGAGGGAATGTGGAATGAAGTGGATGAGAGACACACGGGGGTTGTATTGCGTTCGCCGTGTGAAATAATGCACTTTTAGGGGTGTGAAGATCCATCCGTGAGATCGTTGTAAGTGTAGCGACTGTGATTGATGGGCCAGAGCGTACAGGTGTAAATATTAATTTGAAGAAGGGCGGATAGCTCGAGGGAAAGGGTGAAAGTCGAGTGAAAATAAATAGCGAAAAAGTGTGTAAATAGAGCCGAGTGAGAGTAAATGAGAACAGAAGGGTGGTTAGAAGAAATGAGGAGTGTTTGAGTCAATAGGATGAAAATGCCGTTTCAGTCAGTGTAAACCGTTCCTAATTATTGTAAATTTCCCTCTGTAGAAATTGAGTTCATCGAAATTCTGAATTACGTCAGAAAAACACGCGTTATGTACTAACACAAACACGCGCTGTTTTAAGTTATTTTGAAGCATACAAGGTAATAACAAAATATAGGGATTTATAGGGTTGGTCCCAGACATTGAAACGATAAAAAAAGTTCGTGTATAAAAATGTTTGAAGCTTGTTTCGTAAATGACAAACAATTTCATTTTACGCTACAATGAAATATAATTGCTTTTTGTAAAATTATGATGCTTTTTTCCGCTTACCTACTAAATTTTCTCTTGTCTACCACTGTAGGTTGCAGACTATACAATTTTGTATGCAAACTACGGAGAAGGAGTGAAAAATGTTCAATTTTTAATTTTTAATAAAATATAAATATTCCCTCGGATATAATTCGTTGCGAACGAATATAAAAAATGAGGAGTTGAATAAATTAATCAGAATTCTCCATTGATAGATGTGTAACATCGGTCATATAAATAATATTAATATGTTTGAATTTCTCACATTCATAAAAGTATAGAGAAATACGCATCATGATATAAGCTTATCTATTATGAATATAAAACATGTATCGTGATATAAGCTATTTTTTTATCAATAAACTTTATTAAACAAGACCCATTAAAAATTAATATCGTTTTCCATTTAATTTTCCAAAAAACCTCTTCAAGATTAACCGATTATTATTTTCTATTTAAATAAAACTTAATATTCTCTCAATGACCGCTTCACGAGAGAAAGATAGGCCATTTCTTTGTAAAAATTTAAAAAATATTTGTTATTTTTGGTACGAAACACTTTCGCAGTCATTCGAGGGTAATAAGAGAAAAGAAAACAGGGAATTTCAGAATACCTACCTTAACGTGGCATCCGAGCAGTCGGCAATATCACACTGGCCAGCCTGTCGGCTTAATAAGAGGCAGACGCAGTCACAAAGGGATGCCACGGGAACCTTCTATGTCTCGAAGATGGGAAGCGGTCAAAGGACGCTCGAAGCGTGCCTTTTCCAACCTTCCCTGCCGCGCTTTTTCCGCTTTAAATGCAAATAACGCAATTACCACAGCCGTTCGGTGACAGCTGCGCGCTTCTTTGGACATAATTCATGTTTCCGTGGGTTTTGGGGGTGGGTCAGGGTTGGGGGAGACGGAGAATTAATTCCTTGCGTCCGGTACGACGTACTGTTAATCGAAAGGATTTCCGGGCTTCGATCGATAGGATTCGGTTCAATTTGGTCTGGGGTTGCTAGTAGTTTCAGAAATGCAGTATTCATTGCCGTCTCTTATGATTTCCTAATTAGAGATATGGAACAATAGAATTGGGATTTCAATGATAGCTTCTGCAATTGGTCACAATTGTTTACAAGAAATTGTTACAACATTCGATGAAGTAGTTATTAGAAATGTCGCGAAGCAAGGGGAAGTTATTCACAACAATTTGGGTACAATTACTCACAAAAAATTCATTAGAAATTATTAAACGAATAGCTAACGCCTATTTAAATGTTTACTAAAAAAAAATGGCAAAAGGCAAATAGTTAGATATCCATAAGAATCCAGTATTCATACAGTTTTCTTAAGAGATTTGGAACATTGTAACGAATGCAGAACTACTTCAGTTTCATTGGCTAGTTCAACCGTTCCATTTTGTATAAACATAAATGTACAATAATTATACAGAATACGCAGTTACAAAGATTTAAATGCAGTTCGTAGACTGTACTTCGTTACATTTATGCTTACGTTTAATTATCAATGTAATAGATTACTTCTGTAATCTACAATCTAGTAGTCTACAATATATAGAATAGTTAACAGGTCTAGTATATATAATATAATAATAGCATTGCAATCGCAATATACCTATCTATTAAATGCATTGCGCGACTACTTTTAATAGAATTCTCCGCAACCCGGTAATTTCTCCCAAGGAGCAAAAAGCACTTGTTCCATCTCCCTGAGAACTTCCTAAAAGAATAACGAATCCACAAAGGAAAGAATTTCCCAGCGCCACTTTAGGACTCGGACCAATTTAAAAAGAGCCGCGAAAAACCTTAATCACCTTCTCCGCCGACATCAGTATCCAGCATCAAATTTACCAGTGGGAATAAAACGGAACGCTCGGCCGCAAAGCGGTATCACGGCGAATTAAGCAGAGGAGCGTCTAAGTACTCCGCGTTACTCCACTAATTTCCTTCTCGCGAGACAAGGAGGACCCCGTCAATTTGCTAGATTTCCACGAAGCCGCGAGGGTACGCCGCATCCGGGAGCATTTACAATAAGCGTAAAGAAAGAAAAAGGAAAAAGAAAAAGAAGGAAAAGAAATAGACAGGAAAGGAAGAGGGAAAAAGGAGTCGCGAGACGCACTTAGAGCAACTAAAGGGGTGAAGGCGAGGGGGTAGGAAAGTAATCAGCAGCTCTCATCTTTCGGAACGCGTTTTAACAATTACTTCGTCCCAGGCGAAGAAGGAAGTTCCGTGACGCGTTACGCTCCCTCGTGACTTTCTTTTCAGCCCCTTGGGCTGTCTTCCACCACGAAAATTCCTGGCTAGTAGCCGGTTTCACCACCTCTTTCTCGCGTTACGATACCCAGCCATTTACCCTCCCCTCGGCCTCGTCCGGCTCTCTCTTATTTTCTTATCGTTGCTGGTCCTCAGTCTTCGCTACCCTCTTCGTCATCCAGCCCTCGTTTCTCCTAGAGAAACCCTCCACCCTTCGCGTGGCAATGTCGTCTCGGCCTCCGCGACCGAAGGGACAGCTATTCGTGAAAGGGAATGGAAAGAGAACCGGCCAGGGCAAATTGATATTAAATGCGGAGGTTGGACACCTTGTATATTTCTTTATTAACTTCCCGCCAATGGACCCACGCGTTATATCCTCTATACGTTCTTATGTGAGGGTGTTTTCGAAGAGTCCGTTATGTGGATTGTAGGGTGGAAATTTTAGGTGAATCTGGCTAGAGATGGTGGGTTTCGGCAGGGTTGTGGGGTAATTTGGGTTTGTGGATCGTTCTCGGGTTATTTGTTGCGGCAGGTAGGGTAGAGTTACGTGGTTGAATAATGGAGGAAATGGAGTTTCGCTTGAGATATTGTTTAGCTGCAGAATTTTATTTAGAAGTTGTTGGAATTAGATTAAACGCAGATGAAATTGTTTGGACAAATTTAGAGGAAGCATAACGGTTCGTATTGGTAAATTGTTAGAATTAAAAACATGGGTGTCTTGGGTGTAATGATATCTTTTATCAATTTTGGCAAAATATGACGAATATATCAGAAAATGGAAATTACTTTAATACGTCCCAGTGAAGTAAGTGCCAGCAGCGCTTATTTTTTCATTTGCTCCCTCCTTTACGTTTGTTTCATTCTTTCACTTAAACCAGTTTACATTTGCAATCCAGTTATCCTCACATATTTAGCAACAATCCCCAAGAAATCCAAAACTCATCTTCTCTTACTTTCCACAATGCATATTCATATTCTCAGCAACTACTGTAATTCACCATAATCCTGGAACCAAAATAGAAAAAGGAACTCCAAAGGATGCCACCTAAATCTTCCCTAAATTCTACAAAACGCGCCTTTTAAACTCGAATCACCCATTTTCAACTTTCTTCGACTTTCTTTACAAACTTTCTCTGCTGACAAGCAAGCATCTTCCAGTGGCAAGAATAAAGTCCCTCGGCAAGATAAACGATCAAAGCGAAGAGACGGTGATTGAAAAAAATCGGCCGGTGAAATTCGTCACGCGATCGAGGTCTTGACTTTTATTTCTCGCCTCGACCTCCCCGCGACGCTTCCTGAGGGAAAAAAACTCGCTAATCCGGCCGATCGTTCGGTTGGTAGGCGCAGCAGGTCTCGGTTAATTAACAGACACGTGCGTCTCATTAACGGAGTTTCAGCCACAAATCACGGCGAACGCGGCCACGAGCATAAATACCAATTATAGCAGCGAAACGGGCCGGCTGCCCGAAGCTGCGAAGGGTTCGCGAGGCGTTCCCTAAAACGAAGCCACCCGAATATAATTATAATCCATATAGACTGGCGAGGGGTTGGTCGAGATTAAAAACTCCTTTCTCGAAATTAGTCTCTGCCCTGTTCCTATATACAGAACCTTAGTATTTCTTTCTTTCGATCCGGCCAATTCTTGGGTTTAGATATGTCGAGTCGAGAATGAAACGATTGGGTTGCTTTATATAGAATTTTGATAGCGGTAGGAGTAACAATGGAAAAATGGATTCGTACGAAAGTTATTGTATTATAATACAATATATGATAATATGATTTGCGAAGTATTTTTAAAATTCTTTGGTAATCTGAGATTTTGATGTCAATGGCGGATGATAACGATTTTAAGTGGATTGGTATTCTCTTCTGTTTTTATTTTCCTCTTTAGGGTTTCTACATTCGAAAATCGTGCTAAGATTTTGTAGACTTTGAGACGTAATAAGATTTGAAAAAGGTTCTTTAATATTTGAAAAGATGATTCCTTCACCAAAGGTTTGTGGAATTTAAATCTTAAATTGTGCGCGGTATTTCATGGTCAGTGGAAGTTTTTTTTAGTATCCTCATATTTTGTCATCTCGTTCAATCGTTTCTGGAAAAAGGTCTCAGTGGCGAAGGAATCCAAACTTATCACGTTGAGCCAAGGCGAAGGGTAGTTTTAAAGTTCTAAAATTCTGCAGGACACGTCTCCGTTTCAACAGAGTAGATAGAACAAAGCGACAGCGAGCATATCATGCTGTAATCCACACTTATCAAATCGCGAACTCGAGGAACTTGCTGAGTTTCACAGAGTACATATTTTTATCTTTTTGCTACAAAGTGACAGTTGAAGACGTGCGTCGTTTGTTAAACAAAGAATTTCTCGCGAAGCAAATTCGAAACCCAGAAAATGTATTTTTCTTCCTTGGATGGTATCGTTCTCTAATGACAATACCTGAAGTAGATGGATAGAAATATAGTTAGGTTGTAACACATGAGATATCTAATTTTTAACTCTTTTTAAACGAATTTAAAAAAAAAGATTTGCCTATACATAGATACAGGTTAAAGTCATCAACTTCACTTGTATTAGTTTCTCATTTCTTTTCTCAATTTCATTAATCATTATTAACGTTCAATTCGTTAACACATGAACGAATGATTCATTTCTATAAGTTTGTTTAATTGCAAGTGACATTTTTACGAATACAGAACGCAAGGGAATCCGGAGTTTCAAGATCACCAAACATTTCAGCTACGCATTGGCTAAATGAAAATGTGCACCACCTGTAGCTATAACGTACCGAGTTTCGCATGATGAAGCTGTAGACTCGCAATATACCAGATTGTCAAAGATAACATTGTTTCAATGACAAGAATAATAGGGTAGAAACGAGAGATGGCTAGTCGCTATGGTTACTAAATTCTTCACAGAGTATTACATTTACTATGTAATTCTAAACATAGTCATTTGGTTTTCATCCTAGTTGATGTTAATGCAGCAAGTGCTTCAGAGAGTATAATAAATCTAAAGCCTGAAGGCGTTCAGTTTCTGAAAAGCACATCATATTGTCGAGATTGTGGATATGTTAAGATGTCCAACTCGTGTTAGTGCTGTATTTCAAAGAGTTCCAAGCTTGATAAATCCTAAACTCTCTGGCTTTAGGAAGCACGAAGCTTTGGTAACAAAGTGAATAACATAAAATAGTTGTAGTTTAATCAGTGAGATTCAGAGATTTGTCTAATTGTAATCAAATTTCTTTGTCTTGTTAGTGTTATACTATCAATTTAACCTTCTCTACTCGTTATGTTGTGGCACATCATTAGAATTACGTAAATTGTGCGAATAAATATCCCCATAATGCTAACGAAAGCAGGACTTCGTATTATTTCGTATTACGTCGTTCGTAGAACAAACGTATTTAGACAAACGCAAACAAAAATTCACTTAATCCAAATTACTAAGGAGCTACCCTTTAGCAAAATCCCCATTCCAAAAGCGTCTTATGTAACGAAAGAAAACATAAGGTACGAAACTACTCGTCATTCATCGAATAAAACAAACGTATTCGTACAAGAGCAAACAAAAATCCACTTAATCTAAACTATTATAGAACTACTTCCTAACAAAATTTCCACCACCAATGCGTCTCTTCTATGGAAAGAAAACACAAGACACGGAAATACGTCGAATGAAATAGACCTACCCATACAAAAACTAACTCAGTGCTTCTAACTCTGACGAACTTGGCGAACAAGTCTCAGGTTGAAGAAACCGCTCGGTCCCGGTTGAAGGCTCGCTGTCTCAGTAGTGTGTCCGCTTATCAAGCCACAGCACGCTCGATCCTCGAGACGAACGGTCCCGGTTCCTCCCCCTTTTTACTGGCGAAATGTAAACGCGTGCACGCGCGTTTGTAGAAGTTTTCGGCGACAAAGAGGCGACAGAGGGCGAGAGAGGCATCGGGTTCGTTCGCGAGCACTTTGCAGCCGCCATTAGCGAAGTTTCTGCCGGTGATTAAACCTCGAGCAAGTCACTCAGAAGCTTTTCGACGTTAACTCAGGAAGAGCCGGCATTCAAGATCTCGAGCAATTTCGTCGTAGCCGTAGCATCATTGTCCTCTGTCGCTCTTGTCCGTTCTCTGTCTGTCGTTGTCGACAGACAACTCGTCTTCTCGCGCCTCCAATTGTTCGGTTCCGGACCCAAAGAAAGAAGAGTAACGATAAGACGCGCAAAATTGCCGGTGCTTGCCTGTTTGGACTGAAAGCAAGACCAGATTCTCCGCGCTTCTATTAGCCTGCTAACGGTAATTGAAAGAAAACACTCGCGACGACTTCTTAGAGAGTCACGCGACAGTTTAGGATGCTTTTGCGTTGATGCGTTTGCGTTAGTCTACTTTGTGATGGTGTTTGCTAACTAATTTTAGTTACAGTTTGGTATATGAATGGGTTTGTTTATTTGGGAAGGTTGCGATGGATTGTGTGTAACAGGGGTGGATTTTATTGCGATGATTGGGGTTGGTGTTTATTGTGAGACGAGGAAAAATACGATTGTTCTGTGCATGATCGTAAAAAGTGCCTTTTTATGATAGTCAAATATTAAATATGCGATTCAATGAATATATGTGAAAATATAATATGGAAAAACAACGATACCATATGATATACGTATAACATTACACTGTTACAAGAATACAAAAATATATCTAAAATAAGAACGGCATTAAAAAGGAGCTTGTTGGATGCGAATCAATTGAAAAGAATCAATTTGATACGAGGAAACCACCCAACCCAAACGACACAATCTGTCCTTAAAAATCTACCTCCTTAAACCTTCGTATCCCACTAAATCCTCTTCATCGATGAATCTAAATTTTTCACCGTGTCCTCCCTCCCGCCAAACATAATTAAAATCGTAATAACCCCTCTCCCTCGCTTATCGTAGATAAATACGTATTCTCCCTAACGCAGAGAGGAGAAGGGACCGGAAATGATGGCGCTTGGAACGGCATCGACTCGCGTAATACATTGTTAGGATATTCGGTAAGTTGGCATGAATAGGGCCATAATATCGGCAGATACGCGTCTCGTCTCCGGAGGAATACGCGCAAGGGATGATCGGTAATGGGCGAAACGCTGCCCCGGGGCTTCCCGCGAGACTGCGGGGGATTCTTTATTTAATATCCCCGGGCTGGTGTCAAGGAATATCGTATATTACCGAGTCGTCTGCGCTCCGCTGGTTATTCGCATCCTTCTTTGGACTCTACTTCTTTATTCGCCTCAATTTGTAGGCCGAATAGAAGAATGTATCTCGCCTCGTCTCAGCTTCTTGGTCGAGCACACACTGGAATAACCATGCTGCAGGAGGGGATGATGGAAAACGAGGTTACGGTTGAGTGGTAGTTCCGCAGCGTTCGAGTACATGCGGAGATTTCGACTGTGGTTTTAGTGGGTACGATGCCCTGATCCTGCTACGTTTCCTTCGCTGTTGCTCGAGGGTCCGAATTGTTTCGCCAAGATTCCCCAAGATTGTTTGCAACCTGTTTTCGAGATTTCAAGGTTTTCGTGTGGTGAGAATTTTATGGTTATTTGCTTCTTCGGATAGATCTTTTGTATATCCGAAATTTGAAATTTTAGAAGGTATTGGGAATTTTCATGGTGCAGGATTCTTGGAGATGGAAATCTTGAACGTTTCGAAGGTCTTAAAATTCGTAAAACCATCGTAGATCCTGAAGATCTTGGAAATCTTTCGAGATAGTTGAAACTTTTTTATTGTTTTAATGATTTAATGTTTCAAGATGCTGTGGCCGTGAATTCTTGGGAATGTTAAAGAATTTCTAAATTGTTGAATCTTGGATTTAATGAAAAACATCCTGGAACGTTTTGAATTTTGAGCTTTCCGAAGTTCTTGAAGGTCTTGGATACCTCGAAATTCTGAAGAATTTTAGAGGAGGTTGATTTCTTAAAGAGCTTAAAAATATCGATAATTTTAGGATTCTTCAAATTCTTGATGAACTCAAAAGCAGTAAAATTAAAAAAATCTTTGAATTTTTGAAGATTTTAAAATTTTCAGCAAATTTGAAGTTCATAGAATCCTTAACGCTGTGAAAAAGAATTCTAAAAATTCTGGAAGATCTTTTAAACTTGTTATATTCTTAGAAATCTTGAACGGGTATCTCAAAATTCCATCAAGTTTTAAAAACTTTGCAAAACTTCAAACCCTCGAGGCTGTACTATGCTCTAAGAAACTTCGATGTCCTAAAACTCGTAAAAATTTCAGAAACCCTGATCCCTAAAAAATTCCAAAAGTACCCAAATCAAACTCTTACGACTTTCGTTCGCAATCTGCGAAGGTAATCACTTCGAACAACTTCACAAATACCAGGAATCTCTTAAACATTTCTCTGTAGTAAACGTTTATTTCTCTTTAAATCACCAACACGCTGACCTCGGTTTAATAATTCCACGCGGTAAGTTTGAAAGAGGCGGGAACCTTTCGGGTGCAATAACTGAGAGCGCAAATTAACCCAGCGTGGATTCCGATTTGAATCTACCGCTTCGGCAACTTTTCTTCCGCTTTGATGTCGCGCGATTTCTCCCGCTTCATGGTTTCGTAACGAACAACCCTCTTAATAGAGTCGGCCTTTCGTCAAACCGTCGCGCAGAGGAGAAACAGAGAAACGAAAACGCGAAACGTATTTCTCGCACGTACCGCGAGGGAAACTTCGATATGATGAACCCCAGAACTTGGAAACTTTTGCCCGAGTGAAACTGTTACACACGAAGCACCGCCACTTTTCCTCGCTACTCGATACGTCGCCAAACTCTTCGAGAAGTCGCTGAAAGAGCATCGAACCGTGCTCATCTCTCGCGTATTTTATTCGACGACCAACGCACACGCCAAGAACATAGTCCTTTCGAAAGAACCGAGATTGGAAGCTGACTCGACGCGAGATCATCCGTGTCTATAACTTCGACGGTGGTTAAGAACGAGGTGAAATTTTCAATTCTGACCCTTTCAAAGATCTGATCTTACAACTTCGATTTATATTTCAATATAGAAAAAAAAAAAAAATGATACAGTCGATGTACATATTTATTCATCCATCTAGGACCTTTTGGTTTTTTCATTAAGTTCGGCATTTCTGTTAAATATTTATACTTTATACTTTAATACTAAGACAAACGTAAAATTAGTAGAAATGCAGTAAAGAATATTTCATCAACGACAATTTTATCCTCGGTTTGTTGCCATGAGACATTTGAAAACTCAACTTTAAAACTTAATTAATGATTATGTTGCTACTAGAGCCTGTAGAAGTATGTATGTAGCTGTGGTTTTGCGAATTCATCGACAACGAAACATAGACCTTGAACTACGCACTACATGTTCCTGGTTCTTCTCGCCATGTTCCTTAGCCAAGAAAGAGAAATGGAACGGCAATGGATTCGAGCAGAAGAGAAACGCTAAGCAATTTCACACAAACATGGCGGTCGCTGCCATGCCAAGTAAATATCGTTCGCGACGATGTTCTGTATTTACAGGACGATATCTGTTAGTCCCGGAGACACGTGAAATTGAAGGGGACACCCTCTATGTATCGCGGCCTCGCAATATCCAGCAGCCCCCTGTCCTCATTCTCTTTCTCTTTCTCTCTGTCTCTCATTCTCTTGTGTACAATCTGGCTTACGTACACGGAAGGCGAAACGAAACTCGGATAAAATCACCTGACGCGTGTAATGCGTTTTTTATTAAAGTCTCTCGCCGCCACGAGCTGACGACGAGTTTCGTCGCGTCGCCGCTCGCGTTACGTTTATAATATACACGTATACGTATAATGCGCCACGCGTGTACCAGCCTCTATTTTCACACTCTGCGTAACTTTAATTTCCCTCGTTTCGCGAATTTCACGGATCCCTTTGTGACCATTCTACATTCTTCCTTTTCTTTGTTTGTTTCAGGTAAGTGAACGTCTTTTTTACCGGACCGGTTTGCGTACTTTGCAGTTAATCGCTGCTTGAATTGGATTTTACATTTCTACCATGTGAGTAATAGTTACTGGATGTTTAAAGAGCTTTCTGGAATTAGAATTTTGGAGGATTTCTCTAGCGGTTGAATTTTTATTTGAGAATTACACCTTTGAGTACTTTGAGGTTAATCGTGGCTCGAATTGGCTTTTAGTTATCTACTGTGCAATAGGTATAAATGTTTTAAAAGCTTCCTAGGGTTGAAAGTTGGGAGGGTTTCTCTCTTATCTGAGATTTTATTTGAAAACTAGATCTTTGGGTACTTTGTGGTTAATCTTAACCTGAATTGAATTTCAGACTATTACTAATTTTATGAGTAGTAGTTAACAGGTGTTTTAAGAGTTTTCTGGGATTAAAAATTGGAAGTTTTTCTTTCTTACTTGGTGTTTTAGTTAGGCAATTTGATTTTGTTTGAAAACTTGATCCTGAGTTCTTTGGGGTTCATCGTAACTTGAACCGAGCTTTAGACAATTTTTACCGAGTGATAAGTAGTTAATAAATATTTCAAGATCTTTGTGTGTGTGAAGATTGAGTGGTTTCTTCTCCTGGTTGAGTTTTTATTTGGAAATGGGGGAATAAGATGGGGATCGATGGACTATTTCTATCTTTCTCGTGGATTTTTTCTCCTCTTTTCACCCTGCTTGGGTGCCATCGTTTGCGAGATTGGAAATAATTGAGTCATAAAAGTCGTAAATAATTGTAAAGTTGGAAGTAATTTATAACCTGTTTCATTTGGAAAATTCTCTCTGCAATCATAAATTATACTTTCTTCTATCGTAAAAAAGTTGCAAAAGTACTTTATAAAAGAATTTCTATAAAAGTTTCTATAAGAACTATCGGATAAAATATCTATATGTCTTATAAAAAATATATTGCACATCTACTTAAACTGTTGGTATTGTCATTTTCAAGAAGAAATGCGAAAAAATATATACATTAAAGAGGCAAATAAAAAATTAAAAACAACTAACTGTGAATTCATATACGAATGGATCGATCAATAATGTTAATCAAGCCTGACATCTACAATAAATATGGTCCTAATCGTAAAAAACAAGAATCAGAAAAAACTCATCCAATTTATCAAAGTGTCTAAATAATCACAACCGAACCATCAGAAAGAAATTAACGGAGAATACAGTAATTAAATTTACTCAACGGGAACTTCAACATCTCCCTCTATTCCACTCCACAAACAGAAACGAAACCTCCAAATGGAAGAGTATTATGTACAAAGACATTCGATCACACTGTTAGTGCAATATCAGCAATTATTAACTCGCTGATTACATTACTTTGCAGAATTATCGTGATCATCGGTATCAAACGAACACGTCAGGTTCAATGGTCAAAGAATCGAAATCGTTATACTGCGTGATGAATGGTATACTATTTAGAGCTTGTCATAAAAAAATGGTCGCCATGGTGACCGAACGCGTCAATATCTAATAATTATTGCACGAATAGCAGACATCGAGGTGGATCAGCGTTTCGCGAAAATCTAATTACCGCGTGTGCTCCCGTCCTCGACTTATCGTCGCCGCGCATCTAATTGGTCGCGCAAAAACCGATTTCCGTCCCGGCGACGTACCGTTATCGTGTGCACCGATCCGATAGCAACGATAATTTTTGCTACCTCTGAACTCGAGCCAAACAGATCGACGAGAAACAAAGGAAAAAGTATGCGAGAGAAAACAGAAACTCGGGGACACAGAGAAAGAGAGAGGGAGAGGGAGAATGGGACGCGGTTTACGCGTTCCGCAGCGATTTTTCGCTTTTGGGGCCACCGCCGCGTGCATAATTCGTCGCGTCCCGCCTCGAAATCGATGCACGGGGAATTACGAGGCGCACCCTCTCTCGAAATGCGCGGCTCGTCATGATTCAAAGTTAAATTTCGTCTCTTACAAACGCGCCATTTTCAAGATACCGCTCTGCAACCGTGTGGAAGAATGTTTTTCATCGTTATGATACCAGACGTTGTTCTTTCTAACTTACATGTCTCTTTTCTTGGATTTTTTCGAAGCTTTAGGAGTTGTTTCGTTTGTTTTTCATCGTTATGCTACTAGACGTTGTTCTTTCCAACTTATGTCTCTTTTCTTGGATTATTTCGAAGCTTTAGAAATTGTTTCGTTTCTTTTATTTTTATCTTGCGAGCGGACTAGTTTTGGTAAGGTAAGATACGATTATTTGATTTATCAGGATACTTGAGTTAAGTTAAATCGTCTCGTAATTTGTCAAACTTTTTTTTATTTTGTTATTTATATTTGAAAATAGGCTACTTAACTCGTTACTAGCGACATAGCGATGAACGATGAAATATACAATGGCTAGCTAAGGTATTGTACTTATAGCATTACGTAATAATTAATCCGAATATGTTCAATATCATATCATTTCATACTCAATATTTACTTTTATATGAGCACAAAAGGTTGATACTATCAAAATCATATGTAGAACCTGATAAAAAAAAAAAAAAAAAAATGCTTCATTAGAGGATAATTTCGACGGCTATAATTTTCTATGAGGATATACCCTCTACTCATCAAAAGGAATGAAGTTTGCTCAACTAATATTAATACTCTCGTTCGTAATTATCATAATTCATTGCACATTTCTTTATTCCTGGAAGATATTTTGCTGTTTATTTTAATAATTCTTATCTAATACTTCCTCGTTGACTCGAATAACGCTGCTATAGTATCATTTAAATCGTTCTCTCGTTTTTAATATATCTTTTTACTGGATCTAAAGTCTATACGATATCATCTCATTCTTTCGTCATTTTGCTAAAGGCTAACGGATGCATAGAGAAACATAAAATGTAATTCACCTATCTAGAACTGCAAGACCTACCATTTTGTACAGTTATATATTATAGAAGCGCCATTTGCAAAGACAAAGTGCCGACGCATGATGTAATGGGAATATCTTATATGATATACTTTGGAATATATTATACAAGTTGTACAATATTAACAAAGTTCCTCGTACTCTTATGTAAGAGCCCACTGACGCAGCTTTACGAAGGTAGAGAGAAACGCCCGAGATCTGTGTAATCTGATTTCAAAGTAGAACATTTGGATGTCAAGCTTTCCTTAAGCATTTCTCGATCGGAATCTTTATCTCAGAAATATTTTATAGAGAAGGTAGCTGTTCCTACTTTACGAGCGGACAATCTTCACAAAAAGAGGAAAGAACTCAAGGAAGTTGTGCTTTCACGAGAAGATTCCCTTACAGACCTCCATGAACAGAAAGAAATCCGAAACCTCTGCGATCTATTCTTTCTCTCTGTTCTTATGCTGAAGCAGATCGCTTCAACATCAAATTCTTCTCAGTTTTCTCACTTTTATTAGTTCAGTCGGCAGTTTTATTAATCAAATACCATCTATTAAGTTATTTAAACAGCTCTGTTTCCTTTTCAATCACAATTATTTACTTTGTAAATACTGTTTATTAGGAGGAATTTATTAGGAGATAAATGAATTGCAGATTGAAATTAAGGGAACTTTTATAGTAGTAGTTTACTTCACAGTTTATTATCTTTCGAGCAAATTCGAGTAAGCAATTATTAATAAGCAGTCTATTATCATTCTAAACACAGAAAAATATGCATACCTTTTTCCCGTTTCGTGTTTTACTGTTCATAGTTTAATATTAGAAATGCCAGGATTTTTTGGTTATTTAGGTAGTAAGCAATATTAGTGTATCATTGTTTCAAAAACAGAAAGATATTCGTGTTCTCATTTTTTAATTTGAAGGCAACAAGTTTCAAACGATTATAGTTACCGGTGAAAACAATAGCTTTCGAGAATTTATTCATGGACCATTTTCAACCCATTGTTCTTTTACTGTTAAAATATATTTCTTCCCCGAATGCTCCTCTTTTTTTCTCTTTTTTCGAACAATGGGCTGTGCTCCTTTTGTATTTTGTTATACATATATACTTTTCTCTTTTACATTCTCGAAGCAATTATCAAAGATCTTTCTGATATTACTTTAACCGCAGAAAAATATCGTTTTTTATTTGACCGCAACAAGTTTCAAATAATCGTATATAGGTAATGTTGAAAATTACAGCTTTCATGAATTTTTCAGCGGACCACATTTCAACAATATTATTCTTTCAATATTAAAGTACGTTTATTCCTCGAATATTCCATTTCCTTTCGAGTTACCACGAACAATCCATTTCATTTTATTCATATTTTATTACATTTTCATTTTTTGCATTTTAAACCATAGCAGTCTCTTATCGTTTTAAACACAAAAGAACTTTTAAGTTCTTTTAACATTAGCAAATTTCAAATTACTCTACGTATAAATACCATGAATTTGTTAATGGACCATTACAACCTCAATGCTTTCTCAATATTAAAATATTCTTTGCTCACACATATCCATAACCCGCTTATTACCTAAGCTTGTAACGAGCGAATACTTAACCTAATAACAATAGTAACAGCAATAATAATAATAAAATACATTAATCCTTTGAACGTTACATTTTGTAACTTCTTTCGAACAATATGATCCCAACTATCATTATAACAAACACAGAAAATCATTTATGTGTCTTAACATTCATCTCATATAAACTTTTTCAATTAGATTTAGGTCAGGAGAAATTTGTTTGTCAGGAGAAAAATAGAACTTAGATGAAGGTTCGTTTTATCTATGATAAATTAGGGAAATATATGATGTATATTTTTGCATCACTAAATTTTGTATAAATACATAGAAATCCACACTTTATTTATTGCCACTTAAACTGGTCAAATATCGTTCGTTCGACTAAAGAACACATAAGTGTAAAACACGAGGACGGCAACAAAGAAGAAGAAAAACATGAAGAAGGCGAGGAGATGGAGATGGAAAAAAAGAACGGAGGCGTGTCGCGTGCATTGGAGAGAGGACAGGGGGATCGTTTCGATATCAGCGGACACGGTATCGGGGATCTTGGCTCGGTTGGTTCGCGCGGCGTCGGACGAGCGTCGTAATTTGCAAAAATCGCCGGCCGATCGCGATAAGCGAGCTCGGCCGATGTTTGCCAATTAGCGTGCAACAGCCATGTGCAGAGAGGATAGATGGCGGGGTGAAAGAGAGAAAGAGAAAAACAGAGAGAGAGAGAGGACAGTCGCGTTGCACGACGGGTGTCGGCTAATGGCAAAGCCGCGTCTCGTTTTCTCTGCGCGACACGACCCGCCTGACACCCCGAAGCGCACCGAACAGGGCACAAGTGCAACAGCAACAGCAACCCTGTTTCCTCGCCGTGGATCTCTTCCTGTTGTCCCGCGGTTTAATGGCGCCACACTCTCTTCCTTTGTTCCGTGCGTCTTCCGACTTTCGTCCGTCATTTCTGACCAGTCTCGGCTTCTCCATGACGTCGGATGATTATGGAGAACAGATGAGTGGTCCGTGTTTGGAGATGTGTAGTGCGTGGCAGGTGAAAGGTAAGCGACAGTTTGGAAGATTGTTGAGAGAAACTCAAGTACGAACGAGGAATAGTAAAAATTTGATTTGAATGTAGAGTCTCGGTCGAGGTATAACGAGATCGTAAGATGAATTAGAAGTTAAGGTAAATATAGTTTAGATGACAGACATTTTTCTTCTTGTCAGAAGACTGTTTTGGTTGTCGTATGACAAGATATTTGGTCGAACGTCAATGTATTTATAAGCGAAGTTAACTATACAATAGAACGGTTAGGACAAATAGATTTCTTCAGAAAATAATTTGAAGTAAAAGGTTCCAGCATTTAACAATGAATTTATTTCTCCTATAGTTTGTTACGATTTAAAGTTTGTGTTTTGAGGGATCAAGTTTTTAAAAATGCCATACGAGTCTCCAGGTCCAAAATTTTGAGCTAGAAAGAAGGTTTAGATTTTCTTACCATGTTCTGACTTTCAATGCAGCTTTCATATTCAGTCAGAGTTGTTAAGGGTGGTTAAGATTAAGCATTGTAATAAAAGACAATTGTTAAAACAATGGAAATCAAATTAGAGGATCTGTTCTTGGATGAAGATTTCTGAGAGTTCAACATTGTTCAATATTGGGGGGAAGGGGATAATTGATAAAGGGAAATCCCTTCAATAACTAACATGTGCGCATAAATATATCTTAATTCTGATTAATGTGAAACTAGACCAAAGTTAATTAAAATGAAACTTAGTTCAAGCCTTAATGGATTTAATGGATTATGCTTCTGATCGAGTTTCTGCGTTAGATATGTTTGCAATGATTATAATTGGAACTTAATCCACGTCTTGTTCGTGCAATTCATACTAAGGAATCTCTAGTTAAGTTGTGCACACAGTCAAACTTAAGGCAAGAGGTCCACTTAAATATAAATATGGGTTTACACTTCAAATTGGTACACAAATAATTTGCGCTTAGGAACTCTAGCTCGATTCGAAATTGCACCTGGACAGACGTACCCTAGGAGATAGATCTACCTCAGGCTTAACGTGGAAGTAATCCAGACTAATCCAGTATAGTTCACGCTTAGCTCATACTGTAGCCAGTGAAACTTAATCCAGTTCAAGATCAGACCAATCCCAGATTTATCTCAAATCTAACACAGGTATAACCTAGCCCAATTTACCTTTAATTAACTCAACTTTTGAAGAGTAACTTTAAATTTCCTCGAAAGTTTTTTATTCGACCAAGCAGCTAAATTGACTGAAATAAGCGAAGCTACACTTAACGTTTCTAACGACGTAAGTTAATTAAATATCTTAAGCTTATATTTGTCGCTTAACCTCCTAACTTTATTATATTCCGTAAGATAATCCTTTTAATTTCGTCTTCTATTTTTACGAATTTTGTACACTTCAAATTTTCAAGTTACCTAATTTTCAAATTTTAGGACGATGACTTTTCCAATTTCTGGATTCCCGAGTTCTCAAGCGCTCGTGTTCTTAAATTTCTAAATTTTCGAGTAGCAACGTCTTAATAATCACAAAATATTGTACAATAACTGAAAAATTAAACTAATCGTTCGACCATCACCACACGACCTAAATGGACAAATCTCTTTCATCCGATTAAGTTATCTCGAGAGAATTAAAAAATTCTTAAGTCAATTTACTAAATACTTCCATCGGTTTTATCGACGATAGAACGCAAGAAAATTCGCATCATGGCGTAGCAAATTTCATTCTGTCACAACAAAACGTCTGTTCGTTTCGCTGTAAGTCATCGCGAGCTTAGCCAAAAAGCGAGAAAAGTAACGGATACGCGCCGCAGTGGAGATATGGCGTTATTAACTCTATAAACATGAGCAACTTCTCGTGGTAGTCTCGTTCCGCGCGTGGAAATTCTGCGACAAATCCGTTAGTCCGGAGAACGCGATATTTAGCTAACCGGCGTCGACAAGGAAAACTGGCAAAATAATCGAGTCATCACGAAACGTAAAGCCACGGAAGACGGTTGCAAAGCTTTTAGGCTTATTAGATATTCCGAGTGAAATAGAACGCGGATTAACGGAATCCTTCGAAATAATTAAGCTGTGGATAATCCGATGCAGCTGCTTAAGATTTCTGTCGCTGATCTGATAGTTCGAGCGATCGTGATCCAAACGTGTTTACGTCGAACCTCGCTCGACGAGATCTTTGACGAGAAGAATCGAGAGATACCGGTAGAGACTGATTGCCAGCTCTTTACAAAACTGATTTCCTTTTCGTAGTTCCGTGTTTCGAAGACACTCGAGGATCTTATGCAGGAAATCTTGTACATTTAGATACAGTGAGAATTTGGAAAGGAAAGCGTTAATTTGGACAAGTGATACTTGGATTTAATAGCTAAATTCATGTTTAAATTCATAAGTAAGTTCCAGTTCTCGTGCATTCCGGAGGCCTGAAGTTTCTGAATCTTTTGCTTTCTTAAACGTTTGAATTAATAAATTTTCGTATTTTTGAGATTCAGAGTGCCTACCTTAGATCCTACGATTCTCGAGTTCTCAGCTATCCAAGTTTCTAAAGTCTTAACTATATTTCAGTACCCGATTTCTTAACTATTCAAGTTCTTGTATTCTTGAGTTCTTCAAATTTGGAGTTCCTGTTTTCTCAAATTCTCAAGTAGAAGGTTAATGAAACCTACTTTTATATCAATATATGTACCAAGAACTCAACAAGAATATTCTTAATCCATTGAATTGTAATTCTGTTATGAATGATACAGAATTGTATTCCGAATTAATTGATCAAGGCTGTTCTTCTCTATTTGCTCGTGGATACGTACCACCATAAACTTCATAAATACAGATCGATATAATCTGTAGAACCGATATAATCTGAGGACAGTGATCCTCCAAAAACACGTTACAAATCTTCGCTTCTCTCGACAATAAACCGCTAGCAAACCTCCCTCATCTTCACCTTTCTCTCGTATATCAAAGAAGTAAGAAAGGACGAGAAGTGTTTTCCTCGAGAATCATCGCGCAATTTCAGCATCGGTTGGTTAACGGTCGCGGTTTCGCGCGTCCATACGAGCGGAAAAATCGACGAGAAGGGTTCTCGTGGAGCGGAAACTCCGGGCAACGGCGTTCAACGGCCGCGTCTCGCGCACGCTTCTCCTCTCCCCCTTGTCGACGGGTAAAATTAATTTCGGTCGTGGCGCGATAACTCACGGTCGCTCGTCGACGCTTTGACGCGCATAAAAATCTCACCGCGGTCAGCCGTTGGCGGAACTGCGCGCGTCCAGTCGCCGCGGCGCCGGCGACGCGTCCCATTCGTCGCCCTCGGGAAAAGGAACGGCCGCGACAATGCGGCCCATTTAAACGTACCGTTCTTAATATTCTTTGCGGTCACCGCAACATTTCGTCCCAGCTGCCTCGTGCTCATTTAGTTTTTAATTATTTTGGAAATTAAGTTTTCGTCTGCCACTTCTCTTACGTCTGATATCCTGTTTGCCGCGTGTTTCTTCTTCAAGCAATGCTTAAGCACAGAATGAGCGTGGTTTGTTAGTAACATCATGAACTTGATGGTTGTAATATGAAACTGTAAACGAAAATTTGCTATTTGTTGTTTTGTCGCGGGGCGTATTAAGCTTAATAAAAAAAAAAAAAAAAGAAGAGGAAGAAGTTGCTGATTGGAATAAGAAAAGTTGCTGTTTTTTTATTATTTGGGAATCTTATGAGATCCATTTATTGGCGAATACATGCGAGTTTCTCTAAATTTCTTAATTTCATTATTCGGGTACATGATTTCGGTTCAACTTTTAAGAAACCAGTGATTTACTTCTGTGAATTCATTTATCAAAAGAAAAAGTTGCATAATCAAGGTATCAAATACCTAGGTGTTTAAAGTTTCATACTATAAAAACTGGTACATATTGTGTGTATGAAATTATTTGTTAATACCTATACAATAACGTGTTGATGCAGTGGCTACAGAAAGTATTTGTACGCCAATGTATTTATTATAGCGCTACATTAATTCATTAATTATTTAGCAATTATTAACCGTTTGAGTCCCAAGCAATGCGATCGCGCTGTTTAGATTTTGTGTCGAAAAGTCCCATTACATTTGAACGCTACGGACGACTGACGGTATTTTGTATTTCATTGTTATCTTCTCAATAATTTTTATTCACGAAGCTTGAAATATTTATAAGCTAATAGTACGTATATATAATGATATGGATGTATTTCATAAAAATAACAAATATGACGCTTGTTTCCCTTCGCAATCGATTAAGACAAGCGCTATCGCATTGTTCGGAATTTTTCGACCCTGTTTTTTCAGACCCCTGGGACTCAAACGGTTAATTACCTAACATTTAGCAGCACATACTTTTATATGGCTGTAAAAATTTGATACTGTAAAAATGAAATGTAGAACCCGATAGAAAGACGCTGTATTGGCAAATGAATGAACGTATGTCCAAGTACTTCTGCTGCATTAATTTATATATCCATTTCCCCTTACATATCCAGCTGATCTCAAACAACTCGAATCGAAGCGATTTCAGGTCAAATAGCTTGACCAGCATGAACATAAATTGAAATCACTAAATTTGAGTAACTCGACTAATCTAGCCACGGGTTTAAGTAGAGGAAGTACGCCTACACGCGAGCACCCTCGAAACGAGGATTTAATTTAAGAAACCCGCGATAAAAACGAACGTATCGGGCAGGGCTTGAACGACGTGGCGGTAAATTGATTCTCAAGCCGCTCGTTCTAAGGTCAAAAGCCGTTCGAGAATCGCATTAACGATGCCTACTACCACTGTGTCGAAGCAGCGACGAATCTCGCAATTAGTCCATTACTTCAATTACGCTGCTTATTATACACTGTGGTTTCTGGCCGTGCTGGCCGCTTTGCCGGCCTTCAAAGAGCAATTGTGCCATCGCCGTTCAACGATCATCCTGTCCGCCTCGATGGAATGTTGCTGCACGTCATTATGCAGTTATTAATATTATATCGTCGTCGTAAGTGCATTCAAAGACGAAGGTTAAGTTCTGAAATGGTAATAAGAATGATTTACCCTCTCCTTATTTGTGGTCTAGTGTTCGTGATTTTATAGGCGATAAGATTATTTTTCTGCTGTCTGAGTGTCGAACTATCAAGTCGTAGAATAATAAGTAGCCTGTGGATATTTATGCAAATTCATATTTTTATGAATACGTCTATAACTATACTTGCAATATTTTATAAACTTCTCTCTGCATATTATGCGTATTCCGAATATTCTCATGCCTTTAGATTTTACTACAAATACGTAACTACCACGCCAACTATCCCAATTATCGCATAAATTTCTGAATAAAAATAATAAAGTACCCTAAGAGAGGAAGAGCAAACCGAGTTGGTCTCCTAGAAAAAAAGAGTTTTCCAAAGCCAACACCATTTACGTCAAACAAAAAGGATACATTATATAAAATACAAGCCACCCTCCTGCGTAGAACATCTTTCGTTAAGCGATCTTGCCCTGGAACTCGAAGCAGAATATGAAATTTTCACTGTACTCGCCCCGAGAGAACAGCGCACCTACCCCTTGTGTCTTCCTTTTTTTCGCCGAATTTCGTCCGTTCGATCATTTTTTTCTTTCAAAAGGGGAACGGCCATAAGGGGACACACGAAATCCCGAGAATTTATTGCCACGAACATGGATTTTGAATTTCGCGAGAGACGAAGAGAGAGCGCGAAATGTTTTCGGCGCAAACAAGCAAAACAGGCCATCGTATTAAATAATTAAACGATCACGTGTTGCAGGATATCGAATAAAAGGTCGAGCTTCAAGCGGACCGAGAATAATAAATCGAAAGATTACGCGATTCATTATTAACGATATTCTATTACATACGGCCATTTAAATAAATTGCGCCGGATCGAGCGGCGATAAATCGCGTTACCATGCCGCGTCCCATTAAACGCGGCCGCGGCAAATATTTCCGAATGTCTTCCTTTTTTCAATATTTCCCGCTCTGCATGAATTTTTGGACAATTAACTGGTTGGACAGAGAAAGAAGGAGAATTGCTTGTTTGTGCCGCGCGTAATTGCATTGAATGAAATTCTTCAGTTTCATGTAAAGTGAGGAATTTTCGTTGTTATTTATAATTTATTATATTTCTATAACTGTGTATTGATACATCATCTTAAATATTCATTAGAGTCCTCATTGGTGTTTTCATCGAGTGAAATTAAAAAACAATTAACTATCTACATGTATTGAAATTTCATAACGTGTTGTTCGTCGTTTGTTCATTATTTGAATATTATACAGGATTTCGTAAATGCAATACGATCTGAATTTTAATATTACAATACATTTATACAACAAATATTCCTAAATTGTTTATTTAATGTTATTCAAATTAGATATTATCTATTTGAAATACTTATTTCCTATGTTTACAATTTGCAATTGGATTGAGCAATGATTTAGTTCACTTTTCGTTAATGCATATGTGTATATGTTTCCAGGAACATTATAAAAATTGTTTACAGGATGTAAAGATACATATCTGATTCTCACAAATGTCTGTAAAGCAATGGCATAAATAAATTATTCTTTGATTTCGTACAGATTCTATGAGAAACAAATTACACTTAAAGAGCTCTTTGAAGAAAACATAAATGAACTTACTACTCTGCCTAACTATTTTACATAAAAATTACTGTCTATAGAAAAGCAATAAACATGCTTTGTCATTAAGCTATTAATTAATTCCACCTACCTACGAAACCTACTACTTACCATCGACCAGTTTCTCCCAGAAAATTCAAGCAGCTCCAATCACTCAATCCTTCAACCAGTTCCCTCATCAAATAATTTTCATTCAATCAACACCCACCGGGTGTCCATCCACGCTTACTTGTACTTGCAACTACTACGAACTTCCAACCATACAACCAAACCTACACCATCCACAGTGAACAATCTTACACACATCTAATCTATCCCATCAGCATCCATCTCCTACCACCTGAAACCCTGAAAACGACGTTTTCTGAATCGAAAACGTCATTCCACCCACTCGACTCTTTTTCAAACCTTCGAAGGCGGTGCTGAATTCACCCTCGTGAGTTCCGAGGACTTTTTCACTGGACACAGGGGATCTGCGGGCAGATTACGAGGTCGAGAATCGCGGGAGGCGTGGGAGGGTGGAGACGCGGCCCTAACGAGATAAGTAGGTACGTAAATGCAGGCTGGCTACGGCGTGCGAGCTCCTATGAGAGGAGACGTTGGAACGGGCCAGGAACCAGATACGAGAGAGAGATTTGCCGAGGTTCCGGGTCGTTGGATGTGTGCAACGCCTACGCAGAAACGGGCCCACTTCCACGACCTGTCTTTCTCGCTCTTAGCGCTTCTTATATTCGTTCGACTCCTTTTGACGTTCTTCGCCTTTTGTTTTCGCCGTTTAACGCGATCCTCGGCTACGAAGGTCGCCTGTCGAGGATAAGGACTCGCGTGGCGTTGATTTCCGGGAACGGAACGTTCCGTGACAATGGACGTGCTCTCCGTCTTCTTAAGAAAGTTCCAGTCCTCGTTGCGATCCACGAGGTTTATTCTTCAATTTTGAATTTTCCAATTTTCATTTGGCCGGACGCGTTCTACGTGTTCTTAGTCTACAGAAAATTTCAGTCGGTTGATGAAATTTATTCTTCAATATTGAATTTTTCAATCGTCCATTGCTTGGACACGTTCTTAGTCTTCTTTGAGAAGTTTGACTGTTTGTTGAGATTACTGAAGTTTATTCTTCAATCTTGAATTTTTCAATTTTCAATTAGTTGAACGTAGTTCTTGGAAATTTTAGTCCTCGTATTCTTCGATTCTCGGTTATCGGGAGAAAATTTTGTGAATATTTGTTATTAATATTAGGGATGCGGCGAATATAAGGGCCAAATGCTTGAAAATAAGATTCTAAAGATGAGCGCACAGCCATCTGAGATCTTCCTGACTAAGAACAATTTCCTACGTTCAAAGTTCTCCATCCAAAAGCTGAAACAAATGCTGATAAAGCATCTATTGGAACAGCATAAAACACAAACTACGTACGTTTCACACAATCTTCCTGATAACCAAACAACGTTTTTAATCCACTTTACTAGTTCCCGATTCAAACTTCTCAAAAATTTGCTTTCAACGATTAACAAAACAAATGAGATTTTAATTATGTTTGCTAAAGAAACCAGAATGGAAATAGACTAGTTATTTATAGACTCAAAGTCCACAGTCTTGCTCCTCCTTTAATTTAAAACTTCTTTGAAATGAGGGAAAGCAGTTGTTCTGGGTGAATAGTTTGCCAGAAGAAGGTGGATCTCCGCGATCGTTAAAGTATCGTTTCGCTCTAAGGCATTACGCAAGCTTTCGGAGAGGTTATTACGAAGTTTTGTAAGCGATAAGTCTTCCGAAGTATCAGGGCGCATGTGGTGTATCCCGCAATCTTCTTCCTACCGCGGATCTGCCGCTGTAATCTCAATTAGGAAGCCTAACGAGTTTACAGGAAGCTGGCGATATTAAATCGCAATAATTACCCAATTTTGCCGCGCCCGGATTACGAAAACCGCCCCGCGACAATTTCCTGAATATGAACTCTGTGTGCTGGAGTACCTGTTGTAACATCTTTAAACTTCTACCCGTTTGTTCCATGGAACTTGTGTTGTACAACTGCTGTCTTGAAATTAATATTGCAAAGACCTACTTTCAATTGAGTTACAGCCGCTTCAGAAGCGACGGTTCTATTCTGCTTTGGAATTGAAGATTGAGATTTTGATGCCAGACGGGTTGAACTTTGAATGACGGTGGAATTTTATTATTAGTTTATTAGAGCAGTTATTACAACAATTATTAGAAATATGATTTAAACATTGTAATTAGCGTATCATCTATTGTATGAGAATTATTATACGAGTATTTTTGTTCTTCAACCTTCATTTGTTAAAATAAGTTGTGAGAATTTTTTTTCAAGAACTTAACAGAAACTTGCGCAGGAACATAGTAGATCTAACTTTTAAGAATTCTCCTCAAAAATTCTTAAAACAATGAATTATTAATTGCAAATTCCTTACTAAGCTAAAAGCATGTCGCCGCCTCTTACAAACCTATCAAAAACAAACATCAGTATCCTAATGATAAAACGTTCGGAAATCCATCTTAACGAGAGAAGTCATGGACCTAAAGTCCAAAGTAAACATATATACGACGAACTTAACTTCTAAGAATGTTCTCCAAACGTTTATAAAACACAATTTTTATTAACTTTTAATTGCTATATAGTAACTTTCCTTTTAATCACTTACTAACTTTTAGAAAAATTACGAAATATTTATACGATACGTTCAGACCCAATCTCATTCTAATTTCATTAAATTCATCCCTATTTGTCTTTCGATTCGAACAAAGATCTTAGCTGGAAGAAGCTACGCTGTCGTTAATAACGCGTGTTCGCGGACCACGAACTTTCGCATTTATGAACAACGAGGGTAAGAGGCACGCTGCGACACGGCGAGTTTCCACGACAGCACAGACCCCTACGGCTTTCTGTATTCATCGCGCGGCGCAACGCGAGCGGATCTCGTTCCGCACTTCGCCTCGAGTTCGCTTCCTTCCTTCCTTCCGCCAACTTGCCGGCGAAATTACGCAACACCGGGACAAAGGTGATGCGTCCGTGACGCGCGTTCGTGGCCAGGATGCTCTCCAGATTTCTATGATCGTCAGTCAAGCTCGAGTCAAACCGGTCCAAGGTGTCCTCGAGTTTCGATCGGCTGAACTTCAAAACGTGATCTTCTCTGAGGAATAGAGTCGCTTATTTTCTGGCGGAATCTTGAAAAGTGGGTGCAAATAGTTGTTGGAATTTTTGTCAGAGTTGGTTCGAAGTTTTATACTGAAGGGTGATATTTTTATGGAAGATTTGTGCGGGGTATTTGACATTGTTTTATGTTCTTTTTCTATTAGATACGTTTTTAACATTAGAATTGTCAATATTTAATGTGTAGCTAAATGTATTATATATAAATTATTATATCAAAGAATAAAGAAAGAAGCATATACATAATACAATCGTGTTCTTATCTTGATAAAATAATTGTAGAAATAAAACACCTGAAATTCGTCATTTTAGTAAGTTCGCTAATTTTAGTATTAAACCATCGAAGTAGTTTTTATGGAAAAATTAAACAGTCCTTGGGAAAGGAAAAATGAAACCTTATGACTTATTGATAGTATGATTTCTGTTTGTATTAATTGTCTTTTTATTAATTATTCTAATTACTTCTTATTAATTATTTGACTTGTGTAGGATATTTTAACATATATTTTTAGTTCACAAATTGTATTAACTTTAGACCAACTTAACATGTCTTTAAATCCTTCCTAGTTTAATTTCGAACGAATGTCGCCGACACTTCGCAGAACGCGAACGTCGCAAAATTCTTCGACCATAATTTCATGGAAAATAAAGAGGTCAAGCTATCCGTTAGCAGTCTTCACCTGCCACTTCTAGCTGACAGCTGCTTTCTAGCGTCCTCACTTCCTTCTAATCATCCAATTATTATACTTTATTTCTACAACCTAAAGCAAACGACTCGAAACTGCGATCGTTTTCTCTTATATCCTGTATCCCCTCTCTTCGTTAAGAAACGTGCCACTTGTTAAATTATCTGTAGTAACTTCTTCATTAATCAAATCTTATGCCAATAAATTAAATTTCCTATTCTCTAAAAAGATCTTTATCCGAATTCCAAGAAACATTTATTAGTAAAGTGGGTCGTCTATTTTTGTAAAAGTTATAAGTCATAACAAGGAAACGTTCTATTAATGAGTTTTTAGAAATATTTCTTCCTTCACGGTGTACCAATTCAATTTTACACGATAAAAACAACTTAAATCATAATAAGAAATTTCCTCTTCTACATTGATATAGTTCACAAAGATATATTGAAAATTATTAAAAAATTTATATAATAAGAATCAACGAAGTACTTGATCGGGATAACCACAACTCCACTGTATTTAATTTCCAACACAAAGCGTGATAAACTCAAAGGAAGAAAACAAAGGTAACCGATACGAATCTTCAAGCATCGCTACACCTCTCCAGCCACTTTCTCGACTTCCACTTCGCTTCCCCTAATCGCACGATGTTAAACGACACATCGAAATTGCCATAATCGCGAGATACAAGCCAGACGATTCCTCCACTCGCGGCAGCTTTCACCTGTTTCACGTCGAACCGCGATCTCCGCTCGTGTAGATTTCACGGCCGTGAGTTTCGCGCGTGCAAATCTACGCGATCCCTGTTTCTGATCTGCCCCTTCTACCCCTTTCTGGATGCCTCTCTCTGGTGTCCTCTCTCTCTCTCTCTCTCTCTTTCTCTCTCTGTCTTCACATGGAAAGGCGTCCGCCGTAACCTAAGCGGCTTGCACTTAGTGCCTGTTTATCTCGTTAGAAGCGGGCCTCTAACCTTCCGGAACATCTAGCCGCGCGATCTACTCGTAATCTCGTTTGACTGTTCGTGCTCCACGCCGTGTCGCTGGGAAATCCCATTACCGGGCACGGATCATAGGCATTCCGCAAACATAAAATTCAGGGAACCGCCTCGCGATACCGCCATCGCCATTTGCTGCTTCCAAAGATCCGATCGATCGATCCTAGGCATACGCTGAAGGAACTTGTATGGATGTTGCTGTTATTCGAGATACGTATGTGCGTGTGGGTACGTGTCCTTTGGTTGAAGGGAATCTGCTCTGTTGCAGATGCTAGGTATTGAGATATTGATAGGTTTGGTGAAACGGTTGGGACGAAATGTTGAGGATACGATTATAAGCTTGGTATTTAACGTGATTGCACAGTTATACAGTTATTTGATTTTTGTTCACTTTGGATGTGATTAGATTTTTGTTTACTGCAGATGAAGTATGCAAGATATATAAAGTACATCGATATTTGAAATTTCTAAAAGACAAAGAAAATTTCTATGTAATTCTCTGAATTTTTCTTATCAGTTTTCTGGATCAGTTTGATATAATTTGTTCGTACACGAAGATGTTTATAGAAATTTATGTTTTTGTGAATGCAATTAAAGGAATGGCATGTAAATAGAGAAATTATTCATAGGCCGAATATTATAACTGGTGGAGTGCTATATTTCAGATATTTTATATGTCTCTTCATATTACGTGTCAAGAGAAGGTAAATTCCTATTTGTAATTCGGGTATTCTATTACCAATTTCCTATAAAGTTTTGTTTACCTGTATCGCCATCGTATTCTTGTTATTTCGAAAATTCAGTCGATCGAGTTTAAAGAAACTGCTCTTGAGGAATTTTTCCAGATACATATTGATATTATTCAACATGCGTGCATATCTGCGTATCTACATATTGTAGCTTTTGGTTCGGAGGAAACTGGTCTGTTGCAGATGTTCACTATTGAGATGCTGGCAACTTGGGTGGAATGATAAGGGATGTGGTATAGAGAAGACAAGTGCGGATTCGATATCGTTTCTGTGCTATTACTATTTGCTCCAATTGTAATATGAAATATATAACACTTTATAACCACTTTTTATGGTCAGTTTACATAAAATTCATTTGTTTGTAAGCTTCCAATTTATTTTTATACTTGATTTTATCTATATTTGAATATCCATTTGCATAATCGTTCATAGTCGTATGATCTACCAATTACTATCAATCTTCGAGTGCAATTACTCTTTGAATATTTGATTTCTTGTATTGAGAGATTAAATCATTCGCTTCATTTTAACCTATGTATCTTCTCCAAAAGATTTCAACAGCGATAATTATATTCCTACCCTGAAAACTCCTAAAATTTTCCTCGGCGAACGAATTAGAATGTTTAACGTTTCTAGAATGTATGAAATACGTATCGATTTCAGTTGTATATTTTAACGTAGTTTATTTCTGCACATTATATAAATATATGGTATATTAGGTTGTCAGAAAAGTTTCTTTCGTTTCGTAGGGTGATAATAGATGAACAATAATTTCTGTTTTATATTATTTTATTGAATTAGATATGATCCATTTCGTTCTGTTTCTATTATTATGTTCGTGCATAATTCAATAATATATAAAACAAAAAATATTGTACGTCTATTATTTCCTTATAAAACGAAAGAAACATTTCGGACAACCTAATATTTTTACCTTCATATTTAATTTCCAACCCTCTTTATAATTAATTTCTCACAAACCTACTAATAACTATATATACTACCTTTCTTGATTGTTCTCAATATTTCCATGAATTTCTATGAACTCTAGTATAGTACTTACGTAACTAAATAACCACGATACTAGACGCAGTTTAAAGTAACCAGTTGTTGGAGAGACTTTAGCCGTTTCACAGTATCGGTGGCGCGTTTTTCAAAAAGCAGCAGGCATGTCTGGAATCGTGGGCGGCTACAAGGCCCCCGGTATCGGAACGCGTCGCACAGAGACTTTCAGATCGTCTGACACGCATTATCCGTGGCGTGTAACGACAACTTATTCGACGTTGCGTTCGTATGTTCGTGGGACAGTGCGGGAACAACGCGCGTAAGTGGAACATCGCTCGTATTGATTTTCTCGCTGCTAATAGCGCAACGTCCCCAAGAAACCATACAGTCGACCGATGAGACTGTTGCGTCGCGGCTGTTGTGGGAAAGAACGACAAATATAGGCCACCATTGGGGTGTCCAATGAGGAGGAAATAGGTATAAGACTTCGATAAATTGAAAAAGTTAATTTACGAAATGTTGGTTATATTTTGCTGCATTCTATTGAAATGTCGTTTATCTTTATGTCACTGGCAGCTCCTTTAGAAATTTATAAATTTTACGTATCTAGTTATCCAGATTCAAATTGAAAGTAACTTTTCTATTCGTTAAAATATTACGTAGCAGTTGTTGAAAAAAGATAACATAAAGCAAAGTAATTGGAGAAACCAATTTTTCGGACGATGAAAAAAAACAATTTTATTTATAATTGGATATGTTTTTAATCAAATAATGAATACATTGTTCGTTGGTTAACAACAAAATAATTTCTGGCATTGTTTGGCTACTTTCCATTTTACATTGATGCATATTATCGGAGAAGTTCCGATATTGCACTTGTATAAAACTAATAACAAAGAGCTCTATAAAAATAATAAAATATGTTAATCTGTACTTACATTTCTGCGCTGAAATGATTGAAAGTATAATATGACATGAAGAATCTTAATTTACATAACAGGGTAATCAATGACTAAAGAATCAATCACGGTATAATCGACATTCTGAATAGATAGTTGCGTTGCATCTTGGTGCATTTTTGATGATCGAACGAATTATGTATACTTAAAAGTTCCTATACGATATTCTAAATACATAATATTAAACCTTTATCCAAAAGCTGGCTATTTCTTAGTAAATTTTTTCCCAACGATACTATACGAAATAAAGCAATGACGAAGACCTTCAAATTCTTGTAGCTTAAATATCGCAAGCTATGAGAAAAAAAAGCAAGTTACGAAAAGAAATTTTAATATTTACATACTAAAGAAGAAATATTTTCAATTTATCCAATGCTTTTTTTTTGAAATAACCAAAAAGAACAAAACACTTTCTGATTTATTCTATTCAAAATGATACATGAAATACATCGTAATAACTAAAGAACGTTTCTGACCAAAGCCCTCACAAACAATAAAATAATGTTCAACGATTGATACAAAGTTGGTACCAAACGAAAAAGATAATAAACTCATAATTTGCTAACAAAATAAAAAAGATATAAGAATGTAATCGAGTTTCATGCAAAACCAACTAGTTTAACTTCCCTCGCAAAACCAACTAACACTTATAACACCATTCCACCTTTCCACCTCGCAACAGCGTCCGAAGGTCGGGAACGACGCGACGATTCCTCCTCGAGGCACACGGTGAGCCTCGTACGAGAGAGGAACAAGGTCTCGAGCGTGGTTAAAGAGTTCGACCGCGGTGTCGGGCAGGTGTGTTTTGCAGCGAGGTGCCGTAGTCAGTGGAGGAGGCAAAGAACGGCAACACGTGAATGACCTTCGACCCTGCCAGGCTGCCTGCTATTCCTCCGTTCTTCTTCTTACATCCGTGGCCGCCTGCATGGCCTCCCCTTAGCCGCACGCCATTCGTCTTCGTACCTACATGCCGTCGCGTCCCGATTGATTTTCTCTTGCACACGGGGGACCCATGCTTCTTGCCCGTTCGACGCTCTGTCTTGCAAATTTTCCAGCAACCTGTGATCACGAGAATCTTGCAGGGGAATCTTGAAAGATACAACAGAGGTTTTAGTTGGTTTTGTTGCAGGTTGATGAAACCGTCTATAGTATGAAACACGGTGGCTATAAAAGATCCTCGTACACCGTTGTATCATTGTACTAATTACAAAGTATATTAGATTTCGTATCATTTGGTTGATCACTTTTATACGACTACAAAAACTTGACGCTACGAGAATGCATAATCTCTGATGAAAAAACGTTTCATTGGAGTATACGGCTATGTACCGGTACTTCTTGTAGCCACTGTATGTAGTATTGACCATTTGACGAATATGTTTTACCGATCTAATACTTTACATGTTCAAGTGATAATTAGTAGTGCAACTGTCAGGTTTCTGTTTTTATGGATTTCAATGAAGAAAGTTAGAAAGGTAAACGAAACAAGAAGCGAAGCACTTAAAACGAGCATTATTAGTTAAAACAAGGATATGTTTGATGAAACAAGTACACGCAACAGGTACCAGTAGTAACGAATGTGCTAATTAACGAGGTAGTCGCAAGGAAGATTTTTGTAAAGAAACTGGTGAAGCAACATTGGCAAATAATTAACATATATTAAAAGAGAGACAGAGCAATAACTTTGTGCGTCTTATTACAAAACTTGTTTTATTACAATATCTTCAAACCTTCCCATAGCCCTGAACACCAAACTACCCGACGCCATAGTACCTAAATTTCTCAAACAATCCTATCCACCTCCAGCAACTCTTATTTCGCACTTTCGGCCTGCAACTTCCTAAACTACCCTCGTTCGTAGAAGAAACCCGATAACGTGGAACAGTCTCTACAAATCCGCGCCATATCTCACTCTACCCTCGGCCGTGGTCTCCATTTATCCTCAAGACACAAGATCCACCTCCAAAAAAACGTGTCCTCCTCCCCAAACTCTATTCTACAATCTAGCAGTGGCATAGTGTCTTTTAAATACATATTCCATGTTGCAACAACAATCCCATCATGTAGAAATATCATGAATTTTTCCTTATATTTTATTTATATATTTTTTTCTCTCCGTTACTTATGAATCTTAGCATTTGTACTATTCGATGTTAATTAAATATTTTTTGCATGAAGTATAAATTATGAAAATTGTGAACGTGAATACTATTTTCTTACAACTTGTGCGAATCATTTTCACAGATATTTCCTGCATATTCTGAATCGTTTTCAATTATGTCGTATTAAAATCTTCTTAATCGTAACATGATATCGAAATCAGAAAAAAACAGTAACAAAGTACTTATCATGATTTTCTCCTGTGACGTTCTGTTTATACTGAAAATTCTCACTCGTTGTGCTCGCTATACATCATTTACCTCTTCAACTCCTCAATTATCGATCGAAACGAATCGAACGATCGGTGCAGTCGAAACGATCTCACAGACAGAGAGAACAGCTCAGAAAGCCGGTCGAAGGAGGAGCTCGTGACGCGTCGGAGGAGCAGGATCTTCTCCGTTCCCGCGGCTCATCGCGATCTCGCGATCGTGAGGTTGCATTAACAGTACCTTACGTTCGCCTGGCTCGAATGTTGACCCTGACAGCGCGTGTCTGTGTGCGCCATCCTTCGTATCCGCCTCCGCCTTCGAACGCAGCCGCCCCCATCCTCCGGTAGATTCGTGCGCTCTCTTCGCGAAACTAACACTACTTCACCGAACAAATCGCATGTGTATCGCAAAAGTGACACAATTGAAATAGGTTTTTCAAAAGGAGCGAGAAATTACTTGGAAAACTGACCAAATAATTATTTATCGAATATTTATTTATCGAATGTTCTTGTGAGGGTTTATGTGTATAATGTAAATATCAGTGTATAAATAAGTATATGTAAATATTATTGTTTATATAACGATATTATTAATAAAATAATAAATATTGTTAATAATGTTATTTGTAAAAGTAAGTGTAAATATTAATATCATTCATAAATATTAATGAATTTGAATTTGTAAAAGTTTCTTACACTATTATTATCCAGGCTTTTAATTTTCTGTTCGAGAAAGAAACTGGAATGAAATGAAACTGTCGATCTCTTATAAAACTCATCGGACCGATAACACTGCTCGTTGAAACAGTCTGTTCCAACTTGGCTAATCAAAATCTTCTCTTACACTGGTAAAATTAAAAAGTTCAAAAGCAAACAAGCTCTCGGGCAAGATCTCCGTTTTATAATCCAACTTTTTACCGCGTACAGTGCAATAAAGAGCAGCAGCATCATTACCCTGTAGTCGATAAAGAAAACTTCTTCCTGGAAGTACATCACGTTACAGTACGTTATTTCATTCTGTTATTCAAACTTCTCAGATAGATCGACTCTATCTGTTTAAAATTTCGAAAAGTACATCATGATGGATTTCTTAGCAAGAAATGAGAATGGAGATGTATCTCAATGGTGCCTGCGCCTTCTCACACAATTGAACCAACGTTATTAATGAAATCCTGCAAGTTCGAAGTCATAAATTACTGTTAATAATTTGTCTTGTAGATATCCTTTTATTTATATCCACCGATACATATAAGTTCACCTGGAAAAATTTGAGACGTCCTGCGAAATACAAATTAGATAGAATATTTTAAAATTATTGTTACATTTAAGTAACACATTAAACGAATAAAATCAAGATAAAATAAATGTTATATATAGATATGACGATTACAAATTCTGACTCTATATACATTAGTAGCTTAACAAACGAAACTTCACTTTCTATAATTAGACGTTTCTTTACCTATGATTTATGAGAATGAAAATTATGATTGCTCTGAATAAATTATTTAACGTCGATATATCGAGTGATGTAACGATAAAATAAAATAGCACTTATTAAACACGATAACTGACGGTGGTTTAAACCATTTATCATATACTATGAACTTCCCACATTGCAAAATAAATAACGCTGTTTTAAAAAATAACTTCTAGCAAAACCACGAAGAAGTTCAACAAATTCTTTCTATTACCTCGCTGAGGTTTTCCGTAAATAAAATATTCGCCAATAAACACGCTCCATTCGTCGATCGCTCACCCCCTCCCCCCAACAATCCCCAAAGATTTCTGCCGCGCGAGTTACGCCAGAATTCTGCCTGATCTTTTATGCAAACGATTCCCGCGACGCGTGCTGTTACGACTCATTAAACAGCCGGAATGGAAACGGCCCGGGCATTTACTTATCGAGAGTCTTCGCGTTCCTCGTTTACGCGGCACAGATCGCCGGAAAAGCGGCGCACCAAGAAATAACTGCTTATCGAACCTCGTCGCCACCCTCGTTTGCTTATCAATCGATTTCTGTCTCCATCGTCGTCGAGTCAACGAATATACGAGGACCATCGTGACAATTAACAAACCATAACGTTGCAAACGAGTTGCCCACGAAATATTCTTCGGGTTGAAGTTTATCAGGGCACTTAGGGTAAGATACGATATCGAATTTTAACTCTTAACTAGTATCGTTTAAAATATATCGTACAATGAATAATAAACATTATGTTAACAAATTTGTGTTAACGATATCCGATAAAGAAATATGCATCTACATAATTTTTGTCTTCGTCACGAACAAGATTACGCTATAATAAAGTAGAAATTGTATAGTGTCCAAATATTAATCATATCCAGATTGGGTTGCTTGATCTTAAGTATTTAATTTCAATTTGTATTCTGAGAGTGATTCAGCTTTCTTCGAATTTTGCCAGTATATCTTGTGGATATAAAAGAAAAAGAACTTAATGGGAAAAAGAAATGATAAATAATAGAAGTTTAGGAGATGAATCGACATTATAAATGATAAGAATAAACCCATCATAAAAGAACGATGATTTATATAATGAACAATATGGAATATTTAAAGTCAGAAGTATTACAATATATAAATATATAAATTAATATATCTAATAAATTCTTTTAAAAGTTATCAAAATCACTTGTAACGATTTGCGAAAAAAAGAGCATCAACGAGACAGAAGAACGATATAATGCCAATCACAGGCGAAAAATAGCTTCTTAATACTCAGAACCTTCTTCTAATCCCTTTTCCAGCACCCCAATGATCGTTACCTAAAACCCAACCCAAATGGACAATTTTAAACCGAGGCTCCCCATCTTCCACAACAGCGCTTCTGCCAACCCGAAATCTCCTTTCTTCCGCATACTCTGTTCTTCGTTTCAAGGAGCACAGTGCCACCCAAGTCTCACCCAAGACAACTCGGTAGCGATCGCAACTTTCCAGTCATCGGTCTCGTTGTCTGGAATCCCAGCAACGCTCGAAACAGCTCTCAAAGGCTCGCAACTTGGAGACAGTGAAGAGATCCGTCTGTCTCTCTTCCCCGAAACGGTATCCTTTGGTCTATGGCCCCTCGAAGTTAGTTCTTCGACGAATTACCGCTAATCTCCAGCACCCTCTCCCACTCGTCTTTCTCTCACGCGTTATGTCGTTACAGCCTACCTATCTCTCTCCTAGATGCTCGAATGGCGTCTAAGCGACCTCATGGTAGTCAAAGATGTTCTGTAATGCTAGAAATATATAGTCGTAATTCGACGCAAGAATATATGAGAGACTATTACATATATAGTGACTTGTTAATATGCAAACATCACTGTGTTCAAGAGATTATTGCACTACATGTATATTCGTTTATAGTAATATTATTGAAATAATTGTTTTTTTAGATACTCGTTATAGTTGATAGAAGTATATATTTTATTTATTTCAAACATGTACACTATCGTTCATGGGTTCGGACATTTTCAAAGTATGCATTACAAATATGTAAAACATCATTTTCTAAGCGTATATGTAAAATAGTTATTTTTGTGTTACTGTTGAATTTTTAAGATTGATACCCAAGTTTCAAACTTGTTCTATACATATCCTTAGTGTAGTACGGTCGATTTCTTAAAGAAAGAAGAATAAAAGTTAAATGGAAAAATGTCGAAGAGTTTATGTCGATCTTGATAAAACTAAAAACGTCTATCTTACTTCTATTTATGTGTTGTCGTGGAAAATGTGACCAATAAGACAAAGGATGAAATTCAAGAATGGAGGATGACTAGTTCAAAAAATATTACTGTTGATTTAAAAAGTTCAATTCCATCGTGCTTCATCATCTCCGTCGTTCCTCTATGTCCCTTTCATCCTTGTATTCTCTCAGTATAGTATTACGAGTCTGCCTTAGTCGGATCTGGCGCCTCTGGCCACTCGCCACTTTAAAATTCCTCCTAATCTTGGTAACAGAGCTCGCGTTCCACGTAAGCCGCTCGTCTTCTCCTTCTGGGTTTCTTCTTTCTCGTGGGTCTCTGGCCGACCTTCAGCGTTAATGACGACGATAAAAAGATTAACCGGGATTGGCCGGCGCGGATTCAGAGCCGGCTCGAGCGGAATTAGGACCAGACCATGCGACGAGGGAGCCCGACTTTAAGGGCGGCAGGTTGAAAGCCTCTCCAGAGACGCTGGCTTCGATTGAGTGCTCTCACGGACTCGAACTTGGTTATCGTTGCTCTAATGCGAGCACGCTTTGCTCTTTGAGCGACGTCCGCGGAGGGTAGCCGTCGGTGTTTCCGTTTTTGAGTGTCCGACGTGGTATGTGGTATGACGATAAGGAGTGTGGAATTCTAGAAGCGTGTACCTCCTATTTGACTTCATCCATTGGAATTGCATACACGAATTTATGTGAAACTGGATTAAGATTTAGTAGGAGGAATTATAATATATACAACTGATCTCGTTTTTTTTATTTTCCGTGTGACAATGTTCTGCTCATTAAAAGAGAAACTTTTTCTCAAATTCTCAAAATATGGAGCACAGGTTCATCCCACGACTTTAATTTTTATTTCGCTGCAGTGGTACAATTGTACATAGGTTGTTCGAAACGTTTCTCTCGTTTTGTGAGGAATTAATAAACGCACAACATTTTTTATTATTTTGTCGAATTACGTGCGTTTCATTCTGTTCTGTTGAGATAAACACCGCAACATTTCACAGACTTGATTTTACGTTTGTATGAAGGTGCATTGTTATAAAAAACACGTTTGCGAAGAAAAGGCACTTTCTGGACAACCTAATAGAATGGTTGTTAGTCGCTGTGGTAATAGCGTGTTAAACGAAGAATATTGAAATATTCTACAACATTTGTATTTAGTAATTGCAAACCTGAAAAGTTGGAATTAAGGTTACAATTCAGAATACACTTTCCTGCGACGAAAACTTACATTGATTTGAAAACGAAAAGATACATTGATTTGCATTATATTAGGACATTCGCGTTTTAATAAACGAAGGATTGTACAATAGAATATTGTGGAATATTTAATTGTACAAGCATGACGTGTTCTCTTCTCGCACATATTTTGCTCGATAAATCGAAAAATATCTTTACTTTTACACTGGAAGTTCTGTCTTTAGTTGAGAATAGCTTCATTAATAGGATAAACTCTTATCAGAACTATTTACTGTATTATTCAAGTAACGTGGATGAGAACGAGGATTGAATGTCTACAACTTGATATATGGAGTTACTTTTGCTCAATGACTTACTATAAGTTCTCCAATTCGATATGCATGTATTTTTGGAACATTTGATCTTTTACCGGTAGTATATATGTATTTGTATGTAAAGGAATAGAAACGCTGACGTGTACCGAGAATTCTTCGAAAATAAAAAAAAACGCTCTGGATGCTCTGATTTCTACAGAAGGTAGAATCTCGAGAAAGGACAAAATGATAAATTTACAAATAGCACCTAATCTTTTTTTCATTTCTTTCCTGCCTGTTCTAAAACTCTTCTTTTCTTACAATAAAAGCATATTTCTGCGATATCAAGAACAAGAAAGAAGTTTAAAGAGCAAGAACAACGGAAGTAGCTTCAAAAGTTAATTCATTCTTTTGAATCACACTCCAAAGTCAAACTAACGTCTAACATAATAATACGAGACGGAGAAGCTACAAGTCATAAGAAAAGCGCGAAAGAAGTTTCAAGCTTAATCAGAACAGCGTCCTTCCGTGTACACGAAGTCCCTTTCTTTTTAACAAGACCGGATTCCTTTCGTCCTGTTTCACAATTCATCGAATACTCTCGTACTGATTGCAACGCATCAAAAGAAACATCGCTAAAAAGTCCGTATGGAATCCTGAACTTCAGCTTCCAGTAACGGTTGACGTCGTTTTATACGAATGTGCCTTAACTTTAACTCGCTTTTTGTTACTGGCACTTGTACATGTTCGAAAAGCTACTTGCTCAATCACATAGGTAGACTGGTAGCGTTTACAGACGCTTTTGTTTAAATGCAAGTTCAGTTACTTAATGATACTAATGGTTTTATGAACTGCATGAGAATCTCGAGTAATGATCTAAGACAGATATAGCAGAATTTATGAAAAAGCAGTTTTTAAGATACTCTGTCCCATAAGTTTCAAGCAGCTAACGTGCTTCTTGTGTTCAACATTATATGAGGAAATATCTACACTGGTTAGCGTGTATTAAAACATCAACAGGGATTGTATAAGAGATTCGAAATTCCAAATAAAATGATTAATGATAATGTTTGTGACGTAATTGTTTCTCTTTACGTTAACATTTATAGTTTCAAGCAACAATAAAGTAAAATTAACATTGATCTTCCCAATAAAGTACCCAAACTAATAGTGTAAAGCGTGTATAGCTTTCATAAGAAAATCAAAACACGTTAAATTTTCACTATACGTACATTTCTAATCGACATTTTATATGTCAATCATTTCCAAACCTTTCCAAAAATTCTCACAAAAGCACGTTCGCAATAACACACTTTTTTCAAATTTCTAACATGTAATACATCTTCCTTCAAACTAGAAAGTTATCATTCAGTAAAAACAGAATTTCTAATCCTCTCTCTCTCTTTAAAAAAAAGATTTCCAATTTCTCTTAATTCAAACTTTAGTGTTTTCATTTGCATATATATACACATACAGACACACACAAAAAAAGATCGGAGAGGAAAAAGCAGAATAAAATATTCAGGAGCCTCCATGTATTACGAGCCAACTGTCACACCTCGTTTACCATTTCCGGCAAACCAAACCTCACACTTTCGCGAACCACAAACCGCAACACAAATTCAAAAAACCTGGTCCCAACGTCGCTATATCGAACAGTGGACCGCGCGGCAGAAAAATGCAGCGATCTGTGCGTCGCATAAATTAAAATACAGCCCTTGGTCAGGTCGCCATGCATCTGGTTCGACATTATCGTTGGGAAACGGAGGCTCGAATTCGGTCGGGCTTCCGCGGAACAGGCCGTGGCCGGGCCATCGAAAAATAATTGATCGCGCGTTAATTGCGGCCTGTCGGGCCGCGTAACGCCGTACCACGAATTATATGTAAATAACAAATGACCTGGCCCTCCGTTCGCCGGGATGATAAACGCCCGACGCGCGACAAGCGTTTCCCAATTAATGGATTTCCGGCTTTATCCCTGCTGTTAAGCGGAAACAGGCATCCGACTGGTTCGAACAAGTGCGTCGCGACGAAAAGTGTCGGCTAAACGCTGTTTCCGCTACCTTTGTGCGTAAACGTTGAATTAATTGTTTCTCTGGCTGGCGAAATTGCGAATTCTCCGTGAATTTCTTGCGAGCTTGTGGATTCGTTCTGAAGATGAAATACCCGATTTGTATTTTGCAGGCGAGAAAATGTGACTGAGAATAATTGAAGAACAGGGTGGAGTAATAAGGAATGTTGCGAAACAGTTTCATTGAGAAAATTAATTTTAGATACCGTGAAAATTTAAATTTTGTTAGATTATAACGAATAGAGCAATGATTGCTACCGTTTGATGAAACTTCTAAATGTATTCCTATGATATCGATTTTATAATTTTGTGGTTTAATTTTATTCCATTAATAAATAGATCGATAGCCGCGAAGAAAATTTAGGAACATCCCTGATCTGTAAAATGTTTCTTCTTATTTTTATAAATGTTGATGGTACTTTACTAAAAACGTACATTTTAAGTTAAAAATTCCTTAAAAATTGATCCGCAAAATATTTCATTAGGATGAAAATAACGTAATGTTTCACATAACAATTCGTTCTATTTTCTTTCCCAAAAGTTCGAAACACGAACGATCGCTATTCAGAGTAACTGTAGGCCATCACGAAGAATATAACCACACTTGCGTGATGGAAACTGTTCTTCTCCCTCCTCTAATTGCAATTACGTCTACTGATTAGCTTTAAACGCGGTTAAAAAACGTTGAAGTTCACGCCGTGTTTTCAACCCTGTTAAAATTAATGATAACGACAGTAACGGTTGGTTAATTGGCCTGGCAATTCGACAAGGTAACGGTTTGCAAGTGGTAAAATAATTACGAGAAAGCAGATAATATCATCGAACCTGGTGGATACGTTTCGTTTTATCCTGTAAACCGCATAAGACGGCTTAGTGTAAGATAAAACGAAACATGGGGTGCTTCTGCCCCGTAGGGTTTCCGCAGTTCGACTGTCGCTGCAATTTAAGTCGCCGCGATAAAGAAGCTTGTCAAACGCGCGCGAAGAGCAGCACCAGACAAAGCTTCTTTTCGTGTCGATGAAAATTTCATTTTCTACTTGTCGGGAAAATCTAAAGTTACTACAACGTCGTAAAGTAAATTTTATGAAAAATTTAATGGAGAAACTGGAAAATGAAATGAAATTCAGGGGATAGTTATTCAAAATTGTATGTAGGGCACTGTAGACTGGACGCTGAAAAAGAATATATTAAACGTTTGGATGAAATATTAGCGGATGCAGCTTTCGTTACTAATTCGTCATTATTACTTCATTGCTTTAAATTTAACTAACTTTAAAAATTAAAAACAATTAAATTTTCTTTCTTTAGGCAAACTTCTTGAACAATAAATATCACGTGTTTGTTCATGATCTAGGTATCACATATCTATCAAAGATTTTATACTTTGGCAAAAACTGAAGCACAAAAAATTCCAAAGTGAATTTTACCCGCAAAATACACACATTCCACTACGCCAACCACATTTTTCCGAAAAGCTGTTTTTTACCAAATTTCCCTAACTACCTTGTCCCTTAAAAAGATGCAGGATAAACGTTTTACCATAAAAGAGCTGGAAAATTCCTTCAAAGAGGCTGAGAAAGGGTAATGTTTGCGGATAGAGTTCGTACAACACGTTTTTCTTTCGTCGCCTTACACTTTGGCCAAATATTTTGCGAACACAGCTTGTACAAAGGGGTGCCGCAGAGATGCTGGTCGATTTTGCGGACGAAGACACGAAGAGAAAGAGAGGAGAGAGAGAGGGAGAGAGAGAGTGCAAGTTGCACCGATCGAAGCAACCGCGTGTGGTATTGTGCCGGGGCTTCGGAGCTTAGAATTACAAACAAACGCGATTACGCCACACCCTGTGCCTCTCTACGCTGCTCAGAGATCGTGTCCGCGTTGGACACGGATCCATCGATCCACGATCGAACCGCCGATATCAATGTCACCGACGCGATTCAACCGGGACCTCGCCCTTTTCATGCTCGAAACGTTTCCTTCGTGGGAAGTTTGCGGTAGCGAGATTCTCGCTTAACATCTTCGATGCTTTTACCCGACTTTCCAACCACGCTACGTATACCAAAATTGGCACACGTTTCAGAGTTTGATGAAAATGCTCGAATTACTCATTTTTTAATATTTCTTCGTTTCCTACATTTTTTAAAAATTTGTTTGAATTGTTCATTTCTTAATATTGCCTCATTTCCCGTGTTTTATTTAGATACGTGTGAATTATTTAGGCGTTAACATTTTTTTCATTTTCTATCTTTTGTTTTCGTAAATGAAGTCGTATATGAAGAACGATGGTGATGAATTTAGTTTCTATTGTTGGAAGAATTGCATCGGCTAGCCATTAATTTTGAGGATAAAGAGTGAGATTGATAAGACGGCTGTTGTACTTTAAGCTTCTTATTGGGTGAACGGCTGAGCTCTTTTGGGACGTGATCGATGTTTCTCGAAGTGATCAATTTTATAATAGCTGAGAGCAATTGTTCCCAATAGTAACTGTCTGAAAGTATTTAGGCCTTCATTGATTGATTCTTGTACATTAGAATATACTCTGTGTCTTAAATTACTAAATATCGTGACACTTGGTTAATACTTCAGCTTAGTAATTCATTGATAACAATTGAACAATAAAATGACTGAAATATTAAAAACATTGTGGAATAAATTACATATATAATGTGTACGTAAAATCTGTAGAATATTATAGAATATAGAAATAAAAATACTCGAACAATTAATCGATCATTTTATTCTGGCTACGATAGGGAAAAAACTATCGAAACATTTAATGAAAATAAAATTCCTGCAAAAGTTTTTTCAGAATTGCTACTAAATTGACATTTTTTAGCTTCTCCTAAAATCTTCCATTAGCTCTCTGCAATAAACTCCAATTACTCGAAACAATGGAATCTCCATTCACGAGATCCATTACAAAGTGAACTTAACCTTATCTCACACCGAAAACTTTTCACTCTCCCTTCTTCTAAAATTCTCGAAAGTTTCTTATCCTTTGTACCGCCAAATCGCCGCACCATGCACCACCGTCTCACCAGGATTGTTCCAGTTTCGGAAATACGAAATCTGAATGCGGCAGCAGACTACGCGCATTTATCTATGTCACTTTTAGCCACGATACCGTCGCACGACATTTAGATAGGAAGGCGTATCCAGCGACGAAAGTCGAATAGACTGGTCGTAAAGTTCGCGGGGCCGCAACGGAATAGAAGTACGAAAATGTCCCTATTTCTATGCGGTTTTTGACAGTGGCGCGGCCGCGAGCACGCCTCTATCAGCGTTTTATCCCGGTTTCCTCCCTGGCGGTGCGCGGCGTAAATCAAACGGGAATTCCGGACCGACGTGGCTCTCTTTCTTTTTCCGGTAACTCGTTTCTTCGCTGTTCCTTTCTGCAGAGAATATACATTGCTGTACGAGAGTCACAGACTATTTATCAAACGAAAATGCTTTTACGAATGAATTAAAGCAATCTTAATATTACTTTCAAAGTGTGTATATCAAATACGCAATATAAGATTTATCTATCGATTTAAAACAATTGGATCAGAGAAAAATCGGACGAACGGATTTTCGAAAAGTTACACGGTAGGTAATCTTATAGCGTGGAATTAAAATGAAGGAGTTTCTTAAAAGAGTTTTTTCGTCGGTATCGATAATTTCCACATGGAAAGATATGAGAAAGAATATTCTTGTTTCACATCTGGGTTGAATGTATTTCTGGCACACACTAATGTAATATGGTATGTAGTGTCACACGTGGACGTTCCATGGATAAATATTTTTTGAGCCAAAAAGAATTACAGGAGAAATTTATTTCGGTTCTATAATAATAGCGTACACGTTAATAATGGAAGAAATATATTTTAAGAGCATTTCCAGCACGTGTAAAAATATCATATACGCAAATATCTCGACAACGTGCTTTAGAGTTCTTTAAAGTAACTTCGATATGAAAGAGGAGGCTATCTACAAAACCATGTACAGACACTAAACAATTACCTAGAAAGCCACTCCTCTTAAAAGGTATCCAAAGCATTATCTAAGTTTAATGCGTTATTTCTACAAAATTGCCTACGAAAAATTTCCCATGAGAAGTTCAAAGTTTTCAAGTAAAAAACTTTTCACTGAACTGTATAAATGTTAAAAGAGTTAAATTCTCTCTAAATAATCTCTGGAACAAAAGACGATATATTATGGTAATAAACAAAGTTTAAATTAAAAAGATTAGGTTTTCCTTAATTTAAGCCTAGTATTAATGAATTCCTGCGCATAACAGTAACAGATCTAATAAAACAAATAAAGTTCTGCACAAGTAACCAGGTTCTAACCAAGTGATCTTGCAATTCTACAGGTTACCAATTATGCATCCTATTCGAAATAAAATTATAAAATTGCCAAAAATTGCTCGTACAACGAAAGTCCACAATCTGTTGCTTGTCAATTCGCTAATATCATTAATTAGTTAATTACCAGTTCTGTGGGCCCAGCACTGGACATGTCACACGCACTTGTATTGAATACAATTATCATTTCCTGTCCTTAATAAATTTGTCTCTTAAAAAGATTAAAGCCATCCTACCAAATGCTCCAAAAAATTAAAAGAAGAAAAAAGAAAGAAACTGAACCGCAATTAAGATGAACGAAGAGGCAAGTGAAAAAAAGAAAAAGCCGAAAGTAATACTATCTTTAGCAGAGTGGCAAAAAGAAAGAGAAAAGCAGTTCGCGTGTCCAATTCCACGGAGACCAGGTAACTCGAAATCATAAAGCAGGAGGAACGGCATGGGGACAGGCTATTAAAATTCCAAGCGTTCAAGTAGGCCCGGTCACCGGATAAGGCGGTGAATTTATCGACAGAAGTTAATTAAATCGGCGAAAGCTCTCGGCGAACACATCGGCGGCGATCAGCCTCGCGTGTTATATGCCCGCATAGATCCAACGTAATTGCGACGCTTAAGGGCTATCCTCATCGGGCGCGACTCCATGAAGCTATCACAGGCGCCGCTAATTCAACGATTAATTCGAATCGTCAGTCGTAAGGCTGGGATTGCGTTCCACTGTTAACGGTAATTAGGCGGCTTGATTGCGGCTTCGCCTATCGTCTATCGACTTTTCCTCTGTTTTCCACGATGGTGCCTCGCCCCGCGTTATAGAGTCTTGGATAATGTGTGGTGTTTAACCTTCTAATCGGTGGTTCGTGATCGCATGGGGTTTTGGTGGGAAGTCGCGAATTAAGATATCTGTGCGTGTGCTTTACGAGCTACTGGGTGGCCTGTCAAGTTACCGCTGGATTAGAGCTACTTTACGAAATGGATCTTTGGTTTCTTATTCTTCTTCTTATTATTATTATTATCTCTCTAGTAGCGGACAAATCTTCGGTTTCATTTCTCCTTTTATTGCCAACATATGTTCTTTCACTAGGCTGAATACAAATATCGAATAATAATATCGAATATATAAATGTCGAATAATAAAAAACCTTTTAAGCTTCCTTCGTTAATAGTACAAAAATATAGATAAAAAAGGAATATCAGAATATTGCAATGGAACTAGAATTTCATCACGTAACTGTGTCAAGCGACAATTAATTTCTGCCAGGAAATAAAATTAATTTAGTCGTCGACTTTCATTAAACTCTGAACTATAACAAGAAACTCTCAAGTTGTTGTCGATTCATATTTCCGCCGTGACAAACGTAAATTGGCAGCAGAGGTTCCTCTTCGCCTGGTGTCGAACGAACACGACTGGATGGATGACAGTGTTTGCAACTTAAACATTGTCGAAGTAGCGTTTCATTGAATTCGATATTCCCCGTGTCCCAGGGTGCAAGTAGCGCAAAAGGAAGCAAACAGAGTCGTAATTTACAAGTGAGACAGTCAACAGCGAAGCTTCCACAGTCAAACCATCCATCTCTGCGAGCGCAAACTTTGTAATCAAATAAACCTGAAGATTTGCACGTGCCACTACATTACGTCGTTCATTGTGCCGCTCATACTTTGCATTCTCTGCAGCTAATATCAATCTTACGCTTCTTTAATCCAGTTCATCCTGGTGAACAGGTCAAAGGTGGAACCCGAGAGTACACAACCTTTCCAAGCATCGCAGTTTTTCCGTTATTCTCGTAAATTAATTGACGAAAGTTATTGCTTTGAATAGTCTACAGTAAGCTGTATTAACAGCAACTTTTCAGTTTTAAGTTTATCGGGGATTTTATATTATTATACAGTGTAATGCATTGTAAATATTCTTAAAAATCAACATCTTTGACTGAAGTATCGTAAACAAACTTTTGAGAAAATATGAAACGTGTGTAAACTGAATTGTTTCTAAATATCTAAACAAATTCAACAGAGAATTGAGAAGAAAATTTATTGTTTAAAAGCATCAAAGAAGTTTTCAGGAAATATTTTGTAGAAATTTAATTCTTTCAAAAAATGAAATTCTTTCTTCTGTAAAAAAGTTTCCAAGAAATAAGAAAGATTTTGAAGAAATATTTTATACATATTTTAGTCCTTAATCTTTACATTATTTTTATTAAAGTACATATTTCGTAGAAACTTCGTAGAAATATTATACTTCCGAAAAAGTCTATATACCTTTACGAAGAAAAATAATATTCTAAAAATTAGAATAGTGAAAGTACGATGGGAAAAGTGCAAAGCATTTACAAACAGAGGAGCTTCTGTAGCATGGCACGATCTCATTTGCATGCACCGTCAACGTTTGGCATCGGCGCGGTTAACTTATCTCCCGAAACGGGCGACACTCTTCTCTGGGATACTTCATCTTCACAACGGCTGCGGAATATACAGAAACGCGGAGGTAGACGGCTATACTTAGAAGTTCTAAACACTTGGCCACGTTCCCGAAAGAGTCGAAAAATATATGACCCGTCAAAACAACAGGAGGCCGTAACACCCGCACAACAACGCTCGCGAAACGTGTTCCCTTCCGAGATATAATTAGATAATTAATGTCGCTGCTGGCACAGGCGAATAGGTTTCTCTTCGCGAGTTTTCCACGATTCTGTTGTATCTTTTCGCTAACGCTTCGAATTCTTCTACTATATATACATCACATTATAAATTATATAAATTTAATACGATATAATTGTGTAACTTCTTGAAATTTATTTGGCATAATTTAACACTCCATAGTTTCCAGTAAAGTTTATTACCATCTAAATTATGCTAAAATACATTCGGAAAGCTCGGAAATTCGGAAGATTCACAAAAAATAAAATAAAATGTATTTTCCAAACGGAAAGTTTTCTATCGTACGGAAACTTTTTCAAAAAGCAACTGGAATATAATAATATATATCCTGGACCAATTTAATAGTTCATATAAATCACAAACGCAGGCTACTAAATTATATACCAAAATTCATAAGTCACATCAGAATCAAAGTAAATATCTCTACTTTAAGGAACTAACTCTTGTTTCGATCACAGAGTAAAATTGATCGAGTTTATTCGTTTCAGATTCGAAGTAACGCGGATAATCCCCATGACGTGACAGAACGACAGCGTCGTCTCAGCTCCGCGTTCCCTTGCATCCGAAACGATCTATGAAACAAGTTTGCGATATGAAAGACATCGATTCGATTATCTACGAAACGCGTTTCGACGGACAATTATCAACGCGTGTCTCTAACTCGTTTCGCCAGAATTCTATTCGCAACTTGTCAAGATGAAAGAGAAACGGATAAAAAACAGAAAAATAGATGGACAAAATTCGGTGACGATTATTAAAACAGGAGAATCCAGCGGTGAGTCTGGCGGGTTCGTTCGATACTCCCGGATCGTTAAAACGTTCGTGATTAATTGCCACTGGTTAGGTCGGTGTAACGAGCCCCTTCAGACGCGAATAAAAATAAAGGATCGCGAACGCGCGGATGTAATGGCCGGTCGATAAATGAATTTTAATTGTATGGGCCCGGCCAGCCAGGCAGATTCTACACGAACGAGAGAATTTGACGATTGCAGATCGATGCTCCACGATGCATTCTACTGTTTCCTTGATTAAAACGCCTTATAGCAGAGTTTGTAGTTTTTGAAAATTGGTAGAATCGAAATAAAAATTATTTTTCATCGAGGTTCTTTTAACATCGGCTGATTATCTGATTGAGTTTGGGTCCTTTTGATGTTCCTCTTTAATTGAAATATTTTAAGATGGATTCTCTAAATGTTTGGAATAGCATAGTTAGGAATTTTGAAAAGTTGGAAGGACTCGAATAAAAAAATCGTTGAAACGCTTTCCAATAATGGCTGACGAGTATAGATATCCGATGAAGTTAAAGTTTTATTTGATCTCTCTTTTGATGGAACCGTTTAATACAAGTGGTCGCAAGTATAAATCGTGAAGGTTTAAAAATTAGATAAGAAGATTTCTTTTTTTCTCTATCGATAAATCTAGAACACAAATCAAGGGAAATACATTCCACCCACGCTTATCCTAACTTCGACAACAACCTCTGAAAGATTCTTCTCTTCTATACAGTGGCTGCAAAAATCATTCATAGCCTTATTTCCCATGAATTTTCCTAGTATTAAATTTTTGTAATTATACGAAAGTACTATCAAATGATATAAAACTTAATGCACTTGCACTTAAATTAATTACGATATAAATGCTACAATAAACGCAAAGCTGTAGCCACTGTACTACAAACTGAATCCGCCATAAAACACAGAATACAACAGCCGAGATATTTCAAGCCTTTCAACGTGCTGCTGCCCCGATACTTCACGAACACGCAACCATAGTTTCGTCTATTCACAGTTCCGTTTTATCCAAACCGCGAAGCCTCACGATCTTCAGGATTTCGTGGCGCGATCCGCGAACGGTTCACCCGTTGGCCGCCCGTCGTTTATGAATAATGATAATGACGTGTTTAGCCCCGTAGGAACAATAGACGAGTTGTAGCCCACTGCTCGTGGGTGGAGGGACTCGAAAAGATAACGGATATACGAGCGTGTCTTCATCGGCTCGATTCGCTTAATTAAGCCCGCGTGGCTCCGCGCTGGCCCGAGCGCAAATGAGGCTTGTTTTTCTGCGAGGAACCGAGACCGAGGCTGTTTTGGCACCGCGGGCTATGAAGCCTCGTCTTCACGATGACGAATGAGTTCTTGACTATGCTGAATGGGATACGCTTCGCGACCACTTTGTTCAGTTTTTTCAGATTGGTTCTAATTCATCGTTTTCTTTTGTTTGTTTCAGGTAAGTTGGAAATAAGCACTTATTGGACGATAATGGAGACTTTGATACTGCGGTGTTTCTGCGTGTGTGGTAAGCTCCGGGTAAATTAGGGTACAATTGGATTTAGAGATCTTGGAAAACGGTATAAATGGATCGTGGATATTTATGCAAATTTATAGTTTTATGGACGTAAGTAGAGAAATGGGACCTTTACGGAGATTTATTTTATTCGTAGAAATATAGAAATGTCTTTATACCTAAAAGTATTAGATTGTAACAACGTTAGAAACCTTAACTATGGAATTCTTCATTAACTCGCTACTCTATCATTCCGTAGAAATATTCTATTCAGCATTTAGAATATGATATAACCTCCATCACGTAAATTAATCACATCATAGCCGAATAGTATAATTCTTATTTTCCGGTTTTCCTTATAAGACGTCATCCTTAAATTTTCTATTGATCGATCTTCAGGCAAGCTATTATTCCGTTAATCAATGACCATTGTGATGATCAAGAGTCTACGGTATTAGACTTCAACGTCCGAGATTCGAGAAACCTTAGCAATCGTAGGATAGTTTCACCACATAGCTCCATAGGAAATCATACTTCTGAGAGAAGTCATGGTTCGCGTGATCGAACAACCCAAAGTCATCGACGAGACGTTAGTCACGTTTCATGTAAACGTTCCACCTATCGAGTAATCGAGCAAAGTACAAGATACCCTCGCGATACACGGTGACAGGTAAAACTGACTGGATAAAGACAAGAGCCTCGTAGCATCGCCTTGAAAACCCTGTTTAGCTTGGTGTGGCATCGGGTTTGAAAAGCATTCGTGGTCGACGTAACCGCAACATAAACGAACGCGGTCTCGAAAAACAAGCTTGGCCAACAAAAAAACATGATTCACCACGTTGAAATCCGCTCCGGATTTCTCGTCGTTAATTCTTGCATTGTTCTCGTCTCGACTCGCTTCCTTTCCGCCATTTCCTATCGATCTCGAGAAATCGAGTCGGTCGTTCTACTTGAGAAACAATAGCTATACGTGTTTCTAATACATTCGTTTCAAAAGTCTTCTTTTTTTAGGTCTTCTTTTCTCAGATTTATATTTCTTCGTCTTTCTAGAGAAGTTTTTTAACCCACTAAAGTCGGACGTTGCATTGCATAACGTTGCATCAAAACAATATTTTAATCGCAACTTTTTGTCTTTATAGATTTTCATTATTGATTTCTGGTTTATAATACTGTGACTTTAGCTCTTAAAATATTGATGTTGAATATTAAATGTTGAAATCTTAAAATCTCTAAATATTTAAATATTCAAGTTCTCATACTTTCAACTTGTCAGATATTCAAATATACATATATTCAAATTCTCAAATTTTCAAATCTCTAAATTCTCAAGTTGTCAATGTCGCATACTTTCAAATGTTTTCAAATATTTATTAGATCATGTCAAATATCAAATCATTTTCTTCGTATATTTAAATATTAAAACATTCAAACATTCAGATTCTTTAAATTTTCAAAATTGTAAATTTCGTTTCTTAGGTATATTTTGTTTGATAGATCGATGTACCTAGTAGCATGTCTGTGGCAAACAATTTCTATTGAAGGACATAATTCATGAAGAATAGGATACAAATTAGCAGTTAATTATATAATTAAATAATCTTTTTAAATTCAGAGATGTTTATGTAATTTTTGTCCTTGCAGTTTAATATTTACCTGGTAACTGGGTCGTTCCCTTATCAGAAGCTCCTTCAGTTGTAATTAAAAATTAACAAAGACGAAACGTTTTTAATTAAATCCGGTTTAATTCCTGGAAACACAAATACGCCAGATGTAATGCATTTTTAGTATAAATGAAACATTCTATTTAGTAAACGAGGGAATTCTGGGTAAATGAGTTATTATGTCCAAGCTTATTAGCACTGCTGGTAAATAATTTAACGATTTAACTCTTTCTCACCGATAAATGAATTAAAAATACATTTATTGTTATTATTTTATCATTTATATTGATAATTATGCATGTACAAATTGAGAAATTCTGATTGACACGATAAATACGATGGTGAACAAAGGCAAGCTCAAGTTTTGTATTAAATATTCTGTAAATACTTTTCCATCATATTCATAAAATTTCAAAAGTAAAGTAGTTTCGCTATCACGGGTAGGCCGTGTATGCCGTCCTCTATAATTGGAAAGTTATCGTCTACTATAAAGAATTCTACAGTTTTACCGAATAATTTTATCAAGGCGTGTTCGTTAGTCTTAAATCTAGAGTGTCCCGTCGAGAATTTTCGTTCTTTTAATGTTAATAGTTGTAATACACATCTTCGCTTGAGTACGTTAATTCCTGCTCCGCTATCAACGAGGAATTTATGTCGTCGTCCGTCGGATCGTAGAAGCACTGTGGGTAGTCTTCCTGTTGTGGCGTTAATTAATAGGTCTGGTCTATTGGTTCCTCTGCTTCTTCCTTGTGTGTCTCGAGATTGTGGACTGGGTGTCTGAAAATTTCTACATTGACTGGAGACATGTCCAATTTGTTTACATTTGAAACATTTCAGTTGAGTCCTTTGGGCAAGTGGCATTTGTTCAGCTTGCCGGAAGTTTCTTGGCATTGCATTAGGTATTGGAGTTGGTTTTCTAAAGGTTGGGTTAGGATTATTGGTCGTTGGTCGTTGCTGCTCGGGGAATCGTGATCGTTCCATTGGTCTTGATCGTCGACTTCGATCTTCCCTGAAGTATCGCTCAACGTCGGCGGCTTTCTTTTCGGCTTCGATGATATTGTATGTTGGATTGGCGAGTAATACTTGTCCTATTTCGGTTTTTAGGCCTCGAATGAAATCGGTTACGGTGTCTCTTAGAATTCTATCGTTCATTGCTCGTCTAGTAATTTCATCACAGTATGCGTTTGTTATACTGTATCGTAGCTTATTGAGCATTCTGCGGAACCTGATGATATAGCTTTGAACACTTTCGTCGTGACGCTGTCTTGTTTCGCGTAGCTGGTCTTGTTGCTCCCTAACGGAGCCTTGGGTGACTACGTTTCGTCGTAGGGCATCGTACAGATGTCCGTATTCGTTGATTGGTATATTGCGGATGGCCATTGCGGCTTTACCCGTAATTTTCCCGATCGTGATCATTTTGAGCAATAGTGTTTGTTCGCTACACATGGCTCGCATTTCACGTACTTTGCGTATGAACTCTTCCACTCAGATATCGTCTTCACCGTTTAACGGTGGGATACATGCTATCGCGTCTTTGGCTCGTAAGCTCGGAGAGGCGAATTGCGGTAAACGGTCTTCGTAGGAGAGATAGTTATCTGCTTCTGGTCGAATCGGAGCGGATGGTGGGGGAGTTTTGTCTCTCGCGGTAATAGATTCGTCTATGGTAATAAGGGAGCCTAGTTCTGTAGTAGCGTCATGTCCTATTTTAATTTTAGAGATTTTTGTCTAGTAGCTCTATCTCTGCTGTACGCTTCTTGTTTTCACTGTCGGCTGTCCGTTGTGTTTCTTCTATATGTCGCGTAAGAAGTTCGATTTGTTTCTGCATCGTGTCGAGTATGGCACGAGTTGAATTATCCATAGCTCCGGTTACAGAAGCGGTTTCGATTTTGTCTTTTCGTGACATGGACATGATTCTAATCAAGCTTATCGAGTCTGAAATATTGTTGCTATTTGAGCTCGAAACGCTTGAGAAACTTGGTTTTCTCGCGCGGTAACGTGCAAATGAATTCAGATTTCTAGCTTACCGTAGTAGCTATGGCCGTTGAGGAGTCTCTGGGGTGTTTCCTCTCTGGTTGCTTCTGGATTCCGAATCTTATTCGTAGGCTTGCTCTGCGCTGACCATAGTCCTCTCGTCTAGTTTCACCGTAGTGGAACGTTGAAAGTTGCTGCAAGGCTTCGTAGTAGCAAAGATTCGCAGTGGTCCGCTGATCCTTCGATCTTCAATGATGCGCGTACGCCGAAATCGTAATTTCGTTTACACTGAAGTGAATGGATCCTGGCTGGATCGCCAAAATGTCGCGTAAGTTGTAGTGATGACGATATCCTGTTTTTTTTTTTTTTTTTTTTTTTTTAACTAAGAACGCGAATTCGTTGTTCACACTTTTCGGTAGAAAAGTGAGGGTAACGATCCGCGATGCCCATTGGTTATAGCCAACGTTAATAAATAAAAGTATGAGGAGAAAGTCTCTTGCATATGTGGCTCATGGGTGTCCTTGTTCATGGGAAAAACTTGCTATTTCGCTAGACAAACATCCGCTTTCTCCGTAATTTGTAAGAGCGTGCAGTAAACATAAGGACTGTTTTAAGGACCATTCATAAACCGAAAATACTTATATGAATAGAGATTAAGCTAAAAAGATTGGGTTTATGGTGGTTCCTTAGGTTTATTGCGGGTCAGTGTAACGATGTGTAGGTCTTGGTGGCCAGACCGTGAGGGACGTCGCACGGACCATCTCACGCGACGTAACACATGGTAAGTAGAATTTGACCCGTGATACAATCATAGCCGTGCGATGGTTAAGCTTTCTTTTGTTCGCCATTGTAACTATATGAAAAATTACACGGAAACGCCTTTGTTACAAAAGAAACCAAGTAATTTCGAAGCTGTCTAAGAGAATAGCTCGTGTATACAAGTTATTAACCACTAAGCCTGAAACTTATGATCGATGATGCATAACAATGAACGAGATGGTCTGGAACCTTATGACCCGTGGCACAAGTGGCTGTACCACATTCGCCATGTTTTTCCTTGGTGCGAGATTACGAAACCGCTATTGTAGACTGTGCGCATAAACGCTCGAAAACTGCCGATTTCAATTAGAGATCGGTAAATGTTACCGGGAGAGATGAATTAAGCAGTCGTGACAGTGAAAGGGAAACGTGTCTCCTTTGTTCACGAAGCAAACTCTCGGCACGTGAAAGCGGCTGTTTAGAACGTGTTCGTTGTATCGATTATTGCTCGTATTGTTTCGAGACCTGTGAAAAGAATTCCGCGGGTGTTACCCACGTAATACTTTATCATCCGACAGCGCAACATTTTCCATTACCCACGTGCGCGAATCATAAACTACGAAGCGAGAGAAGAGAGAATTTTTTCATATGAAAATTCTGAAACAAAACGGAGGATTTTTTTAATGATAAAATGTTCCATAAAAGGGAGGACGTTTTACGAGAGAAATTTTCGAGAAAACAGCTTATTTTTGGTAGAAAGATTTCTAAAGAACATTTTGTTTATAAAAACTGTTATTTTATCTCTGATAAATGGAATATTTTTTAATTCTTGGGATATTTTTGTGGATTTTATTTAAATTACGTGATCGGATTGTCCGAGATTTTTTCGTGGTAATTTTCAGTAGTTCAAGCATTTTTCTGATAAAATATTCCTTTATTGTTTCATATTCCATGAACTGGGGAATCATTAGGAGATTTTATCGATAGGTGAGAGAGACGCAAGAAACGCGAGAAACTATCCATCACGGATGCTTCTTCCCTTCTGAAGACGGGATAACATGATTAAAGACCCGGTTGTGATCTAGGTCGGAAAACAAACTTCTTATCTCCTCACTGGTGTGTACCTGGTTGCCATTCTTCCATTGTAATCTTTTGCTCATAACTGGTTTTGCGAATGATATATAAATAATTATATAGATAACCATCGATTATTAACCACTTTGCTACGAAGAATGATATCGATTAATAATGTGGTAAAGTACATGTTCTGCAATACAGAACAACTTTTAGTCCCATTTATACATTGCACTATAATTAATCATACAAAATACATAATTTCATATCGTTTATACTTTTCTATGACTGGAAAAATGAAATGTAGAAGCTGGTAAAAGTACACTTCGTTAAAAGTAAGCAACTAATGGTCTTATCTTAAATTGTAGCCACTGTATTTCTTCCATATTAATGAAAACTGCGTTTACATCATTTCAATAAATAATACCAAAATGTTGACCGAGAAAGGTATCGCGAAAAAATTGAATCATAATCAATACGTCGCTCCGTTAAAAATGACGATGTTTGAAGCTTCGAACAAGATCCGAATATTCACCGAATAGCATCCGCGAAAAATATTTTTGCCGTGCAAATCGACGGGGTATACTAGCTCGCCGAGCGTTATCGAGATAGTTTCATTATCGTTTCACTTGATTAGGAAGCCGGCTTGCCAGCGGATCGCGGTTCATGCGATTACAAAATCGAACGATCCGGACGCCACCTAATACGCAACCCAACGGAATCTCGTTGGTATAATGAACACGAGTCCGAAAACGGAGAAAGAGAGGACGAACCTGTGTGGGGATGGTCGTTCGAGTATCGAATGTTGAATCTCCGGATCGATCGATCGCCTGGCTACGCTCGTCGTTTAACCAGATTATTCACGCTCCACCAATGAAAAGGGGCCAATGAAATTGCGATAAAGCCGAAATTGTGAGCTCGCGAGCACGTACAGGGTTAAAGTGAGAGAAACAGAGAGACAGAGAGGAGGTGAATGGGGATGGGGTTTGGTGATCAGGCCGGCAGCAAATATCGCCGGACGACTTTCATTTTCAGCGCACTAATTATTCACCTAGCCCCAGAGCTCGTTCGTTTGTTTCTGCCGCGTTCGCAAATAAAAGCGCGAGCCGAAATGGATGCGCCGCGACGAAATCGCGACCCAACCCCGGCCTCGTGAAATGTCCAGGACCAACCGTGGCTATTGGCTGGTTTCGGGCCTCCAGAAAATCGTCGACGACCCCGCACTCTCTTTTCCTTGAATTATCCCTATTTCCCAAGGTTTTATTTACCGGGAAATGTTGCGAGAAAAGATTTCTCTTGGGTTATTTTCTCGTTCCGGCAGGTTTGTTTGAGCTGCAGGAGAAACGCTTTGACAGGCAGAACGTTGTTCCGTTATGTGCAGGATTATTAGTTTACTGTTAGTTATTTGACATGAGCAGAACATTGTTTGAGATTTTAACAGGTTATTTGAAGTTTGTTACGGGGGTACATACGGGTTTTGCCTTTTTCTCTGTGTTAAGTTTTATCGTACTGTCCTCTTTATTTGAAATGTTCTGTCCGAATTAAAGAGACTGCATGTAACCGAAGTTTCGCATTGTTTTCCTTCGTACAACTCGAAATAATTATTTCTCGAAACAGCCTATATAATATAACTTTACTTAAAACGCAAAAAACGCAAGGAACTTCAATTATTTCAATTCCAGACTACCAATCCAATCACTGTATCACCCTCCTCCTTCCAAATTACCTCAACATTTCACCAAAATTCACTCTGTCGCAAACCACTTTAATAACCAACTCTCATCGCACTTCATCACTCACGATCCACAAAACTTCATCGAGAAACAGTTGCCAAACTCTCGGCCGCAGACAGAGCGTGGAAAACGCGGCCGACTCCGGCAGAGACGGACCGATTTGTCTAATTAAATCAAGCGGAGAGGTGCGGAGGGCTATGTGTCGCGCGGCCATCCACCGTACGAAATTGCAATGGACCAGAGGAAAGGGTATGGATTAATGGCTCCAGCCGATGATATGTTCGGCCGTGCACGGCACGGTTAAAAGCGATAATTTCCTCGTAATCCCGAAACGTCCTCTCGTTATTATTAATTGGCCGGTGTCAATTCGCCGGCCCGTGTCAGACCGCCTAGTGCCTGGCCAAACGTATCGTCGCAATTTTCTCCGCAACACCCCCTTTGCAGCGCAGCGTCGTGGCCGCTCGGGCGCGCAAAATTTGTCTGGATCGTCTCCCATGCTCGTTAAACTGCTAGCGAAAGCTGAGATCCAAACGCGTCGAACACGACACCCTAACTCCCTGTCGGAGTTATCGCGGCGAATTGGTTTATCAAGCGACACGCTGACCGATTATTTATGGTTACCGGCAGTCAAGGTTACGCTCGGTGGACAAGCGTCGATTAATCGCGCGTGTCCCGCGTTCCAGCGCTCGGCTACTGCCTCTTGCTTATGGCGATATCGTAGCTGCAATAGGAGAATGTGATTACGTAGGTGATTACGGGGGATTGTTAAGGAGGCGAAAACGTAATTATAGAGGTTTGATGAAACGGGAATCGAATGCTTGCCTAGCTGATGCTTTGGATGATGACGAGACTGTAGAAAAGTGATGTCATGAGTAATTATTTAGATTTTTCATACATATGGCAGGGATAAGCTTCGGAATATTTGGTTTTGTTTAGTATTGCGTGGTATAATGATTAGATGATAGGAAAGCAGAGTTACGAATGATTTAATATGTATAGTATGAAAACGAGAATTCTGGAATATCTGGGTTTGTATTGGTGTTATTTGATATTATGATGAGACGATGGAAAATTGAGATTATAAGTAATTACATATATATAGACTCATTAAAATTTTTAACACGGCTAATTAATTAATATTCTAAAAAAGTTTTTTTAGAATATTTGGCTGTATATTGATGCTGTTTGGAGGTAACTTGTTTGGTAATGTTGCTCAAAATTTGTCAACTGAAATCTAATTAAAGAGGTAGGATATACCTAGATAGTACATAGTACATACATAGCATAAAATATATTCATTAGGTTGCTAGAAAAATTCTTCCGTTAGAATTTACGTAGAACATATTAGTACAGAAAAGGTATAGCGTAATAATATGAGATGGGTGAAAAATTTTCTGTGTTATGCACGGGCAGGATAATATGAGAGTAACATTTCCCTTAATGTCGTTTAACATGATAAAAAATAATGACAAGAACAGATATAAAAATGGAAGTTCATTAAAAATATAAAATAGTGTATGTAAATGGTAGACGATTTTTCTCCAGAATATTTTGTTAAATCTTAAATGCGTTAATTCAATCCTGCTTTTACGAGGCTGAATTCCGTAATCGGCTTAAGAGAGAAAGCTACTTGTGGAAATGTATCGTACGGTAAAAAATAATACTGTGAATACTAAATAGTTTTGGATAAATTATACAAAACTCATTAGAGTTTACATAACACGTGCAATGCAGAATTAATTCGAATTTTCCTTAAATTCGTCACGACAAAATCGTACTGGAACACACACATTCGTCACGCCATATGTAATTAAACTTAACACACGGCATTGGCAATCACAGCTGAAATTTCAGTGGGGACCATCCAGTGGCATTAAATTTCGTGTCCATTGTATCACGAGCTTTCAATCAAACGCGAAATGTAGGGCACTGAAAAACACCGGGAAAATCGTTTGTAGAAATCAGTAGGAATAATCAATCGTGATATAAATTAATTAAACCTTTATATGCCATTTATATAAAATATACAGTTTTTACGAAAAAAATACTTCTTTATGAAATTCAATCCTCCTGATATATCATCCTCACTTTAACGTAACTTTTTTACAGTTTAACATTTTCTTTTATCGAACTATTCTTCTCGATTGGTTTGATTTCTATAAAATGAAAATGGACGAGAGATAAAATATGCAAAATATGTAACGAAAGCTCTGTTTCTGTCGAATAAATTTATATTTATCTATGGCGAGAAATATTCAAGCTGGCTACGGTATTTTTCGAAACATTTTTCAAAAAATTATCTTTCTAAAAGAATATTCTGTACAGTGTGCATACATATAATAAACAAGATTAAATTATAGAAGATATAATAGATTATTATTAATATTAGATTATATAAGATATAATAGATATAGTAAACAAAATTCACAAAAAAATTCTAAATTAAAACGCCGCTCTTTTCTAAGAGCGAAAAATTTCATTTGAAATACTCGTACTATAAGCGTAAACTATGTTAGCGACATAGAGTTTGTGAAATAAAACTTGTAAAGTAAGAAAAGGTTAATATTAAACGAAGACCTTTTCCTTCCAAATTTCAACTCCAATCACGCCAAGAAGTAGAAAGAAAGGGTAAGATCATGAAGAGGTTACGGAATGAAAAGAATTCAAATTACTTCGATTCTCATCGCCCCCTTTCATGAAATTCACGAAGGAAATAGCCGCGGAATCGCGAGTCCCGTTAGTTAGCCCGCAATTTGTTCCAACTAACGAGAAGTTCGCGCCGGCGAGATTTATAAGGCAGGTTCTCGTTAAAATAGTCGACGCGCCGCTCGAGCCATGCAACCAACCATCGTTGGAAAAACAAAAGTTTCCTCGGGTGAATTCGCGCGATTCCGCGAACGTTTGTTTAATTCGATCTGGACCAGGATGCAATTCTGAAGCGCCGCCTGGTTACAACCACGGCCGAGTTCCAATTATCGCGTTAACTTTTTCATTTACTTGCCCCATCCTGGTGTATAATCCAACGTTAAATGCGTTTAAACTTCGTCTCCGTGGGACGCGATCTCCCAATGACGATTGCGAAACAATTCACGTTGCAATGAGCTGAAACACGAATTTCGAGCTGTGTCTGCTTGAAGTAGATGAAACGGCGGATTGGAGTATTTAGTTTGTACGAAAGGCGTTGTTTTCGTGGAAAACGAGAGTTTAAGTAATTCGAAAATATATTGGTACTATCTTTGTTGCGTTGATTTTGTTATTCATTCAAAATTAATGTTAGCGATACTAATAACCTGACTTTGAATATTTATAAAGATACATTTATGGAGATAAATAAAGAAATAGAACTTACATAAGAATTTGTTTCATCTATTATAAATAGATCATCTAAGTATTATAATGAATACGCTTTACTTTAAATATCTTATATATTTGTACGTTTGGATATTTTTGCATTTTTTAATTTTCGACGAATATATAAAAATCCAGTCTATTCATAAAAATGGTTCTGACTTTAATAAAAATTTCTATCAAAAGGCAAAAGCTTGTTGTAAAAATATGATAACAGAATCACAAACTGACTTTAAAAATTTCAGATTTTTATAAAGTAAATTGTGATCGCAAATTTTTCGCCAGAAATGTGATCTGAAAAATATGATACAGGTTATTACTTATATTGAAACAATAGAGATCGACGTTAATATCTCGAACTGATCATAAATTTTGCAAGTGGTTTAATATAGAACCTACAAATAGAGGAAAGTTATACCAAAGTTGGAATAATTCGATAATGCGTAAATGCTGTATTGAAATAAGCGACACGTAGATACAGCAGACAAAATTCATTCATCAGTCAATGCGTTATTAATCGTTTGCAGCTCTAATCACATATTATTATAACATAACCACGGCTAAACATCTATAACCACGGCTTTCGTGTATTAAACTTTATCACACTACAGAAGCTCACTTAAAATTCACTCTTTTCAAAACTTGATGGGAATTGATGAATCTATTAAACAAAAGGATTTTCTCACATTTCATTCACGTGTTTAGAAATGAAATAAATATCAAGCACTTGGGAAATTAACAATTGTGCTGAAACATAAAAACAATAACAGTAAATTAGAGTATACTCATATTTCACATTTCTGTTAAAAGAGAATTCTCTCACGTCCTATTCACTTTTTCGAAAATAAACTAGATATATATCAAGAGCAGAATTAATCTTTCAAAGATAAACATAACGATAAATTACAGCAGGTGCAGAGTATTTATAAGCTTAGTTGCACGAATTTCATTGCAACAGGCACGAAATTTAGCGAGAAGGACCAAAGCATCTGCACATCTCCCATTTAGCAGCTGGAATCCGCAAGGATCCTTTAATCAAGCCTTTCAAAGTGTGGTTCATTAGATTTTTAGGTAAAGGTTTGTTTGCAAATCGAAATAGCGACAGTCGTTGTCGTTCCTTTTTACGTAGCTACCGATAAATTAACCGTAGAGCCAGTGGAACCGTTCAAATCGCAAACTTCGATACTCGCGAAGCAAAATTTCGGTCTGTCGCGGTGGTTCGCGGCCGAGACACGCACAATGGACGTCGGGACGCGATAATTGCCAGGCGCGTTGCCAATTCGACGTCCTCCTGTTAATTGATTCGCCAGAGAACGGTTGTTAGGCCGGTCGTTAACGAGCCTGCTCCGATAATCGCGGATACAACGCTTTTAGACACGGACGAGTGTCTCTTCCGATTAGACGGCCCTCAAACAGGTGTATTTGTTCTGCTTTTAGGAACCGATTTTCTTACTATTTTAGCTATTTTCCTATATATTATTATTTCCTATATATATTAAACGTAGAACTTATGTATATGGAAAAGGACACACCTCACCGATTTTATTGACCTTGATATCTAGTGACTCGCGAAAGTATTCTGATCGCAGAAAATGAATATATTTTCGATTTAGAGTAATTTCTTAAGATAATTTTTTACAAGGTCTCACTCGTTAGATAACTATATGTAACGTTTGATATTAACGACTTAGATATTAACGTCTGAGTATTTCTTTTTTTTTTTTATTTTTATTCTTTATCTTGAAACAAAATATAAAATGTCACTCATCGTGTACTTTCCTTGTGATGTCCATACGTAGGTATACTAATCCTACGATAGCGCTGAAATGAAAAATTGTTTGTAACAAACATTGTTTCTTCACAGAAAGCTATGTTACACATGTTATTAATATAACCTACCCTATTAATGATATTTGTGATCAAGTTCGATCGAATCATATTACAAGAATTTTTTAAATAAACCATCCAAATCTCTTCGAAATCCTTCGATTCTCTTATTTCCAAACCGAGTTGCGAAATTAGTCCAGCGGCCTAGATCCACGTTAAATCCGAAGTTATTCGCGATCCTTAACCTTCGATATCAATTTCACGAGAAATTCGAGCTGGCAAAGGACCGGAAGCTAGATGCTTCACTTTGCAGCCGCTATATAATCAATTACATTAATACGCGAGAGACGTCGCGTCGAGTACCAAGAGCGCGAGAGAGTGAGCGCGCGCTTAATCGCATCGGCCGCGACAAAGTGGCGGGCTAATGTTTTCCTTTTGAGTCAATTACACCGCAACCGCGGTTTCGTTCCCCAGCTGACGCTCTTCCACGTATACCCCTTCGGTTCTGACAAGCCTCAGACATCTTAATTACCCTAATACATTTTGCGGTAATCGGACGATTCCAGAGGAACTTTCGCGGACGTAGCTCTGGATGGACCAGTGGATAACTTTTTACTCCCGGTGGTGCCAGTAACGAAAAACCGGCCAAGTTAGCGAGTGGTGGGCCGACCGCTTTAATATATACGACGCCTTTGTAGCGTTCGTTGAAATTTCTTGTTCTAGCTTGGAAGCGAAATTAAGGTTTGTTAATATTGCACGAAAGATGAACAAAGGTATTCTTTGTTCGAATTCAATTGCCCGCTCCGGTTGGTCCAAAGGTGAATTTTCTACTGTACACTGTATCGTTTAGTAGCAAGTTGTACTGTGTTACTTTGTCTTTAGTTTTTGTCCTTTCCTGCGATTGTTGTACTTTGTAATTTGCTTCGAAGCCGGAGTTGGAAATCTGGCTACGGCGAGATGGTGAAGAAAAGGGTTTTGTTGAATGACTTCTTAGGAACGGAAACGGTGGTCTTGAGGAACTAAGTGATTTCAGAGGATACTCTTCTAACTTTCGTTTTCGGTTTGTCTTTAAAGCATCGTCTTTTCGCATATTTTATTCTTTTCTTTACCGTTGTTCAATTTAAAGCCTTAATGAAATAAGTCTGCAGTAAAATAGTCTTAAAACAGAATATAATTTTCTTCTTCATCTCTAATACACGTGACTGATAAATATTAATTTTATTTTGTAATTAAAACATTTATTTATGTATATCTTAACAATAAGCGTACTATATTCCATGACTGCTATGGATAGTAGAACATTGTACAATACACGACATAAAAATAAAGTCGAAGTAAACTAATAAAATTAAGTATACTTAGATAAGAAAATTAAACTCCTATTTCAATTTATAGAAACAAACCGTACATGTCATCCCCTTTTACACATAATGAATCCATCAAACTTCAAAATTCTCGTCAAAGTGGGACATCAAAGTAGCCAACATCATCGAACAGAATAGATCCGAACTAATTTTAACTACGTTTCCAGAGTATCTTTCATCGTCAAATTGGATCGGAACCTTTTTCTCTTCGACGAGAAACGATAAAGATTTGAAGGAAGCCGGCGACGTGGCTCGCGAGACGAGGCAGGCAGGCGCGATAAAAATTTCAACATACGTCACCCCTCGTTGGAGGGAGTCGTTTCAGTGCAGGTTGTTCCGCTCGTCTTCGTTCTCTTTCACGGGCGAAACAAAAATTACAGATCGTTTGTTGTCGACTGTTAAATAAATAATGCGCAAGTCGTTAGGTTCCCAGTGGAAGGTGCTCGGCCTCGTGTGGCCAATCGATGTCATTTCGACGCATTTTCGTCACGGCGACACGCAACTCCCTTTTTTCTTCCTCCCCTTATCAATTACATCCCTCGGGGATATGGTTCCACTCGTGAATGGGAAAACTTGCAAAAGGAAAATCGATTCAAAGACCCGACCGTTCTTGGCTCGTCGAAATTCGTCTCACGATATGACGGAATTGGTCCAACTGATCGATGAGTTTATCGGTGTTTGAGCCAGTTTGAGGGGTACACGAATTTCTGTGGCTCGAATTGTGCTCGATGAAAGGGCGACGAAGTGGCGAATGGGGTGAAAAGTTATGTCTTGCATTTGAGAATGATTAATACAATTGTACAGTATTGTTGCATTGTACGGTGAATTTAGGAAGTTTTGGGTGATTTAGGGTTCTTCGAGCTTCTTTTTGTAACCGTATTTTTAAGATCTCTTCGTTATTTTCAATCATTCTACGCGTATTGTAAGGTAGGTTTGAATGTTATAAATATTAGCATTATATTTTGTATCGTATGTATGTTCCCTTTGTTAAGATAATAACCTCCGTATAATAAATCTCCAAAAATCAAACTATTCCTTTGTTTTGAATTGTTCTTCGTATTTTTATCTTGCTCGTTTTAAACTGTTCCTCATATGCAGACGCTTGCTTATTTAGGTTAGCTAATTGATCACATTTTCATCAAGGGGCAAAAAGAATATAATATTGTGGTGAGATATATTAAAGGACAAAGTAATTCGTTTGTCATTTATATAAAAATACGTACTTTTTGTAGAAACATAATTTTGCTTCAAGAAGCAAATTTAAATAGAAGGAGCTATTGAAAATTATTATTTTATGTACTTCCTGGATGAAATTAACTTACTCTACGTGACTCTTGCTACAATAAATCCTTGATACATGCATGATTCAAGCCACTTCCAGTTACGTGAAGTGAAAATATCGACGTATTACTTCACATAGAAATTGAGAATACTCTGGCTTGCTGAGGAATTTATTTCCCTCTCCTATTTGACATACATTTGCTCTCAGTGATACTATGTACTTGCATTAACACGTTTCTGCGATGAAATGAAGGTTACACATGGTGAAAACCGTTTCACTTTGATCTGTCTTTTCCACGATAGGGAGAATAAAATTCTGTAATTTGTTACAAAGGAGTAATTGGGATGCGGGAGTTCCAGTTACACGAAAATTTGGATTAACAGGGTTTCTGGGTAGTTTGAATATTAGCATTCCCCACGAGGAAACGATAATTTTGAGTTTGATTTACTACGAAATTCTGGAACTACTTAGTCCCAATAGACAGCTTATTTTGCGATCTGCTTCCCTTAGAATTTCCCTTTTTAAACGTTCTGTTTCAAACCAAGATACACGTGGTTGCTTATTTTAGATAATAAATGAAATAAAAGAACAGAAAAGATTAGGATGAGAAATGTGAATCTTTTGCACAAGTTTTCGTCAAAGCGTCAAATATGGAAATCCAAGTTACGTGAAAAGTTTTGTCATTATTTAAAAGCATTTCTTTTCTAACGTTCTTTGAGCCATTCGGAAAGCATACCGATCAAGGTTATAAATTGAAAAGTAGAGAAAAGCGATGGTAATAGGAACATTATTTTTGAAAATTTTTCTCAAAATTTATGATAAGTAAATTTATGGAAGGAAATAGAGCATTGATTTTCTAGTCAATCTGACTTTTTACGAATTTGTACAATTTTGTAAATAATTCGTGTGCTTCGGTGTAACTTAAACTATTTGTATACTTACAATGTAGGGCATAATTGAAACAATAACCACGGATGGTAAATCATTTTTCATTGCCATTAATATCAAGATACACAAAAAGCAAACATAAGAAAAAATGTTTATATAATAGAAGTTAATTTGTACTATTTACTTATGCCAAAGTGTAATTAAAGCAATTGTAAAAGCTGATGGATTGTGGAATACATGCTACCAAGTTATCAAGGCTAAATGATGTTATTGCTAAAAATACTGTACGAAATTGAATTTGTAAAAAGTAATTGTAGATCAAAATATAAGAATTCTATGGATCTGAAAAATGGATATACTTTTACATAGTTTACTGTTCAGCAGAAAAGACGTATTTTTACATGACCGTAGTGAAAGATGCCTAAATGATATATTACATCGTCAGACATTACTAAAAAATGCCGAAATTTCCCACGAGACCCAATGAATACGTTGAACAAAGGACAGATTGTTGAACGAAGTGGAAGATCGTGACAAGATGACCCGTGAGGTAATTTTACGGCAACTACACGGTTCTACATAAGACAGGGAAAATAAGACGAGCCGAAGAGTGTCGTGTCACGCAGGCAGTGACACGTTTTCGATAGCTTATGCGAGGAGTTTTCGCGAAATCTCATTTGAAAGTTTGATTAAAATTTCTGCCGAGCCGACCATATAATAGATAAACTTTTTTCAGCCGGACGGAGTTTTATGCACGGAGGCTGCGGCGATTTTATATAACGTAAGAGCTGCTTTACGCCTGGCCATACATAAATTACCTTCGAGATGTCCCAATCGACCGACTCACCTGCTCCACAAATATATTACTCTTCTGTCTACTTCGCTATCTGGAACTATGCACGCGCTAGTGACAATTTGTAGCGCGACAGCTTTGTCGCTTCAGCTCGCATCAATCAGAATTTCAATTTCTTCTCTTTCTAATAACAAAACCGTTGTCCTGCAATTGCGTCATCAAATACACGCACGTTCATATAAGCGAATGCTCCTTTTGTAAACGTCGTATCTGTTACATACTTTAACAATGATTGAGCTATCGATTCTACTACGGCATGAAACTGGTTCAGAAAGTTGATGGAATTTCTGTTTTTGTGTATTTATAGCTTTAGTCGGCAAAATCAAATTTATTTAAGTGTAGATGGTCACGTTTGAGATCGCGTGATAAAAATAAATGATAATAATAGAATTATTATTAGAAATGAATAATTTCGTTCTCCTTTATGAAATCATTTTAATCAGACACGGAATGGAAGAAATTATAGACAGAGAAGATTACAGGTTGCCAGTAAACGAGATAATAGCCCCGACAGAATGTAATAGACAGAACGTCTGTCGACTCGATATCTAAAATCAATACACGAGTATCTGGTAGATTTTTAAAATCATCCTTTTTAGAAACGAAATGTCACTTACGAAAACCTCATTCGACTTGTTCGGTTATCCTATTTCACCGTAGATAATATAAATATTTAATCATGTACGATAGCTTGGAAGTTAGTTTCGAAAGGTAAATGTCCAAATTACCTGGGATAAGAAATGTAAATCCCATTTTGAACACCTTTATCTACCTCACCCTAGCAAACCTAAAGCAGGACCTCCTTCCTGCACCCACAAATAACGAATTTCCAAAGCTTTCCGATACGGATCTCAAGCACGGAACGAACCTTTTCTCTCTCTCCTTTCTCTCTTTCCACACATACATACGCACACACAAGCACAAATACACACATTAGCAAAGGGTTCACCTGTAATCTCGCGGGACAAGGGCCTGCTGACGCGCTGTGTCGCTGACGGCTTAATTAATTCCGAACGGGAAGCCGGAACGTGGTCCCGTGTTCGTAACCCAGATACAACCGAAGCAAGAAAAGAACGTGGAGACGAGAGGTGAAAAAAGGAGATGAGAAAGAAAACGACGAAAGGGCGAGGAGGAAGGAAAGGAGGAAATTTAAGCGATTACAGAGGAAGTCGAGCGCAGCGGGAACGCGCTGCGAATCCGGAAACAGATGCCTCTCGATTTAACAGGCTCGCCGTATAACTCGGACTCTGCTACAACCGAAATCTGACATGGCCACGTGTTCGGATGCTACGCGTTAGTTCTGACGGCTTAATTAAGCTCGGGGCCAGAGAGGGTTAGAGTGTTCCTCGGATATTCAACGGCTGCTCCTGCTGCCCCACACCCCACCGTTTCTCTGCAACCCCCGGCGCACGACGATGCCGTCGCACGGGCGCGGAGGAACACGAGGGAGTTACCGGCCTCCAAATATTTATAAAGTCTGTCGGTGCGCGCTGATTTATATACAAGCGTTCTACACCGTCCTGAAGAAAGAAGAAAAAGAAATGCGAGTGTTGGAGGCTCATAAATACGATAGGTTCGGATGAAGATGAGGAGAGAGAGAGAGAGAGAGGAAATATGAGGTCGTTCTTTTTCTTTGCCATTATGATGGTCGGAATGAAAATTGTTTGATGACTTAACGATTATTTAAGATATAAATCTTGTGTAGGTTTATCATTAGGAGACCTATACTGCGATGCAAAAAAGGAACGAAATAAGTGGGAAAAAAAGAAAAGTGGAAAAGAACTCTGCGGCTAGCGGGTTAATAAAATTGCGTTCGAAAATAAATTTGCGCTATTATTCTTGAATATATGCACAATTGTTGCGTACTTGTGTAAATATCCGGATACTTCTGTGGATTTGTGATAAAGTGTAAAAATGAATAAGTAGTACTAAGTACTGGTAAGAGATAGTACCTTGCTATGTAGTTGCAGATTCTAAATGTAGATTAATTAAATTAGAGTTATCTATTAAAATTATTTGCTTCTTGCTGTTTTCTTTATTCTGCCGTTTGGGACGAGAAAGCAAATAGGTGGTTTAAGCTTGAATACGAGAGGTTAGGTTTAGGTCGGTGCTGTTTGGTGCATCCGAAATACTGTTTTGTCTATTGAAGTGTGACTAGTTTGACTAGTGGGACTGGGAAGGGTTAGTTGAGAAATTGTTTCGGGATTTGAGTGGAGAGGAATTGTATGGGGATTTGTGCATATTTGTGCTAGAATATTGTAACATTGGTGATTGATATAATATTAACATTATATGTTAGTGTAATATAACATTAGTATACAGTATTAGTATTATATTATATGAATATAACGGAAGCTTTGAGGAGTTTCGTATTCTTTGAGAGTAACTATAGAGCAATTTCACATAAACAAGTTAAATATATTTAAATAAAATATAGAATGCAATTATAAAACCATAGAACCATTCAAACCATAGAATCCATTCTCCAATAATTTAAACATTTTTAAATATTTCAAATAATAAGTATTACAATATTTTGATAAAATAATTTTCAAAATTCACAAGAAAAAGATATCAACATTCACACTTAGTGGCAGCCACAAATACGGTTCAAAAAGTCGGCCATGACACGGGTAATGAGTAATGACTAATGACATGACCTCCGAAATCTTCACCTCTTCAACAGCCGACAAGATGCCCAATCTTGTTCCTTCCGTTCCAAGTTACAAATGGTCACACGATGTTCACATCTCTGAACCAGGATCGTACGACCCTCGTGGGTGGATGATGAAGGATAGAAGGCATACAAGAATTGCTCTAGAGTTCCAGAAAATTCTTTCAAAGAAGCTTTTTCTAACTTCTAACATTAATTTAATATTAACATTACTAACACTAGCTATTAATATTGAATCAGTCAAGAAGTAATAATACATAACATATAAAGTAGCGTAGTATTAATTCAGAATTGCCTTTGCTTTCGTATTACCTATATTTAACAAAGTTGTATACAGCATAATATCCTGGAAAGGGGTTCTAAAAATACATAGTTTACTATTTTTCACAAAATATACGCATATGATAAAGAAACTTATTGAAGATATCAAATCACGAAGAATTTTTGTAGTCTGAAATTTAATTTGATTTAATTTACAATTTCATTATATATCTTACACCAATTATATTTTCCTTACAAAGAAATACGACAAAGCAATCACATTGTTGTCCATCATTTTATAACGGGATCTGCAAATCCAAGTACAATCAATCAGTTGATAAAATTCTATTCATGCATTTCCAAAATTTTGGCATGTAATTTTCTCTGTAACTTGCTCTAAATCAAAACGATTCTCATTTTTAATCGATTTCCGATTTTTTTTTTTTTTTTTCGGAACGAGTGTTATACAAGAGGCAACCGTTTCTCGAAGGAATTCCCCAGGATCGAAGATTTCCTCTGAAAATATAATATTTCGTAGATAGGAGACCGTCGAAACTCAATTTCGGCGATGACGAGGCGCGATCGGTTCGTTTCGATGCAAAGCCTGGTGTCTCCACGATCGCGTCCGAAATAGCTGTCCCCGCGGTTGTCAAAAAGTCAATTTGGGAGCAGATATTTCCAGGGAAAATTGCGATCCGCAGGTGTGCGTGTGTGACAAAGCCTGTGACACGATTTCCTGGCCATGGAGCAAGAGGAACAGAGAGCGAGAGACAACGAGGATTCGCGTTTAAGTTGAGTTGCGTCGGATAAACGAAAAATTCGCATCGAACAGCCTCGCATCGACGCGCTTACAATCCCGGAAACGTGTTTCTGACTTTGACACGCTTTGACGACGTTCTGCCATCAATCTCCCCGTTTCGTGGTTATTCCCTTTTTTTGTGTGACACATTTTGTGTAATATAACACATTCTGTGTAACACCTGTCGTTATTCTGATCGCGATGACGTGTTCCGGAAGCTTGTTGCTTATACTGCTCACCTTATCGCTAGTTAAAATGCCTACAAAGCTGAAACATTCTATCTAACTTCCGCGAAAATTGAAGTTTTATTATTTTCCTTCTGTCGTTTTTGCTTTCTTCGTTCAATTTAGAATATTAGGTGATTATTTTATAACAACCAATCTAATTGTTACCAATGATATCACCAATTGATGTATAAATAGAGTATTTTAACTTTCTAAAAAAAGTGAGATAGAAAATTTTAATACAATGAATACGAAACAAATGTTTGTGAGTCTTTGTATGTATGTGCTGCAATATCTATCTCTATCGAAACTTAGTATCATACTATAACGCAATAGCACTGTGCTATAATACATGTGATATAAATTAATAAAACTACCCGAAGAATAGTTAGGATCTAAAAAAATAAAGTCCAAATTAATTGTCTTACTTCTAAATCTCTGCGAAGCAGCTAAGGTTTTCTAATCTTACCTAAAAGATAAAAAAAAACCGAAGAACTTCAAATACTTCAACGTACCTTGCAGAATGAAAAAAACGCTAAATGGGATATTTTATGTAAGATGGCGCAATATCGTGATCTTGTTAAAAAGAAATAGAATGCAGGACCTGAGATTGGATGCTTCTAGTACTATTGATGAAACAGAACAGTCTGAATGGAGGTCGACAAGAATTTATTAGATGAACGGGATCAGAAAGCCAAGCAGTATGGTTATCAATGCGCGGATCGACTAAACACGGAACAGGGATATTCTGTTTGGCAGGCTTTCGAGCATAGTTTGAAGGTGGATAGGTATTTCGCGAGAAATTTGCAACCAGTCTGCGAAATTTCGTACGCCTCTGCCGACAGTAACGAATTTCCTTCGACATTGTATGGAATCAAGGAAATTTCGCCTCCTTCCTGCCTCGATACACATATAACACTCTGATTACGTGGTATTCGAACAATGTTGAATTTTGGGTTGACAAAATCAGAGATTAAAAAATAGAAACTATATTGTTTTATCTAAAAATATTTGAAGACAACAGGGAGAAAATATGACAAGTAAACTGCGGGTTTTAATACAAATCCACATTTTTATGGATATTTTTCAATATTACATTTTTATACATTTAAATTTCCCACAAATGCATAAAGATCCTCTTTAGTTTTAGTAAAGAAATATTTACTCAAATAAAAGAATGACATATTATCTTCTAACGATTGGCTCGTCTTGCCCGACTGACAGATCTTTCGCGACACGGACATATGCCTGTACAGCTTCTAGATTACATCGACTTGCACCGCCTTAAAAGTTCCAATCGAGAATTACAGCTGTTGCGAAAGAACCTAAACACATCGACCAAACTACGTCGCGTTCTCCGTACACGAGACACTTTCAGCTGGCCTATCGATTAGCGACACTTACGGCTCGTTATCGCGCCGCGAATCGACCTTTCACAAGGAACAACGACGCGGAACGACAAAGAGGCATCCACACAGATTTTTCAAGCCACGCTCGCCGCCTTTCTTTTCGCCTGTCCCACGTCGTTTCAACACGGCGTTAATGGTGCTCGAGGCTATCTATCACCGTGCACAGCCACTACGTATTTCACGCTGTCTGCGATGTCTCTAGCTTGTCTCGAATAATGCTCCTTTTGTTTCCTGATGCGCCTACTTTCGCGTCCCGCCAGAGGAATCCGGATAGCGGTCTACGAACGCGACAAGCTTCCACGTTCCCAACCGTGGAAGAGCCATTGGGTTAAGGATACCCTTGATCCTCGATCTTCAGGAATCCTCCTTCTTTGGATCTGCACAGTCATGAATTCTTACGACACTGAAGGTTTCGTAGGAGGTACTCCAGACTTTCTGGATTTCGAGTTTCGATTATAGAAGGATAAGCGATGTTTTAACGCGTGGGTTTTTTTATGTAGAAATTTATCGTATTGATGGTTGAGTGGAGTTTCATAATGTCTTAATGAAAATGTTTCATAGTTTCATATTTTTCGAGTAATTTTGGATTTTAGAGGAGTAGGAGGTTGAAAAGTTAGATGTAATGTTGTTGATGAAGAAAGGTGTAGAGGAATTTATGAGGTTAATTGTTAGATGGAGTTTGGTGGTACTTTAACGAGAATGTGTTTTTGTTTATTTATAATTGAGTATTTTCAAAGTTCTACTAGAGAAATTGTTTTAAATTGAAAACTCAGTTGGGGAAGTCCTTTTGTCTAAGACTGAAATTTCTGTTTAATAATAAGCTTTAAATAAAAAATTGTATTGATTTATTTCTGCGCAAGGAAACATCTCCTCAAACTTATCATTTTGCTAGTGTAATAAATACAAAAGAAATAAATTTTGTCTTCGAATAATGATTCAACGATTGCAGTGTTTCCCTAGAAAGATATTTACCACTTAATAAAATACGTAATACCACGTCACGTATAAAAATGAAAAGTTATCAAAGCAAGCTTGATAAGCACTTTCTAAATCTTTCTCGACTTTATACTCCATTCTGTTGATGATAAAGTCTTCGAGAGGATCATTTCCCTGAGTCACGCGTACGTTACGTTACGCGAAGGACAGCGCATAAAGTGATACTGCAGCCAAAGAGACGAAGCTGGAGATCCACGGAAACGCAATTACAATCTACAAGAAGACGCTATAATTCACGAAACGAGTTTACAGTCTACGAGAGACAACGCTGCGGACCACAAAACCGCTTTACAGGCTACAAAACGACGTAGCAATCTACCTCTCTATCAGTTACCCGTGTTCCCTGGCCATGCTCGTGTCGGTCGAGCGTTCATTTCACTCATTTTTAGTTGTTTGCCAGCTTTCCGTGCGCCGAGATTGCTCGTGGATGTTGTTCCAAACGTTAAACGACGAGATTTATACTTGGACAACGTGTTCGGTCGCGTGGCTTCGTAAATTTCGTAGCTCGTTTAATCGAGAATTTTCTCAGAATCCTTTAAGAGGTTCTGATTGCGATAATACCAATAGCCTGTAGTTTCAATTGAAATCTCTTGTAGTCGTCGAACGATTGTAACATGAGGCCACGATTCTTGTTGGTTCTCGACTTGCTTGTTAAATTAATTAACAAGGTTCAACCGGATAGCTTTAAGTCACTCGAAACTTCGTTCAATTTGCTATCTGACGCTTTCAATGAAATTTCTTATTTAATTATCTGTGTGTGAAATCTGTAGAAATATATATTACAAACGAATCAAGTCCCGCATTAAAGCTTTCTTTGTGGAAGACTTGTAAGATTTGAATCGATTGAATAGGAAGATTAACTCTCTATAAATTATTTGGAATTTAGAAATGAAAAATTAATGATAATGTAAATTGTAGCTAGTTTGAAAAATGTCTACCTATTTATATGTATATTATGTTATACGCTATCATCCATAACATTGATTTAGTATTAGGTTGTCCGAAAAGTTTCTTTCGTTTTATAAGAAAATAATAGACGCACAATGTTTTTTGTTTTATATTAGTTTATTGTATTATGCACGAACGTAATAATAGAAATATAACGAAATGCATCATACCTAATTCAATAAAATAATATAAAACGGAAATTGTTGTTCATCTATTATCATCTTATGAGATGAAAGAAACTTTTCGGACAACCTATTATTTACGTCTGGAATATAAATAAACGATCTTTCGAATGACAAAATGAAATTTGTTACGCTTACTGATTATCATTCTTCATTATTACAAGCTGAATACGTTATATTACATTATTATATTTCAAATTACGAAATGTTTAGCTACTGTCGGACAAGAATGTACGTACTCATTCGTACATATATACAATACTGCCTACGATGCTACATATATGCACTAGAAGAAATACAGTACGTTATTACTACCATTCTCCCACCCAACTAGCTACCCACATAAAATTTCATTCATTCCTAGCCACAGCCAAAGAATAACAGTCTCCCTCGTAGATATTCCAGCGTACGCAGCCCCTCTAAAACCTGCAAGAAAATTCTCAATTCACCTCGAACCCATTCCTACATCTTGTACGCGTGCAGTCAGCTTCGTAGAAACCTTCGACCGCTGTCGCTTTCCGTCCCCAAGCCGAAAGTCAGAAGGAAAGAAGAAACGCTGGCCGCAGTAAGGAAAAAAGAAACAGAGCTATACAGGAAGGCGCAACGCGGCCAGTTCAATCCAGGAACGTAATACACCGAAATAATTCAACGGGCCATGGTATTGAACGTAAAAAAGTATCCAGACTGGCCGGCACGGCTATAAAACGCAGCACGCGCTCTACCTCGCCTCGGCCACCTCCCCTCGGCAGCACCCCCACGATCAGAGCGAAAGTAAAGGTTTAAGTATTACCTCGATGCGGCTAGGGCAGGCATAAGCCATCGGTTACACGCACGAATACTCGCGAGGACTCGGTCGATGTACCACGGATTTAAATGGTCTGCCCGTATCCTGTATTCACGACGGATTTATTATTGAGAAGCACGGATTACTTTCAAGAGATAGCAGGTAAAGAGAAACAGAGGGAGAGAGAGAAATAGAAGCTGGTACACCGTGTGTGGGTATATATTGCGCGGCACGCTTTATTTACGAGCAGAAAAATGCAGACACACGATGGTATGGCCATCGAGCGGAGAGGAGAGGGCAGCCCTCCCCTGTGATCGTCTCTCTATCCCATTTCTCTTTTGCCGCGGGCCTTCCCTTTTTCGCATCGTTCCCTCCGTTCTTCATTTGCCTAAAAGACCTCTTTGTCCACTCGTCTTCGTCCTTCGCTAGCTCTCTAAGTCCTCCACGCTCTTACTATCTTTATCTTTCTGCTATATCGTCGAGCGAGCTTGTTTCTTGTGTTTCTGTCTCGTTTCACGTCCATCTATTGATGGCTACCTCGGACAGCAGCGTGATTACAGGTTCTAGGAATTCCTTTGAAGGATCGCGCTCGATGGACTCTACACTGATTCCGATCGCCGATGAATCTTCCGAGTATTGGCGAGCTGTTTAGGTAGTCGAAGAAGAATCTAGGGTACAAAGCAGGAATTTTGAAGAATTTGTGGAGTGTGTAATAAAAGATTCTGCACATAGTTAAATCTAACTTCAGAGCGAATAAAGTATATTTGTTTAACTAAATAGAAAGTAGCGTACAGTAGAATCCCATTTACTGCAACGAAATTGTAGTTAATATCCGAAGCAACAGAACTTTTGCCGATTGAAGTCATCTATCTGAACGTCAGCTCTTATTATACGAAGGAGAAATAACAGGTAGTGGGAAAAGTAAATGAACTACAATTATATAAACTGTCGCTTGACAAGTTCAGACAAATGAACTTCTACTGTAATTAACACTTTAATCTAACCTGAGGATAGATAACTATTCTCAACTGTAACCAAATACAAAATAGTATAAATTTCTCCAGCCTCAAAATTACAAATTAAACTTAGTCCAAATTAACTGACTACGAGGTAGCGTAACTACAACGCAACATGACATAAACTCGCTTTTAACTCGCTAGAAGATAGCATAAATAGGAGTAAAACCTTGTTTAAAAGCACATCAAATTTATCATGAACAATTATTATCAGCTATAATCCGGCGACACCAACTAAGTTTTCGAACCTGTTGGCTGTTTTACTGAAAAAATACCAACTTAATGTGATATTCCTCTTGGACGAAAGCTTGGCATCCAAAAGCAAATTGTCGGTGAGAATAAACGTAATCCTAGCAGTGTGAGCTGTTTAATAAATCAAAATAAGCTAGACACACGGTATATTAAGCAGCGAAGACACGAAGGTACTACCCTCGGTCGCAATTACTGGGCTGGCCGCAAGAAACGGCGACTGGGCGACAAGAAAACGCAATAACCGTGATTAGGCGCGAGAACATCGGAAGCAGCGCGACGATGAATCTTTTATTTCTATTCATTAGAGGTAACAGGCGAGTTTGAGCGTGCAGCGTCGGCCCGTACGCATTGTACGCTTCGAGGAGGGTAAAGCCGCCTCATTAATAAGTCAATGCTCATAATGTACGTGGGCTAAGTGGAGCATTAAGCGAGCGTGGGCCGAAACGCTTGCGAAAGAACGAGCCTCATATTTCTCCTGGCCGGTTTCCCGACCGGAGAAACCGATTATTTCTGCATGCGGATTAGCGAGCTCGCGAGACCGATAATGCGCGACCTTTGCCTAGGAGGATTCATTCGAGCGTATTAAGAGTCGAAGAGTCTTTTTAAGGTGTTGAAGACTTGTCAGGCCACCTATGGCGAAGCACGATATCACCTTTCTTTACCTCTTACGTCATTTTCATTAGAATGCTATTATGGATCAAGTATGCTTACAGTTCTGTTATTTAGAATTACAGTAGAATTAGACAAATATTTATTAACTTAGACCAGTGGAACAGTTACTAATGCAACGAAAATCGACCAATGAGAATGGGAAATGGTTCCTCTTGCAAGAAAAATTAGTAGAATGCAAATAGAAACTGAATGAAATCGTGACGTATTTATTTAAACATTGTTCTTTCTGTTTGGCACTTGTATTCATAACATAATTCAAAATAAATAATGTTCTCTTATATGAAAACGAAATTATTCGATTATTCGAACAGTATATTTGTATGTCATAACTCATTCGAATAACCTAGTGTTTCTTCTTACTCCATTTCTCTATCTAAAGAAACTGAAGTACGTGTTCATAAATAAATTGCTACAATATATATTAAAACAATCATCGAATCTTGATATGTTTCTCATCACTGTTCTCTGTAAAAATAAGAAAATTATTGATATTCAAAAATGATTTTTTGGCGATCTTCTCCCTCTCCCCCTCTCTTTATTTAAATAGGTAAATATACTTATAATCTAAACAATAAGCTGATCTCTCACACGTCCCACATTCGTTGTCAAAATAAAAGAATTTTTCACTGAAAGACGATCAAGTCTCTAAAATTGAAGCTTCAGAAAATCATCAAACAAAAGGTGAAACTTTTCGATATACGTAATAAAGCACTTACATAAAAATAACCCATAACAATATCTATCACAGCAACAATCAAACTCGCGACGAATTTAGCCCATTTAGACCGGTATTCACCTGCAATTATCGAGCCTCGCCGTGCAAGAAACGCTGGTGGCGATAAAAATGGGGATGAATAATTCAACGGCAAAAATTCGCCGTTTTCGCAATGAAAAACGATTACGTAACGCGGAAACAATGCCACGCTCGTCGAAGTCCGGCCGAAGAATTCGAGATTGAGGGGGTGGTTTCGTGACGAATAGCGGCGGCTAGTCGACTACCCCACGAGCCAAAGGAAACCTTCTCGTGCTGCTTTTCAAATTGAGCTTACAACCAAAGCTTTCAGTATCTTTGAATTATTTAAAAATTGTGAAGCGTTTGTTCTTTCTCTTGCTTTCTGTTACAACTAATATCCATTTCAACATACTCCATATGCATTAAACTAGCTAAATATTCGAAACATTTGTCCTCGAATGGAATATAATAATAGTCGACGATAACACAGATCACATTTTTCGTATTACAAAAATCCTATCTTTTATTCTATTTTAAAATTTCATATGTTTACCAACCTCTTCTCTCATAAAACTTCGCGAATTTCTATATGTTATTCCTATCTCAATTTCATAATAACGTTCTTTATTCTCCAAATATTAATACGAAGCTCAGAGAAGGAAGAAAAATTGCCTTGTCCTCGCCATATCTTTCTCATGTTTTAGTTTAAAAAATCAAATTTCTGAATGTGATTTCTCAATGACCAGAGAAATACAGTAATTCTGTATTTTAGCGAACGAGCTGCGTAAACGTAGACCCAGCGTTATTCGAACATTCGTCGAATTGCGTAGGCGATTCGCGTGTTCGCGTGACTGGTCGACATTTACGCATTGGGCGCAACCCTGTCATTTTTTCCTTTCTTCCGTGGATTCCGTGGCACGCCATCTACCAGGTTACGTCCTCCTCTCTGCGCGCGTCTAAACATCGGCTTATGATTTCGTCGTAACCACTGTTCTTCGCCCTCTTAGGGTTCCTTTCTTTCTTAAGGCATCGTACATTTTCCACCCCCTCTTCTTCTAGCGTGCTTGCTCGCCCTTACTTTGTTTCTCGTTGGGTTTTTAGTTTTCTCGAAGCTCACCTTTGTTGGTTTATTTGCGGGGAAGGCTGAAGGGTTTATGATAGGGTTTGTGCCCTTTTTAGCTGGTGTTTGTAAAGTGAGTAACGAGTATTGGGGGGCGAGTTTGCCAACGATTTAAACGCTCGACGAGGTTCGGATGGAAGTTTTAACGTCTGTTTTCTTAACAAATTTACTGTGTAATGTGTCTTAGTTTGAAGTTGATATGTTTCTACTCTTATTTAATATTAATATTTACAAAATATTTTAAAATAAATCGCATCCTGCAATCGCATTAATTACTGTGATAGGCTAACAACGACTCAACTAGAATCATAGATCGTATCATTTAGTAGCGCTCTTGTATGACTACAAAAATCTGGTACTATGAAAATGATAAAAGAATACTTCGTTAGAAAATAAGAGCGTGTGTCAATAATTTTTTTAGCCACTTATAATACTCCTTTATAATTATCAGAGGCAACCATTGTATTTTAACTTGGTAGTGATTCCAATATATCATATTTTGATCCAACAGAAGTAAAATATCTGTTTCCTATGGAAATAGAATATTTCGCTACTCATTTTGATTTTTTTAGTCAGCCTGAAGTTTATATGTTAATTTTACCTAAATCTGTGTGTATCAATTTTTCAAATTAATATACATAGATAAAAGGGGAAAAAGAAAAACAATTCTCAGAAATAAATAACATTCAAATTGGAACAGCTTTCAAATCCTTGAAAATTTTAGAATATAAAAGAAAATTGAGAATGAAATAAATACCAGGTAAAAATGGTATGTTTTGCGCGGCAAAACAGTTGCTTGAAAGCATGGTGCGCTGTTTCCCTGTTTCTGGAAACGGTTCTCGTTGACTGTAGATAAAATCGCGGGGACGCGTGTCTTGGCAAATTGCACGTTCGAAAACGCAGAGGGGGTCTATCGTCGTTATCAGCGGCGGCAATTAGCCGCGAGGCGTGGAAACTCGGCCGTGGCGAGTAGGGAATTTCTTTGGAAACGGGGGCCGATTACCGATGACGTACGCGTCATGAATACTTAATTCCAGCCGGTCGACCGCCACGGCAAAACGTGTGAAAGTAATTGCGCATAATGAGAACGTTACCGACCGACTGTCGCGCGATAATCTTACGAAAATCATAATATCCCGCTATTAAGCAAATTACCCCCACGGCCGATAAATCTGTATACAACATGTGAAAACGTCCCGCTGTTCTACTACTCCCTCTTTCCTTTTGCTCTGCTTCTTTGCTTTCGTTTTTATCATCCAGTATAGCTTCTTTAAAACGAACAATGAAATTTCTATGGAAATTCGAGCTTAATATTTCTGTGACGATGATGAAAATAAAGAGGTTGAATGACAAATGAAGTTGAAGTTGGATAATTGGAGATGTTTCTTCGTGGCCTATGATTTTGTATTATTATCAAAATAAACTGCTGGAAAGTGGGGTTTATGATCCATTATGATTTCTGGTTCATTATCATTTTTAGTCCATTACAATTCTGATTACGGTTTTATAAATAGGATCAAAAAAGACACATAAGGTTATGGTAGTTGATTTGATTATATATATACTATTTCCTATATCTTGTGGTATATTGCTACATTTGCTTCCCACAATTGTCACGGACACATATTTGTAAAGAAATACATGAAGTACAAATAGACTGAATAAACAAAGTCATAAAAGGGTATATCATTCCTATCATACAATAAAATAATATCCCATGTATCGAAAATATAGAGCATGTGCGAAGAATATATACGAAAACTTGAAGGATTAGAAAAGGAATAGCGTATATTCTCAAATTTCCAGTTGTCCAAATATCTAAGTAATTTACCTAAATCCATTGTTGGAAACGAAGAACGTACAAAAGCAGCATTCGAAGAATTTCTAAATACTAAAATCATTTTTATAAATATAGAAGAATGGAAATAAAACACAATAATTGGATAATAAAGATTGGTTAATTTTCTATATTTCAAAAATTGGATAATTAAATTGAACGATAAAATTGAATAATGTGTAATTAAAAAATCTACGCCATTAAATCCTTTTTAAAAAAAAATGTATCTTTCTTCCCGTGTGTAGCAATGTAATACTTGCACCAAATTTCATACTCGACCCAGACCTAACATAACCTCTCGGAAACCAAGCAGAATTCGTTTCCAAGAAACGAACCAGCACGATCCATGAGAATTCTCTGGCTGAAGCCAGACGGCGCATGCAGTGGTCGTAAAAACCGTCTGCAAGAGCGCATAGGTTCCGCGAGCCAACGTTAGAAGACAAAAGGAACCTCGGGTACGGTTACGTCCGCTGTCATCTTCGACAATCACGGCCGCTCGCGTACGTGCAGCTTGGTAAATTTGTTCGGGCTAGTAGCCCGGTCGCAGCGCGTGCTGCAAGTTGTGCAAACAGCGTGGACGCGTGCTTGAGAAGCGAAGAAAGTAAAGCGGACACACGATCTCTCTACCGGCTCGTTTCCTTTTCCCCTGCACTGGACACCCGCGTCTTCTAATTATTCGTTCGCTCGCTTACGATTCAACACAGTTCGAGACGCTCTTTCATTCTTTTGCCGATCGATCACTTGATTGTGATAAGAATTTCTAACAATTCGATCGAATAATCGTGACTTTTTTAGTCAGGATTAGGTCTGAGTTAGATTTTCTTCTGTGAATGTGGTTTTTTATTTTAAAAATGAATTTCTGTCTAGTTAATTTGACTATTTGAGATTTTATTGAAAGTGATATAGTACACTATAGGATTATATATATTGGTTCGTTCTCCAAAAATGTAAAAACGTCTCTTTTTCTACAATTTTCACAGGTAGTAATTAAAATTAGATAAAAATACAATTAATTACAGTGTATAGAGAGTAATTAGGAAATTGCGTATAAGGGAAGAGCAGTATTGGAAAAGGTTTATTAAACATATAATTTAAGTAGTCGTAGAACTTGAGTAATTAAATTATATAAAAAATCACGTCTCTCCGCTTTCCATTAAAACAATTTCTAGTTATAAAGTGCACATATCAAACTTCCTCAATGCGCAAAGTTTATAAAAACCTTGCACCAACAAAAGAACTAGCACAATAAAAAGTGAAAAGCTAGGTTATTGAATCCTCTCGGACACAATAGAATATAATATAATATTTGGAAAAGTTATCGATACGCTGCAAAAATACCTGTTGGAAAAAGGAAGATATAAAGTCTCGTAACTTGCAATATAGGAATTCTCGATGAACAAAACGACGAAAAAACGTTCGATGGAAAGAAACTGAAACTAGATCGCAGAATCCTCGGAATAATTGGACGTTTTCTGTACTAAGGAGGAGCAAAACCCGATAATCGATGGGTTTTCACAAAAAACCGCCGACCATCCTCTCTGAATTCTTCGTTATTCGTAGCTTTTCATTGAATAAACGCGCGGGAGAGCGGACGACGAGTAAACACAGCGCGAAAATCAGACTTATTGTAACGTGCGTGCCGTTGAATATGTTGAAACGCGGCTTTGTGTTTGCCATCGGTTGCATAACGAAAAAAAGTGATTCCTTTGTCTCAAAGACGAACAATGACGGAATGTAGCCGTTTCTTTGTTTTGGTCGCCGTTGTGCGCGCCAGCCCCGCTTAATTACTTTTTCACGACTGTCAGTTCGACGAGGCAGCCTCGCTAGATCACACGAAAAACACTAATCCAATCGAACTTTCTCGTACACCTTTTTCATCCTCGAAAACTACCAATCAATTTCATGGATCTGCGAGTGTCAATTCTATAAAGTTTCGATCCCCATTAAAGTATTCTGAGTGTTTTGGAATGATAGAGCGACGTTTTTTAGATTATTTTGAGGATTTCGTCAGAAAGAAGATGCAAAAAGATGCATTTTTGTATTCGATGAAAATTGGAAATTAATTTCACGAATTTACGAAAATCAATTGCGTGAAGTTTCTTCCCCTTTAAGGTATTTTGGTTTAGAATGGTATTTCTTAGATATTATTTGGAATATTTTCCAGAGAAACCACAAGATATCTTTGTATCGGGCTTTTCACGCTTATATATTAATGTTTCAAGAATATCCAGTATTTTTTTCAAGTGAAAATGATCAGCACAACACATTATAATATCTTAACAATTTATCATTAATTTCATTTATCGTCAATAAAAACATTTTCGAAAGATTTACATACCATTGTTACAAATCGAATAACAAAAATAAAAAAATATCTTAAATAACATGGATATGCTTCTGATGAAACTTAACAATAAAAAATTTCGATTTTGGTCTATGGAAAGCTCGTAAGCTCTCCACAGTAGAAGGTACGAAATAACGCAATGCGGTGCGGAACGCCACGAGACGCATGTTCGATCTTTTTGCTTTTCGCCGTGGTAATCGTTACCAGAAAGTCCGTGGAAGCTGACGATCGGAATATCCGATAGCAACCGTGACCCATAACCACCCCCTATCCAATTGCGGTTTCTATAGAAAGAACGAGATGGTTCTCTCAAAGACAAGAAGAAAAAGAAAGGAAAAGGCAACGTTTTCCATCCTGTTTCCTCCAAGAGACTGCATACCTCAGACATTACCGCGACACGAACACGGCGCAAAGTATTTCCATTACTGGACGATATGTTTCACCGTTGCATACCTCGTACTTCGCGATTTTCCACCATTTGAATTGTAAACGTCGATTTTCCGTCGAGTTCGATTTCGTTGGAAAAAGCCTCGTCGTCGCTCATTTTCCCTCGATACAACGCTGCTCTCGATGGTTCTTCGATGGGAACGAAGTTTCACGGAAATTTCGTTTGTCTAGAAAGGGTTTATCTTGAGAGAGAGCTTTTTGGGAGATTGGTTTGTTTTTACTGCAATCTTTTACTTTATTGTTACGCTTTTCCTTTTACTAGTTTTCATGTTTTGTAGTTAGACTGTCAGATATGATTTTATTATCATTTATTGACCCTACTGTGATTCTTGAACAAAAATAAAAAATATTTATGATGTTTTGAGAAGATGTTTACAACTTTTTCATTTTTCACTTTTTTCATTTTGTGTATGATAGATGATATATCATAGAACTTCGTTTATTAAATAAATTTATCTTTTTAACTATGATACAATGTATATATATCATCTAATGTAAAGAAATGTAACGGTGTAATGTTTATGACACTAGAACATGAAATACTTTGTTTCGATTTATGCTGCTTTTAAATGTTACTGAAATATTCATATTTTCATATTAGCCACTGTAATACTATAAATACACATATTCCAGAAAAAGTAATTGTCATCTGCAATTGTAAAAAATATGACATACAAGACACGAAAATGAATCAGATTTAATTAATTTTTGTATCAATAACATTAAAACGGTTTTTGCCCTTGAGTTAAAAGGTACTAAATTTAAAACAAGTAAATCTGTCATAGAATGTTATTGTAATATCAAACTGATTTTTAATTGACTATAAAGAATAAAAATACTACTACGTCATTTTTTAATTTACTGCTTTATATTCAACTTACTCTATGCAAAATTACTAACTTGCAGTAAGAGATGATGGAAGTATAAACGTTTCCAATGTATGAAGATGATTAACAATAACTATATACTTAAAGAGAAGTAGAAAATTAGTCTCGTGATAGCAGAGATAAATTTACCAGTTAAATTAATTCACGATTTGATTTTCACGGAAATGAACTTTTCCGTAATCGAGGATGTACATATATAAAGTTTTCTGACTGTGCTATTATGAGCGATGGCAGAAGAGCGAGTAGTACACGGGTCGTGCATTTTCCACCGCTGCCTCGACATTTTATATTCAGATATTTTCTCAGATATTTCGCGAAAGTTTCACCCGTTTCGCAGTTGTTTATCGCACCTCCCGCCCGACACGGAGAAACGGAAAAATGTAATCACGTTTCCTCGTTTTCGATAAATATTTTATGCGTTTCTAATAATTGCAAAACTACAGATGGAAAAATAGGACTTTTCCACGATTGTGAGGGCCGATTAGTTATGCTGTCTGATATGTATCAATGCTTCGTACCCATTGCGACACACCGAATAAATCATTATTCTATGCTTTGCGTTCTTTACTAAGAGAGCTGCAAATGATATTTCAATATTTCGTTTTCAATTCAATTATTAATTCATCACTAATTTGTACATTTTGGTCAAACACAAATAATATTATTATAAATTGACTAACGTGCCTGAATACTCATAAACGTTACCATAAACGTTACATAGTTCGCCACGATGAATTCGATGATAATAATATAATTTAAGTTTTGAATTAAATAATATAATCTGAAATAAATAATAATTATATAACTGAAACTGAAAAACGAACACAGAACCAAGATTGAATAAAATTGCACTCCTCTCGGGCCCTCGAACCGGATCAGTCGACCGATCGACAAACCTGAATACCTGAAAGATTCGCAAAAACTTCGGTTCGACGATAATTCGTCCGCGAGGTACAAAAACGGAGAGCCGAGTCGTGCATTTTTCCAGCACTATCTCGACATTTTATGACGTACCTTACGTGGCTGATTAGCTGTCACGCTCGTGCATTATAAATGTACGAATCTACATCTGATCTATGAATAATGCGGCCGGGTCCCGGCCTGATATTCGCTTCGTGCGCTATTCGAATCGTTCGTGAAACGTGGCCACGGCGCGCGAAACGAGGATGGAAAAAGAGGGACACGAGGCTTGTTGTTTGGCCCGTGTTTTGCGAATACGACGCTACGTGTGGCGTGTCGCCAGTATTTCTAGTCGGTTCTGTGTGTTAGTCACGCCGAATAAACGGAGGTCGATACGAAAAAGAGGAGATTCGATCGGAAATTCGGGCGTCTTGCGATCGAGAACGATAAGAACCGTGTGATAGGGAGGATTTGCGAAACGCGACGCGTTTCTACAGACGGGAATAAGCATTATCACGGCTTATTGTTAACTACGTGCATGCATCGAAGCCAGAGAGAAGCATGGCCTGCCTTATCCGTTCCTCCGGTGCTCACGCGAGCTTCCGTTTCCTTCGCAACTGTACACATAATTATTATCTATTGTGGCCGACCTCTTTTCTTTCTTTCTTTTCTCTCTATTTCTATGTTTCTCCCTAGTATACAAATACACGCGTATTACCGCTGATTTTTTTTTCTTTTTTTTATTCAGCCACGAGTACAAGTTAGTTGCATTAACGTTATCGGTGCGAGTGTAGTCGCAGCCTTTTCAAACAACGCAGCCAGACGAGGCGCAATCAAACGGGAATCAAATGCTACTAGCACGCGCGCTACCGTTGGTGAGGGCTCTATTCCAGCTGTTTAGTTTAAAAAATCGGAGACATTGCGCGAGGGTTGTGCTCGTTTATATTTCATTTACGAGAGAAATTACAGCGGTCGCGATTATCGACCGCCGCTGGGCAATTTGTACGATGCAAACGAGAGAGGGTCCGCGATGAGTCGTCTTGTCGAGCAAGGGGTTCCAGGTCTTCGAGGAATTGTAATAGGACTTTGATTCTTGTCTAACCCTTGTACGGCGCTACAATAAGTGTTACGTCGATATGGGTGTGGGTGGAATTAAGGATATGGATGATTTCTGTCATGAATTCAACCATTAAAAATCAAGCAGTAAAATAACGCTAAATTTTTATGATGATAATATTTATGATAACAATTATGAGATCTAAGTGGAAGGAAGAAATATATATTAAACGAATCTTTGGAACTTTCAGCTGTAATAATAATGTCAAAACACGGAATTGAATAATGTAAATTAACAGAGTAAAATTGCAAATAAAATGTGGCGTTAACGCAACGCTGCTTTTTAATGGATAAAATAATACATTTACTTTCTTTGCCTACTGTCGACAATAATTAATATATTTCGTACGCATCGTATATTAAGAGAATTGTATTTTACGAAGGAAATTAATATTATCTGATATTATTTAATATTATTGTGGAATACTTTATTTAATGTTCAATATTCTTTTCGAAATGAAAAGAAAATTTTTATGAAAAAATGTCATTAAAGTACGAATTATGATAATACAGTGAAAGTTATAAGGTAATGTAGTTATTTTGACAAATTCCGCCCCCCAAAAAAAGAATTAATTACGAACGATCAATATATTGTAATCCATGATGTAATTCAGATTAATCGGAACACAAGTTGCGAATACGACTTTGTCAGCCAGGCCAGACAGTCTGATCTAGATTAGAGTACTAGAAACCATAATGTAATCCAGGCCTATCAATGCACCATAGACCCAAGTGTGTCCCAGATCGTAGTGCTGAGACCAGTGATGCAATCCAGATTAGTATGCTCTGTATTCTACGATATGATTCAAATCAATCTATTACAGTTCGTACTATCATTGTGATCCAAGTTATTGAGCAACCGATATCACAAAGGGATCTGAGTTATTATACCGCAGCTAGTACATAGTATGAAACAAGTTACACGGCATAATCTACCGTGTAGGATAACCTAGTCTGGATTTAGACGATGATTATCTTAAAGAAATTGCAAATTACTCTATGGTTTAACCTTTGTGCATTTACTATTTCGTATTTGCTATTACAATTATTTTCAAGAAGTGTTAGCTTTATACGCTTTAATCCTCAATCCCCTTTGTATTTTTTATATTACCAGAATACTCGTATACGTAAAAATTCGGACTCTTCGATCATTTTGTAGTAATAAGATATAAATAATATTAATATATATAGATTAATGACAAACTAATTAATGGAATATTATTTCATAAATTAATTAGTGCAACGTTCTGAAAACAATAAACGTGCTAATAGTACATTGAAATTAAATATTCATCGATGCACCCAATAATTTGAAATACTTTACTTGAATTACTTAAATTACTACTTCAATTTTCACAGCAGTCTCTCCATTAGTTTAAAAGGCTCCTCTTTATTTGATTTGCAGTAAAAAAATTATGTAATTGAATACTTGCAAACAGCAATTTTGTAAGCATACATTTAGATTTTAGAAAGTAATCTTACTGCACCGTAGTATTCCACTATACATAATGGTAATAACAAAAAATTAAATTGACGCGAGTTTTTTTTTATGTATAAGTATAAAATCTTCGATCATTCTTTTATATATACGTATGTACATATATCTTTATACAATTAACATTTTTGCAGAATTATCAAGCAAGAATTACGTGATTCTACTATAGGATCACTAATCATTCACTCACAACTCTCTGGTTCACTCGGATTTCTGAGAACCAAGGAAGGGTGGTCTTTGATACGTATTCAAACCAGCATTACTCCAAACAGAAAGTGATATCGTTGCTTACTCTGCCTTCCAGTTCGTGTTACCTCAAATTTTGATAATTTCTCTTTGACCATGGGAGGAATGGCCACGAATTGAGTGGCCAAAAGAGAAATAGTCGCGGGAGGATAGCGTATATTACCGTGACTTCTCTAAACGATATTTGAATCTCACTTAAATTGCGCCTTTATCTACCCGCATCTTCGAACTTTCTCTAATCTTATTACAAATTCCGAATTCTTTAACCACCTTTCAAACCGCAAAATAAAAAAATAAGAAAGGAAGAAATTAAACACAGGGTTGTACATTACTATAATAAGTTCATAAGTATTCGGACACTTTACTCGATTTGTAGTAATTCGATTTGTGTTTGTGTTTGACCAAAGTATACACATTAATTATTCACGAATTAACGAAGTAACTTCTTAATGGTCTAACAAATTTGATGAAATCTAGTCATAAAATGGCTACCTGCTTTCTTCAGAAATGGATAGGATATGTTATTGCAAGATAAAGACAAGTAAAGATGAGATAAATAATAGAAAATTTTTTTAATGAAAATAAATTCGTGATATTCTTCATATTATACTATAAAGAATACAGTCGTTGCAGTTCGATTTATTCGTAATTTTCTAATTAACTAGCTATAGGTAATTTTGTAATAAAGTTGGATAGTATCTGATATAATCAAATATGGATAATTTCTAGCGGTGATATAAATGTCATGGATCATATTTTCATAAGAGGAAGTCTGTTTTAATTTGCAACTAAAATAGAGGCCGAGTGCCATGTACGACTCTGAGAACACGGACTTCCGGTTCGTGCATCCGCATTTTTCGCGACGTCTAATATTAGTTTTTACGAGCGGTGCCGGGTAACCAAGCAGATTTTTCGCGAATTTCGCCCGGATGCCGAATTAACGTGGCGCGAAGATTAAATGTAAATAGAATTCGTGAAGCACGACGCTGAAGGCTCGCGGTACGCCTGGTTCCTCTATTCAGCCGGGTACGCTGGCGACTGTGAAATATTCCGTCGGCTTTTAAATTTACATCGTTAACAGCCCGACGAGCGGCTTCCGGTGTATAAGATTTTCGTGAAAACCCGACGCGTCTGGCCGAGAGAAACGCGCGAAAAATGACCGGCGCGTAAGTAACGAGCGAAATTTCGGTTATTATTCGGGATTAAAGCGGAGGTTGATATGCGCCATTGTGAAAAGAGGTGTACGTAATGTATGATTAAGAGGATGAAAGTTTGCATACTTTGGAAACGCGGCAAGCATCGGTTAATGGATTCTGATGAAGCTATATGCAGTGGGATATCTCGATTACTAGTCAATTACCAAATGGAAATTTGGTGATAGCGCTTTGGGGAAAAATTGAAAAACGAAAATAGATAGCGAAAAAGATTGTTACATTTTTATTTGGGGCTCTTTATTCCCATTTAATAAAAACATTTATAAAAGAATTCAAAATAAATATTTTTTAATGGTTTATAATCTCATCAACCATTGTAATAGTCTACTAGCCACTCAATTGAAATTATACATAGAAGAGGTTTCATAATTATTACAAAAGATCGTATGCTAAAGATTCTAATATTTGATAACATTTGATTGGAAAAATTTCACCCTTAAGAAAACGTGTATCGTGATCAATTCGGTAATCAAGATTCCACTACAGCTACAAAAAGTATTTTTCCACCATTATATTTATTATAGTATATTAATTAATTAGCTCCACGTGTGTTAAATTTCATATCATTTAATAGTACTTTCGTGTAATTACGAAGATGTTATGAAAAAAGAATATAGAATCTTTATTTGAAAATAATATTGTATGTGCAAATACTTTTTGCAGCCACTGTATACAGGAAAATCTTCCTAGTGTCAGTCAAGGCAATCAAGACTCTCCACTGGTGTCGTGAAAACCGTCGCACCATACTTCCGGCAGCGTAGATCAAACACGGCGGAACGGTCAATCGCGTCTGCCTCAGCTCGCCAGGGCTTGACACAATTACCAAAGCTATTAATCGCGCTGCGTGCGGTGTCATTCGGTACTCGACAGGTCAAAAAGCAGGCGCCCCGCGGGGACACCATTAGTTATACCCGAGTGAACACGCTTCTGCAGCCAGTGTCGGTCAGAGGGAGAGTCGGGCCAGACGCTCATTCAGCGGCCCTTAGGGCGCCTCGAAAAGGGTATGCTCTCACCCTCTGCGCGACCAAGGACGCGCCGCCTCGAAAAGGGTATCTCGGTTGGCCGCGCGCCCGGAAACTTGAAAACGGCCACGAAAGGAACCCGATATAAACGGTTGAAGGTGTCTCAAAGCTTTCACATTCCACTGAAAGGATCGCGTGTCGAACGTTGTCGATCTATCGTATCTACAGGGTGTTCTAAGAAGTTGTGGATAAAATTCACTGTCCTCCTTTCTTAAAATATCTTGCCTAGTGTCTTTACGATTTTCAATTTACGTCGAAGCGTTGCAAGTGCCTCCTGTTTTTCATATTTTTAAGCAAGGTTAAGGAAGTTTCAAGTGCTTTGTAAAGATCTAGGAACAGTCTACTCTGTTTGTACTAATCGCTTTACTAATTTATAAAATAGTTGCCACGGTTTATGCGTCATTTAGTAACAATAAAGTATATGGTGCTATGTTGGATGCACATAACACATTTTGTTGTACATGGAATTTGAAACAAATCTGAAAATGAAAATAGAAGTTACAAGATCTTTGTCACAAATGTACATTTCACAGAGATCACCAAATTATTTGAACTGTCAATTATCCATTATATCAATAATTCTTAATTTTTAGTAGGTTCACTTGTAACACTAATTATACGTGTTTAAAGTAAAAATACATATTGTATACTAATTGCTTTTACTAAGCTCTTACAATGTTACATACGTTGAAAACATCTTAAGACTCTGAAACTAGCGATACTTGAAAACATGTTTATTAAAACTCTTATACTTGTTTTAATAGCTAGTACGTGCTTCTGAAATTTGATCCTAATTTATTTTGAATACTCTGTATGTATCAATTTTTAATTCATATAAATAATAATTAGGATTTACGCTTACCACGTGATGCGACTGATTCTTTCATCCTTAATGGGTTAACGAGCTCCGAGGGTAGAGAAACAGGGTCAAATCGGGCCTCTGAAAGTTTTATTATAGTTGCGGACTACCTGGTTAACGATAATGGCTCGTGAATAACTTTTTCCACCTTGGTTTAGGAGCTGGTGAGGTTGGCCCGCTTGGTTTCAGCCATGATGGAAGGAACTTCGCGTTAATTTGAAATATTTCGTGGTTGGAATTCTTTCGGCTCCTAATTAGAATAGGAATTATTGATATTAATCGTGGAAGAATGTGCTAATTTATCCTTTATTATAAAAGTAATAAAAATCTTTTAAAATGTTAATAATATTAAATAGAAATTAAAATTTATTCGTTCAACATCACTCTTTCAATTTAAATTTCCTACGATGTACGTAATTGATTTCGAAAAAAGATAATTAGCGTTGCTTACGATCATTTATTTCCTACTAATTAATATATTTCAATAACATTCACATATTATCAATACAAACAGAAATATATATTGTAAAACGTTAAACGTAAATATTCAAGGCATTGTCAACAAAATTGGAGCAACGTCAGATAACTAACGAGTACACTATTTTTCCGATCGTTTCAATCTGGAACAGAGGAGCGATCTTCGAGAAACTTTTCATGCAAAGCTTCGATGTTTCTCTAATCGAGGTTTCATTATTCATCGACGGTTCCGCTTATACTTTCGTCTCTTCTATCCTTTTCTGAGTAACGCAGTCGCGAAAATTGTGCCTCTTTCCGGTAGAATAATACGTTCCTCATCGAGTCGAATTGTTTTCGTTCGTTCTGCCCGTCTCTGTTTCCCAACAGAGGTTCGTGTTCGTTTCACGAATTTCCCACAGGTTCACCGTGGCGGAATGAAAATTTTATTCGTTTGTCCGCCGGTTTTCATTAAATCCGCAGACACCTCTCGACACCGTCTGGCCGGCCCGGCGTCTCTTTGAGGGTCCCGCCAAATATTTTCGTAATAACGGATTATCGAACCGAGTAAGTGGCTCGACAACAGTCCAGACAACGTCGTGTCACTTTTTTCCTTTCGTCCTTTCGAAAAAATACACCGTTCTTTCGCTGTATCGAACACGGTTTTTTCGCGGCTTTCCTGTCTCCTCTGTTGAATTTTTCTTTAGGATTCCTCTGTATCGCGAACCCGTGCTATTAAATTCGTTTGAATTACGAGCTTGTTATTCGCTTTTTACGAACGTACCTTTCTACCATAGAATTTTAATTATCGGAAAGCGCGGGATTATTCGCGGCACACCAAGGGCCGAAGTTGTATTGAGCCTGCGTTGAAAGCTTGAACGCGAGTGGACCTTACGAGTGAAAGCACTTTCGCCATCTCATAAATACAGACTCTAGTGTAAATTGGATTAGGGTCGTATAGTTCTGTAGATTGTATGATAGTTTTGTACAAGTGTTTGAATATTGTGAGTTCGGAGATGGTCGGGATTGAAGGTATTCATGGAATATGTTGATGAGAGGCACTCTAGTTACGGCATTTAACAATGGAACTATCAAACTCGTCGAAATGACGATTTCCAGATTTTTTTAGGTGTACTACAATAGATTGCACATTGTTGTGTAAATTTCTATTTATACACAAAATGGAATAGAATCTACGAAAAAATTATGACGAATACGCTATTTTCGAAATTTTATACATTTATCCGTATTACATGCACTCTATCCATTTTTAATACCTTTAATTTTCACATAAATGCATAAAAAACCATCGTCTGATTACTGAATATATATACCTATGTGCTTCGTCATATTTTATATTGACTTTTATTCAAATAACGTATTATATTATTAATAGTTATATTATTGTATTATTATTAAATATTGAAAAATTGAATTGCATGAGTTAATAAGTTAGTACCGTTTAACTGTTTGTGAGCAAGCTAATGGCATTTAAAATGAAGAATGCATTCTGCTTGATTGTGCAACGTGCAAGCTTAAAATAATACATTAAAGAACATGAAACGAAAGAAGTCTACTCGAGAACAGCTGTAAGGCTATCATATTTCTATTTTCTATAAAGACTCTTGACATATTTTTTTACAATGTTCTAAATCTTCTTGACAGTTTAATTAAAATTCCTCGTATCTTCGTCGACTGAACTTGACAATTGTCGGTTCCACGTAAATTGTATATTGTTTACTGCTATTTTATTATTAGGTTCGCGCATCGGTACGTATGAAACGTTGTCTTTCCAAGTTTAACCGTAAACACATTCTTAACCATATCTTTTCTGTGTAACAGGATTCTATCTCGTAAAATATCACAATTATCGATAGGATTTTCTGGCATTTCTCGTCATTCATTTTCTAACGGAAAATTTAATTACTAAGTTTGAATGTCACGAACCAACGATGGACTATCCCGACATTTACATAATCCTCTTCAATTGCAAAATTGACGTTGCGAGCAATTTTTGCGACACTTCTAACAAGTTTAAACTCTTATAAAGATATTACACGATACTACAGTAGAGAAAAGACGATAATTTTGTTATTTTCATATTACTTGATAACTAAGGAAAAGGAGCAACCTTTTGCTGAAAAATCAAAGATTTGTCGTTTAAATATAAGCGATCTTCTATGTTTACTACTATGTAAAAACGCTATGGCTTTAGCTAATTTTATGACCATCGATATTTTCAAAACACTTAAGAGAATCGACATTAAAAATTTGTTAACTGTTCTCTTGTATGAAATAAAAATCTGTATGTGGTAAAATACATTTTCAATGTACTTATGCTTATAACATATAACGACGTATATATTTAATTACGTTTATGAATTGAATGTACATATTTGAATAGTATTAACTCATCAGATTCAAACTCCAAATAAATAACATTTCACATCTACCAAATATTTCATCCTATAATAATACATAAATATACATATCCATACGATAATACATTTCACTTAATCCTAATAGCGTATAAATATTTCGAGATCAATATTTCATCGCACACAAGAACACACAACGCACTAAATTCATCATAACAGCCAAACAACTAAATCAATCACCCCCCAACTCATCAAACACGCCATTGAACATCCATATACAACACTACGATAACAAATACTGCAGTACGCTAACAAATTACCTGGTTTACATTCGCTGTGTAAAAAAGTCCATTGGAAACTCTGGGAAGATACACGATCCCGATTGGGGACGTTGTCTCCTAGATTGGATAGCGAGCTCGCGTCTCTCCGCGAGAAGAGGACACAGTAATTCATATTCGATTCTCTCGGTCATCGATGGAAAATGAATGAGCCGACGGCGCTTGACAGAAACGCGATAACAAAATTCGCGACGTTTCGTCAAACGGCTCGCGTAAAGTACAACCTCGTGAAATTTTCAAACGTTTCGAAGCTGCTAGACTCGCCGCCCTGTATTATGCCGGTAATCGCACGCGCACGGCTATAGAGTCTCCGTCTCGCTCGGAATCGACATCAATTTTGCATCCTGCGAAAGGCCACGGGCACACTCTCACGCGACCCAGGGAATAAAGACGTCGCGAGCCTCGCCTTCCGTTTCTCTGCTTGACATTCGCCTGGAAAATTCTCCCCGATTGACGTTTCGTGGGTTATCGAAGAGCAAATTGTTCGGCTGTTAACAGATTTTTGTGCGCACGTTTGCGAATGATTTAGGTGGCTGTTTGTAGAATATATTGGGATTCTTTATAGCGCGAAATTTGATGCATTGTTGATGTATCAATGTGTCTTGTATTACGGCAGATGTATTCAGACGTGTCTCATCCAGAGAGAGTTTAAATCATTGTATCAAGTTATCATAGCTTCAAATTAATAAAGCGTCATTATAGAAAATGTGAGTGCATTTATCATTCATCTTTTGACTAGTTAGATTCTTTTTTCGAAATTTTTGCACACCGTAATCGCAAATTTCTTGCAACAAATTAAAAATCCACAATATAAGAACTTTGCAAGAAATTAAAAAGTTACTTCCAAGAAACAATTCTTACATCTAAACAAGATGTAATAATGACGTCGTTCTATGAATTCAGCATCCACACATAGAAATTCTACGGCTAATTACAAAATAAGTTACAATAACAGTTCCCACTTCTCGAAAAGATATCTCTTTTCAATATTCAAAAACAATGACAACGATGTTAAATAAATTGTATACCTCTTTTTCTACAATGAAAGAATTGAAGGAATTAAAATGTAATTTTCAATAAAACACTGTTTCTTTAAAATAACTATTACTGTCTGCGAATATTTGCAATACTAATATATTGTTGACTATATACAATGAAATAAATTTTACCCGATCTTAGGCACATTTTTGCGAAATATATCAACGTTTATAAAATGTGTCACGTCTCCAGTTCTCAACGTTTAAAAAATTAAATACCGTCGGTTCACGTCTCCCGTTAACAATGTGTTAACATCGATGTCGAATTTATAAGCCGAATACACCGGGACTCTTAACGTCGAAGAAATAACAAATCACACCCTGGCACGTAGCAAGCGGCAAACATTCGATCGTATCGAGCCGCTGTCAGCTACAGAGCTGCTCTCTCCCTTTGGCGTGCATTGCCTCGGCGAGAAAGCTCGTCCAACAGGCCCGTACCGTTATTGAGACTAGAGAATTCCTTGCAAATCCCTTCTTATGATTGACATGTACGACGCCGCGGCGGGCTGCACGCAAAAACTCTACACGAAATGGTTCAAAGGTCGTGAGACCGTCGACCTTTTGGCATTGCCACCCGCTAAACCATCAACAAGATCGAACGGTAGTTCGTCCGTCGTTCCGAGGATCACAGGCTAGTTCAAAGGAAAGGAAAGGTAAGGAAATGCAATTAAACCGTGTGTCTGGCTAGTCTCTTTCCCTCTGTAAGTTGCTTGCACAGGAATTTCCGCGTTCGAACCCTGTCGAACGATCGACGCCAGTTACTTCCTTGAATTTCCCACGACTTCTACCTTCATGAAATTCTCCTAGCAGTCGAAGTTTCTGTGTTCTTTCTTACTTCTTTTCTTATTTAAATAGTCTTTTAAATGACTCTGTACATTCATGGTTTAGTTAATGATGAGAGGAAAACTGTGTAAATTTAATAGAAATTGAAGAGACAACTTGTTGATTCGAATTAAAGAGTAGTTTTCTAATTTCATTTCAGTCTCCATTTGAATACGTAGCTTGTTTTGAAGTACTGTATCTTAAATGAAGAAATTGCTCATACATCAGATGTCATACATCAGAAAGAACAACGGAGAATTTCTATTCTTCGATAATTGAGACCATCGTACCAAGCAAGTACTGAATATTCAATAGTAAATTCGTATTCCAGTGAATTACAAAATTTACTGGAAATAATATGAATGTAGGATACTAAATAACAGGAACATGTATATTTGACCATTTTACTACGTTAAACACACATATAAGTTCTCGCGAATATCGTTCAGTATAATATGACAGCACCATATTTAATCATTTCTACAACTATGGACTCCTATATGAGTTTCTGTACGAAGTTCATTGTCTATGAACTATTAGCTAATACATGTGTACATCAAACTTTACGTCAAATACCTTTCAAAATTTCTGAATACGACATTAAAATTGTTTAATAAAATTCTCAGTTGCTTGCAATTTCGGAATGAAACATTTAAAAAACCGCTCCAAATAACTATACACTACTTACCTGTATCATCAGTATCGTCTATATTTGAACGCTACTATCAAACTTCAGTGATATCATATAAATAGAATATTAAAATTGAATTAAATTCAAATCAATTCAGCTTACGAATGAAAAACTTATACCAACACCTAGACTGCGTATACAACAAGAAAGTTTTCAAACATGAAACTACGATATTTCCAACACCTCTCGTTTCATTTCCCAGGACAACCCATAAAATGGCCTCATTCAAGATCCTCAAAACTTCACCTTTTCGAAATCCCTGTCACGTTACCCAAAGCCTCTTTTTTTTGCGCCATCCAACAAGCAAATTCGCATCGACAGGCGGAAACGGACCCGGAAAGGAAACGCCCCGTGTCGGAATTCTCGAGATTCCATTACGTTACGTCCTTACTGGTAGCAGGATTCGACGTTTCCTCCAGGACGAAACTTGGAAGCTGTGGCGGGAGTGCAATAAAAACGGCGTGGCAACAATTCCTCAGCAGTTGCACGACTCTATCGTTTCGAGCGTGCCGGCTTGACGAGCGTTCGTCGGCCCTCCCGGTGGAATTTCTCGGTCCTTTGGACGAAGAGATGCACGAGAGGATGGCGTAGCGTACGGAAGATGCGGAAGAGAGGCGCGATCCTGGCCGGAAGAAATTCCCTCGGAATTCCGGCCACTCGTCCTACTCGTGTGTAGCGGTAGTGTACCGGTCGAATATTACGTAGTTTCCTGTGTCCCGCTATCCTCTTTTTATCGACGAGTATAAAACGCGGTAAAACGATTCCGCGTCTCTGTCCATGCGGGCCCTCTCGTTTCTTTCCATGTGGCCGCTCGTTCCTGCGGAGAAACAGCTATGGAAGATCCTGGCTGACTTCATATCTGCTGGTGTCGTTTGCCTTGTGATGGATCGTTGCGGCTTTTCTTTCTTTTCGTTTTTTGTTCCTTTTATTGTTCAGGTGAAGAGAGCAGCGGCGGGGGAAGGTGTTGGTCGAACCTGACCAAGAGATTACGGATTTTTCTGTAATTTCATATTTTTATTAACCTGATTAAAGAAATGAAACTTATATAAAAATTGTTTTCTCCCATGCATAAGAATCTGGTGATTCTTTACTGATTAAGGGTTGGAAATATTTACGTTCCTCGATGACAAGTGTCAATGATTGTTTATGAAGATCCTGAAGATTCAAAGCTGGTGCTGAAATTATGAACTTTATTTGGCTGCTTTAGTTGCGAAATTAGTTTATTACTCTTCCACCTTTTACGTAACTATGGTAACATTCAACTATTTAACGTCTATATACTCGTTCACTATGAAATTTTATTTTACTTCACGTACGATATAAAATGATACATTATTATATAAATAATAAAAAAAACGCGATATAAATTGGAGACTAAAGAACTTTCTGTCTAAAATTGATACCTTTTTTGGGAAATTGGAGAAATTGTTTATTGTAAAGGTCACAATTGAAATATGTGGGATGGATGGCTGCATTTAATAACATATTCGTAGGTTAGTTTCATGGAGAATATTATGAATATAGTCGTTATATAATATTCTAGAGGGAATTTTAAAGTAAATTTGCATTTTCTCTGTGTTAAAATTTTTGGATTCATTAATATGTACATTGGTTATTACCATTAATGGGTTAAATAAAATGGCAAATGATAATGTTGAATTGAAATTTAACATTCTAAAGTAGAAAAATAAGGTGATCTACGGTTAAGGGTAATTTTATTCGCATATAATCACAAGTTTATCGAGATAGTAAAATTACATAACTCTACAAACATGGATTAAAATTTTATAATCGACGCAAATGAAAATACAAGGAAATTATAAAAGATGGATATAACGTTTCATAGTATATTTATGAGGCTAATAAAGGCTGAAATTATACAAGAAAATTGGGTAATAAAAATGTGAATAATTCATCCATGTTGCAAACTTTTCGATGGGAATATCAGATGCACAAAGTGTTCGAAAAAAAATTCAGCGAAACTTTTGGAAGATCGTTTTATTAACTGCGCTATAAAGTTGCATCACAAAGAATGTTTGAGGGATGATTGATCAAGGAGAGATAAAAAATTACGGTAAAGTTCACTGCAGTAGAAACATTATAGACTCTACCTATTCCTCTATAACCTCGTGTAAGTTTCTCCCCTAGCCTCGAACATCAGAGAGAATGCAACCCTTCTTTCCAGAAGAAAGTTCTGTGCAGATTAAGGCCTATTCGACTGTTATGAAAAGGAACGGTGCATATGCTACTGAACGGGCAATCGATTTCACTGAATATTTTACGTCCGCATGTTATTGACAAATACAGCTGCATCATCAGAAACGAGGTCTCTCTTTGAAGCAGACTTCGTTTCAAATTTGTGCTCCTTACAAATCTCGTCAAATGCTCTACGAATTTATTTATTCGATTTTTCCAATTTATTTTTAACATTTTTCGAAACTATATCTTCCTGTTTGAATGATAAATTATTCTTATCCTGCCACTGTTGGTATTCCGCTAAATTAATTATTAAATGACATCCTAGTCTACAAGTTTATGTACTTACTTCTTTTTATTTATTCTCAGAATTTTAAAAAGTAATGTCTTGCTGTCCGGACGAATTATTATTCTTACTTGATCACAATTACAATTTCATGAAACTTGTTAGGTAATATTATAGTCTATGTAAATCGATGTCTAATAACGATAACGAAAAACAAAGAGTTGTAAGGTAATAAAAGATTCGTATATAAAAATCTTTACAAACTCACAAAGAGGTTCGAAACGATTATAAATATACTTATCAGTGAACAAAATTTCATCCTCGCTTAAAATAAAATTTAATCTGTAAGCTCTCCACAGTTACTCGGTTAGTTTGAAAGCAATAATTCCATGACAAAAGTCTTTATTACAACTCTGTTCTCTGTGTACAGAAACATTCCGTACTACAAACTGTCACGTGATGTAGAAATTACTGCACACACACAAAAATCCCTATCAACTCTACCTGCAAAGATTAAAGAAACACTAGACTTCAAAGACAAACCGACATCAGAAGGTCTGCGTAAACAGCCCCGTGTCAATTATCATCAACAATGGAACGAAGAGAAGAAAGAAACGAAAATGTCAATGTATATGTACACACGAAAAGTACTTCAAACATTTTACTGTATTCTTTGCTAATAATTTACCACATTATTTGGTTAAAAATCGGTAATTAATCTTATTTATAGTAAATGAAAGTTTCTTGAATCGTGAAAATTATGCGAGAGAAAGATTTGCGCTCCGAAGCTGAATGTCGATAAATAATTTAGCGTATTATTTAACTAATAATAATTTGCAACAAATAAAAGTTTTGTCAATCATAAAAATTTAAGCAGATTTATCGACAACTAAAGAAATGAACGTTTTTTCAATTGTAAAATATGCGTTAAGCAAAGCTTCATGCTGTGAAATCCAAGAATAAAAGGTAGTACTCCACAGTAAGCTTCCATTGGAATCGTGAGAATGTGAAAGACGCGTGAGGGTCAGTAAAAATTTGGCTTACGTCGATTCTTTTGCTTGAAAGGAAGATCGAGAGGAAAAATAGCGAGACGTTGTTCACAATTTCCGGTGCCGGTTTCGTTCGGGGCCAGACTATACTCGCTTTCTATATTTCACAAAACCAACTTCCGCCAGCCGTGTTTCTCGGCCATTGGCCGTCGTACGTTGGAATTCGCCGGACAGCACCACTTCCTTTTCTCTTGAATATTATATTCGCGTAATACGGCGGCCGAGAAGGACATTGCCGCAGAAATATCGGTATTACTCACGGAAACAGGACAAGAAGCGACACAGTACCGCGTGAAACGGAAAGCGATACGCAGAAAGGAATGGGAGGGTTGGGAGGAGGGTAAGACAGGTGGACTGGGTGGGCGGGAAGGGGTGGCAGAAGGAGAAAGTAAAGTGGTTCTTGCAATAAGGGTGAGAACGAGCATGTGCCGTCGCTTTGAGTACCTGGAATGTACAGGGTGACTCGCTTTGCTCGACGAGTTCTGTAGTATGTTCAGTGTTGATTTTGTATTGATTCAGTTCTGATAAGTTACATTTTATCATTTTTTACAGGTCCATATTTTACAAATCCAGTATGTTGTCGATTAATCTCCTCTTATGAATATTGCTCTTTTATCTGATTTTAAAGTTAAACATGCATGTGCAGTCTTTCTTTGTAATTTAAAAAATCATAATCATAACACTGAGATATTGTATATCTTGAATCATATATTTGCCTTCTATAAGCATTCGTCGTTCTTCGTATCTAGCAGATTCTTGTCACTTTTAGTTGTTTCATATCACGCTATTCTTTTTTAGACATAAAGTTTCATTACAGCAAAAAGAGCGAACGAAAATGTACCTGTCACGATCTTTCTTGATCTTCTTATAGAAAATTCATTCGATAAATCATTTCATACAAAAAACTTATTATAAAGTTCAGAACAGTACCATGAACTCCGTGACTTCGTATTATGCGTATAATTTATTGTCCCGAAACCATGTCGTAAGTCTTTTCAATATCAAGACACATGCAGTGACTACAAATGAACTTAAAGAGTTTAGTTTGAAGATTTATAATCTTTAAGAGATATAATCTTGAATAGACGTTCTTTTGTAATATAAATTGAACAAAGTACATTTACGCAGTTTCTTTAATTTCATTGCTCAAAATGAAAGGATTAAAAGATTCTTAAGAATTCCGAACATTGTATCTTTTAATATTTTCTTTTTCAATTTCCTAATAATTATTTACAATGTACATAACAATAAATGACAGATCTTTGATGCATGGTGCTATTTGTGCCTACCGACTCGGAAGTATATATGTACCAAGTTTAGCTCCTATTTACATTTTCTTCCATAACTTTCATAAACCACGTTTCACGAAAGCGATTTTCCACATGTTCTACGCCTATAATGGGATGCGCAATGTATAAGGCGTGCAAAATGTACACATACTGTGAAATGAACGAAAATATAGAATATAGGAAGCATCATTTTGGTATAATACGAATTTCATAATCATAATACGAATTTTTTCAGTATAACGTTTACAAACCTGTATTTACATATTTTACGATATAAAATATATCAATGAGTTTGCGAATGTTACTATTGAACCACCTTGTGTGTAGCCCGATATTCCGCTGCTCTCGGCAAGAAACAAAGATCGACTTTTAAAGGAAGGCTCGGCGAGCAAAGACGCAAAGAGAAAAACTTGTTCGAAATGACATTTCAGAAATAAACGGTTCACTGTGAACGATACGAGCTGAGCGTTTAATGAATGATGCATTTCGATTGTTTTCTCTGTTGACTGGCTGGAAACGGAACAGTTAATTGAGAAAGTAACAACACGCGAAACAATGGGACGATGATTGAAAATTCGTGCACGAATAACGTGTAACTCGCTTGATTATTTTGCGGCGTTGAAATTGCATTATTGAGAGAGAAGATATCAAATGGAAGTTACGATAATACGGTCGGTTGTTAAAATTCAGTGGATACACTGTATGAAATGATAAAAGCACATATATTCATTCAAAAGTGGTGCCGTCGTTTTTCAGTGCAATTTAAAAAGTTCTCTTTGCCGAGAAAATTAAGTATTCTTTTTATCTGTGCATTTTTCGATGTTGCTTTTAATTGTTTTAAATTCACCATCAATAAACATCGCGGATTAATTTAAATATTTGAAATTGAATTAAAAATATTCGTAGCGCAAAATGTGGAAAACTTTAAGGTAAAACTGGACAGAAATCTGTAACTAAATACTTCAACTGAACATATATACTTTTATAAATCACGGGGTCGATTTAAATCAATTTTAGAGAAATAATCAAAGACTAGGTCATAAGAAGATTCTTTTTTTCTTATAATATTAATAGATATATTGTAAATTAAGAGAATTATAAATTATAGCAAGGTTAAGAATAAAAGTATACCACTAAGAACCCTAGAGAGAACATGAAAATAATCTCGATTTTTCTTTTCATTAAACGACTCGAATCATATTCATCTATTTTGCATCGTGATCGAAACACAATTTCTATCGTAAGGTTCCAAAAAGAGCTGCAAAACCTCTAACTACTCCGTTATCGATAAGAAACAAGTTTTTCGAAAGAGTAAACAGAAAATATTCGATATAGTTTCCGTCGCTTTCACCTGTAGCCGCTATTTTGCTCTTTTCCTTATCTCCCACGTTTTCCTTTCCTTCTCTGCCAAGAATAACCACTTTGCTGCCGCTCATAAGATCTCTCATATCCTTCTTTCTTTATTGCATTTATGATCTTCTGCTTTTTATATGAGTTTGCTACTTGTTTATTAAAGCACTAAGTTGGGAAACCAGACTCTTGAGATCCAATGCAAATGAATGGTGCGATCTCGTACTCACAATGTGTAATTTGGCAGGTTCAACGTATTCTATAAATATGTAAATTAGTTTGATGCATTTGAGTCTTATCTGAACTTATCAGCTTGTAGTAGTTTGTACTTTCCTGTTCTATTATAAATTTTAAGAAGCTTTGCTTGACATCGTTCAATACTAGAAATTATTCTAATAGTTTTCTTTTTCTTTCGTTTGTTTTAGGTAAGTTGAGATGCAACTAAGCATGGAGCCTTTATGCCATGGCGTTTCCGAATGTGGTAAGATTGGGGCAAATTGTGCTGAAATCGAACTTTCAAATTTAAAGAAATTTTGCAGATATCTTTGCAAATTCATATTTCTATAAACACAGTTAGAAAACCAACTCTAAGCCTGAATATTCGACGGAATAATTTTTAACGTTTTCTTTTATCATACTATATTATTTGTTTACTACATATATGTACGTTTGCGGTAAATATCATGCCACCTCTGTATGAATTTTTAGACTGCTTTCAAATGTGCTCGGTATAATATTGCACTCGTGTCTCAAATTACGCTGTTAGAAAAATTTCACAGTGTTTTATATAACAGGATATACGCGTGAAAGTTTTCTACGGTGAATGTTCAAATACTTTGCTGAGCCACTGTGTATACATACAAAGAGAGTTACACAGGGGGATTGAATTCGCGAAGAGGCGACGAAGCGGTGGCCGAGCGTTTTTGCGCACTCGCGCTTGTCAAAGCGGCGGTTCTTGCGGCGTTCGGTAATTCAGAGGGACGGCCAACTCACGATGAGAACCGGAGAAAAAGGTAATGGCGTGTAATGTAACTTTGTGACTGTCCGATCCGCCGTTCTCCACGCTGCGCGCGACCCGCTAGCAAACCGCGTGGGTGGCAGTAAGATACGCGCGACTGGCGCGAATTGTTCGCTGTCTGGGATGGTTCTGCGCGTGAAATTAACGCGGGATAAGTTGGAATGCTGGAGGATTGGGAAATCCGAGGTCGCGCTGCCAAGAAGATGGCGGTGAGAGAACAGAGTGGCCGGTTATCGAAAGGATGATTCACGGGATGTTGCGTGTTGAAGAATTTTAGGTTGATAGATCGCGATAATCAGATAACGTGAAGTGATGTGGATGGAGATACAAAGATTAATTTCTGGGAATTTTGGTTTATGTTCAATCGTCAAGTAATTTTATCGAGTGATAACTATGGTGATGCAATAGTGATAATTTGGGTTACGATATTTAATTAAGGTGACAAAAACTGTTAATAATTTTTCTTATAAAATGTAGAAAAATATAGAATAGTAATTACGTGCTAACGTGTCATGGTCATTTACAGTCCGTTAATAATGTAACTTAGAAATTAAAGTTTAATTCTGAACATTTTTATAGAAAATTTATTCGATAATCCTAAAAAAAAAAAAAAAAAAAAACGATATGAATTGTACAATTATCCAACATGTGCCTATTCGTTGTGGAACCATATTTAGAGGCTGCTTAATGTGATTTTGCCAACGATGAAGTAGCTGTCGTAGGATTTGAATATGAAAGACGATAGGAGAGATAGATGAACATAGAAGTGAATAAAATATCGAAGAAAGAATCTTCGTAAGAGATCATGAAAGGAGGAAAAGCGGAAGAAAACGTTCAAGAGCGAAGATACGATAGATTTTCTTCGAAGCTGTCAGTGATTGCTGAAAAATTGGATTGGAAAGCGTTACAGTATTAAAAAATTTAAGTTTAACGATGGAGGAAGTGATTTATATGGATTTTGAAATTAGTGGATACAGAAAATGTTTCGCTATCGTAAGCTATAAAATTGACGAGGAGAAAGCGATGATACATACGTTGTGTCGTATAACAAGGCAGTTTGAAATCTCGAATATTTAAAATGATTTTTTCCAAAAATGAAGATTGCGAGATAGGATTGTTGCTCGTTGTATTATGACAAGAAAGTTGCTAACGTCATAAAGAACGCGGTAGACGCTTGGAGTTACATCGTTGTTTCATGTTCAAACATTAAAGTAACTTGTGGTTTTCATTATCATTTCTCTTTAAATCTACGGTAACTCATAAAAAGAGTCATTATAAACTTTGGAAGAAATTCCAATTAGAAAATGGGCTTATTAAAAAAATAATAATACACACAGTTTGTCCAAGACGAATAAAAAATCCATCGTTTACAAAATCAAATTATAATCTAATAAGTTAGATTACCAATTACTACACCAATTACTACAAATTAACAAATTCTCAAAATACTTCAAAGTTCTAATTCTGTTGAAACCACCACAACTCTTAAGAAGATTCGCAAACCACGAATTCCTGTTTCTCGATTCACACGGCGTTGCCAGCCGCTCAGAAAATCAACTATTCCCATCGCAATCATTCCTCAAGGAGGGGAAAAAGCATCTTGTCCAATCGACTATTTCCATCGTGGCCGTTCAAAGAGTGCCACCACGTCCAGCCGCGCTAGATCGTCAACCGAACGTCATCGATAACGCCAACGTGTGCAGACTTCGTGTCGACGTTTCTCACTTTGAAGCTACAGAGCATGACTGGCCTGGTCCAACTGCAAACAACACAGGCAACACGTAAGATGTCGGCGTTCCGTCGAGATCAAAGCGAGTCCGAGAAACATGTGCGTACCTGCAAACACGCGAAGCTTCGTCTGAATCGTATTCTCCAGCCTTGTTCCCGTTGTTTGTTAATATCCGGTTGACTTTGATCGGTTTGCCGAACTCGAATACGGCCGTCACTGTACGAAAGAATTATTCCGTGAATTTATAGGTATTATGATAACATTGTTTCGAATGTTTGATTAATTCTAATTCGGTAATAATCCTCTGAAAATAGAAATATTTGAAGAATTTCTTGAAATATTTAGGATCCGTTGAATGCTCAACTAGAATTTCTTTCTAGAATATTTTTAAGCGTTTTTTTTTTTTATTTTGGAAAGTTTATTTGTTAAAGATTAAAATCTGAAGTATACGTGACTATTTGTAATATAATAAATCTAACAAATTTGCAATGTCGTACAAATGTGCGATATAACAAATTTATGATATAATATTGCAATAAATAATGAATTTTCCAGCTTCCGCTTATTTTAGGACGGCTAAATAGGAAAATTTAATTTTAGATCAAGTGCTTAATTTTCAAGCTTTCACTTATTCGTTTCATTATAATATAACGAATGTTCAATGAATAAACACGGTATAAAAATTTTCACCAAATTTATAACGTGATGCTGTAATAAATGATAAATTTTCAAGCTTTGTTGTTCATAGTGTGGGAAATGTAACAAATATATAATGTAAAATAGAATTAAGAGGACAGAATATTGCAAGAAAAATGACTTATATTTTTAGGGTTGTTGAGGAACAGTAAGAAATAAAATATCGTATCGATAATTCGAGCCAAACCACACAACTCCTGGCATTTAATTCTATGTGTCAATATTCGCTGTTTTGTAACGTTGTACACGTAACTTAATTATAACGTTTGTATTAGAAACTAATGTGGTGCTGTTGAAACTAGTTTGAACTAGGGATTTGTTGTAGTTTCCCTCATTTAGGAGGTACACGCGCAACATTAGGTCGGTCATGTCCCTGTGGAAACTGATACAAACGTGACTTCTTCAAACTTCACATGTCTTCTATTGTTACGAACACTGACAATCTGGCCTCGTTTGAACAGACAAAGAAGACTATCGGTCCTTAGCGACCGGAAATATTGATTAATCAAGAATAGTATTCCGTGAAATTTCACAACGAATAGATACATGTCTAAGAAACGTATAATTTATATCATAAAATGATTATTATTTCATATTTTAAAATTATCTTGGTTCCGATTATTAATTAGATTCTCTGTAGCCTTTTCCCACTTATTACTTTTTATTACTTTCTTATTTATTGCTAGGAATATGTATATAATTTATTCGACTCTGCCACCGCCGTGTTATTCATGAAAAATAGCGCTCTTGCATTGTCCTGTTGTATGTTCCAATTTATCATGAGTTCGGGCCATTTATAATATTATTTCTTTACTATTTTCTTTCTATCGAAAAATATGTAGAATTTCTTCAACTTTATCGCCGTCTCGTCCATGAAAAATAGCACTCTCATAGTATTTACTATACATTATACGTTATATATTTTACTATACATATATTCAAATTTGTTACATATCCAAGTCATTCATAAGATTCTTCTAAACTCGAATTTTCTCTTCCACAAGCAATATATGTACATATGTAATCACATCTCTATAAAAAATGTCTCTACTATGCAGTTTCGATAATCATCAAATAACCGTGAGACAATATTCTTCTTCTATCGTTTTATTTTATCTCTTTCGATAATTTTTGAGAATTTATCAAAAGGATAACGTTTTCTGAATTCATGAAATGGCTTCAGGCCTAAGTAACCAAAGTACCTAGAGCGAGACGTTACGCAGAAAACATTATCCCATCGGATCCAAAAAACAGAAAGAACACTTGGTGCAATAAAATTCTCCACAAGGAGTAAGTACTCTTGTCTTTAAAAAGTCAACCAATGAAAAGCTCTATGCCACGATGCATCGTGAAAGATCACAATTAGGAGGCGCTACTCTACCCCTGGTCGTTCATTGTCCCTTCGTTATTTGCCTGGCCGTTAATTAGGCCGGGCTCTCTGTTCCATTAAGGCATCGGTGCTGTTCTGAAGGAACATCCTCGGGGCCGGAATCGGCCTTTAATAACGGCTCACCCTTTTCTTGGGACAATCGTGGCGCGCGCGGGGAGGCCTATCCTACCGAAAGTTACCCTTTGAAGTGGATCCCGCGACGAGGGTGGCTTCCATCGCGCGGAGAAGAAACGGGCACCCTCAAAGAGATCGCGATCGCTGACAGGTGCACGATAAATTGGCTGTGCACAGTAATAAGCGGTAAGTCGCTGCTGCCCCCGGGCCAGGACCAGGATACTTTTCTGCCGCTGACATCGTAAATCGTTCACCGAAACAACGTGCAATTTCGACACGTCGTAAATCCAATGTGTTCTCTTGCCTCTTTTTAGTCTTTTCTTGGTTTTTGGGCTATCGGGGCAGAATTGAAAAAGTCAGGGAGGAACAGTGTCTGTAATTGGTAGTGGTAGGCTCGTTTTGAGGTCTAATAGCAGCCAGTGATTGGTACCAATGGAGCTGGGAAAGATTGATAGATGAGGATTTTACAGTGTGGTGGCGTTTTATCGAAGTTTCTGAGGCAGTAGTACTGTGTGAATGAGATTGTGATATTCTCTGAAGCAGTCTGTCTGATCAGTGATACGATGTACGATAATGCGTAGAATTCTTAATTATGATAATGATTTTATTAGGATGACTGAATATATTTTTAGAAAACGTTCTTAAATTTTGTTATGTATTTTGTCTTTAAATACTCTCTGTATGGTTTCTCATTGTCTGTAGCTGGCTCTGATTCACGAATTTTCAATTTGATAGTTAAACACAGTTGCAAATTAAATGTTACAAAATATATATAGAATGATTTAGATAGAGTTCATCATAGAAATACTATTTGACAATGTCTCCGAAACAATTTTTGTTTGTTGAAATACAACGATATTTCACGCATAGGCATAAGTACCCTTACACAGACACCCACACAGGCATTTGAACAGGACACTTACACAGGTCATACTCATTACTGTATAGAGAGTGGGCTTCAAAAGTATTTAAGGGATCATGGGTTACTACTTAAGTCTAGTCTGAGAGTAACTGGCCAATAATCAACAATTCTTGTATACGTCAGGTTCTGTAGTTTCTGTTTAATAAACATTACGGAATATTATTTCAACACAAACATTGTGTCTTCCAAGGTTATTAACCTTAACTTCTAGATTAAATTCTAACATTGTTGTTAAGGGAATAAGAAAATATCACTTGAATTGATAATTATTTTTAATCAATCAATGTTTTTTATAACAAAATACCAATAATTCTTGAATTAAGACGCGATAACATTTTTAAAATAAGCTAATATAACTCTTTCCGATTAGATAGATGATTATGTTACAGTATTGTAACGAACACTAAATCGATGATATCCTGACAAATTATGGGACTTCACATAATAGTGATAACTCAGTGAAAAAGTTTAAAAAGAATATAAAAGAATCCATCAAAAAATATCAAGTTCGTTCTGAGCCAAGCTTTCATTTTCCGAATGGAACATCCACGTTAAACTCGATACATCCCTTTCGACAAACAACAGAAAAAAAAAAAAAAGAAAAAAGACAGGAAACTGAGCGAAACAAAAAGGAACAAAAAGTCTATCGATAACGCGAGAAATGCCAACTTGTTGCGCCGTGTCGTCGGTTCGTGAAAGCGATATGGTACGTCCGGAAAACGTTCCGGAACTGCCTCGATCTTCAGGATAAACGATTTGTCGCGCAATAAAGCAGACGTTAGCCGCCATTAGCGGCACGATAACGCACGCTGGATCCGTAATTTCGAGGTTGATTAAGTCGGTCATGTATGCGAGTTTGGCGAAACGCGAGCGCAAGCGGACACATCACGTCGTGTTTGGCAAAGTAAAACTCGATTAACTCTAGCCGTTATTTGCGCTTCTGGCGAACACGATGGAGCAATTCCTAGAAAGAGAAACCGTTCTCTAGGATTCGTGCTATGGTGAATTCGAGATGTCGACGTTTCTGTTTAACAAAAAATTACTAAAAACGTTCAATGTTTGAGTAATGATTGAACCTTATACAATTGAAATCTTGTTTGTTTACTAGTAAATTGCGACTTTTCATGCATTTATGAGAATTTTAAACTTGAACAAATGTGTAGAATGCACATAATATGCAAACATATGTAAGTGTCATGTTTAGTAGGCAAATAAATTCTCTACCTAGATTCCATTTTTCTAATTTATATTCATCAAAATGTAAATTTGCATAACTATCCGCAGTCTGCTTTTAGGAAAGTATTTAAAGATTCAGTTACTTCGAACTTCATTTGTAAAATAGAAACTGATAATTATTGTGATCTGATTGTCTGCTATTGATATACGGATGTAGGAATAAAATGCAAATCATTTTATAGATTTTCGTACAGATTTTACTTTCTTATTCTGCAATTAAAAACAGTACAAAAATATGAGGTACACGGCGGAATCAATTGGAATTAATTGAGCTAATCAAAGGTTCTCGGAGATTTATTAAAAGGTTGTCATTAATAATAAAAAGAACCAAATGTCCTTTGATTAAATGTTAAAAATTAATTTAATTTAAATAACGAAAATATGGAACGTGAAAGAAATAATAATGGCTCTATTTTCAATACAACACAGGGCAAATATAAATGAATGGTATTTATCTCTTGTAAGGTTGGTTATTAAATTAATATAACGATTTTCTGAATGAATGTTTTTAATCTCAAACGAAAATCATTAAAAGTAATATTGAATTTACTCGATTAACAAGATTTTAATTCAGTAAACAAATTTTCATCCGTATGAAATATAATTTCTCCTTTTATCTTTCAAAATACATCGAGTCAATTTATTATTGTTTCCTTTGTACTTTATATCTGTATTGCGCCTTTTTAATAAAACATTTACACATTTATCTCATTTTTCTTTAAATAAGAGGGGAAGCTTTTCACGATAAACACTATATAATAACAAACAAATAAAAGCAAGTGAAAATATGTAGAAATGCAACTATCAAGATTTATGGTTTTATAAATGGTTAAGTGAAGAAAATATCACTGGTTAAAACTGTCTGATGGAGTGCAATTAAGGATTCAGAGAATAATTCGTTGTAACGAATTGTTCATGTACATTGTTACGACTGGTTGCTCCCGTTTCATCGATTCGTTTCGAGGTATCGTTGAAGACTAACGTTCCCTCGAGGTACTTGTCCGCTCGCTACCAATTAATTCCAACAGCTGTCTGCGCCTCGACTAGAGATTTTTCTTTCCAATGATCGTCTGGATGCTGTTCTTTCTGTTTCACATAATGTGCTCAGCTAATATTCGTAAATTGTGAAAGTTCGTGTGCATACTCATCGAAGAAAATTGAAGAAACTATAAAATATTTTATTACTTATGTCTAAAACTATTTATCTCAAATTGTAAATATTAGTTTAGCATTAAATCTAGTTTTACTGCCAATTATCAACCACATTGAAGGAGAGATATAAAGTCGAAATAAATTATATATATTCGATGTAAGAATTACAAGAATATCAAAATTTCATTATACCGACTATTGTGGCTATCAGAATAATTATGTGATTTTCTTATGTGACTATAAATTTGGGAAAAGTGGCGTGGAATTTAGTGAAAACATAAATTTGTATTTCAGGATGATTACAGAATTTTTTAATAGACAAATTACTTTGGAAGATACCGTAACAGTTTCATTCCAACTATTCTTAAGTTCTAAAACTAACAATTCTTACAAATTGAAAAATCTTGACAAAGAAAATGTCGATATTTGAATGTAACGTATCCAATATTAGAAAACGTTCAATGAAGAGAGTTATCACACTCGAAATCTGCATAAAGTAACAAAACCAAAATGAAATGAAAAATTATTTTGGTAATATGAAATATTTCAAACCAAACAAATATCATTGCACTAACTATTATAAAAATACCTATCAGTAGAAACTTGATTAAAAACGTCAATCACAATCTGGCCTATTAAATCCTATTAATCCTATTAAACGATTACTCACTTTAGTATATCAAATGAAATCTTTAGGAGAATGGATCTCTTCGCAGTGCTAACATTATTTGCAATTGTGAATATTTCTTTATCTCCAATCTTTAACTCCAAAATAAATAAAATACATAAAAACAGAAGAAGAGATAACAAAAATATTACAACTCTATCTAAATTTCCACCATCGTTTGTCAAAAATATCCCATCGGATAATCCTTAAATTTGCCTCCCCCCCCAAAAAAATAATAAAAAATAAAAAAGGGAGGAAATGTTCGATCGAAAGACGACGTTCTCGCCGCGAATTGATTTCAATTCAAATATCCTCGACCAGCAGGGCGTTGCGAGGTCGTCACAGCGATGGTTTCCGGTCCCAGGCCCCGATGACGGAATCCTGGTTTGCTTTTTAATTAAAAATCCGCCAGGCTCGCGCCGAAAGTACCGTCATCTCGCGTGACAACTGGCGTCGCGTCGGGATGCGCGGTCGCTTCTCGTCATCGCTATGCAAAACGCGCGTTCGATTTTGCCTTCTCGCGGCAGAACGGAGGGAACAGCCTCCATAAATAAATATCTCGCGCGAAAATGGCTGCGAACCGATCGACGCACGCTCTCACGGAGGGAAAGGGGATGGTTTTTAATCGGCGAGGGAAAGAAACAAACGCCAGATTGGATGATAGCATTTTTTCTTCCTTCTTTTTTTTTTTTTTTTTTTTATCTGACGCCCAGGCCAATCTATTCTCGAAATTCTGTCTCTATTCCCTCGTTCCTCTTTTTTTTTTCTTTTATAATGAAAAAACAGATTTTGTTGGGATCATGGAAACAGTTAAGGGAGATATTGGATATTTCGCTAGGGCATTGCAGATTCACTTTTGTGGGAACGGATTACACGGAAAGGATTTTTTTCACAGATTTTATTCAAGTTTTATTGAATTTTTTGGGAAATATGAGATATTTCCACGATAAAGTGTACTATAGTTTATTCTGGTGTAATTTTATATCTTCGTTTCCACTTGTCGAACTGAATATCAGTGAAAGCACGAAGATGTTCTGTGCTCAGTTTATATGAAAACTTAACTTTCTTTAATCGGACATTTTTTAGTAATAAATTACAATATTACTATTGCTAAAAATTCGAACATATATGCGCGCCAATCTAATTTATATTATATACTCTTATATACTCTCTTTCTCTCTCTCTCTATGATTTATGTTGGAATACAACGATATTACACGCATAGGCACAAACACTCTTACACAGACACCCACACAGGCATTAGAACAGGACACTTACACTGGTCATACTCATTACTGTATAGAGAGTGAGACTCAAAATATTTAAGGGATCATGAGTCACTACCTACGTCTAGTCTGAGAGTAACTGGCCAACAATCAACAATTCTTGCATACTTTGTTAATTATATCACTCGCTTATATACATTTGGTTCTGTAGTTTTGTTTAATAAATATCACTGAATATTATTTTAGCATAAACATTGTGTCTTCCACAGATTATTAATCTTAACTTTAAGATTAAATTGTAGCAATTTATATTATATACTATGTTATATACTCATTATATACTCTCTGTCCAAAAATTCTGTCCAATATTTCTCTCTATTTAGGAAATCAAACAAACATTTACGTGAAGGGTTTAAAAGAAGGAAAATTTCGTTGGGTCAAGGGAAGGACTGAAACCTTCAACAGCTTCCGTTCGGCAGGTTTAACCGAGCGAGCGTAATCGTGGTTAGTGACACGTGGTTATGCAACTCGAAGCGTTGTCAAGAGCGGCTTTCGAACGCTCTCAATTTTTTACAACCACGTGCCTGGCAGCCCTTGTCGATGGACATCCAGTCAAAACAATCAGCGTTTAGAACATCTGTGCCCCGAACACTTCACGTCCCACTGCGATCACTTAACACAGTTTCGAAAAAAGCCCCTTGACGACTCTGCTTGACATTAATGACACTAGCGTATATATAAAAAAGAAGGAAAAATATACCATGTTTTACGAAGAAAAAAATAGCTTCCACGCTAAAAGATGAGGTATAACAACGTGTTAGACAGACGAAGATGAAATGTTACTTTAGGGAACAGTAACTTGTAAAGTTGATATTTTTCTAGTAGTTTTGGACACTTTAGAACTGTGCACGATGATGACTTTTTGGAATATGTTTACATCCTTATTTTATCGGATCTTTCCCGATTGTATTGTAGCGGCACATAAGCCAGTAGAAAAAGTCAACGGAAAATTCGAATCTGGGAGAGACTCGTATTGTTGTGCTTTTGAATACCAACGATTGTTTTGGTTTACACGGTCTAGAGGCAAACGAACTCCGGACAGATTGTTATTGCCGTTTCTTGTAATCTTTAGCCGGAGTTAGATAAGAAGGTTAACTTTTTGTGGTAACGTCCGTCGATATAAATCTTCGAACGTGCTCCCTAAAAGTATTGTTATCCTTTCTGCGATCTTGACTATTACGATTTCATCCACTCGTTTCTTATTAAACAACCTACACGTTTAATCCACTTTAGTATGTTTTATTGGAGTATCTTATATCCTAAAATGAGAAAACAGAAAATTATAGTTACGAATTTTATTCGATTTATGAAACTATGTAACTGAGAAAATTATCGAAACTGTATTATGTTATGAACATCATAGAATTATAACACGCTATAAATCTGAAGCTATGAAGCTATAAGAGAGGTACTGAAAGCTATAATGCATGACGAATAACAAAACTTATGAACATTATGATACAATATGGCAAGTTTATATTAGATAACGAAGATTACAAAATTGAATTCTGTTGTTCACATGCATTCTTCTCCTCTTTCTATAACATCAGATGTGATACAAATACATATATTTCCTATTTCGTCCAACACTTAATTTTTAAATGATCCAATTACGTAGGTAGGTTGCGCGAGAATTAAAATGTCTTCTTTTTTTAGAATGTTTAAAGAGTAGATCTACTTTTTGCAATAAAAATACAGGAAGTATGTGATAATAGGGAAGTTTGAAGAAAAATTGATATTCTAGCATTGGAATTTACACGATGCTGAAGCATAAATTTTTACAAATTTCACCTTCTTATATTCCATACATTAAATATTATTTGAAAGAAATGCCTTTTTCAAACATTACAAAATCTAATATAGCGAAACCCATATCCAACGAAGAAAAGGAGCAAATACGATCGCTACTAGGTTTACCATCGAGCAATAACGAGCCATTTCATTTTCACACGGTTAGAGATCGACGAACGATCCATGTATTTATACGTAACTAACGTGAAGCGTGCTAACAAGTTGTACGTGCGTGTATAACGCGTTTAAAACGAGGCGCCTCGTCTCGTTCATTTGAATGTAAACTAGCGACGGATAGCGGAGAAAAAAGTGAAAAAATCCGGAGAACGGAAGTCAACAAGAAGGTTAAAATTTCCGCGATTCGGAGGCTGGCTGCGTGCGCAGCTGGCATTAACACTTTTAAGCGGCTGCATGGAATGCGCAAAAAGGGGTGGAACACGATAACTAAACCGATTTAGGATGAAGATACGCAGGTTGCGACTATTTTTGGCTCCCCTCGTGGCTCTAACAGTGGGAAGCGAACGAAACGTTTTGACTGACAATGGTCGGTTTGCGTGTTTATCTCATTTCGATCGATCACATCGACGGGACTCGTATGAAAAATCAATCGAATTTATATTTCGAATATGGAATCGTCGATTATCCAACTGAGATTGAATTATACTTGAAATTGAGCGTCGACACGAATTCGAAAACGTTTTATTTGGAACTGCGATCGATCTGCGTTCCACCGATTATCCTCGTGTCAATTATACAAAGCTTCGAACGATTTGCATTCCATTCGTCCGTTCGATAAATGAGACTGCGTCAGCTTTTTTCTTTTGATACTGTGTCTGGTTTAAAGTGGCTTTCGAAAAAACATTTTTAAGCTGGTTTGTCTTTTTTCTTGCGGAGATCGTGAAATCATAATTCGTTCTTCGCGAGAAGAAGATCTGGTTTAAAAACAGACTTGCTTTTTGCGAATGTAGATCATTATTTTGTTCTGTTTTTGTTGGGTCAAACTTTAAGTTGTACATTTTTTCGAAGAAAGGACATTTTTCTTTCAATAAAACGTCGCGTATCTGAGTCAATCCATTCTAAAGATACTAAATATAACACAAGAGAGGATATGGCGTTCTTGCAAAATTCATGATAACGTTAGTCCATAAAAATATTACGGGTATTATATTGTATTTACATAAATAAAAATGTCATAAGAATATTATAAGAATATACATCAAAATTCTATATTATTCAAATCCACTATAACTCCATAACAATTTCAAGTAGGAAAAGGAGGAACATATTTTTTCTTTAAATCCGCTATAATCTTAATCCACAAAAATGTTATACTGATATTTATACGCATAAAAATTTAGTACCCCATAACATAGTACTTACACTTTGCACACACAAAAATATTGTGCTATAAGAATACGACAATAACCAAGTGTATAAAAATTCCAACAACGAAAAGTCCTTCGCATCGTCGATTCTGAGAGCCATGTCCTTCTCTCCTCCGTCTCCTCAGAAAAAAAGAAGAAAAAAAAAGAATGGAAAGAATAAGAAGAATAAAAAGAAAGAAGGGAGCCATTCACCTCGGCCGACAATGTCTCCATCGCAACGTTATCATACGGTGTGTCGCATGAACATTTCTCGAACACGCGTCGACCATTTGCTCCGCTCTCTTCGCAGTCTGGACGCAGAGAATAGGAGGCTGCTGGCAGACGGAGTCTTCACGAAGCGGGCGACGTCGCACGTTCGCGGCGGCGGCGACGGCGGTGGCGGCAGCGGCGCGGCATTGTGAGAAAAACAATGCGATTGTTTCTAGCTAATGTGGAAGGCCGCGTCGCACGCGTCCATTAGACAAGAGCCGAGGGACTCGTTTCCGGAATCAACATGCGTCCCCAGTCTCCTTTCCATGCGCTTTGTGGCCTCTGCCCGTCGTTAATCCGCGCCTGATCCATTGTACAACGGCCAGAGTCGCGTTGCGGCTACCTTCGAGACGTTGTAATTCACGTTGGAACCGAGCTTTTGTCCGACCTCCGACCCTTTCCCCATCCACCACCACCAAATCGAATTCTTGTTGTTAATTATGGATGTTAACTCTGTGTCGATGCGGCTCTGTCCGGTCGAAAAGTGTTGCCGCGTATACGAGTTAGCAGTTAGAGGGGAAATGCTGACGTTAAATGTTCGCAAATTTTATGGTACTTTTGGAACAGGATGGTTGTTGCGGACCGACGTGTTCGATTGGTATCGGGTGATGGCTCATAAACCCAGTTTGCCAGGCATACGGAATTTCGATGATATCTGCGAAATGTGCAATTTCATCATTGTCGGATTTTTGGAAATTTGAAGAGACTTCTTTTAGTAGCTTTCAGTTATTGTTTCATTCACGAGTGAGCTTGTTATTTTTTATGAATGTAACACTTTGTTATACCACATTTATCGGGTTTCTATTTTTACCTTTATCAATATTTCGAAACAAAACTGATTTGTATTTACTAATCTGATATAAAGTACAAGATACGGATATCTAATAATGTCATTGATCTATAATATGACTTCTGTACGCTGAAAATGCAACGCTATAGAATCAAAATTACAAATTTGAAGAGGAATAAACGCTTTTATTAGAAAATGTTTTTATATCAACCTTAAGTTCAATTAAACAAACCGATTATTATTTATATATACTATAGCGGAAAACGCTCTCAAGAGTAGATTAATCGTAAAAGCGACAACAAAGAATCTCTAATTACTAGATTGTGGATTTTTACGTATTTATGAGAAATCTTGAATACGAGGAAGTGTATAAAATGCGTGTAACGTGCAAAAGCATATAAATTATGGAAAATGGAGTATTCGTAATAATATTTAGTAGGAAAAATGAATTTTTCCTTAGCTTCTATCTCTTCGATTGCATTTATAAAAATATTTTTATTTGCATAAGTATGCACAGTTCATTAATCACTGCTAGATTACTAAACCAACTAAGACCAGGCGGCGAGGAATCTCTAATCGTTATTCGAGAACACGGCTTAGAGACGCATAATCAATCGTTCCAATTTATCCCCCTAATTGTCATCAACGAGCGGTGCAACTCGCCTCTAATTGGCGCTGCGCGGTCTGCGGCCTGGCATCGCGATGCCACCGGCTCTGACCAAGGACTCCGTGGACCTTGAGCGTTTTGCTGAATGGCCGTGCGCCGTTGGCAATTTATAACCAGCCAGGACCGATTTCGTTCGGCCTGTTCGGTGTGCGTACACGCAGACACTCGCGACCGGACCTGGCCTGGAACTGGAAGAACGGGATTGGTACTTGCACGACCTTAATGCGGCCGAAACTCATTTCATTCAGCGATCCGACCGCCAGGACCCTCGTCTTTCCTCCTTTTTAGCTCTCGCGTGCAGTCTCTTTCTCTGTTCGACGCAAGCTGGCTGAGTAATGGTTTGGCCATAACCTACAATTTTATGCCCGACATTTAATAGAGAGCCGGTGCAGAAGAAACGTAATGACCGGTGGACGAGGAGGGGGCCAAGGTGTATTATCGTTGCATCGACGACCTGCTCGAAGCAACGGAGTCGATTGAAATGAGATTTCTACGGTGATGGTCGACCGGCTGCGCAGGTTGGCAGCACTGGCGGCGATCACTCTTGGCCAAGAAGTTTGGACCGATATTCTGAGTTTTGTTTCTTGGTGTTGAAAATTGATCTCATTTTTTGAGTTTCGCAGATGTATCGCAGCGCAGAGCTATGTATGTATAAGGATTATAGGGTTTTATTTGACGTACGTTTCTGTTGAAAAATATTCTTAAATACGTCTGATGTATTAATTCTACTAATTTTATGCTAACATAATAGAATATCGTTTAAACTAATGCTATATATGACAAAAAAAGTAGCTGGTGGATGAATTTCTATGAAAAGAGGATGTTAAACACCAAAGAAATGATCAGATTCTGTGATATTATAAAAGCATTATCGTGAAGCTTGTTTCTTTATACTATATACAGCAAATAAAGATAATTTTATGAGCTGTTTTCATAAAAGATTAATGATGAGCGAGTATCAGTAAGTTCTTAGCATGTGAAAAACTAAAGAAAAATAAGTTTATCTAATATGCAGTCGTAAATCAAGTCTCTCAGACGACGCCGCGGTTTTTGCAACGATAATGCAAGTTATTTATCCGGCTCACGTTTCCTATCTGCATGTTGAAAATGATAGATCATTAAAAGGTACACGGAGATGTGTCTTCATTCTATTAACATGCAAATTAGACACGCTTCCGTCATCAAACAATTAATTAAATCGATGTACGTATATTATCTGAATAAACTCATCTCTGCATGTTTTTTCTACAATATCCTGTCTAAGATTGGAAATTTAAATTATTCTTTAGTATCAACTAATTGAAGTCGAAGACCAGCTATAAATATACATAAATGATCTATATAACAGATAATAATTTATCTTACGAAAAAAAATTACGTCAACGAAATCATTAAACTGAACCGTCGCTGAAATATTTACTCGTATCATAATCGCAGAATTGTATCAAGTAATAATAACAAACGCGGTATTGTTAGGTAACTAGAGCACTATCACGAAGTACAATCTACAAAAGATGTTAAAAAGTGATTATCATCATTGAATAATCGTCGTGATCATAGATCACTCGTATATAATAGAAATACATATGTATCTGGTAAATTGGTCATACATCATTTCTTTATTCCTATATTTTTATATTTCTAAGCATAGAAATAAAACTACAGAATTATACTATTCTCCATTTCATTAAAGATTTTTCGCCTCCGTGTCGTACATCATCTCTTTATCATTGCTACATTGCGTCGTTAAAAAGTCTTAAAACGATACTGTACAGTCAATTAAAAATATATTTGCGTAATAAACTGTTTAGTTCCGCAACCTATTTTATCTTCTAGCGTATTTTCCCAGAACATGAAACGAAGTAAAGCGGAAAAGTTGATTAATCGTCTGTGTTGGGGGACGCTTTCATCGGTGGCCTTCCAGTTCTAATTTCAACGCTATTGTCTCGCGCTTTACGGCGGCGCAATCGCGCGCTAAAACGCGAGATTACTTCCGAAACGTGAAATATCGCAGGGCTCACCTGTTGCATGGGGCTCCGCAAGATTTTATTCCGTACGCAGCCGGAGAATGTTGCTTAATGATCCACCCTTGGGCGGAAATAACGTTTGCCGATACGCGACCCTTTGAAAGCCGCCGCGAGCGTCGAAAATTTCCAGATTCTCGGTAAATTCGGTTGAGAAATTTATCGGGTGCCGTGTTTCGAAACTATCACGGATGATACGGGATCATCTGAGCGATTTCAAGGGATTTGAAAGCGAGAAGAACCTATGATGAAATGGAAAATGTCACGCCTTTATAGCTTTCTCTGTTGTGTTTAAAAATAGGAAAATATAAAAGCGGGGAAATTATGTACGAGGGATTTAACAGATCTAAAGCTACTTTATTTTATTTTTATTTATTTATGTTATGCGTATGTATATTTATTATTTATTTATAATTGAAATAAATCTTCATTGAGGTTCAAGTGCATAGTAAAAAGAAAGGAGAAGAGGAAAAAGCATAAAGTTTGAATATGAGACTGAAAACTTCCTGATCTGTTTCTCTTTCTCGTTTAGTATTTTCACGTACGAAAATAATTTTATTAATTGCATTCAAAATTAGTCTTTTTATTAGTCACTTACTACCATCTCCACTTATTTATTTCATATTAAGATATATTTACGTTCTGGTTAGTTTTTACCAAATTTTTGGTGAAAAAGGAGAGATAGAAATATATTTGCACTTCAGCTACTACTATTTGATCGAATTTCAAGAGAAAGACAAAAAGATTGTGCATAAAAATTAGCGTGCGTGCAATGGATGAAAAAATATTACAACACTTATACACTGACAGTATTCGAATTCCCTTCGATTTCACTGCTCGTAAACCCAAGTCAATTTCGGAAGACAGTCTCAAAAGCTTCGAACCATCGCTCAATCTATAAACGAAGCTCATTTTGAACAAGGTAGCATTAATGGGTGCCACTGCGGCCACTAATTGGCTATCAGTTTTAAAACCAACAATTAAAGCCTCTCTCATAAGAGCAACATGCTAAGACCTGCGGCCTCTAACTTCAGTGATTAGTATTCGACGAAAATTACGAAGGTTGGCTACTTTATGTTAGTCTACCTGGAACAATGTTTCATCTAAAAATTGATCGATGGTCGAGTTTATGGAGCTTCTACTAACTGGAAGGAGTAATAACTTTCCTAGGCTATTATATAGGACGATGTTAAATGGTTTTTGTCTCGAGCACACGAAGTTTAAGCACAGTCATAATGTGTCGGCTTTAATATTAATTGGCATTGTCTACAGTTACAATGTTTGTTAATAATATACCGCGTTAATTCTGTTAACATGTTGAGATATACGGTTGTATTGATCGATGTTGTTAGCCAGTGTGTTAACTGGTGGAGTTAATTAGTTCAGTGGCACCTTGAATCATCGAGTCTCAATTGTACCCTGTGGTTCAATTATACTCCGCGTCGAGTAACAGTGATTGATTGGGGTACCGTGAAGCGTACCACATTTTAAGCGATTTTTCTTCCTTTTAACTAATTATCATTAAGAGTGTATTACATATTATGGTACATAGTGATCATTTGCTACAATTTCTCTTGAAAATATAAATTTTCTTCGTGAATTTAAGTAAAGATGAATAGGTTTGTAATTGTCATAATACAGTTTTACCTACAAATGCAAATTTTCTCGAGTCAATTTAAAAAAATGGAGATAAATGTATAGTTATCATATTGTGAAAATTTTAATTAAAAATATAAACTTTTTAAGCGAAAGAATTAAAAAGAAAAGATAGATCTATAAGAAGTACAAATTCTTATAAATTGCGGATATAGTTTCGTCAATTATGTTTTCTCTTGAATTTTCAATGTACACGATTGTACATGATTACATATATATAATCGAGAAAATTTATAAATAACTTAAAATAATTTAAGAGTCAACGGCGTTCGAGAGTGTATCATTGACGTTCAAGACCATTTTATTATTGTAGATAGTCGTTGAATGAACATTTTAAGTCATTAACCTGATAATAAATAACTTTAACATATCTGAAGTACACATTCACCAATGTTATGTGCGCAAAAGTATATTAACCACAATGGTACTCGCCTGAAAGGCTGAATACGCAGTATTTTAAAATAGCAAATTACGTTCCTTCTGTATCATACAAAACTATTTGAAACTCACGACAGCTTTCAAAAGAGGCTCAGTCCATTGTCAACGAAAGAGCTTCTGTATTCTTAAACATTTTTCGCCTACCGTTCCGTAATACTCTGATAACTTCCTCACCTTATAGACGTCCTCTACAAGCAACGACGACGACTTCTCAAACCGGACGATAAATAACTCGCAAAAACTCACCTTGCACCGCGTCTCCGGTGGAACAGCGTCCATACTTCGTCATCGAACGACGAAAGAGAGCCGTTCGACACGGAACGATGAATATTTATCGATTTCCCCCTTCCACAAGGTAGGCCAAGTCAAATGAACGCGTAAACCTCTTTGCTATTTCCAGTATTCCTAATATTTCACTGGACGGACAAGCAACACGCGTTCCTCGTTAAAAATCCTCCGTGTATTCCGAGCGTGTCTCGGAAGATTCGCACCTGTTCCCCAGCTTCGGGACGTTTATTTTTGGCGGGTGAACGGGGACGGGGACAACGTCTAACAACGTTCGTTCCGTGGAAAGAAAACGCGCTAGTAAGAACTGCTCCTGTTGTATATACGTGCGAAGAGATGTATACCGGAGGAATGGCTGGACGAAAGAGAGAGAGAGAGAGAGAGAGAGAGAGAGAGAGAGAGAGAGAGAGAGAGAGAGAGAGAGAGAGGGCAGACACGTACGATATAACTACCGGCACCTGGCGCATAAAGTGCTGCACTGCATACGTTATGAGGGACTGCAGGTCCGCATGCACCACCCGTGACGTTCTCGATTCCGGACTCTGCGTTTTTTACATGACGCTTTTAACGGCCACGGCGATACGCCGATCGGAACGACTTTGATCGGCCCGGTTGCTCCGACCGGAGAAAAGTTGTTTGAAACGGGATTTTTGTCGGATGCACTTTTGGGACTGGATTTTATAATCGTGAAGTTGGGATGGAGTAAATGATGGAAGCGATAGAAGTGAAGGCTTTTAATGCGAAAGGGCGTTTGTGTTGAGTTTGTAACATTTGTAACGTTCATCGCTTAAACGCTATGCATTTTCAGCACTTGCATTTTTATAGACTTAGTGTTAGAGGGAATAGAAAGGCTGATTAAATTTAGGACGATAAGACCTAAAAATATCTATCATGAAATCTGCTCTGTCTATTAATTACAGTACGATTTCGAATTTTCGACATTATCTGATTTATTGCGACGAGTGAACTGAACCAAAGTTCCATTTAAGTAAAGATAAATATACGAAGTAATTAATGGAAAGATTGAAGTGAAGTTTATGTACAGATTTATCTGTAAAGATTCATAGAACGAGCTTGTTGTTCTTTTTTGGATACCTGGGATTGATTAACGAGTTAAGGCGTTTGACTAATTTTAGAAGAATGGAGTTTTATGTAAGAATATACCTAAATATTTTATGAGACTGAACGTAGAAGTGTACGCTATCTGTATAGATGTTTGTGATACCCAATATTTATCCCAATCCTCGATCCACAAAACTCAAAACAAAGACTCATAATCAGAAATTCACGCTGCTACATCATTCCTATAGCAGTTGTCAATAGCATCGATAACCAGTCATCATACACTCCACCCCGGTATGTCACGAGCAAACAAATTTCCCGTGAACTCGTCAAGTTCCCCAGAATAGAACAAAAGGCTGACAGTTCTCGTCAACACGAGAATCCCATTTGCTGGCCTAAGACACCCTTTAGGGTTGATCATTGCTCAGCAAACCTTCTATCGTGCTGGATAAATCTCGCAAATCCCTCTCGCCCAAAGAAAACACGCTATCTCTCTTTCCCAAATCCAAAACTGGCTATTTGATGATTCTACGAAGGGTTGAAAACCTCATATTTTTTGGTGTCCCTATGTGTTATACTAGAAATAAGTATAGCACAAATTACTAAAATCAAACGAATCGATATAGAAGGATTGCAATATTTATAACTTGGTATGGACAGCTAAATGACGTGAAAATTTTCAGGTCTGCCTTGAAAAAGTGAACTGAAATTTTCACAATAAATGTAAAACGCATCGTACTGCTGGCACGATCGAAACCCGAATGTTTAAAACGATCTAATCGTGAAAACGTAAAATGTACGATATTTATTTGCTCATCTTTCTTGTTGAAAAACTCTGAAACAATTGACGTACTGATCTCTTTCCCAGAATTTAGGATTCGATGATGTGGGCGGCTAGAGAAACCTAGAATTCACGGAACTCGCGTGGCGTTCAACTATGAGGTGTACAATGGCGCGAGTGTTCGTGGCATGCACACGCGTGCAACTGTCCAAACACAGGCACGAGCGTAATATACGCGCGCGGCATCGCGTTATCCCTACGCGTCTGTCCATTATTGCGATAGCAGGCTGCGTCAATATTGGCCCAAAGGGTTTCGCCGTGATTGTCTTCGACGCATGCACACACATCGACTCTGCATTCCCTGACCGTGTTGTATGATTCCGTTCTTCTCGTCTGGTCCATAGAGTGGGATCGTACCGACGATTTCAGACATTCTGAAGCTTCCTCGATAATTCCGAACGGATCTAGAACGGTTTCTAGGACCGGACGATTGGCGCACGTGAATAAGGAGAGATAATCGCTTTATGGGTGTCTGCCACTGGTCTGGCTCGATGGCCTTGGTGAATTTGATGGGATGTTAATGTACTGCGAGTCAGATGGGTTAGCCTGTCCGACTGTCCAGCAGAATTAGATATTAGACACAAAACATTCTAAAAAGTGTTTCATCATTGTAAAAGTCAGGTTCTTTCTTTATTTATCAGAGATTGATTTTTGGGTTTTTTGATCATAATTAGGACCATATTAAATGATAGAATTCCTATTAAAATATTTTTTGTGAAATGATACGTTTCATGTTTAATTCGACTGGACTATATGGAAAACGACAGCTTCTGTTAAAGAATCAATCTAAAACCAAAGAGAAAATTTTTAAGATAAATCAAAGATCCTACGAAATTTAAGATTTAGGATGATGTTAGATTAAACAGTCGCGTTTTCATTTTTAATTGTTTCATGTTTTTAATGATGCAGCTATTCGTGACAACTTGTTGCGAGTGATTGATGCAAGTTTCGGAGACGCGATTAGATTCGACCAGTTTAATCCCGGCAACCCGGGATTCTGCAGATTGCGAACCTAATGGAAGATGACGTTGTAAAATACAACGAGCTTCCGGAAGATAAATCCTCGTAAGACGAAAATAAATCATCGTCCGTACAAAATTGAATCTCCATCGTCGACCCGCCTCCTTCATCTATTGGGCCGATTTTTTGTGCAAAAATCTTGCAACAAAATTGCCTCTTTTTATCCCTGAACGTTTGTCATTAATCCATATAGGAAACATCGATAGAGTCGTTTATCTCGGGCGATAGCGATCCTTACATATCTATTATTAGTTAATATTGATATTCTAATTATATACATCAGAATTCACGAGAGATAGAATACCAGTTTAACTGCATTTCAGATTATTTATAAAATTAGATTAATTTTTATTTGGAAGTATAATTGTACATTGAAAAATTCTTCATATTGAAATTAATATTGTAATATATTTGAAATGAAATTTGTTAAAATTTAAATGCAAATTTGGTGATGTTATTTTAATTAGAAGCACTCTATTTATAAGTTCAGGTCATTTTTAATTTAATAGTACGTACCTATACGAACTATGAACTATTACTACTTGAAATTAAAATTTACTTTCGAAAATATTACTTGAGATCTAAAAAAATGATATATCTAGCCCAAACGAACGTTTAGATTTCTCAAAGAAAATGGATTTAAACTAATTCTATCTTTTCCAATCCCACGTAGCAATTGGAAGAAACACGTTGTTTACTCACGAAATGCTGCAACCACCTCAAAGTAATCTTCTAGAAGGCGTTTCTAGCGCGTTCAAAGAGAAAGAGGCGAGAATCTCGTGGCGAAAAACAAGATACTCGGTGGAATTTATCGTTCATCCGAGGAAGTGGATTCAAATGGGATAAGGAATCGTCAAAGCTGATCTATTGTAATGAGACGAGACAAAGGAGGACGTCGAATGACGAACGAGCCAAGATCCCTCGCCACGGTTTCTCTGCTCGTTTATCTTTATCGCGAGACACGGCTGCCGTGTTTCAATAGTAAACCCGCGTATTTCACTTTTATCTGACCTGCTCCCTCACCGAACGACCATAATACACGTATACAGCCTGAAAACCTTCCACTGTGAAATATGAATTTGTTTGGAGGAACGAAGACACTTTCTCTTTCAACTTCCGTTACTCCTTGGGGATTCTATCGATCCATCGAGATTGAAGATATTAATTGAGCCACTTAGAAGATAAATTGGCCGATTCTGCTTTTTGAAAATTTTGTAATTGTTATAAGAGTCTTTTTTTTTTGTTTTGTGTTATATTTTAATTAATTTTTTAGAGACCAAAATATTAATCTCGATAACGTCGGTTAGACGTAACTGATAAATTCCATTTACTGGAAATTTTCTAATTAGCAAAAGGATTTTTTTTCTTTTTCCTTTCTTTTAATTAGCCTTTCAAAAATGATTTGAAGATGAATAAAATTTTTAAATCCTCTAGTTTTTTTTATTATTTACTTATTATACTGGTGTGTTTGAAGTGAATAAAGAGGGACTTGGATAAGTACATTACTAGCATACTTTCGTTCTTTGTGTCTAATACAATGCTTTAAGAATTAATTTTAAAAAAAGGCATGCAACGTTCTGAAGAATTCGCATAGAAGAGCTGCTGCTAAAAAAGATTTGTGAACGAAAAAGCATGTAAAGTAGCGGAAGTAGGTCGGAAAGTAGCATAGTCCTGTCGTTATTTTCTCTAGAAAGTACTGCTGTAGGTAAAGTTCAGTGAAATTGAATTAACAGTATCACTATTCTCATTCTAAGCTCACTCGGTGAATTTTCTTTCCCTTTCTAGTGAATTGTGAAAATTAGCGAATGCTAACCTAAAACAATGTTTTTAAAATTGTAAATTCTACGTAAACACTATCTTTTTTCTTTCTAAATAAGTAATTTCACAGACGAGGAACAACAAAGGGGAAAAGAAGGAAGAAATATTCTCTGGAAGAACAAAGACATCTTTTTAAAGAAACACGAAGGAGCAATAATTAAGACTCGAGATCAGTAAAATGGAAAAAATAAATGGGTTTCAAAATAAACGCTAGAATTAAATCCTATTTTCCAAAGACGAGAATTCAATAATTTTTAAACGTAGTTATTGTTTATATTTAAAAATTAAATAATTTCCAAATACAAGAGTTAAAAGTTATCGAACCAGAGAATTAGATAATTTCCAAATATTGGAATCAACTAACTAAACGCAGGAATTAAATACTTTTTACAAAGGCAATTAAGTAATTTCTAAATATACAATAATTAAATATAACAACAAATATAAGAAATGTACGGAAATCGACTACGATAATTTCCAAATGCACGAATCGGATAATCCCCAACTGTAAAAATTGCAAAAAAATTCCGAACTAAACCAAATTACCGTTAAATTTTTCCACTCGCTTACATCTCTTTCCTTGGAAGCTCATCGATGGAGTGAGAGAGTTCGCACGTGCACTCGGTTTCTTAGCCGCTTCTCAGGTGTGTCTCGAGGCTTTTCACGGCCAGATGAGGGCTGGTGGCTCGAGTAACTTTACGGCGGCGTTGTTTTAATTAGCTGCAGGCACAATTAGTTCGGTTTAATTCGACGCCCGTTTCGCAGGCTTTCGAGACGCCTCCCTCTTAATTGAAGAGAGCGCCGAATAATTGGCCCCCGATCAATTCTGTCGATCTAATTAATCGCGATGACCGTCACGTTTCTTTCTCTCCGTCCTTCTCTCTTCCTTTTTGACTTCACGCAATCCATTTCTACCAAGTATCGAGGAATTTTCTCGTTCATGAAGTCTCGAGACGCTTTCACGAGACGAGAGCTACGTTCATTTGGCAAAGGAGAAATAATTAAGGGGCGCGTTGCTTCCCGACGCCTGCGAGTTCCCCAGAACGACAAATGGATCGGCGGAAACACCTTCGATGTGCCTCTTTCTCGCTTCCGCTGTCGCGTGAGCCCGGATAATGACTGTTCCTCTTTCAACCTCCGTTGCAGACTTTCCACGGCTTACCGCCGTAAAACTGTCGAGATAATCTCGCTTCGGAAAACTGCCGAGGTGAGACATCGCCGGTTGCTGTAAACATTCAGAAAAGCAATTTCACATTTAACTAGTTGTACGCGGCGCATATTTCGTCAAAAGTGTCGAATGAAAATAATAGTTTTTGCTGTAGTGTAAAATTTATTAAGTGTCGTGAAAGTATAGGAAAACAGATTGAGTTATAGGAAGTTTGAAAAGTACTTGAAAAGTTCAAAGTATTTGAAGAAGTTCAATTTTTATTATCGTGCAAAAGTTCATTTTTATTAGAAGTAGTAACAATTGGATATACCGTAACTCATATAACGAATCACTATGATCGAACACAATTTCATAGCCTGATAATAATTTTCCCTATCAATACAATTTTTGTCAAAGATATCAACATCGAACTTTTACTCAGCAGAACTTCACATTTCCCAACTCATAATCTAAGTAACGTTCTATTTCTTACGAAACATATTTCTCAAAAATCACATTCCTACGATTTCTAAAGATGAATACCATCGACGAGCAAGATTCGAAGATATCAATAGCTTCCTCAGAAAATTATTTCCCCTTCTTACCCGACTCTGTTTCGACGTCAGTGCTTCATAAAATTCAACTAGATCCGGCATTACCTGACTCTAAGAAACGAATAAATTGCCGTTTCGCTGATTCCAAGGCGGTCGTTTCTTCTTCCATAACTGGAACCCTCACCCCGGATAGAAGTTGCCGATGAGTTTTTCGGGTTGACAAAACTTTCACTATATATCTCCAGGGTCAAGGGTGGAGAAGTTTCCACAGGAATTTCAGTAGCGGTTTGCGCCGGAAGTCCTCGCTTAACAATGATGCACGGTCCAAGTCTTTTTACAATCCACTATCGCCGTCGTAGTGATACAGGACTGTTAATCCAATAAATATATAAGAAAGCATAAAGTAAATCTCAACTATTTCTAATTCACAACTCTGTTATTTACAAGTATATAAATTAATAAAAAGTGGATTATGATTAACCTTTAAGAACTATCATTGGCAAGATTTCAGACCATGTGAATTTTATTGTAATGTTACAGTCTCGTAATTAATTACTGTTCTGTAATCCTACTATCTTGGTGTTATTTATAATCATTTTAAAGCTTCTAGATATAACAGTAGCTTTTCTAGTCTTAGTGTAATATTGAATAATAATAATATTGTATTTAATTGTATTTTTTTGACTATATCGATTTCAAAAATAAAAGTACTATATCATAATGCAAGTAGATTTAATTAAAACTGTTTAACTTTAGTCAGGGAAGTTGATCTTTTGATTTTCCGAGAAATTTTAGCTCTTTTTGATCAGTTTGAAACTTCCGATACGTGCTTGGTGCACGGTGAAGATTTTCAAGTAGATTGCGTTATATAATTTGCCTTCTGCTCTGTATTGTAGCGTGTCAGTAAGTAAAATTAGGTTGAAGTCGAGGATGGAGTTGGATATTGCTGTTAAATGATGTAGAAAAGAGGTGCTGCTTTGATAAACGAGCGTGTAATTAGGTTGAGGTGAACGGAGTTCGTTTTGAATACGGAAGTTCCACTGTGCGATTAATTATTCGATAAGGTCTCACGAGATTCTGCGAAATCGCTGTTTTTCAGAATATTACTTTATTAGAGATTCTTTGGCTTATACGCGAAAATTGTTTTCTTTCTTTTTTGAGTTATAGAATAAATGCTTTGTATATCCGCTGCAATTTCAACTTAAATTTTTCATAAATTATAGCAGTTTCGTACGTAATTGTAGCATATAATACTAAACTTTAAATCACATACGTGAAACCGTGCGATTAATAAGAGAAAACTATACATGATCCAAATCAACATATTCACTGAAATGAGCTGAACATTTTAAGTTAATAGCTTCACTTGGTAATCAATTACGAAATCTAGATACAAACATTTCAATACTATTAAGCGATATCTACTACCTATCTTTTATGTACCAAATAATCAACTTCTCGCACAAAACCATGCAACTGACAGTACTAGAAAAATGCACAGCTAAAAGCACCATTTTAACTCGACAACGGAAACCTCTTAAACTAGCAGCTTCATCCCCGAACCAATTTCGTACAATAATTCATATACACATCGATATAGAAATTTCAGTACTATTAAGCGATACTACCGCTCTTCCATTTACCGTAATCCTAATTGCTCACACAAAATCATGCAATTAATAATACCAGACAACACGCAGCTGAAGACAATATTTTAGGTTGTCCGGGAAGTGTCTTATTTTTACGGACACGTCTTTTACAACAACGCATCTTTATACAAACATGAAACATAATATGTCAAACCTTGTGATCTTTAGTTTGATAGAATAAAATGGATCATACGTAATTCGATAAAATAATATAAAACGGAAAATGTTGTGTATCCATTATTTCCTTATAAAACGAAAGAAACTTTTCAGACGACCTAATATACACATACCAAGCAATATTTTTTTTATTTATTGTTTATGGTCTGGTAGATCCTCTGGTGAAATATTAGTGACTATAGTTACATGTATCCTATTTATTATTTACATGCTCAGTTTCATACAGTTATCCTGGTTATCGTTTTTAATTAGTAAGTAATTAGTTACCTAGCAAGTTGGTACGATTCGTACGTTTCTATAAACGGCGCAGGAGGTCTATTTCTTTTAGGAAGCTTAGAGCCTTTTTTACATTGTGTTTTATTAGTTAGAAGTGACTGTACATTGTTGGGTATCCTGAAGTTACGTCTTATGTCTTCGGATTTTATGCAGTAGCAAAGTAAATGTTCCATGATGTTGTTGGTGTTGCAATATTCATAGGTTTTAAGTCATTGAGTCTGCTCTGTTGTTACAAAGATCATAGCCGACTTATTTCATGTGTGTTTCTTCTGGATTTATGTAAAAAGCTGTTGCGGTTCTGACAATTGTTCCATTCTCCCCTTATCTTTGTTTTTATGAGGTGTTTGTCTTTTGAGTCTTTGTTACCACTTAGTCCTTGAAATGTGGTGTTGCTTTAGTGAAATGTAATGTAGGTATGTTTAAACTCTTACGTGAAATGGCTTGAGACTGCATGTGCTTTTTCCGTGTAATGTGAACCGGTGGTCGGTTTTACTAATATTTTATACACTTGATTGTTGCGAATATGGTGACATAGGAGAGTGTGAATTATTTTTTTCGGAATTCCAGTCGTATTAGGTTTGCTTTGGCGAGAATGCCGAAGACTGAGCTCATTCGGTATGCTCTTATTATTATTCTGGCTTCTGTGTTATGGATAAGGTTTAGAATGTTGAGTTGCTCTTGATGATGAATTATGTACGACGCAACTACAATCTATTTCGGAGGATATTAGAAGATTTATAGGTAAGTCAGTAATACTTATGCTAAGCAAAACATCTCGAATTAACAGTTTTACCCAATAACCAATTACCAAATTGTAAGAAATGCAAGCGTCTTATTAGAACAACCCCTTTAGTAGCTGAAAACCCAATCTTTAATTATACTCAACCTTCTCAACGCAGAAGAAGAAACAAGTTCAAGCTTCACCATCGGAACCCCAATCAGTTGAACTTGCGAACAAGAGGGTACCTGCCCGAATCGCGGCCGGTTTCAATTGTTCCATTTTGGAAGTCCTGCCTCTAACCCTCCACGGTGCAACCCCTCAAACTTTCCCCTCGTCCCGTGTACAAGCTTTTCTCTATGCCAGGGCAGATAGGTTGCAGTTGCGCGTTTCCACCCCATCGCAGCTTTTAAGCCTTGTTTCGGAGTGTCCCGCGCAAGGCCCAACGAGACCCGTGCTATCGACTCCTCTCGAATCCGGTCCAACAGTGATTAAAAGCGTGCCATCGTATGCTAGCAGCGACCTTCGCTCGATAATCGAGCGTGTACGCTCGCCACATGTCCGAGAAATCGGGATCTGTCGGGTTTTGCAAATTATGGATTGGTTTGAAAGCTGCGCGGAGGATTTGCAGAATGTTTTGTATCTTGAGATTTTTTCTTGCATTCGGGAATCTTTCGTTCCGGGAAATTTAAATCTACCAGTGGTGGCCGATGGAAGACATAGTAGTCTGCCTTAGGATATTTAATTTAGTTTGTAGTCTATATTTAAATAATGAAAGTTTTAAATAGTTACATAGCTTACAAAGCTTTTTATATTTACATGGCTATAGTGATCGCAAAAATTTTGAAAAATCTCATCCAGATTCTAATAGCACAATGCAAACTTCCTTTCTGTTGTTTTACAAGTACTCCAATTTTGATAATTACTATATTAAGATAAGACCTGCAAGATTATTCGACAGAGCTTTTGCAGCATCCGATAAATATCTTCGTATATGGAAACTAAAATTAGACGATACAATCTATCATACTACATAGTTTAACATACACCTATTATAGTTCGACGATAGTAGCCGAAATTTGAACGAATAATGAACTTCACCATAGCAACATGTTATCGAAGTTACTGCAGTAGAATTAAATTCAAATTCCAATAATACGGTGGAAACTTTGTTTTGACTATTTTTAAGCGTTTCAACTTCCCTAATTGCAATGCCAAGAGAACACTTGCAGATTATTCTACGGGACGTTCGAAACACCCAGTACAGAAACGATTGCTCGGATTGCAGCCACCGTTTGCCTCCGTTTAATCGCCGTAGACATAGTCGAAACGAAGTTGCAGATCGAGCTTAAGACGTTTATCGTCGCGCTAGCTCCAGGCGATGCCAAGTTGCGCGCCGAGTTTGATTGAAATCTAGCGAAGAGAAAGACAAAGAGATAGACAGAGAGAAAGAGAGAGAGCGTGGAGGGAAGCAGAGAGAGAATGTGGGAGAGAACCAAGCCACCCTTGGGGATCGTTGTTCGGCTATGCTTCTAGCTCGAACACCCGTATCGAGTTTTCCCGATGTTTCCGGTCTTTCACGGTTATTGTGCTTTCCAGTTCAAGCTTTCTCAGCGTTGGCCACACTCGATTTCGCTCTTTGGCTTGGGCCACTGCGCTTGGCGGAATTTTCGGCTCGTTGCCGCTTTCTGTTCTAAATAGTCGATATTCCATAGAGTTGCCTTTTCGCTCAGAATACTGCAGTTAGATTGATGCACAATGTCGACGATATTTGGTGTTTGAACAGGATTGATGTCATGATACGAGCATCATGTTCGAACTTAGACGTTGTTGCACAAGTTTCGAGCAGACGGGTATTTTTCGGTCTGACGACGCGTGGTACTGACAACGAGATGTTTGTTATATTTAGTTCTAACAACTCACGACGATGAATATGTTATATGTGGAGATTGTGAAATTCTGTTTATCGTGAACATATCCAATGCTTCTTGTTGAGAAACTTTGAGATTAATAGCATGATACCAATCGGTATTTGGAATTTATTCTGCGTATACGTAGCTCTTATAAATGTAAGATTTCGTTTATTAAATAATTAAGATTCGTTAGTTTTCGGTATTGAATATTTTAGAATTATTAATTTCTTTTGTTGCAGAAGTTTAAAGGGGTTGATTGCTCGTTTTTTTTTTTTTTTTTTTTTTTAGCATACCTTGATACGTGATATCGACGATAAGATGTTTAGTATGTAGATATTGTAAATGTAGAATTTTATTTGTTAAATACTGCATTAGTTTTGTGTATTGGATATTTATGATTTGTCGGAGAAATTTGACAAGGATAAGATATACTATTGTCTTTTAGGATCTTAATTTGGCATCGTAATGATATCGTCAACGAGATATTTGGAACGTAAACGTTATAAAAGTAGAATTTTGTGTGTCCAATATTTAAGATTATGTCTTGTGTTTTGAATACTTAAGATGTACTGTTCCCCTTAATCTTGCTTGTTGGACAAGTTTGACAAGATTGACGGGCTGATATTGTCTGGAATTTTAATGCGTGATATTAATCAGTGTCAAATGTTTGGCATATTTCGATGAACTTATACCTATATAGATATTATAAATGTAAAATTTTGTTTATTGGGCATTGGAGATTTATAAATCTCTGTTGAGAAACTGATGGGGTCGTATTTTGTTGATATGTTAATATGTAGTACTGACAATGGGTGGATTTATTACACACCTACGCAAATATTATAAATATGAAGTGTTATCTGTTGAATATTTAAGATTTACATTAGACTTGTGCGTTGAATATTTAAGATTTATTAATCGCTCTCATAAGTTAAATATATTTAGATTTATTCATCTTTCTTGGGCATGAACTTCTTTAAAATTGGATTGCAAAGCAGTTCTATGTCCTGAAACTCTTATAAATATTTATATTTCACTCTGTTAATTACATTCTATAAATTGTAGAGCCTTCACGGTGTCATAAAACATCTTTAAGAAAAATACTAAATACGATTTGCTATTACTATTTCCTAATCTAGTGTTTCGCATTTATATAAGTACGTTTCTAATTAATTTAGCTTTGTAGACTGAATACAATATCAAGTTACATAGAATTCAAACACAGCGTGAATTAGTGAAGTAGACGTAATTTCAGCTTCAGTGGAACCTTGCTCGATCTATATAATGTGTTAGAAACTAAATAAATATTGACTCGTTGTGCCATTTGTGCATGTCGATTCAATCCCAATGTAATCTTGATCCTGTATTATCTTAACATTGCAATCTTTTAATACGCAATATACGTATTTTGTATTAATATGTATTTCGATAACATAATGAGAACAACTATATTTATCGATACGAATTTCAATTGATTAACAGCTACGCATAACTAATTTAGATTTACAAATTTGAAACAGACGTCTTTATAAGTTGATCGAACCACGATATTACAAGGCGATTTTCCAATAAGACTCGGAATCGATCAATGTTTTCGCTTGCATTATAGACTTTCGATTATAGATAGCCGTATGATCGTAAATTTATTCCCAGACAATATTACAGTCCTCAAACCTTTGATCGGGCTCGGCCTTCCAACGAGAATTCGCTTTGGACAGTGTTCTTGCCTCCAGACGAAACTTTCGGACGCAGACCGTATAAATATGCAAATCTATTCTGATATAGTGCTCGAATCCTTAGATCTCTGACGAAGTTAATTACTATGCTGATAAACTGACTGAAGGTGTTAGTATTTTTTCCGATGAATATGTATGCGAATCGGCGTGTCCTTATCGACGAACTTTCCTATCCGTGTGTCCGCGTGGATTTCTAATTTATTCCGATACACGGTGGCCATATATCCTACCATAATTTTTAATAAATTCCAAACGTTATCGAAACATCCAAATTATTAGTTAGTAAATTATTATTAACTGCGATCACGGCGAAATAAATTATAACGATTCCCGCCAATTAATATTCCTTTTTCGAATAAACGTTATTGAAAGGTTATTGAAATCCAAATTATTACTTAGTAAATTATTATTACTTGCGAAACCGGTGAAATAAATTATAACGACCAAATTTCCCGTCACACTGATTGATATCCTTTTTTTCTCGTAATGAAATTATATGCTATCGAAACACTACAAGTAATTAGTATAAAATTTTATAGTAACGTGGGTGTCACTCACTACGAATCGCTGCTATATATAATTTGCTAACTAGTAATTTGGGTGTTTCGATATTTATAAATAATTACTATAAATTCTTATCATGTAGAAGTTTATTTTCAATGTTAACATGAGTTGTCTTTATTATGAATAGATACCATTCTAACTATTAGCTGTATAACTATTACGGTCCAGTTGATTACTTGAAGCTAACTTTGACTGATAAGATCAAAAAACAGATTATTAAAAACGAAAGAACAATATATGACAGCACCTTTATTAAATATACATATAGTAGTTTTATATTATTATATATAAGATATATTTTGCCTGGTGGTAACAAAATTTCTTACTTTTGCTTTTAACTAAAAATTGCTTAAAATAAATTCCTTAAAATACAATTGCTTAAAACTAATGAAATAGGTCGCAATTAAAATCTCCTGTCATACTAAGTGATAGCTATTTTTCTGTTTCAGGTAAGTTCCAAGAAGTTTCACGCTGCCTGTCCAATCGATAAGAGTTTTCGGACCCGTGAGTATGGGAAATACAAATTATGTTCGAGTCAGATAGGAACTCGTGGAAAGCGCTGTTTGGATAAACATAGCCGAACGCATTTACCAGATAGCGCAACGAGCAGTTTTATTTGTTCTTTAAATACCGTTTCAGGTACCATTTGCATTCACTCAAATATTTTATTCCCTGCTATGGATTTATGTCAAACAATAATTGTTGAATTGCGTTTTATTCACTCGTTCCCGAGCCAATATCAATCGTGATTTTGTATTTCGCGATTCCGTGGATAAACCATCGTTGAATCCATCTGACCGTTCAATCTGTAATATAAACGGCTGCCGAATGTTACACATATTTTGTCTCCAAATAAAGAGGATACGTTACTTAATAATTTGTAAAGAGGTGAAAAATAGAGGAAGTTGGAACAGTGAGCGAAAGAATCGACGTATTGTACCCACAACGTAATACATACTGCTCTGGATTCGTGATAAAATTATGAATTTCTTTATTCGTGATTTTATTTATTCAGTATTTATTAATGGGTTAATAATGTAGAAATCATGTCTTTGAATATTTCATGTTTAAAATTTATACTAAATTTCCGCATTTTCCTGATGGATCTCGGAATATTGCATTAAATTAAGATTTTAACCTGATTTTAAAAGTTATAAATATTGATAGGAATTCTGTATGTCCGAATCAAACACACGCGTGGGTATATACAGCTCTCTGAGTGTGAAATAACAATTTCGATTTATTATAAATTTTGAGAAATCCTGGATTTCTGTATTTTATATTTTACGTTAAGCATTTCGAATTTATTAAATTTTCTTGCCCGAGAAACTAAAAGTTTGTAATTCATATTTTTTTGGTATCTCGAGATATATTTGCTATGAGGATTAAAAAAATTTCGTATATTTAATTACAGCACATGTACAGTAATAAATATGCATAGATGTGATGTTAAACAGGATTACAGACACCTAATACCTCATGGATATTTAAAAAAAGATGCAAAAAATCACGAGACCAAGAAAAATGAACACGATCGACACGGATGATCCATAAATATCTAACGTCGCGACGTCTGAAAGTCTACTTATGTGGACCAGATTGTACGCTGGTTCTCCTTGAGAAGTAGCTCTTATAAATCACATTGTAGGCCGCGAGCAGCGACAACCTCAATTCAGCGTTCGATTAAACGATAAGGTGTACCCTTATCGTCGCTTATTTAGATATTCACCGGTCGTCACTGAAAATATTTTAGTCGATCGAGATATCGCCTCTAGGGAATTCATTTATCCCTGTCGCGATGTCAAGTACGTGACGAAAGGAAACTGTCACTCATTTTACGCATCGATCTTCGAATTTTCGCGATCTTGGTAAATTTCCAGACGGTCAACTTCCGTGATGAGATAAAATTAGCGGAACGGTATTGGTAAAGAAAACACGGGTATGAGTTTTATTAAAACTCATAAATAGAAGATATACAGGAGATGTGAAAATAACTTTTGTGGACAGGAGACAGGTTTGACCTGTTACATAATAGATGGAAATAGATGTTACATAATAGATGTATTTTAAAAATTTTATATTATTTGTTTATTAGATATGAAAATCAATTCTAAATTAGTGATCTGTAAATGAAATTCTATTCTTTACTAAAATTAGTTGTCAAGGAAAAATAGAATTTTATTTGTAGATCACGTAATATTAAATTAGTCATTGAAACATTTTAATCCTTTAATCAAACTCTAAATAGTATTTGCGATAAGAAAAACACTAATGGATATTGTGTATTGGTATTTCTACTGTCCTTATATAATTTTTTTAACGATAATAAGTTTTATAAAAGAAGTCCCAGAGACGCTATATTCGCCATTATTTCATAAAAAATATTCTAATATGAAAATCCTCATTTGAAAGTAAAATTGTATAATTTAAAAGAAGCTTAACCCAAAAACTCGATGCATATGTTCCACATAAAATACAATAACGAAACTTCATAAAACTCGTTCACCCACTAAGAATCTGAAAGTCCACCCCAGAGTTTCATCCTCGTCTGAAAGCCTGTCAAACTCCAGCCTCACCCTATCAGACTAATAATAGTCCTTAATATTTTTTCGCACACCCGGCCACCTATGAAATTATTCAAAAGCCCGTGACAGACACGACAGATCCTTTACATCGGTGTATCTCATGAGACGGGTGCACCGTGTGATATTAGCATAATATTGGTTCCGAAATATGAGAGAATGGGGCCAGCTCGGGGAGAAAAGGGGTTCAAGGCTGACGAGCCTAGCCCCGGCTGCTTTTCAGCCATTCGTCCAATAATGCATAAAAGATAAGAGAAGGCTAGTCGACGAAGACCGGGAAACTTGTGCGTGGAAAACCGGAAGAAAAAGATGGCAGTCCAAGGAGAGAGGAGAGAGAAAGTTCCCCGGAGAAACTCGCCAGTCCGTCTCCGGTGCTTCAAAGTTATTCCGAAGAATTATTGAAAGTCTTCGACCGTCTGCAGCTTCCACCAACCGTCCACACCCCTCGAGGTCCTCCACGAGGTATCCTCGAGCTGACTGCAGTTTTGCCAGAGGTAGCAGCGAGATAAGGCGACCACCGCCTCTCCCGCGCCCACTTCCGGCCTAATGAATGGGATCTTAATGGATGCCGCGTTGTTTACGATCCGAGTTTCTCCGATTAATTACCGGCCGTAGACGCGGGCACCGGTTAACACGGTGAACGGCTAACTTTCTGGAAGGCTCGCGCGGGCGATCATCTAACCGTGAACTACGAAAAAGAGGAGGCTCAAGGAGCAGGAAGAGGATGGCTGGTCCAAGATGGCGTGCTACACTCGAAGAGAAACGCCAAGGCGAAGGCTCGCCAGGCGAGAGAACAACTTTCTACCGGGATCCTTCAGAATTTCTAACAAATTTTTCACTTCCATCGTTCCATCCCTCTTGAACAGACGGATTGAGATCCGAAAACTACGTAGTTGCCTCGAGCAAATAACACTACTGCTGTGGATGATCGACAGAGTTTTCAGGAACGAAGAGTAGCCAGTTTTAGTGCTTCCTTTCGTGTTTACCTCGTTTATGTGGATCCTTACAGAGCCATAGGCTAGGAGATGTATTTTGATGATCGTACGCATGGATTTACGTGTAGTTCTTTCGAATGTATTTGAAGCGAAGGATAAGCTAAAGGAGGAAATTTGATTGCTTTTTTTAAATTAAATTCTACTAGTTTAGAGTTTAACTTTTATTTTATTCGAGTTGGAAGAGATTTAACATTTGATTTTTATATAAATATGTGTATATATTTTTGTATTTCATGTAGATAAGTATGCAATTTCATTATTGCCTTCGTAAAGAGTTCTACACATATCATGATACAAATATCGCACAACAATAGTTCGTTGTAACAAACGGATCTTTCATTACAAGGGAATACCATTCGCTTAAAACTGCAATCAATATCTTCGTTCTACCAATCAGAATATCGAAGATAACAAAGATCTCCAAGAACCAACATCTCTAGTCACTCGAAATTCCCAAGGATTCCACAAAGTACAAGAAAATACGAGTGTATAGTTGCAGGCATAGCTAAACTCTGAACATCTCGATTCCTTGTACCGGAGATAAAGGAACGATTGTCCAGGAATATCGGTGGGGAAGAAATCCGCGGAACGCGACTGCAGCGGTGAATTTTACTTTTATTGCCGGTGCATCCGTAGAAGAAAGCGAGCTTTTATCTAGCTCGCGTATTCCCGTTGGGCTTGCAACGAAAATTTTGTGAACTGCGTCGCTAGTACACGGAGAAAGAAGAAAGAGAAACAACAGGCACGAGGGAATGGAAGGGAGGAAGAGGAGATATGAATAGGAGTACACGCGTTAGATCCTCGTCCGTAGAGCCACAGCTGGAGAAACCAGTTGCAGCGGATTCTGTGGCATTAACCGATAACAACTTTGTTTGCCCTTTCCTCTTTTCACCGCAGACAGGCAATTCAGCTTCCTATCGCCGCGCTCCGTGGACTTCATTCATGCACTGTTCGCGGTGTCACGATGTTCCTTCCAGTTCCGTTCTTCTCTGTGGATTAATATCCCACTTTCTTCTGTTTTATGTGAGACAATATTTGGAGTAGGTTTTGGCAAAGCTTCTTTTACAGCGGACTGAATTTAGAACTCTGGTGAATTAATCTTTGGGCAGTATAATATCTTCTTAATTTTAATAATTTTCCAACACAAGAATTATGGGGAATTAAAAAATATTTGCACGTTATAAGCAATAAGAGGACTTTACGATTTACAATCATAGTTTTCCTGCTGGATATTCAACATACAAGATATGAATAGACACCTACAGATTTGAAATATATTATTATTAAATTTGATGAACAAAATACTTATCTTACGTTAATAATAATTGGAGTATAAAATATATCGTCAACCGCAAGCAGAAAAATTAACATATTATAATAAAACCAAATATGCAAAAACCCATCAGACTCGTAGAGCCAAGGCGCCAAATTATTCGCATTCCCCATTCACCCTCCAGTTCCAGCTTTCGCCCGGCATCTAACAACCCTTTATAAAAAAAGGACCATTCCATTACACGTTGCACGCGTCCATACACGAACGACACTTACATTTACACTTGCCAGGGACGTGTAAAAATTCCAGTAAATTCGCGATCAAAGAAACAATTTCGAGAGGGGGTGGTCGGCGAGGGTAGGTCGCTGGCGTGGCACAAAGGGTCGATTGCTACCCGATATCGCGCTGGTAACTCGATTCCAACAGCTTTTCATATTTATAAGCGCGGGCTGCGCGAGGCCGTATAGAGGAAAGAACGATTTTTCCAGCACAGTTGACGGAGTAGTTCGCGCGACCAAACAGATAGAACAAAATGAGAAAAAAGAACGAAAAGAAAGGAAAGAAGAAGACACAAAGAAAAAATGGAGGAAGAAAGACGAGGGAAATAGATCCGTGTAGAACGCGTGTATAATGGCTTGTGTGTGTCTTTCAGACTGGCCAACCGGTGCCGGCAACCCCCGTGCAACGTTACCAGGTACGAAATTATTGTATGATACACAAAGGATAACCGCGGTCTCTCGATGATAGCCGGTCCCCGCGTCGAAAGGGTTAGCAGAGCATACTGAAGTGCTTTCCCATTGGTCCGGGGGAACACGGTTGCACCGTGTTTGCAGTGTTCAGAATGGACGAAGGACCCCATTGTCCCGGAGAGCTTGTTTCTATGCAGATGAGATATACGAGCACCGACGGATGAACGGACAGACGGACGGAGATTCTCTTTCCTTCGTTCCTCCACGCTTCTCTTCATCCTATATCCCGCTATTCGTGGTTTCTCTTTTACCCCCCTTTCCTCATCCGGTCCAAGCTTCTCGTATTCTGGTTCTCGTTCGTAACAGCTTGTTCGCGCGTGAGCTTCGAACGAACCTCGTTGTTCGACGGGCTTCCAACGGGAAACTCAACCGAGGCGGTTTATTACTGCGACCGTAATAAAGAATTAAGGCGAACGTCGCTGGTAAAAATACGGTCGTTTAGGGGTGCTTTCGTAACCTCGTTTTGGGGTGGTTAATCCCGCCTCGAGCGGTAATTCGTGGTCCGAGTGGACACCCTTTTGACCAGAGGATTTTTTTCTAGTTTTTTTCTTGCTTTTTTTCAAGGGTCGCTGCGAGTGGGATGTACATGTCGATCTCTTGATGGGATTTTCGGGATTATTTTTCAACCGCTTTGAATATGAATTTTAAATGAAATGTGTATGAAAGAGTAAACTGGGTTTATAACATGTGTTCTCCAGAATGAAATATACAACTGTTGTTAAGAATGAAAAATCAAAGAACAAAAGAGATATTCTCAAGAATATTTTATGCAACGCTTTATATAATATTTTATGTACCACAATTACGATATTAAACATGATATTTTACGAATTATTTTTCGACCGTTCTAAATATAAATTTTCAGTGAAATGTGCAGAGTGTGATGGTTGAAATAATAGGAAGAAATGTGAAAAATATCCTGTATGAAAACGTATATATAGACTATTGTTCTGGTATGCACGAATTAATTCTTCAAAGTATAAGCTGAAATGTTTATTATTTTAATTTTATTTCAATTCACAATTTCAATAAATAAACTGCCCTTTATTTTCTACTAAGTATTTTATCTGAGAGAAATTTTGTACTACAACTGTTCGTTTTGTAGAACTTGTTAATCCCATTCTTACCCATGTCGAGGATTTTACGTGAATCCTTACCGACGATCACAGGTCTCTTATCAGGAAACATCGACACCTGTCCCGAGCGATCGCATTCCACGAAACTTTCAGGTATCTCAGGTAACATCAAATTATCGAAGAATCAGGTCATTAGAAACAGGCCTGAAACACTACAAGTTCGACAACGTTGATCCGCTTTCCCCAAAAAGCCGTAAATATCCTACAGGTGAAACAACCTAGTCTCTATCGCTACATTAGATCAGGCTGATCATCGATGTGGAAAAGTCTCGTTTCGTGGAGAGAAAACGATGTTTCTTAAAGGAATGTTTGGGTTACATGATCTTGTATTAAATTTTACAAAATTATTGAGTATCAAGTTTCTGAGATGTTCCGATTAATATCTGCTTCGTCATCTGGAAGGAAAATTGGCTAACTTTTATGTTTCGATGCTCTAATATCAAAAATCTTAAATATCGATGTTTTGATTTCTATATAATATTTTACATTTATATGGTATTTAAAAATCGGAGGCGGAGTTGGAAGTTTTATCGCGTCTTCCAATGTAAGCTGTGTAAAAACGATCAGTACTGTTCCTGTTCATTATCTATGCGTAAAATACACAACTTTATAATCCAATATCTAACAATTTTAGAAAGAAATTCTAACAGTTTTACAATCTTAGAATCTTACAATTCTACAGTCTTATAACCCTACAATTTTACGTCGAATGGAATAATCACATGGCTTGCAATTTGTAGCATTCTCTTCTAGAATCTCACTTAACTAACCCCATAATATTACCCCAAATGTCCACTGTTTCATTCAGCTAACATTGAACTTCAACATTCAATCAACGATATATCGTAGATACATCAAAATTCATAGGATCCTCGTAACCAAACAACGAACCCCGAAAATTCCACATTGTCCATCTATGAGCCATTAAACGACTCAAAGACGTCAGATTTCCTTCCTCCTACTCTCATTTCCCTCCCCACCCCTTTACTCTTTCTGTGCGCAGGAGAGTCCGATCTCCGGTCCCGTCTTTCCATCATTTCCTCCCTGTCCCGTCTGGCTCTTTTCCTCCGTTGTTCCAGGACACTGGTTCCGTTCTGTTCCTCCCTCGTTCAGCCGTCGCGGAAGCAGAGACGAGCGCGAAAGGGACGAAAGGGGTTGGTCGGTGGGAGTTGCGGGGGTTGGAGCGAAACCGACTCCCGACCGACGCTCTTTCCTCTCCGTTGGCTGGAAAAAAGAGCGAGAATGCGCGGGGATGCGCGATCCCCCGTCCACGACAGTTGCTAATAAGAAGGCTGGCTTCCGCCAGTCGCGATCTCTCGACTTCTGGCACAGCGAACTGAAAAATAGACCGGCTGCTCCCGCTTCGAGATGAAGAATAAAGAAAAAAAAGAAAGAAAAAAATAAAGAAAGGAAAAAAGAGATACGAGAGGGTGGAGGTTAAAAAGCGGGTTGGACAAGCCTCGTCGCGGGACAGCTTGTTATTTCTATGCAGATTCCCGGCACGGATTCGCCATGATAACATTTTAATCGAGAGTCGGCTGGATCCAATTTGGCTGGTTGCGTTGACTAGAAATTGATATCGCGTGGGGCATTAGCGGCATTAGAGCCGACCGTTTCTATGATTAACAGCTGATTTAATTAAAACTGATGTGCTCCGCCAATGCGCGTCGAGCTTGTACAGCGCACACGTCCCAATGCGCCTGATGAGCGTTGGTTTGGGATTTTAGATTTATTGCATTCGGGAATTTTTCTGCTTTCGTTATGTAGAAGGGAGTTGATGTATGGGAGGAACGGGATGATTATAATTGAAATTCATATTTTTGTGACTGTGGTTAGTAAAGAAGTGGAATTTGAAAGGATTTGTTATATCTTCTGGAGATTCTAGATGTTACAGCGAACTCTTTATTTTTCCTAACATAATTTTGTTTTTAACATAAAATTCACACTGTGATAAAAAGAACCAACAATGAAGGGTATAGTGAAAAACGAAATTGTTTCCATCGTTCACAAATTATAAAGCAAGTACTGTACTGTTATCTGTATCTCTATATTGTTTATATTTTTAGACTATATTATTATTGTTTATTTTTTAAACTAATATTAGGATTGAAAAATCAGATGTAAAAAAGAACATAATATTACTTTATGATTTACATTATTTCAATTTTCCAAAATGCATATTTCAAAGAATAACAAAATAATATTCCAACATAATTCATTTCCATATAATTCAAAGTACCATAAAATCACTGAATTTCCGCAAAGGAGAAAGTTATGAACATTTATAAATTTGTTCATAAAGTTGTTCTTCATCGATGAAATGAATACAAGAAACAATTTTCACGTCATCGATACTGTTATAGCGGTATATTTACTAGAGGTTAATTAACTCCCCGAATTACGCAAGAAGTCAGTATGCCTTCAGAAAATTAGTAAAGCTCATACGATCCTCGATGCCATTTCTCTTGGCAGAATTACTGTATCTTAAGAGGAAATTCAATTGCTGCGTAGAATTCCTTCTTCTTCCTCTACCTCTCTCTTTCTCATTTTTTACAAGAAAAATGCGGTCATTGTTCGTCTTCATAATTTTCTATCACCCGAGGGAGCGCCGTGCGTTTGTAATTTGACGGTAATGGCATGACGACAGTCTTGAGAAGGGCACTGACGAGCACGCGAAAGGATTTTGCATCGTGTCGAGATGTTTCTTGGCAACGGCGTGGGTGTCTCGAGTGAATGTTGCACGAGTCACTTTGCATATATCGGCGACCATTGTGCCAGGCTTTGATGTATGCTCGCGCGTTCCGGACACGCTGACGAATGGCCCAAGTTAATGGAAAGATTGTGTTTAAGCGACTTAATGGCTGTTGATCGATTACTCATCTTCGTCATTTCTACGTTATTGAGTTATTCATTTTTCTACAGTGGATCTTTCGATTTTTAGTCTATTAAGAGCTTTGGAATCCCACGTGAGACTTGATACGTGGGAGTTTGAACATTGGTAAATTCGAATAGGGAGAAATTACGTTGGAGAGATATTGCTAGACTCAGATGATTTATGCAAATTTATAGAACGTAAGATTTCAAAGGTATAGATATCCGTTTTTAATGGATTTATAATTGCTAATTTTATTAGCAGCAATTGGAAGTATACAACGATTCTTTTTATTTTCTCAAGTTTGATTAGGGTAGGAGTTTCATATCACGCGAGAAAATTCCAAAAATTGTATAATTAAATATACGATGATCTTAAAACTCACCTAACCAAAATGAAATAAAAAACCAGAAACCTTAAACTTTTCCACTCAAGTTGACAACCCAGGTACTGCATTACTCGTAACCTTCAAAATATAAAAATAAATTATAATATAATAATATAAATTTTTTATAAAACTGATATATTCGATGATTTCAAAAACCAAGAAAGACAAAGTAGAATACGAGGAACCTGAAACTTTCCTAAACAAGTCAACGACCCAAGTACCACATACACTCGTGATCTCCAAAACCCAAGAGACCGTAGTCACACACGTGTCACGGAAGGAACATGGAAACTCGTTTAGGTCCTTGGAACAAGGCGCCACTGAGCCTAGTGACTTACTAATTTATTAACTATCCCATCTTGATTTATTACACCGACCCGTTGCTAAACGACGCCGGCAGAGGCTCAATTGGAGCCGTCGTCGTCCGAATGAATATTTAAACGTGCGATTAGAATTCGCGCGAGCCGAGTAGCCAGCGTGCAAAAGACTCTTCGTCCTGCCCTGTCCGCGAATTTATCCGGCTACTCGGATGCAACGAACGTGCATTAGCATTAGCATTTCGCGCGCGACTCGACTCTCCACGGAGGAACGTCGCGTCGTCGCGACTTTAAAAAGGACACACAGAAGCAAGAAAGAGAAGAGAAACAGAGAGAATTCTCGCTTTCTGTACAGATTCTCCTCGACGTGTGCATAAAAACCGCGCGCATCTCTTTTTCCGGCAAGTTTCGCTCGGACTTTCCCCGTCTCTATCGTCCGTCTTTCTCGTCTCTTTCATCCGGCAGGGCACAATGCAAAAATTGCTCGACGGCCGCTCCATTGTCCCGCATAAACGTTACAAACTTGCAAAATTGAAAAACGCCGCGTTTCAATGCTTATATTATACATACACGCGTACACGTTTTCTATATACACGGTCACGTGGGTAGCGTATCGTGTATGTGTATATGAACAAATACATTCACGTGGATAGATGTGGGAACACGTATACAGAAGCAAAAGAGATACGTAGGAAAAGAGAGAGAGAGAGAGAGAGAGAGAGAGAGAGAGAGAGAGAGAGAGAGAGACTCACCGAGGAACACGAGCATAGAGAACAGTCGATCGTTATTCCAGCGAACCCTTCGTTCCAGCACGCTCGCTCGCGCAGCCAGCGGATACAGGGAACGATGACAACGATGACAATGGTGACAATGATGAGTATGACGAACATGGGGTCCCCGTTGGTACAATGGTCAAGTCGCGAGGCTGCATAGATTTTTCCTCTCTTTCTCCTGTAAACTCTGTGTCGCCGCATCTCTCCCTCTGTTCGCTCTGCATCGAAAATCATTTCGTTGGAACACGAACCGTATTTGCGCCGCGGCTGCTCGATTGTTGCTTCCTTCGAAAGCGCACGTCCACTGTTCTGCCGCTATTATTTATCGGAGATTATATTCGGTGGGGATTTTCCGGGCCGATGCGATCGGTTAGAAATTTTTTGACAGCGCGTTTCGGTTGTTCTCCGACAAAGATTCGAACGGTTTTGGTGGACGGCGCGGAATTAGCCGTTGCGCCGATGATAGCATGGAAAAATGGACAGAAGACATAGAATGACATTTTTTTGTGGAGGTCGCAGTTTCGTGGGAAATCGAGTTCGAAAATTCGTGTAGCGCTCCATCGACTGGCCTTCCATATTTTTTTCTTTTTATCTTCGTTTTTTCAATGCTGCAACTATGCGTTATTGTTACACATTGGTGTTACACGTGAGATTTTTGAAAATATGATTTGATGTTTCTTTCGTAGGATTAATTGGACTAAATGAACGCATAGCGGACAAATTTTGAAGTCTCTCGAAAACGGAGCCCTGTAGTAAGAAACTTTATTCCACGTTATCGACGTAATTCACGTGAAATCGTTGGTAGAAATCGATTTTAAACAAAACTTTCGGCAAACACGCAGAGTTTGACGAGAATGGTAATTTATATAGCTACTGTACAAAATTCCAACTAGAACTGTTAATCCAAATGTTATGAAACGTAGCCACGAGTTTCGTGTGCGCTTCAATTACATCAAGTTCTTGTGGTGGGACAACTCAGGCTACCCAGCCAACAAAATTCTGTCCCCGAACTCGAAACACAATTTTCCTTGGGATTGTGTCGTTAATGTTTGTGTCGTTTAAAATTACCCCGTTTGCTGAAATTCGAGTGTAAGATGCATTCAAAGTATTTAGTTCAACGACTACAATTTGAGAAGTAAGATTAGGTTAAGGTAGTTCATAAAGCATTGCAATTTGTCAGCAAAACTCTTTTGTACACGATTTAAAACGTACGAAACATTTCTTCGTGAATCGAGTTTTACGACTGAGCAAATTTTCCATTCGAATATTTTCCTGATATTTAAGTAAAACATCTATGTAAATATTCTTACATTCTACATATAAATATTTTTCTTCGCCGCTTTATCATGAAAAAATTGGGAAAATAGTATGAGTGTGTAAATTCGAAAGTTTTTTGCCAATTGTTTGAAAAAATAGTAGCAGTTTCTTCCTTTTTAGTAAAAATTAATTCACCAGAGATCTATAAGCCTAATACATACTTGTATCTGCCTTTCTTTCGTTCCTTTATTAGAGCTAGCAATTGTTATTTCCCAGTGGATTTAAACTTGAATAATTTTTCTAGCGGGATAAGTAGCTTTATTATTCTCAATCGCGAGTTCTCACGGTTCGATTGCGGTAAATCACATACTACGTAGTCCCCTTAATCCAATCCCCATGGAATTCTCGTGGCAAACAACCCTTCAGTGACCAAAGTAAACGTCCAACTAACAGGAATCAATAACTATCCAAATCACAATAGAACAATAAACATTATGCGACTGCACGCCTATGGTTAGTCTGTGCGTGCGCATAAATCGGCCCGTAATTAGATAATTGTTCGATAATCCTACCCTAGAGTCGCATACACAGGGATCTAGTTTGTAACTCAAGGGATTTATACACTATTCTATCCCTAAAATGAATTATACAAACTAATTCTCAAATATTTAGTATTTCGTATTCGAAGGATTTGCACTCTCTGTGTAAATGTGTTTTTTCTGACATAATTTATGAGGAGACTCTCAAATATAAGATTTTATATATGTAGTCATATTAGTTAATCGCTATAACACCGTAATATTATCATTAGTATTTTCTGTTTCGTACAGTTTCCATATTTATTACGATTTTTACTTTCATTCTAGCTATTAATATTACATTAACTTTTTCTTATTTCTTCCTTACGACTGTATGTCATAAAAAAACTGGAAGAAAATTAATCAATTAAAATTAAATTTACTTCTTTTATTTTCAAAATTTTCTGAGATACGAGATTTTATTTCTAATATCCTATATAGTATCTTTGTATTACCATTAGCATTTTCCGTCTTCGTGCCATAATCTTCACCTTTAATTTCATTTTTATTTTAATTTTTTTCATCGGCGTCATTTATCTTCATTGCTCTAAGTTTGTCTCCTTTCTTCCATATAATTCTGTAAAAGGCAGCAACGTTTACCCTTAATTCCTATCTTTATTTTTACTTTTAATTTCATTTCTGTCTGTATTTTTTCCCGCCGCCGTCATTTATCTCCATTCCTATAAGATCGTCTCCTTTCTCCCTCGAAATTCTATAAAACTTAACAACGTCCATTTATTGTACTAAAAGTACTCAACCGTCGTTCCACTGATAGCGTTATTTACCTACCAAGTAACTTTATTGCACTCGCTTTAAACAACAGTACCGCGTACTCAAGCACTTATCTACACCTCCGAAACACAAATAACGAAACGAAAGGGCCGAAGTAGCCGTCCGGAGGATCTTTCGCCAGTCACTTCCGGCTATCTTTCTCGAGGATCGCTGTAACGAGCGCAGTAAACGTTGCTTTCGAAGGGATACAGCCCCCAACGCGAAGATATTCTGTCTTCTCCGGCGAGCATCGTGCGAACGCATCGAGAATGAGAGCTACGCAACGAGGGGAGGGGGTGGCGCGAGGCTTCAAATGCAAACTAAGCTTTTCGCCGCGGGTCTAATAAATGTAAACCACCAACCCATTGTGATGAAGCTCCATTGAAAAGTTTCGTATGGGCCACCCTTCTCATCCCCACTCCCTTGGCCACGAAAAGCCCCGAGGGTGGCTGACCGCCACTCACCCGTTGTCCACCCCCGCGGCTGGATGGATTTACGTTTGTGTGTCGACACAAAGCCACCCCGCGAACTTTGCAATTTTCTCGCTCGTCCTCACCGCACTGGCCCTTCTCTTTGTCACGCAGATTTTTTTCTTCTCTTTCTGTTTCATCCCCATTTCGAGATACGCGATCACGTTAGGCGCAGCAGGATACTGTGGAGTTTGAAGGTTGAATGGAGATACGAAGTTTTCAGTTGGGTTTGTGACCAAGTTATGGCGTGTAGGATGTTAAACTACCTCCGAGTTAAGAAATTAAACACTTTCTGAGTGATTGAGTGCTTTTTAGTGTACTTCGTGGAGGAAATATATCGTAGAGATGGATAGAAAGTGGGAGATTGTGTTGTTTTTAAGAAATTGGATAGATTTTACGAAATCAACTATCCTATGTTTTGTGTAATTAGGTAATTTGTTTTCTTGGGTAGAATGATAATCGGAATTAAGAATTTTCTGCATGATTGGCTACATTGCGTTTTATTTCACGGAGAGGCTGTGTTAAAAATTTCTCCAATTTTAATTTAATTGTATTTTAAGATACTTTTTTGAAATAAATTGCTTATATCGTTGAGGAATTTAATTGTATTTTAAGACATTTTTTTAAAAATAAATTGCTTATATCGTTGGGGAAATAACCAATTTACTTTATTTGTACTTTAATATTTTGATATTTTATATCCAACAAGGCAAGCAGCGAGGCCATGAAATATCACAAGATTGGATTTCATATACGTTCCCAAATATCGAATAATTATTTTTTGAAAGCGTTGATATACTCTTCATGTAACATAGTATCATTTTTATATTATATTTTGTATTTGTTATATCATGACTAATCACACATGGTATACAAATGTTCACGTGCTACGATCTACACAAAGAATCTACATACCAAAAATGCTTTCAGTTCCTATATAAATTACCATAACGAAAGGCTCAAGATAGGTCCTCCATCACCACTGGACCTTCACTATCGTAAGATTTCAATTATCATAATTTACCATGGAATTTTTGCCTGCATTCAACTAGACGCTACATAATACTTTCACCTATATATCTCATCGGCAGACAAACAAGCGAACCACCGAAACAAGTATTCGACTCTCACGAGATCAACACCCGCTTCCGCCATTAATCACCGTGAAATAATCCAGTCGAGCCTACCAATAACCCGCTCGGAAAGTGTCTCGTCCAATGATTAATTGCCGAACAACTCGAAGATAATTAACATTCGTGAAGAAACAGTCGGGCCAGGCCAACCAAGCTGGAAGGAGACGTCGAAAAAGGAGCGAAAGAAATTGTTGAAACGCCGGTGGCACTCGTAATTACGCAAAGCTGAAGCGGAGAAATCTAGTTTCGCCGGCGTTTCCTCTTCTATTGGTTGGTGAATAAAGTTCACAGTGGAATCGACTCTGGAATTATTACGTTCGATCGTGTGCAAGGCTTGCTTTTCGACGGGCCGGTGCAAGCGGTTTGCACCTGTACATTCGGCGAACGCGCGAGCAGTCAGGACACGCTGTGCTCGTTGTTTAATTTAATTAGCCGGCCAGCAGCGCCGAGGTTATCCGCGCTTTCGGTCTTGTTATGGACCCCCGACACTGGCCACCTGCGGTCCGTGGCGGACTTGGCCTGCGGCGCGAATTTTCCGCTCGAGAATAATCGATCCAAACGCGCATGGACCTAGGTTTAGTCAGGTTTGAAACAGATCCGATTGCAGACACGGTTCGATGGATCGTTTGAGATTGAAACGATACTAAGGCGATACACTTAAAGAAAAATATTGGAAAAATGTTTTTACATATTTTTGACACTAGAATAATTGACAATAGAATAATTATAATTGAATTGTTATGTATTCTTAATATACTCTTGATAAATATGATATTTGTCTCGAGATAATATTCTCAATACTCGACCGTATTGTGATCCTATGATTGAGATAGCATATATTTTAACGAATCGATTCTTGGATTTGAATTGCTGCGAAGCATTAGTGCGATTGTTTCATGAAACAATAGCGGAGATGCAGATGTGATCGTTTCGTGTTAGGTCGGGAATTAAGTAAAGCGGTCTGATGTTTTGATTGGTACATATTGCAAATTTCCAAGATTGGAAAGCAAGCATAGCTGAAAACGAAAGGTTTGATCTTTTGTACTGAATAGCGTAAAGTATATGCTTATATATTAAAAATTAATCTTAAGATTATTATAGTGCAACGAAAATATTGAACTTTGAAAATAATAATTTAATCACTTTTATGTGGCCATTTAATTTTTTCGTATATTCAGACAATTAATGTTCTGAATCAGTTGTCTGTCACATTAAAAATTCCTCATAGCGTAATTGCGAAACTGAATTTATAAACTCATCTCCAAATTAAAAAATAGTTTTCAGTTAATCCATCTAAAGATCCACTGTCGAAATAGGATAGAATGGTTTCAAAATATTTGCCAAAACAAACCATGGAATAATAAACGAGTGCCACGCGAAACGAACGCGTCGTTAGCAAGGAGAATAAAAAGCGAGCGTATAATCGCAATATTAATAGAAGCACGTGTCAGGGTCTCTTTAATTAATACCCCAACAGCTTTTCAGCCACGTTTCACGGTAGCTACCTGCGATGAGCTTTTTATGCCCGATATTATGAGCCTCCGACAAGCTGCAGGGCTGATCAATCTTCTTAATGGTTATTGTTGGGTTCACGGGGCTCTGACATGACGTGCCACGCGGTCCCGGCGCGGTTACTTTGCCTCCAAGCCCCGTCCAAAGGTGTCTGTCATTAATAGTGAACTGATACGACGGCCTTTGTGTACCCGTACAAACAGACCGTCGAAATTTGTACAGATCTCCACGCTAATTTCGTCACGATACTTCATGAAACGTCGATCAACGAATTGCACGTTTAAGAGGGCTTGCAAATAAATTGGCTAAGCTTTGGGGAAAATAGAACTCACGAAGAACACACGCATCTTGGTTTATTGAAAATTGTGTTGGTGGAAATTGTATTCATTTGATTTTAAATGAGGAACATGAGTACATTCTTCAAGTTCTACTTCAGAATTTACAATGGCGAAGTTTTGCTTTAAGTTTCGTAATTAAAGTGACAAAATAATAGGATAAACGAGATCGACGAAGAATACATTCTACTCCATCGAAGTTTATGTTGAAGAAGATTTTATTTCTCGTAACTTGAAATATCGAAGAATAATTCTAATATCTTATAGCATTCACGTACTATTTATAATTAAGATCAAATTTATTAAACTTCGTATCATTTACTACTATTCTATCTTCATATAACTACAGAAATTTGATATCTACTATGAAACTGCAACTGTAGAACCTGATAAAAAAACGCTTCATTGGGAAATAAAGTATATGCAAATACTTTCTCTAACCACTTTACATGTATATTCCACTTTCTTCCTTCACTGCGTATACCAGGTAGACTCGCAAAAAAGAAAAAAAAAGAAAATGGATAAAAGAGAGAAAAACGCGGAAGCAAGAGGTAGCGTGCGATTTCCTGAGAGGGTATCAGCGAAACTTTCGAACTGTTATCGGCCGCGGAATCTATGAATGGTTGGACCTAAGATTACATTACGCGATAGCCGTGCTATGAGACGCCTCCGGCTAAAGGTAAGAGGGATGAGAAAAAAGACGCGTAGGAGGTGCAGGGTGGTTGTATTAGCGAGCAGCGTTATAACGAACGAGATTAAAGGGATAAAGGTTCCAAGATGTTTTACGACGGCGGACATGAAACTCCGTTGTGTCCTAGGTCGTAAAAGTTTGACGCGTTCTCAGGTGGTTGGAAGAGGATGGAAAAAGACAGAAAGAAGGGCGAGGGAAAGGGAAAAAATCGGAGGACCAGTCAACGTTAAGCGCGCTTTAAAAGATTCTACCGGCGATTTACAGTTGTTGCAAAGAAAGTAAACCGACGCCACTGGTAATTTTATGACCAGATAAATCTGATTATTTATGATTCCATGGCGTTTTAAGCAGCTTAAGGCCTGGTTACGGATACGCCTCGCTCGTGCATGCTTATTCGGAATAGAAATCCTTGTTCCTGGAAATATTGGAAAGTAGGGGAATACCTTTACCATAGGGGAATAATATAATATTTGAAAAGAGATTTGTATTTATCCAAGTATCATGTGATATCAAAGGTTTTTCATGCGTCTATTCGATTTCATTGTTGGTAAAAAATCACATTAAACCATGGATGTTTATGCATACACGTATTGTAAATATTGTTAAAGAAATGAAACGTGATCTATCCAGGAATGAATATAGGTTTAAAGTTAGAAGAGAATAATTATGTACTTCTTACTTTTATTGAAAAATATTCATTCGTGGTAATATTGATTGTATTTTTTTTTTTTTTTTTTTTGGAATCGATATCGTAATTTTTTACGTAATATTTCTCGAAGTGAGACGAAGGTAAAAGATATAGGATCTGAGAGATTTATTCCTAAGTATCGTTTGATTTCAAAGGTTTCTTATACGCAAATATTAATATTGTTAGTTATCAGTAGACGTTTATATCTTCTACACAGATAAATAATTACATAAAAATATGCTTTACCTATGTTATCACTTAATTGCACATCTGTTTAAACTGTACATTTAATACTTTTCTATTAGCGTAATTTTTCTGGAAATTTTAACAAAAATTTTGCCAGACAATTGAAACCAAGTTTTTGCAGGTGACAAATGTAATGCGGAATATATTGAATGAATGTTTCTCTGAGCAAGGGAGCGCTCGTTACAAAACATCAAATAATAATATCTGCAACACATACACAACTTAATATTACACTATAATAAATAGAAATTAATACATTAAATGCTACTAGCTATCTACACTAGGTTGATGTTCATTTCAAATTCTATACAATATTACTCTCTTTCTCTCTCTCTCTCTCTCTCTCTCCTTCTCTCTTTCTCTCAATTGTGCATAATTAATATCCATTTGGTAGAATATGTTAACATCAAACATTACATGCATATATATCTGCCTTTGTTACAATGCTAATGAAATTCTTACACACCGAGACATATTCGCAGTAACTTAACACGTATAACATTCGACCACGTCAGTGTTAGTTTTCATCGATTAGCCCTTTAACTTCTATAGATGTTATACACACGGTGAATGTCATTGATGTAGGCCATAGACTGATGGATGCCACACACTTGTATTTGCGCGCGAAGCGTAAGTGGAAACAACGCAACCGTCGCGGTAGCGGGCATACATGTGTATATTCCTGTATACGTAGCAGTAGTGACAAAGAAATGTAACGGTTAGGAAAGTAAAATATACATGCGCTGGGAGAATATTATATGTGCAATTGTATCCATTTATTTATATCTTTAATCGCGAATATCAATTATTATAACCACAACGTGAACACAATGGCCAGATAGTAGGCAGATAAAAGAAAATTTGAAATCGATACATTATGAATTTTAGTAACTTTTGTACTAACAATCCTTCACCATGTTGATAACAGTCATTTATTCTGTGGTACATATCATATTTATTCATCGCTCTTATTAAACCTAAGTCCATTTTGAAAAATTATAGTCTCTTTTTATACTTTTTATATTATAAACTTTTGTTTCGTCCTTCACTTTGTATGAACAACTCAGGAGTCATATTGATCAACTTTAAAAATTAAAAACTAGAGAAGAGATATACGAACACTTTTTAAAATTTACCTCAGTATTTACGATTGCTTATTTATTATTTTTTAGAAGTTGCCTCGGTACTTGTCAAATATGCAAAAATATACAAGATAGAGCAAGGTATAATTATGGTAACGTATTTAGTAACATGATTATGGTAATGCTAATGAGATTTCAAAATGTTTCGTATAACACACATAATATAGTCATAAAAACATGTCTATAAGCGTTCAAATACTTTCATGAGCCACTATACGTATAAAACACAGTACACAATAAATTTTAGAATACCTCTGCAAAGTAACACCGGTGGTCTGCATTTTTCTTCGCGACGAAAGAGTCACGAGCTCGCAAAGCCGCGTTAACACAGCGGAATTCGGGACAAATGTAGTAAATTGGCGTTCGTTTCGTGGGCGAGATGCGTGTTTCACGTCAGCTGGCACGGAATAAAGCGGACGTTCGCAATATGGAGGATCTTGCCCCGCGAACGAGTGTCAAAGAGGCGGACGACGAGCGATCGTAAACACAATTAGCGTCCCACAGCGGAGAGCTATGCATAACGCGGCCTCGGTCTCTCGTATTTACCGAAATTTAAGGCCCATCGCGGAGCGCTTAATTCCCTTAATTAAAATTCTGACTGGCCGTGAAGCGGTTAAAAATAAGACGACCTCGGGCCGCGCGTTTATTCGCGGTGGCCGCAGCCACTGACGAATATTTCCTTCGCCAGACTTTCGTAATTCCTTACCCAACGCGAGTTTTTCGTACGCTGCTCGCTATAAAAATGGCCTGCATTTGCACACGAGTTTCCAACTTCGGTTGTTTCAGGCAAGTTGTCCGAATGATTCTTTGCAATTCGTATTACATTCGATATTTCATTCGAATCTATTTCCATTCGCTTATAAGCTGCTTTCGAAAGCTACTCATTATATCTAAGCATATTTTTGCATCTTCATAACCAATGTTTTTTATACAAATTGACATTATTTACATTAGCCCATTGAGGATGAAGCAGTAGTTCATCATAATCGTATTATAATACCTATACTTATTCTTTTTCGCAAAATTGTACAATCTAAATGGTAGTGACGAAAAAGATATTAAGCCAATTCTTGGATTCCTTTGTCTTAGCTACAACGTTAACAAACAGAATTTCATAATGTAAATTGATTAAAAGAAATTTTGATTAAAATGTTGCATTAAAGCAACGTTGGCCGGTAATGGATTAAACCAATTTCTAATGTAAAAGAGTATATTTTGTATTTATTGCACTGTAAATGTGAAATAAACGAAACAAAGTAAAATGTCGAGACCAGGTCAACGTAGGACTGTAAATAGATATTTTTTAGACAGATTTTAATTTGTCCTTTTCTGTTTGTTTCAGGTAAGTTGGAATGCAATATAGTTATTGCGGAATTGAGTTTTTAATGCTATGGAGTTTCTGAATATGCTAAGATTGGAATTAAGGTAACGTTGGGTTTGTAAATTAAGTAAAACATTACAAGTAGACTGCGAATATTTATTCTATGTATTATTATGGACACAACTATAAAATAAAATTTATAATAAGTATTATTTCATAACAGATTCTATACTGTGGATATTTTTTACATTTATTTTGCAAAAATTTGCAGTCTATATACACTAATTAACTAATATATTTATATATGATTATTTATCTTAAATAACGTTAAAATCTTCTACGAGGATAAAAATTAGAAAAATCCATTTCGAAATAAATATAAATTATCTCCTTTTATAAACAAGTGTTCTACAAAGTCCATTAGTTAAATCTAAACTGGAGATTATAGATGAAGGTCCTCGACATATCTGTCAGCTTGTTTGTAATGCTTGATCAAAGGTGCTAACAACAAAAATGCGAATATTACGGGATCAGTATGCCTGTCTCGTTTGTTCACGGTCGATGGATTAATCGTAGAAGCAAACTGTTTAGAAAAGTAGCTACAGCAACCTGAATCGCCCTGTGTGTTCCAGACACCATGTGTATCGCGTAACGCTACGTTATCAACAGTTATCGGAACTTGTTTAACAAGTAGGGCAACTTGAAGTCAAAGGGCTGGTAATTAGGGTTTCATAGATCTCGTGATGCATTCGATGCTCCGATAAACTCGGTGGCAAACTCGAGTAATTGCTAATCAATTTCCATATTATTGCATTACACCATATTATCGCAATGTACACCGTTCGTACAACTTCGTCACTTGTTTCACCGAATTTGTGTAACTTTCGTCCATCGAATTTTAGTCTCAACTGTGTTTTGTTAGCCTACAAATTTAGAGAAATGTTTGCCTATACGAAACAATGAAAGTTTTATTGGAATTTTCTATTAGGTTGTCCGAAAAGTGTCTTTCTTTTACAGACACGTCTTTTACGTCTTTTACAAACATGAAACCTAATCTGTCGAACGTTGTAATCTTTATCTTGATAGAACAAAATGGATCATACGTAATTCTATAAAATAATGTAAAACGGAAAATGTTGTGCATCCATTATTTCCTTACAAAACGAAAGAAACTTTCCAGACAACCTAATACATATTTAATATTTCATTCTTCCTCGTGTTTTCTCATTAACTGATAATTGGGATGGCCCTAATGACAAAGTGAAATATTTATTTTACCATGAAGAACGAACATTTTTTAGGTTCTATTATGGTTAACTCTGCATCGGGGAAATTTTAATTCATTTTGTAATGAGTTAAGGCTTGTAGGTACATATAAAAGAATATTTTATTTTCTGAATGTAGTAATTTTTGCTTCGCGCATATCTTTTCGCCTTCTTTATCCGCAGTTCAATAATCACTCAAATTATGCGTTCGTTATCTATCACTGTTCAAATGCACTGTTATTCATTTATCATTCATATTCTCACACAAAACAATCTTTTAGTCAGCTACCCCTATCGGGAAACCCTTATCAGACACAGACAATCTATACAACTCAATAAAACTCTCTTTTCAACTTCTCTTCTGGAAATTACTCCTCTAGAGGCATTCTTATGAATGTACATAAATGACACAACGTTATTCGTAAAACTGTGCGCAGCATCCGTTTCCAACCTATAAGATATTGGAGTGGATCGGTTCCACGATAAGGTACACTTCTATCTCGTTTTCTATGGGAATTTTCTCACCACCGGTTGTCGCAACGATCGTCATGGGCGGAAGTTTTCGGTGAATGTTTCACACGATTCCCGGGAATAGGCGTCCGTGATATGCGACGAGTGAAATAGCGTCTAGCGACGTTGAACATTTTTCAACGCGAACATTTCTCGCCCGTCGACGCGATGGTCCTCGTGGACGGCCGGAAGTCGGCTCCCCCGCGTCCTCGCCGACTCACTCGGACGTCGTCGAATTTTAAATCGATCTCTGCTTTCAAGCGAATTTGCGCCCGTTTTCCAAAAAGGGGCCACGGCGTGACGGCGATCTTATCGGGAATGTTACAGGAATTATTTGAGGTGGAAATTTACGTGGAAAGGTGATCGATGGATCTATGGTGGAATAATATCACTGATAGATGAGTATGATAGATGGATCTGTTCAGAGTGGAAGAAGAATTATTTTCGGAAAAGTTCGTCATTAATTATCTGAAATTGAATGGAAAAACTTGAAAAATAATGTGAAATTTCGATCATTAGTTTTATGCAATAGGGAACCAGCTGCTCTTATTAATTTCTGATCTTCATAAAGTTTATGGGGTTCTAAGATAAGATAACTATGTAAGTTATAATCAAATGGGAAATATGTCTTTCCACTCCATTTTGATTAAAACTTTCCTTTTATAGCTTCATCTAACATTCTCTTCTTTCTCATACTAATTTCTTTTCATGCTCTTTTATGAATAAAATCTTCATATGCATTGACACCATTAATACCATTTTATTAGGTCATTTCACAAAAAAAGAAATTTTTTCAGAAAATAAATTTCAAACTAAATTCTAAAAAAAGTGAGATCACTTGAGATGTTACGGCCTAATAATAAATCACGATATTATAATGAATTTTGATAGTATTGAAATTTTGTGATCTCTAGATGCATCAATTTCAACAGGAACCAGTGGAGTTTATCAATTAATACTTCGAAGCACTAATAAGCTTCCTGTGTCTGTGTGTCATCTATACATATCATTACCATAGATCAACACGTGTTATTTTCTGTTGATATCATTTTGACGAATGAAACGTGTCGTAAAATAGCTGCCAAGAAGCAAAGAAATCATGGACAGGTGACAATCCAATTTCGTATTCAAAATTCCTTGATTTCATCTCGTTGAGCGCGAAGCAAAATTATTTTCGTCTAAAGACGAAGGGATAAACGGAATGTGAGAGTAAAGCGGCAGTGTGTTCCAGGAGCAACCATGAATCTTTTAGCGGTGTGCCTTTTCACGGTAATTGCGTGGTGCCGTGGATAGTTAGCGTTTTCTGCCAACGATGGCTGGTTCTTCGTTTAATTGGCCAGTTAGACGGACGACCGGAAGTGCCGCTGCAGAAAAAGGCCATACACCTTCTGCCGCCTTTGTGGACGTATATCGACGATGTTGTCCATTTTCTTGTTATTAAAGAAATCGAGGGTTTTACGCAGGAGCTTTGTTATTTTCGTCCATATTGGAGAAATTCACGAGAACTTTAACTTTCGTAGTTTAAATTTCATGACTCGTTAACTGTTTAAAACCTTGGAATTCCAAGTTTCTTGAATTTTTAAGTATTGGAGAAGACTTCTTTCTCGTAGTCAATTTGTAGAAAATTTTAACTTCAATGATTTAAGTTTCAAGATCCATTAATTGTAGAATTCTAAATTTCTTTTGTTCTTAAATATTCGAAAGCCTTCGTTTATTATTAACTCTTATAATTGCTTTTACCTACGAAAGAATTCATGTAATACTATGATAATAGAATGTTTGAAGCTTAATGTTAATCCTGAATTATAAATCGCTCTCTGAAAGAAGACTGATGTTTTATTTCATTACCACAATCTAGACGGACATTTATGAAACGCCAACAATTAGACATCTGCAAGTATGAAATACAAGTCCAAGTATTAAAAACTCAATTAAAACAAAGATCACCTACGTTCAAATTAAAATTTCCATGAAATTCATTAACTTCAAATTGATTTTGTAAGACATTTTGTAAGTTAAAGGCAATAGAAGATTAATAAACTAAAATACTTTAAGAATCATCTAGAAAAGATTTAATAAATTAAAATATTTAAAAGACACTTCAACGACAAGGACGATTTCTCGCAAAAACTGTCTTATTCTCTCGAATGGTAAGAAAATTCCTTTGTATTTACATCGCTTGAACTCTGTTGACGTCGACACTTTATTATCGAAATTAAATCCATGTACACGCGTTTAACACCTGGTCCAGGACAACTTATCGACGCTACGCGACGCTAGAACCAGTCCATTACGAGCGTGTTCAATGCATTAACAATTACCTTCGATTACCGACCAGTCAGTCGTTCTGGATGACACGCAAACACGACGCCTAATCGCGAAAACAATTAGAAGCGAGGTGGTAGAGCTCGTCGTTAGGCAAACGAGAAGTAGAACGAGTCGCGTCGTTAATCCTGCGACGATGGTTGCGAGCTACGTTACTGATGTTCACTCATGACACACCATGCACCATTATTTTTGTGTAGTACTCAAACTTATTTAAATATTATATAATATTCCAGTACATTTTATGTCTTACAATATTTTTATAAAATCCAATACATATTTAAATATACTTTTTTTTATATTTCTCATTCATGAAAATAAATTTCTCATAATATAATTGTAATTTAATATATACATTTATTTACAAAAATAATTACAGTTCAAAATAACTGCACCAATCTACCAATAAACGCTCTGCACCTTTTTTGGACTTGTTGATTTACAAGTAAAAAGAAGTAGTTAGTTTAAAATTTAAGCGGTAGTTCAAGTTTGGAATCCCTATCTTAGTTACACGTATTTACAATTAATCTGTGACGAATGTTTTGTAGCAATCTTGTGCTATAGAAAAAATATTTATTCTTGTTGATCATTCAAACTTTTACTTATTTTTATGCTTAAAGTATGAAGTACATACCTAGTTTATTTATATACGTATAGATGTAATATTGTAGATTAAAGTTGATGTTACAAATTGTTTGAAATATAATAGTCATTGCGGTAAGAGTTAATCGAGATAATATTTTAGATAAAAGACGTGAATTAAAACAAGTATCTATACGTTGCTCAGATTGAAATTTCGTGCTGACGCGATATCCGAGAACGTACATCCGGTTAACAAACATTGACGCAGAGAGTACTGTCCAGTTCCGAATTGCTCTTAGTCAAACATCGATCGCATAAAAACTGCATAAATCGGCTGTCGAGTTCAACAACGGAAGCAAGGGTTCTGGCGACTACGTAACCAGCGTGCAATTTCCAATCACCCCTGTCGTTCATCGTAGCTATAAAAATTGCATAAATCGAGCTTCGGATCACCGAACTTCTCATCAACCGCCGATCTCTCGGTATTTCCCTGGAAACCACCTCAAACAAACAAGAATCGGTAATCACCGGTATAATTGACGGAACAAGCGTAGCCAATATGCCTCAAATTCCGACGCGTATTCTATAATGAACTGTGTATATAGAATATAGCTCTAAAAAAAGTGTATTTTTCAAATCGAAAAGCGAGGCTTAAAATTGTCGATGGTCGAAGAAAATTATTAATTTCTACAGAGTTGTCGTGATTGAATAAAAATCAGAATTAAATCGACGAGTGGCAATAAGGTTATAATTAATTCTTCTACTTTCTCTGTCATTTATATTTTTGGTTTGTAGTTTCTCTTTGTTTAGAAAATAATTTCAAGTTTCAAACGGCTAAATGAAATTTTCTATTTATCGAACGTTATCTTCTCACAATCGCTCTCTTGTATTCACGTCTTTCTTCCATTTATCTCAATTACAATGTCCACCATAGATACAACGTCGGATACTATCCTCCAACCTATTACAATCACGCAAGTCCAGCCTATCGACTTTCTCCGAAATTGGTCCATCATTTAGCCCACCCAAAAACACCCTAAAACAGTAACATCGATATCCAAACCTTTTGACCACACAACTTTCTACCGCTTCCAACAGTCGTATATCGCGAGCAGAATCTCCCAAGATCCTCTAAGCAGCCAAAGACGTCGGTCAGAGAGGAAAACGAGAGAAAGGATCGAGCCTACAACAGCCATTACCGCATTTCCTCGAAGGGATGCCGAAACGTAGGACGAAATCTTCTTTTCCTTATCACTCGACCGTTCCCTCTATCGTTTCTTCTTCGACGTCGCGTTAAAAAGGGGTCACCCTTGGCACTGGGCCTGTTTTCTCAGGGCGGGAGGGGCAGGGGAGAACAATTTGAAAGGCAATTTGTGCGTCCGTAAGAACGATCACGATTACCGGTAGACCGGGACTAATGATGATGGCATGGGGAGAGCTCCTCGATCCTCGTTCACGGCCATCGAACATGGAAGACGCGGGGAAAATTTCGTTCGACGAGATCCCAGTCCGTTTCTTGCATTTTTCTTCCCGGTTTCTCTTACTTTGTTACGCGGTGAATGGTAGAACGGCTAAGCATGTTTCTCTTCGTCGAGGATCCTCTTTTCGTGGTCTGTCCGCAGGGTTAATCGGAACTGGCGATGCTCTTGCGAGAGGGTATGTTTGGAATGCGATTGTTAGCGAGGGACAGCAGATCGTGGAAGAAATAAATGATCCGGCATAGAAGATGGAAGATCGATGGATGAGTAATGAGGTGGTTGGTATCTACGCCATTTTCGTGATTGGAGAGACTTTTGTGGACGGTGACTATTAGATTATGAATGTTTATGCGTTTATAAGAAATTTGATGACGCAGAAATGTATATATCGAACGTGATATGCAAAAATATATAGATTATACGTAGAACATTTACGAATAATTTTATTGGACGAAGTAAAAGAGTTTCCATTCTTTTAGTTTTTGATTCTGGTTGTGTTTCCTTTATGATCTCGTCACAAGAAATATAATTATCACATTACCAAGTATGGTAGGATGTATACGAGTATGTAGAATCAAATTTTTCTTTAATTAACGTTCTTCCAGGATACTGCGTATACGCGCGATGTATAAAATAGTTTTATGGCAGACATTCAATTTTCATAGCGGGAAATGAAAGTTCTCAATTTTCGTCATCATTAGTGGATTGCAGATGTTTAGGTATATAAATAATCGAAGCACAATAATCACTGCAATATTTAATGAATGAAATCTTTTCTTAGGTTCCAGGATAATATAGCGTTGTTTGAATTATTTTCTTATTTTTTATTATACTAAATTATATTAGAAAATGGTAAAAGAAGTCCAAGATTAAGTTTTAAAACATCGAGGTTTAACTGACTTAGATAACTTTATCTTACTCTATTTCTCTTTAATTCGAAAAAATAAGTTTATAACATAAAAACGAGTTTGCATAAAAATCTGTTGGTTGGTTATTACATATAATTCTCAAGTTGCTTCAATTTTTGTTGGCCGATGTAAAATGGTGAAATAAAGCGTAAAATAATTAATGAGATTTTGTGGTGATGTGGTGTTTGCTTTCATGTATCGAAATGTGAAAGTGATTGGTGAGGCGATGATAAGGTTTCGTTGATCAATATCTGTTTATCATGGATTTAATATCGTATCCGAATTTAATACTGTTTTAAATGAATATTGTGTAATTGATTACTGACGAATGTTCATAACTTCATTACGATATTAATCGGATGTAAAAAATATTTATTCGATTGTGGTTCGCGCTTTAGTACAATGAAAATACGTCTGAAATTAATTGATTCATTTGGGCAATTACTCTCGAATGTATTGAAATATTTCTATGGCTTACTAGGTTTAAAATAGTACTGAAAATGATACGAACATTTTAATAAGGAACATTCTATAAATAATAAATAACATTTTAAGTAATACTCGATGTAAGATAAAAGATTATGGTGGATCAGGTTTATCATAAGTCCAATATAAAAATAATGTCTTTTAGTTTTATTGCCGCATATATTCAATACAATAATAAATATTCTTTAAAATATTTCAAAATTTCAAAGCTTTATTCGTCGAAGAAACATTTTAAATCAATGTCAAGTTTCGAATTCTAATATTTATATACGTTTTACGTACATAAAAGCAACATTTTATCATTTTTTATCACTTTTATACACAATATATTCCTTAACACATTTCAGAACTAAAAAATTTCTCTTCCACTGAAAAATGGTTCAAAAAGTAATATCAGATCAGATGTTTACGTTATATAAAAATAATATTACACACAGATATTACTCCCCGATACATTTCAAAATCTAAAACTCATTTCTCAAAAGATTCTCATATCGTTCAGAGAGAGTGTTTTAAAAATGATCGATGCTCGTTGAACGCTGCCCTCGAGCAAAGAACTCCGCTTATTTGTTAAACAACGGCCGTCGTGTAATTCACTTTCGCTGAATCCCATTTCTCTAGATGTCACTGGAGCCTCCTCGTCTCTCGCGTTGGAGCCGAGTTCCCGGTGTTTCAATTATTCACAGCGAACCTACAGCCGCTCATTGGATTGACTTACGAGCGTTGTACGCGGCCAGCCGCGTTGAAAACTCGCCCGATCGATCCTGAACAAGTCGTAACAACGGTGCCCGCGCACTCGTATCTCGTAATTTCGATACGCGATGAAAGATGCGGTCTCGTTACTTCGGCATCAAGGCATTCATCTTCCAACAAATATTTTTCATTTCCAAAATGGTGGGTGATTATCGTACGACGAAATTATAGGGGATTCGTCATTATTGTTCGCTCTTGTTATAGATTCGTGTAATTAGGTTTTTGGTATTCCTGGCTCATATCGAATATTATAAATTTAAAACAGGATATAAGACAAGATATTGATTGATACAAGATCAGAAGATTAAAAAGTTGTTCAAGATGATTTTCGATTACTGACAATGTCCTTCCGAGAGAGGATTCATCTTCTATTTATTTAAACACAAATTTACCTTTGATCGTCAATTTCATCAATAGAAGACCAAATGTAGAGGCTATTAGCCTTGGCTGTCCAACAATCTAATAGCCACAGCAAGAAGAAACAGCATCACAATAGCGATTTAATGGAGCAAAACACTATGACGTTTTTGTCTCGCAAACAGAAGCATATCCGTTCGCATAAAATAATCGAGGCGATCTACAGTCCCGTTAATTATCGGTCCAAATTAAAGATTCCTTTTCTCAGCAAGAAAAGATCGCAATTAATTTCTGCTATTAACCAAACGAGTCTCGATACTTCTTCCTTTCTGCGAAACCGTTTCTTTTCTTATTTCCTCTAAAAACATTCTGCTCGAATAACACCGCGAGCAATTCGGATAACGAGATAATCTCAAACGCTGAAGAGTCATCGAAACTGAAGGTAGAACGAAGAAAGAAAAATAAAGGAACAATCGTAGAAGCGGAGATCGACACGAATATTGAGATCGACGATGCTTTTATTTAATGGAAGGATATATAAATCGTTTCTTCGGGATGCTTTAAACGCGAACGATCAAATTTGTCCCAGCCGTTTGTTCGTCTCTGAGAATGCGGCCATTATATGATAATTGCCGGAGAGCCCGTCTGTTTATTATTCATGCGTCTTCTTTCTGTGAATTTACGTTTACGACGCATCGTTTCGGAACTATAATTGCGTATTGCCGTATTAACGATCCCGTTACCGGCGTGTGAGCATCTTTAGTATGCACTAATCCGGCCAACTTTCCATTTAAACGCGAGTTTAAACCGGTGGGTCATTCCGATGCAATAGAGAAAACGAGTTATACTCTGATTTTTCATTCTGACGAGTATTGCACGAAAAGGTTTGTAGCTATCGAGTCACGGATAATTAGCTATGGAAGGTTTTCTTTCGTCATTAAGTCGGAAAATGTGTGTACATAGACAACACAGAGATAGAAATAAAGATGAGAAAGTATATATATAGAAACATATACATATAGTTAGTAAGTTTAATTATTTTTATAGTTCAGGGTTAAATATAGTTTGAACGTTCCAGTTTTTAATCGAATTTCGGGTTTATTAGATATATCAATACCATCTTATGGAATGAATAAGAAATTTGAAAGTGAATCAATTTTTGTGATGAAACAAAATTAACTCCTCTTACAATAAATGAAATAACAACGGTGCCCGCGCATACGCTGTAATAATGACCAGATAAAACGCAATTTGATTATGGGCGTGTAAAGAATCTTCGCCTGGGTTGTTCATTGTTGTTTCACAATCAAGATAACGTTTATTAACACAAATACAGAAGAAATAAGTTCGACCAGTGACTGCGGTAACTAGACGCTGATGGCAATGACCTTAGGTTCGATATAGCGAATTCACGGTCCACGGGCTCACTCTTTATTAAACTCAGAATAGAATTTCTATGCACAAAAGTATCGCTCGCTATGACGCTCTTTATATTGCTCTCTAGACGATGTGTCACTCACCAAGGAGATCACAAGAACAACTGAGTAATGGAAACTTTCTTCTCCTTACGGTTGCGTTAGCTTTGTTTAACGTTGGCCTGGGATACCAACAAACTGCTACCGTTGCTAGGCAGACTCACATAACTGCGACATTGCTCTTGCCCAGAGTTTGATTGTTAATACAACGTGTGTCTCATAATATTGGTACTTTTCTGTTAGGTGGAACGTTCATCCCGTGACCGCGGCTACGCTCAGCGACCGGTTGTCGCCTCGAGCCTAAGCTCATTGTCTCAAGTTTCGAATGACCGTGTCTGGGTTATTTCGTGAATGCTATTGAGGCTTTTCCAAGCAATTCCAACGGGTGACCCCGTTGTCCTTTCATCTCCGACATATATATACACACACACACCATAGTTCATAAATTACTTGGTACTTATCGTTAAGGCAGGCATAAATAGATATTATAATCACAAAATATATTTCATACTTATTTGCTGCGTGTATTATAAGAAAGATTAGATCATACGATAATTTAAAAATTTCATTAGAAGCCTATGTTACCAGAGCTTACGTTACAAATTTTGCAATGTCCAGTAGTTAATGAACGGAATATAACTTTTAATTACAAAATATTTCAGGGGCTTACAATCTATAAATCAACGATAGTTCTTCTCGAATAGCGCACCAAGCGAATCATCCTCTCATCCCAAAAACAACAATTTCAAGTCGAACACCCGAAGCTCGTAAGACGACATTCGTCGCTTTCATTCTCAAGAATCGATCTCTGTAGAACAAAGGAGCCGCCCCTGAACGAGACGAATCGGCATACCTTTCACCCCATGCCGTTCTCCAATATTTTTTCTCCCTTTTTTCCCGGCGAGATAATCGGCCCAATCGGCGAGCTTTGTTCCCGCGGCGATCCGTATGGCGGATATGCATGTGCGAGGAACGAAAAAATTGGGTGGCCAGGACAGATCGATGCGTAATGGAAGGACCGGGAACCACGACCAATGGCCGGGTATTACTTTATCGGTGATCGGGCACCGGTCGAAAATTGAAAAACGACGGGGACATCGGTGACGAAAGTGGGTCGTTGCGGCCGCGTTTCCAATAAACGGACGTTCGACGAGAATTTCTGGTTTCTTCGAAATGGCTCGATGACGCTGTTTGACGGGACGTCAAAGGGGATTGAAGGAAGTAGCGCTTGAATGGTAATGAATGATCGATGAAGATGATGAACTCGAGGTGCAGTGTGTTGGAAAATTTGAAAGCTTTTGGGATTTCACGAAAGATGGGTAGACTGTGGCATGTATTCAAGGGTAATTAAGAAGTAATTTTTTAAATTTTTATTTGAACTTTCTGTTATCTGAACAACATATTTCTTATTAGAACGCTGAATGAAATTAGTTCACGATAATTGTATTCGAATGTACCTCGAGTGACGTGTATCGTTACATACATATTTTACATGCACTGAAAATGATCGCTTTAATCAATTGAAAAATACATATGTATAAATAACGTAAATAACATACATATATAATTTGAATCAGCTTTTTGAGAGATCATCAGCACAATTGTATAAGTATTTCAATTGGGTCATATTTAATTAATTTAGTGATTCATCGTATAAAAGTCCTATAAAATATTTTAGGTAGCATATATTCCATAGTATAAATTTTTCATATACTTCTATTTTCTATACGAATATTCTTCATGTGCTCTCAATGATATATTCTTAAGATATTTTCTATTTTCTACTTAAATACCGAGAGTCTGTTAAATTTCATGAACGTAACATTTTCAATAAAGAAATTCGCAATTAAAAGAGGTACAAAGGGGAGAAGAACAATTTTAACATCGGTTTCCATTATTATTATCCTTGTTCGTATTTGAAAAGGTAGTAGATACCATCTGGGACAAATTCTTCACTAGCACGACTATTTTCCAACGTCTTCTGCAAACAGGCTTCGTTTAGAGCTTCAGCCTACCGTGCAGAAACTCGATCGTCAATATCGTTCGATTTTTTTCTTGGCTTTCCTTTCCGTTTCCCCTGAACTGCCTTAATGCTGCTGATTCGCGAGAATCCCACGCGTTTACCGATACGCTTCGAAGCTCGCAGAGACGAAATAACTCTCCGGACGATCGTGAAAAAAACAGGAATCGCTGACGGGAGGAAAGTGTTTTCCAGGGAAGACGCTGAAGGTAGCGGAACGATGCGCTTTCGCGCACAGAAATATTAATGCTGCGATGCCGGATTTTCCGTTTCCTTTGCTTCTTTTTCTATTTTTCTTCTTTTTATATCGATCGTTCGTAATAATCCTAATTTAAAAATATAAATGCTTGGAATGTTTTAAAAATATAAATATTTTACGCGGAAAATTGGGACAGCGATTAGTCATAAGAAAAGTGGCGGTAAGATTAAAATATGTGTAAAATAAGATTTTTTTCCTGCGAAGTTCAATTCTTCAGAAACTTTCTGTCATAAGATCTATTTATTTTATCGACTTTTATTTATTTTTTCGGTTGCACCATACTGTGATCTCAACTTTGCTGTTTTTTGTATTGCTACAAAACAGAAATGTAACAGCTGATACAAATGAAAAATGCCATTTGTCGTCAGCAAATATTTTTGTAAAAAAATATAGATTGAAAATATAAAATAAAATCTGTTTCCTGTAAAACTTTATTTTTCAGACACTCTCTGCCATGAAATTTATTTATTTCGACGAATGATTTTGATTAATTATTCCAATTACGCCAAGCTTTGATTTGAAATTCGTGCGTTAAGCGCCACGAACGTTCGCCGTCAATTTTCTCGAAAAAATAAAAACGGATACTCGCTTGAATAAACCGTTATCACATTTTCGCGATTTATTTTTTCATGCAGCATCTGTATATCATCCGATGTAACAATTGACTCGTCGCTAACGCCAGAAAATCCCTCGTCGCAAAATGAAACGATCCAGACTCGAACAGTCGACACTATCAAAACAGAGACACTATCAAAAACACTCAGCCGTTTCCAGTTGAGCTTCAAAGGAAATCCCTCGCGATATAATCTTCAATAAATCAAATTCCTGTAACTACCCTTTCATTCGTAGTTTTTAATCCTTCTCGAATATAATAGGTACAGTCTACTACGATTGAAAATAACCTTTTCAACTTTCAACAAAAATAATCTTCGAACATTAGAAAAATCATCTCCTCGCCATTAATTCTCTACATTCACTGAAATTCATTTCAAATTCTTCCTATAACGCGTTTCATCACGGATTATTTTAGTAACTCTGTAGAAAATCTGAAATTCTCTTTTAAATCTTTTTCATTTCATATTTTATCATGCTATAGACATGCTAGAATTTTTATAATACCTATTTTTATAATTTTATATTTATAATACCTAATTTTTTGATTACCTATTCACGATTTTTCACTAAAATAGTAGGAGCTCATCGATAATCGAACATCAACTGAATATTCCTTTCCAATAAAAATGTAGATAAATGAAAATTTGCATTTCTTAGGAAATTCCAAAAGTTGTTAATTCCAGGGAAGTAAACGATTTTTAAACAAATCTCCAGCTTTATAAAACTGTTCTTAGATATGATTAACGCGTGAAAGAATCGTTATTAATAGATTGCGAATTTCTTTTGGAAATTCACATTTTATGGACGAAATTGAAGTTATTTGTTCTAATTATTAGAAATTATAACGAGTATTCTTGTATATCGTATATTTCTGTATATTATATGCATTTTTGCACCTTTAATTTCTGCATAAATGCATAAAAATCTACTAGTTATTAAATATTCATGATTTCGCATTTCAATCTCATAATAAATTTCTCAACTCGATCTTACGTTTTTTCGTAACAGGACGAAAATTTAAACAAAATATAGTCCGATTTGTTGCTTAGCTCTCATAGTAAATTACACAACTGAATCTTACAATTTCTTGAAAAGAGACCCAAATTTAGACAAAATGTCGTTTCGTAGTCGCTTTCTACCTGCGTCAACTTTTCTGCCATCATCCATTCGCTTTCCTTAGTCGCGATTGCGACACAGGGATCGTCAATGACCCTTTAAAGATTTTCCTTCCTGGAACGGGCAAGATGCACGCGCGTACGTACAGTGCCATTTATGCGGCGGTGCACTCGCGAGCAGAGGCACGAATACCCATCGGCACGAATGCACGTGTTACGGATGTAAACGGTGAGCGTGGCGGTGAATTTAAAATCAGGGAATAACTTGCACGATCGGCCGCCTCTTCGACTGCTCTCTTCCCGTTTGCATTGGATCCGCATTTCTTTCCTCGATCTTTTTTCCATCCTCCAGTTTGCTCCCTGCCCTCGTCCGTGAGATTTAACTTCTGTTTCCAAGCATAATTGCGCCATATTTGTTACATGTTATCGACGTCGAGGAATACAAAATCGCAACTGTTTATAAAATGTGGATATTCAGTGCTATACGGGATACGCGTATGCTTCGTGAACGTTACTTTCAGTTTTAGGGCGAACAGCATAATGGCAGACAGTTTATTGGCGCGTTTCGAGAACGTGGATCGTTCGGTTTGCCAATACGAACTCGGTTTACGATGTGAATGCAATTATTCCCGGTTTTTCGAATCCACCGAACTTGTTCCATTCGCCTTTGTCTCGCTGCTCTAGTTTGTCGCTGTTTACGGCGGGAAATTCGAAATTGTTATCGGGGATACTTGAAATTTCCTTCACGATCGAATGAATATTGTACAGTGAGATTTTATAAATTATAGTCACCATGAGAGCTGATTTTGCATATTACTAACGGTGATAATGCGAATAAAGTTTCGTAAGTACAATTTATCTATTAGGGGTTAGTTGATTATCCTGTTTGATGTTTTTTTATTACGTGTGACGATAAGAGTAAGTTTGCCAAGTATGTAGAAATTAAGAAAACGGTTAACTAATACTGATTAAAATGTCTTCAATCTACTATCACTTGATAGAAGCAACTTATAAGATTATAAAAATTGTTCGTGTAAGGAAATCTACAATCTTCAAATATTATTATGACTTTTACTATTAATATTACTCATTAATATTTCCTTCAAATTATTATTATGAATATTCTTCGCTATTATCATTCACTAATTGATATCACTCGTCAACATCATTAATTAGCAAATTATTGTGCGAGAATGCATTGGATGTTCTTTTCTTTGTGCTTCCCAGTGACAATTGAACTGTTATAGATTTATGGAAATTCAGCGTCTGTTTTCCAACTTGATACAAGCAATTATCATGTAGACCGGAAATCTTCACGGGTTCCGTGATCGCAGTGCTGTCAAAGAGGCAATTCGTTACAGTTGAATGGGTCGCGATCAACACGGAACGCGACGACGCGAAATGTAATTGGAGTGTAAAGCTCATTACGAGCCGGGACGAAGAATAATTAGCTTCTTCATAATTAACGAGTGCGCCGGATACCGCGATCATTGTGCTCCCCTCGCGGGTTAGGCGGCGATAGAATTCATTCTCCTACGATTCTCGTCGTATGATTATGCTTATTAAGTGACTTCGATGAGAATTCGAGTTTTTGCCTGTCGTAATAAAAGTGGAAAATAACTAGAAAACTAGTAAATTAAATAGGAAATGTAAATAAATTTTTGTAATGTAATCCTCGTTTATTCATCACGTATTAAAAGATAAAAATAAACAAATACCTTAGTTTTGGTTACGAACGGTGAATTGTAGATATTTTACGCACAAATCGTCGCGTATTAAATGTTACATCGTTATAACGGAAAAATATAAAAGTAATGTAAATATAAAAGTTTTATTAGGTTTAGTAGGAAACATCGGCTCGTCGGATTGAAATTTCGGGGAAATGGCATTTCATGTGCACCGTTTTAATAAAAGAAATATTCGTAGATTACAAATTTCGCGCTATGTTATGTATTTATTTGAATTGAACACTGGTGATCGATTGTCCTCGTTATTGTCAAGTTAGACGATATTGTTCCAGGTAATCCACGATAATAGTTCTCCTAATAAGCGACGAAAGAGTTAATTAAACGAAACTCCCTCATCGGAGCTCTGCTACTTTGTTAGTGCTAATTACTCTTTGTCGTAGAACGCGACGAGCGAGTTTTACACTTCAATTACAGCAGCCCATAGCTATAGTCTTCGATCAACGGCCGTTCAATTATAACGAACGGATCCTTTGATAATCGTTATTCTTGTAGAAAATTCCTGGAAGGACCGTCTCCTGTCGGTTCGAAGAGAAATGAAATCTCTCTTTCTTTATCCTTTTAGAACGAACAGACAAACTATCTCTGAACAATCCACAACTTTGTCTTAAAGCAGGATATCGTTACAGCAGAGAAAGATTTTTATCGAGGAAAAGAATTTCTAATAAGCCGATGATCATTTCGTTCAACGAAAATGAAATTTTAGTGAAAATTATAAAATCTCATTAACCCAGATATTCTCGAATGTTTTATAACGTTTTTCAAAACAATGTAATTGTCCTGTCGTCTGAATCTGTTAATTAAATTTTTGTATCTCTAATTAACTTTTAACTAGTTTTAAAACAGCCTTTATAAAATAATTGCGTAAAATGGTCTTTTCAAGTGATATTGGGTAGTACGAATAGAGCAAAAATCGAAAAATATAACAGTATCACCTCCCTGTCATTCTTTTGCCACAATATCCAAGTTATTACATTCATCAGCCGCTAACAACATTTCCGTGATGATTTTAATCATTTCGGTGGAATTTTAAAAAATTAACACAAATGATTTCAGAGATTTGAGACTTTTTTGGAAGTATTTTCAAATTTTTATATGTTTATAAACTTTACATATAATCGAATTTGTATACATATTTACTTTCCGCTATTATTTGTTAGTACAATAGCTTCACCGGTTAACAAACAGCAAACTTTAATAAAACAGGATCCTGAACTAAACGTTATGAAACAATTTATAGCGAACGGAGGAAAATTCATTAATTTTCTACTAATAAACAGCATGCAGAAACGTTGCTCGATCTTCATAAATATGAACTTTGCCAAGCTGTCGTGAAACAGCAATGATACCAAATATTTCCGAAGCTAAAATCAATAAACTCATAATTGCGCGGACAAATCAAATCGAATGTTGAAACGCAAATAGCTTTTTACATAATTTTCGACACTTGCGAATCGCGTACACCTCTCATAAATGGAAATTATCGAAGGAATTTATCGTTCGACACGGAACGTAAAAAATCGAAAAATCATGTCATCCGTTTGATTGCGCGGTGTCGACGAGGATTGATCACCGCGTTCAAACTAAAAATTGTATGTTTCTAGAATTTTTCGCACGATTCCACCTACACTATGTAAGCGTTGTTCTATAAAAGCATCGATAGCTTCAATGACACTTTGCCAGCTTATGAAGCGTAACAATGGAAAAGCAAATTGCTCGTAGAAATTTATTTTATACGAAGCTAATGGGATGAGAGTCCAAACCGTAAATTTTTATTACATTTCCGGGGTCAAACCCGGCGGGACTTCGATGAAATAATTCCTTTTTCCATTGTAGCCTCGAGTCGAGTTAAACGTGGAAAGATATTGGCCGCTCATATTTCTGTCCACGTGACAAAAAGATTTTATCGGGTAACAGTTTCTTTTCAATTTTAGAGGACGATTCTACGCGAGCCGATTTTCCAAGTTCTCTGCGATAAACGGATACTGTACGACGTCCGCTGATTATACGATCAGCAGGTTGAATTTAAAGTGCTCGATTTTAAACGCAACGAGCGTTCGATTTTTATACAGTTGCATCCAATATTCTGTTCTATGACATATAATATTAACGAAGTATCTTACCAAAGCAAAACAAAAATAATAAAGACCGTAATGAATAAAACACGGATATAATTACCTACGCATACAAATAGTAAAAACACAATGATATTAAATATGTTTCAGTTAATTACAAAAAGTCTCGATAAAAATACATGTTGGAAGAATTAATTTTAATCGCCACAGAATGTTCATTGTTGTATCTGTATTATTTATCAGCTGTTTGTAACAAAATAATGAGGGAATATTACAAACAAATGGAATAACAAAAAAACAATTGCACTGAAAGAGGAGAATAATATAATGATAATAAACATATTGGAAATACATTTTTTCGCAATAAAAGTTTCTTAAATGAAACTATATTACTTTCATATGTTATAGAGAATACTAATATGAATAAAGATGAAGCTTTCATTCATACAATATCAAGTTTATGGTAATTGAAATCGTAGTAATACGACGTATTGGCTCAATTTGTGTACTTATCATATTACCACAATCTGTTTCTATAACACTTTTATATAAAGCAACATATAACTAGCAGGACTACTTTTTTTCACACTGTTGCATAAGAGGAGAAAGTTACATTAGTAAAATTTTCAAAATTTAGTCTACTCTTCAAGTTCACCGAAGATCAATATCATTTTAAAGAATTTCACTATATGGTTAAATCCCAAAATCTATCACTTGCATTCAAATCTTGTTTAACTCTGTCAACAAAAATGCAGAAATGTGGAGCCTTTATCTAAAATGATATCCATTAGCAACCACCTTTCTCGCATATCGTTGCTTCTGAATCTCTTTACGAACCATCTAATGCATGAATTATCAACGAATGCGTGTAAAATTATAGCTAGAAGGCCCAAAGAATAGAACACGAAATACGCGTTATGTGCGTAATTGATCGGAGGTATGATAGCTGCAGACGTTGCGCTCATATTTTTCTTTACTGATAAAAAGATTCCATTGGTCGATTCGAATAGGTCAGCTACACGACCTACATGCTCGACCCGTTACCCAGGCCCGTAGATCTCCGCATCTCGATCGTTTTATTTGGCAGAAGAGGTGGTCGTCGAACCATCGACCAGAACAATGGTCCATTTCAACGGATACAAGTCGCCCTCGTTCCTTCGTCTCGTGTTCGCGTTCCTGCGGTTGCGGACGAGCGTCCCGATCGCAAATTGCGCTTCGCGCCAATCCAGAAATAAGCTTCTCGCGAATTTAACCCCAATTTTGGATGGTAGATATTATTTTCCTGTTTTTGGCCAGAATAGATTACGCTTTTCTTCTTCGTTAAAAAGCAAATTATTCCAGCCTTTTCAAAACTTTCGGAATAGGATTGCTTTGGGGAGTAATTTTTACTCGATACGATGATTTTATTAAAATAGCATCGAGTAGGTCGGTGCTTTTTTTTAGGTATTTAATGTAATTAAATAATTACTTCACTTAGGTTTTATGACTTTCTGCGAACATTTCTATGTGTATTGTTATATGTATGTATAACATATTGAACGATTAATCGGTTCTTTTCTGAATTTAAAAGTTTCGAAAATGTCACTTGCATCGCCTTGTTTCCAAGTACCTCAATTATCGTAATACCCAAAACTCTGAATATTGGAAGGCAATTCTCCTTAAACACCGATTACTGTAACTCATTTTCAATCCTGTAACTTCAACTTAAAAATCCTACGTAACCTACGTAATCTGACGTTTCCTGACTAACGACAACAGCAAACAGGACATAACTAAAAACGCAAACACTTCTGTACCACTTTCTCCATTCTTCTGTTCTTCTTAAATATTCAGACAAACTACTTACAATCGTTTAACGTTTACCATAAAAACCTTCTGTAAACGATCGTGATGAAACGCGAACCGTGAAAGAGGAGGACCTTCAAAATACTAAATATTCTATAACTTGTACACAAAATCATTCGAAATGGCTATGTGTACGTAGCAAGACCGGCATTCGAGGACGTATGGATTTTTCGTTTCCTTGTCCCTAAAAAACAATATCGTTTACGTGAACTGGAATAAGAAATGAGAAACGAGAAACGTAGAGGAGTCAGAGCCATATGTAGGTCAGGGCTTTAAAAAGTACTAAATATGAATGCGAACGGATGAAGTAGGAAAGGATGTAAAGACGTAAAGGTAGCAAAAGAGTTGAAGCTGAAAGCAGTTCGTTAGAGCGGACAGTGATAAGCGGGTCAACAGGATACGATGAGCTTCATAAATGTAGAAAGCGAGAAACGGCCGAAAAGAGCCTCTTGCCTTTTTCCTACTACTTGGTACGCGTGCATTTTATACAGAAAATTCACCGATTCCGCTGGAAATTTGGCGGAAATTGAAAGCAGGATACATACATATATGTACATATATATATAGGGTACAAACCCCTTTTGGTTCATCTGCGGCTGTTCCGCGTGCTTTATTCGTATATCGTTCCTTCTTCGGACGTTCGAAATATATGGTAACGTAATAGGACGGTACCTTGGAGAACGTAAAGTATCGTGGTAGTAAACTTCCACGGGGAGAAAATAGTCAAATTTTCCACCCGGTAGAAATACTATGCCAAGCTGGAAATCTCGCGGACGTTTAATAGTAGAACCACCAAGGACTCCAGATCTTTTGTTATTTATTTAGCATAAAATAAAAATGTCGTATAAAAATATCCCAAAAGATTTTCATCTGCTCGTAAACATCCCATTGCAAGGTAACTCTACCATCTTTCAACCTATATACGATCCTGAAATCCGAAACTTCCTTCAACAACGTAGAAACTCTCGCCCCTGAACGAAACGTATGTAAAATCAGTCTCACAATTTCTCACGATTTGCCCGCGAATCTCTCGATGAAACTCTCAAAAGCTGTTTCCAAACGGAGCGAGAAATCGTTGCGAAAACATCCCCTGTCGCATCGTGTCGGTTTACACGATTTAATCTAGTTGAAAAACCGCGAACCACCGTCTTTCTGTCACTGGTATAATCAATGGTGACGCAACAACAGCGTCGATTAACCTTCGTTGCCAATCGGTGGAAGCGTGGACGAGATCCCCCTGGATCGTGTTCGTCGCCGAGCCAGGCGCAACAATGGCGATTACACGGTGTGTTCATTGTGCACGGTATTTGAGCGACAAAATGAGCGTGCATCGGACGAGTCTGTTAGCTGGGCGACAGGTCGACGATTCGCGGCCACTTTCTGTCTCTTTTCCTCTTGTTATCTGGCTCTTTCTCTGCAGTTGGCAGGAAATAATTAAAAATAAATTGTACGGTCCGGGTTGGAGGCCGGATAATCAGCGCAAAGCGTTTCGCCTTACCAATTACACCCGGACGGATAACGATTTTGTCCTGTAACGCTATTACTTGCTATAACGTCGTTACGTTGGCGTAACGCAACGTAAAAAGTGCCTCTCCCCGTTTCTGGTTCCGGTCTACCCTGTTCCACTCCCACGATAGCCTCGCTCGCAACCCTCCACGTGATCGTCTGCCAGTCGTGATCACTCTTTTTCCTCCTTTTTTCCCTTTCGTTTCTTCTGTCTTTTTTCTTTCTATTCTTTATTATCGTCGAGCCTCTTCATTACGAAAGATTGAAAAAGCAACGAGACGAACGGTTCAACGGCCGCCAATGCTTCGTAAATTCTGATCGGACGAGGCGCGCCCGAAATTGGGCTGCCCTCGATACACCGTGGGGTGATTTCGAGGGCTTTGATAATTGCGCCGAAACGAGCGTTCGATCCGATGCTCTCTCCTTCTCTCTTTTTCTCTCTCTTTCTCTATCGTCGACGCACACGTGCTGCTTCAAAGAGAATTTTTCCGAACGACTTTAGTGGAAATGGACAAGGTTATGGCGGTCCGAGTAGATCAGCATCGAGTGGCTTCGTCTGTATTGCGGTTTTCGAGGGTGTAGTTGATGATATCGGGAATGTAGCTTTCGATTTCTTGCAGAATTGGCAATTGATTTTTGACCGACGAATTTGTGGGAGAAGTGGGAGGAGAAGATTGGAGAGATCTGCGCTTTTTATGAAATTTTATATTTTATATAAAATACTTAGGTTATGCGATGATAAAACTTTTACCTCTTTTACTTGCTTCAATATTTCTCCTTTTATGATATGCAAAAGAGATCGTTCTTAATTAAATGATTCGTTCTGTTAGAACATAACTGATACGATTTGGGGAATAGTACAATTTTGAGAATATTCTACTTACAATCAGAAAGATTTCACGTTATACCGTACATTATACAATATACGTATCATACGTTATACGTAAAATACAAAAATTAACAAATTAAAGAATTAAAAACAGGTCACCGTAGATGTGTAATACTAAGAACTTTGTTCAACTAAAATTTACATATCTATGCGAAACATCTTACTAGTCTCTCACTTACATTACTTATAAAAGTTAAACTAATCTAAGAATCATCTTATGCAACGCAGTAAGCATTACTTAAAGATTTACATATTACATACGTTTATTTGCAGTAAAAAGAGAACTAAGAAATTTATCTCTGTTGAACCGAGATTTATTAGCAAGCTCCAATGCAGACCTTTGTCACGATAGATTCTTTCTTGAAGAGACGACCAGGTACAGTCACGTGACTTTCTTTGCAAAGAAGCGCAGTACGAGGTAACGTCACGTTGCTTTTCATTAGAATATCGAGGAATGCAGTCGCCTCGGTTTCGCCAGGACAACAAACAGACACGTCACGTTGCCATTCGATAGAATAACGAAGAACACGATTCGTGGCAGCATTCAAAATCACTTTGCTGTACAGCCTCGGCGTGTACTTAAGAAGAAGAACCGTGTCACGTTTATTCCGTCTGTTAAAAAGAAGAATTAGAGAAAAAGAATAACATCGGTACCGACCCTCTTTTCTGCAATATTCGGAACAACTTTAAGAGTACAATTATTTCTTAAAGAGCGATTCCTACGAGAATCATTATGCTCGAGAGCTCGTAATCGATTTTATCCTCGAAGTGTGCCGTTAAACGCTGAAATCCAATAGACGGTTTTCTTTTTACTTGGGATGTTGAAAGATTGCGATTGGAAATCGTCGTTCGATGGATGATGAATTTTATCCTCGTAAATTATCCCCTAAGTGGAGCTTGTTATGGATATCGATGGAAAGATTCATTCTTAAAGTATCATTTTGTGTTTTTCTAGAACAATGCTAATCATCAATCGTATTTTAACCAGAAACTTCTATGATTATAAAGCTACAAATTAATGAAAATTATAAATTTCAGTTAGGTCTGATCAGACAGGCTTTAATTCCTAATAACCTTGCATTCGTATATTAAAAATTCATTTTCAAAATCGGGAAGCTACGATCAACGAAATTAAATGAAATTTTATTGGTTCTACGATATTACCTCTTCGTGTATTTTTATACTTTTACGAACTTAATTAAAGAAATGGAACTTTAATAAAGATTCGTTTCGTGCACAATAAATTTATCGTATTAAAACAGGAAAAAAAACTTTTCCCTCAATGAGCCAGAAAAGAAGACCGTGTGAACCGGCTCGACAGCAGACCGAGTTGTCCTTATTAATTAAATAGCAGCGATAGTTCCGTGCCGATAAGTTCGACCAGGTTGGGCGGAAGTGAAACGGGTCTCTCTCTCTCTCTCTCTCTCTCTCTCTCTCTCTCTCTCTCTCTCTCTCTCTCTCTCTCTCTCTCTCTCTCTCTCTCTCTCTCTCTCTCTCTCTCTCTCTCTCTCTCTCTCTCTATCCCTCTCGGATGGTCGTTAGATCGTTGCGAGATTTTTATCACAGATCCGAAGTAACAGAAAGACAATCAAATCGGCCGAACTGAATCACGATTTGAACCCCCGGTTAAAGTCGAGGTCCCGTGCGCTGCTTTCCAGTCAGTCCCGTAATTTTTTCTGCTGGAACCGTGCTCGGACCGACCGATAAAACAATGGCGTTTCTTCGGTGCCAGGGAGTCACTTAGCCCTCGACGTGCATCGGCTACAGGGAACCAATCACGGATAATTAATAGCCCGGTCTCTATCGATCAGAGTCGACGCCACGAGATCCGGAGTAGAACGAACACAATACCACGGTAATTGCTTTATACTTATAAGTTGGTTGGACCGGGCCCTCCATCGCGTATCGTACTGTGCAAAATGCGCACGATACGTGTGCTCGTGATGCCATTATACAAGGTGTTCTGAAAGTAGTCTTCTTTTGGTTTCAAGGAAGATCATTTGCGAAGATGTGCGCGTTAATGGCTTTCTTGAACCTTACAGTGTAATACAATAGTTTTGTTTGCAAGAGCGGTTGAAGCTTCTGTGACAGGATTTGTACCATTTTGAAAATATATCACATTAGTGGTAATATATGAGTTTCTCATATAGAAAGTGCTAAACTGATCAACTCCCTTTTTATTAATTTCTTAATTTCATTACACAAGTACGCGATTAATATACTAATAATTAATTAATATGAATTAATTAATGATTAATATGAATTCTAAGTGTAACCTTAGTGTGCCTTTACTTTTATTTCGGCAATTAAGATCCACAATTCTCAACATATACAATTCTCAAGACACAAATGATTCACTTCTATGGATTTATTAATTTCTATAAGTTCACTCATTTCCATAAGTTTACTCGAAAAGACGATATAAAGAATGGTAAATTCTTAAATAGATTTAGAAATCAGTGTTTGTGATATCATCCGTTTCTATCATCTGTACTTTTTAATTTACAGAGTTGATCAGTGTGCCTTCTAGACGGCTTATGTGTAATGAATTCAACAATCTGGAAATATTCTTTATCTCAGATAGATAAAGGTATTTTAACCTACTATAATATAATAACATTTATCGTGGTACAATAAAGGGCAGCGTGTAAACATTCAAAGACTTTCTTGCCCTTCTATTTTCAATTTTATATCAATTTATAAAACTTTATTATTAAATAGGGAGGTTACGTTCTGCTGTGTTTCTATTTTAGAAAGATCAAAGACATTTATTGTGGCTCAAATACCTAAACCAATACTGTGACCATGTTTTTCGTTGTACACAACCAAGGAAACACGATTATGTAACTCTTTGAAGTAACAAACTCTGATCACGGCCTCTCGATGAAACATCGAAGTGTATCGTGTCGATTTTCTCTATACCATCGAAAATTACTGTTACACTGCTCTTTACCAAAGAAACATCGAGAAATACCACAGTGATCCAATAAAATAATGAACCTTCCATGACTATGTTAGCGTGTAATAGAAAGTGTACCAGTTGAAATTCTTGTCCTGTTAGAAGAAAGAAAACTCTCGATGATAGTGGTCTGGAATTTCTGTAAAATCCGTTGGTATCGTGCATAGAATGTGCACGGACGTGCATTTTTTACGCGGATTCTTTGAAGTCTGCCTTCCGTACAAAAGTTTTCTTACAATATTTTCTACATACTTCGCATTCTTTACTTTGATAGAACATCCTTCAATCGACGGAAATACGCAATTCTAAGAAAAATTTGAAAGAAAATGTTTATATTTTATGGATTATGCGAAAATATTTATACTTTACGAATTTTCCTTCAGCATGAAATATTTTACTTAGTTTACTTAATTCGGAGATAAATATAAATTTATCTAAAATAACGGATTTCGAAGTGATTATAAGTAATAGAAATTTTATTATTCAATTAATTAAAACATTCTACCAAAATACGGAAACGTATCAAAAGGAAATTCTTATACTCCACAAGTCTTTTTGTGGAAAAGAAAGAGAAAAAATCTCTACCCACGATGATTTAATTTTTCCACTAATTCATTAAAATATTCAGTAAGTAGAAGGAACGAAAAACAGAACATGCCCATCGAGCTACCACACTTCAACAATACACCTACCTACCAAAAAGAAAAAAACGCTATCCACAATAATGTAATTTTTCCACTAGTTGATTAAAACATTGAATAAATAGAAGAAGCAAAAAAAAAAAAAAGAAAAAAGGCGCAACATGCCCATCGAGTTATCACGCTTCGACAGTGCATCTCGCTACGAAAAATCCAAAAGCTTCGAATAAATGTCCTCCGCGCAAAATCTTTTTTCCTAGCAAAAATTCGAAACCAAAGCTTTTTCCAGAGACTGAAACAGGGCGTACATAGTCCAGCGCTGATGTTCTTCCATTTCCTCTCTCGGTCCATTATATCTAGATCACTTAATATACACCTGGCGGCAGGTATCAGCGAAACACCCTGTACATATTTATAGGAACGCCCATTCGAATGGCTCCCACGCGACCAGAGAAAAAGCTCGTTACCGTGACTTTCTAGGTCCACCTCCTTTCTGGCTTGGCATCTTCTTTCTCTGCGCTTCGTTCGTTCTTCCTCTATCCGACACTGGTCTCTCCCCTTTCTGGTTCAATTACACGGCCAAAGTAATGATTGATACGCGGCTTATCGAGCCCGGGCAACAGCCAAGATCCATTTCATGCTCCTCTTTCTCTCGTTCAATGTCCACGAGATCGTGCCTGTGCACGCTAAAATAATAACGAGTCTCTGCATCAGAGTATACTCGTATGAGTTTATGTACGTGTGTGTGAACTTGTGTTCGCGAGAGTGTTACCGGTACGCCGGATTTATGGGGTTGACTGGTTGTTTTACCGGCCAAGGAACCCCGGTGTACTGGGACTGAATTTATGTCTATATAACTGCGGTATAGTTTTCGGCGCCATGTTGCGATCCCTGACGCTCTACTTCCGTTCATCGAACCTTCGTATCGGCATTTATGAAATAATACCGATTCCTTTCAATTCGTTCCGTTCTTTACGAACCACCAGTCGCGATTACTTTGCCTTCTCGTAATATTTCCTGTTCAATGTTATTGATTAAAGTTTTAGAATGTAGACAGCACGGGACAGGAGATAGTTTATACCAGAGATATTAGTGATTGAGATGATTTAGAATTTGATGAAATGTTATGAATGTATTTTCTATAATTCCTTTATTTAGAGGATATTCTATTTTTTCTTTAAAGTTAATCACAATATCTTGTAATAAAACTTCCTTTAATAATTTCTTTTCAGTTAGAATATCTTGTCTCTTTGTTGGAAATTTTATGAAAATATTTTTTATTGCGAATTTTTTTGATTCCTTTGGTTAGAGAGTGATACGTTTCTTTTTCTGACAACATTCTGTGTAAGTATCTTTTATTAAAAACTTTCCTGATTTCTCTGGTTAGAAAGTACCAGGTTCTTATTTTACCTTATGAAAATATTTTTTCTATTAAAAGTTTCATTAATTCCTTTAGCTAAAAAGTAATACGACGCTTTCTCTGAAATTTTCTATTAAAAATGATTCCGTTGATTCCGTTAATTGCTAAGTATTACGTTTCATTCTTAAAAATTTTATCATTATTATTAAAAGTATTGAACTGGAAAATATTCTGTTATTACTGTTACGTGATAATATAATTTTACGACGATATAAAAAAGATTGACCAGTTTTTTAAATAAAACGAAATATAAATCGCTCGTGTATCAAAATGAACTGAAAGTACGTGACGTTAAAATAACTGAAATTTTAGCAAACGAAATATTACGCCCATTAGTATATGTCACACTGAAAGCACTTGGCGCGCTGATTTTATAAAATTTTCGATGATTCTGCGGAATTATTGATTCCGTTTGTGCATATTACAGGCTAAAATGTTTCTCTGAATGCACGATTTCTCACTTACAGTCATTAATACAACTTGCGCCAAAGTCCCTCGAATTTTCTCTCTTAACGAATATTTAAAATACAAACTAACCCTTATACATTCAAATAACCTTCATAAAATGGAAGAATAATTTTCGATTAATTAAAGTAACTGAATCTCGGAGATTTAATCCCACTTTTGAGTTCACGATAATCAGTTTAAACAATGAGTCTTCGTACTTTCGACGGAAATATATCATAGAAGAAGATCTCATGGTAATCCAATTTTTCCAAACGCCGTACTTACAATTAGCGAAGTCTCTAGTGACTCATGGACGAGGATCTACCTATGTCGTACGAATAAATTCCGTTAGCCTCTCCTCTGTCGAGCAAAAATTCAGCCGGAAACCGGCACGAAAGCGTCCAGCGTTATCGGTTCTCTGCTAGCCCATCCTTTCCCCGTAACTGCACCCTTCAACGGGCCCGTTGAAGCGAATCGCTGCTGGAGCACCGAGCGGCTGGCTTATCTGTGCCGCAGCCTCGGCTCTGTTTAAACAAAATACTCGGCGGCGGTCGTAGCCAGCGAGAAGCCCCTCGTAAAATCGACGGTCGTACGACGTACGACGCGACCTGCTGTGCCATCCTCCCATAAACGCCGATTACTTATGTACTCGCGTTCACCCCGATGATCTTCTTCCTTCCTCGAGTTGGCGAAATGAAGAAGGAGAACGACACGAAGAAAGCGAGCAAGAGACAGCCTTCGGTCTGTTTCAAGAGCATGTTGCTTTCGATAAATTGTTCTTTACCGTTCGATAGGGGGACGATGGTGGGTATAACCTTGAAAGAGCAGATTTTTTATTGACATTCGCTTTGTAATAAATTGGTAATGTGTGATTGGTTTATTGGACTGTGATGAAAATTTATGGTAAATGGGATAAAGGATGTGTATCCCTTTATCTTGGAAAGAAATTTAGTATGGATCTTCAATTAGAGGATGTCAAATTTGGTATTTGGGATCGTTGTTAATTTGTTGTTCGTAACGGTTGAGTGGTTTATTGGATTTTGATAGAAATTTATGGAAAGCATGAGAAGAATATATTTTTTAGTTTCTTAGGAAGTTTAATATAAATTCTCGGTTAGAGAACATAAGGTAGAAAAAGTTAATTCGTTAGTATAATAAACCCGTAATGCGTGATTTATCGAATAGTATTAGAAATTTGTAGAAGAAAATTATGCTCTTCGCTTTATGAGAAATTCTCCTATGGATCTATCAAGATCTCTGAATTCTGGTATAATCGTTACCTTCAGGTTGTAATAGATCGGTATGTACATTGGATTGATTTATTTATGTATGATATCAATTTATAGAAAACACTATCCCACGATTATTATAGCTGTTCGGAGCATTGAATCATTTTAATCATTGGGGAAGAAATGGGTTAGATCAGTTTAATTACCAAAGAGTGGAAAGGGATAATCAAACCAAAACAGATGCCCTGACATCAAAACGATATGTTTTCATATAGAGTGGAATCAAGACACAGTGGTGTCGCGTTAATTCGACTAGTATTATCCGCACCACGTTTTGGAATTAATCCAAGAGAGCGATTGGTCACTGCGTCAGTATCATATTTCAACGATGCAGGGATGGCTCCAGTAGTCTCTCAGAGGGAAACTCCCTAGTGTCTCGTCTATTCAACGTTTCGTCGAGATCATAGTAGCCTATAGTAGGTCAAGCGTTAAAGTTTGCCTATTCAAGACATGCGAGCAAATTGATAGTACTTGAAACAGGTAAGTATCAAAAAGCTCAGTCAAGATTTAATATTATTAAAAGAGATGTTGTTTAATGACTCTAAATTTTATTGTAGTGATCGATGTCGTCACATGATGGATTTTCTATGCCATAGTAGAACTAGTCTATGCTATATGTGGTGCCTATGGTAGCCAATATATTCCTTGTACTTTTAAATTTCCCATAAATTTATATAAATCTACAATTCAGTAATCTGTGTTCAATTATTGGAAACCTACACTACATAATATATTAACTTATCAGTAATTTATTGCTACAAACACGTAACTTCCTTCAGGGGAGATTCTTCCTCAATTATTTTGAGGAACTTTGAATGAGGCAGTCATTCGATATAATTAAAAATTATGATGTCTGTCAATTAATTTGATAAGGACACGCAACCCATTTGGGGAGAGTCGAGAGCTCCTTTGGAACATCGACAATAAGGGAGCATTTCGGAAAAGGGGTCGAAAACGCCAGGAGTGGCGCAATTACCATGGCTGGCCATCGGACGCTAGCTATGCAAGCAGATTGCGTTACCGTAATTGATTAGGCGACGGTAATTGCTGGTAATTAGAGGATCGAGAGCAACGCGGCCCTCCCTGTCTCTGGTGTTCTGCTCTCGATCCCGCGAGTTTCTGGACTGGCAATTACGTGATAACTTGAACCGGCTGCTCGTTTGACAATACAGGATGAAACGGGAATCACGTGTTGCCGTATGAGCTAACTAAGTATTAGAAGCTTACACGATGTATCTATATCGTACGTCGAAAGTGACCATCAAAGGACGTATCCTCGTGGAAGGAGAACTAGAGATTTTTGGATTAGGGCTTAACATTACATGCTCATTTAATAACTTGATGGACAGTAAATTAAGGTAAATTATTACAGATGTTTCTGGATTAGAGATAATTGTTACTGATTAATTTAATTAGTTGATAGACTAGGTTAGTGAATTAGAATATATAATAAGAGAGATTTTTCTATTAGAGTTTACTATTGTAGATTTTAATTTAATAGACTGATGAATTAGGGTTATAAATTAAAGTGAATGGTAAGCAGTGACAGATCATAATAAATCAGTAATAAATCATGATAGATGATATAACTGATGAATAATCTATTTGACTACATAAACATCTCATTGTACCAAGGAGCATAGTAAAATTTTGAAAAATCATTTCTAATATATTTTTAGTATTAACAATTTAATGAAATTTAACGGATAAGTAATAGGATGAAAGAAATTCATATTTCTTCGTCTCTAATTTCGAAGTAATTCTGTCATGAATATTACTAAAATCGAACGTGAGAAAGATAAACGACTTAAACTTAGCTTAAGATCTGCAAAATTTATTTTTGCTTTAAATATTTCTTACTTTGACGTTAGAGCATTGTCTGGCATAAAAGTAGTCTGTGTAAGAATAGTCTGCTTGTTTCACATTATTTTAAGATCGTCTTAAGGTCCTCATTTAACCCGAGACAAGTTTTCATAAAACATTGTTTTGGCGAAGTAGGATCTAAGAAAAGATCTGTATACATCAGTCTAAAATAAGAAGTTTCTTGCAGAAAATGCCAATAAGATAAAATACTGAATTGAGTAATTTCGTTTTTTTTATATATTTTAAATTATATTTTTTATACTTACGAAATAAGTAAAAATTTCTTGACACATATACATTATCCGTATTTACGTAGACATACAGATCCTTTTTTCAAAAAGTTCTTAAATTGATACCCTTTTTAAAAGTAAAAAATAGGATATTTAAAATTAAAGAATCATTAGAATGTTATCAACCTTTCAACAGTGTAACAACGTAACAAAGAACTCTAACAGTGAATAATTTGGATAATAATTATTTCTTTGCTGTTGTTTCTTGCATTGCTGGCATCAGATCCAAAAAAAAAAAGAAATACATATTTTAAACATTTAAGAATAAATAAATATTTATAGTCGACATCTAAAATGTGTAAATACAACAAATCCATTTTTTAAAAAGCCCCACAAATATGCAATAAATTTAGGATCGTTGTTAACCGAAAGCTTCATCACATTACACAACGCCAATTCTAATTTCTATAATGACAATTGGTTGAGAGGGCGCGTATACGTCGAATTGGATGTAAAAAATGGCGTAGTTAGCGGAGTATCAGACGCGAAAACGATGTTGTCGCTTAAATATTGGTTTTGCTCGCGCCAACTGTCTCGACATGCATATTTATGGGCGACAATTTGAAGGCAAATATTGGAAAATCGAACGGGGGTGGTCCAGTCGTTTCGCGTCTCTGTAAATAGGAAAAGTTAATCTTCGCGGGGCTTAAGTGTTGCACAGTTTCGATATAATTTTATCGGGAATTTTCCTCCACCATGTTTTCCATTCGTCTACGCCACCTTTCCCCATATTTTTCTCCGATTATTCCGTTGCAAGGTTATGGATTTCGAAGAGAGAAATTTACATTCGACGGATTGTTTTACTAAAACGCATCCTCTGTTACGTTATGCATCGTGCGACACGTTTGACATCGAACGATGTTGAAACTGTGACGTTGATTAAACTGAAATCACCTTTCATAGCTGGAAATGTAATTTTGTCGTATGCTGCTTATTATATTTACGCGGAAACACGAGATAGCGTTCGTGATAAAGCATTGACACCGCCTGTCCGGCCTCATGTCCAATTGAATTATACAAGTTATTGAAATTTTCATTCACTCCAGGTATCGTCGGTCTTTTGCTGGCCTGTTCTTACAAATTTATCGACTGTATAATCAGTTAAGCGAAAGAATTTCTCTTGTCACCTATAATCGATCAAATTTATTTAATTTATTCAGTTAAAATAGATTTTAGCCATCAAGAGACATAAAAGTCAGAAAATCAGCAGAAAAGAAACATCATATTCTTTTCTTCTCTGGTTTTCAATCATCGTCGTCCCGAAGCAAATAAAAACAAATCGGTCTAATGTTCCTCCCCCTCTATAAAAGAGAACTTAAACAACTTTGATCAAACATTACAACTGTTTTACTGATCAAACATTATAACCGTAATCAATCTTTTTCAAAAATGATAAAGCCCGATTTATGACCTCGACCGAGTCGCCAATAACCTGCTGTAATAAAAGGTTATACGATACGACTATAAACAGTCAATTTAAAAATAAACAGACCAGCTCACCTCGTTACATAATAAAACACGCTCCTGCTTTCCAATTTTGCTTTCCCGATAGCTTCCATTTGCAGCATTTTCCATGAAATGTCCTCGAAGAACAGCGGTCTTTAACACACCGTCGACATCCGGCGGAATGCCTACTTCGTTCAGATTATTGGGTAAAGCGGATTTGCGTGCGTTTACGTGGCGCAATGGAGCAGACATCGAACGAGCCGTTATCGATAAGCGGCGGCGAGGTTCGATCCTATCGGGACATGGCTATCGCGTGCGGCCACGCTCACGTTGCCTTTGAAGCGCGAACCTTCGCGCGCCAACCACTTCCCGTGGACGCTATGGGATCGTTTGTTCGCCGGATGACCTCGATTTCTCGAACAGTCTCCATGATACCGGAAAGTATTGCCTGCATTCCACCTTCCTGAACTGCTCGGTGGACTGTCTTTGATTTTTAGAGATCCGGTAAAACAATGCAATGTTGCAGGCATTTGCATAAAAAGCATTCAAAAATCATTCGTATTAAATCGTGCTGAGCTATTTGTAAAATTCGTAGTGAAATTTAAAAAAGAGGTAGTCTATGTGAAATATTTGTGTACAGGTGGAATTTCGTTGAATAACGTGTACCATTTCGTTCGATGATTTTCCTCGTTTCTGTATATTCTACAGATGCTTTCTCGATAAATTATTGGTCCTTTTTATTAAATATTACCTTGAGTATATTTTATATGGACTTTTAGAATGCAAAATCTCTTGAATACATTTTGCAATGGCTACGATAAATATTTACAGGATCGTGCTATATCAGGGAAGTAAACAGATCGCGGACTTTCACGCATTTATAGAAAATTTGAAATTACAAAGGTATAATACTCATAAGATCTAATGAAATGAAACTTCCTAATTAGCTCCCGCTAGTTTAACCAGATTTATATAGAAATCTGCAGTCTAATCACAACCCACGATGGTATCGAATACCTTAAACATTCGTTCGCATTAAATATGTATCCCTATTTAGATCCTGCATTATTTAACAAATTTCACGTCTTCAAATATCACTAATGTCAGTGTTCCTGGAGAAGACAGAAGTCCATCTTCATTTAAGAATTCTCATCCATACAAACACCGAAGTCACGAGAAATTCCTCGCTCAAAGCCGTGCGTCGTCGAAATTCCATCTCAGCAAATATTAATTACCCAGCGGCAAATAAAGCGGAGTTGGGAAAGGAACGAGAGCAACGAAAGCGGAGAATCCGGTGCAATGGAACACGGAGCCACGGGTTGCACTGGCGTTCCCGAGGGTGCATCGAAAATAGAAGAGAGGCAAATAGAGAAGAGGATGGATTAGGTAGCGGCACGTAAACTCTGGCGAACGCCACTGGTCACTGCCACCAATGTGTACAAGCTCGACGTTTGTTTGCGTTCGATTTTAAGTCTGATGCAGTAGTCGCCGTTGCTCGTTCGACGAAACTCTCAACCGCTTCCCTCTAATTATTGTTGACTGCAGTCTGCGCCGATAATAGGCTTACGCGCCCGATTATTTCCGCGTTTCCAGGATGGCCGGCCGTGGTCGTGGTCGTGGTCGTGGTCGTGGTCGTTGCCGCGTAACGCGGTCTGACAGCTTCCGTGGACGCTCGATCGTCGAGAACGTGTTCTGGCTTCCCCTGTTCCGCTGTTGTCGCGCTCATTGTTCTGTCCGCTCGCTTTCAGCTTCGATCGTTTCCAGCATCGAAAGAGTGTGTACGCTGGTACGTACATAAGATAGCATCTGGTCGTGCAAATGACGATCGTGGATGAATGTCGTGGGTTCAGTTTCTTGGTTAGATTTATGCTTTTGTAGTATGATATGGTTCTGCAACGGAGTTGGAATAGGATTTTTGTTGATTTATAACGGAACGATTTTGACTCGTATATAGAAATTTAGGTGGAGGCTTGTCTTTCTAAAAATTATAACAAATACTTTGGATAGTCTTTTGGCTTCTGTTTCGATTTTTGTTAACCGATGAAATATGTAATTGACGCAGAAATAACTTTCAATTTGGATTTTAATACGCTTTATTGTCATCTATATTTTGAAAATCGTTATTCGTATTTCATAACATTTAGTTGTAATCAACAAATGAATATTTGCATTTCATAATCTTTAGTTATTATTAACAAATGAATATCATATTTCATAACTTACTTTTATTACAATACTTACAGTATTTCATAACTTTTAATTATATTTGGAATAGAGGTAAAAAATTTGAAAATTCATAGAAGATATTTTGCAAACCATTTCAGATACTTCTATAACGTTTTAGAAAATGTACTGAATAAAAGTTTAGACGATGGAGACAATTCCCATAGGAGGCTAGAGGCATTCTAGCACGGAAGAACGGCGATTATCAGTGGCAACAACGAGGGGACTTATATAGTTCTGTTCGATTATTGGGTCAAAACTGGTTTCGTATCTTCGCTACAAGAATTTCTGATTGCATACCTTGATAATCGGGAGTCAGAGTTCAATCTGGATAACCAGTTCCTTTGGCGAAATGATTCTCAAGGTTCCCATTTCAAAAATTGGCTACGTTCGAGATTCTCGTGAGCCACTCTGCGTCAAAATGTTTGTTGCCAATTATGATCATTACAGGATTTGTTTAAAAATTCTCAGTATATCATTTCTCCTCTCTGAGGTATAATCAAAAAGTCATTCCGAAACGTGAAACTGGATTTCAAATATGTTGCTGTACAATTTTTTATCAATAGAGTACATTTGTATGCATTTATACGAAATTCTGAAAGTGTGCAGAATGCAAAAATGCATAAAATATCCAAAGTAAAATATCTATTTATTATCGTTTTTAGCAGGCAAAATACTCTATTTAATATTTTATTCATTACCTTCTATTTGCGTTTCTTGTTCGTTCAGAGTTATTTTATTACTCTGTCAAGCATTTAATTTCTAGAATAAGTTAATCAGATTTTGCAAATATCTATAACTGTAACTTATTTAACCACACTGAAAAATACGAATGATTTAATATTTTAACTATAATATTTATGAATATTCTGTCATCCAATAATCTGCTCTAACTGTTAGCTTAATCGATTTTCTTTGAATTATCTTTTCTGTGTTTGAAAGTATCTATGCCAGTTTTAATCCCCGAAGAATACCAATTTAAATTTTAGAATTAATTTTTCTATATCTAAAATTACTTACACACGTCAATTTAAATTACCCTAGCTGATTTAAATTTTTAAATTGATTTTTTTGTATTTGAACTTATCTATGTCAATTTAAATTCCAGGAAAATATCAATTTAAATTTCAGAATTAATTTTTTTATATTTAAAATTACCTGTGTCGATTTAAATTCTGTAAAAGCGCTACAAAATAGAGCTAGATCTCGAGTTTTGTAATAAAATCCGTAGTATAGCAACGCAAGCGACGATCGTTAGTAATCACAGAGCGAAATGATTTATTTTTTTAATAAAGCTATATCAGCCGATGTGTACTCTGTCGGGAGGGACCGACGTTGTTTCGAGCTCGTATTAAATCGCTCGTTCTCGTACGGCCAAACATCGGCTGTTTGCTTTGAAATCGTACGTAAACCTGGCGCAACCTCGAATCGATACGTGAAACGAAATCGGCCGCGGATTAAATGACAAAATGGGGGCTGCAGACGATCAGGAAACAACGAGCGGAATTGTCAACATTACAAGGAAAGCGGCGCAGTTTCAGCCCGGATGTTTGGAGACAATACACTTGCTTACCGATCTTCTTATTGAGCCGCTGTTTTCTAGTCGAAATTTTTGCAAAAGGAAATTTCATTTGCTCGAGTTTTACTTCTGATCTTCTTACATACATTTACCCGATGCAAGACGATATCAAGGGTCGTTTTTCATTGTTCTTCTTTGTCGATAATTTCTTGAATTGTAAATTGAATACTTCCTCTGCAGATAATTATTAATTATGATATTTAAAGTAGAGAATAAAAAAATTTTTGCCAAATTTTGTATTCATATGGATGTTTTTTTGAATATTTGTAATTAAACAACGTTTTATAAAGACATAATAATATGACTGAATATTTTTGTAAGATATATTAAATGACTAATACTATTACTTTATGGACATTTATTACATCTACTTATATCAACTTTTATCAGAATTTGTATTCTCGATCTATAATAATTCTCAAATAAGAATCACGATCATTCACGCTAAATACTAACTTGTACTATTATCTCTCTGTTCCAGGTAAGTCTCTCTCAACTCCAATACCATCAAACTGTTCTTCCAGCTACATAAAATCCCTGGAACAATCCAGACAATCGGTGAGCAACGTGTCAAACCAATATCAGCATAAACAAAAATCCAGTCTCCGTGTAAGTCGCGAGAGGATCAAGACGGCGGCACCAGACGATCCTCAGACCGGGGCGAAAATACGCTGGAAAACGGAATGTCGCGACGCGTCTGGTTGCGGGTGGAAAGTTAAGTGCGTTTCGCGAAACAGCAGAGATTCCTTTGAAGCTTCGTTCCGCGAGGATAAGAAAGGGTTCACTGTCCGCTCCTTTCTCTCTCTCTCTCTCTTTCTCTTTATCTCCTCTTCCCTCTATTCTCTTTCCTTCTCTCTCTGTAATCCTCTCTTGTACGTTTTCGCGCGGGGTGACATGCAGATGCCGAGCTCAGCCTTTAAACTCGAAGCTGCTTTCACCCCAGTCCTCGTCACACCGGAGGTCCCGTCGACTCGGATCAAGCTTTCCGCCATTCGTCTCTGTGCGCAAGCTACCTAACCTCTCCGCGAGATTTTCTATCGAACAACAGCGAGCCCACGCGGCTATAAATAATCGGTATCCTTCGTTGCTTGTACCGCCGTCTCCCTTGTGACGATTTTTGATTTACTATTTAGGTACTTTGCGCCGTAAAGCGATACAATGCCGAGAAAATCGCGACGTCTACGGTCCCCATGGAATATGGCGGCGGGATTGGCTCGGGACTGGGGTTTGCCCGTGACAGAGAGATAAGAGATTGCTGCGGAGGTGTATTGGGATTGGCGAATGTTTCGTCATTATGATTGAATGGTTCACGTAATTTGATATTAATTTCTAGGGTGTTTTTAAGTCGAGATCATTGTTTGGACAGCGTGGAGTTTAGGTTGAAATTAGGATGAGGATCTGATTTGAAACTGGAAAGACATTTAGAATTTATTGATTTAGGGAGACTGTTTGATACCTTTGCTTAAATGGCAATAATAGCGAATATATTGATTTGATATTGTATTTGCACTCAGTATTTGTAATTATTTGTAATATCGCCTGAAGTTCTAGTTTGAATGTGATTTGAAATTTTAGAGAGAGATTCGCTGCTTGAACTTGTGTCTGGACTGAAATTAGGACTGGGATTTAGAATCGGCAGTTACAAATTGACTTGCTCTTTCAATTTATGCTCAACATTCGCAGTCATATTGGCTGTTCAAAGTTTAAGTTGGCAATTAGTTTCCGATATTCGCACCTAAAATCCGATTTCAGCTACGTACATAAGTAAAACGCAACCAATTTTCGAAAATTTCAAATGAAATGGAAATATAAAATTTACATTTAAATGAAAAAATTTCGATCATAAATTCGAAACTTTAATTTAAATTAGAGACATGAAGTCGATATTTTTTATGCAATTTTCAAACTTAAATACAAATTTATAAACATCGAAATTTTAATATGAAATTCAAATTTAAATTTCAACCTAGATAGGAATATTTTATCGGCATTTAAGCTTCCTTTGATGCGTAGTCTAGTTATTACAATTTTTATACGAAATTCAATTTTAAGCCTAAACTTATATATTAGAAATACGATATCAGTCTTCACGATTACTACTATATCTCTTTATCTTTAGATTCCTTAATTTCTGAATTAGAAACCAGATTTAAAAAATGGTCCAAACCTGGTAGAAGGACTTTATATAGTACTATACTAAAAATATACATATTAGCATATACATACAGCAAAATATAAAACATATTATTGTTATACCTTTTAATATTCAATTTAAATTTTTTACGCATTTTATGCATTTATGGACAATTTGAAGACGCCTATTAATTTAACACCCAAAATACTTTTCTACCTACGTTTTATGTTTCTAAATTGCGATATATTGATAAAAGTATGAGTCTGCATAAATATACGTAGTCCGATCATTACACTCTGTACGCTTTAATCAAACTCAAATATTGTTACTACAAACTGGATACTTTAATGCGTGGTAGTGTACGTATTTCCACCTGAAGACATTTGTGACCTCTCTCCATCCATTCAACTATCTTACTCGACACTGACATTAAGAAGAAGAGGCTCAATTCCTCTCGCGGCGCGGAGACGAAGAAAGAAACGTAGTCGCATAGCGGCCGACTAATCGTCACTGAAAGAAGTGCCGGCGCCGCCCACAGTTGGCTGTAAATAGCTGGTCGCAGCGGGCGGTAATAAGCGCTTATCTTTAACGCGATAGTAAAGAGCCGCCGTTAACGCCGCGGACAATCGCACGGCCCGTGAGAACGGAAGAAGTCACTCGAGGCGATCTAACGCAAACCTCAGAAGGGACGATGCCTCGAATACCTATCTCGGATTTTCTTCCTACCCTGGCCGGTGCACATGTGCGCGGGCCCGCGCGATTGAATCGTGTTCCATACCGTAAAAACAGCCTCTGCCGGAGAACGGCTTTTTTCTGTTAGACATGTTCTCTTGCTCGATTGAACCACGTGCTTTTTATTATCTCCGGATCGCGCACGTCCTTCCTCTTCTACCTTTCAGCTGACGAGCTCGCGGGAAGAAATGAAGATACCTTTAATGTAGCTGGGAAAGTGTATAGGATTTTTTGATGGCTGATTTCTTAACGAATCGTGTCACTATGGTATATATGGTATATTTCTCTTATAGCTGGTTCATCATTCTTAAGTTTATTGTGAACTTATATAATTTCGTAGTAATTTATGTAAAAATGTGTATGTAATAACGTAAAGTGTATAATAATTGGAAAGTCCGGAGATCGATGGAAATTGAAGCAGAACTGTGCACATGTGCAGTCTACTTTCTGAAACGTTCCCATAAAAACTATTAGTCGAGAGAGTGAACTTTTCTATCGAACACACGCTTCGCTTAATCGAGGTATTGTACGAAACTTTTAATTACTAATTACTTTTTAAACTGGAACGACTCTTTGCGAAACTAAATACGATCCTCGTATCAAGAGAATACATCATAAATGTGTATTATTGGGTTGTAGACTCACAGAAATTTAGATTAAGGTATTTCATTTTTAAATAGTTTACGCTAATTTACATCTTGTATTTTACGCGCATACATCATCGACAGTATTTATTACGTAAAAAGCAGACTGATAATTAAAATCAAACTAAAATAAAAATAACCTAACTAAAATCTACCTTAAAATTTTATGACCGCTTATAATTCAAACAGTATCGATTGAGAGTTAAATTTAAAACCAAAGGCAGCAATAGATTCAATGTAATTCATTTGACAAACAAAAAGAGATGCTTAAAATTGCCTAAACAACTAGAACCACCGAAACAACTCCTAATTTCCAGGTTGATTAACATCCGATTCGTACTCGGACCACGTCGATGTTTCCGTCGTTGACTCTGATTTCCTACTAACGTACATAACAGAGAATCTCGTCGTGGTGCTCCGGATTCGAAACGGGCAACGCGCAATGCGCTCGAATTACGGAAGCGTAGGGCGTTAAATAACACTAACTCAAAGCGGTCCATTGCGAATTGCAGGAGCTGCGTCGATGCACACGTGCGCTCGGCGGATCTTAATACGTCGCGAGGGACGCGCGTTTCAGCCAATTAACATTCGTACAAGCAGCGGAAACCAAAGCTAATTACATGGAAGCGTAACATCGACTAGAATCATCGTGATTCCCAAAACGGAAACTCGCGTTCATCGTGATAGAGAAATGGATCTCCCTTTGAGTCGAGAAGAATCGCGGAGTTTGAAATGATAAACGATGTAAGTGGCAACAAAAGCAAAGGAACGATCTTTTTAGCGGGAAAATATGTAAATTGTACAAGGAATACGGCGAAAGATAGTAAATGATAGTAGTATACCCGTATACTTCATTCTAGCCTTTAGAACTATGACAATATAAAGTTATGGTCGTACAGTTATTCATGAAAATGTGCATACATTTTATAAAAGGGCGATTTTTATTAAAGTTATCTAAAGTTATCTAAAATACATTGAAATGTTGAAATAGTAATTATATTTCAAAAATATTTGCAGAGATAAAAAGATCGTTATCTTCTTATAACTTTTACAAATAACATTTAGGAACTTTTGTTCGTATTCTAAAACGTCATCCTACATGAATATATTTCTCGCGAATTAATCGTTTCATTGATAATCTGGGTCGTTATCCTAATTCTTATGTGGGTATGTATGGTTTACCATTTCAGCTTCCTAGCTCTATACATTATAATTTTCTCTCTGCTCTTCTTGGATACCAGTTCCGTTGCTTCATGCTAAATGAGCTTCCTCTTCCATCCCGTTGAAGCCGTTTTACTCCTAACTACCGAGATACTCGAGTTAATCCGCGACGAAAAAGTTTTCCTCCGCGAAACGACACGCAGATTTATCTGGTAGTGCTTGAATAATAAATTGGGCAGTATTGAGTCTGTTTTTCTCTCTTCTTTTTTTTTTTTTTTTTTTGGATAGAGTGGTGACTTTGATATATTCTTTGGTCATTTTACCGGGTAAAATGATTGATGAGTTTTCTTCAGCGTTTTTTGACCGAATCTGCTAAGCAAAAACGAACGTTATTGTTCTTTTTTATCGCATCGTTTTAAAATTGATCCGACTTCTTTCTAAACAGGTAGGTGCCATTCTATATTACCCGTATTTTATTCGCAAATCTTTTGCGGTTCAAATCAAGTTTTACTTCAATTGGTTAATAATATTCTACCAGTTTATGTAAAATTCATCCTCCTCAAATCAATCACAAAAGCCAATCTTAAACATAATCAGACAATTTTATAATTTCCTACTTTTCCTATTTCTTTTCCTATATTTTCCTTTTCTTTCTATTTGACCTGAAAATGAAGCAGGCAACAAATTTTGGCATCTTAAATTTTCCATTGAAAAATTAAACATTTAAAATTTTCGCCAATATATTGAAAAGACCAATTTCCATTTCTCTGACCACTGAATGATACCAAAGGATCAAATCCGTTAAATTAAACAATAAAACCACGTACTTGGCAAAGAAAGCCTACAATTAAGATGAACCTTGTCGCTCTTTCATCCGTTCAACGACCATGTCGCGAAGCTGGAAGGCCCGGATGCAAGGACAAACTCTTCTGCACTCTCCACAAGCCGAATCGTTTCTGCCGGCGGCGACGCGGAGGAAAAAGAGGCGGAAAGGAAAAGGGAAAAAAGAGACGGAAAGGAGAAGGGCAACAAGAAAACGCGAAGAAGAGGAAGAGAGAAAGAGAGGCGGAGGAGCACGAAATAACGGCCGTGGCTGGACCATTTGTCACTCCGCGAACGTCCCTCGCGAAGGGTCGCCCGGGATCAGAATGTATTCCAAGGAGACCACGAGCAGCCAGCCTCCAATTTGGTCCGAGACGAACACAGGTAACGGCCTGTACTCTTCGATAGGATCTCTTTCTAATATATTCGGCCGTTCTCTAGCCTCTACTCGTTCCACTAAACCCTCTCGTGTGTGTCGCCCTTCTTGTCGCGTTTCCTTTGCATTTCTTCTGGCCCTCAGGACCCGGTAACCACTTTTCCTTTGAGAAACCTTCACGCTCGATAAAACCGGGTGGCCACGAATCACGATCCTCCCAGTCAAATTGTCGGAGACCGGTCAGGATGGATCTAACTTGACGTCTCTTCAACCGACTTCCGGCTTACCGGCGTCGCTTCCGGGAGTACCGCATGTTCCGTTTTATCTGCTCGAGACTCTTTGATATCCTTCGGGACAATTCTATAGATCGGTGGTGAATATTTTTGAAGAAGGAAGGATGGTATAAGAAGCGTGAATGGGTTAAGGGTACAGGAGGTTGAAGATTCTTGTTAAAGTAGGTTTGAGTCCGGTAATTATTATGTTTGGAATTTTGTTATTATTATATATTTAGATATTCAATTTTAGATGCTGAATTTTTCCATCTTATCACGAATTTCCGAGTTATTAAACAAGTTACCTGTCTAATTCCTATAATCCTTTCGAAACGAACTTCCACTATGAATCTAATTTTGTAATTGTTTCTACTGAAATTTTGTCTTTCTATTGTTACTTGTCTCCTATATTAATAAAACGGCGATGTACGTAGAAATTTCTTCTTTTACATTACCGAAACTTTGTTTTATTATTATTTACCATATTTCACAGGCTTGTTTCTTTTATCGTAATAAAAAGGTAAGAGGAAAGATGGCTGGCTATTTAAGCTACACGGCAAAGAAAATGCCTTCGCTGCTCTGACTAGTTAAGATCTCCACTAGAGTTTCACTGTTCCACGGAGAGTTAAAGACGCAGAAATAGCCTCGCAGAATTTCCGCGTTTCTACTGGCCACATGCGTTTCTACGGTCTCTCGTATTCTCAATAACGATTCACATATCGTAGATCCGCGACACAACCCTCACAGTTGGTGAATTCGAACAACCAATATCTTTTAAATTCAAATCTTGCAGTTTCCTCTCAAAAGAAGTTTGCGTCCATATAAAGGCAAATATTTTAACACATCTTTTATTCAGTCAAAATGACTGCTATCAAATCAATTGTTCTAGAAACTTGCAAGGATTTTTGTTAATGTTGATGTTTACTTTTATGAAGCCAGGATCGTGATCATGGTATTATATGTATTTACTTAATTATTTCCTTTAATACTAATTAATTATATATAATATAAGAATGTGATTCAATTATGTTTCTCTCCTATGATCTTTATTTGAATTCTACAAATACTTCGTCAACTTTATCTTTGGACCTGATAGTTATTTTTTTTTTTTTTTTTTTGGCTACTCTATGTTAACGTAATCCTTCTTGTCACTGACCTTGAAATAAGAAAATATACGTAGAACATCTTCTCCTATTTAAAAAAGAAGAAGAAGAAAAAAAAAGAACAATCGATTGGGAGAAACAAATCAAGTAAATTAACTTTAAATTGCCTCCTCATTTACCTAGCCTCTCGAGCTTCGAAATTAGTCGCCACGAACCCAGTGAATAAAACATCGCGTCCAACTTCCTGAGTTAACACCACAGTAGTATTTAGACATTTATAGGTTGTAGCGGGATAGAGGGAAAATCCGGGACAAAATGAGCGAAAGAGGGAGCACCTGCTACAAACACAGTTAATCTCGGTAGAAAACATATCCGAGCGAGGGGATACCTTAAACACCGACAGCAACCGTGACCAGCGAACATAGTGTGTCGCAAGGAAGAAGAAACGGTCTCTGTTTCTTCAAATCCCGTGTCCGTCGCGGAGATTCCCTATTCGCGTCGGAAATGAAACAATGGCCGGAAAACGAGGAGGAAATAAAATTCGCCATCGTCCGTGTATTTCGTTAGGAGTGAAAGCAAATCGACGTTGTTCTCCATTCCCATCCTCGGAGGCTTCTAGACTCCGAGCTTTCTTTTCATTCTGTTCTCGATGTGAAATGGCAAGAGTGAAAGGGAAAGAGGAAAGATACGGAGGAGAAAATAAGGCGTGGATGGAGAAGAATCCATTATGAGCCGGAGCAGAGACGATCTTCTGGCGACCAAGGAGGTCCACAGGAGGAAGAGACACTCGGTAGGAATTGAATAAACATGCGCGGAGAGAAGCGAACGTCCCAAGTCGAAAATTAATGTCCCTGTAGAAGCGGTCGCGGCGGGGGACCTTCGGCCGAAGGGCAGCCCTTTAACTCCGTCGCGACGACCTTTTTCAGGAATCCAGTCTGGTACAACCACCGCAAGAACCGACGTAGACCTCGTGCACACGACGAGACTTCTCTTATTGTACACAAGCAATTTAACATATCCGCGAGATCACAGACTGATTCCCCTTTCTTTCTCTGTCTGTTTCTACGTGAGAGTCCTTCGAAAACTTCCTAAGTTATGATTTAGCTTTGACGATGATTACGTAATGTTTAGAACTTTTTATATAGATTTTAAATTTTGAGATCCGTGAAATCGTAATGTTCCTCTTTCCCTGGTTGAGACTTTCTGATATTCTTGAAAAGAATTGTATGTATCGTTGGTGAATATTTCTGGACAAAAAGAATGATATGAGAAACGGGAATGAGATTAGCATAGCAGACGCTGGAGTATTTCGAGATTAGCTTCAAGACAGGCAGCGATTATGTAATATTCAGAATTTTATATGTAAATTTGGGATCTTTAAATGTTTGGAATAATTCCATGCCTTTATTCATTAGATTTTATCTGGTTGAAACTTTTTAATGTCCTTGGAAACAATATTTTTAATATTATTTATTGGGATATAGGACCTTATCACAGATGAGACTACATATTCTGTATTGGAAACTGTGTTTAGTCCAGGTTGTTGTTCCAACTTGGAACTGCACCAATCACGATTGATTTCTTAATCGTTCGTATGACGAGGCTTCTCCGATTGTCTACGACCAATTTAACATATTCGCGAGATTACAGAATGGCTTTCTCCTCTGTCTCCTCTCTCCTTTTCTTTGTACGTGCCGGATCGAAAGGAGGATTTCTCTGGTTGGAGAGTAGTCTTCGATGGTAATGGGAAAAGGGTGAGGGAGAGGGAGAGGGAGTGGCCCAAACCCCGTAGCTCTTGTCGAAGAGCCGATGCCAAGTGAACGGGAAATTCGTGTCCCTCCGAGCTGTGTGCTCCATGGAGCGTCATGAAAATTTATGGGATTAAAGGAAACTTGTTCCCTGATCGCTTTGTCGTCGACCAGTGACGTCGCCAGGTGACGTATTGTGTAAGCGCGACAGCGGACGTTCTTTTGTTTGTTCGCGGCGATGTCGGGGAAATTGGTTACTATGTACGTGGAAGACGGTCTTTGGTAGCTCGCGTGAATATTGTGTCTCGAGTGCAGGCCTATGAATAGCTGACTTTTCTTTTTTTCAGGATGTTAAAAAATGGAAAGTGAATGACTAGCGACTTTTGTCATGCTTGATACCAGCTTTGAGACGTTTTACGTTCGACTGTGCTCCATTTCAATCGTCAGATTTCTTAATTTAGGAGATAAATGACGCTTTCTTTGTATTAATTGTTATGTCTTAGTTTTCAATCGATTATGCATTTTTATGTTGTCAATAGATGTAGTAATGTTAAGGATATCTATGTGTTCTTTTGCTGCATACACGATTTGTGTCTAAATTTTTGGGCTCTAAACAAGTAACTTCAAGGCAATTGATCAGTTTAGCTCTTCACGGATCATATAAAATTTAAAGCTGAATATCTTGACAAATATGGAATCTACCAATAACTACTATTTATTTTTTTATTCATAACTTCGTAGAAATTTTTAACGTGACATGTCATATATCATATGTAGACATTTATGCGAATTCCTACCTTTATGAATACAACTACAGAAAGAAACTACTCAGAGATTTGTTTCGCTCACTAAATTATACTTCGAATATTTCACATATTTTAGCGAATTGTACATTCCATACATTTTCCCACCTTTAAACTTCCCGTAAATACATAAAATTCCGCAGTCTATTCGTCACTTCCACGTCATACAAAAACAACATATAAAACATTCTATTTATTTATTAAAATAATGTCCACGATATCGAATAAAAATGCTGTCGAAATAATCAGGATCGAGTTTTCACGCGGCGCGATCGCTCATAACGCCGCCACTATTCCGTGAAATCTCTCATAAAAATATTTCCAGCCGACGTAATATCTTCTCATTTCGGCGCCAGAATTCCCGGATGCTTATCTCGCGATTTCTTGGTCGCTCGTGCGAAAAGCCTCCCTCGTAGGTGGGAGGGTTTCCTCTTCCTCTCCGAATCGAATCGACTTCCGGTCCCGTGAACGGTATCATCCGTCGACGCGATGAGAATTCGAAAGCCGTACCTTCGTTGCACAGTACACGTGTGCCGCACGTGTATCGGTTAAAAAACGGTTTAGTCCTTTCCCTCTGTGTTCATCTTTCACTGCGGAGGAATCGATATTCCGTCGCAAACCATCATGATTCGGACATCGGCCGCGCAATTTACTTCCTTCACGAGTCGGGCACGCGTTTATCGTCCGTTTCTTCCGTTCTGATTCCGCTTGCGGCTTACCAACGTCACACCGCTGGATATCGAGAATGGAATTTGATTTTAGACGCAGATCGCTGCGCAGAATGGCCAAGATGCTCGAGAGATATATTGAATTGGGCGAGAAATAGATCGAGACGCCTTTATGGCTTTCTTCGGGGGATGATGGGGATGGAAGATTTAGATTTTATCATTTTTGGCCGTGGCGAATTGTTTCCTTGAGGTGTTTCGTTACTTTCTTAGTTTTATTTAAAGTAAAACGTTCAATTTGTCTTATTTATTTCTGTGTTTTTAATAGCCTCTTATTGTTGATTTATTTCATAATATTTAGAATATGTGAGATTTTTTAATGCCATTTAACGTGGTAATATTTGATTTGTTTTACTTGTTCTTCGCTTTAAGCATTTTGGAATTAGGGTTTATTTCTTAATATATTTCATATATTTACTATTTTAGTATTCGTTTTGGAATGATAGCGTTTTTGAATGTTTATACTTGTTAGTGGGTTAAATAACGGATAGGAGAATTGAAATTCTATTGTTTTATAGTCTTTAAATCTGTATTGCTTGTGCGGAAGTGCGTACAAATATCTCAAAGCTGAGAAAGTTAAATAATTCGAGAAGTTAGTTGAACCGTTCAGAGGAAAGAGGCTGGAAGAAGAAATTTCATCTTCAATAGTGAATCTTTTACTTTGAGAACTGCCTTGTAATTTAAATTTGATGTAATAAAATAGAAATGTATAATTTATACCTCAACAAATTCCAAGCCTTCTATTCGAGGATTTTGTCATACGTAATATGATTTACTGTATTTACTGTATTTTGTTTCTCTTTCTGCCTTAATTACATTCAATAATAAATGAGTGAATGAACAGAGCAACACGTTGTTTCTATAGATAAATACAATTAATACTCGTAACAGATACTTGTAATTATATTGAACAGGGTATGAAATTATGAAACAGCTCATTACTTTTAATCCTCTGAAGTCTATTAACTCTTGTGCGATCAATGTTTCGCGTACTCAATACTGTGCTTGACGAGTTGTTAATCAATTAAGCGATAAATGTACTTGTTTTCGCTGAAACTGGTTATCAATTTCAGTGCATGATATCTTCTTTACAAAAACATTTGAAAAGATTTGTTTCTATTACTAATAATTAATAAAAAATAAAGAAATTTTTCTATAGCCTCAAAAAGATTCAGTTTTGAAATTTAAATATTATTAGTAAGAATAATATCAATTCTTGCTTTTACAGAAAAATGTATCTTATTCTTTTGAGTTATTATTATATTTTGCGTAGAGATGTATTTAAATTCCCTTTCTGCGTGTAACCGATTAAATAAAATCCCTTCAATTTGAATTCCCAGCGAAACTTTAATTCTCAAAGCAACTATTTCCAGTGAAAACTAGCTATTAGAGGGCGAGTTCCCCGAAACTAAAAAAAGGAATAAGGGGGTAGGAAAAATGCGACGCCGGAGGATAGTCATTTCCGACAAATAGCGTGGAAAGAAACGGGGATCGCTCGGAATTTTTCGTTTTATTCTCCCAATGCGTACAACACGTGTCAAATCTTCTTCTCTCTTACGCAGAGAATTTCGAAAAACCTTTTTCCCCTAGTAAAATGCTGCAACAAAGCCGAACTCGAAATTAAATTTCATTTTCGATCACACTAAACTCATTTTACGATTGATCCGAATCGCTTTACGGAGAATCCACTGGTATCAACATGCATGGAGAACATAATTGCCTGTCTGTGTCTATAAAATTCGAATGGCGATCTCAACCATTGATCAGATATGGTAAAATTAGGTGTGAAATTCCAAAAACGCGACAAACGGATAAAATCGCGGATCCTGCTCGTCCAAACGGATTGTAATTCTCGATCGGGCATCGACGAATCGTGATTTGTGGATTTATCGCTTTGCACCGTCACGCGGAAAAATTTCCAATTAGAGGATTCGTTAATGACGTTTTCAGCCATGTGTAAAGTCGCTGGACGTTATGATGACCATGAACGCGAGGGAGGCAAAGAATCTGATATTTGCTTTATTGATTACAGGGATTTATTTAAAGTGTCACTGGAGTTTTAAGTGTAGATAGAAAAACCAAACTCGTAACAATGGCTACAAAAAATACTGGCACGTAGCTTTCTTCTTCAAGCGTTTTTTACGAGGTGTTATATGTATCATTTTTAAAGTATCAAATTATTGTAACAGTGAAAATATATGTTACCAATTACTTGGATTCAACTAATTAACATACAAATGTTATAATTAATAGAATGGCGTGACAATAATTTTTGTAACCATGTATTTGTTAAATAATTTGGAAATGAAACCTACTATGAATGTTTTAGGAAAACTCATTTTTTACTTTTTCCTATAATCAAATTCGAGAAACCTTCTTCGCACCAATCACCTACCCAACATGCTAATCTCCCAGCTCCTGCTCGATCACTGGAACAGACTGCCATCGAAGAACCTCATCCACCTACTCGCTTCCCCCCCCCTATCTCTTTCTCTCTTAACTCCCATCCTCTATATCCCACGGTGCAAGAGCAGAAAAGGACGTTCGAAGAGTAGGCGCGGTCGACAGCGAAGTGACGTGCTGCCAACGACGCGTTGTCTCGACAGATATAAATCTGCCGAAATTAATTAGGGTAGGTAAGCCGCAATTTAACATAGCGCCAGCCAGTGCCAAGACAAAGTTGTTCCTCTCTCTCTCTGTCTTGCCTCTCGTAACACCCACTTACCCTCTCTGCGTTTTCTCCCACCCTTACCTGCTTGCTGACTCGCTTCCTTACCTCAGCCACGCAGTATAATATCCCTTATTAGAACACGCCTGGCAGAAACTGCGGAACGTTGGGTATCGGTAGAGGAACACGAGAAACGACGGTTCAGGGAACGCGGATACGGTTGACGGCGGTTTACTTGGCAAGTCAAACATCCTACAGCTTGCAATATCCTGCCTGGCCAGGCCTGTAAGATACCGTTAAGGTCGAATTGAACGCAACGATCTCGCCCCTTTTGCCGGTTCCCCTTCCTCTTCCTCAGACTGTTGGGATCGTTGAAACGGAGTGGGTGGTTAGCTGTGGAAGCTTTGGTCCTGACCACATCAAATGGACTGGGCCGCCTCTCGGTATGCAAAGTATGCGAACTAGGGAAACCGTGCGCGAAGTTTGCCCAGCGTAGGCTTTCGATAGCTACCCGCGTGATTAGAGCGAACCAGGTGACGCGACACCGTTGCAAATTGATCGATGCCTCGTCTGATCGGAAGCAAGAGATCGATTCAATTTGGGCAGGTTGTCTAACGCGCTAACTATCAAAGATGGTCATCGATGATCAACGTTATTTAAAATGATTTTAAAACGTTTTTAGAATGATTAAAGTAAAATGAATTTCACGGAGCAAGAAATTTTCAAGGATGTGAGTGACTTAAATAACCTTGTCAAAAAGATACGCAAACACAGTATAATATTTTGCAACATTCAACGTCATGGTATAGCGTATTTCTATTCGCTGTGGCTCTCAGAGCAAAGTGTATGAAATTTGTGAAAAGGTTTAAATATTCAACACTCGAGCCACACTCAAAATTCCAATCCAATCACCAGCCCACCTAGTTCTCGAACTTCTTCTAACATATCAGTCCGATTCACAATTCACTCCTCTCCAATTGAGCTTAATTCTACGTGGAACATCTTCGAGCAAACAGAATTGACGCACCCCAGCGAAACACCTCGAGAATCACCTTCAACAATCCCATATTGTCCGAGTTAAGCGTAGCAAGGGAGGCAAACAAATTTGACAGGCGGAGAAACGGTGTCGAGAGACAAGAATATGCCAACAATCCCATTCGCATGACGTTTTACCAACAGAGGAGAACGAGCGAAAGACCAAGAAAGAGACAGCGATGCAACGATCGAAGAGCTGTCTCGAGCACGTTCGCGCGGAGTCAGGCGGAGCATCGAGATGTCTGAAGTCTCGTCGAGTACAGGACGTAGTAGAACGCGCGTAGAAGAATTTCGAAGCGTGCGTCGGGTTTCATCGACGAACGAAACGGAATGTGACGCGGTGTATCGAGGCGTGCTCGGTATATAATATTCCCGGTGGCTCCTCGTTCTTCCCCAACCCTCGTGTTTCGCCTCCGTCCACGTCGACGGAGCAAGGCACGTGTTTTCACAGCAAACATCGCGAAGAAGCGTCTCCGTGTAAGAGTCTGGAGCCGAGCAACAAGGGTGCCCCGTTGGATTTTCCTTCCTTTCCACGTCCCCTTTTCCTATTCTCTGTTTCGATCACCGTGTCCCTCGCTTGTTCTTCCTGCAAGCCTTCCGAACGATTGCTCGCACGGAACAGAAAAAGCAAACGTACCAAGGGGGTTGGTTGGAAGACTGGATTTCGATTCGGGGCTGAGGTGTGTGGTTGAATCTTATTCGACGCGTCCAAGGTTTAGAAGCTATGTATTTTCGTGCTGTATGATGGCATTAGGAGTTTATGGGCGAACAGGGATGCGTTTGGGATTTCATGAGGTATTTTGAGTGGCTGGAGTATTTGGAGTGATTGGTTTAAGATGGGGTTTGTAGGAAATTGAAGGTCGAGGTTATAGAGTTGAAATATCATAAGAAACTGGAAATATATGTTATGTGTCATAGAAATTTAGTAGACGTGGTTGAAGGAAAAGTGCGCAGAATACGAATAGACTAGGCGTACTCAAACTTCTGACAAGTCGTATCGCTTCATTTATATTTTATATTATTATGCAATAGTGAACAAAATGAAGCTTAAAGTTGATACTTTGTATTTGAATATAATTAAAATCCATGTTACACATTTTGTCTGTGCTAAACACTCCCGTCACTGCACAATATGTGCTATAATAATACCGTATTATTATATTTCTTTCAGTTTATAAATTAATTATAATTCCATCCTATGGGATTGGAAACACTATTAATTTTCTTACTAATCCAACCCACCAAATAATCGTTTTCATAAACTCAATTTCGCTTCCAATCCTATTACCTCGACTTACCTCTTGGAAAAGAGATACTTCCTCAAAAACTATAAAATGCCCACATACACGCATGAACGGAGAAAAATATGAAACACACGAAGACTAGGAGGGGTGGTTGGTGAGTAACCAAAGATATTTTCCAGGCGAAGCGGTTTCTGAGCGCGTGTCCGCGCGACCGAGCAGGCCGAGTACACCCTGCTTAATTCGATTCGCGTTAATTGACGGCTTCTAACGAACGTTCTCCCGCCCCCTCCTTGGTCCCCCCGTCACTTCCACCCCTAGGCTGTTCGCAGCCGCCCCTCCTCCGTGATAGCCGCATTGCAGCTGCAGCCTCGCAATTTGCAAACGCGGAAAATCCTCTGCGGATGGCTCGATCCCACCGGCGGATTTCTCCGGCCGCTTGAATATGAATAAACTAAAATGCTACTTCTCTGTTCCACCCTCTCTCCCTCCTCTTTCACCTGCGTTGGAATTCCTTTCTACCTCTCCTTTCGTCTCGTAGCGGCCTGCCATCCAGAAACTCGTTACGCTAGTTATGCATTCGACAACGGGCTTGGTGGGGAGCGGGTGGTGGGAGGTAGAACGATAATTAAAGGAGAGAAGACGACGCAAGTTCGAGTTCTTACTCGAAAGGGTGGGCGACGAGTTCCACGGGTCGACGGGTCTTTTAATGTTCTTCCGGGGGATAGACGCCTGAACGACGCTCGTTTCTTGCTCGTTCGTCACGTGTTTCCTTTTGACGAATCGATTGCCGCGATAGGGGTTGGAATCTCGCGCGAGTTTGATGTATGGTTTTGACTGCTGTTGGTTGCTGTTCTTGGACGCAAAGAGCGTAGAAAGTTGTATCCTCTGGGGGATTAGTTTTAGATTTTGATAGCTTCTCGATTACTCACTGGAGACGATGAATTATCATGGTAATCAAACAAGTCATATTCTGATCGTGGTGATTCTTGAAGTCCTTTTAATATATCAATTGTATTTGTATTGTTCATTCATTCTTTGTTTTAAATTTGAAATGGAATCTTTTGATTCAGTTGAACAACTGTTTATGACGTTATTCTGTTGGAATAGATATTTCTCAAATTTTTAATTGGGAAAGATGATTATGATTATTATTATTATACTCACATAGACGGTGTTTTGGACGTGATAATTTGTTTGTGATGATTTTTATATGAAAGGATTATATTAAATTAGTTTGCAGTACAATTAGTACGACATATGATTAAAAAATGTCTATCTAATCAACAAAGTAAAGAAGGCTTAAGGTACGTTGGATATATAAAAGAGAAATAATTTGTAGTAATTTTTATAAAGAATTAAATTGTAATTAAAAAACTAAAATTGGTCGGTAACTTGTTATTTCAACGGATAATATGCCTCCAACACGATTTTTTTAGGGAGCCCTTCTTGAAAGATAAATATTCATTCAACCCTTGCTCGACACCCTTTTTGTCCTCCCAACTTTTTTTTTTAAATAGATCCCAACCTAGTTACATAACAAGTGCTCCACCCTTCTACTTGTAGCTTAATCGATTATATTTACATTCTTCGTCGTTTTTTGCTATTCCTTGATATCTTTTTGATACCATTTTCGTGGAATGAATTCTCCTTTGTAAGTGAGTTCTGGAACACTGCCCAGTCGATACTCTTCTTGTTCTTTCAGACCTTTTTTATTGCGATTAAATTGATTCTACGCTAGTAATGTAACAAGTATCCCGTCCATCCCATTCCTCAGTATCCTTTTCCCATTTTTATCGATACCTATAGGAATAATCTTTATTTCATCATTCTTTTCCTCTTATCTATTTTTCTGCTTAATTTTCTTTTTACCTAAATACAATTTTATAGTCCTTAAAGTGAATTGTTTTTGAAGTCACTATAATCTTTATATTGTTAATAATAGATATCACTAATGTAATTTTCTCTACGCTTCAAATTTACGAAAAAATCTAATACATATAACAAAAATTGCAGCCTTTTTATCATTCAGTATCTTTTTGTTGTATTGTTATTAATAGAGAAATTTTCTATTCACATAAATACAAAGACTGTTCGAAAATTCTTAAAGCGAATTGTTTTCAATAATTTTCACATTTTTATCAATATATGAGAATGTGGTCTGTTCAAAAACTTCTTTAGTCACTTATAATTACGTGAGCAAACATCAAAGCTAAAGTTACCATTCGGTAAATCTTTATCATTTCTAATATTTCCATTTATAGTGACAATCATATATATGAAAAAATGTTTACGCAACTAATTAAAAGCTAATTATAAATATAAAAATATATTTCTTATACTTTGAAGTAGTATAGGTGTAAAATTCTACTAAAATGTTCATTTTTAGTAACAATCACAAACTAAATTAGGTTAAAACTGATAATATTCCCTACTTATATTCATCATTTATTTCATTCATTTCATCTCTGCAAACCTGAAAACTATAATAAAGATCAATTCTAAATAATCTCGCATTTTCAATACTTTCACCGTTCCTCATTTCAGTGCATCCAATTTTTCCCCCGAAACACAGTCACGAATGGTCTCAATCTACATCGATCCCACGAAAGGATCTCCGTCGCGAACTGAATCGGGGCTAATTTCGCACGCTAACAGTTCCTCCCTCGACGTATGTTCTCTTCGTATACGATAGCGAATCCACCCACGGTCGTCCACGATCGAACACGCAGCGTGTGTCGCACGCACAACTCGTTCGAAGCTCGATACGCCTTTTTCTTCGAACGAAAACCTCATGCAGAGGACACTGATTGCAATAAATTGGCATGCGTTGGTTCGCGTGTCGCCGCGCGGCGTGCGGTGGCTCGTCCCACCCTCTCCTTCTCACGGTCGATACTGCCTTCTGTGCAGGATTCAATTTGGCGAAATTATCCTTTTCTTGTTCGGGAAGTAATTTCATAGAAACGACGGATCGATAATTGCCGCGACGGCGGGCCAGCAAGGTTTTAGGTAAATGCAACGTTGATTGCGGTAAGTTCATTAACCCCTCGTCGCGGCTAGGGAGTGTGTAGAAAATTGCTACTCTTGCCTCTTCTACCTTAGCCGAGGGAGTGGATCCGTCGGGTTAGCCGCATACCTGGCTTCTGTTTTATCTCTTCGAGACCACGAGAAAGTGAAATTTCACTTGCGGAGAAATGGAGAGGAATACGTTGTTGCTTGACAAAGGGACGGTGCAAATATTCCGATTCCAATTATTCTGCATTTCCCTAGTTTTCAGCTTGCCGGTTGGAAAATGTGGTTAATTTTCGTTCCACCGAATCTCTGTCTTATGGAATTGCTTTTTGTTAATAGATCCTGTACCAGGTGGATCGTTAATGGAACATAATAATTGGAAGAAGTAAGTTTCTCTGTGTAAGGAACGATGGATTTTATTGAGTCGTTGAAAGTAGGTATGGAAGTTGGACTAAGTTCTTCGATTAAAAATTCTGTTTTATCTCGACTTTAAAATTGTGTTAGAATCTTAGTTTTTTGTTGACATGGGAAGTTAATAAAGGATATTGAGAATGGTCAGAGAATATTATAAGGAATACGTTAATGGAACGAAGGGAAGTAAAAGGAATGACATAGATTTACGATGAATAAAAAGTATAACATGAAAGATCTAGGGAGACGATTAATGATTATTATCAGTCGAGTATTCATAAAGACATAGAAATTCATAATACAATTCTGCAAATAAATATCTTTGTGCTCGTATCTTGTTCTTGGTAGAAAAAGAAAGAAATCCATTACCTCAATTAGAACAGTAGACCAATTACTTCGATAATTATCAGGTCTGTTCCACTGTATAATAACACGAGAAACATACTTCCTCTGATGCTTACATAAATTTCATAATTTGTATTAAAAAGTGCTTGCTCTGTTATTATTCTTATTGCCGAATGTAAAACACCAACTACCGTACACCTTCCTTTACGAAACAACTGACATTACAGCCTCGTTATCTACAATATACCCGTTCATGCTGCTATCAACGACCATTATTAGAGTTATAAAGCACAGGAACCATGGTCGTTGCTTATAAAAGTCCAGTCCGCTACTCGAAGAAGGAACGTTTATCGAAAAAACAGGGCTCGAACCACGTTACAATTTTCATCGGCTAATGGCGTCGTAACAAGATCAAACAGAGTGGAAGAGAACTGGAGGATCGGTCGTAACGATACACAGTGTTTTTAAAGGGCACTGAAATAGTTAGAAAAAATCGACTTTCAAAAAGACTTTACAGTTTCAAACGTATAGAGTATTGCGTGAAAGCGGTTTATTAAAATTTGAAATTCAGATTCAATCGCACTATTCACATCTTTCTTGCGTTTTTCTCCAAATTATATTTTCTAACTTGGCTGCTACAAAATCTCTAGAACTACATATTTCACATTTTTTCATATAATTTGAAAGAATATGTGTATTCTATAATGTACCGTAGGATTTGTTTGATATTTCAGTTATTGGATTTTTAGGAACGTTTAAAGTTGATTTCTCTGGGCAAAAAAGGTTTGCTTTTCTTCGAATTGCTGCACGTTTGTGCGATTATTAAAATATTTGAGCAATTCTGTACTATATTTCAGATGATAGATTTTACTGTGTGAATCGAAGAGAATATTATTTGATACGTTAAACGTTAAGACAATAGTGTATATATTATTGTATATTCTGTGTGTGTATTTAAATAATTTTTATCGATAAATAAAATTCTAATTAAGGGTCCTTAATCATTAAGAGCTACCAAAGCTACCAAAGAAAGAAAGGTAAAAGAAATGCCCGCGTAACAGATTAAGGATTAAGAATATAACGACTTAAAGAAACCATAAACCAAATAATAGAAAACGATAAAAGTTACGACTTTTTTCTGAGTTAGACAGGTGTTCTCAAATATCGAAAGACAATTGGGCAATTGGTCCCGTAGTCAGGAGGCTAAAAACCGTCACGTGCAAACACGTGGGTCGTGGCGTGAATTAAAACAATGTAACGCAAACAGATTAGCCAGCGATGAATTCCGTAATGGCGTTCGGTAGTATTTATACAAAGTAGTCCATGTCTTGGCTGTTTGACGAGGCCAGGCCAGGCTAGTCGGGGTTGTTTGAACGAACAGACGGCCGTGTATTTACTTTACTCTTCGCCTTGTCACTGGCCATTTCTCTTCGCGAGCAATTACACCGGCGACTCGGTGTTTCGCCGTTTAACATATTTGTTAATGTCACGGTAACCAGGAGCGACGGCCCGTCCTGGAAACTTTCGATCGACCAACGTACGTGCTATATCGTTTTAACTGTTTCTTTGCTTTGTTCTTCTTTTCTTTTTGAGGTCAGAGAAGTTTGATGGTGAAGAGGGAAGTAAGTACTTGTGATAGGCTCTGGTAGAGTATAGTAATCATCGAGAAATTCGGCTTTAGTTCTGTTTGAATTTCTACGTGCATTCTGTTCATCTTCATTCACAGCGAGAGCTGATGACGATACGTGTATATGTTAGTAATATGAAAAATGGAAAAAGGAGATCGAAGATCAAAGAATTCTTTTCCTTTCCAAATTAATTCTCATCCATTTACTTGCTAACAAATGAACGAATTGGAAAATGTAATACCAAATGCTTTGTATCAAAGAGAATTATACTTCTGCCATTTGTCATGGTTAACCCATACAACACAAGAGACGATAAGCAAGATAATAGAAGAAGGAAGAGACAGAAGGAGGTGTTCTATCATAAAACAAAGCTTCTCGTTTGGGACCAACATCGTGTCGCATTTTATCACTGCATCGGGGGACTTGTTGAATCTTGGAAAGAGTCCACGGGCAACAGAAGCACCGTGAAAGGAGGAGCCATAAATTGCGTGGTTTGATAACTTTGATACAGCGCTGGTTGGCTCGTGTATTCTGTATTTTTGGGACGAGCACCGAGCACCGGCACTGTCGCGTACACGCCACAGAGAAAACACGGGTCTAATCGCATTATGATCTGGTACACGGGCCTCGCCACTTCCGAATGCGTGTTCTGGCGTTAAATCGTTAAGCGGCTTATACAACGGTCCCGTTCCTGGATCGTCTTGAGAAACGTTTATTTGTTTCCAAGCATCAGACAAATAACGTTGAAATCCTTAGAATTGTCGAAATTACTTGGACATTATTTTAATAGTGATATATATAGTAAAATAGTAATAGAAATTAGTAATAAAATAGTAAATTAGCTTAGATAATATATTTAGCTAATGTTTAGTAAGAATATATAAGGTTAACATTTGGTATTAACAATTTGTATTATTTTAGAAAGAAAGGAATAAAAATTCAAATTTTATTTAAAATGCTCGAATTTGTCGAAATAACTTGATCACTGTTATTATGAAGCATGTTATTAAGAAATCATGCGTAAATTGGTCTAGAAAATTTGTCTCCATTAAGTTTGGTTTGATTAAGGAAATAAAAATTCAAACTGTATTCAAATAATTGAAATCGTTGAAAATATTCGGTCACTATTTTAATATTGGCATGAAAAAACGGGTATAAATTGATATAGAAGATTAATTGGCTTAAGTTTTGGGATTAGATAAAAAAGGAAAAGACAAAAAATTCGAATCGTTCTGAAATGATAGAAATTGTTTGAAATTGAAAAGCCATGTACAAATTAAATTAGAAAAATTGTTCCAATCAAATTTGTGTTACTTTAAAAAAAAGATTAAAATTCCAAACTGTGTTGAAATGTCCGAAATTGTCGGAATTATTCTGACACTATTTCCATAGTGACGTGGAAAATTGATTTAGAAATATTGTTTGAGAAGGTAAAAAACCGTATTGATATGTTGGAAATTGCTGCATCTATGCTGTCACAAGTTTAATTGTGATGTAGAGTGATCGTGTGAAACTTGATTTGAACAAAATATTGCAGCTAGATTGAAAACTAAAATTCCGCACTGTGGTCGCAGTGTTTAAATTGTTCAAATTACTCAGTTACTATTTTGATGGTGATATGGAACAATCACGTGTAAATTGATTTAGAAAAATTGTTCGGATAGTTTAACGATCTAAAAACCGAAACCGCGTTGCAAATTAATGAATTTATTCTGCCATTACCTTAATAAGAATGTAGAATGATGATATATAAATTAACCTATAGAAAACATTTGGTATCTTATATAAATTAAATAACTATAATATGATTATATAAATGCAAAGAAATATATAGAAATGTGGAAGAGGAAAATGACTTGAAAAAAAACAGAGTAGGAATCACAGAAGAAAAATTCATTTTGTAAAAATTAATTTTTATAGACGACAAAACATACAGTACCTATAAAAACTCCATAAAAAGAAACCAGCAACATTACCTTTTCTTGTTTTTTCTTCAATCATAAATACCCACTACATAACATTTTATACCTGACACGCTCCCTTATCCTGTCCATAAACATGTCTCACTAAAACTTTTACATCCAGCAAAGAACTTCACGAAATGGTCGTCTAAACTAAAAAGAGTTATTCCTGGAAGTGGAAATTAGTCCGAAACAGCGATATCAACTAAAGTAGCTTAACGATCTGGAAGCCGGACAACTCGCGACACTTGACGACACGCGATCTTATTTCTTCTTTTTTCTTACTTAGGAACGGGACAGAGCACGTGAAGGGACGTAATCATGCGAAGAGATAACGCAGAGTGTCGCGCGGCCATTTTCCATAAATGATCGTTCCTATTACACATAAAATCACCGTATCGACGCGGCCGGCCCGAGTAACATGTTACTCGCAATTAACCGTCCGTTAGTTCCGCCTAATAAACTCCGCGCGGTTCGACATATTTTCACGCTCGATAAATGTTTCGACACTTACCAAGAATTATTCATCCGGGGCCACCTATATGCAACCAAGACGGAGTACAGTTCCATTTCGATCCGCGAAGAATAACGATTCATCGTAAGCGAAGCATGAGATACGGGTGAAGGGAGAAACGTCTGTTTGAACGTTGGATTCGGATGCGGTGAAATTTCCTTTGATTGAAGGCTTCGGGCGGTTAGCTTCAGGAGAATACCGGGAGATTTGATAAGGAGCTCGTCTTGGAGATTTGGAATGCTTGTGGATTGTGGGGAGGATGAGACTCCGATATTTTGAGCAAACTTGGTATTTTGCTAGGTTGGAGATTTTGGGATAATGGTAATGCGTTTTAAATAATACGTATTTTGAGAACTCTGGAAGATTGATAATCTTGTTGGATTTTGAAGTTTTCACTTAGTAATTTTCCAATTTAAAAGTACAATTTTGGATGACTTGAAAGTTGTCAAGAATTCAAAACGGGGTTTTATTGAATTTTTAAATTTAGTTTATTGAATTTTTAAGTTTCAATATATCAGAAAAGTGTAGATGTCAGATAATCTCTCAATCTGAGAAGGAACTTTTATTTTCTGGTAAACAACCAAAAATGCTTGAACTGAAAGAGATGAACTTGAATATTCTAAGATATCTAAAAACTATCAAGCTAGGATAAAAAAGCATTTGAAAATCATAAAGAAACTCAGAAAATGTGAAATAAACAATCTGAAACGCATGAAATATCGATGAATTAGTAAAACTTTACATCTTCCAATTTCAAATATAATTTTATCTTCATTTTCCAATAAATATTAGAACAAATGTTAGAATAAAACACAATATTTCCAAGAACCTCGGACGAACCTTAAAATGTTAGAAAACTGCGTATCATAAAATATTTAGAAGCGAGACAGCCCTTCGAATCAGTCAACGAGCCTCTTAACAAACACTTATATACCCATCTTCCGACAATCTCACTATTTTTCTCTGAATGGGATTCATTCCATTTTCCCACAAAAGAAACCATAATTGCATGGAAACAGCGCGAATAGCTCGCCATCGCGATAAAAAGCCTCCATATCTTGATAATATCTGAAAACAAAGCGCGTAACGACTCTCGTTACGTCGGCTCCGCGTGAATTTCTTCAAAGGCTCGCCCTTTTCTCTGCGTCCCTGCCGCGAACGGGACACGGGCGCGAATAATATTCTGAAAAGCGCGGTTTGAGGCCGGGAGAGGGTGCAAAGACGCGTCCCGTGGATCGCGGCGTCGGTGAATTACATTGAAGAGTCGGTTGAATGACAGCATTTATCCGCTTGTAAGTCAGAGAGACGTGCGCGGATGCGGAATAACCAGTCGGATAAACGCGTGTACGCAGGTAACCTGCTGAAATTTCCATCGGGGGATGGTGGTTAACACGATTCCACGTGGAAAATAGAGCAAAGTACACGGTCACCGTCCCGGCTTTAAGTGGATTACAACAAATTACGCGTATTAAAGGGCCTGGACTAAATCCCCATTGATTCCTTTTCCTCTTTCGCATGTTCCCTACGAGTTACGTTGCTTTCGAACAACAGAACCAACCGTGGCTGGCTAATGCGTGGTTTTGAGATGATATAATGCGCGAATGTGCATAGGTAACAGAGGTATTTGGGAAGCACGATGTCAGTTGTCCTTTGATCTTCTTATCAGTGTTGTTCGGGCCAGTCTCGAGTTTATGATAGGGTTGAGATTACTTGATATTTGTGAGGATTGCTGTATTCTCATTTTGCCATGTTATTTTATATAATTGGAAAAGTGACAGATGCATAATTGATATTTAACAGAAGAATTGTCAGAATGTTTAAAGTTCTATCGATTACACGAAACATTGCTAATGTTTTATGTTGGCAAATGGTTGTTCCATTTTTTAAATAATCAGATTAGCGGATGTTGTAGGACTCGACATAGTAGCGGTACGTTGCTGCGTAGTTGGTACAACAAGAGAAAATAATGGATAAGATGAGATGAAAGTTGAGGTGTGAATTTTCTAAAGTTCCAGTGGCTTTTGAACATTTTAGAACTTCATAGAATTTTTTAAGACATCTTCGCGAAATCTTGTTGAATAAGATAAAGCTCTCTAGGCCTTTTAAGATTTCAAGATTTTCCGCCATTTCGAAGAAGATTTTTTAGCATGTCAATATCCTGTTGCCTCTATGTTTTTTAAAGTCCTGCACATTTTGATTTGCTAAATATAGCAGAGGCAAGATGCATTTACTATAATGCATATATGTAATTATAAACTTAAATATCTGTGACAACAATATACTAAACAGCTTCGACGCATCTCTTAAGCCTCTCTCGAGCCAAACTATTCCGTACTTGACGCTCTACTCGAGTCTCGTTCACTTTGGTAAACTGTCAAAGGGTTAAGTATCATTATCTACATGAAGCAGAGCATTTAAGATTAAAGGGAATATCCATTTTGCAATTTTGTACATCCAATTAACATTTACTGTTGTAATCGTTCCTTCTTTAATTGCACTGTAATTCTCACATTGTTATGATTCATATGGCAATAAAACACACTGTAGGCAACTAACAATAAGACATGTTAGCCTGTAAAAATATATGAGTGCAGTGTTTAAGGACAAGTGATTAAATCACCCCCAGCGATGAAATCGTTAAGAAGTTAATTAGATAACGAGGGTTAACCAGAGACTGAGGGACCAATTCTAAATCCAGCAATCAGCTGACTAAGATAGACATTTATCATAAAAATGATCACTCTGATACCGAATGACCAACGATCTAAACTTAGCGACCAGCTCAGCAGTTAATAACCCATCAGACGATGCATGTGACGTTAAAAGGTTATACTTGTAGCTGGTTTAACCGATTATTATTATAGGAATGTGTATTATCGTAGGTATAATGGAAAGGTAGCAGCATGAGGCAAGGTAGAATATCAAGGTAGAAATATAATCAGATACATTAACATCAAAATTATTAATGACAAAGGTATAAAATTTGTACAAAATGTAAGGAAATTAATTAAATCTTTAAAAATATAGTATTGCAAATTTATAAAATTTCCGTAAGAATTTATGGATTATCATAAGTCTAATACCAAAGCATTTCTAAGCCACAACAGCACAGTGCAATATATTTTAACGATTATTAGTATTCATGAAGTAACCCATTCAAATACATGTTTACCAGGCCATAAATTACTCCTCTCTTCTCTTCCTCTTTTTCACAGCTTCTTTGTCTTACTTCAGGCACACTACACAAATATTCACCTGACATAATATATTCAAAACCTTGGCTGATCATGTACGTACTTTCCTTTCACACTCTCATCAGCAAGGATGATTTAAATCTATCCAATTCAAATATCGCGACGATATTTTTCTAGCATTTAAAATTTCTCACAACATAAAGGATTCAAAACGGATCTAGAAATGTAGTGAGTCGCGAAGCAATTCTCTGATTAGAGAAACAAGCAATTCGAAAACTCTGATGCAAATATTAACGTCGCAATTAACGTAATTAGGTTCTCGTAGTTTCGTGGTCGATCGACCATTTCGAGATGCGGCTAGTCACCGATGCAGTCAGAAAAGGATTATTAAGGATTCATAAGGCGGAAGAGGAGTTCTGATGGCTGGTCTCAGGACGTTACCGCGCGAAATTCATGGAACGTCGAGGTAAAAAGAGGCGAGTTTCTCTCGCGAAGGGAGGCTGGATCTACGAGAGAATAGCCCGATGGATATTTGATGATAGCATTCTTCGTTTCGTGAATTAATGATCGTGTTTGAACAGGGATACGCGCTTTTGTCCGTGCCCCAGCCGGGAAAATTCGAAAATACGAGTTTGGAAATTGTGTAAACAGACGTGGGTGGTAAATACGGGGGATCAACTTCGCGGGAATTTGGGGGTGGCCAGAGTTTAGGGCTTCCCTGTTGGTTGACAATGAAAGTAAATTTTTAGTGAAACGCACGGGACCTATCAACTTGGTCCATTTTAAATTATCTCTATTGTTTCAATTATACGTGTAATACACGAATTTTGTGTGTAGGGATTTAGAGATGCTTCCTTAGAGAAGTAGATATAACACGATTACAATACAGGCACACATTGCTTCTGAATAAATTGTAAAGATCCTCGGAGTTAATAGAAAAAATATCTCTTCTTATGTTCGAAATACTGAGCATAGAATCGAACGAGCAGAATCGAATAACGTATCTGTAGATAGCTATATTATTGCCTGTAACAAAATTTTAATCTAGCTGTTTATTAATAATTAAGGAATCAAATTGTGCTGTAAAATTGCATTAATTTAACGATTAATCATTGTACGGTAAAGACTCGAACGAACCCAATACTAAAATTACAAAAATACAAAATCTATAAAACTAAAACAACCTCTCAAAAGATCCCTATACGTAAAAGTCAATCTAAAATAAATATTCTTACTGAAATTGGCTTTAAAATTACTGCGCAAAAGCCAACGAGAAGAATGCTGAAAAATCGGTCGGAATTAAACCGACAAAACCTCCAATATCTGTGGCCTATTTACGTCAAAGCGCGGGCAACATTCGGTTCCAAATAGCCATACACGTAATCCTATAGTAAAAAGAACAAAAAGTAAAACCAGAACGGGAGAAAAAGAAACAGGCAAACGAAACGATACGTTGCGCCCCAGTTTCGGCAAATCGCAGCCTGGATATTCGACTAATTCCAACTTTAACGTATCACGGCAATATTCGAGCTTAATTGCGACTGGTCCCCGACTCTGTGGGAAAAAAGCATTGTTTGTCGTCGTCGTCGATCGAGCCCAGTCGATTCGATGCGAGTCGATCGAGGCGGCCGGCTGTTTGCCCGGCTAGATTTTTAATTACGCCGACGACAGTGGTTTTACGGTCGAGCTGGGGAGACAAAACCCATCCGGTATTCTCTACGGGCGACAATTCAGACTGGTTGCACGGCCAGTGGATCGTCTCGCGTCTAATAAAAGTCGAACGCCGCCCGGTTTCTCGATCGCGAGCCAACGTATCGCGTTGTCCATGTCACGCTTCGGAAAATTTATTTTTTCCTCCCCCTTCTTTCCTCAATGTTCTTCGTCTTAGTCCTCCTTTTCGTCCTGGCGGTTTTATTCTCTGGAGTTTCGGTTAAATTGTGGCTGATAGAAAGATTGCCTTAGGGATGAAGAAGCTGGTAGCCATTCTTCGTGGAGAACCTTTATTGGAAAGTTTTGTATTTTATTGGTAATCAATATTTTATTGTCCTGATTATTAGATTGATATTTTGTATTACATTGAAATGTAAATTTAAAATGCTGGTTTTTTTTAGCGAGAAACTTTATTGGGAAACTTCTGCTGATGTGTATTTTATTATTACCCGTAATCAATGTTATATTATGTTCATCGTTATATTGAAGTCCGGTATCATTTTCGAATGGAAAATATAATTATATTCGATTACATCGAAATGCTGTTTCCTCAAGTGCGACATTTTATTGCAAAGGTCATTGACATTGTATTTTATTAATCAATTATTATTATTAATCAACGTCATATTGCATTGAGTACTATATTAAAGCTTAGTATTATTTTGAAATGTGAAATGTAGTTATGTTAGCTTTTATTGAAACGTCGGATTCTTCAGTAATTCAGTGGCCTCTATAGATGACATCTTCCAGTTGTATTTTTGTGCTACAATACGTATGTATATTTGTGTACTCGAAGGTGATATAAAAAAACAATTTGGAAGTGTTCCAGGAAATAATACATTTTTAAATAGTTCATAAAGAGAAAAATTCGAAAAGGAACGTGGCTGACGCAATTCTCTTAGACAAAAGGCACACGCGTACACAGCCACAGAAACTAAATAGTGAACATAGTTTCCTCTTCCGATGCAGACCGCGCGAGGTTAGTACAAACAAAATTAGGTTGACAGGTACTTCCACTTGCTGACACGAAACGAAAGGAAATGATTTTGCTCAACCAATCAGACCATGTCAAATAATTAAATAACCTCGATAACGAACTTCGTTCTGGTAATCGTAAATACAAATTTCGTATTAACCTAAAGAGATGACGTAGTCAAACATTCACAATTTATTCGCAATTTATTCACGTTTTATCATCGTGCAAGATTTTATCCTGAAAATAATCAAATCCTTTAAATCACAAATATTTTTCCCTTAACTTACAATTCACAAAATCCCCCGAAAGTCATAATCCGCACAGTTGGTATCGCGCAATCGGTGAGCACTGGAAATAAACGGGACGGGAATGATCAACCGGAAGCAATAAAAGAAAGGGTAGCCGCGTGAGGCGTCTGTCAGGGTCTCATCGCGAAAGAATCCGTAAGCGTCGCGAATCGTCGATGGCCCAGGACGCCGCAAAAATCCTTCGTCTGTTAGATTATCGCTTCAAATGAAGAACTGAATGAAGCTGGAACCGTGAGTGTAACCGCGTGGGCGGTTGTATAAATACCTTGGCCCTCTGGCTCGCTCGTAAGTCGGACCCTCTTCGCATCTCTTAAAGAAGGCACGCGTATAAAGTCCCGCAAAAAGACAAGTCTCAACGAATGGTCGAAAGAGAGAGAAAAGAACGGAGAAATGAAAAAAAAGAGGAGAGTAAAAGAGAAGTTTCGAAAGAAGACGCACGTGGAATGGACGCAGGATGTTGAGACACCGTAGCCGCACAGACGAATTAATGGTCGACCTCCTCTCAGACGAGAGGACAATTATCCAGGGAATTTTATTTAGCTGCCAAGCTTCCTGCCGCCGTCAAAATATTTCCAGTTTCCTCCGATGATCGACCATCCACCGCTCTACCTTTCTTCTTTATTTTTGTCTGAGGGTGGCTCGACGCCAGTGTTCACCGTCTCGCTCTTTCGCTTGTATCTTTCGCATGGTTCTTCGTACTGGCTTCTTCCGCTTCTTTTTTTGCTCGTCGCCTCTCTTTTGGATTATACTTGGCCAAGGGGAAATGTATCGTACGACTGACAACTACATTTTTCGACACGCGCGTCTTTTGTGCCAGATAATGGGCTGCGGGAACCGCGGACCGTTTCCTCAAGGAATTGGGGAGATTGAGATGATGGGAAGTTTACGTGGGGATCTCGATGTTGGACGTGTTATAATTGGTCGTTATTTGTTTCGAGGGAATCATTGTCCGAAAGAATTGACGTTGAAGATTAATGAATCTTTTAGTTTCTTTAGGTTGTTTTCAACTTACCCTGGAACTCCATACTAGTTTATTCGTATAAACGAGGTTCTACGATACTGGAATAGTACGATGTAGAATACAATACTACGGTATTGCAACGAAATTTTAGATAATGCCCAATCAATTGAACTATTGCTGATTGAATTCACTTACATGAACGTGGCCTCCCATTATATGAACTTCGATTGTATAAACTGTTTGTTCTCCAACAAGTACTGATAAATGGAGTTCCACTGTACGTGATAAGTTGCAGTGCTTTTGAAACGAAATGGTCAAATAAATGATACTTTTCTTTTAGTTGAAGCGACAAAAGTTGAAAATCGTCTTGTAATTTAACTAATAGGAAAATGTAATAAAGATTTCATTTTTCTTAGTAATTTAGTTTTGTTGAAGTGTCTTGCGTTCGTTGGGTAGGAAACTTCGCTTTTCGGATAATTCGCAGCTGTTCACAGCGAAAACCAAGTTTTTACGTTTCGACGATCATGTAGCTCGTGACGAAATTCGAAACGCCCCATTTCATTGCAACAGAACTTCCGTAATCCTTCTCCGAGTAGCAACAGCCTGAACAAAACTCATCTGAAATTCATACAAAGTTGTTTCTCCGATATTAAAACTGTCTTGTACCATCTTCTATGCGGACGTAGTCTTATTTACTTCCAACTCGAACTTTCATTGATCGGTGCTCCACTTTTCCTCGTGCAAAACTATCAACTTACAATTCTGACCGTCTTTCTACCTCAAAATATCGTTCACATTCAAAATTGGTGTGATTTTAATCGAAAACTTTGCCATAATATTCACAACAAATATTCTACAATGTGCAATATTATTTATCTATTAAAGAATTTAACATATAAAAGGATGTTCAAAGGATATAGACGATATTTTTAATACAGTTACTTAAAGAAACGAAGAGTTCAAACTGTTATATCTTGTACCGTATCATTAGAAAATTAAGACAGTAAACTCAAAGAAATAAAGACATATAATTATTACATGAAACAATATCGTTGAAAGAAAATTCTACATTTTTGATCGGTCAGGTAGAAAGAAACTGTACGTTAAAAGGTTAACGCCTTCGTATCTATCAGTTTCCGGCTAGCACTTGCATGTGAATGTAGGCTCGCGGCTCACAATGGATTTAATTTCGCGTTCAGTAGCATCGTCAGCCAACGTCAGCCATCGTTCAGTAATTGCGCTTACCGATACGACGAGGGATTATGTCTACTTACATGCTGCCAGTCTTCGATCGTCTCGAAGAAAAAGGAAATCGCGTGGGTTCTCCATTCAGGTAGGCGTTCCGTAGTCGAGTTAATGACGAAGAAAGTGTTGGTGTCGCTAACTATCGAACCAACGTCGATATGAAGCTCGACAGACACTATCGAATTCGTGAAACAAACACCGAGGGCAGGAATAAACAAGGCCAGAGGCACGCGGCTGAATAATAGCCGGAATAACAGCCCCCACTGCCCAGGAATTTCCATTGTAGCGTACGAGTGTCCGGCAGGCTTAATGATTTAATGCTCATTGTTGGCTCCTTCACGTGATTATGCCGCGCGGCCATTGTACCCAGCCGCTAATGCGACACAGGAAAGTGTATCTGCCCGCGCGTCGAAGGATGCGCCGGAATTCTGTGACTTGATTGTTCGGGATGGATTAGGTAACTCTGGGAATGGAGCTCTTCAGAGAGTTGAGATGTCCATTAAGATGGTTGTCGTCTCTCAATTACATTTCATTCGATATTTTATTCATTGAAAGTTTTCTATTATTAGCCTAATAACATAATAACCTTTAATCTATTTGAAATCTCAAATGATTTATTTTTTCGATGAAAGCTAAGCGTCAAGTAAACTCAAAAATATCCTAATTCTGCTGTTTAAACTTAACATCCCATAAACACATAAGTTCGTCAAACACATTAATTCATATTCATTAAAAACTAATACAGTTATATAGTTTATATATATTTATAATTTATATTTGTGTAATATTGTAATATTTGATCTCTTAAAAATATTTAATTGTCACTATCCACTTGAAATTTCACAGTATCTACTTATCACATAAATGTCAACTTCCAAGTATATTTTCCATTGTCTTCATTTTCTTTTATTAATTCGACGATTCTAATTAAACGCCTTCAAAATTTCATTTCTTTCGACTACTTAAATTTTATTCTATTTGATAAAAAATTTCAATTAAAATTCGACATTAAAAAAGGAATATTTAAAATCCAATATTCAAACATTAAAAATCCAATATTATTCAAATTTGCAAATGAATCATAAGAGGTTCAAACACATTATCTAAATACGCTACTTGTCCAACTCCATACTAACCTTATTTTCCATTAATTAGCATATTACATATTAAAAATTACGTATTAAAAATCTTAAAATCTGGAAAATCGAAAAATCTTAAAAATGTACAATGATCCGCACTTACTCTAAATTCCACGCCATTCAGCTGTCACATAAAACCCAACAGCCAAAAATACAATGAAGGAAGTCCTACTGTCTTCAGCAGTCGACTGTCAGCTCATTTATCGTCTGTTTCCCTCGATTAATTCGACGATTCTGGCTAGATATCTCGGAAATCCCGATGCCTTTCGAAGCAATTAAGACGCCCTTTCCCTTCGTGCTTCTCGTAAAACGCAGACTCGTCCGTTCGACTTTTCTGACCCATTTAATCCGCGGACGCCAGCCAGAAAGCGTCCACGCGGACCATAGTTCTCTCTAAACCGGAAGTAGAGAGATGAAAAGCCCGAAACGAGCCGGTCATCCGGTTCGAACGCGCCCTAAGTACTCGAATCGTAAACTTGGGAATATCTCGGAGGAATAATTCGATCCAGAACTGCGCTAAGTAAATGCGCGATGAATAAGTAAGACGATAGCTTCTACGGATGGCCCCTGGTGGAAACCTCGTCTCTGGGGAACCGATTATCGTGCACTATCTGATATATAGAACAATAACAGACATACAGAACTACGAAGCATTGACCTGTATCGAGAATTGATCGAACACCAGGGAACGAAAATGTTTTAAGGGGAGGTGACGTTTTCGAAGAAGATAACGTTGATGCGATTCTCTGCGGATCCTTTGTAGGTCTATTCTGCGTTCATTGTAGGGCTGTGATCAGATTATAGAGAAGATTTCATAGCTGGTAATGAGTTTGGGTGGTGGGGTATTGATATTTCGTGTGTGAGATTTTGGGTTGAGATATAGATCTTAACGGGGTGAGATCTTTTGAAAGAGGGAAGAGTATGTCTTCGTGGGATAGATCTCTGATACTATTCAGGGTATTCCGATATTTAATGTTAGAACCATTGATGAATAGAATATAACACTCGTAACAAAGAAGTCGAAATATGTATTTAAATATTTTACGAAACATTATTCAGAATCATATAACTAATATTATCAAATATAATCATATGTATATGTATATGTTTTAAACGCAATATTTTTTAGAAGATAAAATTATTGAAAACTTTTAAATTATAAGTTTAATAGTTCTCAGGTCATTTACAACTGTGTTACACAAATCTTGATACTTAAGTAATCACTAAAAATATCAAAGAAACTCTTCAATTCCTCCGAATCGATTTCCTAATCACAACATCAAGCTGAAGAAACGCTTTACAATATCAAAGGAGGAAAGCGATCGATCTTAGCGAATTTCCCAAATCGAAAGTCCAATGAAATTACTTAAAGCCATTCCGGAATCCACTGAGAACCGAGGGAAATCCAGTCTATTAGGATATGATCGTCCCTCCACGGGGGCGAGATACATCTTTAATGGATATTTTTCGGTAAAGTTATCAATAATTGAGCGAGACGTACGTGAGATGAAAGTATATCAGGCTCTCGTTCGAAAATATCTCGAGTTGGAAGAAAGTTGGTTGAATTTGCTCGGCCCATCGCGTGTCCATCGACGTTGAAGAATTGCATTCCGGAAGAGAGCGAGGGTAGAGGAAATATGCGCCAACAGTAGTCAGAGAGTTTTTAAGTCTTAGCTATGTATATATTTGTTCCTTTATAGTCGAGCTTGAAACTGTTTCTGCTAATTCGATCCACTGGTCGGGAAGTCCAAGTTTTCGTGTTTCTGAAAGATTCTTCAGGCGTTTCAGTCAATTTATTAAGAGAAACGTCTAACAGTTTCGTATTTTAGTCAATGCTTTATGTTTCATTAACTCTTAGTATACTACAGTGAAATCACTCAGTTAGGATCTTCAAAACTCGCTCATTAAGGAGCATCGATAAGTTTTGCGCTCCATTAACACCACTACAAGACATTAAAATTGTTATTTTTATTGACTCTGATTATGTCTATCATTACTATGTTTATTTGACTATTGTCTCTAATAAAATACGACGGTACAAATTAGTAACACAGTAATAGAATAAAAACAATGAAAAGAAGGTTATGAATTATGTAATGAAGAACATTGATCATCTCATTTTGCTACATATATTTAAAGAGTTAGTTTCATCAATGGAAAATGGACTTCGAATCTTATTTAGTTTGCTAATACATGTTATAATTCACACACGATTAGCTTGATGAAGTATTTGGACAATGCTTAATGTTGTTTAATGGGAAGAGTTTAGGCAAGTTTAGCGGAGGATTGTAGCCATCAAAGATTATTTAGCTCAACTCGTTTACTCTACTTAGCTGTAAATCTTAAATTTAATAGATCACGTAGTTAGCTAAGAATTAAGAAACTAACTGCACTAATCTAAGAAATTGTTAAACTCTCCTTGTCATTATTTCAATCACGTCTTATAGATAAAGACAAATTTTCCATCTGGATTTTTCAATCCGATACCCTATATCATTACTTACGTATCAACAGCTAATTAAAATTAGCATTTAGATAACACTCGTAGGATTTTAAACGGTCCAACGATTTAATTACATGATTCGGGACAACATTCAGCAGTCAAGAGCTATTCGACGACTACCAAACGACTTATACACCTTTTGCGTAACTCCCTAGAACTGACGAAAAAAACAATAATTTCTAGCCCGGTGGTCTGTAATTATTAACTATGTAGTAAGAAGCAAACTGAACCAATCGACCGGTACATTAAGATTATTTGCATTTAGACAACATCGCGGAAATTTAAATAGAGAACTCGTCGAAATGCTCGTAAATCTGCGAATGACTCTATAATATCCGCACAAATTACACGGGGCACCAGGGGAATCCATTTTTCGTCCGCCATTACGTTATACATAACCTAAAAGTATGTTGTCGTGGATCCCTTCTATCGATCATTGACGCGGTTTTCTCAGGGAAAATAATGATTTTTTGTTAAACAGCAGATGGTTATGAATTATAGAGTCCAGATGACACGGTTCGTTCGATCATAAACGACACCATAAAATGTTCCGCAACGTTTGTCGTCGCCACTAATGAAGGTGCACGCGCGCGGACAAGTTGCGCGCCGCGCCGATAATTAATGGACACTGTAATTACACGGCGGACCGGTTATCATCGAGTTTTCTTCCTGATACGATGTACACGCATGTGCTTATAAATACATGCATGTATAGGTATCTATAGGTGCGTATACAGGGTATTTCAAAAAATTGGAATCACACATTAGAAGCATGTAGTACTCAGAAAAACAAGTAAAATAGTCTTAATAAATACAGGTTCAAATATCATTAGTTTCAAAGTTGTAAGACATTTTCAACTGCGTATCTGCAATCAGCTTAAGAGAATTTATTGCGTGTCTAGACACTGAACACTTATCATGGAAAATTTTTCTGAATACATTCGGTATGTTTTGCGAAACTTTATCAAGCTTCGTTAGCACTGTAACGAAGGATGATTGTAGTGATTATGTTGATGAGCTTTGAAACTAATCTCCAAATTTTGAAACACCTTGTACATTTAAAATATTCACTATGTTCTCCGATTGACCGAATAAAATCGATCAGGCACGCACGGTTTTCCGTGTAATTCGGTTGGCTCGGTCACACGTGAAGAAACGAATGCGTCGAAACGTTAATTGCTTTTATCCGAGGGAAATCGATACGGTTCGCGAGATCGTGTCTCGACACACGGAGGGTGGCGAAACATATGCATGCACATAATTATTTATGCGTTATAGAGAAAACTCAAGGGAATGCGTTATTAAGTTGTATAATTACTTTGTTAGCACCTTCAGATTTTGAAAAGAAATATTTTGCAAAGAGAAATTGAAATTTTATATTTATTTCCAATTTTTCGATGTAAAACTAGTTTATTATTATTTAGAATGGAATGAAAGAAAATCACGTTCGTACTATTAATCAATCATAATCGGAATTTTGTTTACTTGCGATAAAAAATAATTGTGATTGATTAGTTACTTATTTTAATTTGAGTATAATAATTGTTACAAGAATTTAAATTACCTAACATTATATAATATTTATTATGTAATAGTTCTATTAGGAATCATTAAAAATCGATATATTAATTCTTATCCGAAATGGCAATATTTCCATATGATGCTATTCAAAAATGAATATCGCTTTAACAATAAATCACGGTCTACCGCTGTACGAAGCGTTAATTGTTCGAGGATTTTCGATACCAGATACACCTATTTGTTTGGTTCCAAATCTGTTTCAGAAATACCTCGAATCAAAGCAAACGATAGGATTACTGCGAGTAATTTATAATACATTGCTCACGGTAATCTTTCGAATGGAGATCCCATCAATTAGCCGCAGAATGAAGTTGACGGGCTACTAAATAAATAAATAAATACTGTTTAAAATCGAAAAAGCAATCTTGGAAAACAACTCAAGAATAACAGAAATATTATCGTTATCATGTAAACAAATTTAAAAAACGTCAATATTACTTTAATAAAAAGATACAGATAATAAAATAGCATTTACTAGAAGTGGAAATGGATTGTGTACTTTCCTTTAATTATTTACGCAGGTAAATATAAGAGATGTATAACGCAAGAGAAAGTTCGAATTATTTATTGTATTCAGTAACTCATGCCGCGTTGCTGTATTTTAATGAGTTTCACGAATTTTCAATCTTCTCGTAACAAGTTAATAATATGAGGATATTTTATTATTGAAAATCGTATGGTGAGGATTGAATAAATTATTTAAGCTTAAAATTAGTACAATTAGTCACCTATAATACGTGTGTGTGACTTAACTTAAAAATAAAAAATTTATTTTATAATATCAAGGTCTGATATATTCGATATATCTTTTGCTAAATAGTAGATATGTAATTACTTAAATATCGAAAAAATGGGAAATAGATGATTCAATAATGATCAAAATTTGAAAAAAAGGGGAGCTTACAAGAGATGACCAAACAAGATTAATGTGGGAAAACCAAGAAAATGAAATTTAATGGAAATAAGTCAAGAATATTTAACTTGTTCATTAATGATTTACCATTAATGATTAGCATATTATCTTATGAATTCTTTTGTCTGTGATATTATTACTCTTATATTGATATTGAATATTTCTTATCAACTACAAAACTTTTTCTACGGTCTGCCTCTTAAATTGAAAACAATTTTACATAAAAGAGATGTATCCTTTTGGAAGCCAGCACGTATCACTAGAAATCGAATTTTTCTAGAATGTAATACTAGGTCAAAATACAAGAATTTATTTTTTTGAAGACATGCATTTTTACGTGTCCAGCATAGAATATGTTACCAGTTTTCTAATGTGGAATTTCAAATCGAGATACAATCATTTTCTATGAAAAAGATATATTTTTACGTCTGACTACCATGAAATGTGCTTTTGGAGATCAATCTTATCCCAAAGTAAAATTTTAAATTAGAATACATCAATTTAAAATAAAAAAATTACATTTTTACGTAGTCACGACGAATTATGCCATCAGAAATCAATCTTTTATGAATACAATTTCTAATCAAGATATCTGAATTGTATGTAACAAAGATATATTTTTATTTGATAATAAAATTGATTTTTAATAACACGTTCTATGCTTTGGCGAGATTTGTTTAAAATACGATATTTATGTCTAAAACTTTCCGATAAAAATGCAAACAATTTAAATAAAGAAGATCCATTTCTACGCGATTATCGTACAACATTCGATTCGAAATTTTAATTTAACTCGGATCGAGATGATTTATTGTTTCATAATGCTTAGCTATTCAATTCATCTATATAACCAGAACATTATCCTCGTTCGAGCTCGATCGCCGATTTTTGAACGTCGATGTATACAAATTCATACGCAAAGATATATGTATGTATATTCATAAAGAGAAGAGGGAGATAAAACGCAGTGTAGCGAGGTTTTGAAAATCGTTGGACGTGTTCCGCGAGTAATATGGAATTGATAAGCACGTCGATTTGCGTTAAGTACACTTTTGATGCGACGATACGCAATCGCCGAGTAAAATATTTAAACTGGCCCCTGATAAATGTCGAACGTTGATTGGATTTTAATTACACTTGTGAGCGCAATTTCGCGTGTCCGCGCAAATAACGCGAAGCCCCTTTCCCCGCTAAACCCCTTCGCCGCGCTTTTTGCGCCCGTTTTGCTACGCGGCGCAAGCGGAAAATAATAGGAGGGAGGAAATTTTTGAGAGAATAGATCAGTGCCGGGAAAAAATCTGGTTTGTTGATTTTTATTTCGCTTTCGATGGAAATTGCTCCGAATTACACATGTGTACGTGGTGCCAGCTGTAGTGTAATTTGTTATTAAACATTGATGCATTATAGAACTAATTTTGATTAGGTTTGGTTACATTTTAATAGGAAGAGAGGTTGATATGAATTAATTATAATTGGTTTTTGGGTTGGATTAAAGGTAGTCACGATATTAAATTATGTAATAATTCTATGTAATTTAAGCGTGATAGACCTGCAATCTGAAAATAATCTATAAAAAAGCAGGTTCGCAGGATTAATTTTAAATCTGATTAGAATTCTGAATTTGACTAAGGTTAACCTATTCTAACTTAGTTTAATTTAGATTGAGATTATCATGAACCTAATTTGAATGCAATATTCGTTTTTTGCAAAGAAAGTTTTAATTTCGATATTACAGAGAAAATTATAAATTAAACATGTCTTTGTAGAAAAAGAATATAATAGCATTGAAGCGAAAAATTAGGTTCTAAATAATTCTAATCTGAACCTAAATTAAACTAGATTCGAATCAGTTAGAGGTAATCGAACTCTATTATAAATTTTAACCAGGTCCAATCTGAGACCTTAATAGCGTTTAATTATAAAGAAATTAAACAGAAATCAAGAATTTCTTTGTATTAGTAAAACTTAAAATATTTCTAAAATTACTTTTTATTTTAAATTAAGTTTTAACGAATTGACGATTGACGTTTGTAAAAGTTCAATAGAACTTCGGATGCTAATAGAAGTCATCATTAAACTGTACCTTCCTTAATTGATTGATCTGCCGATAATACCGGCCAAGTGACGTTCAATGTTCACTGGCACTTGTAATCGCTTATGGTCGAACGTTATTTTCATTGTTTTACCAAATATTGACTAGCCTGCTTCCGTGCAATATATTTGCCGACTGTCAAATAAGACCAATCAATGTTTCGTGTAATCAACGTACGTGCACTCGAATAGCCCCTCGCTCGATCGAAATTCGTTCATATTTTCGGATCGTTTATTCGACTAAAACTGCACGGTAAACCAATTCCCGATCCTTTTGGACACGCGTTATATCGAATTTTAATTAGATTTCGGGTTAAAATAAATATACTAATGGCTTTGATTTTACCATAGAAGATACCATACAGAGGATACCATAAAGTAATAGTATAAAATTGGGAACCAAATTATACTTTAAACTATTTAACTATGTCCATATATCTATTTACAGAAACTATTATAGAAACATTATAAAATTAATTTTCCAATTATAAATTAGGTTAAGAAGAATTTTGTAAAATGATAGGAATACTTCTGATACTAATACAATTAATGATATTCAAATAGTAAATGTATGTAATAACATATATTATTCCTACGTTTTTAAATTAATAATTAAGATTTATAGACCGATGAACTGCTCCTACTTATAAAATCATCATTAATTTGTACACTTCGGTGAAATTCACATACTGTTACTATAAACCAGTTAAAATATCCAAACACTTAGAAGCAGTACTATATTAACCCCAATGTATTACCTAACCCCAATATCGATATAATAATAGTTTTAATAATATTCCAATGACTTTTTATATTACGTATTAACTATATCTTTTTAAGTGCCCCTTTTTAATACTCCTGAATAGAGGTGAATTTGAACTTTTTCTCTCGCGCATATAACGAAAGCACGATAAAAAATCGCGGTCTCAATTGTTCCCCGGTTATTCCAGCAACAAATAACAATTACTAGCAACAGCTATTTACCAGCGATAGACGAGCACGCACGTCGAAAATACGCGGTTGCAAACACACACGCACGCGCACACACACACATACACAAACATCGACGATTAACATGCGCCGCGTGAAAATCGATGCGCAGGTTCTAATGTTTTCAAGCAACACGAGCCGAAACCTGGATCCGTACGGTTTATCCGTGCCTATCAGCAGGCCATTTCTCGCGCGGACGAGTGGTTCGTTAAAGCAATTTACAAGCTCGTTTGTAAACAAGCCGCGGTGCCAGTTTGTTCGCGCCTACGTGTCGGCCATCGACGCGTTCGCTTTATAGACGCGAATTAATGTCGAATTCTCTACTCGTTGTGAAGAATCGCGTTGCAGACGTGTGTTATCCACGTGTCGGTACACGTGGATAACGGGAAGTTAACTAATTCTACTGTGGAAAGTCGGTGGAAGTCGGTTCAGAATAGTTAACACATTTATACAGTAGTTGAAAAAGATTTCGTGAATATGACGACGTAATTTGTTTGAGTTTTTTGTTATGTGTTGTGGAGTCGGTGTTATGTTGACTGTCGATGTGTAGTGTATCACGCAGACGTCGAACGAGGGTTATGGAACATTATCATGGCGAATAAAATAGATTAGCGATGATAACTGCGAGTTAAGAGCGAAGAAGGGGAATTGTAATGGAGATAAAGGTAAGTTATTTTTAGTGTTGTACAGAAAATAGGTTTAATAACCTAAATAATAGGCTTAAAATTAAAAATAATTAACTACTTAATTCGCTTTGTGTAAGAAATTATTGTAATTAAGTACTAAATTGAGAATTTTTGTTCATTTATGTCACAAAGATCTATTTTTGAAATATAATGTTGTAAAAATGGACAAATACGAGCATAAATGTGAAGATATGTAAAATATTACAAACAATGTATATAAATATAAAAATAAGACACATTTATTTAGGTTCAGATTGTTTAATAATATTCTTTGATATTTCCACTTTGCTGGTTATCCTCTTATATGTAAAAATTTGAACGAAATAATCGAAAATATTTAATACATATGATGGAACATATGTATAATATATCTGCATATATGATGTGAAACGTGAATGAAAATAGTCAATGTATTGAAAATATGAAATGTATTGGTACAAATAAGATATTTATAGTAGTTAATGGTATATGAAAAGTTCTGATTTTAATAGATTTCACTTCCCTGACTTGTGTCAAAAGTGTGTACTTTTAATGTGTAGTGATAGCCAATATCTTTGAAGTATTTTTACTTGAAATATTAATCAATATTTTCAAAACATTTATATTTAAAATGTCAATCAATATTTCTACGGATATTTTCGAAATATTCAATAAGTTAGTAAAAATACATATTTAATCCTATAATAAATTATATTTTATACTACTACGAAGAACTGATATATAATATGTAGAGCTCCAGTTTCTTAAATAACAAGATGTGTTTTAACACGTTCTAATTTCTTAAATAACTAGATATGTTCTCATAATTGTAATATCTACCAGTCAAAATTCTTGATCTAGCAGATTCTAAAATAATTTGATCTTATTCATACTATCATTCATACTATATTAATATCTCAATAATTTCTTTCTTCCTCGTTTGAAGGATTTCCTTGTTTATTTCTTATCGTTCAATTTTTATTTCTATTACTGTTTAAGTGTGTTTCATGATCTGATCTGTGTCATTTTATATTATTTATATATTTTTATGAAATTTCAATTATGGTCAAGATATTTTAAAGTATAAAATTAAATGAAACCTTAATTCAAGTTTCTCAAGTGATTATATCTCTCATATCGTCTATTATTTAGCTTCAATCTTCTGTTTGAATCTTTCTATTATTCGAACACGTTCAAACAATCTTCGTACTAACGAAATTCGTTTCAAACTGACTTCGTTTTCAGAAATCCTCTCACTTTGAAAACATTTACACTTGTTCCCTCTTTCCAACAAACAATAGCCTCGATCTGCACGACATGTTGAAACAGTTTACTCTGCTGGAACTTGTCTGTCATGCTAGTATTCGTCAGTGGTCCCCTTTTATCGAGATCGGCTTCGATACTTCATACTTGCTTCGATAATCACGTACCAACCGCGTGACTGGAACAATTACCGACAGCAGCGAGTCGTAAGAGAGAAAATGGGCTGACCGTTCTTCGCTCGCGCGTCAGTTTTGTTTGCACGAAATTGGATTTGTCCGGAATGCAAATTGAGAACCGGACCGTAGAGTTCGACGTTCATCCCCTGAACTATGGAAAAATCTACGGAGGAAGGAGCCTCTATTAATTCTTCTATTCTTTCGCCCCGTTGTCGTTCTTGCTTCGTCTTTTTTCTCCCTTTTTTATTCTTTCCTTTTTCTATTCGTTCGTTTATTTCTCCGTTTTAATTCCTTCGTCGTCGAGGCCGGCTTCATCGACGTCGTTGTTTTTGTTTTACGCTCGCCTCGGAGCTTTGTGTACCGTTTCTGTCTAATTGTCGCGTTAAAGTCTCGGAATTAAAGAACCGAGGTATTCGCGCGTCTTTGCTTGGTCTGTTGATGAAAATATAATTTCTAGAACGTTGTTTGGAATTTTAATGAAAACCTGCAGTTCGAAGTGATTCGCTTTAATACTCGAGAAATTGTCATTGTTAAGAGAGAAAAGAGTAATAATATTTCTTCTGGATTATTTTACAAAAGAGAGGAAGTTTTGCGAAATATCCGATTGTCACGCGGGAGCAACATTTCTGCAAAATCTTAATACTCTTAGGAATGCTTCATATTTATGGAATAATATATGAAAATAACTACTGCAGAAAGATAGATATTAAAAATACTCGATTGTACTAACTTCATGCCTTAGATTTTTTTAAACGATTAAAAAGTTAAATTTAAAAAATTTAAAGATTTTCAGAAAAAAAGCCATCGCCTGAGAAAGATACGCAAATATGACATTTTGCAATACTTAAATGTTGTATGGTTATTGTATCTACATTCCAATCTATTACAGCTCTCAGAGCAAAATATATATTAGGTTGTCCGAAAAGTTTCTTTCGTTTTATAAGAAAATAATAGACGCGTTTATTGAATTATGCACGAAAGTAATAATAGAAATAGAACGAAATGGATCATAGCTAATTCAATAAAATAATATAAAACAGAAATTGTTGTTCATCTATTATCACTTTATGAAACGAAAGAAACTTCTCGGACAACCTAATAAAATTCGGAACAAATTATTCCGGGACTCCTCAACAAATATAAATATTCTCCATTAACAACACTAAAAATTACAATCTCAATTTACCCTGCATCTTGCACACATCATGTTTAACGAAACAGAAATGTTGACTGCTGTGACAGATGTCACGAACCCATTCGCCCATCGAGATATCGTCTCGATTTTGATCGTCGTTGGCGAATAAAATTCTGGCTGCGAGATGATGGTGGCTCTCGAAGTTTTCAGACGGATTCGTATGATGGAACAAGTAGCTTGAGCGTATATGTATATTGCTCTCGACACAAGAAACGTAACGTTATCGGGAATACGTACACCACAAGGTTTACATTCGCCCGTAAGCCGCACGGTGACGTGCAGCGAAACATAAAACACCATCGTCGATGGTTGCCGGTAACGGTAAAAGAGGTCTGTGTTATATAGAAACGCGACGCGTGTAAAATGATAATTCGAAATGGCACCGCGACAATTTCTCCACTTGCAGTGTCCACGTAATCGGTGCTCTGGGAAGATCGCGGAGAAACAACTTGATGATATCGTAAATTGTAGACCACTTTCTCGTAGAGATAACAATATCGACAATTGTGATTGGATATCATGCTTTTTTACAAGCTTCTCGAATATGCTTTGCGTATTGTTAAATTCTAAATGGATTTAGGACTCTTTCGTAATATAATTTAATATTTGTAATATATTAATCTTCCAATATTATTTTGAAGTATTTCATCATTCACTTACGAATTTTATATATTTTTGAACAAAGTGTGTATTCATTTTCGAAATATGCTATCGTTCACTTGCAAAAGAATGTTCACCAAATTGGTTCAAGTTTTGCTTTACCGCAAGGTAATAATGTACAACAAATAATGTATATATCGCGAGAAATTTTATTTTACAGAGTATTTGCTGGCTTTTAGCTACATTTACAATCCGATATCCACTAACAGAATTTCAAATAGGAAATTTCACTTTGTAGTGAGCTAATTGACGTGAATTATCAAGAACACGTTAATCTAGTTCACTCACATACAGCCTACAGTAAAGTAGAACTGTTATAAACTACTAGTTTTATGCATCATAATTGTCTTTTTCCGTTTTTCTTTCTTTTTTTTAAATTTCTACTCTTTTTAAAGACATGGTCAAGTTCTCCTTAAAGATACACATACAAAACACATAAACTCCATAAAAGTAGAAGTTAATTTAATTATAGATGAAACGTAGATAAAATTTCGCAGTTTTGATACATGTATCGTGTATCAACCATTAAAACTACATACAAGTCGGAACCAAATTAAAACTTCTGAAACTCTAATTCGTAAATACTTCTGAAAGCTTGACTCGGTAAAGCTGGATGCATTGATTGAAAGCTGGATTCATCCTAGTTCTACTCAATGTAGATTTAATCCAGATATCGTTTACAATTGACATTAATATGAATCATACAGCCATAAAATCCGAAACCAACATTCAACTCAGAATCTAACTAGGTCCAAGTTCGATTTAATCTAAATTCTAGAAACATAGTCGCGTAGTTGGCTAACTTGTCTAAACTCTAATCCAAATAATATAGATACATATGTAGATTGTAGGTATACACCCGAGAATTTGGAATCACTTTATCAGTTGTACCTGTGCTAAATCTTTTGCTTATTCTCTTATTAATTAGAAATCGGCTCTATAGATATCCATAATTTTTTTAATTCAAATAAAATTCTTGGAATCATTTTCTCAATTCAGTACTGAATCTCCTGTTAATGTTCAATTAATAATAACAATGGAAAAATTGATATTAAAGAATATTTAGAATAAAGCATTTCTAATAGCAGTAATCTTGTTTACCTCGACAGATCTTTCATGAAAAAATTTTCTATCCTAACCCGAAACCTTGATCCGAGTTTTCTCTAAATTGAAAAATTCTGTAAAATTCATAGTAATCTCACAGTTTTTTTTTTCAATAGTGTAACTAACTTCTATTGAGAGTAAATCTTCATTATTCTATCACAAAATTGAACGTGAAAGATCCCAAACTCGAACTGTAACCTCGTTTAAAAATTAAAAAATCGTAGAAGAAAAATATCAGTTTCTATTTTCGTAAAGCCGATCGACAATTACTTCCACGAAGAACGAAAAAATCGACGCTCTTTCAGAGAGAAACACCAACGTCCGGATGAAACGCGAGCAAAAAGCAGAATCGACAGCTCCGATTCCACGAAGAAGAGGAGTAGCCCAGAGAAAGGCTAATCGGATTTCGTTCGATTTATAAGAAGTATTCGCGCATCCTGTCGGCCAGAGGAAACGCTCGCGATAGGAAAACCGTGAAATCTTACTTTCCATTCGGTAGATTGCCTCTGAAGACCGTCGATATTTTCAACCGGTTTTCAAATCTCCCTGCTGCAAGAACAAACGCCGATATTTTTGTCAGGAGCGATATTATAGAAACCTTTTGGAGCTTTTGCGGCCACAGTCCGATTAATTAATAATTAAGAGTCTCTGCCATGGAGCCAGGTAAGTACGTTTCGTTAAAAACGTTGACGAACCGCGATGTACTTGTCAACGAGACAGCGCAGTTTCTTCGTTCCATTTCCTATTAACCCTCTAAACTTTATTACCCGGCACAAGGAAAATAGCGGAGGATTACTCTTTTTTACCTCAGTTTTTACTGTTCCTTATTCTCTTGTTACTCTTTGTTGAAGTTGGTTATCGACTTTTCTGTTGATTTCTTATTTTGAAGGTATCGAGCTTTGATCTGAATTGTGTCACTCGCAACGTTATTTTCACTCTAAAGTTGTTGTACCAAACGATGAAGCAATTATTCTTTCTAAATGGCCGGCGACAAAATATATTAACGAAAAGAAAATTGACAAAATTGTTAAAAATCTTCCAATACCTAATATAATTTTCGTTTAAACATCATTATGCCAAACCACGACTCCATTATTCTTCCCAAACGAACCCCAAAAGAAGAATATTCAAAAAAGATTGGTCAAGATAGAGCAAATTATCGCAGCACATTTCCTCCGGAGCAGCGCATTATGCGTTCCGGCCGCGAAGTCGAGGGGTTCGCTTCATTAGCCGGAAGAAAGGGTCGTGGGGCCGCGTAAAAAAATCGCAAATGAATGCGGGTCCGTGGCGAAAAATTCCTCGCGGCGGGTTTCGTGCTTAACACGCTAATTCGTGAATGTGGGTCGGCACTGTCGAAAGGGCCACTAAGGAATGGGGGTCGAGTGTCGAATGCATCAGCGTCTGAAACGTGAAAGAAAGTCCAAGCGTCGTGCAATGGCGCCTGGCCTTCGCGAATTTCCGTAATTACCGTATGAAAGTCGCGGATTATCGGGGTCGACTCAAGAGGTCGAGTCGCCGACTCGTGTTCTAGAATATACACTATACACTCTGGAAAGAGTCGAGTGTATCGCGTGACCACGATGATCCGTGTCCTCCCCCTGTGGCTTAAATAATTCAACGATCTTGATCTATAGGATGGAATAGCCGAGCTACTCGTCCACGTTGGCTCGAGGTTCTCGTTTGTCGTGGCTGGCTGACCGACTGCCAACCATGTTTCTTTACGAAGGGGCTGGAAGAGGGAAACTTATCGAGGGTGAAGAAAAAATTGGTTCGAACGAAGTGGTGAATGTTTAAAGTGATTTCGGAGTGAGTCGAGACGGTGACTGGTACGATGATCGATGTAACTCGCTGGTTAAGCTTCTCAACGGTTAGTGAAGATAGTGTAGCTATTCATTCGCTGTCGTTAGAGTCTATTGATTAAGCGGAAATTTAAAAAGTTTTAAAAAGTATCGATTAGCGAGTTGCAATGGCGAGGTTATGAAGAGTAGACTGATTTATTTCTTATTAAAGGCTTCACGAGATGTTTAAGAAATATTCCGATGTTTGTTCAATCTGTAAATAGTCATGTTCATTGGCAACTTAATATTTGGAGGCTGTTGACAACGTAAAAATTTGGAAGATTTCGACAACCTGTTAGTTAACGAGTTATAACAGTAAGATTTTAAAGAATGTGGTAGGTTATTGAATAACGTTCAACTGTTTCTAAAAGACATGTGTTCATTAATATTCTAATCATCGTTAAGGTTGATTAACAAGACGAAGATTTTGTATCTTAGAATAATTGATAAGACGAGATTGAAATACTAATTAGTACCGCATAAGATAATTAGAGAGCGGAAACTTCAGAATGTTAATTAGGATATTAATTAACGCTTGACATGCGAGAATAAATCAGCATGGCGCGAAATTCAAACGTTAATTAATACCTTAATTAATATTATAACTATTTTATACGGTCGCCTCCGAGTTAAAAGTTGTTTCCTTTAATTAACGTTCTAATTAATATTTTGGCAACGTGGTGATTCTATCAACCGAAAGTTATAAACGTTATTAGCATACGAAATTAGTCCGTATCACGAAACCGATATAAATTCAAAATCAATATTATAATTAATTCCTTAAACAGATTGAACGATTCGAATATCACTATATGCTTCAAATCACTTCGAAAAGAACTAAACAGCCTGTTGGATCTTTCCCGGTCATAAACATCATAATAACATCAGCGATCAGTTGTGCACTCATATCGGTATACAGAATAAACAGTCGAAACATTACGCATTTAATACCTGAACGATTACGCTAATCGGTAGAGCAATCACGTTGACTACTTACAAATGCATTAATCACTCGGCCAGTGTCCACGTCGCGTTCTTTCGAACATCAATAAATACATTGATCGTGCATTAATGAATACATCGGTGGCTGGTGCCGTTTATTACAAGCGTCGCTTAATTTTGTACCTTTCCATCTATCGTCTCACGTAATAATTGTCGCTGTGAAACCTCGCATTATCATGAGGACAAATAAAAATTAGCACACCTCCATCGAGATCACGTGTTCTCAAGCTCTAAAGAATATTAGCGCCTTGCCCGTTGCGAAACATCGCACGATAATTATCTTGGATTAGTAACAATATCCTGAAAGGTCAGAACTAGCCCCAGGAATACGTTTCCTAGGGATCAGATTAAACTTTCGAACAATATTTCTTCGGAGCGTGCTACCCTGTCCCTTTCTTTTTCTTTTTCTTTTCCTCTCTTTCCCCGTCGTAAAGCGTGCAAGGGAACATTTAAATTTTTTTACTGCAATTCTCGGTGCAGCGACAGCGCCACCGAGTTACTGCGTGTCCAGATGCTGACCAGAGGGGTCGGGGACCATAAATCACCGGTTGATTTCCACGGCGACGACGCGACGCGATCCGTGCCTTGCTGGATGAATATACATAAAAGTGCCCCGGCATACGTGTTTCGCGAGATGATTTTATCGAGCCACGGGACCGAGGACATTAATTCCCATTGCAGCGCATTACACAGATCATAAAACTACGAGGCACACGTTCAGACGAGTATCTATAACGAAGATCGTTCTGTCGATAATCGTGCCTGGCCCGTCCGTCCTTTTTCTTTACTTCTCTTAAGAGCAGAGCGATTGAGCTTTTTAATGGCGTTCGATGAGGTTTTATGAGCAATGTGGATATTCATTAATGTTAAAGAGTTTCAAGTTGAATATTGTGTTTTTGAGGTAATAATACGATGGGTTTTCAGTTATAATAAAATACGAGCTGGGTTATAGGTAGATTTATTGACCATAGTATTTATACTATTTACTAAAGATTGGTTTCTAACGAAGTCTTAATTCTATCTCCAACGTGTCACGACACCTTATTGATGCGACACCTAACACAATAAACTTATCCAAACTATCTCGTGTGAAAGGGGCTTAACGGAACAGGGGACCATGCTTCGTTCCCCATGTGCAAGCGGGCCTTCATTTTCAGCGGCGAGAGAGAGAGAGAGTCGCTATCTTTTCGATGGATCTAATTAAGTCCTGTCTTTTGAACGTAAGCTGATACGCGATAAGTGATACGCGCATTAAGATTGCGCCCGTCTCCATTGTGCCAGCTGTATTTTTCTCATCAGATCGCTATCGGGGTTGGACGTACAAGATGCTCGCGTGGCTCGATCAAGACTGAAATTAAAATCCTTTCACGGGGCACAACTGTACGAGCAGCATTTACATCCCGTGATATTTCAATTCGCAAATTCGTTATCTATGTCTGAGATAATTCGTTGAGGCTTGTTTCGGACGAGTTATTTCGTGACATCAATGGTGGTGAATTCTTACTGTTTATGCATATTAACTGTTTTTATATGTATAGAGAATCTTTTGTTTAATATGATCATTCAAGATAAAAGTGTTTAACAAATGATATAAAAAATTGATATTTAATAAATAGTATAAATATGGTGACTATTAAATGATATCGTATAATGTATATTTTACTCTATTTGATCATGATTTTGTTATTGTTGTAATTGTTGGGTTTGGAATTGGACACTTTATTACAATTATAGTTTGTTTGATATAATCTGCACTTACATTTTAACTTATAAAGTTATTTTCGTAATAGATATATAGATATATAATAGTGTACAATAGAATAAATATTTCATATTCCTCATTATCAAACAAATTATTGAACCTAAATGAAAGAACAGGTAACGACTAGCGAAGTATTAAATAAATCCTTGAAATTACTTTTTATAACAATGCTATATACTATAATACAATATTCTATATGTACCATTATAATGTAATTATGTACAAAAATAGAATCCAATAACATAAATCAATCGAAAAATTTGCAAATCAAACCATGTATTAATACAGCGCCGGTCGTTAGTATCAATATTAGCTTTTAGAGATGCTACAGATCTTCCAAATCAATCGAATGCATTACGTATTAATTAACTATCGCGCGATTAAAGATATTTCAACATTTGATATTCCACTGGCTACTATTATAGTAAAACGCTTCGTGGAGGAATGTTCCGTCCAACACAGGCCTTAATATCTTAGAACCACAAAGAAAGGATTGGAGAGGTTTCTCGACGAGAACGTTTAGCGCATTTCGTTAATGAAGTCCTGCCAGACTTCGAAGAAACTTGCAGCTCGGCTCGGTGGTTCCTTCCGGTGCAGTTGCCCGCGTACTTTCCGAAATGACTTGCGATCGATCAAAACGGCCCCGATGTTTCTTCCCGGAAATATTAATTTATCGCGGCCGTGCACTTTGCGGGATTAGAAAGTGGCGTCTCACGGTGTTCCAACCTTAATTTCGTCGCGAGCTCGGGTCATTAAGAGGCAGCAAGGCGTCTTCTTTTGCACTGCAGCCACGCAAATTACGACCAAGAAGTGGCGTTCCAAAAAATAAACGGCGACCAATAAAAAGACGACCGGGCCATATATTAAATAGCGTTTATGGATATTCCACGAAATAGCTGCTGCTTAATTTTAATTAACGACCAAACTTTACTCGAAAATTATATTTCTTCGTTAAACGACCTGGTCCGCATTTAACGTGAATGTTGGCTCATTTATAACAGATTTTTATAATACTTATTTTAGTTTTGTGGCAACCACTTTTCATAGTAATTAAATAACCTGTATTGTTTTATTGTACACAACTGATCTGAAATTATGTGCTAATATCGTGATGTTACTCTATTTCATTTTTAACCAGTGAAATTTAAATCCACACGAAGAAGGAGTATTGAAATGTATCAAGTATTATTAAATACATACATGGATATCTTTTTTTAAGTATTACGTATTCACATCTTGGGTCTTAAGTTTTTTCTGTGCATTTATTAAAAATCTGTCTTATTTATCACAAGTTATTCGAGCAGCATATACGAATGTTTTTCTTATGAATTATGGACCAAAGTATTTTTTTCTTTGTATTTTGTATTTTTATTATAACTTTTTAACAGAGCTTTAAATGGCTTATATAACATCCTTTGCTTGATTATACTAATAGAGTACACCTGCAAAGTTTGGCTGTTAAGCCCTGGGGAACCTTGTATAATTGTATGTAACAAAGTTTGTCCACTGTTATCATTTCCTGTCTAAACGAATAATACAAACAAAAGTTATTTCGTAAACAGCCGACGACAATTCACGATTTTTTATGACGATTCACGATCCTCGACTACGTCGACGTCGAATCGGCAAATAGATTTATATCAGATGAATCTGCTTCGAATTGTTCGGATTTATTCCGTAAGGATACCTCTTGATCCTCGTGTGCGTCTTTCGTTAGCATTTTTAGAACCGCCCGTGTGCGGAATGGTACCATCGAATCGCGATTCCATTTCAATTTTACCGTCGCTGCAATTTATCGTAGCTACTTTGTAAACTCGTAGAATTTCCATCTGCTTGGAACGCTCGTTTGAGAAGAAGGAGAAAAGAAAAAAGGAGCATGCCGATATTCCGCGGCATTTTATAATGTATATTTAAATGAAATAAAGTGGAGGGATGCCCGGAGGTATTTCGTACGAAGATAAAGTTTCATTTTCCGCGACACTCTTGGACTTGAATTATGCTGATGCAGTACTACGGAGTAGAAACATTAAATTAGTCACGTTCCTTGATTATTCTGGAGTGTTTAATCGCGCTGTGACAAAATAGCCTCACATTTATAAGTACTCTGTGAAACAATAGACATTTAGGTTAACTCTACGTTTTCTTGGCTAGATTATCACGCTAGTACCTTCACACCGAATGACATTTACGTGTTTGTACGTTTGTTTTTAAAGCCAACATTGGAATCAAAATTCTCTTCAATTAGCTCAGACAGTCACTTTATTTTACAGTGTAACTGTTATTTTACTGTCTACAGTTGAAAATAAAAAAAAAAAATATGGCTGTTTTGAAATTTTCTTAGAACGAAATTGTTCTTATTTTTCAGTATAATCTTCCATGATATTAATACGCTTACATTAATGGTAATTCAAAATATTATTACCAAACTCTAGTTTGTCAAATATTTATCAACGATTTTCTGTATTTGATTTCAATTTCCTAGGAGAAATTTTCCTTTTCAATAAGGAATTTGTTAAGGATAGAAAAATAAATTTATTGAGATAATTTCTTAATTTTTAAAGTACTTCCGAAGCTAAATTGATACGATCATTACTAAATATCGAATATGGCTATCAATTTTCCACAAATTAAAATTGTTATCCGCATTTCATTTCGGGGACTCTTCAAATTATTCGTATTACTCGAAGAAATTACCCAAATCAGTCTAGAAAAAAAGAAAAAGAATTAGAAAGGGACCATTATAAAAGGTGAGAGAAGAACGGTTGTTAATGATAACGAAACTAGATGGAAAGCTTTGCAACGAGCTTGAACTCAAAGCCTGTGGAGCTCGGCGAATTCACCAATAATCGCCTCGCTACTCGTAAAACGTCCCAATACGCGTCGACGGTGAACGCTGCAACAAAGGAACAATGCTCCAGACGAGCGACAATATTCGATAATAAGGGAGCAGATATCATTCTTCAGTCGGTGTATTCGAGAGTCGAAGAATCGATGCGGCGTCTGGAACGATACAAAAGGGTTGGGTATTCGGCGAGTTTCTCTAGCGTTCGTCGACGTATTATTCCGTCGACGACTCCCTGTAACACACTTCACGAAATATCCATTTGTCGTGGCCCGCCGGTCGGAGTATTACTTTTATTCGAGCGTTATTGATAAACGATAAAATCTAGTCGGAAGTGGCCTGCCCATAAATCCCGCGCTACTTCCGTTCGACGGACCGCCTCGCGACGAATAAATCACTCGCAATTTTTTTTTCGTCCCGTTCTTCCTTTTTTTTCCCATCCGTTTTTTTTTTCTCTCATCCCTTTTCCAGCGTGCACGACGGCGGTGAAAGCACCGTTCCATGGGTAACCGTAATTCGAGCATCGGCGAATTAAGGAGACGACTCGTTGAAATTATGATGGCGACGTGATTTACGCGCGGACGATTTTCATCGCGACGATGTTGCGTCCTCGGGTAAGTCTGAACGGTCCGCACGGAAATATTGGGGAATTATTTATCGTAGCTGTCTACTTGCTGGAATATTACTTCGTGTAGTTTGTTGCATCGTCGAGTTTAAAGGAGATGTTTGTCAATTTAATGGCTGGTATCACTGTATATTGATCTTTTGGTCAAAATTCGATGGTTCGAGGCAAACGAATGGAATTGAGGGTAAAACAAGTTGATTTCCTTATTTGGTGAAATTTTTACATAAATAAAGAAACATAAAAACTTAGAATGCAGTTGTCGTGTTTCTAATTCCGTCATATAGGTAATTTTACTTTTCAAACCTTCCTCTATTAACACTGGACTTTCTTTAATACGAAGACCAGGAGAAAAAATAGAATAACTTAATTTTTGTCCATTTTCTAACCATTACGTTACTTAATAGCTAAAAATGAGAATAATTGAACAATACACGCCTCTAGAATATTCAACTCTGCGCTACTAAAAAGTTCAATTGAAAAAATATAGAAACGACTTACGATTCGTCACTGTCAATCCATTTGCATTGCTACTTGCATAGTAAATTATCGTACAGAAGCTCGTAAAAAATTCGAACCTAAACTAATCCAAAAAAATCTAGCAATAACGATATTCGTTATTCCATAATCAACGACCGCCCCAAGAAATTTTTTCTCATCGAATCGATCCATCATACATGGAAGTAGTCATTCGTGGTTACAGGCTGATATAGAGCATTCAGAGCTATCTCTTCATAAGAAAAATCGGAAACAGTCTCGTAGGCAGAAGCAGCGCGGAATGTAGAACGGTTCCCATTGGTTGCACCCTCTTTCTCCCTTGTATCACGTCGCGACGCTGGTACCCCGCTCACAGAATGCTGCCACGCTGAATTACTTATGGCGTTCCACATTCTGAAACCCGTAAGTACATAGCCGTATTTCGAATGGAAATGTAACTACACGCATGCCCGACGTGCCATCCCCCTTTTCTTCTTCCTGTTTCTTTTTCTCCCTTACGCCTCGACTTCTCTACCCTTCGGCTACTTCGGAGGTTTCTGCTGAATTCTTTTTTCTCGCATCTTCGAGAACGCTTCCCTTTCATCTCGAGACCGGCTACGTCCTAGAACTCTCTCGCGAAGAACTCAAATTATATTTTGTCGTAAAACGCGTCGACGGAAGTAGGCTCGTCGAGCTGGATACAGGGCGACAGTGAAGCTGCAAGGTAGTCTCGAGGGTGAATCTTGACTCGGCAAAGAAATTCTAGATGCGTTGTTGGCCCGCCAAAATTGGTAAATTGTATGGTGTAGCAGGTTAAGTTGAAGAGGGGTGATTTTAATGAGAAACGAGTGGATATGAATTTGCATCAAAGGTGTGTGAATATTAGGCGTATGAATATCATCGCGTGAGGTAAGAGAGAATTTGAGTGACAATTTTCTAAGATATTGAGTTACGAAATTAGGAGGTTGAATTTTGGTAGTACTTACCTATCAAATGTGATAGGAAAATGTGATATAATTGGATTTTGGTGGTAGGATAGGATAGCGTTATTTGAGTCGGCTAAACTTCGATGTCTTGAAATTCAATCTTCAATTTTACACATAATAATTGAACTTGTTGTATATCATGAGATGTTATATATCAGTTTTAAATATAATAACAAGAGAATGAGAAAATATCGTGTACTCTAGGTTCACCAAGAAAAATGAGAAAATGATCTTACGGTGGGGTTGTTTGAATCAACCAGGAAGTACATATTTAGTATGCTGGAAATCGTAGGTGTAAGAAAGTTTTAAAAATATTAATTATTCGTGTTTTACACGCAACCTGTAAAAGAGTTATTCTCCTAACTCGATAGCTAATCAAATTATTCTTGTTTTTACTGGTACTAAACATCGAGATTATCGAACCTTGGCATCATCGATTTTCTGAAATACTGTGATACTAAATTTTTATGTTACAGAACTTTTAATGATATCCAATTGTGACGCTATTAAATTTCGGCGCTATTGATTTTGGACGGTATCGAATTTTGAAGTACCAAATTTCGATGCTATTGAATTTTGATAGTATAGAATACTGACACTATTCAGTTTCGATAATATCGAATTTCGACGATATCGATCTCTGACGCTACCATATTTACGTCTTTGATTTTGAGTACTATCAAATTTTGGCGCCATCGAATTTTGATAGTACCGAATATTGACACTTTCAGTTTTGATATTATCGAATTTTGGATATTATCGATTTCGGACGTCATCGAATTTCAATACTATTAACTTCTTACATTACGATTTTTGATCTGCATAGCATCCTAATTATCAACTTAGTTTACCTACTCTTATATTCGTTCTTCTGTCACTTTTCCTTTCCAACTCATCACTCAACCTAAATATAGAATTCAATTTCCCTTCCAAAATTACCACTAAATATTCCTTCAACCCAAACACACTCTCAAAAACAAACAAAAATGAGCTGAACTCTTCGAACCTCATTAAACCCGTAAAACAGTTGCTTAAAGTGACACGACAGAAAGAGTTTCGCCCTCGTGAACACTTTGTTTCCTGTTTACCGTCTGCATTTTTACACGTTTTCAATTACTGCCGGGTTGAAATTTTTTCGTCGTAGCCAGTGGGCGATACATCAAGGTGCCACATGCACGAAATTCGAGCACGTTGCTCTCCGCTATACTTGACATAAAAATTCACTGCGTTCCATGTGCGTATTTTTTCCATTGTGCTACCATCACCATCGTGACGGTGTCCCCTCCATAACACGGTTGGGCTATCTGGCTATCAATCCGGCCGCGTAACGTGTCACCCCGTGCACAAGAGGGTTGGATAACCGTGAAGCACGATGAGCCGTGCAGCCGTAATCTAATTAAACTACCGATGCCCATGGACGGAGACTCCAACTCCAGCCTCTATGCAGCTGTATATATATCGGGGCGCAATTGTCTGATTTGCATGTAAAACAACGCGAGGCCACGTCGAATAGTCGGAGACTCTATGATTATTAACGGGGCTACGACACGCGTCTACAACGGGAGGAATTCATATGCGTCAGGCGCCACGGTATTTTGGCGCCTCCGGGTTCGGTCGTCGGTGAAATTTTGATGGGTAAATTTAGGTGACGAGGAAATACTTGGCTGCCGTAAAGTGGCGCGGGGAGCTCTTCCCGCGATGAACATCGGCAAACCTGTGGTATTCAAAGAGAAACAGTTTGAGGAGAAAGAGAGAAAGAGGGAGAGAGAGGGAGAGAGAGAGAGAGAGAGAGAGAGAGAGTGAAACTAAGGTAGTGTATTTCAGGGATGTTGAATCTTTCGTAAGCTGATATCTATATTATGGAGCTCATACACGATCGATATCGTCGATACTTCGAGTATTAATATTCAATTGATATCGTATGGCTGTAGGTGAGATTAGAAGTGTTTATTAATGGCATTAGGGGAGATATATAAATTGAAATTAAATTTAAATGAAATTGTCTTTTTGATTTTGATTTTGATTTTGAAATAAGGAATACATTATTGTTTGTGTGTCGTGTTCACCATCGTTCATGTCTTACAGTCTGTGTGCGTTTTGTAGGAGGAAAATTATTGCAAGTGAGCACACTATTTTTCTAATTTCTATACCGTTCGAAGTACTACGTATAAGATAGACAATATTTGAAATGTATTTTATATAGATGTTTTTCAGATTCTAATTGATCGTTTTCTTTTGTTTCAGGTAAGTTGAAATCTGTACCTACTTATTGGATATTGAGTTCTTGATGCTATGACGTTTCTACATGCGGTAAGATTGAGATTAGGATAAATTGAGTCTTGGCAATTTAGAAAAAACCTACAAGTAGACTGCGAATATTTATGCAAATCCATATCTTTATGAACACAATTATAAAATGAAATCTATATGTTATAACGAGTATCGTAATTTGAATATTTTATATATTTTTGTCTATTGTATACTTTTTGCGCAATTTTTACGCCTTTAAATTTTTCATAATACATGCTATTCGGATAATCAAATAACTAATATTATTTGTTTTGAGCTATTTTATAAATTTGTGTATTCTTAAACACTTTTTCATTATATATTCTGTAATAATGTGATAAATAATGAATTATTCTAATTTTTATGGAATTAATAGAATCATATAAAAATTTGGTCATTTCAACATATCGATATTATACACTGTTTTAATTCATCACTTTTCATTAATTTGTCTTCTTCATATTGTCCTTTTATATAAAATATCAACGCAGTAAAAGTATAGACTGTCAATCGATAAATTGTAACTCAATATTGTTAAATATCGACAAACATTAACAAAGTGACCTTTAAAGTTTCCTATTTCATTTATGCATTTATTTCAAAGTTACATTTAACTCAATTATGTTACATTTATTTCAAAGTTATGTAGTTAGTAATTTTCAACCTATTGCTCTATGCTTCTGACTTTATTTGTTTTTTAAATAATTGTACCTTTATATAGGCAATAATTTTTTGTGGCTTGTAGAATCAACAATTTTCCATTTTTAAATGTCGATGTTTTGTCAGAACTCTTTAATGTCGCTATAATATAACCAAAATTTAATGATATCGGATCTTAATTAAGCGAAATATCCATTCTGTATATGTCAACGCTTCTGTACCTCTATATCTTGATATTTCGATGCTATCAAATGTCAACGCTACCATATTGTCACGTTGATAAATTTGGACACTAATGAATTTCCATCTTTGCCAGATTTCAATGTTATCAAATTTCACTACAGCGAATCATGGCGTTTCTAAATTCGGACTTTAGCAAATTTTTCCCAAATATAATCCAGATTCATTAAACTCGAATCAAACCCAATTTAAAACAAAGTGAATTTTAACGTTTCGAGTTTTCAAATGTACTTTGCAATCTCAAAACTAATCAAGGTTTAACTTAAATGTAATTAAATTAAGCTTCTACGTTTATAAATCTCAACTACAGCTTTCAATGTACGTAAACTTGAACCTAACTTAAATCTGATCTAAATCGAATCTTTAATGTTTCCGAACTTCAAGATTTACAGTGTTCAATACCGTCAAATTCAAAGCTAACCTAAACTCGGTCCAAACTGAGTTTAAACGCTTTCAATTTTCAATAGTCGTGAAAAACGCGAAGCTCGAAAATTTTGATATTCGATTTTAGGCTCAAGTTTACGTTAGTTTTGTGTTCAAGACTATCGTGTTTCAATATCCGCGAATTCCAGCACTCGCTTTTCATATCTCGATACTACCAAAAATCTAGACAATATAGCAATCTTATTTCCATTAACCTCAAATCAAATTAAAACGTCCATATGTTCGATATTACGAAAAAGTTGCAACACTTGCAAATCTATGCAACTTCAATTTGTCTCTTTTCATCGTCGCATAGATCATTCGCCTATTCGAAGACCTTTCGACCCCCCCCCCCCCGCCTCGCTATCCTGCCACGCAGTATACGTACAAAAAGCAGACAAAAAAATAACGAAAAGAGGACAAAAAAGGCACCGATGACGCGTTGACCATCGGGAATCAAATTCAGCTAGAGTTGGGGGCAGGAGGAGCGAAATAGTATGCAGAGCTGGCGCGTGGTTCGTTGAACCCAGTATTGAAAAAACGAGTCCAATCGCGGCCAGGAATAACCTAGGCCAGCTCGACGTTGGCATTTCTGCCTACGCTTTCTACTCAATCCATCTTGCTTTCTCGATTTTAGCCTAGAATTTCAAGGCGAAATGATTCTGGTATTCGCGAGACCAAACTACCCTTTCATCCTTTATCTACATCGTGTATCTATATTAGTAGCACAACTGAAATCAAGGAATATTCTATGACTCGGAATAAGACAGAAGTCAAGAATAGAAAAATTACGTTAGAAGCTAGGATTTGGAGGAAATTGAACTTCAAATTTGCGATAAGATAGAAATTTAGATACATTTTAGAAATTATTCAAACGTTTAAGAGTTTCGCTTGAAACTTTGGATAATGGTGAACTGAGATTTTGGAATCTTAGATGTAGAAGAAAATTATGTATGTAATTTTGTAGCAAAGATCTCACGTTCTAGTATTTGCGAACAGAGGTATATGCCTGGCTAATTCTTGATTGGACAAAAGCGAACAATTGACAGAAGACTATTCTATATGTGGAAATCTAAATAATAAATATATGTGCGTACAATATAATATAATAGTAAATGTAATATATTAATATATTAAAATAGATATTTTAAGAGATATCTCTAGATGAGCATTCTTTATGTAACCTAGGTATTATAAATTATAGTTTAGTAATTCCACAAAGAAATGGTAAATTTCTACTGTTTTTTAATTATCAACTCATTATTAACTTGTACATATTGATAAAATTTACATAATGTTACTACAAATCGATTAAGACATCTTCATATACTTCCATACAATAGTATGTATCGGTTTCTTTTTCCTGTTCGTCAACAACGTTACATTCGGTGCTTTTGACAAACTAATTTGTCGCGAAACAATGATGACGCGGTATGCTTGACATCGACTAGGAACAACGGCGACGACGCGACGACGACGATAGCAACGACGACGTGGAGGCGAATGGAATGTGTCCAATCATCAGCCAGACAGAGAACGTTACATCGCGTCAACGTCTCGCCCTCGTGAATAGCCTGCAGCGTTCTCCCTTGTTCGCTTTCTCCTCCTTCAATGTCTCGCTCTCTGTCTCTCTTTTTGTATATGTATATATATTTCTATCTTTGTCTAACTCTGTTCGTCACCTTTGCTTATCTAACCATTCGCTTATCCGATCGCTTGTCTACTCGGTCGATCTTCCCGATGATATCAGTGTAGTCGGGGGTGAGCACCGGGGTTCGCTGCCTCTGCGAAATCAAGATCGACGTGGTCGTTGAATAGCGATACTGATCGTTCGATAAGTAGCGTGCACTGCACTGTGGCTGGGACGCGCTCTTGCATGCGTTCGAGGGTCAGTTAATTAGCTGATTAGGACGAGACTGTTGATGTGTGGCCATTAGGAGATGTAAGAATGTTGGCACAGTAGAATTTTGGTGCTTAAGTTAAGTTAAAAAAAGTAGAATGTGAACTTGAAAGAGAAACTTTTTACAAATAACGGAGATTATTGTTAGGAATGGACTGTATAAATTGAGAAGCAGATGAAAGTGATGATGTTTTACAGACTCAATTCTTTAGATTCGTCTTGGAATTTGTTTATGTCATGCTCTGTAATAAACGACCTCGTGGAAGCGCATAATTTGTTCTTTGAAGATCGAACATTAATCGTGTACTGGTGTAACAAAAATGAGAAATTGACCAAAAATTGAAGTTGGTCAGTTCAGCTTCTGGCTCAAATAACAGTGTCAAAATGAAAAGCTACAAGTTTGGCAACGAATTTCCAAACAATAATCAACCCAGTCACCTATAATTATCAGAGAAACTGCTGTCTCTTATTAACTGCGGCAGTCGATCGCTTTAATCTGACCCCACGAGCGGGATGGCGAGGACTATGGAGTTTTGATCGCAAGAGAAATATTCACTTGCGTGGAGAAAGAGCGTAGCGGCAAAGGTGGAGGAATGATAACAGGGCAGAGCGGCGTGGCAAAGAAACTGAAAGAGAACGAGATTGTTGGGGAGCGTCAAAGGACTTTGAAATTTTATTTCCGCCCGAGATAGCACCCCCGCGGCTATGGTATTTGCGTGGCGGCGTAGCAGAGTGCCGTAATTACCTACAATCAGTCACAGGATTACGTGGTCCCTACGACTCCACCTGGTTTCGTTTTTCGTTTTCCTCTTTTCTTTCTTCTGTATCACGCACGCACTCTTCTTCGTCCGTGTGAATTTCCGTCCAAGACAGGTGAGAGAGAAACGTCTACGCAAGAGATTTTTTCTAATCTTCCCTCAGCAGTGTCCCTGCGATTTGTTTCAGTCGAGATCCGTAGAAAATAAGATTAGGCGCAATGGTTGCGCATTTTTTCGCGTCCAGCTGAACATCGTGTGAAAAGGGTCTGTGATTTAATCTCGTTAGCGAAGAGAGTTTTTTTTTTGGGTCGCTGCGGTTGCTTTGGGATTCGTTCGAGTGGTTCAAGGTGGAATTGCGAGCGGTGGTTCAGTTAAATTTGATTCAGAGGAATTTTGTCGGTATGTATTAATTTTGCTGAAGTGAGTTAGTGTCTGGAGCAGCTGAACTTAGGTTTTCTAATAATAGATATCAAATAATGGAAGATATCTAAATTGACAGGAAAGAAATTTTCCTTTAAACCTTCGAGAATATTTAACGATACCGAAATTGTTGTATTAACATGCCCCATAATTAGAATGAAATTTCCTCAATTGCATTTTCAACGTCTTTCATTTACCGCAGTCCTTTACGATTATTCAGAATTATAGATCGTAATCTAATATTCTCCTCAACAATTCATAATCCACAATCATCGACCAAAACCTCGCTCTTCCCTCCTGTAGCCATTCAATTACAAACCCTTAGGAATTCTCTAAAACGTAAACCCCCAGCCGCAGGGACAAAACCTCTCTCGTTTGGATTCGAACAACATCGGGAGCGTAGCGCACGTAGGAAATTCGTAACGTTTAATGAAGCCCAGCCCTCTCGATTGTCTTTTTCAATCGACCACTCGAACCCCGGCGAGTGTGTCGTGGATACTCCGCAATAGGGTGAAACAGCCACGGCGATGATGAACGATCGCTGGCGAAGCCACCCCCGTTGCCGTGGCACGGGGGTGCGTATGCAGTTATGCAGAGTTCACCGATGCGTCACTCCGGCTGCATTATACAACGTGCCCCAGGATCCCGTATTCCCCGGAGAGATCCTTCGCTAGGGTTTCTCTTGAAATATATTCCCGTTGTCACGTGGAGCGACGCCTGACTCCGGTACTCGTGCACGCCGCGAATCCAACAACGAAGAATTCTTTTCTCAAACCAGAGAGAAAGAAAGACAGAGAGAGAGAAAGAAAGAGATCGATACTTTGTCGTTTGTTGATTACGTTTCAACCGGGAATATCCAATTCGGGGTTGATTGGGTTCTTTTTACGTTACGGTCAAGTATCGAATTTCTTTTATTTCGCTCGTTTGTTTTCGTTGCTGCTTTTCTATGGGCTAGGTTACCTTTTTTTTTCTTTTTAGCGAAGTAAAATCGTTTTTCAGAGAATTGAAAGTTATTTGATAGCGTGGGCTGGTTCTGCAGGGCGGTTTGTTGATTATCCTGCAGATCGAAGGTTTTTGAAAATTCTATTATGGAGGAAAGAAATCTAGAAATTAAATTCTATTCGAATCTCTCTTATTATTGATTTAAAGCAAAGTTTCGATTAGAAGACACGATTAACTGTAATATTTGGAATTGTTTAATCGTTTGAATTCGTTTAGCATTTATAACATCATGGATTTGAAGATTCAATATGGCATCGTATTATAAGGGACCATACAAAATTTTTTTGCTTCAGATATTTTATTCTATGTTTTAATATTTTCATTCTTTTGAAACTCAAGAGGTAGAATGAGATTTTAGTTTCCTAAATAGTTTTACATATTGTGAATTTCAAGGAGTACGAACACGTAAGGGAATAGAATGGTACGAATATATAGAGGCTTCTGTGAAATATAAAGAACGATTTGTACATCCATCAGTCGACCTTTAAAGGTTAAAGTGTTTTATTTGCACCCTTCTCTTTTATGCACGGTGGAAACTTTCCCCTTTTCCATCGCTTTCCTTTTCTTCGGAGAACAATCATATTGTCGCATGGGAAATTGATTTTTCTTCACGTGTCTCTTTTTAATGGCTACGAGTTTCGAGTCTTCTTATTTCCTGTACTTTCTACTACTTGAAAACAATTCTTAAAGAGAATAGAAAAGTCGATTTCTAAAACTCACTAAGATTCACACTTATCAAATCCATATAAATTTAACTCATTGAGAACTTATTAAAATAACCAAATGGTTAAAAAAACATCCAATTAATATATTATTTGAAATATTTGTTGCGAATAATATGAAAATATATGTATTTTAATTTCTTCTTACCTAAATATTTTAGTAATTGTTTTTTGCAAGTCTATTTCATTATTTCAGCAATCACATCTTCTTTCTTCTGTAAAGTTTCCATTTCGGTACATCTGCGGTACAGTGAAAGATACACTGCCTTCATACATCTCTTTTTACTTTACTTGACCATAAATTTCCTATAGTACGTGACTCTCTTAAAAAGTAGAAGAGCAGAGTGCAACACATTAATAATAAAATGCGTCGTTTATTCGTCATGTTACAATATATCATTTTAATATTTGAACCTCCTATAACGTAAACCATTTGTTTCAAGTATCACAGGCAGCTCGTACGACACGACGTACGTATAATGTCATGTAAAATTACGTTCTTATGTGTTTAGTCTTTTCTTGTTCTATGTTATTCTTCTACCAACGTATTATTACATTTTATTAATTCATCATCCTATCATCATTTTATCAAATCATTTGCTTTTAATCTTTTACTTTCACCACATGACAATTTATTACTTCCCAGATTATAATGCTCTTCGATGTTGAAACAACGTTGAAACCAATTTAAAAAAGTGAATTTTTTACTATACAGAATTAAATACTCGTATGATTAATGACACCACTATGCAAAAAATAAAGCTACAATTCGCTTCTATACAATGCGTCCACTACGGCTCGCTCTACGAACCGCGAAACTTATTCCATCGACACCCTCTGAATATCAATAACCTAACCCGAATCTAGTTTTCAAAAATCCATCACGTAAAAAATCTCATCCCGAAAAGGACAAACAACAATAAAAAAAAAAAGAAAGAAAAAAGAAATGGTAAACAACGAAAAAAGATCGATCGGAAAGCGTTGGTTACGCAACAGCGGCATGGCTAACGATGGAAATGCCGCGACAACATTAACATTATCAAACATTGAAATTACATTGGACGCTAAACGTGGCGTGCGGGGGCGTCCGGGGTGCACTGATTAATCCGATCAAACGTAATCTCATTTGGCTGTACCCGAGATCGTATCGCGTGTCCTCGTCCCGATACATTGTTAGAAGATTTGCTAATGAGAGAACGTCACGCAGAAGTGCGCGATCATCGGATTTAATTACCAATATCGAGCGTACTACGCCCGATAGGCGGGTTGGCTGGTATTTGCGAACGAGAGCAGTATTTAATCCGTCGCTCGATCGGTTTTCACGACCGGAGTCGAATATTGCAGGCCCGGTTAATAAGGCCGTTTTCATGATAGATTACCCCGCGAAAGCCCATTATTTCTGCTCTAACCCGTTCTAACCCTCTCTGCCCCGTCATTGCTTCCTTTGGCAAGGCGACAGATTCCATCAGTTTTTCCATCGGCGGAGGGAAACGAATTTTGCGCGACCTGTTTACACGCTGTCCCGACACGAATGAATTCTTCGTAAAAGAAGCAGGATTTTAATGAGCGGTCGAGATTCACCCTTGGACGAAGTTCAATCGAGAAGATGCTGAACGAGGGTTTAATGACCGAGATGGATTAATAATTCAGAGGAGGTGGGGTTCGAGATTTTTCCGGTGAATGGAACTATGACCCGATAGATGGGTTTACTCGAGTCTGCCATTGGCGACGGTTGAATAATGCGGATTTTGAAGATTAAATTTCAGGAATTATTATTTTGAAAACGTACATTTTGAAACAATTATTGGTACGAACGTTTTGATAGTTATTGGGCAGAGATGTCTTAAGCGGATAACGTGGGTTTTGCACTGATCCAATTTTAGTAAATGGAGAAAATTAATTTTTTAATGGTTATTGACATTAGAAATGATTTGATATTTATACAGTGAAAATCTTGGATGGTTTATTAAATGGATTAGACTTCGGGATAATTTTTAAAGGTGTTTTGCTCTTAAAAATGAATTTTAGACGTTTGTTATTATTTAGTTGTGTTGGTATTCGTTAGGAAGTATTGAATTCGAGATTTTCGTAAAAATATTTCATTCAAATACCTAATTAAGAAATATTGATTATTTTAAATAATTAATATTTTACAGTTTTTTGCTTGTCTCGATGGTGTATGTTCGGGGATGCTGTCGAATAATTTTTTAACAATGTCGTCTCATCGTTTCTTTTTCAGTATCTTAAGAAGCTTCCTTTTCGTCTCTTTTTCTTGTAAGGTTTTTATGTGATTTATGTTGCCTTTATAAAATTTAGGTCAAACTGAAGGATGATATTTATGGTAGCATTTTTAATAATGTATGAAACAGAGAAAGCCATAAATTGTGTTGTCCTTTCTTATTAATGAAATGCTTCTTTTATGATAGTATAAAAAATTAATATTCATTTTTCAATGAATTTTTGTTAAAAATTGATTCTAGAGATTGATTGAAGATTATCTTACTTGCCTACCTCTAAACGTGATAATACTACGAAAATACACATCAGTCAAGAAAACAATTCCAAACTTATTGCTCGACCGCGAATATTTATTCAAATCGATATTTTTATGGCCATAATTAGTGAAATAAAATCTAAGTGGGAGCAAATGCTACAACTACTCTATTTTAAATATCATATATATATATATAGCTTTGCATACTATATGCATTCTAAACATCTTCGTATTGTCAACTTTTCCACAAACAAAATACATAAATGGAGATATATTTCTCTCACGAAATATCATAACGAATACTTCAAACTTCTCAAATATTTCTGCACATTCTTATTCTTTCAAATTTCTCATCCTCAGTTTGACTACCACACTCGCGTAACTTCACACCACACATCATACTTCTACAGTTAATTCTAATTACACCAATCAATCACCCGGAACATAAACTTTCCCTCTTCAACCCCTTTCATGCAACATCTAAGACGCTACACACCCCAGCAAAACTGCACGATAATTTCGATACACAAACTTCTTAAACACTGTACCTCAGGCATACACACCTATACAGAGGATGTGTGTTATCTTCGTAAATACAGGCGTGGTGTGTACACAATTTTGCGGGCCACGTTCGGGAAAATCGGTCCTATCGATCATAGACTGTAATTAAGAGGTGCCGTAGGAGGGCTGGGTTAACGAACCGCTGTTTCGATGGTATAATAATCGAGCAATGCGGACGCGTCGCGAAGGGGTTGAATGCCAGCTTCCACAGCGTGATAATGCCGCGAAAGGGATGCACTCGCGAAGATTGATTGCGACCGATCGAGTCACGACAGCTCGAAGAACACTCGATGCTCGTCGAGCTTATGCTTTTCGGAAACTGATAGTTCCTCATTTGCTGGATCGAATCGGAAGTAACGGGTTAACGGGGCAAAACGTTCAAGAAATTGAAGACATCGGCTTGTTGAGAAAATTTGTCAAATATTAAACTTCCAACGTGGAGCAGCTTTAGTATTGGCTTTCTTCGCATTGAAAGTAGAGGATTAGCGGAGGATAAAATGCTTAAGAATTTGAAGACATGTACATCTTTGGGAAAGTAAAATATTCAAGTTTCAAACAGTTCCAGCATGTTTTTTAGGTTGTAAAGTAAAAAGTGGTATATTGAAGAACTTGAGGACATTGAATGCTTGGAAATATTTGCAAAATATTGAAGCTTTAACGTGGGGTAGTTTTAGTATTTTTTGGAAAATTTGCGAGAAGTATAGAAAGCAGAAAGAAATTTATAAAATATTGAAGTTCTAGTATTTTTTAGGAAATTGTGAATCGAAGTTTGAATTCGTTAAGGCTATGAAAAATGAAATTTGTGGATTTTAGAATCTTTACATATTTATTTTTAAGAGGAAATTATTAAAGACTTCAGACTTTCTGGATTGAATATTGCAAGATTATTATAAAATGGAAACATTAAAGAAGTTAAAAATTTCGTACTACTTTAATGATAAATTGTAACAAATTAATAATTAAATTATTTAAAATATATATTATTTTGATAATAGAATTCAACGCTCTGAGAGACTTAAATATTCAACATTTTTTAAGAAACGGAGTTCTTCGAGTATCATTTATGCTGAGGATGATCTTTAGCGAAGATCGTGGGTTAGGTTTATCGAAGATTAATATATTCTAGCTGTGCATACAGTTATTATAGCACACGGGGGAATTGTGCAGGAGCGTGTAACGCGTGTAATTATATAGATTTTAACGACACGCCGACTTCGGACAAGGCAACAATGGGACATTGTAGTTGCGGCGCGCATGGTTCGAACGGTGAATTGAAACGACGCGACGTGATTCTACCTAGAACATGAATGCAGTTATAGTTATAATAATTACCGTCGTAATGTTGTAACAAGCTCCGTGCTACGCAAACACCGATCAATTTCTTAAACGTTATCGTGCTAGATGCTCCTTTAGAACTTTGTATGTCGCAACTGCGATCAACCGCGAATAAAGTCACGAACAATCGTATAATTTGCATGATTCGTGTAATATTAGGAGAAACTTTCCGAAGAATCAAAGAAAGAAGGTACTTGGCTAATTTTTTTTTTGGTAGGTAGAAGCATCGAATCATAGTTTCATAAAAATTTGAAAATTAAGTCAATCCTGGTGTACATAATTTTAATTTGTAAGAGTTCCACGTTTTATGTAACGAATAATTTCGATGACATTTATTATTTGAAATACAGAATACATGAATACTAAATGAATAGTCTTCCTTTTGGTATACCACGTCTAACTTATATTATCGATTTCATATAATCGATATCAACAGTGAAATTTATCGTATGAAGTATAGAATATAAATTGTAATTAAAGATCCCTAAATTTGCAATACCTCTCTTCTGGAAGACTGTCTATAAACTAAGTCTTATTTTTATAAATAGCCTCATAGTTAAAAATAATTTATGAGTAGAAAGAACTGAAATAAAAATTTGAAGGAATACAGCATAGAGAGTCATAATTCATAAAAGATTAAAAAACAAACATTAATTTCTCCACTATTTGTAGGAAGACCTCCGCTCAATCAAACATCTATCCGGTCAAACCGATATATTATCCAGTCCACACGTCCCGAGAACAATTCTTCCTTTCCCACACCCGTTCGCCCACCATCTCATCCAAAAATCCTTCGTAGAATATTCCACCCCGAGCGCATAACCATATTTTTGCCAGCGTGTCTCCTTTTCAAAGTATCCCCCTCCTCAGCGTCCACCCACAGCAACAGAATCGCTACATTTGGTCCGGATCAATTGAATCGATCAACCCCCTCGTAATTAAGGGCTGTCCCGACTGGACGCCACATTTTGATGGTATAATAATCGAGGCAGAGAGAGAGTCAAAGCTGGGGCGGTGGCGCGCAGATAATCCAGCCGGATCAGGAGGAGACGAACGACGCCGCCTCGTAAATTCCACGGCGTGTCGCGTGACTCACGACCAAGGGGGTTGCACTACCAACGTCCTTCCTCCTGTAGCTGATTCTCCTCGTCACGGACTTCGCAAAAACTCGTTTCGACGGGGCGAAATGAGACGCCAGCCCGTCCAAGCGAAAACTTCCTCAGGGAACCGCGGCCCAAACGGGGAAAGTCGCGACTACTCGCGCAGATGGACGATGCTGTGCGCTTCGATACGCGCGGAATCCACCCGTGACCAGCGGCACGAAATTTCGAAAAGTTGGGATTCTGCGTGGATGGACAACGAATCCGCCTAGGAAAAACGGGAACTGGGTTTAGAGTATGATTTTCGGGCAACACCATTATAGTCAATTTTTGCACAATATTACATCGTATTTGAATCTTTTCTCTGACAATGTTATCCAAGTCATTGACATTGCTGACTTTTTAGTCCATGAAATACATCTTGTTTCAATCACTAGACTGCACATTTTTATGCATTTAAGAAATTTGAAAGTGCAATAGGGCTTTCTACAATAGTTGCTACATGAAACGATTTTCTGTCTAATCTCTAGTTTTTTAATTATATTCTCAAAAATGTGCTTGAAAATCTGTGGTCTGTTAATCATTTTAGAAAATTGAAAGAAACGTAGATCACCTATGATTACCGTGTTAATCAACATACCTAATAATCCTAATAGATGCTTAAATCCCACAAATGGAAATTCTTCAGAACTTGGGTATGGAACCATGCAACACACAAACCCCATAACACAATTTCATCCAAATACATGCCAAATCCATCAAAATTCCGTCTCGCAACCGGCTGCGCAACCTCCATCCTCGTCGGCAGGAAGGAACCTCGGAGAAATAAGAGAATCCCCTCTCTTTCTCTCTGTCTCTCTCTGTCTCTCTCTCCGCAAAGTGGAGACGGGAGGTGTGCAGACTATCCCGAAATCACTAAGAGCCATTCACGTCTTGGCTACCCCTTGGCAGCCCGGAGGCAAACATTTAAATCCGCCAGCCCACTCGAGGTTCCCACAAAAGGAGAACGCATCGTGCGAGCACGTTCTCTCCGCCATTGTCGCCCTTCTTTTCTACCTATGCCCGCAGGTTGTACGTGAACGGTGGAACGGGTAGAAAAAGAGGGTAGCACCATCGAGGAAATAACGCGGCACAATGGCCTGGTAGAGTGGCTTCTTAGCATTCGCGATTGCATTAGTCAAATTCTGTCGCTGCCGCTCGGATTAAGGAGCTTGGCGTCTTCTTAAAGAGGTGGAAGGTAGACGCGACAAGAAAAGAAAAGTGAAAAGAAGAATAGGAATAGAGAAACAAATTTCTCCGGGGAGAACGAAAGGGAAAGGTGGTCATTTAAAATCTTGGGAAAGCTTACAATCTGCTTTCACATTTTACTTTCAAACACTTGATCCTTCTACGTATTTCGGACGCTCACAATTCAATCGCCTGCAATAAAAATTCGCCAAATCGTTATTTTTATACCATAGATTCAAAATCATATGAAACTCGATTTATTCATAAATTCTCGATCTTTTCACAAGCGAAAAACATAGGGGAGAATACGAGGAATCGGTTCTTTTGTCCTTTACGAGTAAGCAATTAAAACATTTTAAACACATTGTCAATCAATTGTTTTGTCACTCGATCAATTTTCAAACAAAGTCTTCTTACTATTTGATCTAGGGATTAAACATAAGTTTCTCCCACTGTCTTGGATATTTCAAAAGCATCAATTACCATAATATTAAGTTTTTGACCTTGTATGAAACTTATGGATTTATATCCTACCTTTAAAAGACCTATAATTATAAATCTAGAAGACTATTTTCTCCTCCGACAATAAAATAATACACAATATCAAATTATACAAATACATAAACAAATATATAATGTATGGAAATTAGAAAATCAATAATCATCCTATAAATTATCATAAATAATAATAGTCACAAATTATTTCACCAGAATCATAAATTATTATTTTGTTCTCATGCGATTCGCGAACGTGTATCACTAAATTCGAAATTACAAAATTCCCATAGCACCGCAAAAAACTCACGATTGCGTTGATCAAATTCGGCTGTTTGATTAAGAATCTCTACATGTTCTAAAGGAACGAAAGGTAGGAAAGACACGAAGAGAAGATGAAGAAGGGAGCAGAACGAAGTTGGTCGAAGGAACGAATTTCCCGGCAAAGAGGAAAGGGTAAGGGTGGTATGGGAAGAACAGTCGCACCCCGTGGGGACATAGAGGCCACCGTACGTCGTATTGTAATGCGAAACTAAAACAGAATTATCCGATGGCCCGTGTCCTGAGGGCGAGTCGGAGGCGAGGGTGGCTGTCGCCTGGCGCGACACTTCCCTGCTAGAGGGTGCATTTTAACGCGGCTAAAAAACGACCTGCTTAAAGGTCCGCCCCGCCCCATAGGATGCTTCTGCCTGTCGCGTGTGTACGGTATATCTACGCGCGTACATACGTATACCGTGTTCCAGCGATCTCCTGCTTTAGATTTGCTAATGCAGCCGAGGGATGACGGTCCATTGATTTATATCGTTTGGGACGAAGTGCGAGCGTAGATAAGGGGGAAACTCTGCTTCGTTCATCGTTTTTCCGTATTCTTTTTGTTGCTATGCTTTTAGATGAGGTAGTTGAATTTTTGATGAATCGTTTGTTTTTTGGAAAATATGAAAATTTTGGATTAGTTTAATGGAGGTTTGTTACAAGTAAAGATTGCAGTCTGGTGCTTTTATAGTTACCATTGACTGATTTGATTTATTTGCTTATATGTATTTATTTGGTACCTATGTATTATAGCTACTGATTCATGGGTATAATGATCGTAGTTACCAGATATAATACAGTCTTTTAAACAGTTTGTTGTGTTTGAATGACTATTTAAATTATATTACTTGGAGAAATATTAGTTTCAATTAATTAATTTAAATTACTCTGATTTTATAGCACAATGTAGAGTATAATTTTGCAAGTTTAAATAGTATTATTTAAAAACATATTAATGATCTAAATGTTATGTATTCTAGTCAAATGTATTATTTAATTCCTTCTTTAAAATGGTTCAACCGCTTGAACGTTTTTATTCAATCGTCTAGACAACATAATATACAGTAAGAAAATAGAAGTAAAAAGTCCCAGATTACACGATTGATAGATTGATTGGGACCACGCGATAAATTAAACAGAGAATGCAAGAAGAAAAGGGACAGACAAAGTTTAATCTATCATAGCATGGAATGCACGATTCCAGGTAGAAATATAAAAATTCTAAAAGGATAGATCTCCACACATTTTCTACCCGATATCGTATATCTCCTCGATACATTTTTATTTTTCTCCTCATCATCATCATATTTCCTTCGTCGACTTCACCGTCGTTTCTCTTAACTGCCCCCTCCCTTCTTCCACTTTTAAACCAACTCTTTCTCCGTAGTCGGTCTCCTCTAATCCTCTCCAATTCTCCACTGGCATCGACTCGAATTCCCTTCAATCCCCGTAGACAAGGAACCTCGCCATACCGAAAGAAATCGATTCTGCGGTAAGTGATCCGTGCTCGTCCAGCGTTTCGAATGCAAGTTCACGAACAACCAGTTTGTCAGACGACGAGGCGAACGGAAGTGGATTGGCCCCGTGATGGAACGCCGTTTTCCACCCACGAATGCAGCTGGTAAAAACGAGGAAAAGCGATCTTATTGGCCCATTCTCGCGCTACTCCACGGCCAACCGTGTCGCAAAATAAGCTCGCGAATTACATTCCTATTCATAAGTCACTGCACACTTATCTACTTTGATCAAAATGATGGTCAGGATATAGAACACATTGTATTTCTTAGAAAATACAAAATATAGATGTAGTATAACATAATGTAATATAATATAATATAATTTTATATCTCTTATAAAAAAATATATAATGTTTTTAAAACATCATATTTTTTATAGGATATCATTTTGCCCAAAATAAGCAAGTGTCCAGTCATGAACGGGAGTATACAGTCGGAGATAAAAATAAGTGAAAAATATGTATCAATGAAGCTTAATCGAACCAATGCCAGTGTTATACACTAGAATTTTATTTACTATATATTTTTATAGTACATGGGTTACGTACCAAATTAATTTCTTCTTTTTTTATATATAAGCCATATTTAATGAAACTTCATTGATATTTATTTCTATTACCTGTCTGCTTATTTTTGTCCTCGACTGTATGTTTGACGTTTCCATTGCCAAATTTCCTCATTGCTGCTCCCTTTGACTACCCCCAGTCAGATTTTACGAACAAAAGAAAGTGACGTGTCGCGACGCCTTTGCGAGACGACCTGAAAACTTGCCAATTTCTTTGTCCAAGAGTACAGTCCATGATCGACACGGCAGAACGATTCCATTTGGCAGCAATCGTTTTCTCAACCGGAATACCGGTTGATGATTTTCTCTGCTTTAGTGATTTCACGGTTCTTGTTGTTTAAATGGGAAAGGAAACATGGGTGTTGGATGCTTTAGACTTGTTTAGAGGATTCGGGTCTCCATTGAAGAAGATAGGATGTAACGGTAGGATAAGAGAATTGTATTTTAGAAAGAGAAACGAGTGAATGGTTGTTTTTATTTGGAAAATACTGAGACGTTAAGCGATGAAATAGGATTTACTGTTAGCGGTTGTTCTAGGAAATTGTTGTTTGAAGGGGAATGTTTATAACAAGTTTCTTAGAATAGATTTTGAGATTGTGGATTGTTATATCGTGTTCGATGTAAATTAAGTACTTGACAAAGTATTAATGATCGATAAATATTGTCATCTGTACAAGTTTCAGTCAGTAATTTTCATAAAATATTTGCCAATATCGTTTTCTGTTCTGAAAAAGATTGAATTTTAACATTGACAGACAATACTAACATATTTAAACACAATTTTAATTCAGTCACGAATTTGCATAAAATATTTAACAATTTTCATTCCCATGGAATCTAATTTCGTAAAATATTGAACGTTCAATATTGTGACATTTTCACGTGTTCAAATTTCAATTACCAATATCCATAAAATATTTACTAGTATGTCTATTCGCATAAAAGTCTAATTTTACAAAATATCGAATATCAGCAAATATTATCATTTGTTCGAATTTCCATCACTATGGAATACTTCACAAAAATAGCCAAATAAAGAGTTTACTGTCATTCCCATTCTCGTAATATTCTGATTACACGAAATATTAAACGTCGTCATTCTCGAACACGAATCATTACATTTCCCATTAAAAATATACCACGAAATAAACTATCTGGTCTCGTAGAAAAACTTGTTTAATAACAAAATAACAAAATCTCTGTGACAGTCCGCATCGAATTACAAGTAGACCATCCGACACCGTGCTCAGCTTATCCCTTTTCCTCCCTTTTTTCCCCTCTCTTTTGATATCAACGAGCGTTGATAAAGCGAAATACATCCCTGCAGCAAGGGTATCGGTGTTGGTCGGCTTTCTAAAGATCGTCACGTCTCTAAACACGTCCACGTACAAGAGTATTCGGTTTCAATGATATCGATGCCATCGTACCGATACTCTTCGACCAACCCCTGTTGAGAAAGGGTGACCGTGGGCTGGATAGGACGTTACCTGCTTCGCTATGATGCCGTGACATGGATCGTTCGTTGTTTTTCTCCTTTTTTCGGTATCGTGGAAACGGGCCGTTGTCTCCGGTTACGTGACGAAACGACGGTGTACGAAGAGATTTATAGCTCGATGTTAGAACTGGCTTCTCTCAGTGCATTCTCTTCATCAACTGCTGGAATTTTACTGAGTAACGAAGGAATTCTATCGTAACGCCAATGAGGTAACGGAATGACACAGTTCTGGAAGGAATCGCTTTGATTGGAAACTCTTGCGAGATTCTTTCTAAAGAATGTTGGTTAAGAGTTCAAAGTATGCAAATTGGTTTTAGATTGTTGTAAATTGTTTATTTATTGATAGCATCATGCTACAGGGAAAGGTGAAGATGGCTATTACGAGATGGAGCAGTGTGGAGATTGGTGAATGGATGATTTCATTTCTTTGGAATGGAAGGACTTTGCTAAAAGAATTGTAACGTAGAGAATAAATATTAAAACACTCGCTGGTATTTAATACAAAGTGAATGCTTTCCACTATTTTCAGTTTCTAGTTATTTTATTGTAAATCTGTTACAGGAGTGCAAGGGAATACTTAATTAGGTTACCATGATACACTTTTACTTCATTTTTTCCGAAACAATTTAATTCTCTACTGAATATTATGATTTAATTTAATGTGATATTTATGTCTGCCTGTCGACACCAATTTTCTACATATCTGGTTCTATGTTATTCAATTTTAAACGTACATTTAATTCCAATTCAAAATTTGCACGCGTATCACCGATGGAGCTACAGCTCGAATCTCAAACTTCAAACTCTGAATTCTACATTAAAGGGTGAAAACTCTCCAATTCTAAATGTCAGATTCCAAGTTACAAAAGTCAAATTTCAAATGCCAAATTTCGAAATCTTTCCTCTGGCAAACCGTCAAATTCCAAATCACGTTCTTCGTTTCTTAAAAACTCTCTAACGCCCATTTCCAGACACTCCCTACTCCCAAGAAACTCTGCTCAGTCATCAGTCATCGCGACACGAATCCCGCAAACAATTCATCGTCAAGCTCGATCCTACGTGATCGAAATATCACGACGCTCATCTTGCTCGCTAAAATCTTACATGAATCAACGGAGAAGAACGACAAGCTGAAACATCAGGCACTGACTACTCCAAAGCCAGACGAGAGCAGCGCGTGCCGTTTCTCTCAGATGGCAGCCATCGTGGATACGTGGAGCTGTTCGGTAATCGAATCGCACGCGGCACGCGCGTTTCGACGTATCGTCGCGTGTTTCCAGGCTCCAATCAAGCCGGCATTCATCGCGTTTGTTGCCAGCCTGGCGGTGTTCCCCATGCAGCCGCAGATAAGTGCATTATCGAGCCGCGTGTCCGCGTGACGAGACGCGCGATGACGCGCGAATCAACGCCTCGAAAATCGGGAAACCCGTGGTCTTGCTTGTCTGCTCTGATGAGCGTCGATTCCAGGCCACGCAAAATTCTATCAGCCGTCGCGCGTGTCACGGCTGACAGGGAATAAAATTTCGCTCTGTGATCGAGAATTATAATGTTATTTTCGATGTGCAGGCCTTTGACCTCAGCACCGAAGCTTGTTGATAGCCGGATTAACGATCGGAATGAATCGTTTCTTCGGCTACGGCGACGCTTGAAGAGGACTCTGATGAACAAGGAGAAGTATTATTATGAGACCTCCACTCGACCAGTCGTAAAATAAACTAGTCGAACGCACGATTGCTCGATGAATTTAGCCGAATGGAGATCTGCCCAGGCTTTGTGTGGTTGGTGGTAGCGTGTGAAAATTTTGGAGTACGTGGGCAGAAACGTGTTGATATACGTGGCTAGAAATTATATCATCGGTGTACAGAGAATACTATAGTATAAGCGATACAGTGGCGGATAAAAGGAAGCTTAAAATTGACGCACTATGAATTTTAATAACTTGTGTAGTAAAAATGTTTTACCACGTTGGTAACTGTTATTTATTATAGTTATTCGTTGCTCTTGTTAAATATAAATCCATCTTGTAAAATTATACCATCTTTTTGTACTTTTTATTTTATAAACTTTCTGTTCTCCGCTACTGTATATGTGAATGTTATTAATGAAAGTAAAGTAAAGGTACTAATATCATATGTAAATATGATATAAGTATACTATTACGACTTTGATTTAACGTTCGTATTTAGAGTGTCGAATTTAAAACTTAAGAGATGCAAAACTTGCACCTAGATATTTACAATTCCTCGTTCCAAAATTATATATTACTTGTCACCAATTTCTAATCAAAGTCCCCCACAGCAATCACAAAATATCACGATGTCTTCAAAATCACACAAAAGTAAACGTCCAATAAACCAACCCCTAAACCATCGAAGCATGCACTGTCGTGACACTTTCTTAATATACGTCTCCAGTCCCCCAACATTGAACTCGACATTGACAAGACCGAGATCGACCAACTGTCAAACATCCTACACCCTTATTACCTTCTTAATCCCCCAAATAATTCCGTTTATTCCTCTTTCCTACCATTGAAACCACCCTTACTTCGGTTTCCATTTCATCTTCGTGTACCATAATAGTCTCTATGCATCATATACCTAAATTCATGGCAAAATCAAGGAGACTTTATTACTCAAAATAATGACAATTACAAATATCATATTTGAAAATTTCCCGTGAATTATTTATGCCATCTCCATGTGATAAATAAATTTACGAAAATAAGATTTCTTTTTTCAAACGTTGAATACACATTACGTACCTAGATAATGTGAAATTGGTTACTTTACAAAGATTGAAGTTAATCGATTTGGCTTCTGAGAGGCTCAATTAAACATATCAAACTGAATCGTGTCAAAAGTGGCACTTCAAGCGAACAAATTTTACGCTATGCTTTCGCATGTAGAGTAATCTTCTGCCAATTGTCCACTATTTAACATTAGACAAATAAAAGTATACTTGATAAGTTTCCGAGCTCGATTATCTGGAAATAAAGCTACTAAAGCAATTTCATTATCCTTGATCCTCGTCTTGTTTCGAGCCACAGAAGCTCTCTGGCTTCACTCGTACCACGAAATGAAGCCCGCAGGTGCGTGCTATAGCTAGCAACGCACTATACCGAACAAACGCGAGGTACAAACCTATCTATGAAACATCACACAGTTTCAGGATCGGAATCAGAAATTCTGACAGATAAGCAATAACGCATCGTAAGATGCAATTCCATAGTGCACCGCGAGGCAACGTTCTCCCAGTGGATTCCAGTGGTACGGTGGGATCTCTGCTTGGATTACGGAATGCCTTTGACGTACGTAACAGAACAGTGGCTGTAATAGATTCATGCGAAATCCCAGGTAAACATAATTACAATAATTCTGTGGCCGCTCGATCAAAGGGCAATCGTGGCCCGGTCATCAATTACGTGTAACATTATTACGTAGTTGCAACACGTCGAGACATTCTGAATGTTCGTCGTTTTTTGTTTGGTAATTCGCATAATTCATGGATGATCTTCGAGTATGCGAGGGGACAGAGCGAAACCTGTAATAAGCACGCGTAAATTCCTTCACGGCACAAGCGATATTCTCTGTTCATTGGCGAAAGATGGATGGTTCTCTTTTGGCTGGTTTCTCAAGTCGTTCTTCAGAGGTTGCTTGGCTGGTTACTTAGAGAACGATGATGTTTGATAAGATTGAGGGAAATTTTGATAATTATTGAAAAATGATTATGGCATGGTTCTAGCGGTTTTAGGGAAGAAGATAGTAGTTATCGATCGTTTATACGAAGAGCGAATAAATACGACAGCAATGTTCTGCGTATAATTTCTATGGATACTGATTGGTTGTAAAATTTAAGATAGCATAAACTATACCCGCCATTGAGAACAGGAGTTCCTTGTTTTACGAACCAGATATCGAAGCATGTTCTTACGTGTACCGTTATTCTGAAAGATGTAATTTGCATATTTAAATTTTCTACAATTAGCAAGGATACCCTGAGATACCTCGAGTTTAATAAAAAATATCATAGCGCTGACAATTTCCCTAAATCATACGTTAGCATTTTATAAACAATGTACATAACGCAGTCATGAAATTTTTAAATATTTTCTACTCAGAAGATAGTCAAAAGTGTGTCGTTGATAATGCATTTTGATTTAAATCGATATCTCAATCGGTTCTCGAGATATAGCGTTATAAAGTACATACAATAGACGTATCTAAATCTATAAAACTATGAATGGCAGCCCGCAGTGTCTGACCTACATTTTTTCCAAGAAATGCGTACGCTTAGTAGTAGCAATAGTAAAAAAACGCAGACGCTGTCTGTCACTGACCAGTGCACTATTAAGCAGGCTGTGATTGGTCAGTGACGCGGTGCGAGCGAGAGGTCCGTGCGTGCGAGAGAGACGGCGATAGAGAATTACCGAAAAATTCGGTTCTCTTCAAACGATGATATCTCAGCAACAGATACTCGAATCGAAATGAAATAAAAAGCATCTTGCAGGGGAAGGTTCACTCTTTCTGACGATTCCAACAGGATTTAGAAATCTTCATTAGGTTTACAACAGTGATTGTTTAAACTTTTTATGGTTTTAATAGATGTTACTTGTGTGTTTAGGATTTATTGGAATAAACGTGTATACTTTTTGAACAAAATCGTTTATAGTGGTATTGTTAATGGCTTCTATTCCAATGATAATGCAAAAAGAATGTTATAAACACAAAAATATGATCGTGTCATAATCGAAAATATATGGTATACGCGGTATGCTATGCGAATATGAATACTTATAGAACACACACATAGACACATAGGAAAACCAAAATATGATAAAAAGTAACCTTCTACACACATTTCATAAATTACAAGAAACCACATTCTACACCGTGATTCATAAATCTACCTTTCCTCTTCAAATCTTTTTTTTCAACAGGCATAACTTCATACAAAATTGTGATCCAAAATGTATGTACATATATACGACGCCTTAAATTATCCACTCTCTCTCTCTCTCTCCCTCTCTCTCTCTCTCTCTTCCTATCTATCTATATATATATTCAACTCTACATTACAACCTCATCAGTCTGTCTCTCCAATCCTACAACACCAAAATAAAAAACACACGATCTCTACCCAGCCAATCTAACCTGCAGCACCTCAAACCTTTCTCACCTATCATCACCATTTCTCACAAACTCCACTTTCTCATTTAACCAACAACCACCACTATCCCCTAAATACAAATACACAGAGGAAAAGACCTCTGAGAAATATTCAACTTTCTGAATCATCACTCTATCCGTCGCAACGATTCCTATTCTTTTCGAAAGAGCGTGGCATATTGTCAGAGACTGGTGTAACTCGCAGAGATTGGAATGAAGACTCGAGCAGGAATGATCCAATCTCCGCGGGGCTTTCTTCGTTGAAAGGTAGCTGAATAACCTTATGCAAATGAGGGAATCTAGTAGAAGAATCGGCTGAGACCGACGCGAGCTCGTCGCCCCGTTCATCGCCGGTTTTCACGGAAACGGCAAAAATCGGCGGATTATGCAGATCAAGGCGGGGATCGGTCGGTCGGTCTTCCTGCGGCGCGCCAGTACCGGCGTCAATGGAGGAATCGCAATCGTTAATCTGGCTGGAAGGCCTTGCTTATCGCGCTGGATGAATTAAGATCGGTCGCCGTGGGGGCTGCGGGAGCGCTTTTAAATAAGGAACGCGATCGCGTAATAACAGGCCGATCGGCTTCTGTACGGTCGAGTGGTGCACGTCACACACGTCCCCTCGGGCCGATCGTTGCATCGTGCCTCTTCTGGCTCCTGTTGCACGCTTCGAGACCGGCCAGTCACGCCTCGAGAACGTCTCGAGTGCTACTTGAGTCGTCTGAACACGATGGACTTACGATCGAGTTGCGATCGGAATTTTTGGATTGACTTTGTGGATTCAGGTGTTTGCAACAATTATCGTACTTAACGCTGGCGTTGTACTGATAACTGGATAGTTTCAATGGTAGTTTCCGCATCAGGGGTTAACAAAATTATGGAAATTCAATAATTCGGGGTACGTACTTGAAAGACGAAAAGGAAGCGGTAATAAGTGGATTACGAACGTTTAAGTAAATTTGTGTTTTTGTGGTAATAACTAAAGAACTTAAACAGAGAGTTGTTTTATCTCCGATATTCTCCAGAAAATCGACATTTTATTCGTAACTTTTAAGTGCAACTAACATTAGTTTGAATTTTATAATGCTTTATGTACTTCAATTATTTTTGAAAATCTATAAAACTTATTTCGCGTTATCACGTCTGCCTTTAAATTCACATTCATATTCCAAGAACAGAATGGCGTTTGAACATTTCTAAGCGTAGAGTAACTAGTTAATTTACTTCATGGAATCTCTGTTTCTCTATTTCTAATTGTACATATTAACTATATTTGCTATTTCTAACTATGAATATTCTAGCGAATTATACTGAATGATATACTAATGCTTTTATCTAATTAACAATAGGTATTTTGAATGGAATTTAACCTCGACTTAATCGCTCTGAAAAGAGGAGGTAATCGAGTAATTTATTTACACGACAGACTTTAATTAAAAATATAACTTCTAATTAAAGCTTGTTGGCCGTGTCTCTTAATTAAAAATTTCTTCGAAAAGTCGAGACTCAGTTTGAAAGGCATGTGCTCCGAATATCTCGAAGCTAATAAGTTAGGATTTCGACAAGGAATAACCAGATGAAAATTAATTATCACAAGCAGATAAAGAGTAATGGAAAGTTAAAAGCAACTAAACACATTTCTTTTCCCGTATTAACGTTACGATGCATCTGATGCACTTTCGATAATTTGTGCATTATACTTTCTTGGTTCGGTAATTTATAATAGTAATTAGTAATTAAATATTCAATATTCACCTATCGCTTTTACATAAATATTCGAGTTAGTAGGTTGATGCATTTCATTGCTTTAAAACACCATACGATGCTCCATAACATTGTGTTATATTATATTTTACCAAGTTAATATTTGACAATTTTAGATGAGATAGAAGAATTGAGACTCTAACTATAAAATACATGGGAAATTACATCAACTATGGTGATATATCTATAGAAGTCAGTGCAGACAATAGTATGCCATTTTGAATATCTATTTGCAACAATAGCCTATAATTCTGTATTATATTACGTACGTACGAATATTTCTCAAAATTAATCTCTGAAAATTTCATAAAATAAACTACGCTTCTACAATGAAATATAAAATATGGCTTATTTTGCAATAAAATGCATCTACAGAAAATTACAATATGACGATATATAATGTCTATCTAGATAGTAGTCAGGCATTTTGAGTATCTCGAAAATGGATCGCTCAATCTTGATAACAGCTCAGTAATAATTTAAAAGAAACCTTGCTGTGCATATGTGAAAAGACTATTCCAATCAGCGGTAGAACATTGTTCAGCTAGGTTATGTATCGCGTGACCATTGCATTCATAGTGATAGAACGTGTAGATCAACGAATTTGCATCAAATTCTGCCTTTAAAATTTTGATAAAACTTAATTCTCCTAAGTCCATTGTATATTGCAATTTCTAATCCTGTCGAGAGGTAAAATCGCTATTAGAAGAAATGGAAATTTCAAAACATGAATGAAATTATGGAATGGAAATGAAAGAACAGAACTTTGCAACATGTTTTAATAAATCAAGGAATCGCTAAAATAAGCGCGCAAAATTCCAAAAGGAGCGTATTTTGAAAAGGATCAGAATCATTGTTCCATATTTCTATTTCTCTATTTCTTCCTTTCTATATTCAATTGCTGGACACATTCGAGAAATTGCTTTAAAACATTGAAGGAATGAATGGAATAGATATAAAAAAATTCCAAAAATAATATCATTGATGAAATGAAAAAGCTCGTTGCCCTCTAATCATTTTTCCATTCCCCTTTTCCTCCTTTAATATTAAATTGCAGAATACATAGCAAACAGACTTCAAAGTCTTATTCGGTCGACGTACGTGCGATATATACGAAAAAACACGCCTGGATGTTCGATCGCGGGTGTATTCCAGTTTAGAAAGTCGGAAGAGAGGCACGGTGTGTGGCAATGACCCAGTTGGGAACGAAAAATCGGCGAACAGGAGCCGTTAACTCAGGAAGTTGCGGTTCGCTGGTAATCCGAAAAATTGTGTAAAGCTCGCAACATGAATTTCGAATGCCGTCATACGTGAGGCAGTTGGCAAAACGTTCTTGTAACAAGCATCGTCCAAACTGTTGTAAAGAAATACACGGTCGACCGATCGAAATAGGTTTTATAAAACCCAAGCAACGTTGCTCCTATTTCTTGTTGGAATTTCTGATAAAATAAATGGCCACGTATAACGATATCGAGATCGAAGTAATAATTAATAATAATATCGCTGACAGAGAGAGAGGGAGGGAGAGAGAAAGATTTCCTAGTTTAGATAATTCATAACGAATGGACTTAAATTATATTTAATCTAGATTTATCTAGAGGTAAACTTTGATTTAGATTCGATTCGTTATTAACCTTTCAACTGGTCTTAGCATTAATCATAGCTCAGGCGTGCACACTTCGTGTCATGAGTGAATTTAGATTTAGCTTCGATCTGATTAAAACTTGTGGTCACGTATCGATAAAATTTAATAGGAGTCAGAAGAAATGTGATCCGGCCATTAGTTAGGGAAATATGTAAAATTGGACCTAGTTAAGACCTAACTCAGGCCTCCTTTCAGAATCGTGTCTAATGTAACCACAATTTAGAGTGGACACGAGACTAATAAAGATAACCAGTTCTTGGATTTATACCAGTTTTATTCAAATCTAGTCTAATTACGATAGAAACATAATCGAAAGCTGATCTACGCAAAAGTTAGCTGCGATCTAGACATAAGCTAAACTCGAACTAGTCGCAATCGCGATGCCAATTTAATTCGAAGTGGTTATCGTTTGCTAGATAACGATCATCGTCGTAACCGATGCCTCGATCGCGATCTAAATTTAATCTGAAATCCAATCAAAGATGCAAAGAGGCAATTGCCTCGAGTTTGAGAAACTCGCATGTATATTCTAATTCTAAGGAGTTCCCTTGATAATTTTCTGTACAGAACTTCGAACAAATTGAGTATCTTGTCACTGAAGGTTGATTATCATTGAAAGTCGAGAAAAAATTAGAAGTCATTAAAAGTTATTAAGATCAACAAAAGCATTTCCTTTTATTGGTAATTTTTTAAGTGCACAGTAAATGTAACATCGTTTTAACACGGAGGATAATTGATTCTTTATTTAATTTGTCTCAAACAAAAACAGAGATTGTTTGTATTTTATGTAGTTTGGAAATTATTGTTAGAAACCTTTTGCAATCTTTCCTTTTTTAAACTTTACAATTTTTAGAGAATTTTCTTGTAGAAACTTGGACTATTTGGAAAATTTTCTTTAGGAAATTAAGTAATTTTAGCAAATTTCTATTTGAAGTTTAGAAAATTCTCACACACATTGAAGCAATTGCTTATCATGTAATTCCATTTCTAAAAAATTTCCTAATGGACCATCTTCTCGATTTATTGATTTGCCATTACTGAAACACTCTGCCACTTTCCACTATTCCCAGAGTGCTTCAAATTTAATCGAAACACCATCAAAGATATCACTAGAAAATAGGTCACGAAGCTTCAAACTTTCTGCTCAAATTAGACTTCACTTATGGCTTCTCTTTCACGACTTTTAAATCGATGGTCAGCAGAGATCGTTTCTGAATAAAAATTCCAATTCCAGTGCTTTCCTGTGTTTCATTAATTTCACCGATACGTCAATTTCAATCGTTGTTTCTATAGTAGCATGAGAAGAGAATATTTTATTTACCGAATATACCTGTCAATCAATTGGCTTAATTCATTTGAGAAAACGAATCGATAAAGAGCGACGCCCTGAAATTCAATACATACATACATACTACACGCAGATACGATATAGATGTGTTATGATACAGTATGAACAAACTAAATGTTGCATGTGTGTATATCGATTTTCCAGAATAGCTATAGACATCGATGTGGCATGGCGATTAATACTAGAACAATTGTTGGTCAACGCGCCGCTGTTTCCATTTAGTGTTCGGTTAGCGGCGATAATGGAACTGTAAATCGTTCGACGTTTGTAATTAATCAGGGTCGACTAGTCGATTCGACGGCGCGCCACGTGCAAACGATTTCTCCAATGCCGCCACTCGAACGAAGATTGTCGTTGAAGAAACGAACCTGATCGGCATCGTTTTCCGCTCGATTTCTCTTACTGACGACCGAGAGACAAATTATTCTAGTTTTCTACCGTTCGACGCAGCTTCCGATTAAACTCATTTATTCATTCTGGATTAAATTAGCGAATAAACGTGCTCTGCTCGAAGTGAATTATCCGCAGTAGCTTGGATTAGCTCTTTTCGATATAATGGTAATTTTTGTTCTGTTATACAATTGTTGTTTGGTGAATAATTATATCGTTAGCATACTCGTAAATGTAAATATTATAAATATAAGACCTTTTCAAAGAAAACAAATCTATTTCTTTTAGTCCTTAAGAGGACAAAATACAGGACATAACAATTATTTTCTTAACGATAGCGTTAAAATGTTAGTTAAATTAAAAAATGAATTTTGTGAGAATTTTATGTTGCATATACAATATACATACGATATTTTATACACATATATGAAAGTAAACTTTCCATATTGCTTTGTTTCGAAAATATAACTTTGTAACGGTATATGCCATACACTAAAATTTGAAACACGAGTTGTTCAATATTTTGTACTTGATCAGCATATTGTAAAAAAATTGTCCGATAGGAAATGATCATAAATTTAAGTATGTTATGTGTCTGTTAAATATTCATATATACTATACACGTGGTAATGTCCATATATAGTATATTGTGTATTTTTTAAATGTTGAAAATTGAAAGAACTAGTTTTGTTTGATTTCTTGTAACACCGGGCCACCTCTTTTAAAGATCTAAAGTTTTCTCATCAAAGGTGTCTCGACAAATTTCAACAGCTTGGTTTTCCTTGGTTTTAGAGCATTCGATAGATTTCATCGTATCGATATAGATTTGAAGTGTCGATTCCTTGTGAAGCTTCGCCGGTAGAATATTAGGTCAGGAAGTTATTGTTCCGGGTAAAAATTACGTTCGAATGGAGGATAGGAGTTTCAGGAGATATCGAATTTTGAAGCTCTTGGAGAAATTGTAACGTTTCGCGTGACAACTACGTTCACGGCAAAGGCGATTTCTTTCCGGGGGCGATTTATTGGCTTCTGTTTCGTATCGACTATCGAAATCGGATCTCGAAAATTAGGAATTTCCGTCGCATCTTTGGAATCTCCGAACGGTGAAAAAGTTAAACTGTTTTTGTAAAAATTAGAAATATTGTAAAAAATAGAAATTCAGCGAAAAAGAAATGAACTATTTTTACATACAGTGTATAATAATATTAATTTTTCGATAAAAATGATTCTGTAAGTTTTAATCTAAGTAACATAATAATTAATAAGTTAATGTTAATTTTCTATAAACAAATTTGTTCATTTATATTTAAGACTAGGTTTATTGGCTAAAACTAAAACAAATAATATCAATGACGTAATAACGTGAATTGTTAAATAAAATAATGAAGATTATATTTAATAATGAACCAACAATCTTTCAATAAAGGATAAAAGTTCTTTTCTGAAAAGTAAAATAATATTTCACACGATTCAAGATAAAAGATTTATCCATGAAAGTTTACGATCTCGCAAATTTAATAATAAATCCAGTATCATTTTTTACCAAATCAAATATTTGGAAGCTGTAAATTAAACAAATTTTTAAGAAGGTAGGAGAGTGAAATTCCCTGAAACTTATTTAAAACTTTTTAGCAATAAATCAAACTTCACTTAATCTTTCACCGAATTAAGAAACGAAATTGAAAGCTCGTGCTTTCGAAGAACAAAAAATCTACGAAAAAATACGAAAAAGTAGAAAGCACACGATAAAGCTTTCGAAGGCACTTGACGTGTACCGTGTACCTGTACCGTGGTCCCAAAATATCGAGCTTTCATCTCAGTAGTCACGCTGGCTCATAAATAACTCTCGATACCGAACAGGTACGCGGTGCTTAAAAAAGCTCATGGGTTTTCAGACTCACATCGACCGATCGAAATGATATATGAACAGTCGACTCGTAGAAGCTTGTCCCGCATAATGAAGTTACACGCAACGCTGGCTTTGTACGATTTTATTTATCTTTTCCGCGGCTTATGATTCATGGTCCCGGCACCGATCGAAGCTCCGTTAACGTTTCCGCTCCGGTCGAGCATTAACGATACTATACGACACTGTGATTAGCATACTAGACGGGTGCAAAAAGCGTAAAATGTCGAGATCCAGCTCGATTTTCAGGCTGGCGAGCCTGAAAGCAAACCGGTACGGTTTAAAGCTCTCGTCCATCGGATGTCTGTAATAATTTGAACAGGAACGAAGACAATTGATCGTAAATATGACGAGCAACTGGAAGCTTGTTATGTGAGAGCTGATTACTTTCTGAGCTATGGTATATTACTGTGTTCTTGTAATTGTAGACGATTGGAGAAATCGATATTTGAAAAATTTTTCCGCTTTGGAAAAATTTACAGGATAAATATTTCAGGCCATTACACGTTATTACATGCTGCGTTATGGTGTTTGGAATGATTGGAAAAATTTTAGTGTTCAACCTACCAAAGAACGAATAACTTACTATTTCCATAATTCTATATGTTGGGAGTAGATGAAATAAATAAACCTAAATTGTCAGATAAATTTTAAAAAGTAATATTTACGATGTAATTCCTTTCTCTAGCTTTCAATGTATGAAACCGATCAGAGTGAATATCGTTTTAACGCTTCAAAGGTATGAAGTTGCATTTTGAAATAAATATCACAGTTTACGTTGTATTAATGCTTTGTACATGTTTTGTTACTATTATATCTTGCACATATTGATATTAATATTGTTCGTATTATATTGTATGTTGCGTATTATTATTATTATAAATATTAGTATTAATATATATTATCATATATTTCATTGGTATTATAATGTTTTAAAAAAGAGAAATTTTTTAGACAAATAGTTTAAATTCGTATTATTCATTTCGAAACGAACGGTCATCGAAACAATGCGATACGAAACGATGCGTAGATAGGGTCTGGCACGCGAAAAATTTGTCACTGGCAATTGTAATACGATCAGATAAATCAGTCGCATTCCATGGTCGGATGATTCTGCCAGAGCGCTTTGATGTGCCTATTAATTAGATAAGCATTGATTTCGGATTAAACGGATAATTAGCCTCTTTGTTGGAACCGTCGCGTCTGGTTCAGTGATCGTGACGAATATGAAAATATCTCCAACGTTTATAATGTCAATCTTCAATCGTGTTGTTGTATCGTTAGATATTTTCATTTGCTAATAACCAGTTACAAAATTCTATCTAATATTTTCATAGATACACGTAGGTATTATTATTTACATTTTAATGAAACTTTCTGTCGAGTTTTTCGTAAACAAATTTCTGCTTCTTTTTCTGTAACTTTCGTGGAAACTGTGGGCTGAGTAATATTGACGAAAAACGAATGTGAAAAATTGCAACATTTCAATATTTATAACGTTGAATTCCCATTTACCTGCCGTATTATTGAAGTATGTTCGCCTTTTAATTACTGAACAGAAAATAATCATAAATTTCCAAGAATTATATATTTTGATAAAGATGCAATTATCCCACATGTTTCAAGAAATTCACCTTTCAACTTTTAGTATTGGAAACCTTATAATATCTTAATATAATTGACAAATTTTAAGTATATGAATATTTTCTGGAGGTGTTTCTTGCAATTTAACAAGATATATTCCGAAGCTCAATAAGCATGCACGATCGCGTGAGAAATAAGCTCGATATATTTTATTTCCTATTAGCATTGTACATATACATACTGCATACTAAGAGTACATGTACCAACAATTATTCTACTTAATTCGTTGCTTATTCTACGTATTATCACTGGCCTAGTTTCAAATCACATTCATGTATATCCATCTAGAATATTCTTAATCTAATTTATGTACGTAACACTGTTTGAATTACCCTTTTCATTCTGTTTTAACGTAGCTACTGTTAATGTATAGTATTTTATTATATTAAATTAGTGAGATATTAGTGAGATTAGTTTTAACGTGATAAAGTAAATTACAGAGAAAGCAGCAATTTTTAAAATTAGCATTTAAAAATTAGTAGCAAGTTATTATGCAAAATTTATATAATTCATGAACAATTAACGTTTTACTAAGGTGAGAAATATATTATTTTCGCACATAAATGTGTTAATATCGAGCATTCTTAGTGTCGTAATTTAATTAAATTTAATTGAGTGACAGGATTTACTTAAGCATAAGTTAACGAAACCATAAGTTCAAAAGAAAATAAAGAGATCGAAAGGAATATGCCGTGTGCAAAAACAAACCTAAATACAATATCTATTATTCGAAGTATCAATTTCTCGCTGTAAATATCAATTGCTTAGGCCAATACCAGATAAACAAAAATAATGATTCTATGTTTCCTGTTCAAATACTATTTATACCACCTAGAGCAATTTTTTGTAATATCTTAACATATTATTTTCACGTTCGAATTAACCAAATTATATCAAAGTTTAATCCTGTGACATCCAGATTATCAAAGTTTAATCGTATAATACCACGTTTTAACTCTAATATATTCGTCACAATTCCGTCGTATAAAAACTACGTGCAAAGAAAATCGAAAGGAACCGCGTGAGTTAAAATAATGCTTTGAATAATTTCATCAGCGAGCGCCAGCGGAGGTACAGACGCGGTAGGAAATGTGGAAAGTCGTATAATCGGCGGAAAAGTCGGCCGTACCGCGACATTTTTCTCGAAGAGCATGGTACCTCGACGCGTTATTGCGTTAGCGCGTTTCCGCATACAAATTTCCGCGGGAACGACGTGATAATATAATCTTTTTTCTTCTCTTCTTTCTACCTCTTTCTTCTTCTCTCTCTTATGGCAACGCTGACCGGCGAACGCGCCCCTTGAACATGTGTTGCAGCGCTGGCTAATTTTGCATATAAATTGCCTGCCGGCCGGGGAGAAATGGGAAACCGGTATTCAAGCTACTCTTTTCACTGTGTAGCATGCGACAGAGACAGAGAGAATAGCGTGAATACGATTAAAACGCTCTCTCGTGCACGGCCTTGGTCACTGAACAAATTTCCTGCTTCCGACCGGCAGAAGGAAGTATATCACGTCGCGTCGGCCTACTTAATTCCCTATGAATCGCGATGGAACGCCTGCTAGTCTAGAACGGAATGTGTAATGGGGGGTGCCGTGGAGAACGCGCGCCCGACCAGCGAAACGCCGTAATCGAGGAAAATCCTTCGGAAGGTAACCGGAGCCCTCGAGTGTTGGGCAAATATGTAGGTTAGAGGAGACGAGGATGGATCGAGAACAAAATTCTTGTCAGATGACGTAACGTGTCCATGAACGCGGGGTTGAAACGAAGAGTAGAGGAAGTGGGACGGTTTAGCGTAGTTAATGTGTTTTATGCTTTGGGATGAAATTTGTTTTAGGTTAAATGGTGAAGATATTTTTACCATCTTTACTGTCTCGTTGTTGTAAGATGTTTGATGAACTTTGACAATAAAAATTGTACGTGTCCTGTTTTACGGTTTATTTTAGCACAATTTGTGTTGAGGCAAACGTGTAGGTAACGTAAGTAGCACGGAATTGTATCTAATGAGATTATCAGTCTATTGTGTCTTTCTCCATCCAGTCATCCTACTTCCCCTTGCTTTCCTTCTATTTCCGTTCGTTCGAACTCTCATATTTAGAGGATGATTTCGTTTAAGTTTTCTACTAGATACGTATGAAGTGGTTTGAATAATCAGCATTTGGGTGATTAAGAGGCGTATGACGTAACTAATTGGAAGGTCAGAAATAGCGTTTTGTACTGTTAGGATATTCGTGAGAATGAGTACCTGTTTGAATTTCGTACTGTATTTCGTACGTCCCGATTTAAATTTGTCTTTAGAGGCTCTCAGGAAAAGTTTGAGGCTCTGAATTGAGGCTATTTTTGCGCTAGTTTACGAAGCAGAGCAAATGCTAAAGCTACATATACAGTGGCTACAAAATGTACTTGCATACGTCTTTAGTTCTCAATGGTGCGATTTTTTATTAGATTTTGCATTTCATTTGCATATTATCAAATGCTTATAACTATTACAGTCAGATCGAATTAATTAATATATAAATGGAATTACAAATGTAGTGGTATATAGATACTTCTTGTAGCCATTGTACGATCCAATAAAATCTAATGGCACGATATTCCGAAAACAACCTCTCAAAACCTCCATATTTCTCATTTTACGTCCTCTCTAACGAACTGAACACAACGAATCAGCCTTCGAGTTTTGCTCGAACCGGTGTTCGAGCAGCAGGACGCGTAAAATCGCGACAGAGTACGAGTTCGACATGCGTCCACGTGATCCCGTTATTTATCGTCACGGCAATCAACCGGCCGACGGGGAATTAATGAGGCAAAATTGAACGTCGTATCGAGACTTGAATCAAAGTCGTTGGCCGTTGGGGCGAGAGTTGAGCGCTACTCAATCGAGTAGGAAAACTATGAATGGAGCAACGATCCAGAACACGCCAGCTGCTACCGGCGTTTCCATCCTCGTCAGTTTCGCACGTACAGCGACGAGATTTCCCTTGTGTTCTGCACAATTACTTCTGAGGGAAGTGCGCCTCTCGGTCACGGTCTCTCTGTCCCTTTCTTTTTTTTTCATCCCACTCTTATTCCCTGACTCGTTCCTTCGAGAAGAGAACGAATAAATTCCGCGCCGCGGGCAAATCTCGAACGCCGCAGGAGCAATCGTTCCACGAGACCAGAGTTGCTTGTTTTGTCTCCTTTTGCGACCATGTATAGAGCCATTATACGAGCCTCTCGGAAGTCAAACCGATCAACTCAGCTTTCTATCAATTTCTCAATTTCATTACATAGATACATCTCTTCCAAAACACATTTTTCAAATCGTAAAAAATCTTCTGATCCAGAGATAGGATATATACGGAAAAGTAGAATACATAGAACGTAGTTTCTAAACAGAGAGGAGAAAATAACAAGATTTTACCTACAAAAGAGGCTGCAAAAGAGATTATTAACCGATAATAATTATTGACTAAATAAATGTTTGTCTCTTTTGGCAACCCTGAAATGGAGAACAAGTCAGCTAACGGGTTAAGTCAAACAGTTGCGCGTAGTCATCCGCAGAATGTCAGCTTCGTCGAAAAGCGTTTCCGGTGCGTTATGCGGCATCTTCACGTCCGACGCACAATCCGCAATATTAACGAGCCTGACGACGATAAGCACACTCTGGCATCGGTTTTTGGATAATTATCCCGGTAGCCGGTTCGCAGCTTCCCTCCTGGATCAAGCGCAGCCATTTGTCGAGGAGGTCCACGAGTGCCGCGTGTCTGGAGGCTTAGAATTCGAAGAGGCCACTCCAGAGAAGGTGAGTCTCGAGATAAAATCGAAGATTCGCTTCGTTCGCGGCGCATGTCGCCGTTTCAGGTATGTCAGCGTGACTTGCAAACACTTGAACATCGAAAAAACCATAGATAGAACATGATCTTTGAACACGAGTCGTTTGTAATCTTGCAACGTTTAGCATTTGAATTCTGCCTTTTGAGCGAGTTTGGATTTTTTGAGAAACCAGCAATTTGTTTTATTTTCCAGTATTTTTAAATTTGGTACAAGACAAATTTCTTCAAATATTTCGACTTTTTACTCTGTTTTTAAATAGAGCGTTCTAATTCATTTCCATGAATGGATTTCAGTACACAGTTCCTATAATAAAAGTTGCTATTGCGAAAGACAGAGCAGTAAGAAAAAATCCTCTAAAAAATCTTTTCTAATATTGAACGCTCTTAACAAGATTTCTAACAACCAACTATCGTTGTTCAATAAAATAAAACTCATCCATAGCAATAAAAAAGAAAGCTTTTCGATCCCAATTCTGGTCAGCCCGATTCATTTACATTTATTTACAATATTATTTAGAGAGAAACAAACGATAAGAAGCACTGTAAACTCTCCACCAATTTTCTCACACAGTTTCTGATGACTAGATTGTGAATTTTTCTGCAAACGTATGCTGTTATGAACATTTTTCCAACTTATCTAGAGGTTCGATTTACCTATTACAAATTATAACAAGTACTCTATTTTACATATTTTAAAAATCCACAGTTTACTAAAAATTATTCATCCTTTCCTTAAAAAAGAAAAAATGAAAATCAACCAAAAAAAAAAAAAAAAAAGAAAGACAAACGAAAGAAAGAAGCTCTTGATCTTCAAAAACCACAAAATATTCATCACTCGTATAACCAAAGCCTCTTACCAGTCACACAAATCTCTAAAGTAGCTCTCGATGAGCGTACAACAAGAAACCGCGCGACCATTTACCCAAAGCGTCGAAGACAAACCAAGAAGCAAAAAGAAAAAAAAAGGGTAACAAGGAGTCTGTGCATAGAAAGTAGAGGGATCATAGGTGTCTGTAGAAAGGGGTACCGTAGGGATCAGACACGAAAGCTGCCCCGTGGCCAGGTTGTTCGTGTCGGGCTTGCCGCAGGTCCGGCATGTATATGCATAAAAGATGCTAATCTGAAACGGTAGCTCGCATTGCCGCGAGTGGAGCAGGCTCTCTGTCGAGCGGTTCGCCAACTGTTCACTTGGCCGCTGTGGACTGACGGCACCAGGAGATCCTGGAGCAAGATTGCGAGCCCATTCATGAGAGAGCTGCCGTGTATATTACTGTGTATACGTGTGCGCCGCGTCCGACGCTCTCCGCACTCGTTAGCGCCGCTAAATGGACACCCTGATATATCGGGGCCGGAGCTCATTAGACGCCCTCGTAATCGGCCGTTCGATTTGCCCGGGAAAAACGTCTAATTGCCGGTGTTGACTTTATAATTGGCTCGAGTGGGTCGTAGATATCGCTAGTCTTTTCCGCGATCAGCGAAACCACGATCGACTTGTAACAGTTAATTCACCATCAGTCGCTTTTAAGATTGCGAAGGCTTGCTCGTTTGGTTGATCCGAGTAGGTGGGTCTGATATGTGCTTTTCTTGGAACCTTGGATAGATTTGGTTTGAGATAGGTTTGTTGTTAGATCTTGAGGATGCTGACTTGGCTAGTGCGGGTAAGCTTGGTTTGATGGATTCTTATGATTACTTACAGGTATGAACTAGAAGAATTTTATATCTGATGAATTTTTCGAGTCTCTTTGTAGGATATCTATTTTCTACGTGATACCAATGTTGATAAGGTGTAGTAATCTAAAGAAATTACTAGGGATATGTACCTCAAAAATTGTGCAAGTTCTATTCGATAACACGCTACTGTATTTAGTAATATAACGAAGATGTAAAAATCATAAATGGCTTAAGTCAATTTACTATTAATTTTGAAAATACAACGTTCTGCATTTATTATTACAAAAAGATTCATTAAATTTCTCAAATCATAAAAACGTATCGAGAATAAAATGATTAAAAATTGAAAGACATGACTATTCTTCGTATTCTCAATATCTTGACATACGATTTTCACAGTTCACCGTATATTAATGTTTAATAGCTGCACATGAGAACGACTGAAAGAAGTAAGACCACTTATCCACTCTAACGCTTATTAAACTCAACGTTCGATGTCTATCTACCAATTATACAGAGCATTCGACAACTCCAACTAGCCACTCTGATTAAGACATCACTAGGGAACGCATTTACAACATTCTAATCTTTCTCTCAATCTTCAGTGACGAACCCTCGGAAAAAAAGGCCTGAGAACAAAAAATAAAAATGCCGCACCCAGCAAGAACCAGTGGAACACCCGCAGAGCGGAATCTAAATCACCCAGCGGGGCTGAACGAACTTAGCCTCGTCCAATTTACATCCAATGCATGAACATTGCACTCGGAGTAATTACCGTGGCTGGTCTAACGCGGGACAAAGTAATTGGTTCTCGCTGGTCGACCGATATCGGCCTCTACGGTGGCGTTCGCGCGTGCAACGTTTCTCCTTTCACTCGCGTGCTCGCGCATCAATATTTAACACCTGCTAGATTATGCGATTCTTAGCTCGATTCCGAGTCAGCCTCGTTCGTTCTGACGAAAATTCTCGCGAAACTGTAACGTAACTTGTATATGAATAACATCATGAAATTACAAATTTCTCATTTTTTAGCTTTCAATCGTGTTATTAGTACGTTGCGCGTTGTTTCCAATCGGAGTGCGAACGATTGAAGCTTAATCTTCGAAGGTTAAAGTGTAAAATATATGAAACGTTCGTTCGATCTCCTCGGAGTCCTTAGTTGCATTGTATTAAGAAATGTTGGTGGAAGTTCTTTAACAAAGATGGAGTAACCCAAACGGTCGACAAATTGAATATTTATTGGCTAAAATAGATTGGACCATAAAATATTCAGCATAATAATTTCGTTATGTTACCTGGATCTGCTTTGAAAAAGAAAAAAAAATGAATTTGCCTCTTATACGATTAATACGAGTTAGCTCACACTCAGAAAAATATAACAGCCCAATTTCTAATCAACGCTCCGATTCAACTGCTATTACAATAATTGTTTAAGCTTTGTTATTCGCATAACATTTATAATATTTCGTATAATAGATCAGTTATTCTCTATCAATGAAACATACAGAACAAGCTTAATTGGAAAATCTAGAACGCCCTGTGTAATCCGGTTTGTACTAGGTATAATACGTTTGATCAATAACAAAACATCATGTACCATTCTATTCGTGCAACAATATTTTTTATCAATTAAACATACTGAAAATGTTTAATCGGAAAATCTAGAATACTCTGTGTAATCCGATTTATAGTAGATATAACACTTTTGATCGATAACAAAACATTATGTGCTCTATATATTTCTGATTCTATGAAAACGAATAAGTTTGATGCGCTATAATCAATAAAACCTGCATTCCTTCCGTGTGCCAATTTCCTTGCTGTGCACAATCCGTGGGACGTGGGATCGCGTCGATGAAAAAGCCAGCCGTGCAGATTCAAACGGCGAGAATTATAATCCATTCACGGAATAACGCGTGCATGCGTGCGTGTGGAGTGCACAACGTTAGCAGAATGGAATTGCACTCGTTACCATTGTAAATGGATGCGCTTCTCTCGTTGGAAGGGATCGTGTATACGCCTCCCCACAGCTAAACGCTTCGGTAATCGCTCGGCTGATTTATTAGGGAAAAATTAAGTAAACGTTGGATGTTAGCTTTGCAATTTCGCGGGGCACTTGAAAATCGTGCCGCTTCCCCCGCGCACGAGCTTCAATGGATCCAGTTCGTACTCCTTTTTAATCCGCCAGAACGCTCGTTCGTCTCGCGGGTATCACGAAGGGAAGGGCGATAATCGTGGTCGAATTGTACGTGATCGAGGGAAAATTGCCACTGTTTACCGAAGTGGGGAGCTTTATGGAGTCTACAGAGGAGGGGATAGTTCGTTCACCTCGTACGATATCGAATGGATTGAGATTTTGGTGTTTCAGTTTACGTGGCTGAGATTTGGTATTTAAGTATGTAGTAGTTGGATAAATTTTGTTTCTGATGTTATTTGATTTAGAAGACAGATTAAAGAAAATATCAGCTTTCTTTAGGCTTTTTATTTCTAAGGTATATTTTACATATAATACGAAGATCGATCTAATTATTTAATTTTTATGTGTGTGCTATAGATCACAGGTTTGCGGTCATCATATTTCGCAGAACGTAAACATTTTTAAAGCGAAATCATAATTCTTCGTTTTAGGATACTTTTTTAGCCAAGAATTTATCAAAATACTAAATGACAACTACTGGCAGATTCTTTGCTGAAACATATTTTATCGATGCCAGAATCGAAATCCACCAGTCGTGACATCAGCTTTAAGCCTTCACCCCAAGTAACTACCCTTAAAGTCACCCTCATTCGTTACCTCGAAAAATTATCATTAATCGAATTAGTCGTAATCACTTCCACGAAAGATAACGCGATCTCAGCCTGAAACCAGCAAGATATCCACTAGCTACAATCACGAGGCTTTGATAAGCATTGGGTCAAACGTATTTATTAAAATAATGACAGGATGGCGGGGAGGCGCGCGTAGAATCAATATAGAGCAGCAGCGTCCCGACGAAGAAAAGAGAGAAAACCGTCGGGAACAAACGAGCCTCTCTCGGCTCTGTCACGCGACAGAGGAGGGTGGCGTTCTTTTTCAGTGCCGTCGAGCTTTTCAAGCGAGTTCCACGGGCGTTGAACGAGACGATCTCTTGCATCACATCCGCTTACGTTCGTCATGCTGCCCCGAAAAGGTTCGCGAGCTATGCCGACTGCGCACTCGCTGCCTACACTAACAGATCTAGGGCCGAGATTGCGACCCATTCACGAGATAATACTCGTGCATCATCTTCGTGTTTCGCTTGTTAGTCGCGGTTGTGTCCCGTGGATTACACTGACAGCCGTTTGCAGGCCTACGGGCTATGAATCCCGAAACCACTTTCGGGATGCGACGACCTGTGAATCATTTAGGAATCGCTCGCTGTGAAATACAGTGGCAATCATAGCTTTGTATCACTTTTTCAATTGCATCGTGCACTTTTACTTATCGTATTATTTTCCTAATCCGATCATTCGCTATTTTTATAATTCGTTCGAAAGTAATCCCTCTAACGTCAATAACAATATTCTCGATTTCAATGAGGTTTGTTATCAAAGAGTTCTTTCAACATAGCTAAAGAGTTTCACATGGATTCTTTTCTTTAATGTTATTGAAACGCGTGGCAGTTCTAAAGTTTGGGAAGGAAGTGTAATTTCGATGTTTTGCTTTGGAGAATTATAATCATCGGCTCTTTTTCAACTTTCATAGCCAGTCACGATCATTTAAACTAAAAACTTGAACTTAAACTTCCAGCAAGATTTAATAACCTTTTGTACAGTGCAAAATCACAATCCGGATAATAGTTCTAAAAATATAAAATCGCATCATTGTAAAGGTATTACAAATAGAAAAATTTAAAGTATTTCAAGGAAAATACAGAATTTAATCGTGATAACTCTTATTGTTGTTCCAACTGCATCCACTCTTCAAAAAATCTTCCAAAAAGGATGCTTACCGACTTACTGACGCAGATGTCGAGTACTCTTCATGAAGAATGTAAGAATTCTTGAATAAGCTAAGGGTTAGTAAATTCTGCAGACTCCTTTAAAACACTCGAGCTTCAGTTGAAGAAAATACACCTCGATATAATGGTGAGCAATTCTATAATGTAAAAATTACTTTTTCAAAAGATTTCCAGAAGAAATTTCACAATGCATTCTATATCTATCAATTTCTTCCATGGGCGACACTTCTAACAATTATTCTTAGTCTGACTAGTCGCTCGTACTTCGGTATATAATGCTTTCTGTCGCTATCGATTCGTTTACGACTGATTCCCTTGTGGTCTATTCATCGTTTCCGTCACGGTCGATTCGCTTACGATCCGACTGGACAACCATCTTTATTTACGACTGCTTCTCTAGCGACGTGCAATCTACAATACACGTTCTCTTTTTGCGATAGTTTCATGTATGTGTGCGAAGCGATAAGCGTTTACATACGAATGGACAAGATGACAGAGCCTAAAGGACAGTATCGCGCGAGATCGCGTAACTGGTGTTCGTGTAGTTTCGCTGATCTAAGCTTGAATCACTGTATTCGGAAGTTACACGGATCTTCTTGGAAAACGTGATGTCTGATGCATAAACTAAAACGTGGACTTGAACTATTAAACGCAATAACCCTGTGTGTTTTACATATTCTGTGATGCATTTTAGTTGATTTATTTTTATTTGATAAATAAAATTTAATGAACGTTTGATCATCGATAACTAAAATCATCACATATTCATTTTACTGAGAGTTATAAGCTTTCGTATAATTCTTGTATTTATTATAACGTGGTTGATAATATCATTTTATAAAACATTTTTTACATTCAGTTTTGGAGCGAAAGTGTAACTTATTCGTACAACTTGTATCCTCCTATTGCATTGAAAATCAAAATTCATTCAACCAACTCACCTACACATCCCAATCTAAAAATTCACTCTCTTCCAATCTCTCTCCGACCCGGAGAGCTCACATCAACTTCTACATCGCGCTATGAAACACCAAATTATTAAAAATTCACCGTATCATCGTCCAATCTTCATCCTACACGATCCATTTCCTGCAACACACACCATAGTCGAGTTCCTTCCTGATTCCAGGAGAACCTTCGCAAACTTCCGCCGTCCTTATCAGGCTCATTCTCAATCAACCTCGAGATATCAAGTCGACTGAAAGAAGTATAACAATTCCTGGAGTCACTTGCTTGCAAGGAAAGCGGGTAACATAATCAATTCTCTCTCGGTGGTTTTGTATGTCGACTCCGAGAGATAAATTTTTTACTCCGCGTTTCACTCGACTCGGTCGAGCCCTGGGAGCTCATGAAACGCAAATGGTCGGTGCTCCCGAAGCAGCTCCGCGATAAGTTTGCCCCGGTATAGGCCTTGAAAAGGATCGCTGTTGCCCGCCAACTGTTCACTCGTTGCTGCTGCTACTGTAGCTCGAGATCTAGGGGTGAGATTGCCGCTTCATTCAGCGTATAATGCGTACAGGTTGCTCGGTGTATCGTCGTCGTCGAGCCGCACTCGTTAACTACCGGCCAAACAGACCGACAGAGTCGTGCGAATCGACTCTCCGTTGGTCCCTCTCTCGAACTGGAGATAGTCATCTTCCAATTCAATGATTAATGTTTCAGCCGATGTAATAGTGACGATTCAGATGGATTTTGGATCGTTATTTTCGACCTTTTTATGGTTTAATTAGGTTTGTTTGATTCTAAACTCGAGTTTGACGACAGTGTTTCGGTAGAATTTGTGCGTATACGAAACTAAATTAATTATTATGAATTTGTTATTACTGATCTTATAAGTTGTACGGGGTCTCTGAGAACTGAATTCGAAATAATACTAAACTTGCTATCGTGAAAGTTTCATAAAATTGTTCTAATGTATGTACGTATGTATAAAAATTTGTAAAAGAAGTTAAAAAATCGTCATAGAAATTCAAATACACTAGCGGATAAAAGAAAGTTTAAAGTTGATGTACTGTGAACTTTTATACTAAAAGCTGTTCACCATATTGGTAACAGCCTGTGATATTTATTCATTGCTCTTATTAAATATTAATCTACTTTCTAAAATTATGATATCTTTCCAAGTTTCTTATTTCACGAACTTTCAAGTTTTCCAAGAAGCAGAATGTCGAGTGGAATCTCATTAGATAGAACAACACTGGGCTAAGTAATAAGCTCAATTACATAAACAGATCGATCTGATAGATCCCGATCGTCCGTTAGTCCCGATTACACTTTAACAACACCAGCGGGGAATTCCCTGCGGCCTGTGGAACATGAACAAACCGATGTTTGCACGCGATACACGAAAACCTGTTGAATTGCGTTTCGAATAAGTTTGTTTCGAAACTCATACAGGCTAGACGGGGCCAATCAATATGTAACGGACAAGTTTGTTTCGACCTGTTCCGACGATGGCCACACCACCGCCAACGGTTGAGTTACTTTCCACTTGGCGAATGTAATTAGTTCGGTCAGATGTAATAAACACTTCTCTGCTTCACCACCGCGTTTGTTCGCCGAACAATAGACAGCTGATAATCCAGCTCCGAATTTTCTCTCTGCCTGGTGTCAAGAGAGCAAAAATTGGTTCGTAGTTTGTGGCTTGCGGGTTATTGTCACAGAGAATTAATCGTTTTATCGTGTCGAGTTTATTTGTTACGTGTTCAGAGGATATTTATTTGTTATTCGACTATAGGGATATTGTGAAATATTTGCAGAGAATATTTGAATAATCCTAGAAAATGAGGATTCGATGATTGAGGTGACTTTGAGGTATATAGACATTAATATTTAGATTTTAATATTTTCATATTTCTATATATTTTACATTATACAGTAATCAAGTGTCGTCTTTGTTGATAATAGTTCTTTAATATCAATTTTATTCATATTCATGGGAAATGTTAGAGGAAATGTTATAGGAAACAAGCTTCTGTTATATTAAAAAGATTTTAAGATATCTACGTATTATTTCACCTACAATAAAATTATTCTTTCTGTTTCAGGTAAGTCTCCGTCAGTACAAATGAACGATTGCTCCGAAAAGAACCCAATATTCCATCGTTTGGTGAAGTAAAAGCATAAAAATTTATAATATACAGCTTACTTAATTTTGATGTCAAATAGAAACGTAGATATTTCTCACGTGCATAAAATGGAAACAATTTTCGAACCAATTGTTCGAATATTCTCTGGTAAAATATTCAGAAGCAGTGAGAAAAGGGGAGAACAGGCATAGATAAAAGTTTTAGCAGTGCTGTAAAACTTTATCGCCATCATAACCGTGGTTCGGTTAGTTTATTTCAATTACCGTCTATTCCATTTCACCCATATTCGCTGTTAATCCGCCATATTAGCCACGTCAATTATTTCGCTCGTCAGATTCCACTCACCCTGTATCTCCCGCTCACCCCTTTTCAAATTCTTCGTATAAATATGCGTACGGGACGATAAGCACCGATAACGCGTGTTACCCGTGATCCAAGCAAGTATGGAGCGTGTGTGCGGGCTAAATCGGAGAATTAGATCGAACCAACGTTTAATTCGATTCGTAGAGCAACGTGAACGTTTAATTGGCGATGCCCGTGTTGGTCGACGATCAAATTTTGCTTTCAGGTTGCGTCTTTCTTTTCTTTAGACAAATTTCGAATAAAACTGGAAATTCTTTAATTCCCATACACATAGCTCAGATTGCGGTGCAATGTGGAAAATTTTGTTCATTTCTATCTCTATTGATATAAGACAAACCAGCTTTTAAGAGCTTGTTTCGAACTGTATGCAAGATATATCTTTCCCTTATTTTCGTTAGAAATTGTCAATTTTGTTTATTAAATTTCGTTATTCTAACGAAAAGCTTCAAAGTGCAATTTTGTAATAAACAATTGAAGAGTGAACAAAGTGATGTGTTGAAATATATAGTAAATTGGAATGCATCTGTATAACGTCGATTATGTGTAAATTATCAATTTGTTTATGCTGTAGAATAGATGAAAAACAGAATTTGCAATTTCTATAAGAAACGGAAAATTGGATTTTTTTAGAAAAAAATGATACTTAGGGTGAAGGATATAAGATGGAGGATATAAAAGAGGATATGATACTTGTTTATGATCATTGAAATTTTTATTCAGAATTTTATCGCGGATCATCGAGCTATAACGGCCAGCACGATTTTACTCTGCGATATAGAGCGGGTAAAGCCTCTATGCTTTTCAGTCGAGCATCGATCGAAAAGCGTTCTTCCGGTTGCCTGATCTCGAATTTTCGTCGGGCGTTTAACGACTAATCGCGTGCTTGTCGTTTGAGCACTTTGAAATAGGAATCGCAGTGTTAGGCGCTTTCTCAAAATCGCATCGGTCGCCCGAAGGGAAACGAGCTAGCGAACACAGCTAATGGATTCGCAGAGCGATCGTGCTAGCATACAGGCCGATTCAAGTGATTTGTTCTTTTCTTAAATATTTACACAATTGAATCTTTTACGTATTCGGAAAACTTTAAATACATATACAGATAGAATTTTCTTCCTTTATTATTTATTTACTTTTTATTTGTTTCGTTCTATCATTGTTATCTCTGGTTTCTTTCGTAAAGACACTCAATACCATTGTTCTTGATATTTCAATTGCATCGTGGTAATTGCAAATTCATAGATGATCCAATTAAATATATAATTCAATCTTAAAGCAATACTAACATTCCTGGAATTCTCTTCTTTCAATTGTATATAATTTCTATTTAATTTAAATATAGTATAATTTGTATTTGACTTTATTATAAAATGGAAGCATTGAAAATTAAAATAATTTGTAATTAGAAAATAGGTTTAGATCTACATTACACGTCGTTATTCTTTCAAATTGTCCAATATTTCGGTTCCAAATAAATTGATCGATCTTATCCACGCGATGTATAATAAGAAGCAAAAATATTCAACGAGTAACGTGAATCAGCCTGTAGACACGCATACAGATGAACAGGAAGGTAATGTTTGTTGCGTGGGCGCGGCGTGACACGTAGTAATGGCAAAGGGAAAGGGAGCCGGCCCATGGCCCGGAGGGCAGCCGAAAATCCGCAGGAATTAACACAACTGAATTTCAAGTGGCCATGTCGAATTTCGCCTCGGAGCACTTCCATTCGGCCTGTTTCGTTCGGAATCTTGATTATGACGCGGCGCAGTAGTTTTAACGACCGTACATTGCCGTTTATGATTATTCGAACAGCTTCAGAAGTTTATCGAGGTTGCTTCAATAATTCCACAATGACCAGTGGAAGTTGTTAGTCAAAATTTAGTTTTATTACGTCGCGTCGTTGAGACAAACTAATGGAAATGAGTAAAGAAGATAGAGAAACAATAATATTTTACAGTTTTATTTATATTTCACTTTAATTTTTCAAGTTTTCGGTCTATTACATTATCGATATATTACATTTTGTATCTACGTAATAAACTACAAAATATCATTTTACTTTTAATCTTCTTGCTAGAAGAATGTATAATTTACGTTAAAATTTACGTCTAAAGAGATACATTAAGATTAAAATTTGACCAGACATTTTTCGTAACTATTGTACATACATCGAAAACAGTGCATTATTATTAATATTAATTATATTACTAAAAGTGACTTATATACGATAACAATAGCATATATTGGGTTTGGTAACTAAGTGCTTGTGGATTTTGTCATTAGGTGGTACTGACAAAATCCGCAATCACTTAGTTGCCAACCTAATATAACATTCATCCGCCACTCATAATTAAATCAAAGTAAAATATAAAATTTTTTCCGTTTGAATAATTATAAGTGCCACTTGCCTCGTTCCTATCCAGGCAAAAGAACATGATCCTTTGAATCAAAACGCAAATATGCAGCCGTGATGCAACGTTGAATTATCTTATGACGTCATTGGATAACCACGTCGAGTCCTCTTTCTCTCTTTGAGTTTTGAGTAACCAAAGTTGCGAACAGGGATTTCAGACGAGATGCTGCTCGTGAAACCACTAATTTCGGCCAACAACCATGGAGATCGTGATGGTACCCGGAGGATCACCGTGGCCGATTTTATTGTGGTCGTGTTGGTATAGTGATGCGGGTTCGATATTTTTGTGATTGCAAAAGTTTTCCTCTTTTAAAACGTTTATCTTAGCTGGAAAAAAAGAAGCCTTTCACTTGACTTTTAAGTAGTAGAATTTTGAGTTCTGCAAGCATTTTTTAAGTAGACCCTTATGATTTTGTTGGATTTACATGTATGTAACTCCTAAGTATTATTCGTAAATAGGAATTTTCAAAATTTTATTTATTCTTTTTTAATTTTGTTCTTTTTATTACCTTAATAATTTGATGCGGAAACAGATGTCTATAATTTTCTAAGATAATAAGATATATTTCCTATAAATGTAAATCCTCAGTATATGATATTTTCTTGGAAATCTTCCTAGTAAGAGATATCTCTGATTTCTTAATTACAAAATAACTTCATTATATTTGTACAGATATCGATAATTTTCTTGCAATAGTAAGCGTGTCTGGCTGTCGTGATTATATCATTAAGGCAGGTTTCCTTATCCGCGGATTTCTAGTGACAGAAAGTTTGATAAATCTTCATACAGTTGCATACAAGTTGTAGTAAACGTTCTTTTCCTGAAAACATTTTCTTAAGTTCAAATTAATTAATTAGTTCACCCAGATTCGATTTCTAAAGACTTTTCTGTGAATACAGGTTTTAAACTAGTCAGTCTCAACAATTTTCCACGATGGCCTGTCTAGAAACATTTTTCAGTCTTTTTACATTTGGAGAGTATACTAATTGATTTTTCCATAGGAATGAGACTCATTAGTTTACCGCTGCAACAAATCATGCTACTCGACCGTTCCGTGATAATGGCTACTAATATTTCTCCGTCAGTAAATCGTGCTAATAGATTCCTTTCTGAGAAACCTACCACACGTGACATTAATTCATGTTTCCATAGAAGTCGTTCTCATTCATTTCTCTGAGACATTGGAACGTGTCGCTTTCCTTATATCGATTGATTATTTTCTCACAGTGTTTCACTGTGTTCCTTGCAAGGAATACATAAATCTTCTTCGCTCTGTCATTGCTTCTATTGGTATTTGAACACTTCATTTCAATGTTTAAGTCTCTATCGAGTTAAATTAATCTTCAACGTTCTATTCTTTTATCACCTATTCATAGATTTGATCAACGATGAGTTTTATTAATCGTTTTGTTTATGAAAATTAAAATAGGTGGTGAGTATATGAGTATAAATATATATTTATGGATAGATACGTACAAGAAATAAGTTCTTTGAAAATGGATAATAATTATTTTAATTAATTTAATACTGTTTCAAGTATGTATTAGGTCGTCAGAAAAGTTCCTTTCGTTTTATAAGGAAATAATGGATGTACAACATTTTTCGTTCTATATCATTTAATCGAATTACGTATGATCCATTTTGTTCTATCAAAATAAAGATCACAACGTTCGACAGATTAGGTTTCATGTTTGTATAAAGATGCATCGTTGTAAAGGACGCGTCTGTAAAAGAAAGACACTTTTCGGACAACCTAATAATATGTGATATATTTTCTTCCATAATATAAATGGATATAAGTACCATACAATACAATCCCATAAGCCCACAATCCCAAATACAAAAATTACATATAGATAAGTAAAATTAAAAAATCTACACAACAAAGAGAACAATGTAAACAAGACAGCTGAAGTAAACCACGCAGCTGTTAAATAAATAAAGAAAAAATATCAATTTGCTAGATATTTTGCCAGTACTTCCAGAACAAGACACTCTGCATAATTTGATTTGGTATCCAATTTCCTTCCATTGATTACTCCAATTTCCCTGGAACATCCGGTCAATCCTTCCCCCGCGTCTTCGCCTCACCCTTCGATCTGGATCTTCCCACAGAAAGACCTTACGTGATTTCCTCTAATCCGCGTAATGGACATTGAGGCGAACCAGAAACGCTAATGGGAATTAACCAATTTCTTCTACGAACAACCACCATCTAACGCGCCACAACACGGTTACACAATACCCAGGCGATTCGTCTCTTTGCAGTTCCTTTTTCCCCGTTACGTAAATCCCTTGCCGTCTCCCTCCTTATGGTGCATTTACACCAAGCGAACGAATGCTCGTTCGCTCCCCACTCTAGTGAAATTAAAAAATGAAAGTAGAAACGTGTATCTGTTCATGGCTTCACGACGCGACGTACGCGTGCGAACGTCTGTAGAGATTACACGCGTACGTTGTGAAACCATGAACAGATACACGTTTCCATGTTCATTTTTTAAGTTTATTGAAGTAAACTTGCCTTTATACAATCTTGACTCGTTCTAACTTCTCATTCGATTCTCGTGTAAAAGCTGCACACGCTGATCTAGTTGCATTGGTTCTGGCGATTATGCGAGGTATTGTCCGCGAACCGGTACACTCGCGATCACAGTGCGAGCGCTATTTGCTCGTGTATTGTCGGCGAATTGCCGTGGCGACCTTTTCGAAGTGTCTCGAAAGGAAACGGGCCGCAATATGTCAGGCACAGGCGAACGAACAGCGCTGGTGAATGAAGTCGTTGATTGGGCGCTCGCCGTAAGTGAATTTTTTCCCGTGTTCAACGTGAATTACGACGCGGCCAGTCGGTGTCTTGCATTAATTAAGCTTGTGTAAAGGATCTTGTGTAAATAAATGTTACTTCGTACGTTTTATTTATGCTCGATATCTAAGATCTACCAGAGACTTGGGATTTATCGTTTCTCTTGATGAAGAATTTTTCTTCGAATTTTTGTTTCTGTGTTTTAGAGTCGTTGATTATTTCCTGGACTATTATTGGATTTTTTGTGAACTTGCTGGGTAATCGATAGATGATATGAAAGAGTGATTCTGGATGTTTATGGAACTGGTATGCAGTGTTTTATTCTTCTTATTATTATTCTCTTATTACTTATTCTCTTATTCTGACTTATTCTCAAGTCGTATTCTTGTTTCTTTCGTTTAAGTCGGTATTTGGGTCATTTTTAATTGGAAACTCCTGTAATCACAGAAATTTTATTTTAACCTAATATCTGCAAAATATATTGAGTTTGATAATATTTTAGTGTTTATCGAGAAATAATTAAAAAATAGCGAAGATTGTTCGGAAGTTATTCTGTAGATATTATGCTTGACAAGTTCGCACTTACCAGTAATTTACTTGTCTAGTTTCTTTACCTGTAATGAAACGTGAATTTAAATGAATGTATGCGATTCAGTAGTAACAATATAGTATAAACGATGTACTTTAAATGTGACTACTTAATCATTGCATATTCTGAATGAAACAGATATTCCCTAAGAAACCAGTGCTAAAATGTATACTTCACATACCATAAATTCCGCATCTACCGTTGCAAACATTGGGGAAACTGCATAGAAATATGAAATTATAATATTTCCATAGAGAATATACTCGTTTATTATAAACGCTATAAATCTGTTAACTCGAGAATACAAAATTTGTACAAATTTTTAAAGAGAATCAAAATCTGCAGCAAGTTCTTATCTCAAATAAGTTTGATTTATTTTAAATACAATTTTTTATTTTTCTTAGACACTAGAGAAAATTATTTCAATAAAATTCCCAACTATGTTCCTTCAGAATTTGTAAATATAATTTTTGCAAAGCTTTAGACGCAGTTTTCATATAGTCCTAGACAGAATTGCTCTTACGAAGTTCTAGAAAGAAATCTGTTAATATTTCAAATTAAACGTTAAATAGAATTTTTACGAAATTCCAAACAAAATTCTTTCGATGTTCTCGATAAAATTTTTGTATTACCTTGAACTAAATCGTAAATAAAATTTCCACAAGTTACTATACAAAATTCTCCGAGGATTCCAAATAAAGTTCTTATAAATCCCTAAATTAAACATTTTAGATAAACTTCTTACAACTGTTCCAAAGAGAATTTTTTCAAAATTCTAGAACAATCGTCGCATAATGTTCGAAACATAATTCTTTCAAAAATCTCATCATAGTTTCTTTCCATATTAAATGATCTCTATAGGAGTTTGCCAGCACGAATCAAATTTCAGCATGCTTATTTCGATATCCGATTTTCTACATGGGAAGTTCCATATGGTTTCAGCGGATCCTTCGGCCGCGCTTCCATTAACGGTCTCCCAGAAACTCTGGCCCGTTCGAGGACACGACGATACCATAACTATGCCAAATGTTAAAGCGTACGCTCCGCTCGCTCAATTATGCAACGTGCCGCGAGCGCGTCAAAGGATAGTGTCGGTTCGCTATTTTGCATGGGATTCGCCAGGGCTGCGTCTGCCCCAGGCGATGCGAAACTTCGCCGCGGAACCAGCCAATTCTATGAAACATTCTACCGCAAGGATCTCCACGGGAACTATGCTAGTTTCTATGTAGCAAAGTTGGACGCCTTTTTCGTCAACGTAACAGACTTAAAGCAGATCGTCGGAGATTTTAATCGTTTATATATGTGTATTTCATAATTTATAACTAGATTACGGATTTTTATCCTATTTCATATTTTTATTAGCATACTATAAGTGATGCCTATCAAATGATATGAAAAGTAATTCATTTTGAATAAGTTTTATATTTTGTAATTTACTGCAGATACAGTACAGAACAATTCGTTCAATGAATTATATCAGAAAATTCCATTCATTTCTCCTTCATACTACTGAATTTATAAAACTTTAAATGCAAAACCTTTCGCCTAAATCACATCGAGAAACGATAAAATAATGAAGAAGAGGAAAACATTTTTCCAGAGAAGAATTGATCTTATGAATTAAATGAGAAAACTTCCTTCACCTTTTCTTTATCCTACTCGTAAGTATCGAACTTATAAAACTTCAAATGCAAGATCCCCGTTCGCCTAAATTACTTCGAAGAATCTATAAGACAATAAAAAAAATGCAAACACGGAGAAGAAACCTTCTGAAGCTCTTTATTCACCAATACTCGGTGAAAATTGCGTCACATCCGAGTTGTTATCGTCCCCAAGTCTGAGTGCATTCGAGTTAGGACCAGAGAGTTATCGTTTCGAAGGGCAGCCACTCGAAACGTAGCCTGAGAATTATCGTTACAGGTCCTCCGTGTTATATCCAATTCCCTTACTGGTTTCAGAAAATGTAAGAAACCCTCTGTGAGATATTTTTCCTCTTTTTTTCTCTCTCCAAAGGTCCAACCTGACATACAGCTTCGTGGTTGGAAAATCGAAAGGACAGACTATCGCGTAAGTAGTCTCGACTTGAGAAGGGGACGGAAGTCCGATGTGGAAGACGGAAATTTGATCGAAACGCTTGATAACCTATGCCCTTTTCCATCGCGACACTCAGGTTTGACAGGCATTCGTGTTCACACACAAGTGTTCATCGACCATTTTTCATACTGCACACTCTTTCCTGTCAAGAACTCTCGAATGGATAGTGATACGCACTCTTTCAGCTTATTATAGGGAACAGTAACTCGTTCGAGAATCGATTGATACGCGAGAATGATAAGTTTGTGAACTGAAGGAGAATTTCTAGAAGAAGAATTTAAGGAGTGAGAAGGAGGATATGATAAGTATTAGGAAGTACTGATTGATGAGATAGCTTTGGTTTTGTAGATTTTAATTTTACCAGATAAGAAATGAAACAGAAGATCTTTGCCAAAGAAGGACAGGTATCGATCATACCAGACTTTGTCATATATCTTTGTAATAGCGTTGCACGTCAAAATATTGAAGGGTTCAAACTTAGATATACTGTGAAAAAGGATTGTATCTAACTACAAAACCTTGGATTCATTATGAAAAAGTAAAATATGTAACACAGGAGCGGCTAACGTGTTAACTTTTTGACCGATCGAAGCACGGTATCCGTCGCGATCGTTATTCCTTGGCCGGAAGCCACGGCCAGGCATGCGTTTACCCTAAGCACGTACACGCACGTGCGTGTGTCATTCCAGTGTGACGCGTGAGATCCAATAACGCTCGACGAAACACTCGTCTATATGATAATGAAGCGGCGTCGCCGAAATTAATGCCGCTGTGTTACGAGGCCTCCCGTTGAATCGATCGAGACACATTCGACTGGATGCCTCGCACGCATAGGATATGACTTCCGCGATCCGCCACAGCCGAATGAAAATTCAAATCCGCCCTCGACAGGCTGACTGGTTACAACGGTGTCTATTACCCCCCTTAATCGACGAGGGTTCGTGGCAATTTTCCCGATGCTAGATTACGGTTCGATCGACGGTTAGAGAATCTGGGTCAGTTTCGATCGGTTAAGAGTCGTTTCGCGATCGTTGTCTGGCAACGCTGATTTATCGCGATCGAATGCCTATGCGTAACAAGGGAATTGGCAAACTCACACCTCGTACGACGATGTTTATGGACTACTGATATATGTATACAGAGTTTGTTTTCAATAGTAATTTTTAAATGAAGTTGGTAATTGCATTTGTGGTTTAATCTGGTAACTAGGTCGCCTCTTAATCAGAAAATTTTCGAATTGTTGAATTAAAATCAGACATTTCCACGGTTATGAATTTGAGAGCAAAAAGTTTTACAATTACGAAGTTAGAAGTTGGTAGGAGTAAATTATTTTCAGCAAATATTGTGTAATTTATTGTAACATAATCAAACTGACACGTATGTACATATACATATATATGAAAATAGAGAATATCCAAAAGATTGCTAATCTAATTATAAATGAAATTATTTCTTAATTAAAACATCAAGCTTGTGACATTGTGTAATTATATATAACGCTGCTAATACTAGAAAACTCCTTCGTCTCTGCATGCCAGAAAATTATCATGTAATATAAATAATAAAGAATATCCAAACGGACACGGACTTCATATATCTACGAAAAAGAACGAATAATACTCCACGAACTTTTTGTTATACATATTGTAGGATTTTACTTATTTATTTTTATTTAAAATGGATTAAATAGGAAACGATGGTTATTTAACGTGAACTAAATATAATAATGTGCTATAACTAAGACAACTAAATGTAATAGTTAATTTACAACTCCCGTCACCACGGAGCACACTTCTCGACAACGCTGACAACAATTTGACTTCTCAATTCACACTGACTGTTAATTTGTCTTTCTCCTTTAAACATCCCTTTGTCTTTTCTTATACTACCCACTACGTACGCGTTCCGCAACCGTTCGTGGCCATGATCACATAGGCGTTTTTTCCGCGTAACTATTCGACTGTCGGCACCTAGGCTTTCTCGCAACATTGTTTATGGTCCACCCAATATTTCTTAGGCCATTTGTCCACGATACTACAATATACTCGCAGAAATTTTTGTACACCATAAAAGTTACACCTGCATATTCAGGCAATTTCAACAAATCAAATTAAATCAATTTATCTTTACAATTTACCAGTTTTTCATCATTTTTAGTTGAAAAGAGAGAACACTGATACAATACTTATAATTCAGTCTTTCTCTCCAATCTTTAGACAAAATTATACACACCTATACTCAGGTTAATAAGAACAACCCTAGTTGCGGCAATATGATACGTTTGACGCATCTTTCGCAGCACACAATTTCCTCGATAAACGAGCTGGATAATTCAGGCCCGTGCTGATTCACGGTTCGCCAGCGGCCACGGTTCGTTCAGACGCGGAGGGCTGTCGCTATCCCACGGGATTGAATTAGGAGGGCCGATCGCGCGTCCTCAACCCCGTAAACTGCTTCGATCGTCCTTGGCGCTCTTGCGGAGGGCGCGTCGTGAGAAGGGGCAGCTGCCGCTTTTGTCTTTTGCTCTCTGGAAACGATATTAAGCGTTGTTCGATGTTATCGGGCCCGAGACGTGTTCGTCCCAACGAATCGGTCGACGAATTCGATCACTTGCCTCTTTTTCCCGCTACATTTCGTGTTGATGACTGATTTTTCCATGAGAAAGACGACGAACATGGTACTTGATACGGTACTTCTTTTTTTAATACATTTCTAGGCATACGCCTAACCCTATTGCATTCTTTGGAACATGTTACAACTACCATAACCCAATCGTGTGTTTTTTATCGTTAACAAATTTCTCAAGTTCGAGGAAGTGTGAAAAGTAGTTCTTAGCACGTGTTATTTCTTATGTTAAACGTATAACAAAGCTTTTCTTAAAACATTTGTGGAGGATGGTTGGTCGTGTGGTAGTTTAAATGACGAGATTACTCGATGTTGAAACCGACAAATATATTTTAGATCTTTACAAATACAAAGTCAGCCGTAGATTGCTCAATACTGGTCGTTAAAAGAATGTTCGATTAGACGCTCGGTACTAACTATTTTGCTAAAGACTGCGTATTGATCGTTAATCAAATCGTTCAAAACTGAGATTAAAAAACTGATCATGTTACGATCGTGTTCGTTTATTTATACTGGTCGGGGGAGTACCGGAAAGTTTAAATTCGACTTTGTTTGACGGTTGCATGTAGCGGCGACATTGTTTTGCCCGGAGTTTGTTTATTATTACATTATGTATATCCTAACGATGTTGATACTCCGAGGCAAAACAACAACATGGTTTGAATTGTACTGTAGCTCATGAGCCGCTACACATTGCTTATTAAAGCAAGAAACTCATCTGCCGTTATTTAAAATAAAACTCTTATTTTCTCCTTCAAAGTAAAAATATTTGCTAATAATTATATCTGTTAGCAAAATGGTTATTTTCACTTGCCGTAGTGTGTGAAAATATCCTTTATTTTTAGAAGAAAATTTCACTAAAGATCGCTTCGATACTACCGACCATAAAAATCTACTTCTTAGATTCACCTAAACTCACGACAGCCTCTCATCATCAGCTCAAAATCCGGTCTCACCCGTTGTACCTTGTTGAGTCGAACCATCCTTCTGCTTTCTCCATCGACCTATATCCTCATCAAACCATTGTGAATCACCAGCTGGTATCAGTCCTCCATTGTCATCGCAGTCGTCTCGAAAGAAACGAATAAAACGCGATTCGTTTCGCATGCAAACAGCCAGTCTCGTAACTCGATGGAAGCAGAGGAGTAGATCTGTCCAAACGAGCTTTCAACCGAGCCATGAAATTATTTAACCTCTAGTTACGCGAATCGCACGCGTCGTCCTCGAGAGCGGCGCATTATGCATCTGGCCGGGCGCAGCCGGCCGTTTGGCCCGTTAAATATTCGTATTCATGTATTCATTGAATAATTGCGGGATATGCGTGTCTCGTGGTGTCCCGCCGGAGGGAACCTACGCACTGTGCTTCCCGCAGGAACAAGCAGGACACGCCCCGACGATCAGACACGCGGCCAGACTCGCGACGAACCTCGACTTTCACGGCTCGTCGGTCTGACGAAGGGTCGCCTCCTCTTTCGTTTAGAAGGCTCGCTGGTAGCACCTGTTACCCTCTCGGTGGACAAGTGTTTTTAGGAACATCGAGCGCCCTTTTGTCTCCTCTCTAAGGGGAAACAGCTTTTAGATGGCATGAGAGAGCACGAAAAGGGTGGACGCGTACTGTGAATGCAGCCGTTTAATTGATCGCGCGATGCTACCTTTGCGTTCTCTGAGTCAACGTCGATGATGGGATATTCAGCTATGAATTGCTAATTCTGTCATCGGTTTGATGGGTTGGCTGGTTGTAATGGGTTCAGAGGGATCATCGTTTATTTGGTGTTTGATATTTGCGGTTTTTAAAATCTTGCGCCTAGGGCAAGTAGGAGTGAAAATATGTGGAAATAGATACTTTGATGATTTTGGTTAGTTTCGTTTATTTTATTCGTCTGATTTTTATATTTAGCTGCGTAATGGTTGTAAGAATTTTTGCGATACTACTCACATTATTCTATCGGTTGGTCACGAATGTCTTTATGTGCACCAATTTATGCAATTATTACAATATAAAGTTGCGTAAGTTGTTAAGTATAGCATTACTTGTTGAATCGATAAATATTGTATTTTGTTGTTATTATCGTACAATAATTGACCTAGGTCATTATCAAAGCAATGATTAATCAGCAATTGTAAAATAACGATACAGAATATATAGTAATAATTTTCAAAAGCCATTTCCAAAGAGATAATGAATTAAGTACTGTATATATGTATATATAACCTCATTGACAATGTGTTGAATGAATTATTTTCGTTTTCATATAATATTACATTTTTCGTAAAGCAAGCTTCCCAAGAAAATTGGCAAGCTCGTTAGCTGTCACTCTTTGATTTAAGACACTCCAATATCAGCTATTATGAATATAAATGAAGAGGCTCAAACGTAACCCTGGGGAAAAGGACGAAGGAGTCCCTGCGTTCGAGGGCGAACGTGATGTATTAAATCAGGAGCCAAGAGATTCGTGCTTAACTAGTTATCGAGTAACAAGGATTAGACCTGTGTTATATTATTTAACCACTTGTCACTTGTTGTCGTAAAGTAGTACTCGAGCAATCTTATGATAAAGTTGACGCGTCGTTATTGAAATATTGAAGCTAAAATCACTGAAGACAGTACGAAACGCAATACTACGAAATATTCAATAGGTAGAGGATTAATTCATAAGGGAAGCTTGAACGTTTTCATGTAATGAAATTTCGATAATTTACACATAGTTCAACGACCATCTATTATCCTCGTTATGTTGCGCTTAGGTTCTCAATACGTTTAGTAATGCTCCATTAATGTTAAATATTGCATTAGCTGTCACAAGTTTATCGACAAGTACACACGTGGATCGCTCTTTTGGACAGAACTTAGTAATTAATTGCTTTCGAGATTTACGTTTTATCTTTCTTGGTATCTCTAAATAGTTTCTTAAAAAAAAAAAATCCTTCGCTGTCTGATTTTGTAAAGTCCACTAATGTTTAAAACGTCTACTAGAGTTTAGAATGTTCTTTTATTTTTCGATTTTTTGTTAATACAAAGAATGTATTAAGCCTTCGGTTTTATCCTATTTACTCTTATCATAAATTACAAATACAAAAAGGGTAATAAAGAAGTAAATACAAAAAATATAATAAATTTCCATCTAATAACTCCACGGCTTCATAGCTTAAAAATGAAAACTTCAACCACTTAAAAAACAATTTCACCTCTATCTCCACCCAATTTGAAAGACACCGTAAAAAAATATTTATCCAAACAGCGTTCATGACGATTTACGATACTCGCAAATATAGAAGGTATAATAAACTTCCATCTAACAATTAAAACTTCTCCTAACTTAAAAATACAAATTCTTTTAAAAAACAATTTCACCCTTTATCTACACCTAATTTGCAAAATACCATAAAAAAACAACTTATCCAGCGGAAAGCTAAACAAACACCGCTCACAACATTATCCATCGTAACAAAAGCGAAAAGCACACATATACACGCGTCACAGTGCACCCGTCAAATCTACGAAGCGTAGAATTAGAAATTGGATCCGGTGCCGTGTATATTCCCCCTTCGTCCATTAACCACGTCTCGGTTAATCCCATCGGCTGAGCAGAGAAAAAGACGAAAGGGGGCCCCCTGGATGCGGCAAGTGGAGCCCCATATTACTCGACCTGCATAGTCATGGATCCTATAGGGCACGCGTGCTCGACGAGGTGGCGGAAAATAGTTACAAAACAGGCGCGATTGGGGGTAGCTGTGCGAGAAAAGGGGGTTCGCAATGACAGGACAGGGAGTGTGAAAATATTCGAAGGGCGCCCCCTGTTCTCGTAATGTCTCATGCGGACCAGAATCCGTGGGGAGGCAGGAAAAAGATTAAGTATCCCTTGCTTTGTGTGCACGTGGATCGTTTCTCGTTAAATGCGTCACGCCGTTTCTCTGTTTCTCTCTTTCCATCTTCTCATCTGTTGTTAAGCTTGTCGATATTAATGTATGGATATAGGTGCGTGAGGAAGGATAATATAATATATCGAACAAAGGATCTCGTTAGCGACCATGACCGATTTATGTACCTTTGCTGGGAAGGGAGGGAGGTGTCTTTGTCTCGGATTTAATTGCGTTCAGTTGGGAAAGGTGTTATTACGAGGACGAAATGGTTCTGGTTATGGAGGATCGTATGATTTATCGCGATGCACGCCGCGGTTAATATTCTTTCGTTTGGGAAAGGAGAGCTGCGGTTATGCAAGTCGTGCTGCTTTGGTTTAGGGAACTTCTTTCGGTAACGACTTCTTTGTTCCTGGTCTGCTTCGTGTGTTTCTGTAATTTATATCTTTTATGAAGCGAAAATGTTGGACACGTGTAGCTTCGTATACCTATAGAAGCTTTTAGAGATGTTGATATTGCAAAGAAATGCTTCTTGTAATAATTCAAAATATTTTTCAGATAGTCGTAATGAAAGGAAAATCATGGACGTCCGTAGTTTTGTGTATGTATAGAAGTTGTTAATGATATTAATAATGGAAAGAAATGGTTCTTGTAATATATTCATGAAATTTTTTAGACAATCAGAACGAGAGAAAATTAATCGTGAGTATGATTTATAACCTTGAAAGACGAGCATGTTATTTATATTATACTGATATAAAATAAAAGCATTTAATAATACAGCAAAGAAAATAATAAAACATAATTACTGTAATTAAAAATATTAGAAGACGTTCTAAGACAATTATAAATATAAAAATTCTTAAAAAATTTTCACACTGACTTCATAAAGCACGAAAACCATCCATTATCGTTTTTGAAGATCAAACGCCAATCTTCGTGATGAATCTTGAAATTCTATCTAAGGGGATCAAACTGCAGAAGGCAGCCGTCTGAAATAATCGAAACGAATATCATTGAATATTCTGTAAAAAAAGAAAATCTTAAAAGGAAAAAACGTAAAAAAGATCGTAAATCAGACTCGGACGAATGAAATTAGAGAAGAGAGATCGATCGCAACAGGGCATTCCTCGAAAGGGAGATTTGCACCCCCGGCGAGTTGCACAATGCAAAAATCCCCAAGCAAGCTGGATGCGACCCCAAGGGAGAAGTTTTCATGCTGCTGGACTCGCACGCGGAGAATTAGATTAAAAACATTAAAGCCACCCCCTTCGACCGCTCTGTTCACCCCCTCAACTTTGAAACTAGGAGAAAGAGAAACAGAGAACCGTGTATCTTCGCGCCACTAGTCATTTCGTGATTACCCTCGCGTCGAATGCTCGCTGGACCGCGAAACGAAATTAGAGTTCTAATAATACGCGGGATTTAAAAGTTCTCGTGGATGAACAACAGATGCGCCGTCTCGATGCTCCACCAACTCGCTATGGGAATCTCGATTAACCGTTTTGTCGAATGGCTACGCCGTTATGGCTGCGGATAAACGTGGCTTCTGTGTTATATTGGGTATTGGTTACTTTTCTTTTTGTTAGAGATAAGAGGTATTCTTTAGGGGTCACAGATTCGAAGGGTGCTGTTTTTTTTCTTGTGGTTAGAATATCAGAATTATTTGTGTTATTAACTTTGTTGGAAAATCATTGTAGATAATACATTTACCGGTCGGTAGCTTCTTAAGTTGTTAATAAGGTTGTAAGTTTTATATTAATTATTTTTATTGTGAATTTAATATACAATTTGATAAAACGTGAAAAAATTGCTGGTGGAAGTTAATTCATATTTTTTTTGCTTGTTCCAACCTCGTAAGACAACCTCTATATCCGCCACCAATTCTGCGTATATAATATTGAGAGATATTATTCACGATGAACGACAAAACGATCCATCAAAATCCACGTCGATTTCCCAGCGACAGAATTTCTAATCTCGGACATAATCGGCGCACCTTTGGCTACCCCCACGTTCCGTTCCTCTGCTCGTAACCCTCGAATGCCGTGCTGAACGCATTACCATACTAATTGCAAGCAAAGTTCCAAGCGGCGATTTATCGGGCCGCCCGGTGTATCGGCGATAAAACGTCCACCAGGCCCAACCGATTATATCCATGCGAACCTTCCTCTCTCCCTCCCTCCCTCTCTCTCTCTCTCTCTCTCTCTCTCTCTCTCTCTCTCTCTCACACACTCACTCACTCAACACCCTCACTCGAGCGAACAGCCCCTCGTTTCGGGGCCGATATCGCCGCGGAGAATTCAATGTTCGACGCCCTCCGACATCGAGGAAACCGTTCGGCCTAATGGGCGGAAGTCCAGGGCCGAGTTATGCGTCGCGTGTTCATTAGGCAAGGTATCGTCTATCGGTGAGAATTGAACGGTCAGCTGGTGGATTGATTGGTAATTGATTTTGTGGGAGTCGAGGTTTCTTAACTGAATGAAGATCGATTAGTTTCTGCTGCGAGGTTTGACACGAGCTTGTGATTTATTCGCGTATTCTACGTTATTTATTCGTTAATTTTATCGAATATTGGTTGCGTTGAGGAATTTTTTCAGGACCGATCTCCTTTTAGTCTGTGAGAAAAGTCGTTTCTTCGTTAATTATTGATCTTTGGAGTGTTCGTGAAAATAATTGAACCTGGTCGAAAAGGAGGTAATCAGAAATTGTTTACAACTTAAATTTAATTTAACTTGTCTCACCTGTATTTTGATATCTTTTATAATTTTTTGTTAGTTTAAAATGTTTTTTTACAATTTTTGGTAATCGATTCTTATTAGAACTTCTCGTTTCAAAGTAAGGATTATGTCTTGAGTTTCTTAGGACCTTATGGAAGGTTTCAGGTTTCAACTGGACGACTACTTGCCTCAAAAAAATTAGCATACGTTTCAATGAATTATAGGACTGCAGAGTTCTCATATTCAAACAGGTTCTTTGTTTTTTAAGCTACTCGTCTCGTTTACGGAAGTTGGAACGCGACCCTTAGATTAATCGCATCACACCGCTAATTAGCAATAATTCAATAGGCACAGCTGTGCGTCCCGTTGCATAATTGATTGTTTAGAACGGTGCATATGTAATCGTGCATTTCGCTGCTGATCGTATTAACCGTGGTGCACGATAATCTAACGTATTAGGCGGAAATGGACGGATGGACGTACAGCTAATGGAACGATGGGAGCGAACAGTGACACGTGTTAAATGACCAATAGAACAAAATGCAAAGATACCGAAGCAAAGTTGTGTATTTACGAAAAAAAGAAATAATTATAAATTTTTCAAAAAATCTACTCAAAAATCTACAAAAGGATATTAAACATTAAAAAAAGAAGAGTTGAAAATTTAAAATCCTAAAATATAGATAACAGTGTTACAAAAATAGTTACAAAGAAAAAATCAAATAAGTATATGAAATGTTTTAACACTAATATTGTAGTATGTAGGTAGAAAGAAAATGAAGAATTTACAATGAGAATCATACAACTAATTAAAAACGTCGCGGATAATCAGGATATAAAACACGACAAATTTTAGTCAGATTAATTTTATTTTAAATCGTTTCTTCGTTTCAAGAGAAGACTTTGTAACAGCTAAAATTTTGTTTCATAGAAGCTAATATTTGCATGCCTAATCCGAGAGAATATAGATGCAAGATTTTTTCACTATTACAAAAGAGTCGCATAATTTTGATGTTTTTATTTCACTCTCTGTCAATGAACATCCATCGAGTTCTCTGCTCTCTGCAAATCGTACATACAGAAAGATTCACGAAGACTCCTCGTTCGTGCACCGTAGCTCCATGTTTTTCATGACCACCATTAAGTCCCATCGCACGCGGTGGCACGTGCTGTTTTACGACGGGTGCGTGGCGTAACGAGCGCGACCATTCGGGCATCGAAAACGCGAAACTGGCCGACCATCGTAAATCACCGGCCACCCGGCTCGAATAACGCAGGCCTAATCAGTTTAAGTGATTTCGAAAGGCGCTCGGCTTTCCACCAAGCCACGCCACGGCTACCACCTCCGGCGATCCTTTTGCGCCTTCTCTGCACCGTGGTGGTCCAGGTTCGTGCGTGGGTGGACAAACGCGTGCACCGAGTTACGCGGTGGACCAGCGTCAACCCACTCTTCGCCGTGGACACGTCCAACGGAATGGAAAACACCGAGACCCGACTCTCCTTCGGGCTCGTGATCGATCGGCTTCGAATTATATCTTTATGGGGGATCTCGATCGTTCTATTGTTCTTTCCTCGTGTTCTTATACGAGGCAACGATTCTCAAGGCGTTCGCCGTTTAGCCTTGCTTCGGTCTATGGTGATTTGTGACTCTTTGTTTCGGCTTCTTCCCCCTGTATATTCTTTGTTTCTTGCTTTCCTTTTCGGCTGGCTTGGGTATGCGCACGTTTTTTGTTGGATTTTACGGTTAGGCTTGATTTGTATGTAAGTGGTGGGTCTGCCAGACTTTTTAAAGCTGGTGGAAAGAATTATTTGTACCTTTTAGGGGTATTGTTTGGCGTAGTTTTTTCTTGATGTTTCGAGCGCCATCGTCAGTCTCATGAAAAAGCCCTAAGAAGAGGAATATAATCTCAAGAGGATCAGAAAGATCCTCCGACGCACTTTAACGCCTCGACACTTCGAGGTACGTCATACTAGCACGTTAATCCGATAGTAAAATTTGCTCTTTGCGTCCAACTGGAAAAAAACAAAATGGACAGCGAACCGACGCGATTGCGAAACTGGTTTCCAGTCAGCGATACGCTGATTTATTAGTCGAAAGACCGGGGGAGAAGAGAGGTTGGCTGATGAACGAGCAACGAAGAGCGTGCTGTCAGGCCTGGAACTCTTCAATCTATCTCCTGATGCTCGCGAGGTGTCGCCATTAACTTTAATACCGGCCTCATTACACCGTCTGGCCGATATTAAAACGCGAAAGATAGGGGCCTCAAGCCGAATGATTAATCCGCGTAATTGCGTTTACTCGATTCCGCGATCAATCCGATCGTTGTGGAAACGTGGCCTTAATATTCATTCGAGCCCGCGTAATTGTCGGGGATAGGATCGAACCGGCGAAACGGTTCACTCGACGACGAAAGGAAAGGAACGTGGCAAGTCAGCAGTCGATTGGAAACACCTCGTCATCCATATGAATCGAAACGATCGCGAGTATTCCACGCGGCAGACTGCTACGTGCGATAGTACATCGGAATTGCTTTATTTTTAAATTCAATCTGATATCAAGGAGATTTGTATGAAATGTTGATGAGGATGTCAGTGAAACGTGAATCGAGCACCGAAGGGACTCCAACAGTGATTGTTGAAGAAATTAAGGAAGTGGGTGGCGATGAATATGTAAGAGACAGAACAGGAGAGAGAGAAGGAGAAAAAAAGTGGTTTAGTGGCGTAACGAATGATTTGTATTTCGTCGTGCATTTATGATGATCGTTCTGGGAACGACTCCAGGTTTTACGTTGCATGCAAACTTTTAGCATTTAAAGACGTCTTTCCCTCAGACGTTATAAGCTATTGTTATATTTCTTTCAAGAATACGAAGTCCTAGGTAATAGTTAAAAGATACAAATGAAATTCTATATATATATATATGTTTAACATAAATGTCCAAAATGCTTATCATAAAATGGTACATCTACTGATACGTTCAATCCCTACAAAACTCAAATTCTCTTTACGATATATATTCAAAATTTTTGACGTAAATTGGCACGCTTGTTCAAATGTTTGATTTCAATAAAATACTTCCAAAATAGGCCAATACGAAATTTGAAAGATTACAAAGAAAGTAGTGCAAGTTTGGGAGGACATCCAAGATTTACAGAGGCCTGGTACTTCCCAACGTTCTAAAAACACGTGAGCGTATATATCACGTAAATTATCATCTCCAGGCGCGTTTAAACACGCATCTACCTTCCTTCTTGTCTTTTTTCGTCCACGGGGTCCAGGAGGGCCGTACATTCACCCCTGTTAGCCGAGATATTGTAACCACGACGAGAAATTTCATCCTGCTTTAATTACCAGCGAAGTAAAGCGGTTCTAGTGCGGTGGACTCACGGTATAATAAAACGAACGCGCTTCTCCTTTTATTTTTTCTCCCATTTCTCTCTTTTCAAGAGGTCGCATTATTCGTCCCTAACTTGTCCAATTAACTGAAGGAAGGGGTCGAGGCCCGTGCAGGTGCATACCTAAACCTCCTTCTGGCCTAAAACGTGAATTTAACCGTGGAATTAAGTCGTGCAATTAAACGTGTCTCGCATAAAATAATATAGAACTAATTGGGCTAGGGAAGCAGGCCGGATTTCCGTGGTTTACTGCGTCCAAATTATCGAGCTTGGGAACGACTCGGTTCACTCGCGCGTACAACACATCCCATTTATATCTACGCGCGGATGTATTGCTGTAAGCTGCGTCACTCTCTGCCAATTGAAATCCTTGGCCTTTTATTACATAATTGATGGAATTAAATTTCTTATAGAAATTGTATGTCTTTAATTTTGTGTATTTATTGTAGATTTTGAACATATTTATGCGCCGTGATAATTACAGTATTATTTCTTAAATATGTTTTATATCTGACAAGTGTATCCATTCAAAATAGAATATATCATATAATTATGTAATTAACAAAGCATTAATGAAGAAACCTATAGACACAAAATAGAAAACTCTTACCCAAAAGTGTACTAGTAAAGGATTAATAAAAGAAAGAATATTACCCATAGTCAAAATAACGGCAATTGAGCACCACTAAAACACAAAAACCCACACACACTAAAATAGTACGTACTACCAAAACAATTCATCTAACTCTTCATTCGCCCTCTACTTCAGTCTAACCTTCAATTCTGACAATCCAACATTCGGTCACTATAAAAAAAAAAAAAAAACGAAAGAAAGGAAAAGGCATTGCCTGATCGATGGCCCTTAAATCGACATCATTCAACATCGTTAAATTCCCCGGAGTTTTGTAGGGTGAATCAGGACGTGACGTAACGTCGATTCGGATGGCCGATCCAAGGAACGATCTTCTGGAACGATACGTCTCATCGAGCCAGCTGATCGGCGGATCAGGTTCACGGGACATTTGGCCCCGATCGTCTTCATTTTCCAGTCTACACGCGGGATTAATGCCTTGGCTTAAATGTTTGGCGCCCGCGCGCGAAAACGGGCGCAGCAGCGTGTCAAGTGATGGAATTAATCGTAGATGGTTCCCTGGAGGGTGGTGCATGATTCACCGGGAACCGCATCGCGCCACACCCCGCCGCAAAATGGTGTGCACGTTGCACACGATTATGCGACAGCGGGGTGCGTGCCGGATAGGTGAACCGGCAAGTGAGTCCGCGCGCGCGCACGCGTGACCGACAGTGTGTTGGCACCCATGCAGGATATGTGGGATGCATAGGGGTTACAACAAGGGGACAAGCTGTAGCGACAGGTGGGGGCGAGCTTTGTTATTTGAGTTGTAGATAAATATGCTTCGATACCGATGTAGCTTCTCGGAAATTTCTTCTTTAAGATGAACATCTTACATTGAACTTTTTTAGTTCGACATTTTTTCGTGAGTATAAAAAAATTTATGTAAACTGAAACCAGCAAATGTCAACCTTCAAATATATAATATTGGGATTATATATATGAGAATATGTACAATGAAGGAATGATTTCATAACTTTTAATGGCTTTATCATGCAGAAAATGGTTTTGTAACTTTGTAGTCACAATGGGGTACAATGTCTGTCTAAAAATGAAATCGCACTGAAAGAACGTCGATATATCAGTACGTGACTTCGATGTTGCGCAGCGTTATGCATGATTGAAGTTCAGACTTCAATTTTTTATATATAATTGTATTTTTTACATCAGGCAAATAAGATATTGTATAATAGGTGTGTTAACAGTAAAAATATATTTCGATATCGATACAGTTTGTCAACGAACGGAAGATTGCTCATCGATAAAAATAACGAAAGAAAATATAGAAATTTTACAAACTTGTGGATTCATAACGGAAGAAAATATAGAAATTTTACAAAATTGTGGATTAATTTCTTTTTTTAAGATTAAACTTCATTTTTTCATTAAATTCTTTTTCTTTTTATATATATTTGATGAACAAGTTATTATAATAAGATCGGATATTTGTAATATATCGATGGAATTTCTCGGAGAACGGAAGTTTGTTCATCATTGAATCGGCAGAGGAGGATGTTGATCTTCTTTAAGATTATGAACTTCGTAATTCGAGTATATTCTCATGTCGGATAAGCATTCTTTATCTTTATAATATACACAAGTATACTAACTACCATAAATTACTACTAAAGTTCCAATCACTTTCCCGAACAAATACACACATGCGAGCATATCCAAACAAACAGCCAACATACATTCTACAAACAACTCAGCCTCCTTACATTTCACAAAAACAAGCCCACCCGATCGTCCCAAACAGCAGGCCCCTTTCGCGGCGTCTGTTCACCCATCAATTCATCCAACAATTCACCGAAAATGAAGAGAATCGACGCAACATCACCGAAGAGTACAATCGACGTCTCCTGTATCGTCGGTAAACGCGCCATATTGCGTGGGCTCTTCGAAGCTGACTATTATTTATGAAGCGGGGGCCCCTGGACGCAATAATCGCGGGCGCACCCCCTCTGATCCGTGCCACGATCCCGTTGCGTGGCTCCCTTGTACGTAACCGTGCCGAATCCCTTCCGATTATCATGCCAATATTGTCCCCGGTGTGTGATCGATGCTCTTACTGTTCGCGCAGATACGACGATCCCTCGGAGACATGCGTCGGCAGCCATACGTGCACCAGCACCGGCTGTGTGTAGAGATTCGACCGCAGAATATCACAACATATGCTGCCTGCACGCTACCGCGAACGATTCCTCCGCATTTGCATATTTACACGACCGTCCAAAAGTATTCAATCATTCGCCTGCTTTTGATGCACGGTGTATTTCTCAACTATAGAATTATAAATAAATTGGAGCTGCAATCAGTTTGTTCCTTCTAATCATCATAGCTGTGTACACGTAATTGAATTTGACGCAATTAAATCGATTACGGGAAATCAATATGCATTAATACAACTGGTGATTACAATTGTTAGATCTTGTAGAACTATTTCTTACTTCCATAACTTTATCGTAAGGTTCTTTCATTTCTGAATTGATGATCATAGGAGAAAGATATAATGAGTATATTTATATATTTAATTTTCTGATTCTAATGTTTAATCATAAAAGTCTAATCATTAATCGGTATATCCGTACACTTTTATTATATTTAAATATGGCTATCGTAAGTTGAATAAAGTGTCCGAATACTTATGATTGTAATGTGGCTATAATGTAATATAAATACTAATAATGTAGCTACTCAGACAAGAAAAGCTTCTGTGGCGGGAGATGTGAGGAGATTGGATTTAATTTATAACGATGAATAAGATTGCTATTGCAACCGTCAAGTGTATTTAGAATAGATATTAATATAAAGGCTAATAAGTACCGTCGATAGACGTTCGTACAAACGTAGTCGCGAAGATAGATAATAAAATGCTCGCGGATAACTCGAAGACTCGTATACTCCATTAATTCGTAAATAATGACTCGGTAATATCTCGGATATTAATAATTTAATAAATTTAATAATTCGAAGATAATAACTGCCCGCTCGCGATCGTATCTGTTTATTTATACTGGTCGGGGGAGGGTCGGAAGATTCAAATTTGTCTTAGAACGACGGTTGCCCTCCACGGTGACATTGTTTTTGCCTAGAGATAATTTAACGCTATTTTCGTGTGTCAAGGCCGTGTCCGTGTTCCGAGGCACAACAACAACATGAGACGCTCTCACTTCGCCTCGTCCTATGACTCATATGACGCTACACTTCTTTTGGTAGAATATTTCTTTCTGCGATGTTAACTGGCGCTTCTTGTTTTTGTTTGGATTTAACGGTTTCAGATTGATAGAGTTTTAACGGTTTGATAGAGTTTTATGAAGAAGCGAGGTTGACTGTGGTTAGTTCTTGAGGAAAGTATCGTGTGTTAGAGAGGAAGAAATAGTCGAAGAAATTGGGGAAGATTGTGTCTTAGGTCATGGTCGAAGGGAGTTTGGTTTCAGCAGTTTCTTGAACTTTCAGTGTTGCGCAAGGTTTCGTTAGACTTGAAAACTTTCATACAGTGTATTCTCAGTAGAATTATGATTTTGTGGAAATTATATTTTTAAAAATTCAAATTTTGTTTACCTTCGTTCATTCTTTGCGACAAAATTTGATGCGTTGAATATAAATGAATGTAAATAAACAATATGGACAATTTTATACTTAAATGTATGGAAATTTTATTTCCTTGCTTCCGATAAACTACCTAAAATGTCGTAAGAATGAAACGGACAATGGGGTATCAATTAGCCTACCAAATTCTATTATTTCAACAAATAAGCCATACGTACAATTGAATCGCACGTGTCAATTAACTGCCACTCCTCAAATGTAAGTCTCGAGCTATGTCATCCCCTTTGCCCCTTTGACGTTGCGATAATTAATAATTATATCCGAGAAAGTAGGGGCCGGTCGAAGTTATAATTACACCAGGAATAATCAACAACTAGTAACGTGGAACTCGTCGACGGGGTGGGCAAGGGGGTCGGAGTTCGACGGCGGAATCACAAAGGGTTGGGGGCAAGGAAACTCCAAGCCGAGTCTCTCGAGACACCGTACACCCAAGCTTGACAGGGAACTTTATTCCTTACAGTCTCGTCTCCCTTTTTTTCTGCCTTCTTCCTCCTCCAACTCCCTTCATCCTTTTTTCCTATTTCCTTCTCTTTTTTTTCATCCCTGCAGCTCCTTTATCCAAAGGTCTCGGCCCTCGAGTGTACGAGAGTCTCTGACCCGTCTTCTCTCCTCTCATTCAGTTTATCTCGGCCCTTTCTCTTGGACGGCCGTCTTCCTGCTTCCGGGCACTTCATTCAACCGTGAAAGGAAAAGTTTGCAATGAAATAAGTAGCGAGCCGAGCCCCGGGGATCATTATGCTCCGAAGTCTGAAGAGGATGGTCCAAGGTTCCGTAACCTGGCTACTTGTAATCGTTACTTTCGAACCGAGAGTATTCGACTGGAAGAACGCGCGCGGAAACGGAAGAGGAAGAATGCCACAAGGTGTGCGTGCATGTATGATAGGGGTGGGATAATTAACCCCTGGAGCCTCCTTTCTTTGAACAATTTTGTGACGTGACTCGAGCAGACTTCGTCTGCTGCTGGTCGTCTTAATTATTACTGGCTTTCCAAGACTTAATTCAGAATCTAGGGAGCCTGGGGTGGCGGTGAGAATTTTCATGGATGGAATGGAAATTTTTCTTTAGGACAATATAGAAATACGTTTGTGATAGACATCGTTGAGGATGAATTGACAATTCAAAGTCAGATTATTAACAAGCGTAGTAGATGCACGTATGTCGTAATTAACGTTGCAAATATGAATAACAATTTCTTATATTTCAATAGATTTGTGATGCAACAATTTTCATGTACAACACAGTTTCTAACCATATTCGCCGCTATACACTTTTAACTATTTCGCCATAGTTAAAATCTCACCCATCTTACTTCGATATTATCGTCTCATAATAATAATACCACCATGGTGGTGTTTCTATATTTAAAAATATAAATATGTATAAGAATATTGAAAATAGATTATGAATATTGTCTATGTCAGACGAACACGAGCACGATCGATAGCTTCGGTGAATAATTTCAAAGTAGGTCCCCGGACGTGCATCAACGTGGCCCTGTACAAACTAGTACCAGGTCTACGTATCTCTCGTTATTCAAGAATACATAGGTAATGGACGAACGAACGTTGGATAGGGAATAAAGAGAAAGGATAGAGGGAAGGGAAGGCTCTTGGACGACCGGTGCACATGCACACACCTAGGATTATTTGTGGGCTGCGTTACATTATCCTCATTTAGAATTCACGCTCCCCGGGCGTCTATCTGCTCCATGCATCTGCCGCATATTTCGCTCTTACGGAACGAGCCACGCGGGTGGGTGTACTTGCAGCGTGAGACATCCAGGCCGAAAGTGCTCTACTCGTGTACTGGCAAAACGCTGAACCCCCGAAGACGGTGTAATAGAGGCCGTGTAATAGAGACCCTGGTTTCTCTCCTGATGGGACAATAATAATGTTGTCTGGCTAGTTTGTTGTTCGTGTACTGTTTCAATGCATACCAGTCAACTCGTACAGGTTATTCGAACGTGTATGTACTTTCTGATGAGTTTTAGAAGCTGGGGGGGGGGGGTTGATTTTGGATTTCCGAGATAATGAATTTTGTTTGTGAACACTGTGGCATGTTAATTGTGCTTTGTAATATAGTATCGCATAATGATATGAATTGTAATTTCCATTCAACAAAGATCCTATTTTTCTAAAAAAGAAACAAATAACTTTGGTTTGATTCCGACTGAACATCTTCAAATAAAAAGTACGTACATACGCATGTTACTTTGATGTTTCACATCAGATATGGTATTACGGCAGTAAATAATCGCTTATGTAAATATTACAAAAAATGTAATATAAGAGGCTAAGCTGGATGGATTTAGTTAAATCTTATAAGGTTTCGTCTTTAACTCGCATTTTGTCTAAAAGAATATATTATTTTTAATATAATATACAGAAGCTTCGGTTCGGTTCAGCATAGAGTGGCACGAAGAGTGAAATGTTATCAGCAAGTATTATTAAGAACCGGTTAACATTTGACAACTGCTGACCCGGGAGATTAATCGTCGAAATAAAACGCTTTATACTTCGCATAATATTTCATTATTCCCTCCAGCGAATTGCTCACAGCGATGTCAATATGATCGGTTGAGTTCAAGTGATATAGATTGTTCTACGATTGTCAAGTAAATAACGTTGTAATAATATCACTTTGATCACTGATTGAACGGACAACAGTTTCGTTACGCGTCTGAGTAGTTAAACCGGTTAAAACTTTCTTCAGGCTAGTAGTTGCCTTCTAATAATCTTAATGTCATATCTATTATAAATTCTCGATCTTCTGTCACACGAATGAAATTTTAACATATCTTCATCACCGTCAAGGAATAAATTCATGAAGTGTTTCATAAATCTCATAAGATTTTTAAAGGTAATTCAACTGAATCATTTAATTCGTAAACAGAGATTTGAAGATTTCAAGATATGATATCATACAATTATCAAACCTTTTGGAAGAAATATCTCGACATTGTTAACGAAGTACTATGTACATAATCTTTCCAACTCTCCCAAGACGTTTACAATTCAACAAAACCTCAATTTTGACAACGGTCTATACGTTCTCTTCAAATCCTATCAAAATGTATCCCTCTTTCTAAAATTCGTCCCTTTCAAATCTTCTCTAAGAGTTTCTACTACAAATCTTCGAATTCCCATACCAGGAAAATACAAAAAAGGATCAGCAAAGGTATCAGGAGGCCAACGTATCTTTACGTATGTCGATGAACCACAACGGTTCAATCTCCGCATTCCAACTGAAACGAAACTGTCCTACCGTTTCTGCCAGATATCGATATACACGTACGCGGTACGAAAATAGACGCGTAGTCGCATATCGTTCGCGCTGACCACAGCGGTGGCAGAAAACGGAGAGAAGCCACGATTCTGCTTAACATTCAGCCCGACACGCTCGCTGATTGGCTATTAATTATCCGACCGACAAGAATAACGATTAACTTGGCATATCGCGTGTTGGCTCGACGCGCCCCCTCGATCCTCCTCCAGCTGGCGCGGATCGATCGTGGATCAACGAAAAGGGCTCTGTGTACGCATCGTAAATCAAACGTGTCTCGCTCGTAAATTCGAACCGGCGCGGGCCAACTCATCGTTTGATCATCGATCGGTTCCCTGGACATGAACGTCGAGCGATTTCCAGGCTAAAGAGCCTTTCCTGCCCCCGCCATCTACGAGAGAAAAAAAAAGGCGAACTCTCCATGTAATTGAGAAGTTGCTAATTGATTCGGTGATGGATAGCGATTTTAGCGAGCGGGCAACAAGAAAAACCAGACACCGAAAGAATGCGCGTTGGTCGAACCAGCCACCGAGATCGGGGATAAAGAGGCTTAATCGATTCGAGAGGCTTGTGGCTTGGCGAGTTGCTGAGTTGGTTTTAGTTGCCTTGTTCTAATTTGGATTTTCCTTGAACGTGGAACGATTCTTGGGTGGTCCACGGTGGAATGAAGACTACATATGGTCTTTGGTTTAATTTTGTAGCAATCGTTGCGAACTATTTGTTATGTTTCTTTTCTAAGCTACTTGGTATTTTATTTAGTGTATTCAAATAGATTCAACTCCGACCATCAATTACAGCACTCAGCTTATTCTCTAAACTATTAATTCACCTCCTCTAAACTAGGACCAGAATCCCATAAATTATGTGCTTATTTTAGGTCCATCATATGCAACTACACCATTAAACACCTCCCTCAATAATATCTCAGTAACTGTGTATCTTAATACAGGTCAAATATTTTCAGAAATGTAATTATGCAAAAATATACAAACATGTACGTGATATAGTAACGTAGAATTATTTAAGTCAGGGAAGAGGTATTATATAGGAATTAACGAAATAAACAACAAAATAATTTTTGGAAACAAAGTAATATATACACGTTATTGGAATATGATAATTGCGGCTAAGAATATCAACAGCAATTGACTAAACTTTTTTCTTCATGAAAAACCGCGATTACCGAGCTGTCAATTGTTATTAAATAATAATATATCTCACTGTTTATCACGTCACTAATGACGAGGCTGTTCTGAAGTACAGATTGTTCAAAAATTGTTGATGATCGAATTTGGCAAATTGTAGAGCAAATTGCTTAGCTTTGTTGAAATACGATATCAAATATTTGACCTAATTTATTATATACATATTATATATTATTTATCTTATACAAAGACATAGAAAGAATATTTCAAATAGAATCTCGCTATATTTAAACGATGCATTTATAAAGATATAAATTTGCATAAATATCGCCAGCTTGATAATAATCAACGATAAAATCTCGTTAAAAGTGCTACCGGAAACGAGTATCAATGCGAAAACGATTCGATTAAAGAACAGTGACATTGCTTTAATTAGCGCGGTCATCGAACGCGGTCGTTTATTCGGTGAAATTGCAAATTCATCGTGAAGGCGCGGCTGCCTTAAACGTTCGACCGGCTTTAAATTTCATGGCGCAGCGTCGTAAACGGCTGCGGGAATCGCGATAATATTCGGCGGAACGGCTGCTTGGCAACGATAATTAGCAACCGTGGAATTACGAGGAGACGACCATTCCGCTTTATGAAGCTATCGTCCGTACGCGTAGCTGGCGATACGTTTATGTCCGGACCACAGGACTTATACTACGTGGCCGAATGGCTCTCTCGGTGAAGGATTATATGACGACTATATACCCTCGCCTATATCATCGATTCGTGTTTCTTCCATTACTGTTCGCGTCAAAGCTTTGATTTTGCGTATATCTTGAGTAACGAATGGTCTGGGAAGACTTTGATCGGTGTCCTTATAGATTTTTTAACGTTTGAGAGAAGTTGAATTCATCCTGTTTAATATCTATGTACATATAAATATACCATAGTTAAATACAATTAAAAAATAGAATATCAGTGAAAGAACTCATAAGAAATTAATGATATTAATAATTTGTTCTTGAAGAAGTTTGAACTGCTCAAAAATTTGTTTTCAGATTTTTTGGACTAAAACGATAACAGTACCAAGCAATCTTAAAATTGACACAAAAGCAGCGCGCTAAAAATCAACAGAAAAAATTAATTTTCCTTTGAATAAATTCCTTCTTTAAAAAAGTCTAAATTGTTGAAATGAAAACGATAGTAAACCCCAAGTAATCCCAAAACTGGCAAGAAAAGCACAGGAAAAATCCGCAGGAAATCCTTCGGGAAGCACATCGCTAGACCCAAAAAAGGAATTCGTGATGAGAGAAAGTAGGTCCAGGATTTCGAGTCATTAGCCATTTAAAATGGCGATTTCTCTTTTTCTCTCTCCATCTAAAAGCTATCTCGCGCCGCCATCGCAGCTAGCTTTAATTAATTTCCCGGTTACTTTTTGTCCAAGGTTTGGTTCGATGAAAATTCACGCGATGTATTTACCGAACGTCACGTTTTCCAATTACGCGGTATCGCTGATGCCCCCGCGTTTTAATCGCGGTGAATATTAAGCCACGCTAAAAACGTTGAATAACACATACATACACTCGCCCACACACACAGACGAACCGTGTACCAACCGTGGTTTCGTTGGTATTTTAATTGCAACGTCTTTCACGGAATCATTTTATTCGGGTAGAAACCGTGCCAATGCTTCTTCTGCCGCTATCTTTTTCTCCTTTAACAGCAAAGACAGAAAGAGAGAGAAAGAATGCGTCGTAACTGGGACCAGTTGGTTTTCAACGTCTGCAAGATGGTAAACGCTTTCTCGCGGAGATCGTCGATTATCAATTTCTTCGGCTGTCACCATTAAACGTTACGTAAGCCAGCGACGAATTTATGGATTCCTCGAATATCGCGTTGCACCGTTTTCTGTACAGTTATACTAGTATCACTGGTCGTTTGTCTTTTACCTACTGGTAGCGATGGGATCAAGTCCAATGTGTATACTTATACAATAGATCAAAGCCAGAAATAAAATTAAGTACCCAAGGTTCGCTTCATCCTACTTGTGAAATATGTATTTGATCTCCACAAGCTGTTTTCAAACGTCAGAACGAATCTGTTTACACAAAAATGCTTCAATATTTTAACGAATTGTGAGAATCATTAATACGTATTACCATTTTATTAAATTCTTCTAACAAATTTAGAAAAATTGTGGAGATTATATACGTACATGCCCTAGCTATCTATTTTTTAATAGGTTTCGAAAACGTTGATGGTGATGATATTAGTTATTCTGTTGGTTTTATACAAAATCTCTTGAATTTTTCACTTATTTTTAAAAGGTAACATATTTTCCACATAGATCATTTTTCTTGTTTCTATTTATAATAACCATGTTACTCTGTTTTAGCCAACAAATAATATCAAAATCGGAAAAATAATTTTCACTTGCGAGATGCTTAAGTCCATCACTATCTAAAGGGTGTCTCATAAATATCGGTTTATTGTGAGACGCTGAAGTTGTTGAACGCTGTTTTCGATTGTAAATATTCAGGCAGTGGCGATGGGCCTTGTTTGAGAATGGAATACTCGATATGGTGCACGATTTAAGACTTTGCTTCTTTTATTCGCTGAGAATTTATGAAGTTTCCGTGACTCTGTTTTGGGATAGTGTAAATTCTGATAGCTGTTTTCCAGCACATGGTACATGAAAGTTTTATAAGATCTACTTTAAATAAAACTACTACGTGACATTTTCGCAGAGATAAATCTTAAACATATATTGGCAGATTATATAGGACAGAATAGTTAGGTTTAATTAAACAGATTAGGTACATCTGATGCATAGTAGTCAAAATTCGCGTTAAAAATTTCATTTTTATTTACCGCACTCAGCTGCCGTGTATCTATTTTGCTTGGGAGTTAGGTTATCGAATGCAAAACATCTCACGTGCAGCAATCGTAGTAAAAGCGAACCGAACACGCTACACGTTTCAACTTCGATGACGATTTTTATCTTTACAGCTTAATCCCATCAATTTGCGACGTTTCCCTCTCTAGCGTTCTTACTGTTTTATTATTTTGAAGTAAAAGAAAGAAGAAATGAAAAATACAAATTCTTACCATGAATCGAACATACTGTCTCTTATTTCTACTAGATAACCATCCACATCTATGACTAATTTACGACCTGAAAACTGCAAAAGCTATAGAAAAGCTGAATTTCACTACTTCCAAAGTAGCCGATCCAGCCTACTCCCCTGTCGCGTCTCAGTACCGCGACATGTCCTCGACCCATACGTTTCCAACTCGAAAACGTTCCTTTACCCACGAGTAGCCATTCTGGTCGTTCAAAGTAGCGAACTTCGCATGCAAAGTGGCTGACATGCAGTAATTGCGGCGAAAAAAGCCACGTGAACCCGGTTCACGTTCTGTGAACGACGCTTCGGCATTCGAATTGCACCTGGTCAGATTTAAAGAAGCACTGGAACCACGTTTCAACGTGATCCTTCGCGACGTGGAGACGAGAGGACGGAGAAAGAGGTGACACGCACGTCCAGACCCGTGTTACTTACGGCTCGAAAGTAATTCCGTATTTACTTTGACGCTAGCGGGCTAAATTAACACCCGGGGCACGTTTTACGAGCAATTTGCTGCACTTACGTGCGCCCTTACATAAGTCGCCGTAAGTACGGTCGACGTGAGCGCGAGCCCCGTATCCGCGTGACGTTTCAACAAGCACCATACCCCTTCACCAACGTGTTCCCCGAGGCCACGGGAAATTACGATCTTCCTTCTTGATGAAAGTGCACCGATCAAAAGTTCGACTGTAGCTGCGATGCAACTGTTAGGTAGACACGAACCAATTGGTTGCTTGCTTTCATCCTTATTCTGACGTAATTTGTACAATAGCTTGAACATACAGTGGCTATGAAGATTATTGTATTTATTATAACATTTATATATTAATTGATTATGTGTATTAAGTTTCGTCTTATTATTAAATAATATCTTCGTACGATTATAAAAATCGAATCACTATGAAATTACCATCTATCCTTCCTAATTTGTAATTCATAATTGGAAAGTAAACGAAATTGTAATGAACAACTCTACAATATTTCTGATTCTGAAACAAAAGAATATTTTGTAAAATTTGAAACACACCAAAATGTATCTTGCAGAACATCTTGCAGAGTATTAACCTGTCCCATCTCATTAAAAAATTCCCGCAACACGATACTCGTTCAATATCATCGTGTACTTTCCCCGAACACACGTTCTTTCAAGAAACTTCCTGGCAGCACGCCGCATAGCTTTGCTGCAAATTCGTCAGGTTACTCGTTTCAGTTCGTTAAAACTTTTTACCCAGCCGTACAAGGGCATGGCCGTGTCGCGAACTTCGCTTCATCGTCTTGGAACGTCTTAGATCATGCAGGCCACTTTTACAACGTCATTTTCCCCGGGCATATACACTTCGAGCTCGTTAGCTCGAACTTCCTCCGTGCAAAAGGGCTCGTTTTGCCGCTAATTTCCTACGGCGGTGTAGCTGATGGAAATTTCTAGGTCTTCGCAGTACGCTTTAATAAGAAATTCCACGCGAGCTGCTCGTGTTAGCCACGTGACATTACATGCTCTTAATACCCAATTTTCAACCGGTCAATTTCCAACCGGCGAACATTAGAACCGGTAATGCCTTCTTTTTCCTTCGCAAGGAAAATATTTGGAAGAAGCAATCATGCAACGATTACGAAAAAGCAGATCTGATTCGCCGGGTTATTCTATTGAACTGTTCGTTAAAAATAATCGACCGTCGCGTAGCATGTGTTTAATGGAAGTGTATATATTTAAAATTGCAACAGCTTATGAGGCAGTTGTAGAATCATCTTAGCCCGCTAAAATTTACCGTGTGGTTCCATCGGTAGAAATTGAAATTATTCGTGAAAGAAGATCGACACGGATATTACCGAATGTTCGGATTATATTTTTCAGGATAATTATAATTCTTTGTTTGATATATAGCGGCACATGAGTAGAGGACAATTCAAGATCAAGATCGTTAAGATACACGTAATGTAATAATAAATAAACTCCGGATGAAACAATGTCACCGCTAGCAACAAAGACGAATTTGAATTTTCCGGCTCTCCCCCGACCAGTATAAATAAACAGACGCGATCGCGAGCGAATCTGTATATACCTAATATCTACCAACTATCGATCAATATCTACGAGTTATCAGCGAGCGAATACGTTTGTACGAGCGTGTCTCGACAGTATTTATATTTATTAATTTATTTAATTCTTTAAAATATATTTGACGGGTTGCAACAGCAATTTCTCGTTATTCTACATTACAATCCTCTACAAGTGCTCTACATTGGTGACCCCGACGTGATCTACGCGAAAGATAATTAATCTTATAAATAAATATATAATCGTGAAATAAAATAATCGTGAGAGTGCTATCAAAATTTTAAATACCGCGAATATAAGAGAGTTCAAGATGACGAGTACCGACAGTACTTCGTACAGAATTCGCAGACTCAAACGGTTCAAGACTACACTGAAACGAAGAAATGGGTGATACAACGCCGTCTCAATTCTATTCGGATTTGAGGAAGCTCGCCCCTTCGTCAGTCTCCGACGACTTAGTGCTGGCGACCTGGAAGAAACACTTCACAGCGGATATTCAATATATATTAACTACGCTGAACATAACAGAAACGAACACCCTGATCCAGGACATCTACGGTAGGCACCCGGAAGCCGGAAGCACCAGTAAGCGAACCATCAGAACGAACACGAAACGTTAGAGCAAGCGATCCATTGACCACCACCATCAACGAACAACCGACCGAACTGCTGGCGCAAATAAATTCCCTGAACTTCGACAATGTCCGCCCTTCACGTCAGCGAAGCAGGAGTTGTCGGAGATCGAGTTCGAGACAAAGATCGCCCCGGTCTCTGTTATTATCACTCAACGTTCCAGGACTGCGCGAAGAAGTGCCGCTCCCCATGCACCTGGAATCAGAAACGGGATCAGCCGTCCATAAACGCGGCAAACGACGACGGCTTGGGAACCGGCCGTATCTTCGTCACGGAAAAAAAAGACGAAAATTTCATTCTTAATGGACACCGGTGCCGACACATGTGTGTATCCGCGCAACAAGATACACGAACCCGCGAACAAAAGCGACTACGAACTGTTCACGGCCAATGGAACGCGGATTGCGACGTATGGCACCATCACCATGTCCCTCAACCTATCACTACGTCGAGCCTTCAAGTGGCGTTTTGTAGTTGCCGATGTGCAAACGCCCATCATCGGTGTCGATTTCCTGAGCCATTATGTGTTGCTCGTAGACCCACGAAATAAACGGCTCCTCGACACGATTACACAACTGTCGACAAAGGGATTCGCCGCCACAGCCGACGTAGCGTCAATCAAAACCATCGATGGAGAATCACCGTACCACAGACTGCTGGCGGAATTCCCAGATTTAACGAGACCGCTCATTTTCCGGAGAAGTTCTCTACGGCATGGTGTGCAGCACCATATCAAGACGACGCCCGGACCCCCCGTCCACGCCAAACCATGCCGCCTCGCCTCCGATCAACTCAAACTGGCGAAGGTGGAATTCGAGTCATAATAGAGCAAGGCGTGATGCAGCCATCGACAAGCCCATGGGCATCACCTTTGCACATCGTTCCAAAGAAGGACGGAGGGATTCGACCTTGTGGTGACTATCGGGCATTGAATTCCCGCACCATTCCGGATAGATACACACCGCCGCACATAGAAGAATCGCGCAGAATCTGTATGGTAAGTGTATCTGTTCTAAAATCGATCGTGTTGACGTTTACTATCAAATTCGGAGGACGTAGAAAAGACTGCGATCACGACACCTTTTGGTCTTTTCGAAGCGACCAACATGATGTTTGGGCTTCGAAACGCTGCCCAAACGTGTCATAGATTCGTGGACGAAATCATGAGAGTTCTAGATTTCGTTTACGTATACATAGACAACTTTTTGATCGCAACCGAAAACGAAGAACGATACCGCGAACACTTGCGGATTTTGTTTAAACGCCTTGACCAACACGGAGTCGTAATAAATCTCGCGAAATGTGAATTCGGCATGAGCGAAATAAAATTCTTCGGTTACACCGTAACCGCCGAGGGGCTAAAACCATTAGCCGGACGCGTTGACGCTATAGTTAAAGTACCGTTACCCGCGACCGTTAAAGACCTACGAAGGTACCTCGGTATGATCAACTTTTACCGACGTTTCATACCGGGGGCCGCGAAAATTCTTCAACCACTCAATGACCTGCTGAAAGGCACAAAGAAGTGCATCACGTCCATTGAGTGGTCCGAACAAACTGAAAAGAGCTTCCACGAGTCGAAGCGCGCCTTAGCTGACGCGACAATGTTAGCACATCCGATTCCCGGCGCGCTCGTTAGCCTCGCGGTCGACGCATCCGATTACGCCATACGTGCGGTACTTCAACAGCGCGTCAACGATACTTGGCAGCCCTTAGGTTTTATGACGAAATCGTTATCCCCCGCGCAACGAAAGTACAGCGCATACGACCGATGTACACCGCGGTAAAACGATTCAGACACGCCGTCGAAGTTAGAGATTTCGCGATCTATACGGATCATAAATCCCTAATATACACGTTAGAACGTTCAAAGCGTTAGCTGGACGGTTCGAACATATACACTTAGACATTATTGTCATGCAATAGCAACAAGGTTATTGTCAAACGTGTATCGATCGTTTTTCGTGTTGGCCCGAAGCCGTTCCCATCGCCGACATGGAAACTCCAACCGTTGCTTTGGCCCTCCTTTCTACATGGATATCTCCTTTCGACGTACCACTAAAAATCACGACCGATCGAGGATGTCAATTCGAATCGCGTCTATTTGAGGAATTATGCCGGTTGCATAATCAAAATCTTGACAAGTTTTCGGCAAGACAATTCCGTCATCTCGACTACGTCGGACAATTTACGACTGATATTCGGCACATTAAGGAGATAGAGAACAACGTAGCCGGCACTCTATCCTGGATCGAAGCGATCGGGAAATCTGTAGATCATCAAACGTTAGCTGCAGCGCAAGAAAACAATAACGAGCTACTCGAAATTATTAACTCTGGCTCTAGCGCGCTGCAACTCAAAAAAGTGCGATTTCCCGATCAAGATGTCTATATATATTGCGATATTTCGACCGAAACCTTGCGACCGTTTGTACCGGAACCGCTACGACGCAACGTATTCCAATCGCTACATGAACTTTCCCATCCGGGGATACGTGCTACGCAAAAACTGGTGACGACGTGTTTCGTCTAGCCGTCCATTAATAAAGATTGTCGAGCGTGGACGCGACAATGCATACCGTGTCAACATTGAAAAGTCACCAGGTATGTATCCTCACACGTTAGAACGTTCAAAGCGTTAGCTGGACGGTTCGAACATATACACTTAAACATTATTGTCATGTAATAGCAACAAGGTTATTGTCAAACGTGTATCGATCGTTTTTCGTGTTGGCCCGAAGCCGTTCCCATCGCCGACATGGAAACTCCAACCGTTGCTTTGGCCCTCCTTTCTACATGGATATCTCCTTTCGACGTACCACTAAAAATCACGACCGATCGAGGATGTCAATTCGAATCGCGTCTATTTGAGGAATTATGCCGGTTGCATAATCAAAATCTTGACAAGTTTTCGGCAAGACAATTCCGTCATCTCGACTACGTCGGACAATTTACGACTGATATTCGGCACATTAAGGAGATAGAGAACAACGTAGCCGGCACTCTATCCTGGATCGAAGCGATCGGGAAATCTGTAGATCATCAAACGTTAGCTGCAGCGCAAGAAAACAATAACGAGCTACTCGAAATTATTAACTCTGGCTCTAGCGCGCTGCAACTCAAAAAAGTGCGATTTCCCGATCAAGATGTCTATATATATTGCGATATTTCGACCGAAACCTTGCGACCGTTTGTACCGGAACCGCTACGACGCAACGTATTCCAATCGCTACATGAACTTTCCCATCCGGGGATACGTGCTACGCAAAAACTGGTGACGACGTGTTTCGTCTAGCCGTCCATTAATAAAGATTGTCGAGCGTGGACGCGACAATGCATACCGTGTCAACATTGAAAAGTCACCAGGTATGTATCCTCACACGTTAGAACGTTCAAAGCGTTAGCTGGACGGTTCGAACATATACACTTAAACATTATTGTCATGTAATAGTAACAAGCTTATTGTCAAACGTGTATCGATCGTTTTTCGTGTTGGCCCGAAGCCGTTCCCATCGCCGACATGGAAACTCCAACCGTTGCTTTGGCCCTCCTTTCTACATGGATATCTCGTTTCGACGTACCATTAAAAATCACGACCGATCGAGGATGTCAATTCGAATCGCGTCTATTTGAGGAATTATGCCGGTTGCTCGGCGTCAAACACTTGCGCACGACGGCCTATCATCCCGCGTCTAATGGCATGGTAGAGCGCCTACATAGACAACTTAAAACGGCGATCAAGTGTCACGACACGAGCAATTGGGTCGAAATTCTGCCGATAGTTCTGTTACACATTAGAACCGCGATAAAGGAGGACCTTGACGCAACGGCAGCCGAAATGGTTTACGGCTCCGGCATACGCTTACCGGCGGAATTCTTTTCACCAACAAGTCAACGGGCCAATTTAAAAAACGCGAATCGGCTAAAATAATGGATGGAGGAATGGCGAAAAGAAAATCTTCGTCTCCAAAGAATTAGAATAATCGCCGTACGTATTCTTGCGCCATGACGTGATTGGAGGCCCTTTACAGCCGCCTTACGACGGGCCGTTTAAAGTGACAAAAAGAGGCGAGAAACAACCGTAATACGGTTCCCGTAGATCGGTTGAAGCTTGCTTTTGTAGTACCTAAGGATTTAGAAGAAAAAAAAGCCGAAACTCGTAATGTACTGATTCCGGTAGGACAAACGAATGCCCGCAACAAAAGCGGTATAAATAACAACAATCGAACGACGGAAGAAAACACAAGGAATAGATAGGTTACACAGTCTAGGCGAAGAGTCCGATTTCCCGATTGATTTCCGCAAGGTTTCGGTTAAAAGTCGTAAATTGTCAGACACAGGATACATCGATAAATTTTAAAATAGCGACGATCAAGGAAAAAATAGTGTACATAATATTATAAACATAACTTAATAAAAACGTTATCATTGGTAGGGGGGAGATGCAGCGGCACATGAGTAGAGGACAATTCATGTAATGATAAATAAACTCCGGATAAAACAATGTCGCCGTTACGTGCAACCGTCGAACAAAGACTAATTTGAATTTTTCCGTCTCTTCCCCGACCAGGATAAATAAATGGACGCAATCACGAGCGAATCAGTATATACCGAGTATCTACGAATTATCGATCAATATGTATGATTTATTAGCGAGCAATTATACAGTCTTGTACGAACGTCTCTTAACAGTATTTATATTTATTAATTTATTTAATTCTTTTAAATATATTTGATGGGTTGCAACTGCAAGTTCTCGTTATTCTATATTACAATCCTCTACAAGTCCCCTACAGATATTTAATTTTAAAATAATTAAAAATTAATTAAATATTTCTTAAATTTTTCTATTATACCACACTGTTTATTATTTCGTTAGTGCTCCAATTCTACTAATAGAACAATGATGTAAATAATTCTTTCCATGGAACTTTTTGCCACTTTTTCGTGGAATAATAAGTATATCTGTGTTAAATCTGTGTCCCCTTATTACAATTCTGTTAATGATTTACACAAGTAATAAAAGTAGCTGTTTGGTACTTCACCTTTTTATTAGAAAATATGTATTTGTATATTTGGTATAAAATCGAAATATAAAAGTTCGTATAAAAGTTTTATAGTATTTTTTCTAAAATTAGAAAAATTTTGTCATCGGAAGTTAAATTATATTGGATTGGGGATAACTCAAAGAACATGGAAGGGTTAAACGTGGAAGCAGAGTTTCCAGGTTGTAAAGGGAATTCACGCTCCGCTTAAATCCTGCTACAGTGCCAGCTTTTTTTCCAGTTGTACACGTAAAAGTGGGAAAAGTTGTTGCAACGATTCAAATCGATTCCCTCTGACAAATTTTTTTCTCCTTTTGTGCTTTTTGATACTGGACGTGTAAAATTTAGAGAAACGCTGATTCCATAGAAATCCGCGATAACATAAAATATTATATAGGATATCCCGCAATGTGTAGTATGTAGTATTGAATCAGATCAGATTTTCTCTTTAAAAGATGGATAATATAATATACTTTATTACTGCCTATTTATACTGTATATTTTATGAGTAATAAGTCTTTAAGCTATCGTTTTTACTAGATTCTTACACTCTTTGAAGTACCGAGAAAGGAAATTGGTATATTTTTGATCGCGTTACTCTCAGACAATAAATTATGTAAATAAAGTACATAGTACAATTATTATTGTTAATATGAAATAATAATGTATTATTTCATATTAAATGTATAATTAAATTTACATTTCCATTATATACCGTATATAATATATTATATTATGTATATCTCAGTTTACAACATGCGCTATTATATGAATATACACTTTGAAGGACACACTGTATAAAATGTGTTGCAGGCTTTAAGTAAATGAAACGTAACAATAATGTGACGCGGTGACAAGAAATAATAAAAGCAACGGGGACAAAATAAAATGCAACGTCGTTGGAAATTGTATACGGGTAGCGCGAAAGGTTTTTGCAAAAGAACGAAATACATTGAAGAATTCTATAATTATATGAAGCAAGCGACACGCGAGAAACAAAATGCGCGACGAAACAGAGCGTACGGAGATGCAAAAATGTTTGATATAAAGTGAAATATGAACATGGAGGAAGCTATAACAATAATGAGGCGCACGTTGTAAAATGTTTATGAAGCAATGAAATCCGCTGCATGGAACATAACAATGCAAACCACGTGGTACGGAAAACATGCTCCAAGGTGGTTGAATAATACAAAGGCATAAAAAATTTGGTAACGAAGGAAACTGTTATACCAGCTCCCAAAGGAAACCGACACATGTTCCGATAAAAATACGTACATAGCCTGTAAGGCTATTCTATTTCATCTACAAAATCTCGACATAATTCGGAAAATTCTTAAAAAACAGTGCAAGAAGGTTATTATGAAAGCTGTGAAATTTTGACTGAGTTACTATTTCAAAGAAATTCAATACATTTTAATTTAGTTAGGTTTTCCTTCGAATCATTTAACATTCGTAATAAATATGAGAAATGATACTTTAGATTACATGTAGAAAAAGTTACACGAAAAATTCTATGAAGATAGATTTGTACCAAATGTAAGAATAATATAAAAATACCTTATAAAGTTTTAAGAAAAATAAAGTATTTATTTCGAATATTCCATCAAGGAGAATTTTTTTAATTTCTTATAAAATATATTATACATCAAGGACAAAATTAGAATTTTGTTAGCTTTAATAAGAAAATGTCACAAAACTTTGGAAACTAAGGATCTAATAATATCGTCTGCGTATTTGGAAACGGAAGTATTATTATTTTATTCGACGAATTTCCAAAGAGATTATATTGTATACACATGCTCGAAAAGAAACAATAGCCATAATTTCACTCCGCTAAAAAGAACCTATTAAACCTGGCTGAAATTTAATAGAAATATTCGCCAAAATAAAAAATACAATTTTAATCAACCTCGCCGAGCGATACAATACAACCCCTGAATCGTGTTTCCGGTAACAAAACGAAACCGTTTCAACAACAGACTGCAATTATTCTGCCTTATTCCACGAAGAAACCCATAACCGAATAATGTTCTGACAAAAGCTGCAAAAAGGTAGAAAAAACGAAACTTGAACCAACCTAGCGCAAGATACAACAAGAAAACGAGTATACGAAAGGCACTTCGCGCAACAAAACGGAACTGTTTGCTCAACGAAATTGCCAGCAAACGGAAGCTCGTGTTAGCAGCTGGTAATAAATGAAGCAGAACGATCATTATTCGGGTACGAAATTAACCACGAGCTCACATCGATGGCTTGTAACCATTTTTGCGCTGGCCGAGCACGCTAAGAGAGGAGAAAAATCCGCCCGACGATGCTCCTTTGTGCATACTTTTCTTCAGGTGAGCCACTTGAACGCGCTACAAACGAGCAAGTACGCGTTTCCGCTTTTCGTCCGCGAAACTTCGAAGATCCGCCCCTATTACCCGTCTTTCCGGCCATGAAACTTGAATCACGCCTACTTCCGGCACACTTCGGAGACAGTTTCGAGTACTTCCAACAAACTTTGTCACATTGTGCTTGTTGGAGATGTTGGTTGAGGAGGAAAAATTGCTTTAAGTCTATGGTTTGGGTGATTCTAATGTTCTTTTTTTGCTGTTGTTGCCTGGTTTGTGGAACTTTTGAAATACTTTGAAGACTTATCGACCGATCTTATCTACGGTCCATAGTCTGGTATGACCAGAGTTATACCTCGGATGTTCTATGTAATTTTGTATGTTACGTATATATTTACATCCTTGAATTTCCTATAAACAAATACAAATCTGTAGTCTGGTTGTAACTGTCAATTTCAGAAATTGTCAGAATAATGTACAAACTATTTATAACGCTTAATGTCCACGGTGTACAAGTATTTGCATATAAATATTTATATATATCTCGTTAATCCTTGCATTTTTTAACGTAACCGCAGAAGCATCTTCTAATAAGAATTTCTTAGGAAATGCTCCCTTTCCGTTTAACCTTCTGTACGTACAGTATCTCGCTTAATGTTCGAATATTTATAGACATTTGTTAATATCTTAATATCTTTTAATAATTACAGTATACAATATTATGATCATATTTCGCCTCAAACACTACATAAGGAGATAATTTTGGTAACATAAAACTGATAGTAAATGTAAATATACGTTTACTGGTTGTAAAAAATAGGAAATGCGATTTGCTGTGTTCTTCCGCCGTAATCTTCAATTATTTTGCAACCATTCTTCCTCTTGCCATATCTATTAAAAGAATTTTCCTAACAGAATGGTCGACGATCCTACGCAATCGTGAAAATCACTCTGACAAACATTAACAGACCATAGAAGGATCCCGAGTATCGGCAAGAAATCTTGGGGCCATCCCCGCAGCACAGAGATTTCGGTCGAATAAAAGCGGCCTCGCCAGCTCCTTTGCGGACGTAGTTATTTGCCGGGAATGACTTCCGAAATTGCTCTTCCCTTCCTCTTCCCTCTCTTGAAGCCTCTCCAGGCACGATGCTCGTTACACAACGAACCAAGCTCATCGTTGAAGCCAGCTCCTGTATCGGTGTACACAAACGCCATGCCATGGGGTACAGGGTTATACCGTCATGTCGTGCAGTACATATTATTGTGTGTATTAGCCCTATGTATGTTTATTAGATAGCAGGCGTATACGATGCAGTATGTTGGTTCAAGGGTTCCGTCGTTTACGAGGTAGCTCGTTAGCACCGAAATTTATATTGTAACCAGGCCAGTGTGCGCCGCTGGCCAAATCTTGCTGCCATGTTAACGATAGCGATCCTACGATGACACGACGACGTTTCGTAACTGCTGATGGCCGCCCGTATTTCTGCCTTCAAGAGCGCCATTAAGTAATTGCCAATCGCTGTAACACTGTCCTTCGGGAATCCTCGATATCACGTGTCTGTCGGTTGCCTAAATTTCGTACAGATTTACGCCTGCTAATTTTCGCAGATTGAACGTTAGAAAATCTGGGTTATGATCGCGTGACCATTTACAGCGATTCACGAAAGTATCCTAACTGTTGCCATAGAAAACTTTTAGGTGTATATGGTATATGTTATGTAAGACATTTTTAGAATTTCATTAGCACTGTAGTGAAATATGATTGGGCAATATAATTATATTGGAAAAATTTGAAACAAATCTGAGAATTTCCATTAAGGTCTTAGTTTTAAATCTTTGTGATAAAAATATGAAGTTATTACCGTATCTGGATTTTCCATAAATACGTAAGAATCCACAGTTTATTAATAAGTATCTTAATACTTATGAACGAGGATATGGATATTTGTCGTTACGAATGACAACGACGTGGAATAGAGTCCCAAACGTGGGATAAAAACAAAATGTAGTTACACGTTGCATGTGATAATTAACGACGGTACCCAGCCGAATATTTTAACAAATCTGGTAAATGTAACAACCTCATCAGTTTCAGTGACGCACTGCCACGGTGTTATCGTGACGTTTCCGCCGGGCAATTGCCTCAGTCTCATGCATAGAGAAGCACGATTTGCACCAAGTTCCGGATTCCCTTTTGATTCATTTTTTGGATATGATTTTGTAGCTTGTTTTCGACAGCAGGTTTTTGGAGATTTTTTTTCTATTTTAGTGGAGTTTCGAATAGCTTGTTTTAGAATTTTGGGAGAGAGGTATAGGTCGAATGAAAAGTGATATTTTGATACTGAAGAGAAGATGGAATGTTTGTTGAAAATTAAACACTGTGAAAAGATATACGAACAAATTTCATCAAAAATAAAAAAAAATATACAATTATGGGAATAGGAAAACTTTTTGGTGATTTGTATCTCGATTTACGTTATCGAATTTTTATATTCACGTGTAATTAAAATATCAAACGGATCGATAAGTCCTCAATAATACAATTGTAGCAATTATTTCAACAGTGCAGCATTATTAATATGCAAAAATTGAAATTACCCGTCGAAAAGATAATTAGAGTGCTTCAACTATGTGATAATTATAATGAATTATTATGTACAGTGCAATATACTTAATAGTCTTTTTAAAACATAAATCTCTAAAATTTCAATGGATAGTATGTTTGATTTAAATAGCTGTATTATTCTTGTAGTTGTTAGAAATATGAAAAGGTTATTCATATAGAAGTTGTTTGATTTAATAGAGAGAGAATAAATTACAAAGTATTCACACAGAATATGTATATATATACATACATAAGCTTTTTAAAAGTAACGTGAATGTAACAGATAATTGAATTTTTAATAGAATATTTGAATTTTTATAGAGATCCCAATACCAATTTTAGTAGAACTTCATATATCAAAAAGTTTTTTTAATACCACGAAACTATCAGTTTCATCGCACTTCTATATTGAAATTTTTTCAAATCAAACGCTCGTTATTTCTAAAAGAAGAAGACGTTTAATGCCATATTAAATACCAATTTAAAGAGTAGCTTTCCTTCTGCTAAAATAAAATTCAAACATCGTGTTCCATTGATATAATAACATATCTTGATACATTATATATAAATGTATAAGTTATAAATCAATTCTTCTAACAATTAAGATACTAAAAAAGTTAAAATTAAAAATATAAAATCACATAATCGCCTCATGATAATCATATGCCATAAACTACTGCAACCATGAATAACATTAAAACCATGAACGATATGAAGCAACACTCACATGGGCACTCCCCAATTACTCAACCGTAAGGAACAACCTCCGCCATTCTGTGGCGCAACACGGCGTCCGGTACCGGAATAACAATCGCCAGGTTTAATGCAATCAGATGCACACAGTGCGGACGTTGTCCAAAACGTCCAAAGCGAGCGTGTACACGAAGAGATACGTCCGAGAATTTTTCCACCGTGAACAAGCTTACGTTACAACTCCGAGACCCGGTTCCCGTGGCAAGGTTAGACGAGACGAGATAAATATCCCCGCAAGCTGCAACGTGTTACACGGTAGCAGACGTCCTCCGTTTTTCCACGACTGACGTCACACAAACGAATGCACACGCATGTACACTACCGTTCATAAGTATCCGGACGCTTTGCTCGATTTGTAATAGCTAGACTGCAGATTTTTATGCACATTCATATCTTTGAAGACATCACTAAAAACATAGAAGCTCGGTAGAAAATTGATTTATCCATTAAATATTATATAGAAAGCGGTGAGTTATGTACTAGAGAAAGTATACTTTGGATATTTTATAATACTTTCTTGAAAACCTGGAATGATGAAATTAACCACTCATTGAGAAAATGTACGAAACGATATGAAAGTTACGATACTTTGATTAATGGTGCAATATTTTGTTAGCAGTTAACGTTTCATTTCAAAAGAACGATGTGCGCGCTAACACGATAGAAGCAACACTTATCGTTACGTTCTTATAAAAATCAGCAGACTATAATGTTAAATTACAATGCTGTTAAAAAGAAAACAATTTTATGAAATTAATGATTTATCCGTAATCCTATAATTAAAATACATCTTGTCAACGATAAACAAGTGTCCGGATACTTTTGAGCGGTAATGTATAGCATACAAAGATACATTTAATCCGCGATGCACGGTACACGTTATCCGCGACGTTGCATTCGAGCCAAGCTACGCATCGAGATAACGACGTTCCGTGGCTTATTGAGAGATCGCAGTAAAGCGTGCATTGCGTTTTACAGGCCACCACCGACCGCCATTATGACCAGGGTACATTGTGGCTGTGATTCGTACCGTGCTGGGTAAAATACGTTGAACGATATCGATGGAACTACTACGTGCTTCGTGTTTTATGCGAACGAAGACGTGCAGGTCAGCCTGCCAGAAAGGTTAAGGCCCTCGTGTTCCAAGGATATGGCTTTGTCATGGCTTCTTAATTTTACGTTACATAAAGTTATATGAGGGCGACTGTAAAGAGACCGATATTGGATTTGCTGTCTGGAAGTACGGAGACTCTGAATTCTTTAGCACCTCGGTTTAAGGCTGCAGGCAGTATAACGCGTCGTTAGGGAGTTAACACTTAACTCTGTCCGTGGTCGTTTGATTATTTACCAGCCAATTGTATTTTTCTAACGTCAAAGGATATTTCAAGTTCGAATAAAATGCGGAGAAATTGATACGCACGAAGAGATTTATCTTTTTAACTTTATGTTAGTGTTCTCTTGGAATATTATAAATTCTTCTTGTTAAAATCAGAGCAGAGTTGAAATACAAATAAAGATTCGAGGATCGCAACAGGATTGGAGATTGAAATAACTGGAGGAACTTCGAACTGGAATAGAGATATAGATTATAGTCACATGGCGATGGAGATTGTTGAATTTCGACACTCGAAATGAAATTCTGGAATAAATTGTTACATTGATTCCTTCTTCCCAATTTGAATTAAATCGTTACCTTAAACTAGTCAATTGCCTAATGTTATTAGCTGCTAAATTATTGTGCGAAAGAACCATGGTAATGAATTAAAAATTCATAATACCTCAAACGGACGGTCTATAATTACGCGTCAAAAAAGAACTTTGCAATACAAAATAAAACTTTGGAAGGAAAAAACGGTCCAATTAGAAAATCCATGTTTAATATCGAAGCGTCTTAAACCAGCCGAAAAGCTTTCATCCTTAATGGCTTGTTGGCAGCTGCGACTTCCGGGACACCGTGTAGACGGTCCGCGCGACAAGCGGGCGCGCCGGTTTCATTTAAGCCCAGAAATTGGAATAAAAGCACAGCGCGACTCAATTAACCGCCGGCAAATATTTAATTACAAACGCAAATCTTGCTTGGTTCGGTTCTCCTTTGAGGCGGAATGGTCGGGAAGGAGCCATTCAAACCAGCCACCGTCTGCCTTTCTGCTCGCAGTTTCCGTGAACTTGCCATTGAATGCAACCATCGAAAGGGGAAGGGGAAGAGAAAAGAAAGAGGAACGAACGGAAAGATGTGGGAAGGGCAGTGGAATAAGGCAGCAACCACTTCAACCAGACACAATTTCTCTTTCTCCGATTTGCCAACCGTCGCATTAATCCAATCGAGAGTCAGCGGGTCGCCACAACAAAAGATAAACGGGTGCCGGTTTAATGTTGCCTCATCCGCTGAAGTTAACTACTTCGACGTTATTAAGGTTTAATTATTTCCTGTCTAAAAAAGGTATCTGACGAAGGGCCCGATTAACGAGTTTAGAAGAGAGCCTGTTTCTTAGGTTACATGTCTCGAGGGAAAACGAAGAGTGTGTCGTGTGTTTATTGCCTTATTAAGTGAAATTGACTGGAACAGATTTTTTTATCAGCTTGATATATATGAAATGTCGTTTTAGAGTATCATGGTTAAATATCAAAGGCGGATAGGTAGTTAGTATTTTAGGACTTGTCAAAAAAACTTGAGGAGTTCAAATCTTTTGTCTTTATAATCGATAAAAATATGGAATATGGAATAATACTTGATCATTAATGATATTGACATAAAAATTGGAAAAAATATATATTGTTAAATAGAAACATGTGTGAGAGCTTAAAACGTGAATTTTTTCACAAGATTCATCTGCGATTTCATCTGTTGGTTTTTAAACTAATTTTCTGCTCTTTTTCTATTTTATTTGCAAGAAACGTGTAATATAAAATGGACAGGAAAATTGCAGGTTTACACAAACATAATCAAAAATGATAGCACGCCTCTGCTAGTAGGCTATTTTCCCCAGACCACCGGTTCTTCGCATACCACCAGTTATCTCGCCGCACGTGACACGCATCCCCAAACTCGCGTTCCGCTGAAAAAATATTCATCCCCTTTTCCACTCGCTTGACACCCTTTTAAACTCCCCTGTTCACATTTTCTATCAAAATAGTCCAAACCATTACCAATTCCTCCAACCAATAATTCCGTATTTTATTTCATGAATTTAATTCTTGATTTTTCTTCAAATATTGTATCCGAATAACATCGTTATCTATTAATCCACACATCTAAATATTTAGTTCGAGAAACGCAAGTAACTTAAACTTACTAAAGAAGATACTCATCCTTTTTTACTTTCTTGATCTAGCCCTGTAATTTAATTATTTCACACTTCCATTAATTCCTCCAACCAGTAGTTCATCCAAAAGAAATTTATTCTCTTTAACCAATAATTCATGGAAAAATTTAACCGAACTTCTTTATCCCACATTTTCTAATATAATAATTTAAAGTGCAATGATTCTTGTGGGCTCATTTCCACCATCAATCAGTCAACTATTTATCTACAAAACTGGTTCTTTTCAATACGTGTTCTTAATCACTCTAATATACCTAAAAATTCAATACCTGAACTTAGCTTTTTCCTACCAAAAATGTCCTCATCTTCATTTTCATTTCCCGTTAAAGTGAATCAAGTAGTTTGCTAAAAACATACTTATTTTCTTTCTCGCTTCTTTAACATTCGCTTAAGCTTTTGCACCGCTCATTTTCTCCCTTAAAATAATCAAAACGATTACGATGTTTTGCAAACAACGATTCATTCAAAGAACCAGTTCTTAATTAACTTCATGGGTTTTATCTATTATTTCACGTCCTTGCTTCATATTTTCTGTCAAAATAATACAAATCGTCTGCTAAAAGAGTATTTATGGTCTTTCCCACTTTTCACTTTCTACTCATTGAAATTCCTGACTCCATACATTTTCAATGAAAAGGATCGAGAACATCGTCAATTTTTCTCGTTCGCTCTCAATGACTTACCCTCTTCTTTCTTGCACAATTGCAAGTACTTACATAGTCTGATCAAAAAATTCCTAGTTCATCCCAATTCATTCCATACACTTAGTTTACGTTCTTAACACCCGATATGTAGTGGTCGGCCGTGCTAAGTGCATAGTTGGGAATTTTACAAAGCAGTACCGGTTAGACGGGCTAGCCTTCGGCCTGGCAACGATTGCGATTCCCTTTAGCCCGGCAGGTGCACGGCTTCGCGTCGCGTAACTTATGTATATCGGGTCGTTTTGGCCCCGTTCGCATCGCGCCGCCACTTTTACACGAGCTTCCAGTGTTCCGCCTACGGGCCGCTCTCACTCGCGAACACAAAGTGTTTCCGCGCGAGGCGGAACACAGTGGCTAGTGAATTCCCTCGCGGCGATATCTTCATCGTGTTCTCTTCTTTTACTGCGAATCGAATCGAATCGATTCAAGCATTCCATACATGGCTGGCAGTTATGGGGAAGTTTTGCATAGTCAGCTTTCATTCATGAGTTAGGCGTAGGTATTTGTGCAGGATGATTGAAAGCGAGAAATTTCAATGATTTTGATTAATTTCCTATGCAACTGGATATTATGGCGAGGTTTAGGAAATATTTAGGATTTTATTTTTATCGTAAAATGGTATTTTGGAACATCACTTTTGCGTAGAACTTGGGTAAAATTGTGTAAATCTTTGGATCGATGTTTCGTGAAATAATTACTTTGTAATAAATAAATTTGAGTGCTAGTTGCGTATAATCAAAGTTGTGAAAAAATTCTGATTAATTAAATTAATTTCTGTTTCAGTCTGAATATTAGAAATGATGAATTCTAATAATTACAGATAATAATTACAGATGAAGAGGGTAGGATACAAATGATTCATTAAAGTGTAACCTGATTTTGGAGAGTATAAGGTTGGTGGAAATTAAGTGTATTCCGGATGGAACATGGTTCCATTTTCGAAGCGAACGATATTTATGACGCCGACCACGACAGACCAGTCGCCGCGACCGTTCGCGGAAAATTAAAATTATCTGTCAGCGGACACATGGCGTTGAGGGTTTTAAAGGGTGAGACGAATTGCTGTAACGAGCTGGGTCACGTTTTACGCTACATTCCGCGAGTCTCTCCCGTTTCGTCCCTCCGAATGCTTCAGTTCACAAGTATACGAAAGCACGTGTAGCATAAATTTCCATTTCAAAAGTGACGTAGAACAAATTCGATATTACGATTGAAATTCAATCGTCGAATGACATTTAATCTGTCTTGCAGCGACGTTATTTAAATTCTACTTCACGATTCTTCCTATCCTATTCGAAATATTATATGCAATATTATATGCATGTGTTAAGAAAACATGTTCATTGCTAATCGGAAGTAAACGCATTCTTTCATCGCCTTCAAAATTTTAAATCTGTAGTTCATCATAATATTGCAATATTGAAGATATTAATAATCATTTTGATAGTTTAATAATTTTATATTACAATGGCTTTCAGAAAACCGTCAATTTATCAGTTATTCCTAAAAGACTTACATTTTTAAACCAAACATGTCATCTTCAATTATGTCATAGTAAAATCCATCAATTTGATCACGAAGTGACATTAATATGTATATATAATGCGCATAAATATGTATCCGATCGAAATCATCTGCGACAACATATACACGAAAGAAAATTCTAAAAACTCTGATACCTATCTATTCTTCAAAGAGACGAACTTAGTTTATTCTTTATTTCGTGTTCAAAGGTGTTACGTATGTATTGGGTAAAAATATCGTGAAACGAAGAATTCTGTCCTATTCTATCGGAAAAAAGCTCGAACGTGGAACGAGAAACAGCAGTGTTGGAGCAAGAAAAAGGGCGGCAAAGGGGAGACTTCTGTCTCGTTCTGTGAAAATCAAAAAGCCTCTATCATGGAGGGTTCCTTGGCCCTTGATCCGTTAGACCTGCCGCGTTAAAAGGCCCTTCAGAAATCTACATGGAAATTGCCGACCGGTACTTGGCTTTCACAAACGCTTCAAAAACGTCGGAACGTAACGATTTCCTCCGCTGGCTCTTTTGGAGCGGAAAAGAAACGAAAAGAAGCGAGAGGCAGTGGGTGGTGGCCTTGGTGCATCGCGACGAGCGCGTCGAAAATTGAGGCGACTCATTGCCTATCGTCACACACGACGCGAAGAACGAAACTCGCAGAGAGAAAGGATCCGTTAATAAATCTTCCGTCTGCCTCTTCCGAGAGAACTCAACCGTTTAATCTCTTTTATCCACACTCGCTACTTACGCAGTGGTTCTCAGAGCCCTATAAGTTTAGGGTTTATAAGGGATGAAGTGTGAGTTTCTTTTTTGGGAAAGTTTTTGGATGTAAATCAAGTTACTGAAGGGAATTTTGTTATTTGCATATATGAATATAACGAGGGATGAAGTATGTACTTTTATGGTAAAAACGTGAATAAGAAGAACTGTACCTTGTGCTGTGTCATATCTTTTTTTCTAAGTACTTTCAATCTTTTTTTAAAGTACTTTATTGCACACATATTATAGTTTTGTATGATAAAGAATAAGAGAAAAAGATTCTACGTTATAAAAGGATGTTTTTTATTTGCCTTTATACGAGTAGAGTCAAACGATCATAGAAACTTCCGAGTTGAAAGTAATTTTGTAAAAGTGAGCGCTTTCCTAAAGAACGTTTCAGGTTCGAACTTGAAATCTTTCTCTAGCTTGAAAAGCTGTTAATAAAAATAATTTATCGTCATCGTCATCATTATTATTAGATCATTATAATACAAATAATATGTTTAACAACTGCATTGTATAGAATGGTTTCCAGTAATACCAAACTGACATACACACGAATAAACCCATATTTTTGTCATACCAATTACATTCTATGCAAATGCAAATTTCCTATTCTCCAAATCTTCTCTTTTATCTCGACGGCTACACTAATCCAATTTTCCCAAAAATCCAATCACCAAAAAACCAACCGAACATCGACCAATTACCAAACCACCCGGAACAAGTCACGGAACAAAGGCCACCGTGAAAATGATTTGCCCGTTAATTAGCTCGAAAGTATTCGGCCCACAGTTAAACCGATTAACGAGAATTTAAATCGCGACATGGGAGTAAGGGAAGGGAGTGGAGATTATACAAATCAGCGAGCCGTGCGATGATTTCATGGTTCGCAGGGCAAAGTGGATTCGTCGCTCGCGGGTTATGGCCGCGCGTCTGCAGGTGAACACGATGCTGGTTTACTATCTGGCTGAGCCTGGTATACAGCTTGAAAGACAACAGAACATTTTTAATAAAACGTATGTCACTTTGTACGGTAGGGTGAAAGTGGCTGACTAGGAGCGAGTTGCCTTCGGCGACTCCACCATTTAATTCCGAACCTCTTTGATGCGAACCAACTGTGTCCCAACGCTCGTTTCATGCTTCATGTGTATTCAAGCCGCTTGTTGTCGCGCAGAGGAGCGTCTTTATTGAGTCAATCCGTCGGATAGATCGCTATTTAAACGAACTATTCGAAAAGCTGGTAGATTGATACGATTTTCTGGATTGCGTCCGATTCTACGAACCTTCTCCGGTTTTCTCTCTGTTTGTCTCTTGGATTCATTTTCGATGTCTGTAAGTTATGCAGAGTGTTCAGTACAACTTTTCACTTTCGAGTAAATCGAATGTTTAAATTTGATATGTGCGCATTCACAGGACTAGTTACTTCGAATTCTACTATGTCGGAAATAAGGCCTCGAAGAAACAAATTTTATTTTACATTGTAACGCGATTGTTATTGTATATATTTTTATGTATAGAGCAACATATAATCGATTATCCTGTCTACTCGTGGGATAAGAATATTCGCACGTACTTGACGTTTCTTTAAATTCATTTTTCTCGAAAAGGAAGCTTCGTATGAAAAAATTCTATTCCAAATTTTCGACTCGTTTTTATATGTAAAATAACCTACTACCAATTGTCCTATACAAACGCGAAGCAACCAAATTCACGTTTACATCTGACTAGTTTTCAAACTCAATTTTCTCCGAAACGAAGCACCATAGGAAAAAATCGTGCTCTATGTTTTGAATTAACTTTTTTTTATTTATTCCGTATTTAATTCTGCAGCGGGGCATCCTATGTAGCCTTTGAAAGAGAATGTGTAATCGAGAAGCGTTTAACGAGTTGAATGTGGGGTATTTTGAAGATTGAAAGCGTTCGATTTACCCAAGTTACATGGAAATTAGAGTGGATGAACGAGAGAAGCGAGGCTCGAGCGTTAAAGAGATCTTTGTTACCTGGGAATTTCGGTATTAAACGGGATTTCAAGGTAAATTTACCGGGTTCGTACTTATTACAAGGAGCGCCAGGTATTCGGTGATTAATCGAGAAAATAAATATAACTCGTGAGGACGGGGTTACGTTGGATGTTGGACGGAAAACGAGAGAAGTTCGTGATGCAGGTGTTGCATAAGACGAAGGAAATACTTATAAATTTACGTTGAACTTCTGAAAGGCAATAAATTCTCTCAGCTTTGACTGTTTAATTCTGTTTTTAGAATAAATTCATTTGAAAATCACTTTAACTTTTAGAGTTATCGTTCATTTTACTCTTTATGAAATTTATCGACTTTAAAATTATTTTATATTTTGATTTTTTTGCAGGAAAGCAATTCCAAAGTTCTAAATGCTTTCAATAACTTTAATGATATCAGGGTGGTGTTTTCATTTGATTTTTAAATCACCTGTACCATTAGGCACTTTTCTACCTGTAATCGAGCAAAATGTGACAAAATTCTTATTCATATACATGATTTTTCAATTTTATGTTAAATATCTTGAAACATTACAAATCCATATTGTCTGTTGAAATGGAAGCAGGGTTTAAATCTAAGGAGGGTTAAAATTCTTAAGATCTATGTCAGACACACTAATTTTAAACTTTTAGCCAATAATATACTTATACCTAGAACTTAAATCTACTAAATGAGAGGTCGATGGATCAAAATTATTCAACGAATTCCTCGCCAGTGAGATAATCATACGAGAATCCATCTTAATCTCGCACAGACGTCGACCATCTTCGAGCCAAACTTAATACCAACAGCAAAAAGAAATAAAGAGAAGATAGCAAGAGAGAGAGAGAGAGAGAGAGAGAGAGATAGCAAGAGACTGTATTTTTAGACAGGTCTCTAAACTCGATACAGCGTTACCCCACAGTATAGTCCACTTTGATCTCGTTCAATTCGACCTGGTAATCCATCTGCGCCGATAGATACGGAAGACGGGGGTGAAACGAACGAAGGAAGCCAGAAGTCGATAGCTTCCGCACGAAACGCTCTCCTGCACTCGTCTTCTCTGTATTTAACTGTCGAGTTATCAAGGGTGAACAACGTTCGATGAGATTCCGACCTCAAAGTACCGGGGCTAGGCTTGCCAACGGCGAATGCACTCTCCCTAATAATTGCATCCTCCTCCTTCAGTCGTACCACCCACCGGGCCGGAACCTTCCTTCATTCGTAAGCACGCTGGCGCGCAGATCTTTGAGTTAATTCAATTTCGTTCTCAAGGCAAGAGCGCTTTCCCTCACTTTTGACGAGGCCGGTCTACTTAATCACGCGTTTCAAGTGCATTTGTTTGATTGACGCTGCCTCTGTTATTTCACTGTTAGCGAGTATTTTTTTGGTCGTTTGTAGGTAAGCATTATTTCTACGTTTTATGTTTAGACCGATAATAATTAATATAATTAGATGAAAATATCAGAATTGTCTATTTAAACTATATACTTGAATGTATTTTGATGATCTTCTGCAGAATTTGTTAAATACTTAAAATGCATCTAAATTGCTTTTGTGGAAAGATAAGCGTAGAAAATGCAAATCAGTTAAGAATATATTAGAGGAATGTAATTTATGAGATTGCAAATTAATACCAAATTGATAAAGTTTTTATAAGATTTTATAAGATTTATATAAAAATTCTCGAGTAAAAGAAAATCATCTGTTAACTATTTCAAAGAAAGAAAATGTAATTTCGAACAAATTAGTGTAAACGTGATATTTATGATTTTAATTTGCGGTATTCGAATCAGATACAATGAAAACTGTAAAAATTATCGGGATGACTAATAATGATTATAATTTATGTGTAATATATGTGGATAAATATACTATTGCACAATAGATCAATAGCTCTAATGTTGAGCAGCATGTTATACGAAAGAAATAATCGAGGAACTATTTTCTTTTTTTTTTTATTTTTGTACTAACATTCCTCACCTCTGAAAAAAGGCAGACGGATTCAAAGGAACATTCTCTCGAATCGTCGATTTTCGGTGATCCTCTCGCTCACTTGCCTTCTCTTCTTTGCTCACAGGACTAGGTGGTCCGTTCCCAATGGGATTTTCAGGGTATGAAGGCGCTTTAAAAGGGAACAGTCAAAATTTCTCCAAGCCAAAGATTTAGAAATCTACTTTCTGCTTTCCCTCACAGGCAGATGCCTCCTTTCAGAACTGTGTCCTCCGCTTTGACCTTTGACGAGAGCGGATTACTGGCTCAAGCAACTGCCTGAAACCATTATTGGTAACATCGTTTCGAAAATGCCGCGTTAGTGTACAACGAAAGCAAAAAAAAAAAAAAAAAAAAAAAAAAATACCGCGTATTTATACACATATATTTTTACTTTTTCACCAATAATTTCGAATAATATTTACTCTATAGAGTATGAACCGTGATATGTGTAGATGTAATTAACTATGTTGCAACAGTGTTGAGTTAAAGTGAATCGAGACTTAGTATTTGAAGATTCTTTTTTACAAAAATTGTATCTGTTACAGAATATTGTTAGATTTATTTTAGAATTGAAATTGATGTAGAAATATATACTTTTCCAATATTTCAAAACGAATGTTCAAAGAAAGCTTCAAGTATAATATAACTTTACTGAATCATAAACCTTCGGTTTTACAACATTTTTTAAATATACCTGCGACGTAAAAGAAGAATGGAAAAAATTTTCGAACACCTACGCAGTTCATACCTTTCAATCTTCTCTTTTGAACTCTTTTACGTTTCAAAGAAAGGCATTGTAAAAGATTCTACATAGTTCTGTCACGACGATCTACAATGATTTACGCCATAAAATTTTTACTCACAAAGTTTCCATGTGCCATGAAAACTGAGGGACTTCAAAATTCTGCAAACCTCAAACTTTCCGAATAAATCTACTACCAAGGTTCTCTTGGACAACTGAACTCGTGTTATCAGTGAAATTTTACAAGTCACGAGTTATAAGTTAGTACACCTAATAAATTCTCTTGCATGGTAATAACAAGTTTGATAATAAAGCAAGTAAAGTTCTTCAAGTAGATATTACAAATTACAAAATATTTGATTGTCTTGTCCGACGTAAAATTAAATCATGACATATGAAATGTCTAATTTTGTAATATTAATTTTCTGAATCTGTAATTTATTATTATATACTTACATATGTGTATAATGAAATAAATAAAGGTAGCAAATACACTAACATTCGGTGCAGTAGAACAATCATAAAATTAAACAAGAAGATTCCATGTAGAAAACAATATTTATTTCAATATACAATATTGTATACCTGATGTAATATATAGACTTCTGAGCGAATGTTTTAGTAATGCAAAAGAAAGAATGCTATCAAACATGCAACACAAACTAAAACCTTGGAATAAATAATAGAAAAAATTGTTTTAAAAAAAGCAATAACAAGGATGTTATATAAACAATATTTGTCAGTGGAAATGTGCTTTAAAAAATAAAGATGCAATACAATATCAAATCTTAGAACATCTAATAAACCAAAAAGGATCTCAAGAACGAATAAAACAGTATATCTAAATTATAATGAACTACAAACCAGCCAATTTATAATATTTTATTTTTTTTTTTTATTTGGATGAATTTTACAATCAATTCTCATTGAGGATTATAAGTAAATAACTTACAATATAATAACTAAATATTCATAATGAACAAACTTAAACTTAGTAACGTAATAATAAATAATACTAAATAGTAATAAGCGGTGTTTCAATTTAATTAGCATTTAAACAGTACTATCAAGAGCAAATGTGCAAAGGATCCATATTAATGGAAAAGAAATATCAGCCGCGTTACATTTAAAATGTCGTCCAGTTCAGTTTGGCGGAATTTTCTCAACGGAAGGGACGGGTTATCGAGTGAGACGATCTCGCGGAAAATAAATCTCAGTCTGATCTCAGTTGGCCGCAGATCCTTTTTCCGGCGGCGGGTACACCGCTTCCAGGGACCATCGTCCGAGAGCTTCCTTCGTTGATTAAAAACCGCGATACAAATCGTCTGTACACGACGAACGTGGGTGTCAGCTTATTCTCACCGACATCACCGTCTTTCAGGGATCTCTCAACGTTATATGAATGCTACAAGCAATCGAGTGCTCAGGAGGAATTATTTCTTTCGAAGAATTATTCTATACGCGATTGTGACGCATTCAGAAATAAAAGGACGAAGAACTAGCTAGAGGAGAGCTAAAAGAAGAATCGAATGAATTAGAAATTCAGTGCGAGTTTTGGTGAATTTTTAATTAAGCTTTCTTCTTGCATTAATATCTTACAATTCTTAAAATTTTGATTTTTCCTCTTTGCGAAATCAAAGTAATTTATCGGAGGGAAGAATTAGGTCTTTAAAAAAAAAAAAAAATATCATTTATTCTTCAGAATATTATATGAACCATGAGAACTCTATTTTTCACTGCAGGGATCAGGGAAGTCGTGGAAATGAAACTTTAAAAAACATGTTTGCAGCCAATTACTCTGTTTAGCCAGACTTTCAGCTCCTTTGGCTCACGTAATTAACTAAAAAATCACAAGGAAGCTTGAACGAATTAAGGGGATCCAATTTTCCGATATTTTGAGGCGGCAGGAAATTAGTCTCGAAGGAGGAAGGAAAGTTAATTTCTTCTCTTGCTTGTAGGAGAAAAAACCCACGGCGTAGAATTAACTAAAAGTACTAAATTAATATTGACTTTCTTCCTCGAACGGAAAAAAGAAAAGGAATTATGCCAGAACAGGATATAACATTTTTTTAATTCGAATCTCCATAAAACCATTTACGGTTCATTAATTACATTTAAGCTACTTATACTTTTTTTCTATGATAAATATTAGCAAAACGCACTATGAACATTTTCATATGTATAGTAGCTAAAGATGTCTGAAATTGTAAGAAGCCATTATCCTATAAGAGTTATATCACATTCGAATAAATGTAATTCGCGTTTCATTCTCTTTTTTAACGTAAAACCGGGATATGGGTTTAAAAGAGATACTTTATCGAAGAAGAACCGACAGAAGAAGAGAAACGAATTATAAAGACGTAACTGAAACGATTCAATTATTTCTATCGGTATAGTTAACAGCTTAAAGGTCTTCGTAAGTCGGATTAAATTTTCACGGCTTTCGGATCGCCACGAGTCAGTTCCATCGAACAGAGAATAAAACGATTAAAGTTTCGCTCGTTTAATTGTATCTCGAGGATTCCAAGAACTTTCCACGTGCTTCCATCATAATCAATCTTCGATATCCTTTTCTTTTCTTAAAAAAAAAGAACAAAAATATATGCTGGTAATAACAGTAATAATAGTAGTATCAGTTACTATTCTTCATAAAATAATATTCACATCAATATTATACCTATATCTACACACACACACACACATAAAATTCAAGCTTCCAATATTTTCACTGCTCCTGGTTTTCGAAAAAACGGAAAAATTCTGAGAGATTTATTGACGTCTCTCATATTAGGTTGTCCGAAAAGTGTCTTTCTTTTACAGACACGTCTTTTACAACGACGCAACTTTATACAAACATGAAACCTAATCTGTCGAACATTGTAATCTTTATCTTGATAGAACAAAATGGATCATACGTAATTCGATAAAATAATATAAAACGGAAAATATTGTGCTTCCATTATTTCCTTATAAAACGAAAGAAACTTTTCGGACGATAAAGATAAGGATTTTTTTCGAAGAATTCAAAGTTGAAACTCCGCTTGATTTATTATTGACACTGATTGAATGAACTATTGAACATGTTTATTCGAAACCTTCGATAATCATGCATAATTTTCTTTAACACGATAGTTTTAAGTAAAGTAACATTTTATTTTTGCAAGTTGAATTCTATCGCATTTTTCACACGTTCAGTATTTTAAATCAAATATTCATTATTCAGTTATTCGTCCATCATCCTGTTTCCAATACTTTTCGATAAAAACCAATAATACCTAACAAATTACAGAAAGAGAAAGAAACAGAAGAGAGAAACGATACGTAATAATTGACTAATCTAATTTCAGTTTTTCTGCGGTCTCGTTTAAACTTGTGGCGGAAAGTGATCGCGGCTCGATTTGCATATTTCATCCGGTAACCTGCGAGGCTAATAGAATAATTCTGCCGACGAATCTTTCATCCAACGTTTAAAGAGTTTTTTCTCGCGAAGAAGCGTTATTCTTCCGCGGAAGCATTTTAGCTTTCATGGGTAATTCCTTCCTTTTTTCCTTCCTGCTTTTGTCTATTTCTCTTTTTAGTTTTTATAAGAGAATTCCACTCGGAGAAAACGGGATGGAGAGGACAGAAAGGAGGATTAATAAGGCGGTTTCAAGCGCTCGTGAATAATTTACTTAAAGTTAAGTCCTCTTGTCTACTGGCGTTTCGCGATTCTTTGTGCTTTACATTCCGTTCGAGAATCTTCAAGTTGTTTCACATTTCCATGCCAGGCGTAATGTAGAACAGTAATGACAACGGCAAAGAAATACTAATAAAGATAACGTTGGAAACAAGAACTACAAGTAATGTCACTTTGCAAATTACATGTAACGTTATAACAATATGTCATTATTTGTACAACGTACACTGACCAACGAAAGTATTTGAATTGTAGAAAATTTGTATATACATATCCTTTGTGTTTTATAATAAAACATCCTGATCAGCACTGTAACGAAACACGACTGTCGTTGCTATATTGGTAAACAATCTGAAAATATGTATAGAAATTACAAGATATTTACCGCGAATATATATTTAGTAAAATATTAATATTCAGCATGAATTATCATTTTTAGTTTATAATAGGAGATAAAAATGATGCCACTGAATATGTGTTGACGTTTCTTAGTATAACGAATAGCTGATTATTTAAATACTTGTGCGATCTCTGCTTATTCATCTTCTCTTTTGTTGTACAATGCAAAAACTAACACGTTCTAAAAATCTATTTATCATCCCTGTTGGTAAAAAATGCCAATATCTAAAATTCGATCAATTCTTTTAGCACTATCTATTTCATTCATCGCAACACTTTATCTTCTCTTTTTACTACGATGCAATTAATAACGCGCTAGCTCCAAAAAATTCTGTTATAGTGACACCAAAAGTATCGATATTCAAAATTCCATCTACCTCCACACCCTTTCGATCCATTGCTGTTTCCTTTCTGCACAACGCGGACACTAACACGCAAATCCTAAAGAATCGTCCCCCGAAGCTACCAGTAGTCAAAATTCCATCAATTCCTTCAAAACCACCTGTCCTCTCACTCGCCACTCGCACATAAAAACATCAATTAACAACGAATTCGACCCGATCCTGCGAATCCCGTGCAAACAAAAAGAGTCTTTCCAAAGAGGTTTACCCCTCGAGCGATCGATTCCTCATTCGTGGACAAGGACTCGAAATGACTCTCCGACACGTAGCTACCGATATCGGTTCGATCGGGCACCATCGATTACGGAGCTTTAATTAAAGTCCCCGGCACGACAATGACGAAGAAATTGGACGTGACGCAGGGGGATATCCGTGGAACGATGAGCGATCACACGAGCCTGCGGAGAAACGAACCGAGAACGAAACGAACGGAACGGGTTTACCATTCGGTGTTGTGGAACATGGTGGTTGACCGGGACGCACTGTCTACTCCTTCGAGCCCTTCGGCCACTATGACAGCTGACTTTGAAAAGTTGCACCCGTCCGACAGGCCTGTCATCTGGACGACTTGTTACGAGCCGCGTGGCTAACTGACGGAGACAAAAATACGCTTCTACACGCCGGCTACCATGTTCGTTTACGCGCCACCGTGACCGAGTTCCTCCTCTTACCCCCTCCCGCGTACATGCCACAGAATAAATTATCGCCTCCGAATGATTTGCATAAGTCGATAAAATCGCTGCTTGTCGAATTCGAACGACCCCGTCTCTGCTCGTTATCGCGCTCGCGACGCGTATCGCCGCGCTACAAAATGTTCGACAGATGTTCTACGCGTGGAAGCTTGATTTCTCGCGTGTCTTGCCATCTAGTGGAACTGCAAGAGAAAAGACTGCTCCCCTGTCCTTTCTTTGTTTCTTTATTCGCTGTTGAAACGTCGAAAACAAATAATTTTAAGATTTTGAAGGTTCGTAGCGTGAACATGATTTAATTGTCATTTAGTGAGTTTTAGATTCCCTAGAGGAAGCACAAACAAGTCGAAGAAAAACCACATAGAAGCATATAGTACTCGTGAAAACGAGCAAAAACTTGTTAATAAACATGGGTTTGAAAACCAGTAGTTTGTAAGTTACGAGGTGTTTTTGCCAGGGAGGCATTACCTTTACAGCATACACCTATGTTCAATATGTCCACCATTTATGTCAAGACACACTTCGACACGTTTCCTCATAGAAGCACGCACACGTTGAAAGATCCCCGGTATTTCTCTTATCTCTTGGCAGCAGTTTTCCTTTCGCTGCATCAGCTGAATCTACGAAGCAACTGTTTACTATACTAGTTTACTAGTGCACTATACGTTAAACGCTATATGTACTTTTATCCACTAAACGTGTCGTAACTCCAAAACTGATGGTTTTTCGGATCATGTTTATTATAAGATTTTTTGCAGGTTTACACGTTTCTAAAGCTTGCTGCCAACCTTTTTGTATACCCTGTATATTAGATTGGTATACCCTGTATATTAGATTGGTATACCCTGTATATTAGATATGAAAGAAGATCAATCTTATCTGCCAAATATTATAATAATTTCAAATTTCTTGTATCTACTTAAATGCATAAAAATTCGCAATCCAGGCCATTCTTTTTTATTTTTCATATTTATCGCAAATATCAAGCTACTCGTGCAAGGATCCATGATGCAACATTCGTCTTTTTTTTGATCTTGTGCCAGTGTAATCTTTTTATGGTGGTTGTTTAAAGTGTCCAAAGAAGACTCGTTACGTCGATGAAGTTTATTAACGGTGCGTACGGCAAGAGTAATTTGTTGCGTTGCGTGATTGAACTGGATGTTGCGTCCAACGGCGGGTTTTATTTTCTGAACATCGACGATATGTTTATATGGCGGAATCGATGTGACGTTATTCCGAGAGAGGATTAGCGGTTTTGGTGGACGTTTTGCTGGGCAATTGATTTCTCATGACGAAGTTTATCGGGCACGAGATCGCCGATATCGTTTGTGATAGATAGTCATGTTGTATTTACCTGATTGAGATTGAAATCTTTTGATAATAACAGTATTTCATATTTTTGAGACGGTAGTGTTTATGACAGTATTTAATATTCCTGATAATAGAATTGATAATAACGTTCATATACAATGTGATTATAGCAATTGAACAAACTTATAGCTGTGTTAGGTTGCTCTGTTTTATTAGGTTGTTCCCAATGAAGTTGAAAGATTATAGAGACATATTTTAGTTTATCATTTTGATATTGTGAAGCGAGTATATCGATATTCTCACAGAGTGTATTTCCCGTTTTAATGATCATACGGTATTTTCGTATAAATCGATTGTGTGAGATTTTGTACGAATAAAAGATATAAAGAAAAGTTTAGGAAAGTTCAATATTTTGTGACATATTCAATTTTTTTTCATTTTTTAAACTTCTTCCATGATTCTTAACACTTTTTATTATATCGTTTAGTTGCTATTGTAACGTCGCTAATTGATGATAATACTATAATGATTGATAAAATACTATAATGGTATAAATTAAATAGACAATTGAGCAGAAATAGTTTATGAATAAAAAGATATTTATAACGTCGTCGCTTCCTCAACTTTTCCATTTACAGACATAATCGATGTGACTTCTGAACGATTCAATTAACAAAGTTCACACGAGATTCACGTGGAAAGTATCGATTGCATCCGTCAGCTCATTCGATTTAGTTAATTATTTCACGAGTTTCGTCTCTTCTCGGTGAACCACGCATTAATGGCTGTCGATTGAAGCATTATCGAGACGATCCAAACGCTTGAATAATATAAGCAAGTCCGGGTCACGTAGCAACCGAACGTTGTCCTAATAACATGGTCGCCTGTAGAATCTGTCATTACTCGGAATTAACCGGATTATCCGGATAACGTCGATATCCAACCTATCCAGGTAACACCGATATGCATGCCTTAATGAAACGAGATGTTGCATTTACTTCAATATCTTAAGATGTCGATGATATGCATAAGAAATGCATACGATAAAATGTACCGTTAATTATCCTGCAATTAGTAGAATCGACCATACAGTTAAGAAAATAAATTTTCAATTCGGTATTTTTAGTTTCGATTTGAAACTAAAGGAAATATTATAATTTGGACCTTATTAATCTCTTAATCTGTTAATTAAATCGTCAGGTTCCTTGTTTAACAAACAATTATTATCTTCAATTAATTAATTCTAATTTTAATTTTAATTAATTATTTCTAATTTTTAATTAATTCTACTTTTCGTAAATTTTTCAGTCCTCTTTATCTAGATAGGTGATCATTATACAACTTTTCAAAAGACAACCGACTAATTTACCATTTTATTTATTAAAGCAAGTGACATCAAGGGAGATAAGTCGTAAAACTTATTCACAACATTTTATGGTATCCATTTTTCTGTATTTTTAAATTACAAAGTTGGTCGACGTGTCACTTGAGTCTCGTTCGAAATAAATGATATCGTATTCATTACGAGATTATTTTGTAAAAATTTGACAGGATTCTAACAACTTCGAAGCTGTTTTTTTTTTTAGCCTAAAAAAAAGACCCGCAAAATCGAGTTATTATACGTAAATACCAATTGGACAAATATCTTTAGGATAAACGTAAATTGTAGAGATTTTACAGTAGATATGAACGTTTGTCTCGCCACTATTATTTACACGATGCTGGCCACTAGCTGACACCTGGATATCTCGATGATCGTGCCTCTGATTCCTGGATGACACGTCCACCTAGGACCTGATAAGCGGTCACAGTGTAACAGCGCACTATATATCACTCGTAATAAAGCGAGAAGTCTGGCCGAATGAATTAACGACTATATCATAGGACAGTTTCAATCAAAAACAAAAGCTTACGAGCGAATTACTTGGCGATGATTTATTTTTTCTTGAGAAAAGCAAACTTCAACGACGCGAATGATTTAGAAAATACGATAAATTTTCCAGACTAAGAATTATCCAACATTGTGAATATTTTAGATAACAGTGTCAGGAAAATATGCGAAAATACAATATTATATTTCACAGAAAAATTAAATATTATCGTGTAATGTATCTGGATTTATCGCGGTTTTCAAAGCAGAATATAGAAAATTCTCGTAGCAGTCAACGTGTTGACCAAATCCTCGCCACCCTTTGAGAAGGAAACTTCTATCGTATCCCACAGTTATACCTCTTAATACTCATAAACCATAAAGTAAACTCTTGCCCGTTTAAAACGTGAAACTTTCCAATGTATATGCGAATCGAAAATCCCTGGACGTCACGAAGGGATGAATTAGATGAATTCATTCCGACTGTTTCCACTCATAGCAGCACGAGTGGCCGCTGGCCTCGAAATCTCAGCGCGATATTACGGTGCCGCTGGTTGGCTCGCGCCTCGAGCTGTGGCCCGTTCTCAACGGATTTAAGCGTTATCCAGCTGTAGTTCCGAAGTAAACGCGCGTGACTTTAATCGAGCATAAAGTTGAAACGGAGCATAAACTCGCCCCAACAGCGGCGGGTCGATACCAACCCGTATATGACGGTGTTCGCCGACGTTTCGCGCTTTTAAGTTATTTCAGTCACGATCCCTTCACCACCTCCACCCACACCTTATGAATTATCGTTATTATCCTTCGAGCGTTTCTGTTCAAGAATTCTACAATGAAAGCGGTGTTCTGTGATCGACGGTCCTCCAGAGCTTTCTGTTATACCAACCCTCGTTTGTCAGCATTCAACGTTCCACTGCCATTTTTTAAGGATTTTGTGAGTTTCTCTGATCGAACAATGAATTTTATATCGAATCGGTGGCGTTACAGCGAACCCAACGTATTTTACTCTTTTAGAAGTTTGTTGGAATATTTCGTAGGTCCTTGCAGTTGAATTGATTGAAGAGAAATGTTGAATTGGTTGGTTAAAAGTCTGGAGGAAATAAAAGTCGTGTCTTTTTACTATTCATATATTAGGTTGTCCGAAAAGTGTCTTTCTTTCGCAAACGTGTTTTTTTATAACCAAGTCTGTGAAATGTCGCGGTGTTTATCTCAACAGAACAAAATGGATCGTACGTAATTCGACAAAATAATATAAAACAAAAAATGTTGTGCGTCTATTATTTCCTCATAAAACGAAAGAAACTTTCCGGACAACCTAATGTTAGTTGTAGTTATTTTAATTTAACTTCAATAATGGGAATAATCTTAGGAAAGTTAAATAATAATTCTTACTTCCCATAGAAAACGTCGAGTTTGTAATTACTGCGATTCTACCTAATCTATTTAGATTCTTTATCCACTATCTTCTAATGAACTTACTGTTCCACATTATTAGTTAATACATTTATCATTTCATTTACAGGTCATTATCCAAACAATCGTACTAATTGGACAGTTAGTCAAAGTTACATCTTCTGAATACCATTGTCATTAAGAGGTTTAATTTGTTAACTGTGAAAGCATACCTGTTAGCTTAATTCATCAACTGACGCGGCGTCTTCTTCCTTTATTTACTGACGCTCTCGGCTACTAGTCATTAGTCAGGGAGCTGCATGTTTAACTTGCATTCTATTCATCCTAGATTGTTACGTGCATTGTTCTTACTAGGCACGTCTATTAGCTTCATATTATTTTAGCTTCATATTTCTTCTTTCTATAGGAAAAAATGTATAATTCTTAGCCCTTCAGTTGTTTCACTTTATTTATTTTATATGCGTATCTTATACAGTTGGCTGTCAAAATTTCAATTTAAAAATCATTATAAGAAATAGTCAAAAACTAATACACATAAAAATTGTTTATAGTTTATTATTATACAGTAAATACTTAACTTTGTAAATATGTATAAGTGTACTTTGTATATTTCATATATTTTTCTGTACTATGTACAATCTATGCATTTTTCATCTACCAAATCTCCCGTAAATGCATAAAAATCTGCTGTCTATTTATTACGCTATTTTATTATACTGTACGGGATGTAACGGTAAAATATAATTATTATTGATAGTTATCCTTCTCGAAATTAACTTCCAACAGTGTTATTAGCAGAGAGGTATTTCATTTTAATGAAATTGGTACAATTATCGCAAAGGGGTGTACTGTGCACACATCAAGATTCCGCGCACCAATGGCTGCTGAATGAAAAAAGTAAAAGAGATAGGTGGGAAACGCGTGTTTGCAGAACGTACTGGGTAGGGAATTACATGATCCCTTTGCTTTCGTTAAACCACGTTCTTACGATCGAATCGCTGTAATCGCGTGCTCGAATATAACGAAACGTGGTTTTCGACTGATCTCAAGGTAGTCCACGGGATCACGTACTAGACGATGGGTTTATTATAAGGAAGGAAAATCAAACACAACGGCGGCTGCGTAGGATCACGTCGATTTAATCTACGTTCTTGTTAATCCAAATCGATGTCCAAATAATCATGAACTCCAGGTGGAAATAATATAATCCTATTTATCTACTATTATTTATCTTCGAATATTCTTAACTCTTTGAACATTTGGTCTATATGTTGTACTAAAAATGAGGAACGTATCGGAATTTTTAGTTCGGTGTCATATGAACTTCGTATACTATATATACTTCATTTACTTCATATACTTTTGAAGTAAATTTTATAGTTTATGGTAATAAAAGGATTTCGATATTACAGACAACCAGACGTAAAATCTATATTCTTCTGACGCGTTTTTATTTCTCAAAATTTAAGGGTAGGAAGATTTTAAAGATCTCATCGCGTCGTGTTAAATACTTTGAAACGAATTTAGCTACTTATCTACAAACGTCATGTTAGAATATTGTAAAAAAGACACGTTGCAACGTGACGAAGAGACACATTAAATACTTTAAAACGAATGTACCTACTTATTTATAATATATTCGTTGCTATAGATATATATGTCTAATATAAAAATATATATCTAATATAAACGTTGTTATGAACATATATATCTACGTTTGATGGGAAGACACTTATACATACGTATATGGAATATAGAAAAGCCACCAATTATAAGCGAACTAATTGTATGCAAAAAGAAATTCATAATGATAATAAAGTTATGTATTCTTCGATTTAAACTGTATCATATGGCGAGTAGTTATTTTAAATTAGGAAAGAAGAGATTAAAGTATGCGCACGTATAATACATGATTGTTATTGATTATTTTAATAAACGTTCGAGGAAGATTAAAATTAACTCTTAATTAACACGTTAACTTATGTTAGCTTATAATTGAAGCTTATGTAGTTCGTATCTCATATATGTAATACAATAAAATTCATTAATTTCTTCCCTAGGTAAAGCACGGGATATAAATTGAAATGAAGTATTCTAAAATTATCATCATCTGAAATGCAGCAATATCAATAGTAATTTAAAATTCCCATCATATCAATCATTTGTAAGGTTATAAAATAAGATTGTGGCAAATAAAACAGACTCGATATTCCGTACATAATTTGAATTTTCAGACGGCGAGAGAAAGTTAGGTAAAAATAACTCGTCGAGGAAATTTGCTAGACACCTTGCTTTCGAATGTTCTGAAGTCCTCCATCCCTGGTGGAGATGGGGCCGGAAGTCAGTCACGCCGTTATCGTAGTCGCGTAACTCTTCAAACTCTTCCCCGGTCGGTCTCGATCGCGGAAACTTCCCGTTCGGCAAGAGTGGCGAAACCGCGAGGAACAGTTTCTTCTTTCGCGAAACTTCTGATAAAACTCGCGTGTACCGTGGGGCACAGCAGAAATCCTGACGGAGAGCGATTTCTTATGCAAAAATGGAATGAAGAAGGTGCACCCGTTTTCCTCTGCGCCATTTTTTATTTTTCTTTTAAATTTAGAATTTTTCGCTCAACGATGTAGACTTCGTATGTCCTATTTGAATATCAGAACCAGACGGCAAGTTTTCCCAAACTTCTGACACTTTTCGTTTCTTAAAAATGAAATTTCTCGTGGAAAAATATTATACCGCTCTTTCCATTGGCTTCCCTCTTCCAGAATTATATTGTCGTGTTTTTATTTTATAAAAATGTTATCTTTGTATATTTCGTTAAGCATTTGACAAGGAAGAAGAAGTCTTTAATCTGCAGTTTCTTTAAAACAAAGTCTAACGCACAAAAGTTCCATTGTACTTGTCTTTTATATTCAATATTATCTTCTCGCAAAATAGTTTGTATTCCTAAAGTAATTACACCAATTCTCGCCAATTCCCATCACACCCTGTACATTTAGCTTAAACTCATAAGAAACGACGATCGGTCGAGCTGAACGTTTTCACTCCAACCCCGGTTGGCTCCAGTTCATGGTGTTCCATTAGTTTCTACGTCGGTCGGGAAGTTCTGGAGCTCGCCGTTTATAAATAAGAAGCCCGTCGACCGTCTTTCGCGAATCGCACGTGGCTCGTTCCTCTCGTCGAACAACCGGCTCGTTGAACTCCTGAGAGGGCGGCACTCGAACCTCCGAGAGGTCGATCACCGTCGATTATCGTGCCATGAATCTGGCTACACGCGAAATCCACTCGGTGTCCCGGGAATAGCGGATCATCATCGTTCGCAAAGGAAACGATTCATCGTGATTTCTCTGACCCTCGATTCGCTACTTCCGTTCTCGAGCTACGACACCGAAACACTGATCGTGATTCATGCATCGCGAGGCAACTCTTTCTAACGCTGACACCTGTTGTATATGCTTTGATATTGTTGAGAATTGTATTTTTTTCTTATTAAAAATATATTTGTACCTGCATAGAATAATATTTTTAAATATTTTAAAATATAGATACCATGTCTGTACCATTTATTTATATCACAGATACATTAAAAATTCTATCATGTCATCATTAACCTTTTCAAACTCTATAAATGTCTGTATAAGTCTTAAGCGAAATCCATCCTACTACCTTATGAATAAATCATATAAAATCTAAATTACTTTTTGATAATACTATAATACTTCAAATTCTGTTTTTCTTTCATTTTCTTCTTTCAAGTTTCAAATTTAATAATCTAAATAATCAAACTTCACGTTAACGCAAGATTGGCTATAAATGATCAACCGTCCAGGCAGCCTTTCTGCTAAACGTTCACGGAAATACGAGACATTCGTCGTAAAGGAGTCGCACGAAATCTCGCATTGCGGACTTACCCGGCTAACCAAATGGACAGATACTGCGAAAACGACGTCCAGAAGTCGAGGCGATTACACGACGGATTCAATCGCCAGACGATCCCGGGGATCGCAATAACGATTACGCCGACGTTGACAATTATTTATCACGGCACGGTGAAACGTCTCGCGTCGGTCTCTGCAAATGACTAGAACAGACGCAATTTCAGCGTTCCTCTTGGCCGTTTGCCTCGTCGTGTGTGTGTCTCGTGGCCGTCATTAATTAAAGCTTCAAAGTCGTCGTCTGCGCCAGCCACCCTCGCCACCCCGGATGCCGTGGATACCCGAAAGATCAAGAAACAGAGGCCGAAGGCTGGACGTTATTAACGTGACATAATGCTATAACCGTGGAACCTTCTTCTTCGTTCCTGCCCCCACAATCACTAGCACCAGTAGCGATGGAATCAAGTTGTAATATATATTTGTAACTTTGAATCAAATCTAACATCTAAAGTTCAGGTCACAGCATTAGAATATTACTCGTAACTAGACTGCAGATTTTTATGCAAATTCAGATTTTTGAGAATGTAATTTAAAGTAGTATCTCGATAGAAAATTGTACCTTATACCTCTATTAATATATATCCACCTCTACCTCTATTAAGTATCATATTATATTAGACTATCCGAAAAATTCCTTTTGTTTCATAAAGTGATAATAGATGAACGACAATTTCTGTTTTATATTATTTTATTGAATTAGGTATGATCCATTTCGTTCTATTTCTATTATTACATTCATAATTCAATAAACTAATATAAAACAAAAAACATTGTGCGTCTATTATTTCCTTATAAAACGAAAGAAACATTTCGGACAACCTAATAAACAATTTAATAGAAAGTACTATACTTCGGATATCTACACAGTTTTACACTTTCAAATTTCTCATAAATACATCAAAATCCGCAGTCTACTATGGCATACAATGGTCCATTCATTGTGTTTGCGAAGAATTCGATCTTCAGCTTCAGATTCCGAGCCCCAAAATGAGTGAGTAATGTAACTTTCGAAAATCTGCCCGCAAACTAACTCAATTATGCTCTTACAAGTATTTAGTGATTCAGTCTTAAGAGCCAGGAAAGTGCTATGTACCTTCAAAATTTTATTTTGTCGCTTTTACTACACCTATGTAAAAATAATATTTGATCTACGATATTTCGTACAAAATTACAATAGTGGATTTCGATGATAAAAAAGAGAGGCGAAGTTTCAAACCTATTCGACCAATATTCCATTTTACATTGCGGTTTTTCCTTTATTTCTCAATGTACTCTTAGAGGATTGGAATCTGCCTGAAAGTACTGCATTTTTCTTCCGAAATACTTATAGAGAACCAACCATCTGTTCGGAACTACTTGTGTCGTACTTGAGCCCATCACTAACCACCACCACGTCTCACCATAAAGAGAACGAAACATGAAAACGGAAAAGCCACGGCCACGGGTAGAAGTTATATTTAGGGACGACACCCTCGCCTCGACACGCGAAAAAGATACGCTCGGTTTTGCACGTGCTCCTCCGACTTCTCGGAAGATTGAATCGGTGGGTAGCTAACGAGGCCAAGGAGCGAACACATGGAGGTTTCTACCGGCTTTTGGTCTTTTTTGCGAGTTAATTGACTGACTATCGTATCGAGGATTGGATGCAGGTTTTTGGGTGCTGCGAGGGTCAAGTGGTTTTAATTGGGCGAGGTTATGTCGGTCTGGTTAGAGATTTTCGTTCTTTCAGAGTGTAAAGATTCGGGAAAGTTGTCGAAAGTTTGTACCGGCGGACAGGAGAAAGTTTATAATTGATACTTGTGTATCAATCAGTATAAATAAAATTTGATTTAAATATTTCTTTTGTATTAAACACGTATTTATTATAAGGCATATAATTATATTACACATTCATTCGTTTCTCTTGTCAGTTGTAATTCACAGCGTAAAATTACAGCGTCTTACTCCTTAAACTTTCTTTTGTCCTTTGTTCGTTTATTCGTTTGCTCCTTTGTCCCTTTTGTTCAGCCTGTTGATTACTGTAGTACAGTAGAAATTTAATTATTATTAACTAAATTAATAGATGTACAAAAAGCATCACTCATTTGTTGAACAGAAAACAAGTATTTGCAGTTTAAATTGCAAGTATATTACCTCTGTCCATAAAAGATAGTAAACTAAAGACTTGTTAAATATAATACAGCAGATCTTCGGCTCTATTTTTCTAGATAAGTTTTAATTAACTGTGTTCTTTCGCTTGTTTCAGGTAAGTTGGAATATATACTCGTTGGAAGATGGAGTTTTCGATGCTATAGCGTTTCTGGATGTGGTAAGATTGGGATTGCAGGGCAGACAAATTTTATAAATAAACTAGGATATTCATATAAATTTATACAAACCGAAATATGTTTCAACTTGCACTTGGATTTTTAGATAAAAATCAGAAGATCGTATTGGGATATTGCTAGACAGAGATAGAAATATATAAAACTCTTGAAAATTTAGGTTCACTGATACTACTATAAATCTTACAGAAATTTATTAAAATAGTCGCGTCAACATTTACCAGATAACTATTTCAACTGTACACTAAATTACAATTCTTATAATAAAAGCTTAGAATTTATTAAAAGATCTTCTTTTCTGAAATATATAATCAGACTTCTATTCTCTACTATCTGTCTGGCTATCTATGAAATGTAACATTCCTTAATTGTGTAAATTATCGAACCAATAATTTCCCATTTATCAGCATAAACGTAGGAATTATTGAGTCACAGTAAATAATGTTTAACTAAAATAACGTCGTCATCGATCACGCGTTTCGCCTACGACCACGAGATTTCTGGACGAATTCGCTCGGGCAGCCGAGATCTTCTCCCCTAAACCTGATAATATCGACCAGAGTAGTTGATATTGTTTCAACGAGAGCCCAAGGGACGCGCTATTACCGGCTTGCTGCACCGTGATAATTTAATGTTTGGAACTGGGTCAATGCCGTTGAGACAGCCCGCTTTTGTGCCCCTCAGCATGGCTGATTTGCATTTTGAGGAAGACATCGTGCGAAGCCCCCCTTCCGTCAGGCTCGCTGCGTTGATTTGTTGCTTCGTTCCCAACCCACTTTATGGTCGACTGGTTACGCATCCGAGATTCAACTCTTTGGACACAATGAAAATATCACGAAGAATGAGAAATAATCCATTCGTAAAACGATTTACACTTTCTTATTATGTTTTATTGTTTGGTGTCTGGCCACAGAATAAGAAATTTAAGAATGGTTGGTATCTTTTATTTTGTGGTAAGAGGAATAGGATGTAATATAATGCAACTAGGAGAGGTAGGTTACGAAGTGTTGAGAATTTTGGATCTTAATAGCCGAAATAATGGTATAAGAATACTAAATTTACAATTAGAATTTATATTAGAATAGTTATATATTTACTTGATAAACGATTTCAAAAATATTCATCGACACTTGTACGCGTCTCAGCACACAGACGCCGCGCACACACATACTTCCACACACTGATATTCACATGCAAGTATTACTACTACACAGCTAACCTAGTCTAGCACATAAAATTATACATATCTCAATACGAAGTAATATTATAATGCAAATATTGGTTACATATATGTTGTATAACCACATAGTATAATTTATGTAACATAGCAACATAGGATAACATTACAATAATATAAGAGTGAAATGGAATATATCAAGCATACGCGATAATATCTAAAAAATATACGAAGGATCAGGTCAAGCATGCAGCATTTTTATTCAAAATGCAATAAAATTTCATTTATCACGCTTATACACGTTTACCACATATAAACCATAAAAATCAAGTCACGAAGATCTAACATATGAAATACGTAAATCTACCTACACTATTTGATGAAAAATAGCAGCGAATAGCTTACTATCTAATTGAGGGATCTACTTTGAACTATACAATTTCACACACTTGAATTTCGCATAAATTCACAGATATGCACGATCTAGTGATCACATCTATCAAAAACCCACACAAACACCATGAAAGTCGAGCGTCAAAGAGTTAACACACACGAAACAACGTACCCCATCTCCAAACCATTCCAGCCCCATCCCTTTGCTTTTCTTGCTAGCAGATTGAGGGCAAAATCATCGGGCATTAAGCCGGATCTGCATTGTCCAGCCGATGTCAAACACGCGAGAAGACTACCGGTCACGGATGGCCGGTAATACCCGGACGAGCGTTGTAAAAGCGAATTTTTCGACGCTTTGGGGCAATAGAATAGGGGTGGGCACGGGGGTTGGAAGGGACGATAAAGCTGAAAACGAGCGCGTTTTACCGGTCCAGAACGGCGGGCCGGATTTTATGGAATTATTACGGCTAATGGACTGCCCTCTGGCTCTGTTACAATTACCAAGCCTCGATGATAAAAAGGCCGGCCATGGATTCGCGAAAGGGACATCCGGACAGATCCGCGTGAAACATGCATGACGCGGCTCGATGCAAATGTAATTATCGCTGAGAGGATTGATATTTCGTCGGTAGCATTGAAAATCGCCCGTGGTGCTGTACCGGGGATTCGAGAGTTGGCCGACGGTTTTTCCGCGATCAAACCGAACCGGTGCTTGCGATATTCCATGTCCCGGATATTTTTCGGGATAAAGCGGAATGCCACGGTTGTTTGCCCAACCAAGTTTTGATCGTGTTGAAAGACAATCGATGGTTGATTGGGTTTTTTTTTCAAGTTAGAACGTTGAATTCGGGAAATTTTCGAGGTATTAATATTGCCAAGCCTTTTGGAATCGAATTTTTCTTCGGGTGTGAACAATTTCGGCTTAGTTATTATTGTTATATATATAGATTGTGTTGGAAGACACTCGGTGGTTGATCAACTTTTTTTTTAAGTTAGAGCATCGAATTCTAGGAATTTGCGTGAATTAATTACTAAGCCCTTCGAAATCGAATTCTTCTTGGGCCAGGAAAAGTTCTTGTTTTTGTTCGAGGAATTATTAGTAAGAGACAGACATTCCTTCCGGTGTTTCCCAAAAGTGAACTCATTAACTTCTCCTTTTATCAATTTCTCAGTTCTCGACTCAGTACGACCAAAAGTTCAAATCAAAAGGCTTTCGAAAAATAAATTAAGTAGAACATGAGTTTTCAACAAATACGTTTCATACATAATAGGATAAGTAAATTTTATTAGTAATTTACAGAGTAGATTACCAGACAAGTTTATGGAAGAGTTTAATAATATAAAACGCTAAAAAAATCTACTCCTTAGTATATAAAAAACAAGTTAGAAAATTTCAATATTATACACATAGTTGCATTATATATTACCAATTATCCCCAGACTTCACATTTACCACAAAATACACGCTCCAATTTCACCAAGAATTACCATCCCTCTTTATATACCACCCTATCAACGACTTAATTAGCCAGGATCTGCAACGCTAACTATCCCAGAATTTTTCCCTTCAATCGCCGTGCAATATAAACAGCTTCCAGTATCTTAATTACCGCGTCGCAACAGATTATCTTCTAATTGCTTTATCTTATCTGGAATTGCTCCGCGCAACACGGTACTCCATAAACCAGCTATGATAACAAACATGCCACGAACCACCTCATCTTTATTTTAAAAAAAGGAGAAAGGAAAAAATAAATATTTTTACCATCTTTCCCCCTGAAACCAGTCTCCATGGAGCAACGAGTTCCATAATTAACGAGAGATCCAAAAAGAATTCGTCTAAAAAAAGAATCCGAATGAAAGATAAAAGGGGCATAAAAATTGGCTGTAAACCGCCCCTCCTCTCTTGAATCATATCGTTTCGCAGCGGTGTTGCGGGAACAACAAGGTTTCGCGCCGTGTTCCGACACCGTTCTATGGGGTTCTCGGTCGATGGGGCATTAAACCGGCAATAATTACCCGCAGGCTCGCGGTACGCCGTCGTAATGTCTTTATGGTGCTTCCTCGCGGCCAATTAATATCAATCCGATATTGCGGGTTTATCGCGTGCAGCCTGCCACAGGGGTCATTAATCGACCTCGTTCTTAAACCATCGTTCCCTGCTGGATTCAAAAGTACGCTTGTCAAGCGAGCGAACTGTTTCTGATAGCTCACGCTCATTCGTGCAGCTACGGAATCTCGTTTCGTTCATCAGTGACACCGTTTTTGAATTAAACCGGTGAAGCGGGATTCGTGAAGATGTTTCGAAGAGTGGCGATTATTCTCCGAATGTTCTTGGAGTGGTAACAATATTATCGTGACGAAAATGTTTTATTTTTTTAAAATGTTGCGTTAAAGAGATTATGATTGAGAGAATATAAAATTTTATGTATTGGACAGTGGTAAACGCTCTTATGTAATGCAAGTGATACTTTGTAGAAAATTGTACACTATCTTTTTATTCTTAATTTTAAGATTGATAGCTTTTAATCTAATTCTGTTAATTATTTATATCATATTAAACATTTTTTTCTTGTTACATATCTACAATCTGTAAATTAAATTCTCAATTCATAATCCGTGTTCACTTGGCTCAAATACAGGAGATTTTAGTGAAATGAATTACTAGGATCTTCCTGCTATTCGTCTTATACGTAGGTGTGCTACAGTCTCACTATTTGCATCCTGCTGCGAAGAGGAAGGATTTAGAATTTGAAGTAAACAGAACAGGAGGTCTTTAACAAAACTAAACTTTGTGTTCTGAAAGATAGTAAACCTACTTACCATAGTTTATAGCACATTGCTACTTTATATAGCATATTCTATCTATATAATATTTAGTCTGTAGACGACAGGATTTTATTATATTCGAGCAACGCACATCTCACTTCACTATTCCATTGCAGAATTTAATTTTGTCATTCAGATTTATACTACTTGTATATTTTCTGTATTTTTATATATTCCAATATTTTTAGAATATAATTCTACGACAAACAGTCAACAGAAAAGATTGAAATCTCTCAAGAATAGTTAAAAGAATTAAATATACGCTTCACAGAGTTTAAAAGCATCACATCGCCTAATTTCATTTTCTCTTTGTACGGTAACTACAAACATCCAACAATCGATCAATTTCCGTCCATTTTTATTTTCTCTTCTGAACAGTTACAAACAAAGATTCTCTCGATAATGAGAAATATATCCCTTATATTGTCACTCTTTGGACATTCCACAAGTCACTTCCCGATAATACAAAAGAAAGGTCCAACGAGGATTGAAAAACTGTCTGACAACTTGGAGAAATAATCCAGGGGACGTGAAGAAATTCCGAAAGTCTTCGCAAACTTCCCAAAACTTCCCTGCCGCCAAGTTGCGAGTCGACTTCGCCGGCAAATTGCAACAAAGGAAATTAATTGAATTTTGATTAGACGTTACCTGTGAATCGGTTATAGAAGGAGCTGCAAAAAGCTCGAAGCGAACGAGAGCAGCGATTATTAGGCGTGGTAGCGGCCTCGGCTACTTAGAATAATTTTCATTAGAAGTTCGAGAAGAATTTCAAGGGAGGAAAAGGTTGTTGGAGGGTGGAATGGGGTGAAAAAGGGAAGAAAAGGGCCAGAGGGGTTGGGGAATCGAGGAGAAAAGGGGTTTGGCATGATTATGCCAAGGCAATATTGAATCGAGCACGAACACGCGAGGTCGGACGTATTAAGATTATGAATCCATTAGGCAGAAACTAGTAGATGAGGTCGAAACAGTTCTTGGTGGTATTGCTCTCTAATGGAACTCTATTTTTTATTGCCCCTATCCCTTGCTTCCGGTATAAAATTCTCTCTCTCTCTCTCTCTCTCTCTCTCTCTCTTCCTCTCTCTCTCTGAGCCACTTAACGGCGGCTGAAATAATTTTCAACTGGTAATCGTAAAGATCCTGGAACCATTAGAATCCTTGCGCGCAAGAAACACGGAAGAATAGAGCGAGACCTTTTAAATATCTGCTTGATATTTGCTTGATGATTAAATATATGTTTGGCTAGTCGACTTTAACTCCAATTTTAACTCCTTTTACTTAAAACTCTTGGATCTATATCTCTTTTGTAGAGAATTACATTATGTGTACCAGATAATGATATAGTGCACTTTATGGAACAACATAGTCAAATAAGATTTATCTTTTGCCCAGTGAAGATTGAATCTCTGTAAGAAAACTTTTTACTCAATAACTAAACTTGATAACTGAATTAACTTAAAAAGTAAAGCTGTTCGTAGTGTGGACAGATTAATAATACTTATAATATATAATACATTATATAATATTCTAAATATTATTGTGTTTCATTGAACAATAAGAAATTAATAATCATGATTATTTTATTGCCATCGTGTTGATAAAATGTCAGTTTAATACAAGTTTTATATTAATAATACTTGATATAAACGAAATTTGTTCGAACGAAGTTTGTATATATACAGAGATAAGTTGGAACCATCGAACAATACTCGCTCGTAAAGAAGGTTTTACCAGATGTAGGTTAGCTATGAATTAGATCTGAGTTAGGTAAGTCTTATTGATGGTTGCCAGCAACAGGAACAGGAGGAAACACGGAACTTTTATCCCCTGGTTTTCTTTATTCTCGCTTAGTGGCACGCCTTTTGATTGTCACGATAGCCTGCTTTATAGGGAATGGGAACTTATCACGTACGATTGACAGGCATGCGAATATATATGTAAAACAACAATGTCATAATTTAAAAGGGCATTGATATACACCAGAGATAAATCCTCAAACTTTCCTGCAAATATTTTCAATTTCTCTTATTGTACTTCTTAAAGGAATATTTTCTATTTCATGTTTTCAACTTGGTTATTTTTATATTTGAAAATATGTCGCAGCGATAGTATAAAACTTATATAGAATTATCGCTATGAATCCAACAATAAGAATCAAAAAATTTGAGTAGGTTTGGAGTTTGAGAAATAAAAATTAAATTAAATTGAAGTGTGTGTGTGTGAGTAAGCAAACGAAAGAAATTTTCATTCAAAGCAATAACATCTAACATTTGCATTCAGAAACAAGTGAAAATTAGAGTACATGTGCCAAAACAATAAACCGTAACACAAAATTTCCTCATTTGGGAAATACCATCATATAAATCCTCGAATAGTATCTCTATTACAGCCAGGAGTATACTAGCATAATCTCAACAATATTTTACAAAACGTTCGATCGCTTTCCACGCTGACACATCCACCCCATTAAAACCCCGTTTCAACTCATCAATTCCAGACTCCATTCATACTTTAATTACTACCTCGATACTATAACACTCACATACAAATACCCCGATTACTAACATACGGCAACGAAAATCGTCCAATTAAATCGCTACTGTAAAGATTCGTATTCCGTCTTGTTCCTTTTTTCCGCCCGACTTCTTCCACCAATTAAACCGAATTCTATCTCATTGAAGCACATATTCGAACCGACAAGTCTACGTAGTGTATCCCTTAAAACGACTTCATTGGTTCTTCGAACCGCATTCCCGATGGTTCGTGTAATTAAACGAACGAGTCGGATTTCAACCGCGATTTCGAAGAAAAAGCGAGGCTCTTTCAACGATCGACGACCGGCCTCAACGATATCAGCCGATGCTCGCGTTCGTTACACGGCGACGCTTTTATAATTACCAGCAGGGTGGTTGTGGAAGGGCGAAGGGGGCAATTAAAAGCGCGCGAGCTACTCACGATAAATGCCGGCCAATTAAGCTGCCGCATTATGTTAATTAAAACGTTGATATTTATTGAAGACGTTTCCACGCTCGTTGCCGCGGCCATCTCTCAAAGTAACAACGAAGTCTGCTACTCGCGCCTCTCCGTTTCGTATACGCCTTAATTGCCCGGTAAACAGGCAACGAAGAGAATATAATATATATTTTGCGTGGGTGTATTCCGATGAAACGGAAACTTTGGATGAATTGTTGAATAGTCGGAGAAGATTAAAAGCGTTGTTAGTCTTTTGGAAACACAGGAGAGGCTTGATTAGTAATTTGATTTAATTGGATGATTAGTTGTTCGTGCAATAGAACTATTCATAGTGATGATCCCCTAGTTATTTTAAATAGTACATATACGGCCAGTGACAAATATCTACATACATTCTTTAAATATAAAATATTATAGTAAAAACGTTGGCTCTAGAAATTTGGCTCTTAGATGCGGTTGAATTTTGTGCGGGCCTGTTTCTCTGTACGGCAAAGTTTGATGCGAATTACGCGTAAACGATACAGCACTGCAATATGTGATAATGCTGTTCTCTACGCAAGCACACTATAATGAAATTTTTGATAATTAAATTATCATTTTTCTTAAAGATATGGATGTATATACTTTACCTTTAATAATTTACTTTAATAATTAATAATACAATTGAGTGTGATATATTTTAAGGCACGGTACGACACATAGACCCAGGTCACAATTTTCACACTCATAGCGCGATAGTGTTTTTCAAATTGCACTTCGTTTTCCATTTTGACGCGACATTTTGAGGTTGAAGATTCTAAAAAATTATAAGGATACGGATCGACATGTTAAAAAGAATATCTAATAATGGTATATTTATTTGAACGAAAAGCAACAATTGATACCTGACACTGGCGTATCAAAAACGAAAACTACATATTTTGGCTGTATATTGTTAACAATGTTATAAAACGTTGCGAGGACAAGAAAAGTGTGAAGCAAGATAAATGAAAAGGATCGTTTGAAACGTTTCAACTCATCGTTGAAACGGTGAGCGAATAAGTCAGTAGAGTGAGCCACTATAGTGGCGCGTTGTAATATAAAATGACATCCGCGAAAGCCACTATAGTGGCACATCGTACCTAAGAGGTTAAAACATATATCGTTAGAATGTAACATAATACGTGACAAGGTACGTTTTTAATTTCTTTGATAAGTCAGATATGCAAAACTCAATAGGTGTACGTAGACTTTCGTGACTGACTTTAGATAATAATACTACATATATAGATAGCTAAATTCCTTTTTCCATTTCCGCCAAATCCCAATATTTTTAATTAAAACATAGTGCATTTCATAAATAAGCTATTCCATCATCATAATTATCTTTAGAAACCCATTTTTTTTCACTTTTCAAAATCACTGAATTTTTTAATTTATTCCAGCCTCTCATATTTTAAATTATACACCTATTCACGTACAACATTAATATGACCATGAATACAGCTCCAAACTCTCAAACGCAAAATAAAATGCGAAATTTAGTTTCGCGGAGATTCGTAGTCTCGATAATGATCGTTAACCATAAATAAACGTATTTATTCCGCCATTACATTATACGGTATGTTTTACGTAAAACACCCGGTACAATTATGCTTAATATAATATTCCATGCAGAATATCAATCCCAGCATCGCGGGTGCCCAGCGAACGATAAATAAAAGTCTCGCCGACATTTTCCATCGCTCTAAAAACGTCGAAAATCGTACGTTTGCACCGTACCCGTTGTGTTGCCAGCCACTCATAATGTATTACAAAACGCACGCGTTCGGTGACATTTCACGCGAGTACATGTACACTGTCGTCCATAAGTATCTAGACACCTCTTCTAAATTATTACGAATATATAAAAAATATTTTTTTTTATTTAAACTTACTCAAACCTCTTGGATACAATTGTCTAAATCTGAAGACTACGTTCTTCAAAAGATTGTTCTTTTTTTTTAAAAAAAAGACGTTCTAAAGATCTTATATCACGTTCAGTGAGGAGAAGTTTTATATTGAACGGATATATTTTACATGTTCTTGATTAAGTTTCAATCAGTGTAAGTCCCTGATCATTCTATAATAAGATCCTACAATTCAAAGTTACAGTCAAATTTCGGGCTTTTAGGTAAACATGAAATTTGGGTGATGCAGGCATATTCCTTACCTCAGTTGAAAAGCAGAGTATTTGATTCTGGCTATAACAAGAGGCGAAGAAATTGCAGTAGAGGAATGTTCTTCTATCGTAACTTGGAAAATACAGCTGCGAATAAAAAATGAGTTTATAAAATGAGAAGTATAAAAAGACACTAGGACAGAAAGAGGGAAGATGAATTTATATTTCATAGGAACAATGAATAAATGTAATACTCGTGTATATCACAGAATGGATGACTGTTACCAATATGAGGACTAATTTTTAGTCCAAAAGTTACGAAAATTCATAACGTAACAATTTTTAAACTTTCTCGTACCGCCATTGTATAACAAAAACATTAATCTTTTGATAGAATTACACCAGGTATCCAAATACTTATGGATGGTAGTGTATTACTCGTCTGGACGCGATTTCCGTTATCTGGGCCGCGTGATCTGCCCCGTGGTCCCAGGCAAAAACGGCCGAATAATAAAGCGAATTCACCGGGAGCGACGTTATCGCCGCGTTTTTCCTCTCCTTTTGTCGTCTCTCTTTCTGTTCCACTTGATGCCGCGGTTCCACAGTCCGAGTTACAATGAAATGCAAATTCGAGGTAGGAGGATTCTGCCTAGCGGTGGGTAAGGACGCCGTTTAATGGACCAACCGGATATTTTCCCGGCTCGTCGCCGATAATCCCGCCGTTTTATGCGCGAACGTGTCGTTTTGATACTTGATGGGATTAAACGCGGAAGTTTCTCGAGATTTCCTCTCTCTCCCACCCTCTCTCTCTCATTCTCTCTCTCTCTCTTTTCTCTATCTATCTCCTTTCATTTGCTGCTTCATTTGGACGGATGACACAGTTACCAAAGTTTGTCAGGAGCTTCTCGTTTGCGCTTAACACCAAGTGGAAGACACTTCCTCGAGACTTGGTCGAGGAGGATCCTATTGTTACTAGTTGCCGCGTCCGGATCGATTAGAATGATAAATCTAGCTTTCGTGGGGTTGAGAGCGTGTTTCAGATGTTTCCTGCTTTGGTTTCTTTGATTTAGTTGGTTTTGCTTTTTATTGTGTAATTTATGGCCTGTGTGACTTTTTAAATTTCTTAAAATTTACTAAATATTACAGCTGCGATATTACTGTTCATAACTATTGGTTTCCAGCATATTAGACGAATTACTGCGATCATTGAGCTTTTTAAATATCCGTTTGTTAAGGAACATCGTTTCACTTAAAAAAATTGAAGAAAACCATAAAAATATCGAAGCCGTATTTTTATTTAACACTTTACTTTAGAGCATATCGTTATTGCTATATAAATATTTATCAAAAATTACTATACGAATAATATGAATATATAATATGTGATACACCCTAAGAAAAGTTACAACAGAAGCCAATAAAATATTAAACAGTAACTATAACTTACGCAAAACTAAAAATTCAAACATCAAAACGAGTAGACCCATAGCTAGGAGCCTGCAGCTCGTATCGATTCACACCCACAACAGGGTTGGCCCGACGAACGGTCGCATAATTTATCAATGACGGCGTTATCAGGACGAAAGTGAGCCGCGGGCTTTCCCAGTTTGCGTATCGCGTTCACCTGAAGCGTCGCGTTGCCAAAACGGGCCGGTGTTCGCCGCAACAACACCTGACAGAACTATAGAACGGACGCGAAAACCGCTCCGCTTTTGCAGCAGATAGCGCCGATTCAATGGCTCCGATACACCGTGAATATCTTTGGGCGAAGGCCGCCACCCCTGAAACTTCGCCGAAAAACCGACGCTCTATCGGTTACTGTCGCTGATAATCGATGGAGTCTTTGGTGAATTGTTGGTTGGAGATGAGCTTGCCTTGGCCAACGACGGCGATATGGGATGAAAAGTGGCGTGAAATGTTTAATGAGCAATGTGAAGCTTTGCAAACGTGAAACAGATGCAAAGTAGGATGTGAAGTTTCTCTTCGCAGTATTGGAATTTCTTTTTTATTATTATTATTTAATTTGTACTTTACAATCTGTCCAGCTGGACATTTGGTAAATTTTTCTAACTTAATTGCTAAATAACATGTGGATGGCTACCCCCAGCGGGATACCATCTTCGAGTTTGACTATTTTATTTCTTTAATGAGATTAGTGGGGTGTTTTCCTTTTAGTCTTCTTTCTATGAAAGTTCTGCTCGCTTCAGTAGCCAGCTGGTTTGGATGTGTTGCCGTTCTTTTCTTGTATTTTTTTGCGTGCCTGCCGATTTCTTCTTTGACCGTTAACTGTTGTTCTTGCATCTTCGATTGTAGCGACTCTATTTATGTGGCTCATTGCTGCTGTCCCCCATAACGGTACTCCGTACGTCCAGATTGGTTTTATTATCGTTTTGTAGATTTTTAGTTTATTTTCTATGCTGAGTTTAGATTTTCGACTAGTTAGTCAGTACATCTGTCTTCTTTTTATCCGTATTTTGTCTATAATTGATTTAGTATGTTGTTTCTATATAAGTTGTGTGTCTAAGTGGAATCCTAGGTATTTAACTTGCCTTGTGTTATGTGCATGCCATTCAATTGGACACTTGGTAGTTTCCATTTTCTTAGTGTAAATGTAATATGGTTGCATTTACTGGGGTTTGCTTTTATTTGTTTATCTTGTAGCCACTTTTTTATTTTTGTGGTATGCTCTTGTAGTAATGTGACTGCTGTTTCTGGGTCAGTGTGCCTGACTAGTACAGCCGTGTCGTCTACGAATGTCAATATTTTGCTGTTGGTAGTTGTTAGTATGTCGGCCATGTATAGTGTGTATAATATTGGACGCTTCTCTGCGGTACCCCTGCCTTGATGTCTTTTACTTCAGAATATACATCCTTTATTTTTACTACAAAGATTCTGTTGCTTAGGTATGATTTGAGTAAGTGATGGATTTGTTATGGGAAGTGTTTTTCGATTGTTTGTAAGAAGCTTTCATGGTTTATTTCGTGTTGGAATTTGATGAAATTTCTTAACGGTAATCAGAAGTTTGATATTTTAGCCTATATCTTTATAGAATTTCCCATTTATAAAACAGTGGTGTAACCTACTGATCGTTGCATGATTCTATCGTTCGAATATTTGAAATGTGAAGAACACTTGTACGTAGATTTGATAAATTTGTTAAAGGCAATTGGAAGTTTGGTATTTTAGCTGGGATTTCTATATAATCTAGATTCTGTACATCGAATAATGGTAATTATTATTTGATATTAACGATTTGAATATTAACGTTTGAATATCTTTTGATTTTCAGTTTCCATTTCGAAATATTAAATTGAATATTCGTGAAACCTATATACGTGAGTTCGTCATTCTGATCTGTGTATTCTGTAAAATTACCTAAACCATGACTTATTCTACGTTTCTGACAGGACGTTCTTAACTACTCTTATAACTGCCGACGTTTCCCACAGTAAGAGATTTATATTTCCAAAGTTAGTTCGTGTTAAGAACCTACTGTATCTAGTGTTATGAATAAAATTACAAGCACCCTGCCCAACATTATGCATTACAATGACAAAATAGAGTCCTAGAATCTTCGCAAGAATTATATTAGATTGTCCGAAAAGTTTCTTTCGTTTCATAAGGTGATAATAAATGAACAACAATTTCTGTTTTATATTACTTTAATGAATTAGGTATGATTCATTTCGTTCTATTTCTATTATTATATTCGTGCATAATTCAGTAAATTAATATAAAACAAAAAACATTGTGCGTCTATTATTTCCTTATAAAACGGAAGAAACATTTCAGACAACCTAATATTTCCTATACTTACCATTTTAACGCAGAAGTTCCATTATTAACGGAATAAAATCTTCTTGTATCTATTTGTTTTGCGCAAATAAATCAAGCAATCATATAAATACCAAATTTCTAGGATCAGAAATACAACAGATGCAATATTTCTCCAGAAATCTATAAAAATTGTCAACAATTGAAAATCTCGCTGGAGATAAACGCGAACGGAATTCACTGTAAAGCAATTGCATTACAGCAAGCACCGTCACGTTATCGCGACAAAATGGCGCAAAGACGAAGACACCTGAGTACTTAAGTCGTTCGCCGTAAAATAGAGTCCACCTCGACGGCGTGAAACGTATATTTCCACACAGGCTGCGTTCTAAGGTAGCGGCAGCAGTTCCTCGTTATCGTCCCTTCGAAATAAAGCCTCATAAATTAACGATACGCTCGAATAAAAGTCTCTGAAGCTGCGTGAGGCATAATTTTTCCCGGAAAAGAAAAACGAAGGAAAAAGCGAGCAGAGGAAACGAAACGGAAGAAAAATAGGAGAAATGGAGGAAAACAGATTGCAAGTTGCTTTAACCACGGGGCACGCGGGCATCGTTAGCTGGCAATAAACTTGCATAATGTGAAAAATATTTGTCTAAAGTATCTGACGGCGAAATGGAGGGCTGTAATTACGTAAAAAACTGGCGTTTAACTAAAACGCATTACACCGCGATTTAACGCCCGTTCGCGCCGTTGCCGATGAATAACAAGCTGCGATTAACGCGTTACTTTGCAAATAGTTTATTCACTAAGAAGAAAAAACCAGAACGATGATGATGTGAAATAAATACTTAACGAAAAGAGAAGAAGGTGCGTTGTATCGTTGGAAAACGAGAGAGCGGAAGCAGAGGTATTATATCAGCGGAAAAATAAATCCAAACGTTCTCTCTCGGTCTTAATCTGCTCGTTTTACGACGGTTTAGACATTTTTAAGCTTGTATTTCTCCCCTCGTTACTTATTGCTGTAACATAATTTATTACCGTCGCCGCGTCATTTATAGCCGACGTATATCTCGCGATACGCGACACCCTCTGCCACCGCGCACTCTCCAGAAAGAAAAGTGTAAATCTTCATTTAGATCATCTTCGAGAACGGGACGATGCTAATAAAATATGTCCATAAGTTCAGAAGGTAAGCAAGAGGGATATTGAAGCTTCTACGTAGCTCGTGAAGTTAATTAGTCAACGAATAATTTAATTATACATTAATTGCTAATAAATATAGACGTGCTACCAGTCTACTGTGTAAATTAATTATAACACATGTTGGACGTTTCAAAGTAAAATGAATTGATAAAAGGGACAGTTCGTAATCCTTAACGTTATAACGACTTTACTTATAATTTAACACTAGAATTACCACACCAGTCAAATTTACTGGGTTTACAATTTTATTTTAATATTCCTACTTTATGTTATATTTTTTCCCGCAATGATGTAGTGACTTTCTCAACGATAACTAAAAGAATAATATAATATTTTGTATCAAGGCTACTTATACCAATACCAATCAAAATAACTGGTACTTGTCAGACTGTAAAAGTGTCCTGCAATCTGTTTATCGAACCCCAATTAACCAGTTTCTTCGTTTTGTACGACTTCCCACACGTTTTTTAAATTTTTACTGCGAATCATTCAATACGATGATATCAGTTATCCGGAAAATTCCGGATTAATCGCTAGATCGCTAAATGGTAACACTAGAAATACCACACTAGTTAAACTGACTGGTTCTACAATTTTATAAATATGTCAACCCTCGTTTAAGGATCATAGTCTCAGATGGATTAATAATACCAAAAATGTACTACATAACGTGGAATTCCCTGTAAGAAAGTAATAAATCAATAAATATAAAAGTATTCTATGATTACGTATTTTTTAAAGACCAGTCATTTTGTCTAGTTTTGGTAGAAATAGCTTCGTGTTAACTATCGGTAGTTCTAGCGTTAATGTTACAACGATATAACAAGATTACTCCAAGTTCCGAATGGAAATGAAACAACTATTAACTTATATTTCTATAATACAATAAGATATAAAAGATATAAAATACTCTCATCTCCGCCATAAACATTACTACTAATTTCAATTATCCGGAAAAAGGGAGTAGTGAAACTCGGTTGAAAGAAATAAGAGGGAGGAAAGCAGTGTAAGAATGCTTAAAACATGTAAAAAGCTTGAAAGGGCGGCGAGGCGAAATCGTGCGAGCGTTTTCCGTTCAATTTAACATGAAGGTTGCGACGAAATATTAACAACGACGTTAATTGAGATAAGCAAGAGATCGAGTTGCGGTCACGCCATCGTCAGGTGACAAAAATTTGATTTCTAGTCGTTACACGGGGCACCAAGCGCGAAATGAATCGGCAATTTCACCGGTGCCACCGCGAATGTGTTTTTTCACCCCCGTCGCGCGCCTTCGTTCATGCTAGATTAGCATCGTTCCACCCGGAGAAAAGATTTAATTCCTGTTCGTGTGCCGGGCTTCTTTTCATAACCGTGGCGTTATCGAGTTTTTATGTGAGCGTATGGCCGCGAGGGTCGAGGGAAAACGAACGAATGAAAATAAGGGAAGAAGGTATAAATCAGGGAAATTGTGGTTAGCGGAAGATAGTTGGCCATTTTTTAACAAATGAATTACAGGGACGATTAGTCACAACGACGTAGATGTTGAAACTGATATGAATATTAACGGAAGTGTACTGTGACGGTGGTTCTTTAAGAAAGTCGAACGCTTGCCGAGGTGTAAAGACGCGCTGAAATACTCGAAATCTTCCGAAGCTTCCTTTTTTACGAGATGTAGGAAGATCTTTAAGGCGGTGCAGTTTCTCACGTGACCTTTCCAGAATTTCAGGATTTTCGTAAGATGCGGCGTGAAAAGTTTCAGAGTTCGTAAAATTTCTATTTTTATCGCGATTAGGGTGGCTTGTATTAGGTCATCCGGAAAGTTTCTTTCGTTTTATAAGAGAATAATGGATACACAACATTTTTCGTTTTGTATTGTTTTATCGAGTTACGTATACATTTTGTTCTATCAAGATAAAGATCACAACGTTCGATAGATTAGATTTCGTGTTTGTATAAAGATGTGTTGTTGTAAAAGACGTATTTGTAAAAGAAAGACACTTTTCGAACAACTTAATAATTTTAAAAAATTTGAAGTATTCGAGGGTTCTAGGATGGTAAAGTTGTTTAGGGACATTAAGATACTTCTGTGCAATGTTCGAGAATTGTAGAAAGTTTAATAGTCTGGTAGCTTCTTGAATAATATATGATGTGTAATAATTCATACTTTCAAGAGTTTCGAGATAGTCGGTCCTTTCAAGCAGGACTTCTAAGATTGTCAGCGCTTTCAAAAGACATGATTTATACGGCTATGGTTATCGGGTATAAGTTCCAATACCACTATAGTTGTTTAAGCTTTTGTGGCATTTCTAACTTTTAATATTAAAATTCCAACTGAAATCTTCTCTTAGATTACTGAAAAGTTTTAAAATACACAAAATTTTCGGGATCTTTTAATCATCGATTATTTATTTATTTAATCTTGTTTCGCTGCAACTTCTTTTTACAACAACGATTCATTGTCATTAGAGGTGAAAAATTTCTTTATGAAGTTTTTGTTAAATTCTGTTTTCAATTTCTTTTATTGGATTCTTCGATGAATTTACGCAAACAAATGGATAGTTTACCCTTCAATTAAGTTGCTTCGTTATGGTAACAAAATATTAATTACAAGTATACGTTCTTTTTCTAATTTCTATTCTTCCTTTCGTTTGTGTCTCATGGACTTCATAAATCAACCATATTAAAAACAACATATTTTTCACACTTTTTTAAATAAATGTAATACAAACTAAAATATTTCAGTCTTCTTTAAAAACAATTGAATTAAATCTGAGTAATCATCACAGATATGCTTGCTCTTCAAACGAAACATAAAGCAAAATTGAAAAACGAAGCACAAAAAACACGCCTAGTTATTCTTTTCAATTCACAAAGCGCACAACACTATAATTAGCAATTTATCTCAAACGCATTAACCTCGTCAGACCTAATAGCACCGGAGCTTCCAGTCAATTAAGTCACACGAGAGTTCGTGGAACAGTGGGAATCGAACTGGTTAGCGGAAGAACCACACGTCTCTCAACCACCCAGGCCACGTGTATTCCAGCGAAGTTTTCGCGGTTGTCACGGTTGTTATGATTTGCGACAGGCAGTCCGCATCGCGGTTGATAAATCACGGACGACGTTCGTGGCGTGTGACGCGTGATGAACACGCGTGATGAACACACGTGATGAACATGCACGAAACTTGAACACGTGCTCGCGCGAACATTCGCGCGCGCTAGTGGAACCAGCAGCGCCGACAAGTTGAAAGGGTGCGTGCTGTACAATGTGCTTTCATGCTCGGAAATCAGGCGTCTAAATCTAAACGGCGCCGCGACACGACGCCTCTCGCCGCGCGTCGACTAATTACCGTTAACTCGAGCCGCTTAATTAACGGCAACTTTAATATCTCGCAACTGAACCCTCATCTGCGCTCTTAGCTCGCTTTTCTACGTATCGCTTTCTCATTTACGCTGCTGGATGCTGCTTGAAAGTCAGGTGTTCAAGTCGCTGCATAGAGTCGGAGGTGTGCTCTTTTAACACAAGTATACACGGTGTCCCGATAACCAGTAGCACGATCAAGCATGAGGTGATTCCTCGTAAAAAGATAAATTGAAAATGCAGAAAAAATTTTACGAACTCGAGGCTCCGTTTCCGAGACAAACTATTTCGAAAATTTACTCGGTACGTGTATGCTAATGATAAATCTTAGTCCTGATTTGACGAAATTCTATCGAACACATGATGTTTTATTTTAAGACAAAAGTGTATTTTAGAGATAGCAGAGTATTTTAGGACTAGTATATTTCCACTTTCTTGAACATTTCAATAATATTGCCATTGGTTTGTTTATTATCTCCTATATATGTGGATATTACTACAATACTTGTATCTTTATGTATGAAGTAATATCGAAATTAGAAAATCAACAAAAAAAGAGTTTCTTTCCGGTAGTCTTCATATAATTAACAAAATGAACCCGTTATAAGAACATATAAAAAAAAGAAACACAGAATACATTCGCTGAAATGAAACTCGTAAATAAAATTTCACAAAATTTAATTTTCTTTTGTGGCCATTAATTAACTAAAATAGACGCGTTGCAAGAGGACGTCTAAAACCACAAAACCAAAAAAATCTGATAGCTTAGATGAAACTTGTATATAAAGTATCTTGTCAAATCTTATGATAAAAATCTCACAAAACTCGATATTCTTTCTCTATTAAACTCGGTAAGAAAATTTCAGTGAAAGCATAAATAAGGCTCGTTGTGAGTGCTGTTTTATCGTCAGGCTATCGGTGTTTCATTGAGGTATGTATTTATACGCGAAAGTTGCTACGTCGGGCATCAAGAAGAATTATAGAACGTTCCGTGCACGCCATACGCTTGTACTCGATACAACGTTGTCGATAGATATACTTCGTGGGCCGTAGAAACTTTGCCCGCTTCGTAAGTTCACGACTTAATAGCTCCATTACGGTTTCTCACCTAGTATCCTATCTCACTTTCTCTCCTCTACTTCTTCGTCCATTCCGTATCACTTTCTCGTACGTCGAAACACTTCAATTTCCTTTGAACGTATTTAACATGGCAATCATGCAACTTCGCTTTCGTCTCTTCGATTTCGCCTTCTTTAGCTTGAGCTGTCAGCTTATAAAAAGGTTCAACCTAAGGTCGAACCTTGCTTTTATTGTACCGTTTCAACCGATCTACATACTTTCGCTTATTGAAATTTTGTATTATTAAGCGGTTTGGCAGGTTTCTCGCGGAATTAAACTATCAAAGTCTTGCGGTAATTGGTGTAAAAATTGTTACAGATCTTTCGGTTTAGTAATGTTGCACGAACCACTTGGAAGTCAAATTAATCAACTCTGTCTTTTAAAAGTCTTTAATTTGTCTAAATCGTTGATCTTGATGGATAATCAATTCGACGTTTATATCGCATTTGTAATTCTCAGAATAATACATTCAGAAGATTATGTTAGAGATCTATTAAATTCTATGAAATCGATATAACAAGGTAATATCTTCTCTTTGAAATTCTCCAAATCAATACGTTGTCACTTTCCCTTAGAATTGCCCCAATACACCGATTTCAATTCGTGTGTTCAAGTGACACGAGTGATAAATCGGCAAAAAGCTGGCCACGCAGAAGCGTCAGGTCCGGATTATTTCAAACAGAGATATTCGAGTCAGACGCGTGTTGGACGCATTTTCTGCCGGAACATCGAAAAAACACTGGCGGCTGGCGTGGATTTTCCTTTTTTCATTTCTCTCCGTTTTCATGAATGTGTACAGGGTGAAACAGTTAAATAAGATCAGCTAAATATTTGTATTATTTACCACTGTTTATTTTTTATTCTAAATCTTTTGAACACCTCCACCGGATCATACGTTATTCAAAGTGACTAAATTTTATCTAATGAAATTTGCATCTTCTATCACTTTGAACGTTTAGATAGTATCGGTCGACGTATAAAATTTCGTAAAAAGGTTAATCCTGAGAAATAATTCTTTTTGTTCTTAAATTCTTAGCTTCTTCTTAAAATAAGGAAAAGAAATCGAGATAAATTTCTCCTCTATTACTTGCATACGAAATAGTGGAGAGATAGAATGGCGGAATGCCTCTTGAAATAGCATAATTTTGTCCTAAGAAGTTTCTCCATCCGATACTAAGTAAGACGAATATTTAGGCAACCTCATTCATCCGATTCACCCTGTATATTATGCGTTTGTCGCAGTACGAGGCACGTTCATTAAAAGCCAGTGCATTATTTACACGAATTCGTTCAGCGAGGCAGAAAAACGTGGCGGTCTCGCGTGTCACTCGCGCGATGCACGCATGAATCCGCGCGAAACTCCCTCGGGCCATGACTGCTACGGCTACAATTATCGTCGAGAGGGAGGAAGGATCGTTGTTTGTCGACTCTATTATAAAAGAACGGTGAGAAGGAGGACAGGAATGGAAGAACCGGTTCAGGCTCCACTTAATATTTAACAATGTCTGCGGCGAAACTACGATCGTTCTTGTTTAATTATCCTGATTACAATGTTGCGACAGCTGAGAACCCGTTGATCGCGTGGAAATAAAAGTAGACACATACGATTCGACAAGGGTGATCTCTTTTAATCTTCTTTCTGAAGTTCTCAGTCGCTTCTCACTATCACGATTGACATTTTCCCTTCGTTATGGGCACAATTGATGTGGGATCGGTTTTCTTTTCGGCGGTTCTCTCGGAATAAATTTCTATTCCAAATGAACGATTTTTTTTTTTTTTGTTAATCCAGACAGAGGAGATAAAAAAGAGTAAGTGTTACGTTTTTTTACGGTTTGCTCGTTTTTGTTTTATCGTATGTATTATAAGTATTACTGTGTGGCAAATTTGCCTGACGTAAAAAAAGCTATCCGTAGAAACGTGTCTTTAAAATTTTAAACATACCGAGAATTGTTGCATAACCAAAGATCCACGTCGACCGCTAATTTATACGTGCTTTATTACGTGCATACAATTTCACTGAAGAGCCTGGTTTGTTCGATTGGTCGCGTGGGCGGTATTGGCGGCGGAGCTCCTATGCAAATCGCGTAACGTCTATCGAATCGTGACCCCGGTATACGAGGCGCGCCCGGTACAGTCGCGAAAAGTGACAAAGGAGGGGTAAAGAAGAAAGAAACCGCGGTCCCGACCTCGATAACATCGTAACGATCGAGAATCAGCGCTCCGAGAACGCTGGTCAACCGTTCGATTGTCGGCGATTGCACGGTTTCAACTGGCGAGCGTTAAGCATCGATCTGGTCGCGATTTTTTCTCGTGTACCGGCTGGCTGAAGATTTACGAGCTGAACAACGCGACGGGATTTTTCTACGAGCCCGGTCGATGAGTGTGCCGCGAGAACCAGTGAACCGGAAGACGCTGGGTTCCGCCTTGGACAGGATCAATCGGATCGTGAAATGGAAACTTCGTTATTATTTGCCTTGGGGTTATAACTTGCTTTTATTTCGTAAAATTCTCGGATGTTTATTAAAGCAAGATTTATAGTAAACGCGACCAAAATGGAGCAGTTAAGTGGATTTAGAATTTCACTCAGTATTTATTATTTGCATTCTCGTGCTTTTCTTCTCTTTTATGCGTTAAATTTAACAAGATCTTAATTAAAGTATCTTGATTTAAACCTTTTCGAACACGAATATCTTATGGTACTCTTTGGTAGAGTATAGGTAAAAGGACATACAAAAAGTGTGAGAAGTATGCGATTTCATTTACACAAAGCGGAAATGCCGTTAAAATTCTTAAATCTCTTTTATTAACGCGGTACAACGTTTAAAACCATTTCCCTTTATTCCATAATATTCTTGTCTGCCTCCTGCCTTTTATATTTCAAACGCATGACTTACGATCTTCAATTGCATAGCTATATACATACATATCACAACCATGAACGTCCACGGCTTTGCTTCAAAGTAAATTCTACATCAAAGTCTGCATATTTTTCCGTCGCTTGCAATTGCTTCCTCAAAACAAACATATTATGTGACTCTCTGCACATGTACAAATACATCAAACAGAAACCACACGTTTTATAAATGACCTAATTAAAATACAGTGCATCGTTGCATAAGCGTTTCTCGACGAAAAAGGAAAAGAACATCAAAACAAGAAGAAATAGTGCGAGGATTGAAAAGTAGGAAAAGAAACGAAAGTTAAAGAAATAAAGTAAAATGAATCCTCGACTAAGAAATGGAATAAAAACCAAGGAGAAAGTGAAATGTATAATATAAAATAAAACCTCAACCAACAACGGAAACCATAGAAATAGAACGAAACGAACTGAAATCGTATCGTCGTGCCTACCAACGTGGAGACAATTAAGGAAACGGTTGTTAGGAGATGAAAGGCACGAAGAAACGAAGCTACGCGATTCAGACGAGTCATGAAACGTCCACGGATTACAATAAACGGAATTACCGGGCGGAAAGTCGGTTGTAAATTTGTGCTCGTTCTGGTTTCGCGGGTGCCACGCGGCATAACATTTTCCTCGTGGCCACGATTCCACTAGTCCACGTATTTAGCGGCTCGTGTTTCGTTGTGAAACCAAAGCAAACCAAAAGAGAAAGAGAGAGAAAGAGAGACTGACGTTTTTTTACGACACCACAGCAAGTTGCGGATGTAAAACAAACGCGATAAACTTTACGTCAGCCATAGCCAGCGTGCGGCTGGTTCCTCTGATAAGAGATCGGTCTGCCTGGCTCGAAGAACGCGGAAAAATAGAGAGGCCCTGTAACAACGACTATCTGAAATCTAGCTGGCTATGCTACGTTTCTAATCTTGCCTACTGCAGTTGTTACTCGTTCATGGTGAAATGTCGAGCATGAAATTCGAGATTATGGGATACAATTATTCGTCGGAACGTTTTGCTATCGTCAGCTGCACCGAGTTGTGGATGTTTATCAGTTGTTTCGTTTAATAGGTTAATGGATGCTTATGTTCTACTTGGTCCTTTCGCTGAAATTCAAGATTGTTTATATACAGTATCGTTCGTGTGTATTGAGACATCTACTGATCTCATACAAAACCTGATAATTAACCTAAATTGTCAGATAAAGGAAGAATTGGTTAGAATCATGTATTTATGCGAGATAAATGAACGAAATAGTTAGAAAAAAATTGTTGAAATTCTGTGCGAAAATGATGAAAAAACAGCAAATTGATAATTGTACAACTATAATTCTTTGATTTAGATTTTGATTGTTTAAACGTTTAAAAGATTAACAAAGATTCAAAGGATTGGAAAAATCTGAATTTAATTTATGGAACTGTCATTTTTTGATCATCAAAAATTATGAGTGATAAGTTATATTAATACACCATCGGACCAGAACTTTAGTAATAATTATTCTTTGCTAAAGTTTGGAGGAAAATTTACGGAGGAAGCGCTACAGAGTCCCAAGATTTCCTTCTATGGGAAAGTTTCCTTGTCGTAATATTGTTGTTGAATTATTGAGAGAATTTCAATAGTGAATGTTAAGCAGCAAGTTTATTATGTGTATTTTTTAAGATAAAACTTCACATTAATTCTAAATACAAAGCGCGGTTGTTACCAACTTCCTTCCTATCCCTCCAATCTTTACTAAGTTTCCAATGGACATGTTTGCTTTTAGTTTTAAATAGAACTTGATTAAGTACCATCTTCCTAGATTACACGTAGTCTTAACGACTTTCTTCCATTTGAGAATCTTCTATTTGAATACTTAACATCTAAGAAAAATCTTATCTCGTGATTGATAGTATTAAGTTGAAAGTGTATTCAAAAATATTTAAGATCGGCACAATTTCGCATAATTTCATTCCATTGCAGACAGTTACTAATTATTATCGTATCGACCTGAAGAAACTGCATGTGGAATTGCATTCGAAGTTGGTGCTCCAGGGCTCTATTCAAGCCTCATAAATCGAAGAAAAGTTTTTCTTTGCAACATGGTACAAAACATACATGACAAATCTAGTTTACAACTTCTACAATAAGCTAACTTACCTCCGTAGCGAATTAATAGTAGATTCTCATCTATCGGGACTCTCGCTCGCACTCTATTCAACAAATCACCGAACCATCTATAACAATTTTCTTCCAGCCCCGCAACGATATCTCCTATCCACCCACAAGACCCGAAGGCAGTACGAATAAATCCTGCGGTTCGTGCGGGCAACGGAACAATGAAACCTCCAATCAAGCGGAGACAATGAAACGTGCGATTAGCCACGATTGTCTGGACGGCGTAAACACGCCAATTACCCTAGAAACCAGCGTGGAAAAGCGACCACGGTAATAATCAGGGATGAGATCAATTTCAATATGCACTCACGAATCTAAGACTGTTTCGGTGCAAAATTTTCGCTATGTAGCATTCGATCGCTGTTCATAGGATCTGATGTACAATATTTTTCTATTTATAAAGTACACGGATCATCCAAGCTGATTTGATGGTTTGGAACGACTTAGAAGTACTTTGACATTTCAAAGATTCTTGTAAAGATAGAAGTTGCATGTTGGAAAACAGAAAATTGCGATATTAGTGAAAGTAACATAGACTGTGATGCTCATACGTTTGCATAAAATACAAAGATTAAAATAAAAATTCATAGAACACCTGTATCTATACCGAGCATGTATTAGGTTGTCCGCAAAGTGTCTTTCTTTCGCAAACGTGTTTTTTCCAACAGTACACCTTTATACAAACGTGAAACTAAGTTTGTGAAATGTCGCGATGTTTATATCAAAAGAATAAAATAGATCATACGTAATTCGACAAAATAATATAAAACAAAATACGTTGTGTGTCTATTATTTCCTCATAAAACGGAAGAAACTTTTCGGACAACTTAATACTTGGTCAAGAATTGACTGTACTTAAAACTATCCTTTGCATTTCTCAAAGTGTGTATCATCGTTCTTCGAGACTCTTTCCAAGGTACTCGTGAAACGTTCGAAAATTTCCTCGTCAATTTCAAAGATAATAAATTCAAAAACTACATTCTGCACCCAACAACGATCATACTGTTCGCAAAAAAATGTTCTATCTGGCCGTGTGTAAATTAGTAATCGAGGAAACCAGGCCAGTCTATTTAACGTATAATAAAATCTTCCAAGAGGTTTCGTTCAGCGTCTCGTTCGTTCTTCTCCATGATATTTGGCCAGGGTTTCGTTGACGTCGCTCGTTAGACCGTCGTGCTTGCATTTGTCTTTGCTAAAGCAGTCGCGTCAGCTAACGAATCACCTGTCGCCGGAACAATGCTGTTCCCTGGCACACGGTTCCGTGTGTACTCACGGAACAATTCTCCGTGTCAATTCCGCCAGCAGACGTTAACGGGCCAACGCATTGTGGATTTGAAACCGTAAAACGCGAGCAACGATGGGATCGATGATCGGTAGACCGACGTCGATGGCCTGTTGAACCTGTGATTCGCCGGTTCGGTCCAGCTGCGGCTGCACCGTTGTAAATTTGAGTCGATATTTGGGATTATGCTGTATTTGCAGTATATGACAAAATAGTGCTGTGTAATAAAGTTTTTTCTATCTTTGTTAAGTGTAATTCGAAAAATTCGACTTGGACTGTTTTACGTTTTTTTATAGCCGAAAGTATTCTCTTTGCAACGAAAAAACCACTAATCTCTTAGGATAATTATGGGCTTGACAATTCGCAATTAAAATTACGTATTAATAACGAAGAAGTAGACAATTATTTGCTACGTTGATAAAAATTGCAAATTATTTTCAAGCGATTTTAATTATCATCTTTTATTTCATCGTTTGTCAGCAAATTTTCGAGTTCTCACGAAGCTTTTCGCACGCAGCCAGTGAAGCGATGACAGTAATAGCCCACTACGGAGCGATGAAAAATATTCTTTCGGTTAATAAATGACCGTAATATGTGAAACACTTCTCCAGTCTGAAATTCTACAAAATAGCAAAAAACTAAAATATTCAAAAATACAAAACGTACGTAATTCTCAAATTAGTCTGAACATTTCTCTAAGCCAGCAACCAACTACTCGCCACTGCATCAACTCGACATTATACAATCTCAGCTGAGTTAATACCCGATCTAAACGTGTCCTACGTACAACGAACAAGCTCGTAACGCGACAACTCGTGGTTCTTCGCTCGAAAAAGACGAACGACGCGGACAAACGATGGTACCAGTTTCACCATTCGCAGAAACGGCGCGATCGCGGTGGACATTTCATTTAATTAAGCAAAACGAAAACGCCTGTTCAAACTGACACGCGCACACGATGCCGGCAGACCATTTTTCTCTGGCGCGTTTTCCGGCAGGTTCCTGCTGCTGCGAATGGAATCGAGAGTGTACACCGAGTGACATAGATATCATGTGAACAATTTTTGAGATTTTTGTCAGTAAGCTTGAAAAGCAGCGAAATGTTGAGAGAAATTATTTCATTTATTTATTATTTAGGGGGATGTAAAAAATGTTTGAAAAAATGCGTTTTACTTAATATAAAATGCAATCAATTATTAAATTCAGTTGATAGTAAACCGCGGATTTATATTTTTATCTGCGAATTCTACGAACTAATATTTTCATGCATATGATTAAAGAAACGACAATTAAAAAATCAGCTTAAGTAGAGATAATTTGTTTTGTCTATGAAAAAGATTAAAGAAGAGTAGTTTATTTGCGATATTATACATATGTATATTCATTATACGCGTATATATTTTTTCATATTGTACGTATACATTTCACATAAATACGTAAAAATCCCTAGTCATTAGTATCAGATTGCAATGTTTTCAAATTTTTATTATCGTAGTCAATTATGTTAACGAAGGAAGGCGAAGGAAAACACTCACAACCGTAAACATCTTACAAGTCCTCCTGTTTTCTACGTTTTATTTTAGCTCTTTCCAGAGAACTTCCATCTCCTCTCTAACCAGATAACAACGTAGAACTTGGTCTCGACTGTGCTAGGGAGTAGAGCATGTCACACAGCCGTCTCTCAATCGTCGTACGCTATTTTCGCGGCCTGACGCAAGGATAATACATCACGCGTGGTCTCCGTGTCATCGTGTTACATCGTAAAACAGCAGTCGCGCGATTCCATCCGCCGGCAGATCGTTAATATTTAATTTTACTAGGTTGACGGGGATGAAGAACAAACGTGAGGACTGGTTACGAGAAAAGGGAGTCGGCATTGGCTCGCCTGGAGGCGAGCCAGCTCGATAAATTCAGACGAAGTGTTTCGTAACGGTTCTACGTCTCGCGGTTGGTATCCTTGTCCTGGCTGCATCTTCGTTCCAATGGCTGACAGGTGAAAGGCATTGCAAACACTTTGCGTATAACACGGTCGTGGCAATAAAATCTGAATATTATGATACGCTGAAGAGGGCGGATCAATTTTAAGCCGTGCCTACCGAGCGAAACTCGGATTCGGCTCGCTGCGATTCTTAGTGCTTTCTGTCTTACCAAGTCGCTTCCTGTATATACGATGTATTATTTTCTGGTAGGTGGAAGTGCATCGAGAATCGAACGATTGTGGGTGTCAGAAGTTGCTTGAGAAAGGTGGATTTGAGAGATAAGAAGGATTGCGTTGCTTGATAGCTGTGAATTGTTGATTGGAAAGTCTTGACGTTGGATTTTATTTGCACGCGTGCAAATATGTGTAGATTTATGAAATAGAATTGATTTCTTCGAATATTAAAAAAGATCATTTTAGTATATATTAAAAATATTAAGAAATATTTATTATATGAATAAACGATGCATAAACAATTAATCTGCGAGGGGATTTTGCATCTTAAGGAAACTAGTAAAAGATGTAACGCTTTACCAAAAAGGAAAAAAATGAAAAACATATGAAACAAAATATAATGTCTGTCGATGATTTGATCTGCACAACGCAAATTAGGCGAAATTTCATTCTTAGATTTCCACCTTTCAAATTTTTATATTTACATATTATGAAAAGTTTCAAACATTTAACGACCGCGGAGCGTAGTACATCTGTTAATAAATGTCACAGAAGTGTTCCAAATTTCTCAAAAGCCAGGAACAATTAAAAATTCTAGGCGTTGCCATAAATGACCCAGGTCACATATGGAGTATGAAAAATTATGTTTAGCTACAGAAGATTAATAAACGACCGATTTTAAAAGACACGTTAATACGCCATTGAAACGCTATGCACTATCCAACAAGAAGAATTTAATTCGGAAAGATTAATTTCTCTTCTAGCTGTTATCATACTGCTGCATTCTAAACAGCTATTCTATCACTCTATATCGCAAGCTATCGAATGATTAATTGCTACTTGGACGATTGCGAAACGGTTTAGTTGGCGATCCAAATATTTGCTTTGATAGATCGATTGGAGATCTAAACAGCTGCACAATCAGCTTCGTCGGGATCTAAGCAATTCAACCAGGCGGTTACTCCAAGATTGAAACGGTTAAGTAATAGTTAGCTCGTCATAGTTGCAAGCAGTTATGTAATCTTTCGCTTCTGGAGATGTGAATGTGGCTGACCTCCATTAGAGATTTGAATAATTACGCTATCGATTTCTTCCTGATCGAAATAATTGTGTTATCGTTTACTTAGAGATCTAGGCGGTCTTGCGATAGGAGATTTAAATAGTCGTACGACCAGTTGCAGGGAGATTAAGTGCGCGTGTGATTGTACGATTAGAAAACTAAACACTCATCGTACGATCTGAACATCTGGCTAGTTCGTTAAAGGTTGTTATAATTATCCAATCGATCGGCATTGACTTCCGTGCAGCGACGATGGATTTGAGCGATCGTGACTTGGATTAAACTAACGATTTCGTTTTGTTTCAGCTCATTTAAACAATGTGAAAGTAACTCGTGACTTTCAACGAGGAACCGAGGGTTCTTTGAATTGGAACATTAGAAGAATTAAACGAACGAGAATATTTGAGAACTAAATTGAATGAATAAATACAACAAATACACGTGCCTCTCACGTACACTCTTACTCATACAGAACTTGACAAGTTGAAACGAAAAGCCAGCTTATCAAATTCTATAATCTTACATTTCCAATCATCTCAATAAAGTTTTCAATTCACTATCAACTTAATTTCCATCACAAAAGCGCAACAGTATCCTTGATTAGACACGAGCACGAATATTTTATTTGCCAAAAAACGAAGAACAAAAGACGCTTGTCCAGCATAGAAAATGTGGGTGGGGAATGGAAGCGGAAGTAGGCGAGAAACGAAATAATTCACGCGTGAAAACTGTCGTCGGGACCAAGTTAAAGAAAGCAAGAAACAATCGATCGATTCAATTTACCAAAAGTGCTCGTTTTTTCCGCCGCCTCACGCGTATAAATTTGTCTCCATTTGCGACGGAACGCGAGACGCGTCTATGTACAGGGTGAAAATGGACGACGCGCCTCGCATTCTTTCCGTTCTTCCTGTCACGATTATTCGTGAGTAGCAAGCGGAGCGGAAAGCCGTCGATACGTCAAATCGACTCCGAAGCCAGCCCTTTTTCTTCTCCTCGAGCGCCCTTCGTGCCACTCAACCCTCATGAACCAACCCCCATGAAACGCTGCGATGGTTCGACGCCGCTCCGCTAAACTCAATCAAGAGATTCCATTTGCATTTCGACGCGCGTACGTAGACGGTGTTTCGTGAGCAGCTATGTACGTACATGGCAAATGGAAGGCAGCTTCCTGGATCTATTTGGACTCGAAAGGATCCTTCATCGTTCTTCGTGTCGTTTCCTTTCGATGCTCTTCTGGCTTATCGGGTACTTTCGCTCGAAAGGGTTAAATATATATAGAAAAGTTTAAAAGTTTGTATGGAGTGTTTAGAACGCTGAAGTGTCGCCATTTATCTCGGCATAATACGTTGTTACGTTATGTACATATAAATTGTCATTATGCATGAAAAATATTACTTAATATAATTTCGTCTTTTCGTAAGAAATATTATAATTTTGATGCATTATATGTCATTTTATGTAGTGTAAACGTATGTAGATAAAGAAATTTGATGAAGAAATTTTTCCGATCTTTGTTCCTTTAATTTATCGAAATTTATTGTGCAATTCATAAATATTCTATTATTAATTTAATTTATTAATTGCAAACGTCTATACATTTATGAGAAATTTAAAGGCGCAAAATTTACGAAATACACGTGCCGCGTAAATGTGTACAAAATATCCAAAGTAATGGAAGCTATGCTTGTATATATCACAAATGCACTAAACAGTAATTAATTTACCAAATCTACGCATAATTACATTTTGAACTTTACACAAAACCAACTCTCTCAAACACGTCGAAATTCGCATTACTCATACCCTACGAAATCATCCCGGAAACCTCGTTGCCAAACCTCGAACAAAACCAACACCACATAATCCCAATCCACAAATACCTAAGTCACACAATGCCAATCGACAAAATTCAATATTCCTAGGCCAACCATTTCATATCGCTACATATCGCGTGGAGGATGCATTCGAATATCGCCACGATGCATCGCGAAAAACAGGCACATCCGGTAGGACATGTCTCTCTCGTTGCCACCAGAGAAGTCTCAAGAGTGGTTGTCTACAAACTTTGATTACATCTGCCAGCGGTCCATTTCTAAGCCACGACGATGCAAATATAGACGCGTACCGACACCTTATTCCTGGACGTCGTCGCAGTCGTTCAACCTCTATCTTCGTCTTGGCCGTATTTCTCGTCGTCCGCTTCTACTCCTCCTTCTCTTCCAACTTCCTCCTTCGAAGACTGTCCTGGCAGATTTACCAAGCCCGGTTCCGGCCGTGGAAACCCATGGAAACGTATTTAAGCGGATGTCCCGACGACGCGAAAAGTAATTTCGTTAGGCGGCAGCACGTGAGCCGCCTGTCAAAAGTACGCGTCGACGATGAAAATGTGCCTCCGGGACACGATTGGATTTCCGGCGGACGTCATTGTAGCCGGCGAATTGAATCAACCGGGAAGGTATACCGGGGGCTCCGAATCGTAGACTCGCGGCCGATAAGCGACCCGTAGCGAAGCCAATTTGCTCCCGTTATTTCGTCCGACCTACTCCTCCTTCTTCTTCTCCTTCTTCTTCTTTTCCCGTAGTGTTCTGCTATTTCCTCTTTCATCCCTATCGTCGACGCTTTCATACGTGACAATGGACGAGATATCGTTACGTGCCTTGCATGTAATCCACTTGATTTCGGCCTTTTTTAATCCTCGACCTTTGTGTTCAAACTTCTAGCCTTTTGCATGATATAGCCGTACAATGAGACGGAGAGGTTTTGTACGTTTTATTATAAGACCGTTTTCACTGGAACGAATCCTTCTTAGGTTTCATTGCGGAATTTTGGCTTCGAGTTTTGAAAGATACACAGCCTCTCATAGAAGATTTGGTGCATTTTATAATAGCACTTTCTATCAAAGTGAAATTCTCAGGTAGTTCTCCGAGTTATACGCGGACAGAAATAAAGTTAATACACATATAAATCGCGCGTGTTTGGAATTATCCATGTTTCTGCGTTATTTCCCGCATTACCTATATTCTCGACTTACTTATTCATAACGAATCACTGCCTGCCAGATTGTACCACGATCGCAAGGACACCCAATATAATACACCTGTGATAAACCAAGATGAAACAAGCGTTGTTCGCAACTGGCAGTTCCTGGAGCCGCTTCAATTAGCGTCTCACCTTAACTTCTTCGTTAACTTCAGCCGGCGAGCAATCGAGCCGCTCCACCCGGAAATTAATTACACCGCGATAAAGCGGCGGGAGGTCCCTCTATATCGAGACAGAATCGCTGGAAGCCATTGGAGCCCGGTCCACGGTCCGATTTAATAACCGAAGGAATCTCGACCACCGATAACGCGGCCGATTACCATTATCGCCAAGATGGCAGCGCCGCTTTTAATTGAACGCAACGAACGCAGACCACCGTGGACAACCGCGTTTGCGTTCCGAGAAGCACAAATCTGTCGAGTAAAACGGAACGGACGTCGTTTCTACGAGTTCCCGCCTGCCAAGTCGTATAGTATGCAATATCGGTTTGTCTATAGAGGCTCTTACAGAATTATGGGTCAATTAGAGAACAACCGGCAGAGGAAAATTTTGGATTTTTATCTTTCGATCTTGATCTCATTTTAGTAAACAAAAAGTATTTGTAACGTTTTTAACCTTTCACCGTATGTTGATGACGGTATGTTGCAATAACTTGTGTTGCAAAGTGTAAAAAAAGATGTTTCATGTGAATAATCGTAGCGAGAAATTATGCACAGAAGATTTTTTTCATATTCTTTTCAAGCTGTACGTTTGCTACAAAGATATCTTTTACCGTTGGGAAAATATAATTGAGTGAAAAACAACCGAAAGATCGTAACAAGGTTAATTGTTAAATTAAGAATATAATTTAATACGTCGTTATTGTCGTATCATTCTTTATCTCGCTTTTTATTTCATCGATTTTAATCTTATTTTCGTACTTGTTAATCTCAATTCTGAAACGTCCTATACTTATACCTCGTCGACAATGAATAGCAAATCTATGCATATTCTTCGACCAGCGACTTACTTTAGGCGGAACCATGGGCATGAAAGATTCTTCGAAATTTGAGTTTGAAGTACGTATCGAGATATTTCTGAGTTTGCAAGAAAACAGAGGCTTGGTTGTTACAGCGTCGTAAACGACGCATTATTGTATCATTTTGTTCATGGAAGTCGAGTAGCTGTTGAAGTAGCGCTATGAGTTCCGAGAAGGTGTTTCCGGCTATCCTTAACTGGTAGCTGGAATGAGAAGCACGTTTTCGATAATCGATACGCTGAGAATGTCGAGATGGTTGGATTGCCGTAAAACGAGGGACGAAAAATTGTGAAACTATCGGAGCTTGTTTTTTTAATTTATGCCGAGATATTGAATACAATCGAGAGGAATAGTAAACTACAAATAAAATAAAAATTTAAGGCCATGTTAAATCTACAAATATAAAAATATTTAGTAAGAACCGAAAAACTTTAGAAAATTGATAAAATATAGGTTACAGCTGAATAAATTTTCTCAGTATTCTTCTTTAATGTGGTTGATAATTAACGATAGACGACAATATTTAATAATTGCTATTGGAATCTCAAAGAAACGACCTTTCATATGCAGCAACCTGATTAGTATTGTTCTTATTCTTAATAGTTCTCCCTCCACGAGATACTTTGCTGAATTTCTTCATTTCAATGTAATATAATTTCGTTCGAAACTATAGAGAAGTCAATGAAGTTACGTGGGAAGATAGATAAAAGGATATTAAACGTCAAGTGAAAAATACATGGACAGATAGTAACTTCTCGGTCTTAGAGCGTCTCATAAAACTTGCTTTACCGTTGTGCAAAACATTGACGTAGCGATATTAAAAACGCAGTAAGAAAACTAAAGGGAGCTTTCAATGACATTAAAGAGCGTAGAAAAAGCGAGACAGAGATGGTGAAAAGTAGTGGAGATACGTACGACAGAGAAAGACGAATATAGGCTTGCTAAAGTATGCTGAGCTTCAACTCGTCTATATTACAACTTCTGTAACAAAATTAAAAAAGTTTTCACAGTATATTAAAGCGAAATATGCGGAACACGGTGTTATTAGAGACTCAATAGACGGATGAATAGACTTAGAGTAACATCGGATAACGTTGCACTATTACGAAGAATGTAGTTACATTAAATTAGCATTGTCCCGGGAGATTTGTTGGAAAATGAATTTGGCGAATATTTCACAGATTATGAGTTTAATCTGATTCGTTTCAAAACGTTCCCGGAAGTAAAATATGTTACAAGCATTTTAATACAATTAATCTACTTTAACTTTCTATATCTGATAACATTTTATATTATAGCATCATTTAACTACTTTTCAAATATCTGGAATAAAGATTGTGATATCAAATTTAAGACGAGAGAGATATATTATAGTTCATAAATATCAATTCGTACTTAAAAGATTAATCCTTTAAGAGCAAATTTTTCCTTGGTTTATTAATCAAAGGAATTGATAAAAAGCAACTCACGATGTAACTAAATATACAATATATTTTTTACAGACATATAAATATTTTAGTATATACAATATCACAGCTGTAAAAATTCATAAATCAATTGCGAAAATCATGGACTAAATTACAAACAATTTATGCTCGTATGCGTCATGGACAAATGTGTTAATTAGTTACAGATAGATTAATCCTATAATAAAACTGATATAATCTTTAAATCAAAGAGCTCAGTAACAAATACTATATCATGATAGCGGAGCAACAATTAATACAGATAGATGTAGAATGTTTTTTTCTGACAATGTTAACTCATTCACATTCGTGAAAATTTGTTAATACATAAAATTTATTTTATTTTCACCAATGTAATAAATTTACCAACATGGCTCACCGATTATCATCGTGACAGCCAACGTGTTAAATGACTCATGTAAGTGAGTAACAGTTTATTTTTGCTGCTCGAAACACCGCATTTTCCGTCTTGAGATGGAACGATCGCATTTCTCAGGACAGATAATTCGAGGAACGTCGTTTGCAGATCGTGGGACGATCGATCGCGTTATCAAATCAGATGCAGCTGAGTCTTGCTGCATAATCCACTTTATCGTCGATCCGATTAACCCTGAACGAGGTAAAACGAGCGTGGTTGGCAGCAATGGCTAACGAAGCCAATGCGAAGAACACTACAACGCCATGTTATCATCCCTCCACTTTGTCCTCCTCTACGTGACGTCGATTGAAAAGCTTCGAAGAAGAAGGCAACGGTGAATTGTTAGCTGCTAAAGCGGTAATATGTCTACCTAGCGAATGAAATATCGACAGAGAATCGATAAAGAATGTTTGATAGAGAATATTCTTCGGCGATATAAATCATGCTGGTACGATGGAATGCAGAAGTTATGGATCTGCAGGGGATGATTCTGGAAACTACATTTTTTTCTGATATTGTCTTTTCTGAAGAAAATAATACGGATAAACGGTGCAAGAAATTTGTGAAATTATAGAAAATTTTTGTAAAATTGTATAAGATATCTTTCACGAAGAACTCCTGTTTTATGATGAGAGGTAAAATATTTTTTAAAGTATAAATAATAAAGAATAAATAATAGTAGAAACTGGAAGAAACTAAAGGATATATACTTAAATTAATACTATTTACGTAATTTAAAGAATTAGTCAAAAACAAAAAGTGATCTGGTAGGAAATATGTTTATGAATAGACGTAGAATAATTCTTGTCGATTTATTTATCTTATTTTTGACCAGAGGAAAAAGAATTTTTCGCTCCCTTTTTAAATAGATCGTTTAATTTAAGAGAGTTGATGTTGGAAAAATTATACAGTCTATTTAATAAGCGTTTTATTTAAAGAAGTTTTAAGGAAGTCGCTTTTAAAGCTCGTTGGCTACTCTCGTTTATTTCAACCGAAAGTTAAAGTCATAAGTTACCTTTGGTATTCAATTAACTGCTGCGTAAGAAACAGGAAAGTTAAGATAATAAGTGGGTTAAACTTCGAAATCATTACGTATTCTCTCGGAGTTAACTTTGATGAAGAATTGTTATACGAGTATCGTACGAAATCTGGCTCATTTTTTAATAACTCTATTGTAAAAGAGAAACAGAGAGATTTCCACATTCTTTCTTTTTTCAGTTTCTATTATTGTAAAGATTCCAGATTTAAAAATCTAATTAAATCGTTAAGAATCATATGGTGAAGTAATAGGTGAATAAAATAATTTATATTAGTTTTGTCAAAATACGAGTACAAAAAATAAATTAAGACAATGGATACTTTTAGCACAGTTTTACCATATGAGTTAGAGACACAACAAAATTATCATAATCATAAGGAAAATACTTGATCATAGCGTTGTAAAATAAATATTTCAATTTCTTCGAACTTTATGAAGCTATTATTGCATCTAAATAAACGAACTAACAGTGCTGATTAGTGAAAAAGATATTAAGCTTATTTCTGAACTTCCTTTTTATAACCACGATGTTAAAAGGAATTCAATAGTTTAAATTGTCTAAGACAGAATATTGACTCTTAGTATGCCAAAAATGACAAGCAAATCTTTGGAATTTCTTTAAGATAAATAAATATAAAATATCAATATTAAGTAATATAGCGTAGTATCCTTGTTTTATATATAAAACAACGTGTTACAAATTTATACTCTAATTCGTTTATTCGCCAGACATGAAGCAAAGATTTTTAAAAACCAGCATCCTAATATTTCCGCCAATAAAAGAATTCTAATATCCATAAAAATATCTCTCTCTATATGCTGATACTATGGTGTATCAATGATTTCTCTAGCTATTGTTTCATTAGTTTCCATCGTGTGGACAATTTAAACCTTTCATTGGCAAATATATACGTATTTTCCAATTTTTTAGAACAAAATCTTCGTCAGAAAATTTCCCCATGTCTACCATTCTGTATAATATTCATTACGATAATTCTCTTTGCCATTCGTCCTTTAACTAGAAATTTCTGTCATATCTTTTTATAATTAATTCTTTATACTTCACTGCAGCAGCTCCGAAGATCTCGATAATGTGACGATTCTTTTATCTTATATGATTTTCACCGATACAAAATGCAAAGAGAAAGGAAATTACTGCATAAATAAAATTAAAAATTATGCATAAACTTTCGCCCTTCGAAAGTTTAACTTCAATAAATTTTGCCGCAAAAGATGTATTTATTTCAAGACTTGTTTTTTCTTCTGGACTTCGACATTCCAGCTGAAACCGTAACAAACTTTCAAACTGAAATTCAAAATTCTGTCAAAAATGTTTACCGCTGGGAAAAGCTATACTCGACCAGGAATTTTTTTCGCAGCAAACGTTTCCGTAGTTCGAAATTGGAAAACGGTGAACAGGGAAAAGTTTGCGTTGCCCTTTTTCGGCGGCCGATTTTCACTAGTATGAGCTCTCTTCACAAGCGAAAAGTCACATGCGTAGGTGGACGCGAAAAACAAGTGTTTATCGATGTCACGTACCGATGCCGCTTCGACAGATTTTTTCGCGCTGCTGTTTACCCACCGTCAACACGTTTTTTTCATTTAACGATTATCAAGAGGATTGCTGCCTATCTCTGCTGTCGTACTCTTCTCCATCGATGAAATGCTCCGGGTTTGCATTTTAAATACTTTCTCTCTCTCTCTCTCTCTCTCTCTCTCTCTCTCTTTCTGCTCTCTGCATGCTATTCAATACTCTCTTTTTCTATTTCTCTTCTTCTCCCGTCTTTTTCTTTCTATTTTGCAACTCTTTCGCTAAACTGTTTCTGACCATCGTCAACGAGATGCCATGATCACGAACGCTATACCAAACTATTCGTGATTTGATCTCCCGATTAAAAGATATCTTCGCTTAAAATCCACTTTGTTTCCACTCGCTTCTTTTTACGTCAGTCACTCTTTATTGTTATCGCTGTGTTTTCCTTCTTAATCTCGCTGTCGGAATTTTATTTATCCTTATGCCATAATTACTCGACTTTGTGTTCTCTATTTTTCTACACACTTGATTTTCCAAACGTAACACTTATTTCTTATTAATTTACTGTTATTTTATGTAAAATAATTCCGGAAGAGATGCAGCGAGTTATTTTCCGTAGTGAATTATCATCATTTTTGAAACGTGCAATTGTATATCGTAAGTATCTTCAGAAATAACTGTGAAAATAAGTAAATATATAATTAAAGGAAGTAAAATTTGGAAAGTTTAAATTTTTCAGGCTACAAAGCTTGAAAATGTGGAATTTTATAAAATTAAAAACTTGAAATTGGAAATTTAAAGATTTAGGATTTGGAAGAATTGAATCTATAATTGCGTGAGTTCTACTTATCATTTTACAACCGATAGTTTGAGAAATAATTGCCATCTCTTCCTACAATCAATCTTTCTACGTGTTTTATTAATTATTTGTATTTCTATCTTCTATTGTCGTTTGTTTATCGTTTCGGTTCATTATTTGCTTCGTAATTCCATGTTAAGAATCTTAAATTTCCATCCGTTTAAATCATCGATTTGAAAAAGCTTGTTTTCCCTTGTAACCCAAATACCCGGACAGCTTACAAGTTTATCGATTTCGCTCGAATTACGATTGGACAAACACGTTGAACGATCTCTGTAATAAATCGGATACTAACACGAGTGATGGAAATCCAAAAATACAACCCGATTTGTCCAGATTTATCATCCATTGCAAACAATCCTCAACCTTTCTGCTTTCAAAACAACCTGTAAATTGTCGCGTTCCAGTGTAGAGAAATTTCATTTTCACGTGAAATATCGCGATTACGATCGAAATTTGTAATTAGACGAAATAACATTGTCTTGTAACAATATATATTATATATTGCCTCATATTTCCTGCATATATTATTTCATTTCAGTGTAATACGATGATAAATCTATTTTATATGCGAAGAAAACGCTATAACTTACGTATTATAAAAGTTATGTTCCAGGTAAATTTAAGAATTAATAGAATTATAAATTGATAAATTATATTATTAATTTAACAGAAGATTACTTGAGGATTACTTATTATTTAAAAGTAAAGAATGCTTTAATCATTATTATGATTTTATCATAATATGATATCATGATTTATCATAATTACGATATTATCATTAATATTATATTACATACACTAGATTTATAATTCTAGAATTTAATATTATTTAAAAATATTAGTTTCTGAATTCTATCAATTTTTAGTGTCATTAAGAATTTTATATTTCATAATATATCATTCAATTTAGAAATAATTCTCTAAACAGATACATCAAACACAATTTGTCAGTTTAATCGCTGTGATAAAATTATAAACTCATTTTTAAGTATTATACACATCGTGCAGCACTCTGACTTTGATCCGTAAGATCAAACTCTATAGTATTGTAGTATCGTGGGCAGATTGTCTCAGAAATATCGGGTGAACCATAAACAATATTGCGAGGAAGCCTAAGCGCCGACAGACCAAAAGGATCTAGACACTTCAATGGACCGAACGGCAATGTGTCGTCGGTGTTTCAGTCGAATAGTTACGCGGAAAAAAGTGACCATGACCGCGGACAGTTGCGGAACATGTACGTGGTGGGCTATGAGAAGAAACAAAGGGATGCTTAAGGGACAAAGACGAATTAACAGGCAGTAGTTAGTTGAGAAATCAGAGTGTTGTCAGAGTTGTCGAGGAAATGGTCCGCGTGAAAGAGAGCGTTGGAACCGTGGTAACGAGAGTTGTAACTATTTAGTTGTCGTAGTTATAGCACATTACTGTGCTTAGTTCACCTTAAATAACCATCGTTTCCTGTTTAATCTATTCTAAATAAATAAAAAAATCCTACAGTATCTCTGCGCGACATTAGGCAGTTGATTAAATTCCAATCGTGTGTTTCAAGCGAATTAAAGACGACAAAAAGGATACCGCAGCGAGTCAATGGTTTACAATTATCTTCTCTCTGGAGCCTTTCGATAGTTGAAATCGAACCGGAAATATATCAAACGACTGGTTCTCGCAGCGCGTTCCGCTGCTTTGGCTCGACATTCACCTGTGCACGGGTCTCTCACGGCAATTATTCCGGGGCGGCGCGACGACAATATCCAGGCAGGCGAGAATGGAAAAACAACGAGGAGGAAAGCAACCGGTCGGATCCGAAAAAAGGCCATGGCCGCCACGGTTGAAATTAAAATCTCACGCAAGACTTAAAAGAGCCGCTAAAAACAGTCCTTCGCTTCTCGTTTCGTCGTTGAAGCGGCGTGTCTGGCTACGAAAACGAGGGAATAATTTGCGTTCCACCGCGTCGTTGTCGTCAACGTTTCAACAAGAAGACCACGGAATCAGGAAGAGAGAAAAAGAAAGAATAAGAAAAAGAAAGAATAAGAAAAAGAAAGAAGACGAAGAAATAGAGGAAGTCGTTGAGTAGGCCTGACTCGTTACTCGTTCCTACGTCTGGCGTTTTTTGTCAGGTAAAAAATTTCCACGGGAAAAGGAACCAATTTAATAAGGCCTTAATAACTTGCCAGCAAGGGAGAGCAGACGGCTGTGTTTGACGGCTAACCCTCTTGGTCTCTGCTCTCCTTCCGCGAGAAAAGCAAATTCACGCTTTCTGTTTACCACACCGTTCGAACGAATGATATTTGGCTCGACTGATTTACGCAAGTGTTTCAACGTTTTCGCCTATTTAGAAATATTGGGAAATTTATTAGCAATAAGTAAATTAAAATAAAATAAGGAGACATTTGAACCAATTGAATCTTTGGAACGTCGAGAAACATTTCAATTTTGGAAAAATGTAGAGAAATGTTCTTATCATTCACCATTATTTCTCGTTTTAATCTTAACACTTTGACTACCACGCCGGAATCACATGTTTCGCTCAGGACATCACAGCGTTTTAATACAGTGCACCGTTAGATGCAAGATTTGTTCTCATTTTCTTTTTTTTTTTTCTTTTTTTTATTGATGTCCTAATAAAAATGTTTAATTAGGGGCACTTTTTATTTCAAAGTATCTGCTATTTATCGGTTATATTTAAAATGCCCTAACTGTCAATTTTCATTCAATTTTTACAATTGTAAGAAGTTCAAGCGCTCCGGTCACCAATGACCATCATGGTGTCACGGGAGAAACCGTGGCCAGCCATATATGACCAACGTGCCAGTCAAAGTGTTAACATCTTCAAAAGTTACGGATCCGTTTTGTTTGCTGATGTTGAAAATTATGGATCGTAATCGCCGAAATAAATATGTAGGAACACTTTCATTACATGTAGAAATGATAATAAAATAGTTTTGTATTTATTTAATATGTGATTTACAAGATGTTCATAGATACTCATTACACGTGTTTCGGCACTCATCTAGTCTCACTTTTACCATGCGTACGGAACAGTGACACTCTTTTGTTCTATGAGACGCTGCGCACGCACATATATTTACGCACGTACTCACACACAGATATGTTATCACTACTGCGCGGCTGATCCGGTGTAGCGCACAAAATATCATATATTCCAATAGCTGAACCGAGAGTAAGATCGACATATAAAAATTTGAGGATCGTAGTAGAATTAAATTTGTCATAAATACGTAAAAATCCGTAGTCTAATTGTTACATTCACGCCATATTGCGCAATCTAAATCAAGGCGAAAACAGCGCGACAAAGTATCGAACAAAATCAGGGTTTACAGTCCGGTAGGCCGGCTTTCACGATCAGCAGGGTGGTCTCGGCGTAGCGGGAGGTTGCTTTGAGCGGCGCGTAAACGACAACGTTTTAAAACGAGGGAAAAAGGGCTGGCGATAAAATTTCTCCGAAGTTTGCTCTTTGTACTGGCGCTCCCTTTCGCGACGAGACAAATATTTGCACCAACCAGGGAAACAGAAATACTTATTCGCGACAAATAAATACGATGAACACAGGAGGGAGGTTTCAGAGGGCTGAGGGGTTGGTTACGAACGACACAAAGTAGAGGGTGAAAGTTGAAATGGAATTAGTTAAGCACCACTGTCGAGTGGTTCTCTCATCTCTTGTTCTCGTGTAAAAGGAGGAACAACGCGCGTATCTCGAGATAGCGAGATTTTTATGAGATTTTTTGAAAGGAAGGAAAATGAAATTTTTACCCGGCGACCAAACGACGGACGTATTATTGACTCGCTCTACTGTGTCACTGCGAGATTAATTCAACGCTGCGTTACTCTTTGTTCCAGGGACCTCCAAGGGAACAATATCTCGGTGATATTCAAGACGGACTTTGAGGACATGGCCACGCTTCACGTTCTGTGAGTATCTGTTCGTTAAATAACGAAGCGCGTCGTATAGTAGTTGAATTGCGACGCTAGATAGCGATGGGATCAAGTTCGAGTATCGTTGCTTTGGTAGGAAAGTGATACAACGAAGAGAAATACATTATTCGGGAAATTGGTTGGAAATTGTTTGAACTAGTTTGATATGGAAGATTATTAACTCTAAGAACGTTTAGAAAAGTATGAATTCTCGAAAAATATAGAAAATTATCAATTACTAGAAAGTGTAGAAAATTGTTATACTTGTCTTCTTACAATTTAACAATTAGTCTTTCGGCTTTGTTACGTTTCTCAACGTGTTTATAAAAAATTAATTCCACTTACAGTGCAAGACAACAATCTTCAATACAGTTGGAATGTAGAAGAAAAAGAGCGATGTTTTTTTATATTATTATTATGAAAGGAACGAAGCCCAAACAAAACATTGTTTTGCCAAATGCACAGAATGTATGTAATACGAAAAAATATCTAAATTATCCAAAATGTAATTCGTCATAATATTTAGCAAGGAAATTTTTCAAAGAGGCATAAAAATCTACCACTTAATTACTCAATATACGAGGGAACATTTATCTCTGCAAATGTCTATGTATAATACACATACAGTAGTACAATACAAAAAATATCACTTTTACTATCTGTACATCCCAACTGTACGAATATTTTTGTTTCTCGTCGTGTCTAGTCTAAATTCGAATCTTTCTACAATGTTCTCTTTTTCTCGTAGTTTTGAAGAAAATTTTCAAAGTTATACCTTCGAACCTGGTTACAATGCGCTTGATCCCGTCACTAACAAAAGGCAAGGGACGGATAGCTTTGGTCGCGTGCTGCAAATAGAATTGAATAGAGCCACGAGCTGAAGCCCGTTGAAGCGACTCTTAGGGGAGCGAAAAGTTGGCGAAATTCCGGTAAATTTGTCGCAAACGTCGTCCGCGTGGACGCCATTGTTGCAACAAGAAGGCAAAGTTGCTCGAATTCTGTGTGAAACTCGCTCTATGCATAGAGATTGTATTCTTTCCTCGACTGTTTTCAGCTCCGTGACTTTCCTCCGAAGGGCGTAAAGTTTCTTGCACGTTTCGAAACGCGAAGAACGAAATTTCAAGATGAGATCGGCGTGAAACAAAGTAATTAACGTTAACTGGGTCGACAGATTTGTTCGTGTTCATAATGCAGAAATAGTTAAGACGTTTGCACGCGTATCACATGCACGATATTATCTTATAATATATGAAATGTTCGCTTTTCAACAATCCATTCTTCGCTGAATTCTAAGGATGCGTTTGTACATATACATACACGTAGAAAAATGAAAATCATATACGAGAGAGAAGAGAAGACGCGATTTTGTAACGATATACTATAATGATAAACTCTTTAGTTAAAAACAAAATCTTTAGTTTAGTTATAAACAAAATCTTTAGTTAACTGATATAACAAAATCGATGTTCAATGCGTCTTTTGCAGTTGCCTATCGAATAATCAAATTCACACCATAGAAAGAGGTGCCTTCCAGGATTTAGTCGGTGTCGAGAAGCTACGTCTGAACAATAATCAAATACGTCACATCCCCGATCTCCTCTTTAGCAACATGATGAATTTAAAGCGCCTGTGAGTACCGTAGAATTAAATGAAATTATCCTTCCACTTATTTATTATTACTCCTGCATGAATTAATAGTATATTTAGTTGATAAACAGAGTGAAATAATTGATTCGTTTTTCTGTGACAAAATTTGTTGTAAAAATGGCGTTCATTTAAGGGAATATTTGTAACACGAAATAATATCTTTCGAGAGTATTACATCCATCGATTTAACGCAATATTTGTATTAAAAATACTAAGTAGAAAAGCTGGTAATGGTTTTTGTCAGAAAAGAGGATAAAAAACCTGATTTTGTAAATATCCTAAAATTATTTTTCATTAGATAGATCCCAATGGGTGATTTCTCTCAGTGAATAAACTTTCAACAAAAAGGTAAAAATCTCGCGACTCGTTTACGTAAATTAAAAATAAACTCTTACACGAAGAAACAAGTAAGTGGCCTTTTTCACTTAAGCTACTAAATAATCTTCGTGAATAAAAATTCATTCATCTTCAAAAGTTAAAAAAATTTTTTTAACGCGCATCTGTCTGGCTGAATAAAAACCTCCAACCCCCAAAACTCCAAATCCCACGACTACCGTATGACAAAAAAAAAAAAAAGAAAGAAGAAAATGGCTTTTAAATGCATAAGCTGCAAATATACATAGCGCTTTGGTCAAAACTCAAAATCCCAAGTAATCTTCGATGAAAAAATATCATGTCGAAAAAAGAACATACACTTCCATATTACTCGCCATTCAATAGGACGTTCTTTAAACAAGGAAAAGCGAACAGCTACGTACATAACGAAGTCATATCAGTGGCGTGCGACGGCCGCGTTTTACAATTCGTTCGACCGTTGACAGGCGTGTTTTGATATCACGAATTTGTTTAAAACGCGTGGCAGCCGTACACGCGGAAAGTCCACGCGCACGATTCCTCGTCAGTGTCGGGTGCAGCACGGAGGTTATCGCATAAACTTTTCAGACGATGGCCTACATACCACCCACGCGTACGTGTATACACGCGGAAGTACGCGAGTTCGGTTTGTGAAAGCCGCTTTCCTCCTCTTTCCCCGCGACTCTGCCCATATTGAACACGCATGACTTTGCCGCTCTGGGTTTAAACCTATTTTGTCTCCTCTGTTCTGCTCCTTTTTTAAAGCCGATCGTTCGCTTCTCGCTTTCGAGTTCCTGCTTCCTATACTTTAAAAAATAGAATAACAAAGATGAGAAAAGAATGGGAGGGAAAAGCGAACGGAAGTTTCATCTATCGACTACTGGGCTACCGCCGCATTTTTAGAAAGCGACTTTTCCAATTCTTTTTTATGTTACCCACGCCTGAACGATGTTACGAACGAAGGCTATTGTCCGCGAAAAATGGGGCAGGTTTTTCGACGATCTGTTCTTCCCAGCTCTGTCGCGGTATGCGAGTTCTTATTTTTCGAATGAATTGTGTTTTAGAAGGACGAATCTGTATTCGATACTTCTTTTTGCTATTTTCGTAGGATACGTATTTTTAGTTAGAATACTTCGTTGCTGTTTTATCATTTCGTCGTCGGTACTTGTATTATCGTATTATTAAAAATTGTTGTTAGGAAAATATCCTTCGAATATATCGATGTATAATACGTAACTTAGGAGTATCGTTAATTAGAAATTACCAGATTCGCGGTCGCACCGTAAAATAAGCATCGTTAAGACAGTTTTACACGAATAAAGTATAGATAATACTAGAAGAATCCTTAAAAAAATTATAATTTATTGGTAATTATATGAGCGACTTACAATACTTGGATGATCAGTATATAAAAATTGAAATGAAAGAAAACACTCGCTGCTCCTTTCTACAATCCCATTCTACCTTTATCTACAATCAACCAGTCAGTCGAAAAATTCATGCTTCATAACCGACCCCGGATCAAGGAGCAGTCAGCCGCTGGCCAGCAGGAAGATCGAGCACCCAGCGTCAGGAATGCGATCTAGCGAGATTAACACGAAGATCCACTTTTCCCTTGGAGTGCTTCTCGATCCTGAATCTTAATCAACGAATCCCAAGTCCGTCACTTGGTCTAGGATAAAAAGGAGAATGGGAACACATCCAACCTCTATCATGATTAAACAGACATAGCTTCTGTGTGAATGGTACGTCATGTTAATCTGCTCGATGGTCAAAAAATTTGTTCACTATGAAAAAAAGAAGGGGACACTTTTTCTATTTATGTGATCTTCGATGATATAGAATGGAAAGGAGAAGAAAGATAAGAAGAGAAGACCAGAAGAGAAAAACAAAAGAAGATGTAAGGTTAAGAAAGGAATATGGCGCAGGATGGGCCCATCTATCACGTTGTGAAGTGGTCAGATGAGAACTCGAAAGTTCTACGAGTCTCGAGGCCTTCCACTCTGCCCTCGGACACGAAAACCTATAGTCTCTGATGATAAGGCCGGGATCAGCCAGCTTACAAAAGGACGTATTATGTTGCGAGATTCTCACGGGCATCCGGACGCTTGATAATCCTTCATCCGGCGTGGATAAGTCGATGCCCCTGTAGGAAACCAGAGAAGGTTAATACACTGATGGGGGTGTTCCTTGGCGGAACAGAATAGGACGTTTCTATAATATTAGGTTGGCCCAAAAATCCCTTTCGTTTTATAAGGAAATAATAAATGCACAACATTTTTTGTTTTATATTATTTTATTGAATTATGTGGGTAATATTTATAATATGGTTTTTATAATTTCGGGACAATATAGTGCGATTGTAAATGGAAGTTTTAACAATCAAAGTTTATACGATAATTTTTAAACTTCAATTCTTCCGATCGAAAATTACTACACAACTAGCTATATAATTTTAAAAAACTGAGCTACACAGAACACACGTTTATATGAATTTAAAGAAAAGTACTAGTAATTAAGGAATATATTCGAATAAAACGTGTTCTCAATCTTCTCTCATGAATTTTACAGCAATTAAGATAAATCCACGTATTATGAAGCTTCCAGATATGGGACGTAAAAAAGAATTAGAAAGAACAATATTTAAGTAATTATTCCAATATGAGAATCAACGTAAGTAAAGCGTGGAATGCTTTTATAATAACAGCAAAAATATTTTCTTCAAAGAAAGATATTTAACCAGAGTAAGTATATTCCAGCGACGCGGTAATGATACGCAGATTAATCGGCCTACGTTTAAGCTTATTAAGCTTAAGCTTTTTGAATTTAAAAACACGGATTGGCTTTTCTCTTGAAAGTAATACAAAACTAAGGTATTGTATGAAATATTCTCTTCATTGAAACCTAATTAGTTACGATCTCATCTCATTTAAACCATTTACTTTAAAATCTCTATTAACATTCACGTTGAGAGCTACATTATTTAACACACACAATTTTATCCAACATGTAATCACGCTAAGTAATTAATTTTATCTTGCTGCGAATCTAACAAAATTATAAAATTATAAATATAATAGTAAGCTTACTCAGAATATATTTATAATATATGTTAAAACAACAACGAGCATCGTTACCCATAATACGTACAAAGTATATTATTAAATTTACATTATACACATTTCCTTTGCATCTTATTTGTAAATATGTAAATTCTGTTTTCGTTTGTAAACGATGTACCATGTACTCATAACGAGTTACGTTATCGACTTTCGAATCTTTAAATCGATTTCAAATTTTATCAATACATACGTATATAATCGTGACAACGATGCCTCATTAAAGTGCTAATGAACGTTGGAGAAGCTTTATGCAAATATACGTAACATGAGAAAGCGAACTGGCCAACTTTACTTTTTTGTCAAATCCTGAATTGCATTACTCAGATACATAATTAATATTAAACATCTTTCGAAACAAATTACTTATTTTCATCAATTTATTTATCAACAGGATACACCGTAAATAATCGCAAATTCCGAGATAAATATTAAAAAATAATGTTCGTAACTTGTATGGAAAAAAACTCCACACTTATGGAAAATAAAAAAAAACGTAAAAACTACCTAACAATACAATCTCGCGACCAGTAAAAAATGGCAAATTTATTCACAGCAATTATTCTAGACTCACCCTATCCTACGTGCATTTTTCTAACATACCAAGAAAATTGATTAATCACGCTGCACCGTCCCACGAGAGGTTTCCGTACAAGCTAGCAATCAGAAGGCGCAAAATATTAATTAACTGTACACGAAGATTCCTTCGATTCTGTGATGTGACCGTGTACCATCGTTCTGCGAAGAGCTCCGTAGTGTTTTCTGAGGTACCGTGGAGCACAGACGGAACAGCGTAGAACGGAAACATGTGATTAACCCATCGCGCAAATGTAGAAAGCTATTCGAGGTGGTAAGAGGATGAAGCTCCGCTGGTAATAAATGGTTTGACACAATGGAAAGGGGCGCGGACACACGGCTGATTAGTATCACTACGTCGTGTGCAAGCATATTGCTCTCAGCTTGAAACGCGATACCCCTCGAACCTGTGGTGAACGTACAAGCTTGTATTTACGAGGCAATAACATTTGTTCGCTGTACACTTAAGCCGATAATAACCGGGACAAACGTTAGCCACGTCCGCTTTGACAACCTGGTGTTGCGGTGATTTAAGCAACGAAACAGTCCACTGAACGTCTTGCGATTCCTAGCCATCAAAATTTATGGATGAAACGGTATTTCGTCGCGTAAGAGACTAGGCTTCTTTGATTCTAGATATAGTTGCACGAAACGTTGTTCTGTTTACATTTACAATAGCGACGGATCGACACGCGTCTTATTTTCCAATGAATACTTTTTTTAATCAAATTCAACATTTCATTTTCATAAGTATTAAATTTGTGTAGCCATGTGGATCAAGCGCGTATTACCATTTAAATTTCATATTAATATGAAACTGATTATTTGATTTTGGAATTAGATATGTATCCTTATCAGTCTCTTGAAAATTTCGAGAAATATTAGTCTTTATAGTAGTAACAGATAATATTAGTCTAAAATACTGGAGGTAGGGTTATTAATTTTGAAAAATTATTAAATATCAGAGTGGAAAGCGTAAATGAGAAATGTGGAGGAAATCTTAATAAACGAATATTAATAAAAGATCAAATAGAAAGAGAGAGAGAGATAGAGAGATGCATTTGGTTTAATAATAGAAATAATATATCGAACAAGAAACGAGACCAGGACGAAGAAGGAAAATTGAATGTAATTTTCAGCAATTTTGCGCGTAACATCGTTTATCATAGTTAGCCCGCAGTTATTACATGCAAATACGGCGTAATTTATCATTAACCATGAATATACCTAAGTTCCTTGAATATTTGCGTAATTATTTTGTGCGAAATTGTGTCATGAATACAATGTTAAATAACTCGGACCTTATAATTATTGCACCAATAATTTCTACGAATATTAACATTCCCTGATTTTCCGTCTAAACTATGATATACAGAGTACAAATGAAAATACCGTAGACAAAAGATAATTGCTTGTGCAAAAATAAATTAAAAGCCTGAAACACAATTTCTTCATTCAAGATTTAGTAAAAATTGATTTTCAAGATCCGCTACATGCAACATTTATATAGCTTTTTTTACGAGTTATTGGTCTGAAGCAAGTACAAAGAAATATATTTTATCAACGACGATTTATTTTACCTACTGCAAAGACAGACAATTTTTCGGTCAAGATAATTCCACTTTGTTTTCAATTTTCCAAAAATATTACACTTTTTAACATGTAATTAACACTATACCTACATTATAGTTACAAGCTACGAATACTGTTTTACGGAAGACAAACTATTCCCTTATGGTCTCAAAAGCGGTCACCAATCAGGTTCCGTTTCATCCAACTCTTATCGCGGTAACACAAAGCACAGTACCAGCAACATTTGGAATCGAGCACTGACTAGAGAGACAGAGAGACAGAGACAGAGAAAGAGGTGGAGGGAGGAAGAAAGATAGAGAGACAGAGAGAGAGAGAGAGAGAGAGATGAGAGGTCCAGGAGGTCCTTTTGTTAGTTCCACCGAAGGAGCGGCTACGTCGAAATTCAGTAATTGCTTTCTGGATTGGCTGGGAGCGCGGTGGGAGTTTAATCTACCGGCACTGATCTCAGGCAACGCGTTCGAAATTATTGAAATTCTAGGGAATTTACGGGGGACAAAAGTGCTACATCGACACATGGACACTGCTTTTCATCAAGGAAAAGGAAAAGAGTAGGAAGTAAATTTAATTATCCCTTGTAACCCTTCTTCGAATCGCACCGTCAACGGAATAGAAGCATTCCACTCATGGTCGTACCAAATTGCTTGTTCAAATTAGGAACTTATCATGATCAAGCTACAACACCAGTCCCAAATGAAACCGGCACCACTAAAAGCCTGGCCTTCTCCTTTTGCTCCCGGCACGTCTGCGTGGCCGAAATTCGGTAATTGCTTCCAGGATTGGCTCTGGTAAGCAACAGTCTAAATTTGCTGGTTCTTGCTTTATCAAAGCGTTTCGAGTACGTGAAAAATAAATATTGCAATTCAATTTGTTCAACATTTTTTCTCTTGCTTAGTCTGAGAATTAATTATACATTAGTTTAGTTCTAAATAGTAAAAATTACACAGCATGTATATGTATGATTATGTATACATTTTCATATGTGTGTACACTTGCTGACGAAAGTATTTGAATATTTACCACAGAAAACTTGTATATCCATATTCTACGTGTTACACATTACAAAGCATTTCCAGAATTCAGTCGATCATTCAATCGATCGATTAAATACTCTTCTGATCTCTGTGAAATATATACTTGTTTCAAACATCTTGCAATTTCTATACATCTCTCTAGACTCGTTTCAAACTCTACCCACGTAATCGTGATAGTCTCGTTACAGTGTCAATGAACTTTCGAAACGTTTTATATAACACACACAATGTATTCATAAAAGACATGTATAAGTGTTCCAGTAGTTTGGTGAACCAATGTATATTTCTACATAGATACAATACATACAATACCATGTTAATTCAGCGTATTTAAATTTTACGTGAAATCGTAATAAAATTGTAAAATTATAAAATTACAAAAAAGGAGTGTATAACTTGCAACACCATTATGTCAATTCATTATTATGTACTACTAGTTTATAAATTATTAGGCAAAAGGAAATTTTCAAATTAATTATAAAAATAGATATGATATATTATTCAATACAGATTTCCCTTACTTATTCCGGATTTCCTTGACTCCACCGAGCTTTCCTTTCGAGCCTTTATCTCTTATTTTTGTTACCTCGTATTCGTCTTGTCGAGATGCTTTGTCCGTAGCCTCGGATAGCGGACATAATTACAGACTGCGAGTCTCGTAGCCAATGGATGGTCAACGGTGAACCAGGCGCCGAGACCTCTAACCTATCATCGCGAACGTCTGGTTAAACTCGTGCATCGAGAAAAGGTTCGAACGGATGGATCTTTGCGGAGGAACGCGAGACGTAACGCAATCTATTTAAATGAACCCTACGGTTTAGCGAGGGATCCATTATCGTGATTGACTCTACCGTTAAGCGCGCGTTGCACTCGAAAAACGTTGCGTTGCCATGCATTATTCATGGTGTTCGCGTACCGAGGAAATTATGACGATAAATATGATGAAGCGCATTCTGTTAAGAAAACATTTTCCGGTTATTTTCGCAACCTTATCCCGTGGTGAATATCAAAAATATGTCGTACTATATCGATTATCAATAGCAAATATGTGGATATGGTATAAGTTAACGATAACGTTGGTAATTGAAATTAAATTTAACATGCATGTTGAGTACGTTAAGGTATAGGTTGAGAGATGTTAATGGTTATTTTATGTATACCGTCGAGAGTTATTTCATTAACAAGTTTCTTGATTTAAATTTATCGTATCGGTATATTAACGGTTTTGCAAACAATGTTATTTGTAAATTTTTGATGGTAAGTAACTTAATATGCTTTATAAAAATTAATTAGCATAAAGGAAATTAATTGCTCTTTCGTATTTCTATGATCAACGGTTTGACTCAATGTCGAGTTAATTATTTTTATAGAAGAGTCTACGCTCTTTTATTACCATAATATCACGTCCCTTTGTTAAAATAATTTTCACGATCTATTACGGTAAAAGTAATCTATTTCGTATTTTAAAAGATTATAAAATTGTGAAGAACTGTAGAGTTGCGAATCAGGCGTTCTACATTAAATTAAATCATATATTATTAAATCGCATTTAAAGTGTTTTAATGTCGATCTCTGTCGATGCTGGTGTAGATAATTCTTTTTACTGTTATTCTTAATTATTAATTTGAAACTGTATCTAACGTTTTCGTGACTAACGTAAATATTTTCTACAAGTGACAAAGTAACGCCTTCTTTGAAGAGACGTTGCATAGAGAGAGAGACGTGTCACGTGAGGCCGTGGAAATGGTGACTCGTTACTCGTGTAACGACCCTGTGAAACCTTAAAGAAGGCTATAGCCACCCACGTGACTGGCGCACGTGCACGCGGTCACACGTGAGTTGTGGATTGTCTCCGAAGAATTTCCATGGGGAGGGTCATCCATGGAACCATAGTACATAGTTGACACTCGACAACTTCTTAAATTATTAATCACATGTAGAGCGAACTTGATACCAACTGTAGCGAAGTAGAACACCGGTGTTGTTCCACCACTGGAAATCAGACTTTAATTCTAAGACAGAAAACTTAGGAAAAGGTCAATGCACCAAGTATTACAGTTCAACTTTCTTGCTTTTCACGATCGATGATGAGCTCCTTCTTTACAAACATTGCATTTAAATAAATAATTAATCGTAGTAACTTAATCGTTTCCGTAAACGACGTTTGTTGAATTTTTTGCTGTATTTTTATCGAAAATTTGCTGAGTTTCTCAGAAAAAAAAGAACTAACTATCGAGTCGATAATTAGTTTTCTTAAAGGGGAAAACGAGTAATTTTGATTTACCCATAATCATTAGGCGATATGATGTCGTGCTTTTACACGAGTATGCTAAATCATATATGATACAGATCAATTAGGATTATGATGGTATTATCTTATCTCCCTTATCCACCTCTGGATTCGAAACATCTTTTTAATCTAATCAATTGTTAATGTTCTTCACAGTGTTCCTGTTCAAGGATTAACAGACTGTCAAATAAGGCTGAAAAGAAGTTGTATTTAGTCATGGGAAACATGTTTTAGATTAAGTTATTTTGTAACTTTTTAAGAAAAATAATAAGGTTGATATAAAATAACAGCACTTCTTTATGAGTCAATATTGAAGTCAATATTGAATTGTGTGATAAAAATATTCCCTTTTAATGTACGCCATGGTACAAATATTTCCGTTTTACAACAGATTGTTCTACCGAACTAAATTTTAATCTTTGGTATTTTTGCAACATCTAATAACGATCATTTTGCTGTAATAATTAATGGTGTCCTGTTACAGAGACCTTAGTCACAATCAGATTGCCACGATTGGACCAAAGACACTCAGAGGGATTTCATCCCTAAAGTATTTGTAAGTGCGATCTTAACAATTCCTGTAGACAATATCATCGAAGTACCGTAATTTAAACTTTGAGTAAAGTCAAACGCAAACTAGTAGAAGCGATCAAAGATGCGTGCTCTGTACAGTAGTATCAGTCGCATTAGTCAGACACTAGTTACATAAAGGAAAAGAATCGGATTTTTATGAATGAAATAAAGCTTTTTTCTTATATCGTATAAAAATAAGCGTAAGAGCATTAAATGTGTCATTAATTTATATCAAGATAAACAAATTTTGTTATCAGGTATCTCGACAACAATGTGTTAACCTGCATTGACGAGGCATCGATACGAGAGCTAAAGGATTTGGAAGTATTGTAAGCAGATAAATACAATGCAATTATAATTTGTCGATCGACGATTAAATAAATAACTTTTATATATTGTTGTTCTGTTGCAGAATGTTGAATAACAATAAATTAACAACATTAGGCAAAGAAATGCTCAGTGGCTTTTCGCATTTACGAACATTAAAGCTGGTGGATAACCCATTATCTTGCGATTGTCACTTAGCTTGGCTCTCTCGACATTTAAAAACTTATCCGAGACTTGGACAACACACGCGATGCAGCTCTCCAATTCATTTGAAGGATCGAAATATCGCCGATTTACAGGTTTGATCGATGTGAAATATTCTTGCGCGTTTTCAATTCCGTGGAAAACGTAACCAATGAATTGGAATAAAGCAACATTTAGAACTAAAGTAATCAATACTTCGTTTTAAACGTTGTACAATTCTTTCACATACGTCTGTCCATCATGGTATTTCTACTTAGTCTAGTTTTCCATTAATCAATACTTCCGGTCAGTAAGGATTGGTACTCTTCTTCTTCTATTCGTACGAGATCAATTTCTAAGAGAAATTTATTTTATCTTCATAACACTGTCAGTATTCAAAATATCGACGTTTACTACTGATTTCTCTAAATAAAAATTTATCTTTAGAGATTTAATACTAAAACTACCAATATGTAATGTGTTTGTGCTTCTAGATTTACGGTACACAGAATATTACAATTAAAATATGACAAGCGGTCATTGTGCATTTACTTAGTCTACCTACGTTCATTCATGTAGAAGAGATTATCAACCCTTTGGAATATTTTAATCAATTTTTAAATATCCACAACTGATAGACAGTCTCCAAACTAAATCTTTTATTCTTCATTTTCATCATAATGTAGCTTGTAGAAGCAGTTTTTAAATTTTCTACCATTTGTTGTTAAACGATTTATATTCATATTATATTCATATTACAGTCAGTATTGTAATAATTAAGAATAAAAGCTAATATTATAATAATTTGCTAAATGAACTTACAAATTTTTAACAATTACTAACACAAAATGTCTCCCCTGAAAATTTTTCTCTATATAGTCGCTAAAGTTTGGTAATTTTAGTATTAAATTATATCTACCACGTTTCATCTTAACCAAAATATTTTGTGGTATAATCTGGCGAATTTTTAAAGCAGTGTGTTTATCGTACTGAAATCTTTCATGTGTCTGTCCGCGAAACAGGAGCACGAATTCAAGTGTTCCGGGCTGGTTGAGCGTACAGGATCAGAGTGCAGCGCGGAACCGCAGTGCCCGCATCCTTGTAGATGCGCTGATGGTATCGTCGACTGCAGAGAGAATTCTTTAACGAAAGTACCCACCCATCTGCCGGAGGATACCACAGAACTGTTCGTACACACTATTTTGTCACAACCTCCGTGTAGAATTGCCAAATGTCTCCTATATTCATAAAATTGTTTGCTATAACGACAAAGAAGTAAACATCGAATTTGACGAACAATAACAATGGAATTTCAAATTTAACGATAGTAACTAAATGAATTCGTACTTAACCAATGTAACGTAAATATTTCAGGATAAATAAAGTAACAAGTAAATGTAGTAAAATTTGGTTAAAAGTTTTCACAATTTTATCTAAAAATTAAGAACGAATAATTCCACGAATAAACTGCCTGTTGCTGGTGCAACAATAAAATGAATGAAATCAAATCTGAACTTACAAGAATAAACAAAGCTAAAAATAAAAACAATAAGAATAAATAAATAGCAAGTGTAAAAACAAATCAGTTGCATTACAATTGGAAAACTCATGCACATTCGTTCTCAACACGTTAGAAATTGTCACGGTCGTTAATAAAAACCAATTAATTTAATATCCACGAAAATTTCTCCGTATTCCATTCCCGAGGCAATTTCTACGCGGAAAAATCAAGCGGTCGTTAGCCTGAGAGTTTGTTAACTTATTCTCTATGTTGTCAATCATTCGCAGACGTTTGGAGCAGAACCGTATCACGGAAATCCCGCCGAAGGCTTTCTCCCCGTACAGAAAACTGCGCAGAATGTGAGTGACGTTCGCGATTAATCCAATTTATGTTTTTCTTCATGTTGTGTTCCAAACGCGATTTCATTTCGCCTGACGATGTTTTAATCTTTGCCATTTTTTTCATTGCTCGTCAACAGCGACCTCAGCAACAATCAAATTAAAAAGGTGGCGGCCGACGCGTTCCACGGCTTGAAATCGTTGGAGTCACTGTACGTATAATGTATAATAGCAAAATTTACAGTCAACTCGAAATTAGAATATTTTTCTGACTGAAGCTTTTCGCTTGATTACAGCGTGCTGTATGGAAACAAGATCACCGAATTACCTGGTGGGTTGTTCCAAGGCTTGACCAATTTGCAGTTACTGTAAGTCGACATAGAAATCGTTTACATTTTATTTCATATACACGTTTAATATATCATCGATAAATTTGATTAATTTGAAGAAGTAAAATTGAATCGGGAAATTATTTTGAAATTTCATTAGTACTGTGATTATGATTATATTAGTAAAACTTCAAACAGATCTGAAAATTTATATAGAACGTACAAACTATTTATTGGAAATATGTATATACTTCATACAAAAGTAGTATACGGTATCAGTAATCGTCTGAAGCGATATAATTAATGCTATATATAATTTCATTAAATGTTCAGGATTATTGAGCAATAGAATTAATTTTCTTTTCAACGTATTGAGAAAAGTCGTTCAAACCTTAAATGCTATCATAGACAAAATTTCACTGCATGCGAATTTTGTTTTAATATCATCTTCCTATGATAATACCATCTTTATTATTAATAAATTATTTATAAATTTATTCAAATATATTAAAAATAAATTTAAAAGTTATTTATAAATAATAACTTCATTATTTAATTAATGAATTACTTATTTATTTAGTCAGTTTTTTCATTTAAAAATAGATATGCTACAGTGAACTTTCATCCACTTGATAGCTTTTAACAGTTAATTTGAATTGATTGTAAAATAAATTCCTACACACATATTGCTTAATTATTGCACGAGAAAATGGATGCATCGCAACGATAGTAAATTGACGAAACAATACAAACTTTTCAGGCTGCTGAACGCGAACGAGATATCCTGCATACGAACCGATCTGTTCCGAGATCTGACCAGCCTGACTCTGTTGTCGCTCTACGATAACAACATCAGATCCCTGGCCAATGGAACTTTCGCCAATCTACGAAGCATTGAAACGCTGTTTGTATCCCGCCATTGAACCGTTAATTTATACAAATTACCGCGGCTTTAACGCTTCGAGCCCTTTCCAACGCGTTGTGCAGGATCGAATTGCAAACTCGTGTCACCGTACACGTTCGTTTCGCTGTGTACCACGGGCTCAACAGAATATTCTGGCCTCGGTTGTTCGCTGATTGACACTCTTTCAGCGTTTTCGCTGTTTCATGAAAATATGGGCAAATTGTTAGATTCTGTTTGAATTAATTGTATTATCACGGTATTATTCATTTGAAACTATTAGAGAATAGCAACGATGGATATCAGCAAGTAATCGTAATATTCGAAAAATGTCAGATATCATGATAGAAATTTGAATAGTTTTGAAAATTATTGGCATGTAGGGAAGAAGCTTTAATTTTGCAGATTTTTTATTAATTTATAATCTTAATTTCGCCAACTGTCGAATGATACTTGAGTTATAGAAAAAAGTAAGTTGAGATGCGATAATATGATGATTGGATGCAAGAATAATCTGTGAATATTTATAATAAGATCTTCTTTTGCATAAAATACATAAATAGATTTGTTATTTCTTCGTACGTATTCCAGATTCTATTGTCGTGTCTTTAAAAGTAACGAAATTGGTAAATTTTGTGAATCGATAATACTGGACTCTGTGCTAGATCTTTTACCATTTAAATTCTTTCTCTAAAATAAGGAAAGATATTTCTTTCCATATAGTTATGTCTTTGATCTCAGAAAAATGTGAAAAAGTTTTAAAATTGTTTAAGTAAAATATCTCTTTAAATGATCCCAAATGGCTTAAATTAATCTCATCAGGCTTATAGAATAATAATAAAATCATAAAACGATAAAGTGAAGTAATGATCCTAAATGAAATCCCAAACCTGTTGGAAAGGGTCGAATAAAAAGAGATTGGTCAAAGCAGAAAATGATTTCCAAGAAATTCCTCTCGCTTTTCCACAGGCATTTGGCAAGAAACCCGTTCATCTGCGACTGCAATCTACGATGGCTGAACGCGTATCTTCACGCGCACCCCATCGAGACGTCGGGAGCCAAGTGCGAGTCGCCGAAGAGGGCGCAGAAGCGGAAGATCGATTCGATGCGGGACGACAAGTTCAAATGTAAGGGTAAGCACGACCCGATTTCTCTGATATTTCTCTTCTAAACGCATCACCGGAACTCACGGATACCAGTTGGTAATACACGAGGATATTTTCCATCTTTTGGCTGACAGAAATCGTTGCTCATAGTATTTAGTGTAACTTAAGAAATGATTCAGTGATTTAAAGTTTCATGAAGTTTTTCTTATTCTTCCTTAAATGATTCAGCTGAATATTCTGATACATTAGTTGTCGCTAATTGACACTTTATCGAAGAGACGCTTCTACTATGAACTATTGGTTGTCATCGGGATAATTTTCAGTAAAATTATTTAAATCAATCGTGATATTAGTACAAAGACTAAAGGATTACATTTTCCATCTTTCATAAAAAAACAATTATAGAATTCACTATATTCTCAATCAATTCTACATCAGCACTAACAGTAATCAAATAATCAATCAATTCTATGTCAACACTATCAGTGACCAATAATCAATCAATTCCATATTAACACAATTTTGATTAACACACATTTGATATTGGAATTAAATATGTATTCTATTACCGCCTTCAACATTTCAGAAGTATTAATAAAATTAGTTACAGTTAATTTAGTTAAACTCACATAAATAAACGAAAATTATGCGTTTGCTATAAATTATCGTGGTTTTATCATTTATGTTGAAAACGCTTGTGTCTTTGAATGTACCAAATTATTCCTTTCTTTAATCATTTCATATTCATATAATTTTCTTTATTACGTCCCTCGTAGATAACGCAAGTTAATTAACGTAACCTATTAAATGTTAAAATTAGAAGGCCATTGTATAACGACCTTGTTAACGATCAAAATTCTACAAGCGTAGAAATAATTAATTATATCGATTAGCTTCTGTGAGTATTACTCTTGAGATTGCAACTACAATAGAGTGACAAAGCAGAATAAATTGCACTGTCACCTTTTAATCAATTTGTTAACTCATGCAACCATCGTAAATTCTTGCAAACCTTCGTCGAGCATATTTCTGATAGCACGTTTCATCTTGAACCACTCAAAACATAATCCATACGCAGTAATAAATTAACGAAACTTTTTATCAATGTTTCGATCTTCTTTTATAGCAATCAAATATCCTGCGACTTCCTTCACTAAATTTGTATAAAAGAGAACTTTTTAGTAACCTCAGAAAACACATTTCCACCCGTTAAGTTAGAAACTTAAAATGTTTCCAAAAACAATATGAAAATAAAGTTTCTAAGCTTCTAAAAAAAAAAGTATTACACAGAAAAAAATAAATAAATAAATAAGTAAAATAAAAGCAATCAGTCGAGGAATTAATTCGATTAAAATATATAATATGCAATTTCAACTCTTCTGATCGTAAATTTTATTTTTACGCTTATTCTGGCCAATCTAAGCTAAAGGCATCATAATCCAAAAATAGGTCCAAAACTGATTCATTACGTGAATTAAATGCGTGAAACAAATTCTCTACTCTTTTCGGTGGCTAATCTTAAATCTAACAAGCGTTTCCAAGCTTTCGCGAATTTCAATCGATAGAGAATCGAATAATATTCGCGAATTACAAGACGACAGACAGAAAATGAGTGGCAACGAAGAGATACTCGAGAAGGCGTACGTACCATTGTACTATACGCGTAGAACATCTTGAGGCGTGCGTGTTCAAGAATAACAACAGCGACATCGTGCTTTTCCTTTTCATGCTTGTATATTTCACCTAATTGCACTTAGCCGAGCGGAATATAATCGCATTTCTCCCCACCCGTGTCTCTTTCGTGAGTGGAGTAAATGACACCGGAAAATAAACACTTCGCTGGCACGTATGTGGGTGGCTATACTCGCACATTATCGTTACACCGTGTTCCCAGTAAACGAGAACTTACAGGACAGTGGCGTGAAACTTAGAAACTTTTGTAACTTTTGAAAAATTTACGTAAAACACTTGAGCCGGTTTGCAGGCTATTTCCAGAAAATTTAGAAGACATGCCATTCTCTTGCTCTTTTAGTATTTTAGGAATTTAAAAGAAGTTGGAGCTTTTAAGGGGATTTATTTAAGAACCTTGAATAAATGGAATATTAATAATCGACGAATGTATTCGACAAAAGAAAGATCCTTATTGAGGTTGACTAATAGAGGAACGAGTGGATGAATTTGTAATAGAAAAATATATTGAAGTAAATATAGGTATAAGTACAGATATAGTGCACACTGATCCAGATCCTCACTCTTTCAGTATTGCAATACAATAGAAGAAAGGTGATAGGGAGCACGTTCATATATTTATAGCAAAGGACATTACCAAAAAGTTAACCTTGGTGTGCAGCTCTAGTTGAAGGCTACAAGAAACATCAATAGAAATATACTTATAGCTCTTTTGTTTCTAGACCTTCTAACCGAAAACAAAATTTATATTCAAGGGCACAATAATATGGACCTCTCTCCTCATTTCCAATTTTTTTCACTAAATTCTATTCTCTTCGTAACAGCGGTCTCCAAGTCACGGATATACAAAAGAAGAAGGTGCAGAGTTTTTCCTGAAGTAATTACTTCAACAATTCTCAATCTGAGTCGTTGGAAATTAAGAGATATTTAATATCGATGTAACAGTAGCTTCTAATAATTAAGAGGTAAATCGTGTATCACTAGAATTACACTCTTCTTCGATTATGCAATCAATTCCATTATTATTCTATTATTTAACACTTTGACTGCCACGCCGAAATCACATATTTCGCTTAGGACGCTAAGGAAGTATTTTTATTATTCAATGCATATAATGGCAAAATAATAATAAATTGATGATGTAAGACAACATCCTTCCCCAATGGACCGTTTATCTTATCGGTGGTCACGGGTGACCACCGTGGCGCCTTGGTAACAGTTGATAGCGACATATTATAACAAGACTTCGTTTATTTCAACAAAACATTCGCATTCGTTATTTCGTTGCAAGCAAAACATCCAGAATATATTGTTGAAACGTGTAGAAGATATTAGTAAACAGTATTTGCTCTTTCTATACATAATAGTAAGGTATGTTCACACTGCTAACTTCAATTATATGATTATAAAGCAGCATTTGCGATTATTTTCTAAGGTGTGTTTATAATAATATTCGTAAATTAACCCTCAAAGATATGGATACAAACACAGTGTACCGTTAGATGCAAGATTTGTTCTCATTTATTTTTTTATTGATGTTCTAATAAAAATATTTAATTGTTCAATGGGGCATTTTTTATTTCAAAGTATATTCTATTTATCGGTTATATTCAAAATGCCCTAACTGTCAATCTTCATTCAATTTTTACAATTGTAAGAAGTTCAAGCGCTCCGATCACCAATGACTACCGTGGCATCACAGGAGAGACCGTGGCCGGTCATATATGACCAACGTGGCAGTCAAAGTATTAAAAATTCTATTATCTCGACATTTACTCCAGTGTATGAAAATCTTCAAAGCTTCGACGTATGTTATAAAATTTCTTAGACTCATAATCAGACCCAGCCATTTAAAAATGAAATTCCAACGATCACAAATACATCGATTAATTCAAGTCAAAGATCGACGACCGGCTGATCTGTTCGCACCAGGTTACCATGTTAACTTGGTCGACGATAAATTTTGATAATGAACAGTAGTAGCAGCGATATCATTAAATTAAGCATCGACGCGACGCCGCGCTTGCTCTCTCGCACGTTAATTGAGTGTTGAATGTCATGGTGCTCCGAGGTGAATATGTTTATGTATGAGTACGTGCACGCGCGCGCTGGTGATTTATCATCGCATTATACGCCGCATTACAAATTGTCCGCTGCGATACACGCGCGTAATTATATCGGTAATTTGCGTCCCGCGTTTAATAACGTGCAGCTACATGCGGTGTCGCGTGGTCACTTTCTCCGCGGGTTTCCTTTCTTCCTCCATCTCACTGCTGTCATAATCGAATACGATGGAATCGGATCTTAACGCTTTCACGATCGATGATCTGATACAAAATTTGCACAATGTATGTATATAATTATGTACTCATATTAAATATTCGAATGCAGGACTGACAACCCCCATAAGAAGGAATTGTTTAAATATCCTGTTGCTTGTTCTACTTATACTTGAAAATATGTAAACAATTTTTTCCTAATAATAACATTTAATTGTGCAATATATTTAGAAGAAAGAAGAAGTTTCTCTCTTTTTTATCTTCCAATAATATCTGCTACGATTTATAATAATAATGGTACAATTTCACGATAACTTTTGTCCCATTTCTCTATGATATATTACAAGTTGTCTTTTATTGAAACTACTTTTCTCTCCTTTTCGTGACACATCTTTGGAGCAGTATAAAAATATCGGAGTTAATTTCTTGTGGCATTAATTATAGAAAATAAATTTATCTCGCGGTTCAAATTGTTTTTAAGAATTGCTAAATCGCAGAACAAGTATCCGAATATTACTGTGACAAGAAAATAAAACAAATTTTTTTGAGAATATATTTTCATACGTGAGTGTAACTTATAAATATCTTCTTTACGTGTCTTCTTTTATTTCTCAGCTATCGACAGACGTAATTCATCGACGTGATATTCATGAATTAGACGATCTCCTAATACAATATTACATTTTTATATAAATTGAAGTTGAGAGCCCCCATAATGGTACCGCAATTTCTACTTTATAAAAGCCGAGGGGCCATTAACGTGCCACTACTGTGTCATTTCGTGAGTAAAAGCTGACAGCATGTGACATCATATTATATCTCTTTCGTTCATCGATGTTAGCAGTGATAATCCCCGCAGCTCTCCATAAACTAAAGTTACAGGTTTGAACAGTAATTACCAATTTTATAACTTATTATATTGTATTATTCAATCGACTTAAATTGATAATCACCGATGTAAAACTTCGTTTCATGGACGATTAATTCATACTAGGATTCTCTGCAATGATAATTGTCGAATTTTTTAATATATCATTACGTTGGCCAATCAATTTGGATTGAGAACTATTGCATTGTTTAATCTACTAAAATTAAAAAGTACTGGAGTGAAAGTTTGTCCTGCCATAAAACCACAATATACGACCATAATATAATATAATATAAATATTGATTTCATAAATTCAATTCTCTCGCAAAGGAAAACTCATCGTATTACTCAATGACTACTAAAACTATCAATTATTAATACAACGTTACGTTTTCAAGCTTTCAAACGCTTTAATCACTGACTCGTTTAAGAGCGACGCTCTGTGGTCCTGAGAAGGAAAATCAGATTAGACGAGATTGCTTGAAGTAGATTTTGTATCCGACTGTTTGTATTTAGGCGACGAAGAGCTCTTGACGAAGAGAGCTGGCGAGTGTATCCTGCCTGGAGAATGTCCAGAACCGTGCATTTGCAACGGAGCGACCATCGATTGCTCGAACAAGAAACTAACGTCGATACCAAAAGAACTACCGATCTACACGTCCACCTTGTGAGTACAGTCTAATGATTTCGGATTATTCGATTAGAACGACTTTATCGATTTAAATTGTAATCACAGTTGGCTGAGATTTTTCTTTTTTTTTTTTTTCGCTTTCAATAGAATAAAATGAAAATTAAATACTTTGATATTAACTAACTCGCTTTGATCTAAACTATCATCGTCTATGACCGAAAGAAATCAATTCATTCATAACAATGATTCGTAATATCGGTACAAAGAGAAAAGATCGATCCAGTCAGTCGATCGTGACGAATGTTGATCCAGGCCCCTCGTTCTCCTTCGCGCGAGAAAATTAATTCAAACGGCCGACAAGATAATTATCTAATTAAAAGCTGGTCCGTTGTACAGACGGCACGGCGGGGTAGAGAGCAGAACAATGAATCGTCAAGCTATTATTCGAAATAAATTATTCGAACTCGTTTAATGGATCGACGCCCTGTAGCGCGATTAATTGCTCGCCGTATCAGACGCTGACGATAAACTCTAACTTTCTCGTTCCTCGGCTTTCTTTGTCCTTGCGCCCAGACTGTTGGCCAACAATGAGCTGGATAAGATCAAAGCGGATGGCGTGTTCGAGAAGCTGCCGGAGCTGCAGCATTTGGATCTCAGGAAGAATAAAATCTCACGCATCGAGGCCTCTGCGTTTTCAGGCGCTCACAAACTCACCGACTTGTAAGTTTTTGCATTCCTTTTTCCTTCTTTTTTGGGGAGAGGGTGGAGGAGAGAATATTTGATGATTTTTAATGGTTCAACGTTATTAATATAATTGAAGAGTAAAGTTTCTCAGCGATGAAATTTTTCTCATTTTTAAGGAAAAGATGTTCGGTGATTTTTAATAGTTTGAAGAGAAATTGTTCGATGAGTTTTAATATAATTAAGGGATGAAGCTCCAGAGGGTGAAAATTTATTTTCATCTTCAAAAAAAAATATTCCGTTGTCTTAAGTAGTTCGAAGGAAGATCATTTGTTAATTTTTAATGTAATTAAGATACTTCGTCGAATTGGAAATTGTTCATTAAATAAATTATCTTGGCCTTAGAGCATCGTAGAATGAAACAGTTCTCTAATTTATATTTCAGTTTTCGTCATTTTGATTGTTAGTCTCATTTTATTAAGATACTTATTCGTCTCGTGTGAAACGTAATAATTAATAATTAGCTGGAACGAATTGAAGATAAAGATAGGTTGTTTACATTCTTTGTTCGGCAGCATAATTCGATTTGTCAGAAAATTGTTGTTTGTTCTTTTTTCTCTGCTGAAACGTTTCTTGGATGAGAAAGTTTCGAATAACGGGGCTGTATTCAGACCGTCGAGATTACTTGCGTTATTTGTGCCTAACTCGATCGGGACTTTGAAACGAGCTTTAACGAAGCAGAATAGGATTTAATTTTCAAAGGCAATTAACGGGACAATGGGTCGATTAATTAGATAGCCGGAGGGAGCAGAGGGTGGCTGTAACTCGTGTGTATTTTAGTCCGGACGAATGCAAAGCACGAATCGAAGTGACGCATGTTCCCTAAAGAAAAATCATTCGAACGATAAATATTTTAGTTTGAATATGAATTCGACATACTTTATGAATATATGAATATATTTGTACAAATATTTCTAGATCTTAAAAGGATAGATACTATGAATTATTCATAAGTTCTACGCCCCATTCTTCTTCTTATTTTATGCCATTAAGGACCAAGTGGCGTAAACCTAATATTATTGCAAAATGTGAGTAAAGTAACTTCTGGATATAGAAGAATATACAAAAAGTAATTTTCAAGGGGAAAATTCCAAGGGCAAATTTTTGATCAGATTGCAAACCATAGGTATACTTGATATATAAGTTAGGTATATATATAAAGATAGTTTCTAAATAGAAAATGGTGATAAGAACGCAGAAGCGTACCATATTGATAATTGAACTTCTAATATTTTTCTTTTTTCCAACTCAATTTACGGAAAATACAGTAGCAGAGATTTTACGCGATACGATAATAATTTCTATTCGAATTTTACGTGGTCTCAATGGTGCAACGATGCGTGCGAGCATCGATTCCCATCGACGCGTAAAGGGAATTCCTATAGAGCGGAGCGACCCTATTCCTCTTTAATATTTAGCAACCATACGCCTTATTCACGTGTAATAACGAGCCGTCGTTTCGCAGACTCTTATCGGAGAACAGGCTGAGGGAAGTTCACAACAAGATGTTCACCGGCCTGACGAATCTTAAGACGCTGTGAGTAGAAACTTTTATGTCTCTTCATAAAACGGTATCACCAGGCAACTGTATAAACCCGTCGAACATCATTTTCACAGGAACCTACACGGAAACGCTATAACCTGCGTTATGCACGGCTCGTTCGACGGATTGACGCACATACGCACCATGTAAGTATACTTCGAACCCGGCTTTTTACTAGTTCTCCCACCCTACACCTTTTTAAACGTAAAATCGATTCCCAACGGATGCGAAAAGAGTTATTGAATTTTATTTTTCCTTTAAGAAATACTGCAGTTTCGTTGAATAGATTATTTTTCTGACGAAATTTGTTCGGCGGCTCGCTAAAGTATTCGAACACTCGTAAAAATTTTTTATCCGTATGTCGCGTGAAACGTTTTGAAATTTCACTAGCGCTACTACGAGACGCGATTGGCATGCTTATACTGGTAAAATTTGAAACCAATCTAAAAATGTATGTAGAAGTTAAACGATGTTTACTGGAAACTTAAAAAAAATACTAGTATGAAGTATCATCAGAAAGATATGAATAGTTGCTTTAAGCATATAGTATGTAGGTATGTGTTGAAGCTAATAGGTATGTGCATAAAGCTCCGTAGTCTATTTATTAATGTTGCGAGTGATCGGCTGTATCGATACTTTTACAATCTCTGCGAAATATCTATTAATTATACTAAATATCTTGTAACTTCTGTATACGTTTTAGAATGGTGAAAGATTTTACCAATATAATCGTGTCGATTAAAATGCTACTGATATTTCGAAATACTTCGTAAAATACGCGTAATATGTTGATAACTCTCGCAAACGTAATGCATTAACAATATTCCGTTCTTTCTTCTACTTGCTTTTAATTATTCTAAAGAATATTGGATGAGTTTTCCGTGTTAATTGGCGATAATTATCAATCATGATGTACAGCAGTTAATGAAAATGGAGCAATAGAATGTTATCGAGAACTTCATAACGACAGCTATTATGTATCATCGAGTGGTAACGAAATTAATTCGTTATTAATTATGTAATTATAACAACGCGCGTAGATCGTTTCGAAGTAAAACACGAGAATCAATAATAACGATCCAGTAATGTTTCAACTTTTCCCGAAACGAGACGCACTTGCTATATTATAACGTAAATATTTAATCAGATTAGTATCATGATTATACGAATTACGCTTCATCAATATTAATGAGACAACGATATGGATTTATTAATTATTACGTGTATCTGTACGCGTTTTCAATATGTTTTACTGTTGACTTCGCCGGTTCTCCGGCCGGCGAAATATATTTCGTGCTTCCGTGCGCATAATTAATAGCAGTCTAATAAATTGCCTCGTATTTTCAGCAACATGCAAAGCAATCCTTTGTCGTGTAATTGTCATCTCGCGTGGTTCGCCGGATGGCTGAGAAAACGCGACATGTCTGGCGTTGTCGGACACTGTCACGACCCTCCACGATTGAAGAGCGCAATCATCAAAGATATACCCCATCACGAGTTCAAATGCAACAGTAAGATCCCTCTTTTGCATTTTCTTAACTTTTTATATTAATATCGAGAAGTATTTTAACATCCTTCTCGGCCAACACTAACTTCTAATAATAATCTTCCTGATGATATGTACAGTCATTACTATTGCAATAAGATAACGATACTCTGAAAAAATATTTGATTAAAATTAATACAAACAGTGGCTGGAAAAGTACCTATATCGAAGTACTCAAAAGGCTCATAAATAGCATGAAAGATGTTTTAAAAAAGCAACTATTATTAATTACCTCATTCCGCTATTAATACGATCTTCCTCAAAATTACCAAGTGAGTCACAAGTTCGTTCACATTTTGTTAAATAAATGTGATAAAATGTGTCTAACCAAAGAGTAACTTATTTCGTGTCTTTTTCATATAACTGTGTATCTTCCATGAAAAAATTCAGACGTATTTTTACATTTTTCAAATAACATTTATAACATCTTTCGAAATCCATACGCTGGTGAAAGACGAAGGAATTGTTTACTTAACCCAATATGTATCTCTTCGATACGATATTTACATCTTTGATTGCTGCAATTGATCTCGAAATTAACGATACATCGTCTGTCTATTTTACGAACCGCAGACGACAGCGTGGGTTGCCTAGGTGACGATTACTGTCCACCCCAATGTAATTGCGCCGGGTCAGTGGTGAGATGTTCGAGGTCTCAGCTTACAGAGATTCCACGTGGGATTCCGCCGGAAACCACCGAGCTGTATTTGGACGTGAACGACATCAAGACGATCCAGCCCGAGAGACTGAACCACCTGAGGATTCTCACTAGACTGTAAATAAAATACACGTGTGATGTTGTAACGTTGCCGAGATTGAAAAGAGAAGAAAAAACTGAAACCTCGTTTTCTTTCTTTGCTTTTCAGAGACCTAAGCAACAATCAGATTGGGATGCTGTCCAACGATACCTTCAGGAACCTCACCAAACTGTCCCACCTGTAAGTAGACACCTTGATTTTCTCTGAGAAATGCCACTTTTGTAGATAAAATATTCTTTCAGCTTTTTATTCACAATTTTATATTTTGGTGTAGGGAATATTTTAATTGTATAATATATATTTATATATTAATATATTTTGTTACTTCTTTTATGAAAGAAAATATAGAAGCAAAAGTTCTGAGATCTTTATTTATACTTTTCTTATCCGTAACACGTTACTGAAACTTGATATTGGATAGTTAAGTTGAACTTCAATATTTTGTTTCATCAATATTTCTTCTTTAATATTTTAAAATGTAAATTATGATCTTGGAGGATGAGAAAATTCTTTGATATCATTTCTTCAGCCCTTCTATTTCTAACCATTTTATTATTAAAAATATTATATCAATCTCTAACACATTTGAAGAAGGATTTCATCTTTAATTAGTTTTTTTATTTTGGTTTGCTTACATTATAAGTATACGAGGCTATCTCTTCACTGCAGCAGACCCTTTTTATTCTAATTATAAAAACAAGAGAAAAATAGATAAAAATTATACAGGAGAAAAATATGACAGATCCTTCTTATATATCTACATAATTATCAAACGATGCTATAAAAAATAATCAATGATCTATTATCAAATTATATTACAAAAAATATTCAATGATTCACCACTAAGTAATATCAGAAAAGAATAACACGTGGCCAATACATTTTCAGAATTATCAGCTACAATAAGCTGCAGTGTGTCCAACGGAATGCCCTGGCCGGCTTGAAATCGTTGCGGATAATGTGAGTTTCGAATTGCATAATTTTTATTCACGAACAATGCATAGATTTATACCTTCCTTTCACACGCATTGAATATTTCGAATCGCGTTTCATAAATCACGAGGAAAGAATTACACGAAATGACGCGGTAAAAGAGAGCGAAAATCGTGAATACAGTGGCGAGGGACCATTTTTCTCGCGGAAGTACCATTTTCTGGACGAAACGCCGGAGCTTTCAGTATGCTTTCGGTTCTTTGTGAATGCGTGAATTCGCTTGTAGTCGGGGAAAAACAATTGATAATGGTACATACATTAAGTTTCGGTAATGGAATAAATAAAAGCAACGATATGGGGGGAGCGATCTGTATTAAATTAATGGGCAAAAGCGTGCCATTTTGTCGATCACAATCGTTCAATGATTTATTGTTTATTCCGCTGATTGCGGTATTAATTTCTTGATGCGGGCAATTTGGGGAACAATTGTTCTTTATCACCGTAATTATTATAATTAATTCGTTAAATCATTTGCATGTACATAAAGTCATAAACAAAACACTTTATCGAGATCGATATTACGAAATTGATTCGCTGGTCGTAAGGGAGTGTATCATATTATATTAGTCAATAATTACTCGAGTACCGATAGAAACTCTATTGCGATGCTGTGTAGTAATATCGATTTTGCTCATTAATAATAGTTATTAATATTACATATTTGAAGAATTTTGAAGTATCAATAATATTAATTTATTTCGTGAAAAAACGTAATCTTATCGATATAAACATTAAATGAAGATGCATATGATGTATTTTTCTCCATCTTCTAACAATTGTTATCTTTCTAACTTTTCTGTTTCTCCTCTTTCTTAAAACTTTCATTACTTTAAATCCAGTTTTCAGAAAAATTATATTATTTGTGGGATGAATTTATTTATTGGATATTTTGAAATCTTCTTCCAAAATTTATATTAGGGCTTTCGCATGAATATCATAGACATATCATATTAGTAACGAGTATGAAGCAAATTCTAATCCTGTATCATCTATAAAAATCTTAATCCTATATCAAGATTACATTAGTATCCTTTGTACTGCGTCATTGTCACAGTGTCCTATTGTTACAGTGTAATATTACGTTCTACCATGATGATACACGAATACAAAATTAATTTTCCTATAATACCACGTTCTGATTAATCAAAGATTTTGCATCATCTGTAGCAAATTCCCTTACGGTCTTCAAATACAATATCCCTTTATTGCACCGAAACTATAATGTAATCCATAGCATGATAAGCAGACTACGGATTTTTATGCGTTTACACAAAATATCCAAAGTATGGCACTTGTTATAATACTTAAGGAAGTAATCAAATTCTCTAGCTAAATTCCATTTTTTCATTTATTTTCCTAACAATATGAATTTGCATGAATATCAGCAGTCGAACGATAAGATAACGCGTAGAAACCGTTCCGATAGGAAGTTAACGCCACTTTATTAATTGTTCTCGAATCTACTCGTAAAATCAGCGTAATATACATGGAACATAGACTAGAACACCATAACGTAGACTACTTCAATAATGATCGTTTAAAACCCCGATTTACACTAGGTCTCTACACGGTAACGACATATCGGTGATCCCTGAGGGCGCGTTCGAGGATCTTCAATCTATAACACACCTGTGAGTACCCTCTCTCTTGCGTTGCCCAAGCTAACGCACTGGTTTCTCTAGTGTCGATAATTCACCAACCGGTGTGTTTATAGCGCTCTGGGGTCCAACCCGCTCTACTGCGACTGCAGCATGCGATGGTTGGCCGAATGGGTGAAGAAGGATTACGTGGAGGCCGGTATCGCGAGATGCATGGAGCCACCAGCGATGAGGGACAAGCTGTTGCTTACGACACCTGCGACCGCATTCCAATGCAAAAGTATGTATTTCCTCGACAGTTATCGCGATCGTGGCGAAAGCGGCCAGCTGTTGGTGATCAGGTTTATCCAGTAATTGAATTTGATGGATTTTACGCTGACTTCGCAGGAATGTCTTTTGAATATGGATTCTAAACGCTGTTACTTTGTACACGATATGTCCGATAAACGAATTTGAAAGTTCAACAGTTGGATAAAATCGATACAAATGGAAATAAGATAAAAATGAAGATTACAGAAATTGTGATTGAGGCTCCGTTCGTGGATTATGGATATTTAAAAAATTATTGAAATATCGAGCCGCGACAAACTTTCCTACACGAAAGAATGCAAAGCAGTGTAAGAGGATGTATTGGTTTGGCAACTAAGTGAATCATCATTTAATTTCCAACCCAATATTATAGAGTATTGATCCTCGAATCCAACAAATATTAATGGTATACTGATACTACTAAGTATCTAAAACGGTATATAAGAAAAGATTTTATTTATTGTTGGTATAAACAAAAAGCATTAACTAGTTATGTATTTTTACGAAAAAATTCTAAATTTCAAAACGATTTCATTCAACATTCTTAAAACCTTACTGCTAAAAATTGAGAAATTGAAACGGTAAACGGCGTAAATAGCAACAGTATGAGAAACATTTTTTTAATGGAAAGAATAATGTAAATTCTATACAGAATTTAATATTTTGGAAAAAGTTAGAAACGTTAGAACTATTTATTCTATTTGGAACTATCTGTGTTAACTTTCCGGACAAAGCTTTTTAGCTTCTTTGGAAAAATGAAAGGAGTAATCATAAACACGAATTAGATCGTTGTTAAAAAAGAGGAAAGTATAATCTACAAATAAAAAAATTTAACCATTTAACATAGTATTGCAATTATAAATCATGTAAAACAAGAATTCGTTCTTTTTCTTTCTATTAAAAATCTTCGTTTCTGACACTTGTGCTCCTCGTTTATCAATTTCAACTCCTCAGTTTCCAAACTATTCTGATCAGCTGGCCACTATCGCTCAACGATCGACAAAATGTTCCGCACGTGCAGATGTTTTTGATTTCTCACTGACCCGTGACGCAGTCTGTTTAGTTCATGGTTTTTTGGCCCGTTGTCACAATGGGGTACTAAAATTGCTCATTAATCGTAGACCTTTCTTCCGCGCAGCCAACCAACAGCCAGCCGAAGTCCTGGCCAAGTGCGACCTGTGCTACACCTCGCCATGTCAGAACGGAGGATTTTGCGAGGCGCTCCCGGACCGGAAGTTCCGTTGCAAATGCGCGCCAGGATATCATGGGGACCGGTGTGAACATAAAATTGACGCGTGCTATGGAAATCCTTGCCGGAACGCCGGAACTTGTAAAGTATTGGAAGAAGGAAGATTCAGGTATCAAACGTCTTGACTAACCTAATGTAGAGAATTTCTTGGCAAGCTCGTTCGGGTCTGATTTCTATTTGCTCGTTCAGTGGTGCCCGTAGAAACAATGTCTGCAAGGAATTGTAATCCAACAATGATGATTTCCCATTTTTTAAAATGATCTTTTGTCGATTCACTAATATATAATAGGATGGAATGTATTGAAATGAATATATTTTCGACGAAAGTTGCATTTATTTCACGTAGGAAAATAATTCAGTGCTCTATGTGCTCATCAGCACGTATCAAAACGTATATTTGTTTTAAAAAATTGAAATATCCTTTTTATTTTACTATCTGAAATAATGTTTACTAATATTGGAATACAATTAATCTCTAAAAAAAATTGTTGATATTTTTCATACGTAATACCTGTCATGGTTCTGTCATTGAGATTGCAGTATTAAACAGATACTTTATTATATTTATAACTATTTTTTATTCATATCAGAATTCTAAATAGTATCGTATTATTTAAAAAATTAGTTTATATAATATCTCAAATATGTATTTAACAAATTTTAATAATTATAGACATTAAAAACATATTTAAAGACATAATATCTCAATTTGAAATAATAAAATAAATTGGAAAAATGAAAGCACAGAATTGTTCATACGTCTAATATTTCACATAATTTTTTATATTGAGATTTCCAGTTGGACTAAAATTCTACTGCAAACACAAAATCACGAGATCGAACGTGTGCATTTGCTGTAGCTCTGCCGATTTCTTTTGAATCTTCTACTGATACGGAAGGCAGTAGTGTTGGTCAAAAATTGAGTAGACGTGCACGAAACGTACCGATGTATTTGGCAAAACAGTAGCTTTGAGCATCTACTGTGTAGAGTATTGTATTGATCATGTCAAAAGTTAAAATTGGTATCATTAAATAGAAACCTATAATTTGGCAAAAGTATATTTCACTGTCTAGTAGTTTAAGTCAATGATTTATGAATCCATCTGCCGGATTCAATATTTCCTCTTTTCCTTTTTACATTTTTTTTTTTTTTTTTTTTTTTTTTAATTTATGAACATGCGATGGAAGACTTAATATTGCTCCGGTGATGTATTTTCTGAAAAAAATACACAGGCAAGTGTATTTGCATTGTAAAAGCGTTGTTTAAGGTATAAGTAGAGTATGAAATGTAGTTTCAGTAGCAGTAAATTGCACGTACAAAACGCGTACACTGTTGTATGAATAAATAAAACGGGACCTCTGCACGTGAGCCCCGAAGAGTAGAAGGTACACGTAACAATCTATCGACGAAGTGATTATGATTCAGTGGTTCTTTCTTCGAAAGCAATCATCGAGCTCGAATCTTCTTTTTGCTGAAAAATATCATGGTGAAATATCTTAAGGAAAAATTACTATCACAAATTATTAATCACCGAGAATTACCATCAAAGCAATTGTGCCAATCGCAATTTTTATTGAGTCAATATATTAGGACAAAATTGCTGATACAAGTTTGAATATTAAGTATACTAGATGAATTAGACTCGTAAAATTTTACTAAATTTATTTAATTTTATTGATACACTATATTTTTACTATGCTATATATTTAGTTCGGTAATAAAGAAAGAATCCTCCAGAATTAAAAAATTGTAAATTACTCCGAAAGATCGATCAAATGTTAAAAAAATATATTCGTCGATAAATTAGTTACATGTATCAAGGTCGATTGGCGGATATACCGCGATCGAAGGTCATGGTCAATGTCTCGATTGACGATCAGTCGGTGTGTGACAGTTGCGACTGCGCCCCCGGGTACAAGGGACTTCGATGCGAGAACAACGTCGACGACTGCGAGAACAACAAGTGCGCGAATAACGCAACCTGCGTCGACCTCGTACAAGCCTACAGATGCGACTGCACCCCAGGATTCATGGGCGAGTATTGCGAGGAGAAGATACCCTTTTGCACAAAAGGGCACGACCCCTGCGAGAACGGGGGTCGCTGCGTCGACCACGGGACCCACTATAGCTGCGAATGCCCAATCGGGTTCACCGGCCTCAATTGTTCCACCAACCTGGATGACTGCGTTGATCATATGTGCCAGGTACTTATTTTGTATCCTTTTTTCTTTCTCATCCGACTCTTGCACCATTTTCTACTCATACGTGACTTTTTCTATGACTGGAACACTTCTTCTTAATTCTAATCTTTGAAATCTAGATGACGGCTTCTATTTTTTCTAATTCTAAAGATAACATTATTAATATTAGAATTATTAACACGAGAATAAATGAAAAATTTAATTTCATGTAGTATTAAATAAACTCGAAAAAATGAAATTGCATTATGATTTTTAAATTATAAATTGTACTTGGGACTAAAGATGTGGAAATTTCTTATTTTGAGCTACACGAACCGTAATAAAATACATTGTGTTTTATACGACAAATATTCTTGTATTTTTCAGAACGGTGCTACTTGCATCGACGGCATAAACAATTACGAATGTAAGTGCGCGGCGGAATATACAGGCAGATATTGCGAGGCAGCACCCTCGACAGCCATGCTTTATCCACAAACTAGTCCATGTGCGCACCATGACTGTCAGCACGGTGCATGCTTCCAACCTGCTCCCGCTTCCGCCGCGGACTATCTTTGCCAGTGCCACCCCGGCTACACCGGTAAGTGACTTCTTTCATAATTTTAGACTAAATAAAGACCACTATATTTCCATTTTACGTTCTACCATCAAATGCAAAGATAAATTTCTCCACCCCTAAAATTCTGCAAGAATGCAATTATATTATATTAGTCATGAAATAAACTAAATATAAAATTCAAAATAGAAATATATTAAACTAAATGATCGATGTACTCAAATAGAAAATTATATGGATAAATAAAAATTTTCAAACAATAGAGCGCAATATTAAATATAGCATTTACGGGAGAAATCCAATAACGCGTCGTTATAAAAACACCATCGATGCTCACCGAAAACCGTATGATTAGATAAATATTTTTCAAAACGCGGAGTGAAATATTAAAATAACATGCGAAGAAAGAGTTGCACGCGAAATACCATCGATTTTTGTGAAAAACCGTATGACTAAATAATATAATAAAATTTCTCCAAATAGTAGAATATAATATAACAATAATAGCATCGAAATATAAATAATGGAATGCAATGTTAAAATATTGTTCATAAAAAAGATTCGGTAATAGTATACAAAAATATCATCGGCTTTTTACACAAAAGTACCATTTAAACTAATAAAAAAATCTCATATGTTTAAATAAAAGTTTTTCAAACAGCAGACTGCAATATTGAAACGATACTGATACAATTTTACCATACAAATGTCCATTATTGTTTGAAAAAGTGGATTGCGATATTAAAATCCATCTATTATATACCACACATTACATAAAATTGACGCATTATGCAATATGAAAAATAATCGATTCGTCAAACAATTTGATTAAAAGTTATTTTATGGAAAATCCTAATTGCAGGAAAACGATGCGAGTACCTGACGAGTTTGAGCTTCGTGGACAACAGCTCGCTGGTCGAGCTGGAGCCGTTACGCATGAGACCCGAAGCGAACGTGACCATCGTCTTCACGACCACGCAGGAAAACGGGGTTCTCCTCTACGACGGCCAAAACGGTGATCACATCGCCGTCGAATTGTTTAATGGCCGTGTCAGAGTCTCATACGACGTGGGTAACTACCCAACTTCGACAATGTACAGCTACGAAATGATCGCCGATGGTAAACCTCACGTGGCTGAGCTTCTTGCGATCAAGAAGAACTTCACGATGAGGGTCGACCGTGGCCCTGCTAGAAGCATTATTAACGAGGGTCCGAAGGAGTACCTGAAACTCATCACGCCTATGTACGTCGGCGGCGTCGCTCCAGAAGTCGCCAACATTGCGTTTACAGAGTTTCATCTGAGGAACATCACTAGCTTCCAAGGTAACCCCAAGTTGAAAACTGATTAGGTGATCAAGTGAAATATATGAATGTGTTTTTAGAGTGATTTTGCTTGACACGTTGTACAGAATTTTTTATTTACGATATTTATATATATATATTTTTATTAGGATATTTGTCTTATATTTGAAATTTAAATTAAATATATTAACTTAAATTTAAAATATCAAGCTATTAGAATCGAGCAAGAAAATTTTCATCCCAACAATTCTCTTTCTTCTGATTATCAGGCTGCATCACCGAGATGTGGATCAATCACAAATTGGTAGATTTTAGCAACGCGGCGAAGATGCACCGCGTAACTCCCGGATGCATGTCGAACGAGGAAGAAGCTGACGAGGCGCGAGACGTCATGGAAGCGGAAGGAATTATGGGCGGCAGCAGCAACGAGGAATCGATGCCACAAGAGAATATGGCTCACGAACACTCCGGTATAGTTCAACGACTTTAAGCCTTATTGATCAATTTAATATTCTATAGTATATACGAATATTTTATATTCTGTTACATTAAATATTTAATATTAATATCATAATACACGTAAAATTAATCCTACGCAAACAAACGTGTATTTTCATAGCCTACAGGTAAATTGGATCGGCTACATTTATGTCTAATTGTTTTACTGTTCCGAGGTTTGACAAATTTTTTCTTGCAATTCAAGTCAAAATTTTTTTTAAAGAAATTGAAAGATAAAATTTTACTGAAGTTGTCGAAGGACCAATTTGCCTACGGGAAGTTCATATTAATATTACTGATATTAAGTTATTAATTAACATTAGATGTGATATAAATCTAATAGTAAGCGTTATACGTAACATTAATATTGGAAAAATAGCGGACTAATTAACACATTTTTTATTGCAGACATCGTTATGACAGGACCCGGCGCGATCATTTCCGATCCCTGTGCGACACACGAGTGCAGAAAAGGTTCGCAGTGCGTGCCATCGCCAATGGGAAACGGATATACGTGCCGGTGTCAAACTGGGTGGCAAGGACGGTATTGCGAGAAAGGTATAAAAATTTATAGTATGCTCGATGGATTTCATCCATTATTAATATTTTTTATATTAATATTCACTTAAATATACATACATTAGAATACAAATATTTACAATAAAATAAATGATGGAATATTAATATGTTTTATTGAAGTTTTATATTCATAAATTACTTAGTATAAAGTAAGCCATATACGTTACACTGATTTTGAAAAAATGTTCAAAATATTTCTTTTAAAAAATTTAAAAATTATTAAAATAGTTCTGCAAGTGATTTTGCAAAAAATACATGACGAAATTTTTTTAAATGAAGTAATAACTACAAAATTTCTATCGTGTACTTTGTTAAAATAAGCGTCATGGAAATGAAAGGAAAAGATTAAAAAATTTGGTAAATGAGGTGCATCTGTTGCAGCACCGACGTGTCGCAAAGAGCACACCAGAGAGTATTACAGCGAGAACGGATGTCGGAGTCGACGACCAGTGAAACTTGCCAAGTGTTGGGGTAGTTGTGGCAACTCATGCTGCCTCCCACGGAAGACGAAACGGCGTAAGGTACGATTTAATTACGCGAAGTACTTGCTGCTTCAATATTTACCCCCTTATCAGTAGTATAAACTTGCCATAGTCAGGCATACACAGAGTGTTAGACGAAAACAGACAGAGACAAGTAACGCAAATTTTTATATACACGAACAATAGCTTGGTTTCGACCACATTTTCAGGAAAAATTAAATGTTATTTTCATATTTATTTAAACCAATTCTTTTAAATATTATAATATTTATCCAGGTATGCTTGTAAATATTTTCCTAGACATTGTTGTTGAAAGATAATTGTAGGAAAAATTTATTTTGTTATGTTTATGACTATATTTAATCTTATTCTTCTACCTATACCGTTACAAATGTACAGTAATAAAAAAAAGTTAGTATATTCAATTTAGAAACCGAATAGAGAAAATTGCGTTATTTTAAAAAGCATTGTATGAGAAAATTATAACATTGATATATTAATTGAAAAAACTCCTAAATAAATGATACGTAATACGATTAAAATACCATTATTTGACTCTGTAGAGTGTAAACCGTATGCAATCATATCATGTTTCATCAACGTTGCAATTAGCTTCCTCAAGAGAGACACAGATATGATACATGTCATTTATAAATGAAACACTGATTGTGATAATAAAATAGAATATAATGATAATAATAAAATAACTATGTAAACGATATAAACGAGTCACGGATGACACAATTATTTGTGTATCGTTGCGATATAATTCCTGCTGGATATGATTTTCATTTCAAAGACTCGAATAATAATAATTGTATAAATTCACAGTATGAAAACATAGAATATCAGACGATTATTAAAATCGGGACATATATCGCACATTTTTAGAGGTCATATTTCTTCCAAATATTGTAGAATAATTGAAATATTTGAGATATTTAGAATATCTGAAAAAAATATGTCTGCAAAACTTTGATTTTACTAATTATTCCATAATTATTTTCAAACTTTATCTCTGTTATTCTGAAATCTATTGCAACCTAAATTTCATTGAAAATTAACAACGAAACGTTGACTAACCGTAGGTTCGACTGATCTGCGTCGACGGTATGCGGTACACGAAGGACGTCGATTTAGTGCGCAAATGTACGTGCACCCGGAAATGTTACTAGCCAGGACCGAGGGACGTCGAGCGCCACAGGTGTTCCATAAATACGCGTCGAGACGTATCGAGACCGAGAGGAAACCCCCGAGAACCGAGACAGTGTCCCAATTCGAACTTTCTACGTTCACGAGCGATATGGCGAGAGTCGATCGCCGATTCGCGGATAAAAACCTTGCTCGACGCATCCTCGTCGAACGCGTGACGAAAGCATTGGGGCCGACAGCACTGCCAGGCCGAACAATATTTAAAACAAGTATCGAAGATAAAAAGAAAAGAAAAAGATGGACACACACTCGCAAAAAAAACAGCACACAGCCGGCTCAGTGTGATATATATTCGAACGTGGAGGAAAGAATTATATTGTGCGTGCGTGCGGATCATGGACATATTCGAAGGATATTCGGGGAGAGAACAGTAACGACGCATACAGCGCTAGGTATTATATTAACCGACGTATGTTCAACAATTTTTGGAGTGGAAAGTGGAAATTTTGGTGCGAGAACACGGACCGCAGACGACACACGCGTGTTCGCGCATATTCGCAGAAACCACACGCATGAATCGTTCGCTCAGTGTGAAATAGATCTAATGGATATGAACGGTTAGTGGTGAGTTGGTGGTGGTGGATTATGTTACAATCGAATGTAAAAAAATTCACGCTTAACGTTGACCGATCTCTCAGAGATTTCTCCTCGTTCGACGCGTTTCGATTACGAGCGACGTCAAACGGGAGGCAACCCTTTTAGCTCGAAAGAAAAATACGAGAACACGGTGGACGTAACAATTTTTCAAATAATCGTTCTAGAGAATGTTGTTAACCAAATTCACGAAAACCTTCGTTGTATGTTCAGTGTGGCAAGCTTCGGTTTTTCGATGTGAACAAGAATTTAGTCTGAGAGGTCGAGATTTATCGCTGAAGAAACGTTTCCGCCAGAAACGGTGGAGATTGTGAACGCTTACGCTAGCGTTGCTGAGCTTTCTGCAACTATTTTCCGAAACCTGACCATTTGTAACTGTAACTTAAGCGCAACTCAATCGAAAAAAGAGAAACGAACGCAAGCAAGATGTTAACAAATGTGTAAAAGACAGCCGCGTAAGTATTAAAGATGTATAGGAAGTTTACGTGTTTCTCTGAAAAAAAAATATTCAATTTTCCCAGTTAATCGTGGAACTTGATGGATTGTTAGGTCTATTGTCCTCTGAGTAAACGTTTATATAAAACAAGTTCTCGAACAGGTAGTTATGTTTACACTGGTTAAAAACGATCGATATCTGGCAGATGATACTCGAATAATACACACACATGCACATACACAAACACACACTGAAAGATTAATTGTAATTGGATCGACAAACATTTCCATTTCGACTCGTTTCGTTTTGTTATTGCGTATTTTAATTACCCTGTATCGTTTAAGCTATATTTACTTTTTATGAAGATTTAACCTCTCGATATTTAGTAGTGGGATAATTTAACGCAGCGGAGTAAAGTATGTATTTAAAAAGACGTGCCGCGTGTTTCTTGCCTTTTTCGAACGTTTCGTTGCAATATTGGCGATTCTCTATGGTAAAATTACTATTTGACACGATTATAACGTTGGTTTATTCGAAGAGTGAGCCAATGAAAAAAAAATTCATTTACAATAAAAAATTCTTAGTTACTCAACTATCGAACAACGATCAAATTTTGCTAAATAAATTAGTCTTACGGGTTTTGAAACTCTCTAGTAAAAAAAAAAGATTGAAATAGCGTTATTTTGAATGGCGATATTGCTTCTATTAGATAATTTAATGCAATAATTTTATTTTCTAATTATTTCCTAATAAACAATCGATATCTCTTCTAGTTAATCGTTACAGATATCTTAAAATTCTTAAATTTTCAATTCTTTTATCAAATCAACGAATATATTTTTCTATTTAAAAAAAAAAGCAACCTTAAGTAATTAAATGGAGCTAAGGCGATTTCTTTTCGCGATATAATGTTCAATAAAAGGCAAGAAATCACCAGAGGTAAACCAAGGTCTCTGAAAAAGGACCAAAAGCGACACCTAGAGCCTCGAATATTTCATTCCACGGCCTAAGGTATTGTCTTCGAGGTTCGATCGCGCGAATTGCATCTTTGGGTAGTCGCGTTGAAGAGGAACAGGTCGACGAAATTCGACGACCTCGTGTAGAAAGACGAATTGTAATGGTGAAGAATAAAATGAGCGTAGCTAACGCGAGTTTGGGGTCAGAAGATCGCGTAATTATTTTTATATGAGCGCATTATTTAAATGATCGAGCGTCAACGATGAGTTTTCTGATTGTTTTCATCGGGGGAGGCATGATTCGTTCGGAAACTACTTAAGTCCCTTTTAATGTTTCGCGTACCTATTTAAAAAATCGTGTACCTACTCTGCGGATAACTGCCTTGCATCTTCCACTGCCAGTATTTAAGTCGTATATTTATATCCGTCGTGACGAACGACCCAAATCGCTTGCTGAATCTGTTGTCATCGATCGATTGTTCCTCTCGCACTTTCAAACACCACTCTTGTAGAACCCGATTTGTTCGAAGCAAACGAACTTTCTACAGTGCACAATCGAGCCCTTTGCACTTTGAGCTTCGCAGGAGGATGACCTTGTTTGATTTGAATATTTGATTCATCCTATCTTTTAACAATTTAATTCTTCTCCCTCTTACTATTTCTATTAAAATGACGGATTTAAAACCTACTACAAAAGCACGATTGTTCCTTTTGTATTTTAATCTTCATAAGGAGATAATTTTATTTGATTAGAATATTTAATCAACTGAATTTGTAAAATATTTGATTCTTTTTCTTTTTATCGTTTTTATATAAAAAAAAGAATGAGGAGGCTAGGTTCATTTTTTTCGAAGGTAATTTAAAGCACAAGGAATTTTCTACAGAGTACGGTCGAGCCTTTTGTATTTTTACTTCTACGAGAAGATCAGCTTATTTGATTCAAATTCTTGACCCATTGAATCTTTCAAGAATTTGATTTCTCTTACATTTCTTATTTTTGTTAAGAAAGGCGAGAGAGAGAGAGAGAGAGAGAGAGAGAGAGAGAGAAAGATTTAGGTTCATCTTCCTGGAAGACAATTTAAAACACAAAGGGTTAATTCAGTCGACAAAATACTCAGCAGTACGTGCACGGTGTTCAGCGTTTTCCAACCCTTTCGGTACGAGCGATACTTTTACTTTGGAGAACGAAATCGATGCCTGAACGAAAACGAGTCGAATGCCCGCTGCGATTCTCCGATCTAGACGTTGGATAATTCAGCAATTTTCTTTAGATTTTTTTATATTGAACGATTTTTGTAATCTTTGTACGTTAAGGATTAATTAAGTTAATATATTATTTGTATTCGAAGTTACACGAGTTATTCGTGTAATTTTCTACGTTTATATAATATGAATTTTTGTAGAAAGTGTAAAATGAGCGAATATTTATGAAATAAATATTTATCGAGAAGGTTCGAATTATCGATTACAATTGAAAGTCGTACCGAAAGGGGACCAACGAGAAAAAAGAAATCAATCTTTCTTATTATATTTAGATTAGATCGTATTATAGTCATTCGTATAATTTTTAAGCACGACGAATTAATATCTTAATTTCATGTTATCGTCACTTCTATTAATATCTTCGATTACTTCGTATCGTTCGGTTCGTATAAAATTCTTTACGATCGAATTATTTTACTATTTGTCCATTCGTTTCTTTCGAATGAGGGTATCGAAAAAAAAAAAGTGGAGGAAGAAGCAAAAACGAAACGAAGCTTATATCGTAGCGATCACGTCGAATGTGTTACTTATCGTTATTGATTTTCTTTTCCTCTTTGTATGCAGTAGAAGGAAAAAGGTAATAGGTGTACCATAGCGAAATATTTTACGAGTTCATAGTATTAGTAGTAACATAAGTTGCCTATCGCGTTGCGTTTGGAAAATTATTTCTTTGAAATTACTGAAAATTTAGTTTCACAGCCACAGGTCACTGGAAATTGTTGTTGTTGTTAACACGTTGTTCGTTAATCCAGAATGTTATACATTGTTTTACGACGCAACTTTCTTTTTTAGTAAAACTTTTTAACTTACAACACGCGTAAATTTCCATAATACATGGTTTTTAATCTCTTCCTAATTTCGATTATTAAATGGATTGTATTAATTCTTTTTATATTCATACAAAATAATAAAACGATGGCGAGCAACGTGTCGAATTGAGTATTTGTAAATGAAATTGAGAACAGGATAAATAGATACGATCGAAAGCTTTCAGAATTTTGATGACTTTGATGATTTGAATCTTCCATACCGACGTAGAAGACTGGTCGTTAACTCCATCTTCAGTGCAGAAGATGTATGATGAATGAATAAGAGATAAAGTAGAACAAAATTGTTTTGATCAAAAAAATTGTATGACCAAATTGAGTGAAAAATTGCACAAACAATGTTTTCCAGATATTTTAAATAATTATTAAATTATAAAAGTTCTCAAGTGAGAAACATGGTCGTCGTAGACTAAATTAAATTAAATGTTTTAATTTCATTAAAATTCTAACTCACCTTTCACTAATTAATTTTTAATTCAAAAATAATTTTTTATAAAGAGTTTCTCATTCAGAAAAGAGATATTTTAAGAGATATCTTTTACCATATACATGCCAGCAATTTTGTATTTGAAATATGAAAATGAGAAAAATAAAATCAAGTTAAAGTTTATATCCAAAAATTATCAAATCGGTAAAAAAAAGCTTACATTCTTCAAAATTGTTCAAATTGCAAACTAAGACGCCTTCTTAGAAAATTTTTTATCACGGTAGAAAATATAAAGAGACTGTTTTATTATTTGCAAATTCTAATAAGTTACTGGAAAAAAACATAAATATATAAATTATTCCAAATATAAAACTCTATTTTATTTTTCAGTTGTAAGAACATAGAGATCGAGTTACAGAAACTCAGTAACTTTACTTCTAGTCGCGTATTTCCGTATTGTTTGTAATTATCAATTAGCATCGATATGCTGAAAGCTGGTCGATTCCTTAGAGAAAAAAAGAAAGAAAGAAAAATAGGATAGCAGAGGCCAGGCTGAGACAGAACGAGTTTAGAATCAACATTGCCGGTTACACGAAGGAAGTTGCGAGGGCCGTAATCATTAATCCCGCATTCGACCAAACATAACGTGCGAGTAATTCTCCTTGTAACGAGATTAACGTTCGCGCGGGACGTTTAACGAGAGGAAGAAAGAACGAAAAGAGAAGGGGAATCGATAGAAAGGTGTAAAGGGGAAGAATGGGAGAGAAAGATATAGGATTTTCTACGAAGCTTAACGTCTATAACTGGACAATAATTGAGATGAGGCGATCGAGGATTCGATTTAAAGAAAAAAAGTAAAAATAAAAATAAAAAAACGTACGGGTGGGGAAAGAGAGAGAGAGAGAGAGAGAGAGAGAGAAAGATGAAGAAGTGTTCGAGACTTGTGATTGCTCGAAATTCCTAACGAGTTATATTTGTACATTTACTTTACGAGAAACCTTAATATATTTCACTCGATCGGTGGATTATAGCGCATGCGACTGAAGTATACCAGTTTTAAGAGTCTTACGCTTAAAAGTATAGCAAATGCTTTTTCGTTCTCGGACCAGCCTACGAATGTATTATTCCTCGAATGGGAAAAGACGACGAAGGCGCGCTCGACCGCGCGTCCATGTCCGAGGCAGCTCGTTTCGTTTATTCGGGAAAAAAGAATGGAAAACGTAAATAAAAAAAAAAAGAAGCATTTGTTTCGTCGACTCAACTCACTACCTAAATAACTGTAAACTGCGTAATAAATATAATTATTATTGTTCCTTCTCGATATTTTGTCTACTCGTTTTATTTTCCTTCATTCTCCTAAGTATGGAAAACCCCTGACAAAACTGTACTCTTATGGTTCTAGATCTGTAACTTCGTATAGTTGTAAAGATAATAGAAACGTTCTGTTTCTCTGTATGTAAGTTTCTTCTTTGTTTCTTAAAAACTACTTAACTTAAAAATTAGCAATTACTCGGAAAGAAACGCCGAAGAGAAGAAAAAAATGACATGCCTAAACATAATTTATAGCTGCGCGGCATATACGTGGTTTAAAACGAAGATATCTATGTTACGTAATACAATAAATTCTCGAACTGCAGACGCTACAAAATAGATACGTATATGCAAGATTTAATAAACTTTAAATATACGTACTTTTGATTTATTAAAAGAGATATCGTTGACTTTCTGTAATATCCGTAATTTAATTTTAAAATAAAATTCTTTATATTTAAAGACTTTCGATAATTCGATCTAATCGTACTTTAATTATTAAAGTGATCGTTCTTTCCTTCGATTCTGAGATATATTTGTTCCTTTGGTAGCATGGTTAATTGATAATAGTTTATAGTACCTTATATTTGAAGTAAAACATATTAAACAAGCTATCGTATTATCGTAATTAGTTTGATTGAAGCAATTTGTTGAAACGAGCTAGGATCCAATTCCTTCTTATCATTATATCTTATTCCGCAGTTACGTAAATAGTAGTATGTGAGGTAATATGTCAGCCAGCTCGTGACCATGAATACATCGTTGTAATCGATTCATAAATTATACTATGCAAATCATTATACATTACGCATTAATCTTACATAAATATTTTAGCATCAAGTGTCTCGCTGTTTAACCAATGAGATTAATTCGTATTTTTGTTATGCAGTTACTATGTAAAACATACGTAAGAAATAAAGGTTGTTACGATAGCGTGAAAACTTGCGAAAGGAAGATTGTGTAATTAACCACGATATGAAAAGTAAATTAACGTAATAAATAATACTCTCAAGTGAACTTACAAGATGTGAAAAAATCACTAACAATGTATCACATGAAAAATACAATTTTAAAAAATCGTGTTAGGACAGTTATATATTAGTTATCGTTACATAATTTCAAATAAACATCATTATATTAAAAAAAAAAAAAACACTGTCAGCAAAAGATATAGTAAAAGTGTATCGTATATATTGTTAGATGAAAACTTCTTTCTTTTTTTAATTTCAAGTTTAAGGTTTCAAACTGTCCGTTTAAATAACGAAAACTAATTCGAACATCACTGATTCCTTTTTATAGTCACGAACTTTAAATCGATTCTAGAAATTATGTACTTCATCAATTTTCGACTTAAATTCTAGTCATGAAAGGTATGTCAAATGTAGAGAATTAAAATTCAGAATTCGATATTAACGAACTAGATCGTTGCTTTGAATTGTATTATTTATCGTCGTCAATAGAGATAGAAATAGAACAAAAGATCGCAAATGGACTTTTTCGCTAAGTGGAATCAACGTCAACGACTCCATTACGCAACACACCGTTGCTAGAAACGATGTTATCCATGCAATTAAACTCAATCTCGTTGCATCCCGTTATCCAATTCCCGATACGCGATACCGTGAGTTTTCTCGCCGAACTTGCGCAAAATTTAAACAAAATCGATCGCTATTTATTATTGAAAACCAGTTTTAATGATGCACATGACGCATCCATAGAAAATGGAAACTATACTGAATGACTGTAGCCAGCATAGAATAAAAGTCGTGAAACGAACCTATTGACAACGTGAAGACCAAGCAGGTAAAACATGATAAATCCACTCGTATTGATTTTTTATTTTGGTGATACTTGGCTAAATGGAAGTATTTTAGTATCATATTTGAAAATACGAACAATTTAATAGAAGCCCAAAGGTATAACTAGTCATCAGATTCACTATATGACTACTGTATGATTGTAGTAAAACTGAATATATATCGGTATATTAATAGTAATAATACTACTATTTAAATTACATGGTAATGAAAAATGAAACGTTTATTTCTGCTCTATAGTCTTTGTATGAAACTACGTTTTAAAATATGTAACATGTAAAACACATTCCTGAAACAAAAGTAACATTGAGCTTAGAAATTTTGCGAGATCGTAGAAGACCTGTAATGCTTCAAATTCTCACTTGTTCTGGAATTTCGAAGGACTAGAAACAATTAACGAAGCCCATTGCTTAAACTCAATTGCGATCTCATAGAAACTACGTTAAGTATTTCTTATAGCAAAATTCTTTAACACTTGAATACGACTGCTGAACTTATTCCTAAATGAATCGCATTCAGTTTCATTTAACTCTATCTTTTGTGTTGCTCATTTTTCTTCACTACATGTGGTTTTAAATGTATGCGGTTTTAATATTTTAATGTGGAATATATTTTTCAGAAAATAAGATGTGTGTATTAAAAAGATATGAAATATATTTCATACCTTTATAAGAATATGTATATTTCTATACGTTTCTAAATCAAAATAGCAAACAATTTTTAATTTGCTCTTGTTCTCTATTTCCAATAAAATTTAACTTTAAATTCAATCAAATTCAAGTCAATTCGAAAAACAAACTGTACCACCAGTGTCTCTGTCACGTTATTTTTGTTTACTCTACTTTCCATTTGTTTAATATTTCATTTTATTTTTAGTCGCAACGTCTCAAAAATTTCCTTACTAAATGCAATTTGACGACGTCGTGCAAATTTTTGCATATATTCCCCTCTCTCAATCCAACTTCTACTTAGATATCTTTTCTTAGATATCTTTTAACGATCCTTGCTGTAGTTTCTACATGTAACACGCGAATCTTGCATAGCTTCGTGGTTTCATTGTAATTTTTTCCAGCTTTTACTTAAATCGCCAAGCGATACATACATAATGCATACATTCGTTGTATGTGTCCTGCATAAAAAAGTCAAACAAGGACGATTGCACCATCACATATATTTTATTATTTATAAAGCATTCTTTAGAAAAGTAAATCTTTCGATCATCTAACAGTAACATAACACGATTTCATCGTTGCTAGACTGCGGATCTTTATGCAAATTTACATATTTATAAATACATCTACGATTTCGTGAGCCACAGTAGATAGAAATTTGCTTTATCCTGCTAAATATATTATACCATGAATATTCAAAGGATAAATTTTCCATAAATGCATAAAAATTCACAGCCTAATCGTCACACGCTACAAGATAATTCTTTCAACATTTACCTATTTATCCTACATTTTCCTATCACGGTATGTATCACATAATTTATCGAAGGAGAAAGATAGAAATTCCTTCGATACGAAGCTACTGCATAATTATTTATTACCGAGGCACGAGTAAACATGGTTATAAAGGTACGCGTAACGTGTGACAGCCATCAAACACTGTTAATTTTGTTACGAATAGTTGTTAAGTAATTTCAACATCGTGAGCTAAATAACAGTTTCACGGTGTGCAGCTAAGTGATACACATTGCAACATGTAGGCCAAACATTTTAGCAATAATTACCGCGTAATGATCGCGCGTCGTTTATTAAACGATCATTAAACGCGTTAAATTGACAAATTTAGGGATCAATAGTCGTCACTGAGTCATTAACGGCTGCCTATTATGTTTTAATTAAATGTGTCAACAAAATGAACTTGCAATGAACGTAAATGAAAGAAAAAGATACGATTGTAACTTTGTTTGTTTCCAATTGTTGTTAAATGTTTTTTTTATGAATATTGGAAGAGCAAGAAGTAAATACATAATAAATTATACATAAAACAATAATTAAAAACTACGATAAAACAAAATTAAATTGATATATAATTATATTATGAATAAAATTAAATGGAGGTTTCCATGGTCGAGATGATTCATGATTCAGCAAACGAGAACAAGTCTTACACGACTATTCAATCGAGTATCGTCAGAAGTGTAATAAATAAATCGGATAACAAGATAATAGACAAATTGACCCTATATGCATCTGACCCGTTATTAGCCGAGTATTAGAAGGTCGCGTTTCGTCCACGTCGGAAGGGTTATTGATCTCCATCGTGCATACTAAGAATCATTTCTTAATATTCAATTCGAGCTGATATACACAGATTCCAGTACCATTGTTCCATGAGAATCTGTTTCACCAACAAATATACTAATCTCTTTTTTCCTGACTTTCTTCTTAATCCTTTTTCGTCCATCGTTAATTCTTCCCTCTTCCTGTTGAGTCTTTTTCTTGCATCGTTTGGGATGCACATAGTAAAAGATTAGTTTAGAATATTCTCTTAAGACTATTCTTCTTTCATTCTTAATAAAAATTGTAAAAAATTAAGTCTGGAATATTCCCTTTATCGTAACTTCAAATTCTACTAACCATTGAGAAAAATTTCTAGTGTACAATAAAATGAAATAAAACCGTATCATATGTAACCACATATTAAGCAACTCTATATATTCATTTACTCTAACAATTCTTACGCTACAATAAATCTACGAAGTAACAAAGCGAAATAACTTTTCTCTGAATTATTTTATTAATAAATGATTTATTTCATTTTATTTTTTATTTGAATAAGTATTTTTTGAAATAATTCCTCGAATAATCTCTGATTGTATTATGCCAATTTTGTTAGAGATATTAATATCGGTAATATTAAAACCGTTTATATTTCGTAATCTCGATGATCAACGATCAACAAACATTTCTGGTAGCCAATTGAAGAGAGTTTCACGAAGGAACTGACGAGTTAACTGGACACTTCCGAGACACCTTCTACAGAACTAGACCTCGTGATAGTACCCTCAATTGATACGCGGTTGGCTGCGTGGGTGGAGGAAAAGCCTGTAGTAGCACGGCGGCTTGGAGAATGAGTTAATGTGTCAGTCGTAAGCGCGATTCCGTCGCGTCGCGCACTTCGACACACCAAAAGGCAGAATATCGTTTCAAACAAATTCTTTTTACAAATTTTACAAACGAGCCTGATAACAGAAAATTCTTCTATCACGAATAATTTTAGTAACATAATATTTTTTCTGTCGCGAGTGAACAATGATCAGTGTGTTTGTTTAGAAGGTGTTCTCTTTGACTTCTTGTGAAGATTTTATGACTATGTTTGGACCGTGTAAGTAATTTAGTTTCGAATGAAGATAATATTGATAAGAATTAGTTGTTAGTTTCGGAATAATTTTTGGGGAGGGGGAACTGAAATTCAAAGGAAATGATTAATTTGGGAAAATGGAAGTGTCATCTACCCTCGTCATCAAAAAAATGAAAGAAACGAATAACAGTAATTTGGTAAAAACAAAAGTGCAGAGATTTGCTAATATCGAATTAATTTATGTCACCGAACTATTTAAAAAATTTGGTAACGTGAACTTGATTATCTTCAAATCTACCGATTTTTAATTATCTGTAATAATCGATGGAAAAATTAATATGAACGAACTTAAAACAATTTTGAAATCTTGAAATCGAAAAAATTCGACCTACCGAATCGTCATGAGACGCAACAAAACGTCTCACAATATCATAGTTCGCGAAAAAGTGTAAATTTTTATTCAAGAGTCGACAAAACAAATATTTTTCTCTTCCAAATACTTGCTCTTGACACTTTTTTCAAAAGACAAAGCACACTTCTGTACCATTTGCTAAAAATAAAAATCTTCAAATTTGTTATTCGACTAACTGAAAAAATGAAGTTCTACAAGGATTTGGCCTTAATTTCTTATAAACAGTACATTCGACGAGAGGAGAAAAAGTGGGTAAAGCAAAGAAGGGGAACATTTTTAAAGCATGACACAAACGCACTCGAGCGACACAGCGATTATTAATCGCATCAATTAGAAGATCGTCCTTAAAGATTCAATTCGGTTAATGAAGCAGACTAACTCTGAATAAGAATCAGCGCCAAGATGCAAACAGATGCATTTTCCTTTAAAAAAACACTTCCGATCTTTAGTTCAACGATTGAGAAAACTGTATATACACAAAGAATTATCGCTATCACGCTAACTTCTTATGCACTTGGCTCGAGCTACTATTTCCATTATATCAACCTGTTGGATCATCCATAGACGCGGCCAGGTTTGAGCAAATTTTATTCGAAATAAAAATAAAGAATGACAAATCGTTCGAAATGACGAATCGTTTTAACCAATTTATTACTTTTAAAATTAACTTTGTCTTATATTAGAATCGATTTAAATTTTCGAATAATTTTTTATTTCGATTATTGCTTTCGAATAATACGATTTAACTGATAGTGTCTAACAAATTACAATTACTCCAAAGAATTTTAAAAAGTTCTGTACAACAAACAAAATAAATAATTTATAGTATTTTCATATTATATGTAATAAAATACTTTATTATATTTCGACAAATCACGCATTCAAGAATTAAATGCCTAGACAAACCTAGAGGCGACAATGAAAACCGCCGCATAAAAATTTTCTTATGCGTAAAAGAAGCAACGTACAATGATCCTAGACAATAGTTACATCAAACTGATTCATACTGGTTAATTCATCCTTTCTCATTGATATGCGCGTTAGCGTTCAACTCTTAGAAGATAAACTTCCTTTATGTAAATCCTAAATCGTCTCCCTTCAAAGGATAAGATCGGTGTAGCACTCTACGTGATTTCCGGTCATGCAACAGTCCTCTGGTCTTAAATAAAATTGATCCCGTGCGTGGAGATGGATTATGAGTAATGGATTGCTTTTCATTCGAGGAATCGAGAGACGACGATAGTATTCGAATTCAGTGGATGCTGATTCGTGACCCGGATACATTAGGTGTTCTTCGGTTAAAGTGTAATTCCTTTTCTTAGGGAAGCGTCTCCTTAACGTGTGAGCTGAAAAAGACGACTTTTGAGCATCTGATAAGGTGACTCTTAACATTTTTACGATACCTTCAATCTTCTTGATCCTGACAAGACAAAATAAAATTTGGACAATTAATTTTTACATTCGTTTTTGCAATATTCTCTGATATTTTTAACTTTAAACCAAGCTAAGTTTACATTGTGTGGATCATAGATGACCAGCAACCGTTTGGATTAAATTACTTCTTAAGAATAAAATGCTTCCTGTATTTTATGTGACAAAAGCTATCATCGCTGATATTTATCCATTATAAGATGGATATCGTAGGATATATAAATTATCATAGGATATATAAATTAGAATTAAATATTCTGAAATTAAGTAACCTGAGTCGAGTTTAAAAATACATTGGCATATTGTCGATCGTAAGATTCGAGAAATATTGATTCAGCCTTTGTAATTTTCAATTCTACACGGAAAAATATAACATTACAAGATTCAGATTTTCAGCCATTTATTCGTTTCATTTAATCTCATTCATTGCAATTTAACGAAGTTTATATCCATAAGAGAAAAGAAATGAGAAAATCATTTCTCAGAAAAATTAAGCGTAGTTGCTCTAAAAATATAACGAAACCAGTGAAAAGAATAATAGAAATAGAACCTTCTGGTTTTATAAGAAATGAAACAAAATTTCCTTGAAAAACGATATTCTCTTCTTCTTTTAAAATTACTTTTCAAAGAAGTTACATCAATTACACAAATGTAGTTATTGTGTGGTGTTATGACTTTATTAGGGAATATTACATTTTGTCATAGAGTCTTTTTATTTCTATTTCGATATGAAGGAAGAGTTTAAATTTACTCCAATTTCACTTTAACTAGGTTAGTTTGAAAAAATTTTATTGATTTGTGAGCCGTTTAATTAATCAGGAATTCTAAGGAAGAAGAAGAAGTAAGAAATTTGATTGCTCATTACGTAAATGGAGAGCAGGAATTCTCTTCCTTTTCTTGGAGCCTTCGCTTTAAACCCTGTTCGCTACAATGACCTACTCGCTAGGTTTGCTCGATATATCGATTTTCTGAGGACAACAGGAGTGTTCATGAAGAGCTTGCTACCTTGCTGTTTCAAAATAAGAAACTCGCCTACTGTGATTTGCAAGTAAAATAATATGGAACGTAAACTAAATTGTTCGATTGCTGCGAACTTACCTTACTTGTGCATTCTTGAATTATTTAAGTGGAACGCGTCAATGTTTCTTCGGACAATTAGTAACGAAATTAAATCAATAGGCTAATAATGAAATGTCAAAACTGTTCTGCTCAATTCCGAGGCCCGAGTTCGTAAGAATTTTGTACTAGAGTTCCATTTAAATCGATAAATTTCGATTTTGGTGCTTCAAATTCGATAATCTTGGTATTTAAATCTACTGAAACCATATTTATTCGTAGGTGCATTAAATGGTTTCATGAGAGGAACTTTGGTATTTCTAAAATGAGTCTTATTCGGGTCACGGTATTCTAGAAGCTGTATATATAAGTTCATTTTTCTCATAAAGAAAATTAGAAATTTAAAAGAACTTTAAATTCAAAAAACTGTATTAAAAATTTCAGAAAATATGAATGGCAAATTGGTCTGACGCTGTAATTATTCACATAAATATATTCAATACGAAAGGAGTAAAATGTCATTTATGAATCTTCCATGATAATTTTTGAAATTTTATTAGATTTTATTATTTTATTAGAAAAGTAAAAATTTACGTTAAACCGTTCGAAAATTTCTCTCTTTAATTAATGATGGAATATAAACGAACGAAAACTAGAGGTTAAAGAGATAAAGGGATTATGCGAAAACGTATTGTTGGTTACGGGGTCGCAATGGAAGTCAATAAACCATGACGAGTAAGAGAGTGTAACAGTCGGAGTGGTATTAATAAATTAGTGTCTAGTTGCTACAAGCAGCGGTAGCGGCAGCAACAGGAGCATTAACAGAAGATGGTGGAATAACAGATAGGAGAAAGGAAGAAGAATAGGAAGAGGTGGCGGCAATGATGAAGACGAAGATGAATAGTGACGCACTTTCGATTCACTTTCTCGCATGTTCTCCAGCTGTTTAGTCCCTTCAAGGTGCGATTTATATTGAACCTAAAAACATTCCATTATGTATACTATATATGTATAATCAATAATTTTTTATATTGACCATTTGTAATATATTTTGAGAAACATTGAATATTTTGGAAAAGTGGCATTTCTTAACAATTTTTTAATCTACTAAATTCAAATAAAATATTTTTGACACATTTTTGCAAGTATTGAAACTCTTAGAAGGACAAAACTTTTCTTATAAATTTTAATTCATAAATTAAACTTTTTGTCAGAGACATGTATCTGCTAAGAATAATCAGTGGACATGTTGAAATATCGAATACCGATATTAATAGGTACAGAATAGTTACAGAATACGTTGTCGACCTACTCTTGCTTTGTATCATAGTAATCTTGAGTCCGTTACAGTACTCTTATAGAACATTTTTCTCTTATTTATGCCTGTAAACAAAGTTTGGTCAGAAAAACTGAGACACCCTATATGATTATCAACGACAGTTTTATTATGATGGAATTGTATTTATCTGAAACATGTAGGTACTTCATGTAATTGGAATTCATTGATTATACATACCATTCTCCACGATTGCTCGTTCGAATAATAGGGATTTAGTTAATCAAACATTAAATCAAATTTTCCTGCAATTAATGGATTTCAGATAAACGTAGTTCCATTATATTAAATGATTCAATTGCGATAACGAGATTACGAAAATCACTGACCATGTTAAACACAACAATTTCACTCAACAAGACTAAAACAAACAATTGAAGAGCAATAGAAAATTCTTGCTTCTTTAACATCTGCTCTATTTCTTTTTTAAAATTCAACAACTCGTAGATCAAAACACAATTTCATCCTGAACAATTTCGTCCTAAAACAATTTCATCAAACAAAAACTCGAACGAAAAGATCAAATTTCTGCTTGCATCCTTTCCAACTCAAAATTCAAAAACTTACAAAAATAACACGTTCAAAAGCACACTCGTATCATAGCAAATCGACCGAAACCAACATCACACAAACATCCACCCAACACCAACAAACACCTACATTCGAGTGCTCGCGATTAAGGCCATAGTTACAGCGAATGCGTATTCAGACGAACGAAACATCTGAACACTGCGACGCGTACACTTATACAAATCTATATACATACTTTTAATTATTGAAAATAATGAGAATAATATAAATTGTCGATTACGTCGACACATTGAGTACGTCAGAACGTCGACTCGTCGAAATATACATCCGCTTTAATCGTAGCCTAAAACTCCACCCAATACAGTCTGTCTCACAAGAGTGGCGTACTGGCGATATCCACGAAAGTTTATATCTAATGAGAGAGAATATATATTTAACGAGGTCCTATCGAACAAGCCTTGACTTATAATGTTTCAATTTCGTTTAAAGTCTACATTATTGAAAAGATCTGAACATTCCGAAATGAGTGCTGCATACGTTTGAAGCGATCGTCCACAATGTCACTGCGTTGGATTAATCGTCCGAGTCATCCGATGCAAATCTCAAAAAAATATTTGGTATTACGAAGCCCAAATTGAAAGATGTTTAAAGTCAAGAACTCTAATAATACGCGTTCGTAAAATATATAGGGTACTACCTGTATCCGTATCTGTGGCAGGCTGAAAAATGAATAGAAAGCGTGCCGAAACTTTGCCAAGCTCTCCAATTTTCCAATCGATAACAGAAGAAATTGGACGCGTTATTAAGTAAAAGCGTATTAATAGTTTAAATGTACTATCGATCCATAATAAATTATTTACAAATATATTAACTTTTGCTGAGATCTATATTAAAATCCATATTAAATTTTGTACAAATATATTCATTTTCGCTGAGATATCGCCAATACGCTCTCGTAGGACAAACTGTACTCCTCTCGCGTTTATCCCTCGACCAAAGTTGGTGAATCGATTGAGAAGCTTTGTGGTGGGTTCCTCGAAGCAACTGGAATCATCTCGAGGCGATCGGTCGTTCGCGATGCCGACGAAGAAGGTGGCATTGTAAGAGCGTCTCTGGTCGTTGATCGAGAAGGTGGCAGAGTATCGCGTTCGAACGAAGAAGAGGAGGAGACGCTTATCGTGGCCGGGCCGTGACGGTGCGTGGCGGCGTGTGCACACGCGTGTCGTTCGTGTGGGATCAGATTATCGGTGTGTCAGTGCGAAAGAAGACAATTGACTCGCAGCCGCCGTCGTGCTTGCCGGGGGCCTTCTGACGTCACATCCTGTCCTCTAGCTAGTCGCGATCTCGTTTGGACCACGGCACATCAAGGTACGCAGATTCGTGCGTCCTCAATGTTTGGACGCAGAAAACTGTCACAGACCGGCCTAGCACGTGAGATCCGACCGCATCTCGCCGATCTGCTCGATCCTTAAGCTTCGTCTTTTCCTCTTTTCCCATCTTCGTACTTGCGCTTTGTTCTTCTTCCACGAAGCGACCACACAATTCAAAACGTGAAACGTGCAGAATGAAATTGGAGGATGTGGGTACGGGAGAAACCTACTTCGAAAGTGATTTTTTTCGGTTGGATTTTTTATATGAATTATGGGCGGAGGAGTGCCGTTGAGAGCAGCGGCTAGGAAAGTGTGTGGTACGGTGAAAACTGAAGAAAGGACTAATTAGAGTGTGCAATTAAGTTGAGTTTCCGGGACAGTGTGTCAGGTGTGAGTAGCAGACCAGATTGATATTAATGATCCTTGTCGATGGAAGTGCGGATTTGAGATTCGTTTTTAATTGAATTTTTCGACCGTTTATTTTAGAGTATAACTGATGTACCATAATTCAATTACTCAGTGACCGCGCTAATTAACTATATTTTTTTAATTTTGGTATCACGGTAGATTAATTTCTGAATTTTCTTCATTTCTTCAGATTCTTAGATTCTTAGATTCTTCAGAAATAGGACGATTAATATTGATGGAATTGGTGAGCGTAATTTTATATGGGTCAATTGGATTTCGTTGAAATACGTATGTATTTAAATCGTTGTTTAAAATTAAGTATCGGTTCTTCTGCATTTTCTAAAAATGATTGGTAAACAAAATAGATCGATAAGAATAATGCAAATATTTTAATTCATGAACGTTTCTTTCAAAATTTTTTTCACTTCGGAAATCGTCGTTGATAATGGTGCTACATTATTCATTAAGATTAACCCTCTGCTCTCTTGCCTGATACTATTCTTATTTTCTAAAAATAGCTACTAAGCGTTTTTCTTTTTTAATTAATGAAAGTAATATCACGATGTTTTTAAGACGAAATTTTCAGCAATGATTTTTGCTATACCATGCACTCTTTGCATTTTTACACCTTTAAAACTAAGATGCATAAACATCTGAAATCTACCAATAACGATCATAGAAACTATTCTATTCTAAACTATTCTCATTGAAACTATTTGTTTAACTGTTCACATTTCCCAAAAATTATTCCTATAAACGGTTATGCGATAAATGTATAAAAATAACACCAACATAATTTTAACTACTTGATATTTTTGCAAAACAGTTCTAACACTCTGTTCTCTCTTTCATATTTTCCAGAAATTATTTCTAAAAATTATCAAACTATAGAAACTAATAAAAGTAACTCTGGAATTATCCTAACTTATCCGACATTCTCTATACGAAATCTTTTTTGCTTTTAACAATCCATAACCACAGCGTCCTCTAAATAAAACACGAGATACTAGATGAACGTTGCTCGATTTTTCAGCAAGAAAACAACGATGATCGACCACAAAAGATGGATCTTCAGAATCCTCGTTTGGGCATACGTTTACGCGATCGTTTCAGCGAATTTAACAGATTCGTCAGAGATCGATCTGTCCAACGAAATGGACACGTCCACTACCACGAAGAGAACATTTCCTGACAGGTGTCTCGTGAAAACTGAACCAGGACCATGCAAGCAGTACGTTCAGAAATGGACGTTCATCAAGACTGAAGGGAAATGCAAGACTTTTCTTTACGGTGGCTGCTTAGGAAACGAGAATCGTTTCAATTCGGAAGTTGAGTGTCTTCACCATTGCGTGGGTGGTCCTGAACGTAAGGAAATACTTTGATTACTTTTGTCATTTATTCAATTATTTGAATATCATGATTGGATAATGTACTAGAAAGAGATGAGGTAATTGTAATGCACAAATCGATTAGTATAAAAATACAAAAATAAAAAATGTAGATAGTAGACTTCTATTAACATTAGTACTTCCAGAATAATCAATACACCCAATTGCTAATTTTTTACAGAAATTTTATAAATTTACAACGATGCATTTTTAGGCGTTTGAATGTTTTTTTTTTTTTTTTTTGTATAACATGTGAATGAAATCTGTTTTTTCTCCTTGTATTGTACATTCTTTTTTATATAATCAGAAGAACTTTTGTACGATTTGTTTCCTGAAAGAGACAGATATCACGCAAAATCGTAGGAGACAGTAAACTAAAGTCTTGGAAAAATTTTCCGTGGCATCTTTATTTAATTTTGATAAAAACTTGGTACCTTTCCAGAGAAAATGTAAATTTTCGTAGTATTTTTACTGAATTTCTGTTTTCTTAGATACACTGCCACCTTATTTGATCACAAAGGGAAACGTATTTACATCGAGCACTGCAACCACGAACACACTGCCTTCTACCACCGCCATCACTCCACGACCAACGTTTGCACCGCCGGAACCAACGAAACCACCTGTACCAAAGTACAAAAGAGGAAAGGTGAACTAACTTCCCTAAATCTGCCTCAAAATCTATGGCATACGATACAAATATATTTAATTTGATTGAGACAAATAATTCAGATATTTCATGATATTACGATATTAACTGTAATTAATTTAACAATTCATCGCTTAACAAGGTAAATAATTAGGATAGCAAATTTGTTAACGAGAGTACACTCAAAGAATTACTCGACAGGAACTAACTTTCATGGAGTCTGGCTACGAGAAGACTTTTATGTTCGCGCAAAGTAACACGTTTATTCAGCTGGACGGTAGCGGTATAAAACCTTTTCAACTTCGGTGAGTAATCTTAACTATGCTTCAAAGAATTTCAAATTATACGCATGAATCACACGAAGGACAAACTGATCAACGACATTAGTATATAAATCCTTCCGTATCTTTAACATTGAAATTGAAAAATCTGTAAAGAATGAGATCGATCAGTTCCACTTTTCAACGATTTATATAATCAAGCCAATGTCGAGTTATCAATCTCTTGGCACAAAAATACGAGAAATCAACGTTAATAGGAAAATCTTGATCCACTATTGTAAATATGGCTCTAATTTGCAGACTGTGTCGCGAGATATCCTTCAAATTTCGCACGAAATTACCCCATGGTCTGCTGGTCTACCACAGCGTGAAGGATCGACCAGAGAGCTTAGACCCTTATGCTCTGTACGTGATCGTAGAGAAGGGCCAGCTGAAAGTGGTGCACGTGTTCGGAAAGCGGTCAACCAGCTTGACCGTCGGCGAGGGGTTGAACAGGGACGAATGGCATAGCGTTCTGGTGAGAATCGACGTCCACGGAGCGAAATTGATCGCCAGGGTGGACGATAAACAGGAGGAGACGACTCTCGAAGTTCTGGAGCACGCAGTCAATTATGGAGTGTCCGAAGAACTCGCGTCTGTCGTCCTTATTGGAGGTAATGAAACTTATTTTTTACTTCTGATTTGCTGATTTCTAATTATATATCTTTAACAAAAGTTTACGTATGAAGAGTTTAACGAAATAAACGTACATAATATGTATAGAACGTTAAAAAATTGAGATGTGAAACTTCAAGGATACCTACATGATACTCACTGAAAGAAGTTAGTTAACTGTATAATTTTTAATGAGTTTCCGTATTTCTATTTGTAATTTGCATTCGATTAATTTATATGCTTTAATATTACGAGCGCTTCTTCCTCTATAAAAAAAATATTTAAATTAGATATTGCTAAAGTTAAGAAAAAGAAAAGACGATCTTGTCGAAAAATTCAGTCAATAATTTCAACTGATTCTAAGTCGCTAATAGTTCATTGATACAGCTATAAACAATGAGAATTAGGGGAGAAAGGAAACCGTAGAATATATTAAATCAGTTTTCTCATGAATTACACAATTTTCGTTAGGGTTGAGTTCCGAGGAGAGACTGCACGGCGTGAAGTATATAATAGAATCGTTTGTTGGCTGCATAAGAGATATGGTTCTCAGCTCGGGCAAATCGGCCAGCGATTTGTTGCCCATTCAGCCTCTGATTGCCACGAAGCACGAAAATGTGAAAGAGGGCTGCATAGACAAGTAAGGGACTCGTTGAAATATATTACGATAATTATTATCTCTATGTTCGAATGATTTGCTTGATAAATAAATTTCAGATGTAGAACACGAGAGAATCTCTGTTTCATCTCGAGCCAATGTGTGAACCACTATAATAGTTTAACTTGCGATTGCTTTGGGACGAAGTACGAAGGAGAACGATGCGATGTATACAGTACGTAAAAAGGAAATAGTCCTTGGTCATTTACTTACATCAGGAAAATAAATAACTCGTTTATAAAATGATAATTTTATATTCAATCATAATTATAATTATAGGATTTTTTATTTATTTAGAAATATTAGAAATTAAGGTTTCCAATGTTTTCTGTCCTATATGATAAGTTTATTGATTGATAGAATTTATTGTTTATGGTTCATCCGATATTTCTTAGGCCATTTGTCCACGATATACCATAATAAAATTTTATTTATGAAAGAATTTCATATACTTAATTTAATTATTGACCGTGTCACTAGAATATGAACGTAAACAATATATTTTACCTGCGAAGGATTAACATATAGAATTTAGATGCAAACTTTTATCCAAACTTTCTGATACATCTTGTATAAAAGAATGATATATTTCAGCGGCCACGATCTTAACATTAAGAGGTTCTTCATACGTCTCGTTCCGCGTTTACGACTGGAAAGACAGAGTTCACTCGTCTGTGAACAGGATAAGCCTTGCATTCAAGGTACTTAATAAAGAAATTTTTATCTCCCTCCGTAAAGAAATTTCTCTAATATTTCTATTAACTTTTATAAAGACAAAATGGGACGACTCGGCTTTATTTTACGCGTCTGGTGAAATCGATGGGACGCCACACTACATAGCAGCATACATCATGAACGGATCAGTTCACGTTGCATTAGATTTCGGCCACAAGTCGAAGATCACGACTAAACTAGGCGATTATATCACCTCGAACCATTGGAATAATTTAACGATATTTCATAATGGATCTTTGGTCTTCGTTAGTTTGGACGATGAAATCAAAGTGCTTGAAATTCCTGGCGAAAATTATAATATGATCATCGATCCTGAGATCTACATTGGCGGTGGTCCTGAATTGCATAAGAAGAAAGGCCTTCGGTCGTATAATAATTTTGCAGGTACGAATCTTTGTCAGTTATTATAATATTTAAACTACAGCCAGTTACTTTGAAATTTTATATATCAAATCAAGGTGATTTCCTTTTTCACTAGAAAAATTAGAAATTATTCATCCGCTACGCGATTGAAAAATATCAATTTCTCTCTTCTATATATCACTTTATTAATTTACATTTCATAACTTTTTAAGCTAAATTGGTCGGACAATTACTCGAAAGAAATTTATCCTTTGAATGACACCGTAAATTCTTTAAAATTGACGAGTCCTTTTTCAAGTTAACTTTTGCTTGTCTAAGACCTATATAATTTTCATATTTGATATTTGATTTCTTTTTAAGTGTCAACAAATTTACATGACTCGATCACCTAAGAACATCTTGTCGCTGTTGTTTAATGATTCAGTGATCTGGATATGTTTAGAAGACGCATATTTATAGCAGTAGCACACGCTCGTATGCCGACTTCAAAAGATCGATGGAAATCGATTGAATTGGTTTCAGGTTCGCTGAAGTACGTTTTCTTCAACGACAAGTCCATTATTTATGAGTTGAAACGTTCCAACCCCATGGTGCATTATATCGGTGTATTGGCGCCAGAGTATTACGAGGCAGATGTTGATGTGATTCCAATAACGTATCCGTTCGCGGACAGCCACATTTGGTGGCCAATAGCACGCACCGATTCCCTTAAACTCAGTTTCGACTTCAAAAGTTCGAAACCGGTGGCTGTGGTCGCGTCAGGGAATGTGACAAGTAATCGTAGTCTTGGATACTGGGAGGTATGTTGCGAACATTTTATTCAAAAACGATAAACAAGACGAATAGATTCGTTCAGAAAGATAAATTTTTCTGGTAAAGTTATAGAAAAATTTTCTAGCAAAACTTGTATAAAGTAAAGTTATTGGGGAAGTGTTTAGGAAACTGCGACTTTCTTAAAGAAACTTATATACATAAATTTAGCATATCATCTATAACTTTACTCTACTATATGAATTTATACTTTGTTCGTTGGAATCCCATAAGAATTCTATTTCTCATTTGCTACCTTTAATATCAGATTATAAAATTAAATCATTCTATAAATAATAGTGTCTCGTTTTTTAGCGAACCTTCGAAATAAAATAGAATTTAACTGTTTTAATTTTAATCCAAGCGGTGGCTTCCATTATTATTTAAAGTTTGCTCAGATTCTTCGCATTATTCTTCCAATGCAACAAAATTTCAAGCTGACTTCCTTCTACCTCGATGTAGAATTTCGGTTAAAAAAGACATTCTAAAGTATCATCAAATTTAAACTGTCAAGTATCACAAAGTAACAGCATCTTTAATTGTCTATTACGATTTACGAATTTACAAATGATCAGCTGCGCGTGATAAACGACGAAATTCGCTTTCAACTGATCCCGGTGTTAACGGAGAACATCACGGTCTCGACCGCCGTCAAATTTCCCCCTTACAATACCTCTTGGCACGCGGTCGAATTGAATTACACGAGAGGAGAGCTCAGTGTCCTGGTGGATTATCGGAACAAACACAGCAAACTCTTCTCCATGGCGTTCGAATTGGGCGACAAAGTTATCATCGGAAGTGGAAAAAGCAACGCGGGTAAATTCAACATTTTTTTTTAGAAACTACGTGACCAGAACGTTAAATTATAACGCGTTGTACTCTGCCTCAGGTCTGGTTGGATGTATGCGTGAAATACAGGTGAACGACGAGAGAATAGAACCTAGACACGTGATCAATACCGATAGAGTGATCGGCGAGGTAGCCTTGGATAATTGCCAATTCGTCGATCCTTGTACCAGGCCGAACACTTGTGAACATCAGGGAAAATGTTCGGTGACAGAGGACAGAATTACTTGTGACTGTACAGGCACTGGCTACATCGGGAAAAATTGTCACTTTAGTAAGTAAATTTGTAGATTTCTTCGAAATATTAGAAATAACGTGAAAAATTGTATTTTTAATTAATCTGGACTATCTCCTCCTATGCTGCAATACATTTTTTACCACTAGAGTATTAATTTCTGTTCTATAAAGAAAGAAAAAAATAATAATCAAACATTACAACTTCTAACATTTTTTAAACAAATTAATCTTTCCCAAGAATGCTGAAGCTCAACTGAGTAGCCAACAACGTAATAATATATTAGGTTGTCCGAAAAGTGTCTTTCTTTTACAGACACGTCTTTTACAACGACGCATCTTTATACAAACATAAAACCTAATCTGTCGAACGTTGTGATCTTTATTTTGATAGAACAAAATGGATCATACGTAATTCGATAAAATAATATAAAACGAAAAATGTTGTGCATCCATTATTTCCTTATGAAACGAAAGAAACTTTTCAGACGACCTAATATTACAACGTAATAATCATGATAAGAGAATTAATAACGCGAGTAAAAAAATATGTAAAATTTCAGCTATATACAGAAAAACCTGTGAAGAGCTAGCGTTATTGGGATATACCCAGGACAGAGCTTACACGATCGACATCGATGGAAACGGTAGATTCCCTCCTGCGAATGTAAAGTGTGAGTTCCAGTCTATCGAGGACTCGACAAAGACTATAGTAGAACACAATCTACCCTCACAAGTCGATGTTAGATCCACTGCAGAATCCGATTTCTCTTTCGACATCAAATACAGAGAGTTCACTGCAGAGATGCTACAAGAATTGATCTCACATTCGTTGTATTGTAGTCAGTACATCAAGTACGATTGCTACAAAGCTCCATTGGAATTGCACAGTGCTACATGGTTCATTAGCTCGAAAGGAACCACCGTAGACTACATAGGAAATGTGACTAGGGGATCCTGTCCTTGTGGAAGTGAGTATTAGAACTTTTACATATTATATGTTCTATTCGTTATTCGTTAATATAGTAATTAATTATAGCGTCCTGTCCATTATATAAAAACCATATTTTAACGAGAATCCATATAATATAAAACGTCTCAGGATGAATTAGTAACTTTAATTATCTCAATCGCGTGATTTTCCTATTTATACGTGACACAAGAAACCTTTATTTAGAGAAACTATGCAGCACAGATGGGTCAAAAGTGCTTTTTATACTTCGTGAAATAAAGAAGTAAAACAACTATTATCATAAAAAATACTTAAGATTTGATGATTTAGCAAACGTCACAATGATTTTATATTTCGTACGTATACTTCTACGTAGAAATGAAACTTTCGTAAATAGAGTTCTACTACATTTCTGATTCGAAATTACCGTAATAATCAATAAAACTGACAATGTATTAATATTAATGAAATATTGATTTCATATTTATGCTTAGTGAATAGGACATGCGTCGATGCAAATCTAAGCTGTAACTGTGATGTTCTCGCCGGAACCGCAGGAAAATGGCTGTCTGACGAAGGATTCTACGAAAGACCAGACTCCTTGGGCATCACCAGTATGGTGTTTTTGCAACAAAAAGATCTCGAAGACGATGCACAGGGACGAATTACCTTGGGACCGTTAGAATGTGTCGAAACTAGTAAGCGATGTTTCTTTATCAAATTAAATTAAACTGTTTAGAGTAATTGGCTCTTTGGATTCAATAGCTCTCATGACACATCTCCTACATTCTACATCAATTCGTAATTTACAAATTTAATGGCACACGAAAATTGTTAACTAATTGTTAATTATTACGTTCGTTAATTTTTAGATACGCAGAAATACGTCGTCACTTTCACGACCTCGCAATCATACATCGAAGTGCCTGGTTGGAGAAAAGGAGATATAGCATTCAGTTTTCGAACAACTGGAGAAAAGGCCATTCTTCTGTATCAACCACCAATTAGAAGCAATTATCCATCCTTCATGGTTGCTTTGACTTCAGAATTTCGATTGACGTTTAACTTCACTCTAAATACTGGTACTATCAGGGAGTTAGAGGTGCAAAGCATAAGAAAATTGAACAATGGCGACTGGCAGAAAATCTGGATCGACTATAATGATTATCACGTCAGATTCATGATCAACACCGACTATCAAATGGTTGAGTTGTTACCTGAAGAAGAGTTTGGACCATTCGAAGGTTCTATGTTTATTGGCGGAGCCACTGCGTGAGTATTCTTTTTTAAAGTATCTTCTTTAAAGAAAGAAAGAAATATAGGAATATTTAAAGAACGAAAGGTTTATGGATATTAAAAACATTACGAGAATGAAACTGAATATTAAAACAGTAAAATATTATAAACTATTGGGAATGTTTGAAGATTGAGAAAAAAGAGGAAGAACAAAGTACTATAGAAAAATTAGAAACTTTTTTCAAAAATATCTTAGAAGATAACAAAACCCACGAATTATTAATGCTTATCGTGGAAACCGAATTACGTATTGTGTTAGTCTTTCGTGTATAATTTATTCTCTCATTTTCACTAATAATCTCCCAGGTGATGTAACGCTGATTAAATACTAATTGAGAAATAAATATCCGAAAAATGAAAAGAACAAAATATTAAAAGGATTAGAGAAACAAAAAATGATTAGAGATTTGAAAAATATTAGAAAAATGAGGCTACGAATATAGAAAATATTAGAAACTATTAGGATTGATCGTCATTTGAAATTCCATTCAAAAATGAAAAATATCTTCATAGCCTCAACAACTTGGCCAAAATAAAAGAATAAAAACCGACTCTCGTCTCTTAGAGAACACTTGAGGACTTCTTCAGTTCGCCAAGGACTCATCGGCTGTTTCCGCGGTTTGGTTGTGAATGGGGAGATTTTAGACATTCACAGCTACATGTCGGTCCACCTATCCGAGATTATAAAGGACTGCAAACCCTCCTGTCAACCGAACAAGTGTCAGAACGGTGCCAGATGTGTAGAACTGTGGAGCAACTTCGAGTGCGTCTGCGAGAACAAATGGGCTCACCTTGGCACCTATTGCGAGACGAGTAAGCTTCTGCACTTAATTTCAAATCTCCACTGTCTCCTATGTATTTCCACATTTAATCTCTCGATTCTCATTTTATCGATTCGATCATTTAGATATAAACAACAAGGCCTTGACATTCACTTCCCAAGGTGCATTTCTCAAAAAGAATTATTTTGGTAAGGACGAAGAAAGCGAAGAAACAGTATTGTTGAAGAGTATACTGTTACAAAATATTCTGATCAACTTGAGGACATATGATACTCATTCGTTGATCTTGTATGCGAATGATCATTTGAATAATTTTGCTCATCTTTACATCTCGAATGGCACCAGTATAGTATATCTGTTCAACGCTGGTAATGAGATTAAGAACATCACAGTGGAATATCCAGGTAATCAAAAGGGGTATTTTATTAGGAATATTATTTCAGAAATATTTTCGGCTTTTTATTGAACCTGCTGCAGTCCGCGAATTGTCCCAATCTTACTGTTATTTTAACAAACGAAACATAGAAAATTATCTTATTTTAAAATTTCATTTTCATAGTATCAATTTTTTATAGTCGTATGAAGTTACTACTAATAATACGAACATTAATATATTTGAATTATCGACATTTATATTTTTTGCATTAACTAATTAGCATATAAATGCTATGATAGATACAGTGGTGTTCCAATACTTTTTGTAATAATGTATAATACTGTAGCCAGTAATTTATAATATTATATATCTTGATATAGCAATATGTAACGTACAAGCATCTTCCAGGTGTGAACACAGGAATTTCGATCCAAATCGCGATAATTCGGAACGAAAAATCAACGACACTTCACGTGAACGAGTACAACTCTACCCTAAACGCCACTCCAGTCTTGCTAGACACGTACTCGAATAAACCTTGGATAAATCCAGAAAAGGAAGTACTGGCACCTCAGAGGCCACCAGCGCCGCCCAGCAATTACTTCCAGGTGATATTTCAGGCTTCCAAATTGAATCGAATGTATGCAATGATCAGAAATCTTACATAGGTGAATCTAGGAGGCTTCGATTCGAATGATCTGCTGAGGTTCGGCAAAGAAGATATGCAAATTAAGGGCTATGTCGGCTGTCTTCGTGGATTGATGATCGGAGAATATCTAGTTGATTTGCCTAGCCTTGCGAACGAGGCTAATCACGAGGGTAGCAAAGGAGTGCTACCTAATTGTCAGATGAAATGTGACGCTACCCCGTGCAAGAACAACGGAACTTGTACGGAAGATTTTGGAAGACAGGAATTTTCTTGTAACTGTGAATTGACGTCGTACTTTGGGGAACATTGCGCTGATGGTGAGATATTTTTGCTTTAAGTATATTCTTTCGAAGCTTTTTTTTTTTTTGTTTCTTTTTTGAGAAAATGATTTGTACAATAAATTTATTCTTCTTTAATTTATGAATTATGGAGATATCTTGCAACGTGATATCATTTATACTATTTACTAGATGAAATACTTTCTGTGTTTTATTATTAGGAAAATTAAAAATATTTTGTCCGACTCATCCGATCATTAAATAATAATAGATTTACCTAGTACAATGGCTAATTTATTCGATCGCAATGATGGATTTGCTTCTTTTTAAAATATTGTATATATTAATTTAGAATGAATCCATCGATAGAATAAATTGTTTATAACATTTCTCATATTTCATTCAGTAAAAAATAATTCGTTCGGTTTCTTTCGTTGATAGAGGGAGGAATTAAACATAGAAAAATTAGAAAACGTAGAAAACGATGTTGAATATAGGAAGACAAGTGTTTTAAATTTCATGTGAAATTCTCTTTCATGTGAAACGACATTTAATTAATTAGTTGTAAATATTGAGATATAAAAAATAGGCACGCGAGATATCTTCAAAGAGATCGCGTGAACGACATCATGTCACGTGATATTTCATCTACAAATATTGCACGCAGTATTCATTAAAGTAAACAAGAAAAAAAACCTTAATAAACTTGGATCTAAAACTCATTTGCGTCGAGGTTAGAAGAGATCGCGTGTTAATGGAAAACGTTTTCACATGAAACGTTTAAAATGTCAATTAGTCATTTGGATACAATGCACGTCTTGGTAGAAAATATTATATGCTTTTAATAGATAAATCATATACATAAAGATACGACAGATAGGATCTGAAATATATGTTTCTTAGATATTTATTCTTTCTTTCTTATTTATATTTCTTTTATTTATTTTAATAGATATACTACGTGTTCTTATGTTTCGATGCAACCTTCCTTCGACACTTCCCATAACGATACAGAGACCAATTGAAAAATAAATTAGACCAATAAAAAGATGATGTCACTTAGAGTTTTATGCGATTGTACTTAATAAAATCAATCCTGAAAAACAAAGTCATCGCTCATTTACAGATGATAAGACCTTGGACAACTCATAGATTATCCAAATACTAAAAATATACATTGTGTTAGATAATATTAAATTATAATAATAAAAATAATTTGAAAAAATAATTTCTGCTACACTGAGAATCAACTATTACATTTGAGAATTATTACATTTCTCTAGAGATTTACAAGGATTTTGAAACTTATCAAATTCAATAGTACTAAATTCGCATTGTTTGTTAGAAAAGGGAGCAGACTTCAGTGGCGAGAGTGTTCTGCAGCGCGAGTTCGACCCAGTTGACAAAGTGAACCAAGTGAAGGTTCAATTAGCATTCTCAACTAACGATGTTCAACAGCATACCATGGTTCTTCTACTTTTACAAACAGAAAATAAGTAGGTTTTTCGTCATTTTTCTATGTTTCTAATCCATACACTATCAATCAATATATTTTATGTTTCGAATTCGTTCCAATGATAATCACGATCTGAAATCGCTCTTGAATCCTAGATGTCTTTTAAAAGATTTCTTTTTCAGAAACTACTACTTGCTGGTTGCCTTGTCGTCACAAGGTACGCTGATTTTTGAAGAAAACAGAGAAGGCTCCACATATGAAATACGTTTACGTCCGGGAAGCTTCTCAAATGGAAACCGACACAGCATTTACTATGTTCGAGATAATAATACGACCACGCTTCTGGTGTGTTATTCTTGCTATTGTTTTAATGCTTTTCTAGTTTTACAAGTAGACTGCGAATTTTTATACAAATTAATATTCTTGAGAATTACAGAAGTATATATTCGGTAGAATATTAATTCATCTATCAAGTATTATAGAAAGCACTATACTTTGGATATTTTATATATTTTCTTATATTACTTGCTTTCTGTTTAATTTCCACTTTCGAATTTTCTACCTAGATACATAAAAACAATCTATTAATAACTACTTATACTAAATACAGACACGCCGATGAATACTTAAACCAAATCGCATTTGATGTAAATTGAAACGCCTTGCAACATCCACCGTCGAATATCTGTCGAACAGATTAGATTTGACTTTAAAATGGCATACCATCTCCTAAAATGATTGACAATCCCTTTACTGGTTGTAGATCGATCGCCAACCGATGCAAATGGTACCAATACCAGTGTTGAAGCCGAGAGAAGACGAGGACAATAGTCCAGGCGTGACAGAGATTCAACTAGGCGGTCTGAACACGACAGATTCTCGATTCAGCGGCAATGAATACAAGGGATACACCGGCTGTCTGAGCAGTGAGTGCTACGTTAAATCAAGCCGCTATGAAAAACAAAAGTCTGTCGAAAACCGATAACAGTTTATTCGTCGACAGTAAGAGTCGAACCGTGGTTTCTAATAGAATACTGTCTTTCTTATGTTAGACAAAACGATCGTCAGCCACATTGCGATTACGAAATGACGGATACCCTCTTCTTGTAGACGTCGTGGTATCGATCAACGGGGGACCTAGCATGAAACCGCTCGAGGAATATATGCTATTTACGAAACAGGGCAGCGAAACGGTCAGGGCGACGATACTTGCTGGGGTGAGGAGCGCCCAGTGCGCGGTCTTTCATACGGAACCACGTGGCCCTGAACCACCCAGAAACGATAGCGTTGTAAGAAACTTTTTATTATCAAGCACTGTCAATAGTAAAAAATTTATTTAAATATTTTTTATATAGAAATTCACTCACACTTAGTTAAATTCTGGTACATACCATTTTGATAGGTTCTGCGATATTAACACTTTGACTGCCACGTTAGTCATATATGACCGACCACGGTTTCTCCTGTGACGCCCGATGGTCATTGGTGACCGAAGCGCTTGAACTTCTTACAATTGTAAAAATTGAATGAAAATTGATAGTTAGGGCATTTTGAATATAACCGATAAATAGAAGATACTTTGAAATAAAAAGTGCCCCGTTGAACGATTAAACATTTTTATTAGAACATCAATAAAAAAAAATGAGAACAAATCTTGCATCTAACGGTACACTGTGTTTATATCCATATCTTTGAGAGGTAATTTACGAATATTATTATAAACACACCTTAGAAAATAATCGTAAATGCTGCTTTATAATCATATAATTGAAATTAGAAGTGTGAACATATCTTACTATTATATATAGAGTGAGCAAATACTGTTTGCTAATATCTTTTACACGTTTCAACAATATATTCTGAACGTTTTGCTTACGACGAAATAACGAATGCGAATAGTTTGTTGAAATAAATGAAGCCTTGTTATAATATATCGCTATCAACTGTTACCAACGCGCCACGGAGGTCACCCATGACCACCGATAAGATAAATGGTCCATTGGGCAAGAATGTTGTCTTACATCATCAATTTATTATTATTTTGCCATTATATGCTTTGAATAATAAAAATACTCTTTTGGCGTCCTGAGCGAAACATGTGATTTTGGCGTGGCAGTCAAAGTGTTAAACGTTGATGGAATATAGATATTGGTAGAAGAAATCCAGTTAATGTAAATTGCGAACAAAGTTATTATATTATTTAACCTTTACGTGCACACGTTATCTTACCAAAGAATTTTGATACAATAGCTTTCAATTAAGCTTGACACGTTACCACCTTCGAAATACATACTATGACAATACAAGACATTCTAATATAGTAACTACAGTATAGCAAATAGCAATATAATAAGATGAAATAAGCATTAATATAATAAATATGTCAAAGGATCGCAACAGATCCTGGATGGAGGATCCTCCGAAGAGGAATTTATATAAATCGCAGTATTCCGACGCGACACAGGAGGAACAAGGTGCTGGTACTTACATCTTCATCGCATTGTGTTGCGTATTCGTTACCGCGGTGATCGGCTGCATCTATGAAGTTTGGCGAAGCGCAAGAAAAGATCGACGTCGAAGACGCGAAGCCGGGATCGCTGGCTCGCCCGTACTTTCATCCTCCGGATCTCAAAGATGGCAATCTCAACAGTATACGGACCAACTAGCTGGTGCCGTGAAAACGGTAGGCTTCAAGAACGTGACGGAAGATGAGAAAAGACCAAATGGCACGCATAAGTCCGTGGCGAAAGAGTATAAACCGCTGGCCAATGCGGAGTCAAAAGACTTAATTAACGATAAAAGGGTTCATATTAAAGGTAAGTTTAAGATCGTGATAAATAAGCTGCAAATTTGTAGGAGATTTGAAGATGCAAAAGTGAATAAAATGCATATATGAAATATGTAAAATGTTCAAAATATAGTGATTATTTATTTTATATATTTATTTACAATGATAGTCTAGAAAATCAAATGTAGAATTTTATGATTTTCGAGGATTTCAATGTTAATCAACTTTGATAATAAGAGAAAGGATTTTGATTTTTTGAGAGGTGTAAAGAGCATAATTGTAAAACATCCTAAATAGAAAAATAGAGTACAGTAATAATTTTGAAATAACTATTTACTAACTACTTACACTTTTTCACTCTTCATCGATACAGAACATCGGTAAAACGGAACTCAGATAACCGAAACTCTACTGTAATAGCTCAATGAAAAGATTAGAAGATGAGCTATACATAAACGGACCACTAAGAGAATTAACAATTGTCTTCAATAACGATAAATAGAGTTAGGATAGGAAATAGAATAGGAAAATCGAAATTATTAGAATATAGATTATGGTAGAAATAGATTCGAAATTATTTAAAATTATATGTTACAGCAGATGAAGAACCAGAGAGGAAGGAGCTCCTAGGGGTAAATACAGGCATCATCACTAAACCTCCGAAACCAAATCCATTCGTAAAGATTTTTTCTTTTTTTTATAAAAATTACGTATGTTAAGTTCTAAGCAGTTTGCCAAGTGGATTTTTCAATAGTATCTCAATCAAGGAAAATTTTTTTTTTATTCAAATTGACACGATTGCATGATCGATGCGCAATAAATGTTTTATTCGTATTTGTATCTACTTTGCAGGCTCGCTTTGAAATACTTTAAAACATATCGAAATAAATAAACGAATACCTGATCACGATATTTTTTTAATGTTATATAATTCTAGTAACGTGAAAAATATTTTACAAAAGAATTACTCTGGAAATTAACGTTTTCTTCTTGGTAAATCAATTCTAGTTCATATATTGTGGAATGTTGTTAGCTTTTAATTTTTACTACGAAGACGATAACACCAAATTTTCACATTCTAATCGAGCATTTGTTATTAAATATTTCAACGACATATATTACTTTTTACGGCACGTTCCAAGCAGTGGAACGATAGAACAAAATTTATAAAAGAATTAGAATACGATAAAACGTACAAGGATTAAGTATAAATTCGGTTTCTACGCATCGAATCGTTGATTTCCAGTCGATGGAAGATCTGCAGGAGGAGCCGGAACTGGAAGAATGCGAAGAAGAGGAGGCGGCTGAGGAAGAAGAAGAAGAAAAAGGAGACGATTCCAAAGAACAGAATCCAGATGAGGAGGAGAGACATCAGTTGAAAGGAGAACATACTGACGATAAAGATTTTGTCAAGTCGGTAAGAAAAACATCAAGAAGTTATTCCTTGAATAGATAGGTCTTTGTTCTTGAAATACGAATCCAGTCCGATATCGCAAGAATCTATTTTTCAAAGATCTCAAACTAAACGTGGAACTAAGCTAAATTAAGAAACGAAGAAAAGTGTTGAAAAATGATTTTCATGATTTTATTACTTTAATATTCGTATAAGTTGGTTAACCCATTAAGGACCAAGTAGCGGATATGGATACAACATTATCGAGAAACATATACGAAGTAACTTGTCCATATAAAAAATATCATTTTGTAAACAGAATGTACAGAAACTGTATGCATTGAAATAATAGACACTTTTCGAAGGCATATTTGCTTATTGTATCAAAAGAAGACCTATTTTAAGAAAAGTTCATCATATTGTAATACTACAATATTTGAATTTCTTCGATATTGGTACCATTGTATATAAGAAGAAATGGTATTGAAATAGATTCTAAGCAAAAAGGACTAAAAAGACAGAGTTCAATAATATAAATTGACCGAAGAAAATGCAAATGAAATGTTGCATCAACCTGAAATAGTCCTTAGTGGGTTAAACTGTTACACGATTATATCGAAGTGAAGAAAAATTTGTAGTTTAAGGACAGATTCGATTTCACCACAAAGTAAATGTGTTCAAATTTTGTTGGATATATTCATTATTATTTGGCTGCGATGTGACACACCAGTGTTATTCATATCCATCTATCATACATTTGTTATTTATCTCTGTCGGCTTTGTATGTACGTCCCTTACCCTTTCTTTTTTATACATATAAATACAAATATAAATATGCAATATTGATTATGTTATACGAACAACGAATAAAACATCCTTAAAGAAATCAATTCTAAAACGTTGTGCCATCTCACTCCTCGTAAACCCACAAAACACATGAAAGAAAATTATACCATAATACCCATAAAAGTCCTAAGACGCATGAACACCATTTTCTCGGCAATCAATTAGATCACCATGTCATATGGAACACGAATAAAAAAAAATCGAGAATAATTCGAAAGTTTCGAATGCGGACGAACATAATCGAAAATATATGTATAATAATTTCAGCCGGAAAATTCGTCTAGGATAAGTGTTGAGGAGAGTGTTGACTCATTAAACAACAATCCCGAACACGATGACACGAAAACGCAGTACGAAGTCTAGAGGTATCAGTGTTATCGTAAAGCTTGTTGCATCGTTTGTTCTTATTCGTTCGTTTGCTTTCTTCATTCTATCCATAATGTAATTTCCGTTCACCTACTACGATAGTATAATAGTTGATATAAAGTGAATCTTTCTATGCATCGTGTGTATGTTTTATTTAAAATATTGATGCGAATTACATGACCTAGGAATACCTAATATTGCATGATTTAATGCGACTTATCTGCAAGAAAAATTGTCCTTCCTGCTCTTCGTGTACAGTGGTGTGTACAAATTTCCAAATATATCTCTCATTTTATATTCCACAAGCAGTATTGTGGAGGATTTTAACTAATATTATATAACTATGTCATAATCTTTTACTTATTATATCATCATACCCAGTATTAGTTAAAATTCTTTCAGGTATAGCTTTTGAAATATAAAGTGAAAAATCTATCTGGAAATTTTTGCACAACAGCGTATATTGCGTTTTTATTATATTAGGTCATAGCATATGAAAATTTATTTCTCCTTTTTTTATTGAAACAAAAATGTATGTGTTCGCCTATCATCAAGAACAATGTTTGAATCGATATATCTTTGCTATTGAGATATATGTACATATAACAGTGACTAATATTCATTAGACTGCAGAATAACTAATAGGAAAAAAGCAAAGAAAATAGTAGAAAAAGTATCCAGCAGTACTTTAGTCAAAAAATCCCTATACAACATTTGTATACTTATCCAATTTTCTATAATTATATATTAAGTACAGAATATCATTACATTATAAGAATGTATTTCGTGATACAATCTGCATACATAAAGAAAGAAATATTATAAGAATTAATGAAATAAATATTACAGTGCTCAACAAGTAAATTACTTTTTCTCGATAATTTTCTCTTTTTTTTTATAAAAATTGGAAAAGACAATATTACAACTACAGTAAGTAAGAATGAACTTTAATAAAGCGAAAATATTTGAAAAAGATATTCAATTGCATGAATGAAATTACGTATTTACCAATTTTCAGAAATTTTTCAAATAATATGAAAATTTAAAAATTAACTAGAAGGAAAGTAATCTAAAAGTTTAAAATTATAAAGATGCATCAATCAATATTGCATGAATCATAAGTATAATGGGAGAAGGATCGATACAGTACATTTGAGTGCATGTTGCATTAAAAGAAATATTTTTATCATAATTTCTACAGCGACTTTCATCCTGTTTTAAATTCTTCCATTGTTACTTGGAATGAAATCAAAATAATATTTTTTCTATCTAAGATATTGAAGTTGAAAATTACTTAAAACAAGTTTAATCTTATTTAGGCTATCACGCTAAATGGTATTGGACAACGAACAACAGTCAAAAATTTTTCTGCAGGTCAGTATTAGCTTAATTACTTGCGAGAAAATTATAATGTGTTAATAAACAATATAATAAAAAAAAAACATTGTCCCTGTTTCCATATTCCATAACTAAAAGAACTGTATTTTTTACAGTTTGTTGCCTTAGAAAATTAAAACTTAAAAGTATAAAAAAATAAATATAATATAAACTTGTCATTTTTAATAAATTTATAAACTAATTGATATATCATTACAAAACCAAAAGATGTTATATACGCTATATAAACAAAAAGATAAATATATTTTAATCTAGCAACATTCGTGTAATACTACAATTAAAGAAAATAAGAAAGTATAATTTTTCCCCAAGAAATAAGCTCCTTTCGGAAGCTCTGGTAGATTGTTATACAATTATACAGCTTTAATACTTATTCCCAATATATTACTTACTTTGAGAATCTTTACATATACCTTTCTAGATTCTGCAAGGCGTTTCATTTTCAATCTACAACCAATCTATTTACCGGACGATCGGAGAATATTTGGATGTCCACTGAACTATGTTGGTATCGGAGAATATCACTCAAGAAATAGAAATTCCGTTGAGTCAGTATTATCTTTGGATTGATGCTTCCCGAATATATACGAGAATTTTTAATTTCATGCCATATGCATTGTATACGCGAGCATAACTAATTTCAAAACAAATTCGAAATAAAAGAATCCATATGTGTGACGATATACATACATACAATAACGAATGTTCATTAAACATTTCATATTGGTTTTTACGTTCTTGAATGCAAGAATCTATAATTTATTTTAAAAATATGTAATACTTACTGTTTGGATGTTAATATATGTTGACACCAGCAACGTAACATTTTCGCTGTTTTTTCATACTATATGTTGACAGATGTCGATTAAAGAAGTCCGTAAAAAGTTGATGCGTTTATTGAAAAAAGGAAACAATAAAAATTATTTCTGATACGTTTTTACTTTTACGTAATATTTCCTACAAACATCCCCTTTGTAGTACTTACTTATGTATGTGTACACTCTAATATTAGGAAAAAATGTAACTTATTTTCATTTCATTGTACTAGAAACGTTGTTCACTATTGTCAAAACAACGTAAAACATATAAAATTAGTATGTATCTAATACTTCTACAATTTTATTTAAGACTCGCCTGTCTCACTTCATCGCTTTCTTAAACTTTATAATGAACTGTTATTTTCAATATTATCGCGTTCTATAAGTACAAATATCGATTATAGAGTTATATCGATTGCTGGTATAGCAATTAGTGATTGAATCTGTCAGTGTCTGTGTTGTTATACTGAAACTTAATTAAAATAAAGAAAATCAATACTGTATGTATATTATTAATATTGTAAAATAAAGTAGAAGAAGAAATAAGTACGATTATGTTTACTGAAAAATATTATCCAAACTATTGGGGACAAATTACATACTAAGGTTATAAATTTTGGTTTTAAAGATAATCACGTTTCTTTATTTTTAAGTAACGTTTGAAGAAAAAACAGCGAAAAATGACGAAAGTTGTTGAATTATGTCCTGATAGAAATTTAACAAATCTAAATTTTGAGAAATATCAGTTTTGTTCTGATGAAGTTCCAATAGACAGTGAAATAAATTTGAAAACAGGTAAGGATTAATAAACAAAATACATTATTAATTTTTACTATTTTATTGCTTTTGGTAGAATACATTGTCATCTTAACATATACATTGTTACTTATAATTACAGATATACTTAGGTTAGAGTTAACAACCAATCGTGATTCCCTTTTAGAAACTCGATTGTTTGCGTTTCATAATCATTTATTCAAAAATCCATACGATACATCAGTTTGGTTTATAGATAAAGATTGGGTTGTGTGGCATTTTAAAAAGGATGGCAATTTACAGCAAGTATATACAATCCATAGCTTAAGCGAAAAGATACAGAATTTTCTATATAATCCATCAATTGGATTTACTAGTAGCAATATTATTGTAATCTCTGATGGTGGAGACTGTTTAACATTATTAGTAACAGATGCACAAGAACATATTAAATCTTTTATACTAAATGATGCAGAGCCTGGAATTATATTAGATGTACAATATGTGAATACTATAAGCACTGTTATGATTGTAATGTGTGATATTAGAAGTACAGGTGAAAAAAAATTTACAAGACTATTACTGCTAACGTATATTTGGAAAAATGTGGGGAGTGAAGCTGAATACTTTGAGCTAACTGATAAAAAAGCTTTAAAAGTAAATGGGGCTGTTGAATATGTATATATAGAAGAATGCGGAAAATACTTGCATTCTATTTGCCAAGATTATGTAACATTTGAATGTCCAAAAACAAAACAATTTACTGATAGTAGGAAGGATATAGAGAAAACTGGAGAACTAAAGATCCCAAAATATTGTTGGTCTCAGGATGAGGATTCGATAACAGTTTGGCTTACAATAGATAAGCATCATCATGATAAAGTTAAAGTAAATGTAACACCATTGGAATTATCGGTAACAGTGAATAATAACATATTAATTGAAGGGCAATGCCAATACAGATTAGATGAAAGTTTAACAACATGGAAATATGAACAGGATACATTTAAACTTGAACTGTATAAACATGAAAGTGGTTTGATGTGGAATGAACTAATTAAAGGTGATATTGGTGGAGAGTGTTTACCTAATGAAACTTTGGCTACTGAAATCCATTTTAGGTACATTACTTGAAATAATAATAAAAATTCTGTTATATTATTTGTACTTTAATATCTTTTTATTTCATGTTTAGGTTAGCACATCTGTGTGCAGATCAAATAGATAACAAACAAGAAGGTCAACCTTGTTTGGGATTCAATGCTGAACAACTTGAAGAATGCGACCTTGAAAGAAAAGATAATCTTCTACAAAGAGTTAACCTTATTACACAGCAAAATACTCATTTAGCTATGCTTGGACTAAACAATCATGTTTTGTATACGTACAAAACAAAATCCGGACAAGCAATATGTTTAAGGCACGATAACGACGGTTGCTTATGGATAACTAACCAAGTAAATGGTATGGAATGGAATATAAAGCATCACTATACCTTTCCTGGTTTTGGTTACGTTGAAGCAAGTAAAAGTAACAAAAAGTTTTGTCTTTCACCTGCTGGTAAAGTATTTAATTAAACTATAAATACAAATTATTTACACACAATACTTCAACCTATTATATGTTTTAGATGGTTCATATGTAGCTATAATTGAGCACATAAGATATATATTTCTTTATAAAAGACCTGAATCAAATATTGAAGTTGGGAAGCAATGGATTGTAGACTTAGGTATTGAAACTTATCCTATTATGGGAGCAGCTGCTACAAATAGGTATCTAATCATTCTAACTAAAAACAAATTGTATCGACTAAATATTTATAATATAATTATAAAATAAATTATACAATCATATAGTACAGTTTAATGTCATCCATTCATTCCCATTCCATTCATTCATTATATACAATACTGCATATCATTTGTAAAAGTATATTTCATACTAAATAGTATTGCAATTAAACCACCCAGAAGACAAACTGATCAATTATATTTTCTGAAATTACCTCTATTTATATAGAAATATAATACTAAATACTAAAATATATCATAAGTATTTCATGCTCGAAATAACAGTCAACTTAACGGAATTAATCTGTTTGACTTCTATGTGGTTCAAGTCATGTTTCAATATATGTACATTATGTAGTTTTAATATTTTAAGCTTGTATTATATACAGGACACTTATCTTTAATAAATTTTGCAAATCTGTTCATAGTAAGTGATGAATCATTAGGCCAATGCCAAATAAGCCGATTTTTAAAAGATTCAATGAAACTTGCTTCTGCTGAACTTGGTCTATGAAAATCGAATATCTTCTCATTTGTTTTGCAATTAAATACGTATGTCATAGAACGTGTTTTACTAACATATCGATTCCAAGGATTTACGGTACTTCTTAAAAACATTACACTATGTGGTATGAAATATAATTTATCATTATTACAACCATTAACATCTGAAGTCTCTTCTGGAAGTTCGTATACTAAGGCATCACAATTATTTTTCATTTTACGTTGTGTTACTTGTAACTTTTCACATATATATGAACCAACTGGAAATAGTTCTTTGGCACGTATTCGAGCATAATTATTTCCTGCTGGTTTCCACAAAGCCTCACAGAACAACTTTGTATCTTCGTTCCTGTAACAAAAAAAAAAAAAAAAAACAAACATTAGTATTACATAAAAGTACTACTCCTTCAAAAAAAATATTTCATTACTGAAAATCTATAAATTTATTATTGAATTTAATAAGATTCAGTTGCTTACCTATTCCTCAAATATTTTTTACTGATGTCCTCTCCTCCTAAGTAGAAAGCATCTATAATATGCAATGCAAGTACTTTTTGCTGATGTCTAAATTCTTTAGTCATTTCATATACAACTTCTGCATATACAAGTGTATTTGGTGGTAATTCTATGGCAATGTCATCGACTAGAACCCAAGAATTTTTTATATATCGATATACGTTACTCCTTCCCATGCCCATATAAAATGTAGCGTTCTTCTTATCCTCATCGGGCCTTGGCTTTGTACCACATGGCATACAAAACCAGTCATATGGTGATAATAAAGCATGTTCAATGTTAAATTCCATCAATTGTCCTGGATGAACCGTAAGGAATGAATTATCTCTCAAAAGAGTATTCAATTTATCTTTTGGTTTCATTTGTCTAGGCATTGTCCTAGTTTCATCAGGAATTTTCCAATACTCTAGACATTGTTTGCGCATATCAGCTTGTTTTGTCTCAACAAGAGTATTATCCTCACAAAATGCAGCAATTTTACACAGGCCAATTATTTGTTTTCTGCCCAAATCTTCATTAGAAGCACGTAGATATTGAACAAACTGTTTTTCTCTTTTTAATTCATTATATGATACTAACTGTAAAACATCGTCATTTTCACCACCTTTTAAAAGCAGACGATTAACATACTTCAAATATTCCACAACATCTTGTGTCCCAGCCCGTTTCTTTTTACATATTAAGTAACGTTCTGAATTTGCTGGTCTAGAAGAGTTTGGTTTAAAAATACAAACTTCTTCAAAGCAGCGATACATTAAATAAACTAAACCAGCACTAAAGGGTGTAAAAAGGTCAAATAATTTTGTCACAAAATGACCACTCTCTCTTACAATCATCAATGCTATTAAACATTGACAAAGATACAATTGTTTTGAAAGAATTTCTTGTATATTTTCTTGTCCTTCTACTGAAAATCCTCCATCAGACATCATAAAATGTACTCCTTTGCCATGGGTATGCTGCATTATAAGATTTGTAAATGCATCTTGATTATCTGGGTCAAAAACATCACCATTTTCTTTTGGTCCATAGTATGGATGAAATGTTTCACAAGGACCTGCATAAAAATCTGCTAATTTGAAATCATTTTCATTCTTTAAAGTAAGACCAAATCCTTTAGCACGCCACTTTTTTCGCCATAAAACATATTCACTAAATCCACCTGGTCCAGCACAAACATCTGCAAAGTATAGCAGCTCATTGTCCCTCAAACCTTCTGGTTTAGTAAACATAAAGTTACATGCTCTATCTATATTTGCCATTTTAACAGCAGCACGATTTAAGAAAAATGCACCACGAATTGTTTCATAAGGATTACAGCGTGTTCTTGCTCGACGCATTTCAACGCCATCCAAATGATCAAATACTGTTTTTGCATTGATAACATTTTTCACTATATCTTCACAACAGAAATCAATTTCATCATCTATGGTCAACTTTTTAGGTCCCTGATGTAACCAGTGCTGTATTTCTTCTAATGTAGGTGTATTAGGATTTGGATTTCTTATCCATTCCATATCTTCTACACACTTTATTATTTCCTCTGCAGGATTCCATTTAAGACTTGAAGCTTCAAGTCCAGGAACATGATGTCCAAGACCTCTACGACCATGCTGTTTAGGTGCTTGAACTGGCTCTAAACGACCTTGTTTATTTTTTCCAAGACCGCAACCTTCTTTGTATCCCATCATTCGCATCATCCTTTTGCCCTTATCAAGGGCATTATTTGACTCTTGTGTTATTACTTCTTTTCTCGTATTGTGAACTCTCTTTTCATCAATATCCTCCTCGTCAGATTTACTTGAACTTCTATGAATCTTTTGTCGTTTACTATGGTGATAAGGATCTTCTTCATATGTCTTCCTTTTCGTTCTACTTTCCAATTCTCCATTACAATTTGATATATCTTGTACGTAAACATGATTCTGCATATTTCGACTGCAACCTTCGTCAGCTGAATCTTGTTCATAAGAGAAATCTTGGTAAACGTTATGAGATTGGAATGTAGCTATACTATCCTTTTCACTAGTACTTTCATTATAATAATCTTCATTACCATCACTATCGTTTGAACAAGAAAAATATGATGAATAAGGTTCTTTTGTTTCAACACTTCCATCGTTGTCTTGTGAGAAATTTTTGAAACTTCCGTTTTCATAATCACTCTCATCTGAATCTGAAATATTAACATATGCCATGACAATACTATATTTGATAGATTGAAAGTAGAATTTAACACAAATTAAATTAGATTTATAAAAATAAATAATAAGAAGTTATAACTAGTATAAAACTTTTATGACATGAAATAATTATGATAAAGTATTGCTCTACAGTTATAAAATGACAAACTATACAGATAAAATGATAAATATTGCTAAAGAGTATTACTTACTGTTCTTCATTTTTATTCTTATTTCTTCAACTGTTTACTAACAGTTAATAATTAAATATTTAAAGTATTACTATTAAAATACTTTAATAGACACAAATGAAGAAACAGACGATTACAATCCTTCTTGTCGTGTAAATATTTAAAAAAATATTTTACTGTTCTTGGAGGTTATGTTTACGCATCAAACGCATAACAATACACTCACATACAAGAATATTGTAACATTCAATAACAACGATAGCACTAACCAGTTCACAAGTATAAAAAGATCAGTTTGTACACTGAGATGAAATAATACCCAAGAAATGTGTTAAAACATGTATAGAAAATGCATGAATCAGATTCAGAAACCACTCCGAACTTTCTTTGTTAAATCACACACAACCATCACTATCGACTGGCAGAGTGTGACTGAACGAGGCTCACCAGAGAAGGCTGCAGCGTACCCCAAGCAGCTACTGCCGCGCCATCTATATTAACCTCAAAGCACAGGATAGTGCTTGGATTCGTTGTTTGCTAAATGTAGAACTTATTTACATTAGTAGAATATATCATGTACAATAATTCATCATAATTTAAAATACAGTTTATAATAATACGTAAATTATATTAATTGTCCGACGAACGCGATTTGAGAATAGTAAAGATGGCGACCGGAATGGCCAATGACGTACAAACAAAGGGCGCCAAAACATACCATCACTTCACATGTATTGTCGAAATTTTAATGTTTTACTGGAAAACTTGTCGTTATTATAATATCTAACTGACAGGCATATACCATTTACAATAGAATAAAACATAAAATACATATTTAAACATATATATAAATTTCGCAGCTAAGAATTATTGAAAATTTCTAACTTAATTCACAAATGCAATAATTTTTTCCAACGAAATAAGCCATTTATTTATCGTTCGGGTTTGTGTTATGACATTTACATTATATTAGCAATATGAAGAGAAAAGAATCTGCGTACAAAAATACTATTTTATATCATTTACGCCCATATTCCTCAAATTGTTTATATGAAATTCGTGTATGCCCTTTGTTCTTCTTGTTCCTACTCCGTCGAATCCATAACCTGCATTTAAACAGAAGCGATCCATAAAAGAATTAGTTCTAATTAGCATTTAAAAGCAAAGCAACAAGTTTGATAAATGAACGACGCAATGCGAGAATAGCCCATGGCAACCGAATACGCCATGGTGTACAAACAAAGGATAAGCAAAGGACACCAACACCTACCTTCGCTTCACACGTTTTGGCAAAATTGAAATGTGTTATTGAATAATTTGTCGTTACTATATTATCTAAGTAACAGGCATGTGCCTTCGATAATAGAATAAAACATATAAATTTCGCAGCTAAGAATTATTGAAAATTTCTAACTTAATTCACAATTGCAATAATTTTTTCCAACGAAATAAGCCATTTATTTATCGTTCGGGTTTGTGTTATGACATTTACATTATATTAGCAATATGAAAAGTGAAGAATCTGCGTACAAAAATACTATTTTATATCATTTACGCCCATATTCCTCAAATTGTTTATATGAAATTCGTGTATGCCCTTTGTTCTTCTTGTTCCTACTCCGTCGAATCCATAACCTGCATTTAAACAGAAGCGATCCATAAAAGAATTAGTTCTAATTAGCATTTAAAAGCAAAGCAACAAGTTTGATAAATGAACGACGCAATGCGAGAATCGCCCATGGCAACCGAATACGCCATGGTGTACAAACAAAGGATAAGCAAAGGACACCAACACCTATCTTCGCATCACATGATTTGGCAAAATTGAAATGTGTTATTGAATAACTTGTCGTTATTATATTATCTAAGTAACAGGCATGTGCCTTCGATAATAGAATAAAACATATAAATTTCGCAGCTAAGAATTATTGAAAATTTCTAACTTAATTCACAATTGCAATAATTTTTTCCAACGAAATAAGCCATTTATTTATCGTTCGGGTTTGTGTTATGACATTTACATTATATTAGCAATATGAAAAGTGAAGAATCTGCGTACAAAAATACTATTTTATATCATTTACGCCCATATTCCTCAAATTGTTTATATGAAATTCGTGTATGCCCTTTGTTCTTCTTGTTCCTACTCCGTCGAATCCATAACCTGCATTTAAACAGAAGCGATCCATAAAAGAATTAGTTCTAATTAGCATTTAAAAGCAAAGCAACAAGTTTGATAAATGAACGACGCAATGCGAGAATCGCCCATGGCAACCGAATACGCCATGGTGTACAAACAAAGGATAAGCAAAGGACACCAACACCTATCTTCGCATCACATGATTTGGCAAAATTGAAATGTGTTATTGAATAACTTGTCGTTATTATATTATCTAACTAACAGGCATGTGCCTTCGATAATAGAATAAAACATATAAATTTCGCAGCTAAGAATTATTGAAAATTTCTAACTTAATTCACAATTGCAATAATTTTTTCCAACGAAATAAGCCATTTATTTATCGTTCGGGTTTGTGTTATGACATTTACATTATATTAGCAATATGAAAAGTGAAGAATCTGCGTACAAAAATACTATATTATATCATTTACGCCCATATTCCTCAAATTGTTTATATGAAATTCGTGTATGCTCTTTGTTCTTCTTGTTCCTACTCCGTCGAATCCATAACCTGCATTTAAACAGAAGCGATCCATAAAAGAATTAGTTCTAATTAGCATTTAAAACCAAAGCAACAAGTTTGATAAATGAACGACGCAATGCGAGAATAGCCCATGGCAACCGAATACGCCATGGTGTACAAACAAAGGATAAGCAAAGGACACCAACACCTATCTTCGCATCACATGATTTGGCAAAATTGAAATGTGTTATTGAATAACTTGTCGTTATTATATTATCTAACTAACAGGCATGTGCCTTCGATAATAGAATAAAACATATAAATTTCGCAGCTAAGAATTATTGAAAATTTCTAACTTAATTCACAATTGCAATAATTTTTTCCAACGAAATAAGCCATTTATTTATCGTTCGGGTTTGTGTTATGACATTTACATTATATTAGCAATATGAAAAGTGAAGAATCTGCGTACAAAAATACTATTTTATATCATTTACGCCCATATTCCTCAAATTGTTTATATGAAATTCGTGTATGCCCTTTGTTCTTCTTGTTCCTACTCCGTCGAATCCATAACCTGCATTTAAACAGAAGCGATCCATAAAAGAATTAGTTCTAATTAGCATTTAAAAGCAAAGCAACAAGTTTGATAAATGAACGACGCAATGCGAGAATCGCCCATGGCAACCGAATACGCCATGGTGTACAAACAAAGGATAAGCAAAGGACACCAACACCTATCTTCGCATCACATGATTTGGCAAAATTGAAATGTGTTATTGAATAACTTGTCGTTATTATATTATCTAACTAACAGGCATGTGCCTTCGATAATAGAATAAAACATATAAATTTCGCAGCTAAGAATTATTGAAAATTTCTAACTTAATTCACAATTGCAATAATTTTTTCCAACGAAATAAGCCATTTATTTATCGTTCGGGTTTGTGTTATGACATTTACATTATATTAGCAATATGAAAAGTGAAGAATCTGCGTACAAAAATACTATATTATATCATTTACGCCCATATTCCTCAAATTGTTTATATGAAATTCGTGTATGCTCTTTGTTCTTCTTGTTCCTACTCCGTCGAATCCATAACCTGCATTTAAACAGAAGCGATCCATAAAAGAATTAGTTCTAATTAGCATTTAAAACCAAAGCAACAAGTTTGATAAATGAACGACGCAATGCGAGAATAGCCCATGGCAACCGAATACGCCATGGTGTACAAACAAAGGATAAGCAAAGGACACCAACACCTATCTTCGCATCACATGATTTGGCAAAATTGAAATGTGTTATTGAATAACTTGTCGTTATTATATTATCTAACTAACAGGCATGTGCCTTCGATAATAGAATAAAACATATAAATTTCGCAGCTAAGAATTATTGAAAATTTCTAACTTAATTCACAATTGCAATAATTTTTTCCAACGAAATAAGCCATTTATTTATCGTTCGGGTTTGTGTTATGACATTTACATTATATTAGCAATATGAAAAGTGAAGAATCTGCGTACAAAAATATTATTTTATATCATTTACGCCCATATTCCTCAAATTGTTTATATGAAATTCGTGTATGCCCTTTGTTCTTCTTGTTCCTACTCCGTCGAATCCATAACCTGCATTTAAACAGAAGCGATCCATAAAAGAATTAGTTCTAATTAGCATTTAAAAGCAAAGCAACAAGTTTGATAAATGAACGACGCAATGCGAGAATCGCCCATGGCAACCGAATACGCCATGGTGTACAAACAAAGGATAAGCAAAGGACACCAACACCTATCTTCGCATCACATGATTTGGCAAAATTGAAATGTGTTATTGAATAACTTGTCGTTATTATATTATCTAACTAACAGGCATGTGCCTTCGATAATAGAATAAAACATATAAATTTCGCAGCTAAGAATTATTGAAAATTTCTAACTTAATTCACAATTGCAATAATTTTTTCCAACGAAATAAGCCATTTATTTATCGTTCGGGTTTGTGTTATGACATTTACATTATATTAGCAATATGAAAAGTGAAGAATCTGCGTACAAAAATACTATATTATATCATTTACGCCCATATTCCTCAAATTGTTTATATGAAATTCGTGTATGCTCTTTGTTCTTCTTGTTCCTACTCCGTCGAATCCATAACCTGCATTTAAACAGAAGCGATCCATAAAAGAATTAGTTCTAATTAGCATTTAAAACCAAAGCAACAAGTTTGATAAATGAACGACGCAATGCGAGAATAGCCCATGGCAACCGAATACGCCATGGTGTACAAACAAAGGATAAGCAAAGGACACCAACACCTATCTTCGCATCACATGATTTGGCAAAATTGAAATGTGTTATTGAATAACTTGTCGTTATTATATTATCTAACTAACAGGCATGTGCCTTCGATAATAGAATAAAACATATAAATTTCGCAGCTAAGAATTATTGAAAATTTCTAACTTAATTCACAATTGCAATAATTTTTTCCAACGAAATAAGCCATTTATTTATCGTTCGGGTTTGTGTTATGACATTTACATTATATTAGCAATATGAAAAGTGAAGAATCTGCGTACAAAAATACTATTTTATATCATTTACGCCCATATTCCTCAAATTGTTTATATGAAATTCGTGTATGCTCTTTGTTCTTCTTGTTCCTACTCCGTCGAATCCATAACCTGCATTTAAACAGAAGCGATCCATAAAAGAATTAGTTCTAATTAGCATTTAAAAGCAAAGCAACAAGTTTGATAAATGAACGACGCAATGCGAGAATAGCCCATGGCAACCGAATACGCCATGGTGTACAAACAAAGGATAAGCAAAGGACACCAACACCTATCTTCGCATCACATGATTTGGCAAAATTGAAATGTGTTATTGAATAACTTGTCGTTATTATATTATCTAACTAACAGGCATGTGCCTTCGATAATAGAATAAAACATATAAATTTCGCAGCTAAGAATTATTGAAAATTTCTAACTTAATTCACAATTGCAATAATTTTTTCCAACGAAATAAGCCATTTATTTATCGTTCGGGTTTGTGTTATGACATTTACATTATATTAGCAATATGAAAAGTGAAGAATCTGCGTACAAAAATACTATTTTATATCATTTACGCCCATATTCCTCAAATTGTTTATATGAAATTCGTGTATGCCCTTTGTTCTTCTTGTTCCTACTCCGTCGAATCCATAACCTGCATTTAAACAGAAGCGATCCATAAAAGAATTAGTTCTAATTAGCATTTAAAAGCAAAGCAACAAGTTTGATAAATGAACGACGCAATGCGAGAATAGCCCATGGCAACCGAATACGCCATGGTGTACAAACAAAGGATAAGCAAAGGACACCAACACCTATCTTCGCATCACATGATTTGGCAAAATTGAAATGTGTTATTGAATAACTTGTCGTTATTATATTATCTAACTAACAGGCATGTGCCTTCGATAATAGAATAAAACATATAAATTTCGCAGCTAAGAATTATTGAAAATTTCTAACTTAATTCACAATTGCAATAATTTTTTCCAACGAAATAAGCCATTTATTTATCGTTCGGGTTTGTGTTATGACATTTACATTATATTAGCAATATGAAAAGTGAAGAATCTGCGTACAAAAATACTATTTTATATCATTTACGCCCATATTCCTCAAATTGTTTATATGAAATTCGTGTATGCTCTTTGTTCTTCTTGTTCCTACTCCGTCGAATCCATAACCTGCATTTAAACAGAAGCGATCCATAAAAGAATTAGTTCTAATTAGCATTTAAAAGCAAAGCAACAAGTTTGATAAATGAACGACGCAATGCGAGAATAGCCCATGGCAACCGAATACGCCATGGTGTACAAACAAAGGATAAGCAAAGGACACCAACACCTATCTTCGCATCACATGATTTGGCAAAATTGAAATGTGTTATTGAATAACTTGTCGTTATTATATTATCTAACTAACAGGCATGTGCCTTCGATAATAGAATAAAACATATAAATTTCGCAGCTAAGAATTATTGAAAATTTCTAACTTAATTCACAATTGCAATAATTTTTTCCAACGAAATAAGCCATTTATTTATCGTTCGGGTTTGTGTTATGACATTTACATTATATTAGCAATATGAAAAGTGAAGAATCTGCGTACAAAAATACTATTTTATATCATTTACGCCCATATTCCTCAAATTGTTTATATGAAATTCGTGTATGCCCTTTGTTCTTCTTGTTCCTACTCCGTCGAATCCATAACCTGCATTTAAACAGAAGCGATCCATAAAAGAATTAGTTCTAATTAGCATTTAAAAGCAAAGCAACAAGTTTGATAAATGAACGACGCAATGCGAGAATCGCCCATGGCAACCGAATACGCCATGGTGTACAAACAAAGGATAAGCAAAGGACACCAACACCTATCTTCGCATCACATGATTTGGCAAAATTGAAATGTGTTATTGAATAACTTGTCGTTATTATATTATCTAACTAACAGGCATGTGCCTTCGATAATAGAATAAAACATATAAATTTCGCAGCTAAGAATTATTGAAAATTTCTAACTTAATTCACAATTGCAATAATTTTTTCCAACGAAATAAGCCATTTATTTATCGTTCGGGTTTGTGTTATGACATTTACATTATATTAGCAATATGAAAAGTGAAGAATCTGCGTACAAAAATACTATATTATATCATTTACGCCCATATTCCTCAAATTGTTTATATGAAATTCGTGTATGCTCTTTGTTCTTCTTGTTCCTACTCCGTCGAATCCATAACCTGCATTTAAACAGAAGCGATCCATAAAAGAATTAGTTCTAATTAGCATTTAAAACCAAAGCAACAAGTTTGATAAATGAACGACGCAATGCGAGAATAGCCCATGGCAACCGAATACGCCATGGTGTACAAACAAAGGATAAGCAAAGGACACCAACACCTATCTTCGCATCACATGATTTGGCAAAATTGAAATGTGTTATTGAATAACTTGTCGTTATTATATTATCTAACTAACAGGCATGTGCCTTCGATAATAGAATAAAACATATAAATTTCGCAGCTAAGAATTATTGAAAATTTCTAACTTAATTCACAATTGCAATAATTTTTTCCAACGAAATAAGCCATTTATTTATCGTTCGGGTTTGTGTTATGACATTTACATTATATTAGCAATATGAAAAGTGAAGAATCTGCGTACAAAAATACTATTTTATATCATTTACGCCCATATTCCTCAAATTGTTTATATGAAATTCGTGTATGCTCTTTGTTCTTCTTGTTCCTACTCCGTCGAATCCATAACCTGCATTTAAACAGAAGCGATCCATAAAAGAATTAGTTCTAATTAGCATTTAAAAGCAAAGCAACAAGTTTGATAAATGAACGACGCAATGCGAGAATAGCCCATGGCAACCGAATACGCCATGGTGTACAAACAAAGGATAAGCAAAGGACACCAACACCTATCTTCGCATCACATGATTTGGCAAAATTGAAATGTGTTATTGAATAACTTGTCGTTATTATATTATCTAACTAACAGGCATGTGCCTTCGATAATAGAATAAAACATATAAATTTCGCAGCTAAGAATTATTGAAAATTTCTAACTTAATTCACAATTGCAATAATTTTTTCCAACGAAATAAGCCATTTATTTATCGTTCGGGTTTGTGTTATGACATTTACATTATATTAGCAATATGAAAAGTGAAGAATCTGCGTACAAAAATACTATTTTATATCATTTACGCCCATATTCCTCAAATTGTTTATATGAAATTCGTGTATGCTCTTTGTTCTTCTTGTTCCTACTCCGTCGAATCCATAACCTGCATTTAAACAGAAGCGATCCATAAAAGAATTAGTTCTAATTAGCATTTAAAAGCAAAGCAACAAGTTTGATAAATGAACGACGCAATGCGAGAATCGCCCATGGCAACCGAATACGCCATGGTGTACAAACAAAGGATAAGCAAAGGACACCAACACCTATCTTCGCATCACATGATTTGGCAAAATTGAAATGTGTTATTGAATAACTTGTCGTTATTATATTATCTAACTAACAGGCATGTGCCTTCGATAATAGAATAAAACATATAAATTTCGCAGCTAAGAATTATTGAAAATTTCTAACTTAATTCACAATTGCAATAATTTTTTCCAACGAAATAAGCCATTTATTTATCGTTCGGGTTTGTGTTATGACATTTACATTATATTAGCAATATGAAAAGTGAAGAATCTGCGTACAAAAATACTATATTATATCATTTACGCCCATATTCCTCAAATTGTTTATATGAAATTCGTGTATGCTCTTTGTTCTTCTTGTTCCTACTCCGTCGAATCCATAACCTGCATTTAAACAGAAGCGATCCATAAAAGAATTAGTTCTAATTAGCATTTAAAACCAAAGCAACAAGTTTGATAAATGAACGACGCAATGCGAGAATAGCCCATGGCAACCGAATACGCCATGGTGTACAAACAAAGGATAAGCAAAGGACACCAACACCTATCTTCGCATCACATGATTTGGCAAAATTGAAATGTGTTATTGAATAACTTGTCGTTATTATATTATCTAAGTAACAGGCATGTGCCTTCGATAATAGAATAAAACATATAAATTTCGCAGCTAAGAATTATTGAAAATTTCTAACTTAATTCACAATTGCAATAATTTTTTCCAACGAAATAAGCCATTTATTTATCGTTCGGGTTTGTGTTATGACATTTACATTATATTAGCAATATGAAAAGTGAAGAATCTGCGTACAAAAATACTATTTTATATCATTTACGCCCATATTCCTCAAATTGTTTATATGAAATTCGTGTATGCCCTTTGTTCTTCTTGTTCCTACTCCGTCGAATCCATAACCTGCATTTAAACAGAAGCGATCCATAAAAGAATTAGTTCTAATTAGCATTTAAAAGCAAAGCAACAAGTTTGATAAATGAACGACGCAATGCGAGAATCGCCCATGGCAACCGAATACGCCATGGTGTACAAACAAAGGATAAGCAAAGGACACCAACACCTATCTTCGCATCACATGATTTGGCAAAATTGAAATGTGTTATTGAATAACTTGTCGTTATTATATTATCTAACTAACAGGCATGTGCCTTCGATAATAGAATAAAACATATAAATTTCGCAGCTAAGAATTATTGAAAATTTCTAACTTAATTCACAATTGCAATAATTTTTTCCAACGAAATAAGCCATTTATTTATCGTTCGGGTTTGTGTTATGACATTTACATTATATTAGCAATATGAAAAGTGAAGAATCTGCGTACAAAAATACTATATTATATCATTTACGCCCATATTCCTCAAATTGTTTATATGAAATTCGTGTATGCTCTTTGTTCTTCTTGTTCCTACTCCGTCGAATCCATAACCTGCATTTAAACAGAAGCGATCCATAAAAGAATTAGTTCTAATTAGCATTTAAAACCAAAGCAACAAGTTTGATAAATGAACGACGCAATGCGAGAATAGCCCATGGCAACCGAATACGCCATGGTGTACAAACAAAGGATAAGCAAAGGACACCAACACCTATCTTCGCATCACATGATTTGGCAAAATTGAAATGTGTTATTGAATAACTTGTCGTTATTATATTATCTAACTAACAGGCATGTGCCTTCGATAATAGAATAAAACATATAAATTTCGCAGCTAAGAATTATTGAAAATTTCTAACTTAATTCACAATTGCAATAATTTTTTCCAACGAAATAAGCCATTTATTTATCGTTCGGGTTTGTGTTATGACATTTACATTATATTAGCAATATGAAAAGTGAAGAATCTGCGTACAAAAATACTATTTTATATCATTTACGCCCATATTCCTCAAATTGTTTATATGAAATTCGTGTATGCCCTTTGTTCTTCTTGTTCCTACTCCGTCGAATCCATAACCTGCATTTAAACAGAAGCGATCCATAAAAGAATTAGTTCTAATTAGCATTTAAAAGCAAAGCAACAAGTTTGATAAATGAACGACGCAATGCGAGAATCGCCCATGGCAACCGAATACGCCATGGTGTACAAACAAAGGATAAGCAAAGGACACCAACACCTATCTTCGCATCACATGATTTGGCAAAATTGAAATGTGTTATTGAATAACTTGTCGTTATTATATTATCTAACTAACAGGCATGTGCCTTCGATAATAGAATAAAACATATAAATTTCGCAGCTAAGAATTATTGAAAATTTCTAACTTAATTCACAATTGCAATAATTTTTTCCAACGAAATAAGCCATTTATTTATCGTTCGGGTTTGTGTTATGACATTTACATTATATTAGCAATATGAAAAGTGAAGAATCTGCGTACAAAAATACTATTTTATACCATTTACGCCCATATTCCTCAAATTGTTTATATGAAATTCGTGTATGCCCTTTGTTCTTCTTGTTCCTACTCCGTCGAATCCATAACCTGCATTTAAACAGAAGCGATCCATAAAAGAATTAGTTCTAATTAGCATTTAAAAGCAAAGCAACAAGTTTGATAAATGAACGACGCAATGCGAGAATCGCCCATGGCAACCGAATACGCCATGGTGTACAAACAAAGGATAAGCAAAGGACACCAACACCTACCTTCGCTTCACACGTTTTGGCAAAATTGAAATGTGTTATTGAATAATTTGTCGTTACTATATTATCTAAGCAACAGGCATGTGCCTTCGATAATAGAATAAAACATATAAATTTCGCAGCTAAGAATTATTGAAAATTTCTAACTTAATTCACAATTGCAATAATTTTTTCCAACGAAATAAGCCATTTATTTATCGTTCGGGTTTGTGTTATGACATTTACATTATATTAGCAATATGAAAAGTGAAGAATCTGCGTACAAAAATACTATTTTATATCATTTACGCCCATATTCCTCAAATTGTTTATATGAAATTCGTGTATGCCCTTTGTTCTTCTTGTTCCTACTCCGTCGAATCCATAACCTGCATTTAAACAGAAGCGATCCATAAAAGAATTAGTTATAATTAGCATTTAAAAGCAAAGCAACAAGTTTGATAAATGAACGACGCAATGCGAGAATCGCCCATGGCAACCGAATACGCCATGGTGTACAAACAAAGGATAAGCAAAGGACACCAACACCTATCTTCGCATCACATGATTTGGCAAAATTGAAATGTGTTATTGAATAACTTGTCGTTATTATATTATCTAAGTAACAGGCATGTGCCTTCGATAATAGAATAAAACATATAAATTTCGCAGCTAAGAATTATTGAAAATTTCTAACTTAATTCACAATTGCAATAATTTTTTCCAACGAAATAAGCCATTTATTTATCGTTCGGGTTTGTGTTATGACATTTACATTATATTAGCAATATGAAAAGTGAAGAATCTGCGTACAAAAATACTATTTTATATCATTTACGCCCATATTCCTCAAATTGTTTATATGAAATTCGTGTATGCCCTTTGTTCTTCTTGTTCCTACTCCGTCGAATCCATAACCTGCATTTAAACAGAAGCGATCCATAAAAGAATTAGTTCTAATTAGCATTTAAAAGCAAAGCAACAAGTTTGATAAATGAACGACGCAATGCGAGAATCGCCCATGGCAACCGAATACGCCATGGTGTACAAACAAAGGATAAGCAAAGGACACCAACACCTATCTTCGCATCACATGATTTGGCAAAATTGAAATGTGTTATTGAATAACTTGTCGTTATTATATTATCTAACTAACAGGCATGTGCCTTCGATAATAGAATAAAACATATAAATTTCGCAGCTAAGGATTATTGAAAATTTCTAACTTAATTCACAATTGCAATAATTTTTTCCAACGAAATAAGCCATTTATTTATCGTTCGGGTTTGTGTTATGACATTTACATTATATTAGCAATATGAAAAGTGAAGAATCTGCGTACAAAAATACTATATTATATCATTTACGCCCATATTCCTCAAATTGTTTATATGAAATTCGTGTATGCTCTTTGTTCTTCTTGTTCCTACTCCGTCGAATCCATAACCTGCATTTAAACAGAAGCGATCCATAAAAGAATTAGTTCTAATTAGCATTTAAAAGCAAAGCAACAAGTTTGATAAATGAACGACGCAATGCGAGAATCGCCCATGGCAACCGAATACGCCATGGTGTACAAACAAAGGATAAGCAAAGGACACCAACACCTATCTTCGCATCACATGATTTGGCAAAATTGAAATGTGTTATTGAATAACTTGTCGTTATTATATTATCTAACTAACAGGCATGTGCCTTCGATAATAGAATAAAACATATAAATTTCGCAGCTAAGAATTATTGAAAATTTCTAACTTAATTCACAATTGCAATAATTTTTTCCAACGAAATAAGCCATTTATTTATCGTTCGGGTTTGTGTTATGACATTTACATTATATTAGCAATATGAAAAGTGAAGAATCTGCGTACAAAAATACTATTTTATATCATTTACGCCCATATTCCTCAAATTGTTTATATGAAATTCGTGTATGCCCTTTGTTCTTCTTGTTCCTACTCCGTCGAATCCATAACCTGCATTTAAACAGAAGCGATCCATAAAAGAATTAGTTCTAATTAGCATTTAAAAGCAAAGCAACAAGTTTGATAAATGAACGACGCAATGCGAGAATAGCCGATGGCAACCGAATACGCCAATGGTGTACAAAGGATAAGGAAAGGACACCAACACCTATCTTCGCATCACATTATTTGGTAAAATTGAAATGTGTTATTGAATAACTTGTCGTTATTATATTATCTAAGTAACAGGCATGTGCCTTCGATAATAGAATAAAACATATAAATTTCGAAGCTAAGAATTATTGAAAATTTCTAACTTAATTCACAATTGCAATAATTTGTTCCAACGAAATAAGCCATTTATTTATCGTTCGGGTTTGTGTTATGACATTTACATTATATTAGCGATATGAAAAGAAAAGAATCTGCGTACAAAAATACTATTTTATATCATTTACGCCCATATTCCTCAAATTGTTTATATGAAATTCGTGTATGCCCTTTGTTCTTCTTGTTCCTACTCCGTCGAATCCATAACCTGCATTTAAACAGAAGCGATCCATAAAAGAATTAGTTCTAATTAGCATTTAAAAGCAAAGCAACAAGTTTGATAAATGAACGACGCAATGCGAGAATAGCCGATGGCAACCGAATACGACAATGAGGTACAAACAAGGGATATGCAAAGGACACCAACACCTACCTTCGCTTCACACGTTTTGGCAAAATTGAAATGTGTTATTGAATAACTTGTCGTTATTATATTATCTAAGTAACAGGCATGTGCCTTCGATAATAGAATAAAACATATATATTTCGCAGCTAAGAATTATTGAAAATTTCTAACTTAATTCACAATTGCAATAATTTTTTCCAACGAAATAAGCCATTTATTTATCGTTCGGGTTTGTGTTATGACATTTACATTATATTAGCAATATGAAAAGTGAAGAATCTGCGTACAAAAATACTATTTTATATCATTTACGCCCATATTCCTCAAATTGTTTATATGAAATTCGCGTATGCCCTTTGTTCTTCTTGTTCCTACTCCGTCGAATCCATAACCTGCATTTAAACAGAAGCGATCCATAAAAGAATTAGTTCTAATTAGCATTTAAAAGCAAAGCAACAAGTTTGATAAATGAACGACGCAATGCGAGAATAGCCGATGGCAACCGAATACGACAATGAGGTACAAACAAGGGATATGCAAAGGACACCAACACCTACCTTCGCTTCACACGTTTTGGCAAAATTGAAATGTGTTATTGAATAACTTGTCGTTATTATATTATCTAAGTAACAGGCATGTGCCTTCGATAATAGAATAAAACATATATATTTCGCAGCTAAGAATTATTGAAAATTTCTAACTTAATTCACAATTGCAATAATTTTTTCCAACGAAATAAGCCATTTATTTATCGTTCGGGTTTGTGTTATGACATTTACATTATATTAGCGATATGAAAAGAAAAGAATCTGCGTACAAAAATACTATTTTATATCATTTACGCCCATATTCCTCAAATTGTTTATATGAAATTCGTGTATGCCCTTTGTTCTTCTTGTTCCTACTCCGTCGAATCCATAACCTGCATTTAAACAGAAGCGATCCATAAAAGAATTAGTTCTAATTAGCATTTAAAAGCAAAGCAACAAGTTTGATAAATGAACGACGCAATGCGAGAATAGCCGATGGCAACCGAATACGACAATGAGGTACAAACAAGGGATATGCAAAGGACACCAACACCTACCTTCGCTTCACACGTTTTGGCAAAATTGAAATGTGTTATTGAATAACTTGTCGTTATCATATTATCTAAGTAACAGGCATGTGCCTTCGATAATAGAATAAAACATATATATTTCGCAGCTAAGAATTATTGAAAATTTCTAACTTAATTCACAATTGCAATAATTTTTTCCAACGAAATAAGCCATTTATTTATCATTCGGGTTTGTGTTATGACTTTTACATTATATTAGCAATATGAAAAGTGAAGAATCTGCGTACAAAAATACTATTTTATATCATTTACGCCCATATTCCTCAAATTGTTTATATGAAATTCGTGTATGCCCTTTGTTCTTCTTGTTCCTACTCCGTCGAATCCATAACCTGCATTTAAACAGAAGCGATCCATAAAAGAATTAGTTCTAATTAGCATTTAAAAGCAAAGCAACAAGTTTGATAAATGAACGACGCAATGCGAGAATAGCCCATGGCAACCGAATACGCCATGGTGTACAAACAAAGGATAAGCAAAGGACACCAACACCTATCTTCGCATCACATGATTTGGCAAAATTGAAATGTGTTATTGAATAACTTGTCGTTATTATATTATCTAAGTAACAGGCATGTGCCTTCGATAATAGAATAAAACATATAAATTTCGCAGCTAAGAATTATTGAAAATTTCTAACTTAATTCACAATTGCAATAATTTTTTCCAACGAAAGAAGCCATTTATTTATCGTTCGGGTTTGTGTTATGACATTTACATCATATTAGCAATATGAAAAGAAAAGAATCTGCGTACAAAAATACTATTTTATATCATTTACGCCCATATTCCTCAAATTGTTTATATGAAATTCGTGTATGCCCTTTGTTCTTCTTGTTCCTACTCCGTCGAATCCATAACCTGCATTTAAATAGAAGCGATCCATAAAAGAATTAGTTCTAATTAGCATTTAAAAGCAAAGCAACAAGTATGATAAATGAACGACACAATGCGAGAATAGCCGATGGCAACCGAATACGCCAATGGTGTACAAACAAAGGATAAGGAAAGGACACCAACACCAATCTTCGCATCACATGATTTGGCAAAATTGAAATGTGTTATTGAATAACTTGTCGTTATTATATTATCTAAGTAACAGGCATGTGCCTTCGATAATAGAATAAAACATATAAATTTCGCAGCTAAGAATTATTGATAATTTCTAACTTAATTCACAATTGCAATAATGTTTTCCAACGAAATAAGCCATTTATTTATCGTTCGGGTTTGTGTTATGACATTTACATTATATTAGCAATATGAAAAGAAAAGAATCTGCGTACAAAAATACTATTTCATATCATTGACGCCCATATTCCTCAAATTGTTTATATGAAATTCGTGTATGCCCTTTGTTCTTCTTGTTCCTACTCCGTTGTCACGTCGGAGGCGCAAAAGATCGCGAAATTAACAAATCGCAGGTGATATCCTCGCGCCGCGGCACGAATGAAATGATTCTTTCACAAATAGGGTGAAGAAAATAGAATTTGATACGCAAAGATCAAATTTATTATAGAAAATCCAAGTGAGTGACGGTTACAACGGATAGATTCGAAGTATCACAATAGACTGTCTTTGTGCTCGTTTAGGAAGGTCGCTCTACGGAGGATCTAGTCCCTTTGGAGGGGGTCTCGTTAATCCATTGTTTCAACGGGTGTGGCCTTCAGAGTGTTCGGTCTATTTATTTACTAATCTGATGATTCCTTGAGTGTGTGACATTCCCCCCTTCTTAGATTCGCTTTACTCCGTGGAAGCGTATGGTTCTGGTGGGTCGTCTGATTTGGATGACCCCGCTATTTTCATCATCTGCGATGATTTGGTAAGTGACCGTCCTTGGTGCTGTTGATGTTTGATCGATCCTGTTTACTCGAGCGGTAGGACAGAGTATTCTGATACATACATTTTTGGGAAGTGATCGGTGTAGACATTCGAAACATTTACATTTGTACATTTTTCGTAGGAATGATAATATAATGGTTTCCTGTCTGCAAAGGCACGAACATCAATCCTTCCAATTTGAAGACAGCAGTTGGGCAAGTTTTGACTGTCTGTTGATTATTAATTAATTCTGACCCGCATTCTGGTGAATTTTATTGCGTTCGGTTGAATTCTTTTAGAAATGTGGATGATTGCTGTTCGTTTACAATATTTGTCTAGGTAGTGACTATCGGCTAAGATGTATTGTTCTGAGTTGGTTAATATCAAGTCAGTTTCCATTATACAGAATCACAGAGAATACAGAGATTTGTTTGAAAGGTATCGGATAAATTTTAGTTATTTTACATTCATTGTGGTTTTCAATCTTGTGTATATTGTTGGCAAGGTTTTCGAGTTGATCTGTTTTGGTGTCGTCTACCATGCGTTTGATAAGTGCGGTTTGGTATTTCAATTTCTCGCGCACATTGTATAGAAACGAAACCTCGCCGCCTCAACAATCAAGAATTGACTATTATTTCACTTTAATATAATTTGTTCTAATTTTGTACGTTTATGTCTACGTCTAAATACGTTTATTTAAATCATTGATTTTGTTTTGTACAGTTCATTGATTAATTGCAGAAATGAATAATAGAATAATTAGCATTCTATTCTATGTTTTTTTTTTTTTTCATACAGTAATGTTTAGTAACATTTGATTTATGATATGACAATCATGTATACCACATATATATATATCAATGGTATAAATATATACATAGACATGCAATATTTAACGTAATACAACTAAATTATACGTAATTCTATGGTTTCTTTTAAGAATACTAAGGTGGAACTAGGCGCGATTAAACAAGAAATCATTACTTTCAGAGAGTTCAAATATCTTCAACGTTTCTTTTATTTTAAATAACCTTTTTCCTTGATCTGTATTGCAAAATAGAGTTTTGAACAATTCGATAAAATAATTAATACATTCTCAATTGAAATTAAAATAAAAATTAAAATATTTTTTGATTTTTTTTTTTTTTTTTTTTTTTTTGTCGCCTTGAATTATCGCTATCTTCGTTATCTGAATCCCATGTAGACCGAGATTTTTTTTTCTCTCTCTTTTTTCTTTTTTTTTTTCTTTTTTCTTTGTCTATCGCTTTCTTCACCATCGTCATTTATAAAGTCTTCGTAACGCGTGGTTCTGGCTCTAGTGCTTCGTCGTACAGACCGCGAATTTCGAATTTCGAAAACAGTATATTGTCCGGTTATTCATTAAAAGCAGTCGTATAGGAAGAAGCAGTTCAGGAAACAAAAAGGCATTTTGTTGGTTAACTTTAGATTATTTATTGTGGACGGTAACAAACTAACAATTAGAATTTCTCGATATATTACCTTCGGCACCTCCTGTAAACTTTCTTAGGAATTGTATTCTCTTTTTTCCGTGTTATTTCCTTCTCAATTATTTCCCATCTTCTTGTGAATTTTTTTTTCCCGCCTAGACGAATAAGGTGAAGCTAAAAGGCTTCAATTTTCCCCCACCCCCGAAGACCGGAAGCCGACAGAGAACTTTCACTTAACCATTTAGTTCAGTTTGGACGGTCAAGGAAGAAGGTTGTGTGTGAGAACGGATTTCGAGTTGAATCATTCTTTTGACTCGCTGTCGTTACTAAGTCCGAACGTAGTAACAGAAAGCAAATACATAATTGTAAAACTATCGAAAAAGTTTCTTAATTTGTAATTGAGTTGTCAATATATATATATATATATTGAAAACTTGTTGAATACAAGTTTTTATCAAATTTGTACAGACATTATAATAATAGACATTAGCAACATGTCAGAAAACGAAGTAGAAAGCTTCGAAATCACGGATTACGATCTCGAGAATGAATTCAATATTAATCGTCCTAGGCGTAAATTATCAAAAAAACAACAAATGCTTGGTAAGTTCTTTGTTTAATAACTATTATGTCTATTCAGTATAATATTAAACTCATATTTCATATTTCATATTTCATATTTCATTTCAGGTGTTTGGGGCGATGATAGCGACGAAGATGAATTATCTGCTAGACCATCGTTTAAGACCTTTGATAAAGGACCAAAGAATTATACGACTCCTGTAAATTTTGTAGCAGGAGGTATTCAACAAGCTGGGAAGCCTAAAGAGGAGACAGAGGACAAAGATGACGATGAAAGCGACAATGAGAGCAAATCTCAAAGAGAATTTCCAAATAGCTCAAGGTAAATTTTAAAGATGATTTTTTATTTATTTAATTATTTAGACTTCGTTTTAGACTTATTTATTTCATTTTATAATATTGGTACAAGTATTCTAATCGGTAAACTTTCTTTTCGCCAATAGTTCTGAAGATGAGAAGCCAAGTTCTGTGCATCAACGTACGTCGTTTTCGTTAAATACAGATGGGGATATTGCAGGTTTACGTAAAAAGAAGCATAAAGTAAACCCCTTATTAATGCAAAGTGGAATGGGAAGTTGGGAAGTCTATACGAAAGGTATCGGTGCCAAGTTGTTGCTACAGGTATATATAATTATTTTAACAAACAGTAATTATTTTGTTGATACTCCCGTACAGATATACATATATCTGCTTTTCTGTTCATTATTTAGATGGGTTTTGAACCTGGAAAAGGATTGGGTAAACAGTTACAAGGTATAAGCACGCCAGTTGAAGCACATCTGAGGAAAGGTAGAGGTGCGATTGGTGCTTACGGACCAGAAAAAGGTCCTAAAGTTGCAGAAAAGAAGAAAGACGAAGAAATAGAAGAAGGGAAAGATCCCAAAGCTAAGTTATCACAGTGGAGGAAAGGAGATGGAAATACTGCTAAGAAAAAAGTAAATTATATATATCGAAGTGTTGATCAAGTTTTGGAAGATGGGAAATTGAAACCTAACAAAAAGATAAGAATATCCAACGAGATGAGTAGGGTCAAAGTTATAGACATGACTGGACCGGAACAAAGAATTCTTAGTGGATATCATGCTATAGCTGGAGGTCAACAGCGACCCGACGAAAACGTCGTAGTTACTGATAAAAAGTCCAAAGTTAATTTTGCATTGCCAGAACTTCAGCATAATTTAAATATACTTATGGATATGTGTGAGCAAGATATTATACAAAACGATAGAAGGACACGGCATCCAAGCGATAGAGTAATTGCACTAGAGGCAGAGAAGAGAAACTTGTCTAAAGTTATAGATCAACACGGTCAATTAATAGATACGTTAGAAAACGTTCTTGCAATCGTAGACAGATTGATGGATGAAACAAATCAATTAACGTTAGAAGAAACTGCGGACGCTTTTAAAGATTTACAAGATAAATATTACGAGGAATATAAAATGTACGAACTGGGTGAATTAGCTAGCAGTTTTGTTGGTCCAAAAATAAAAGATTGTTTAATTAGTTGGAATCCATTGATGCAACCAAAACAATGTATTAAATTATTCGATCAATGGAAAAGTATCTTAGAGAGTGGTACCACCACCACTCTTCAAACAAGAACTATGCACCCGTATGATCATCTTGTTTGGAATTCATGGATGCCATCAATCAGAGGTGCTATACAGTAAGTAGTTTGTTTTACAGAAAATTTGTTCGTTAACATACTTCAGTAGTACTATGTATATGTGTATTTACCATACCCTTCATTTTCTTTCTTTTTTTTTTGTAGACAATGGACATGTAGGCAGCCAGAACCACTAATTGAATTAATAGAACATTGGATCCCACTACTTCCAAATTGGATATTAGAAAATATTTTAGATATGCTGGTTCTCCCCAAACTCACTTTGGAAGTAGAAGAATGGAATCCCCTTACTGATACAGTGCCTATTCACACATGGATTCATCCTTGGATACCACTTTTACGTATGTATACATACAAAAATTCACCATTAGTTATATGAAAACACAAAGAAACTATTTCAATAACGTTATATTATTATTATAGGAAATCGTTTAGATACTTTAATATATCCAATAATACGACGTAAATTAGGATCTGCATTGGGTGGTTGGCACCCATCCGACAGATCTGCCAGATTAATGTTACAACCATGGTCTAACGTTTTCGCAAAAGGAGATATGGAAGCCTTCCTAGTGAAAAATATCATCTCAAAATTGCAAATAGCACTTTCAGAATTTGTTATAAATCCTCACCAGCAACATTTAGATCAATGGAACTGGGTATACGAATGGAAGGACTTACTTCCATCTCATATAATGACAGGCCTGCTGGATAAATTCTTTTTCCCTAAATGGTTACAAGTTTTGGCCTTGTGGCTAAATCATTCTCCTAACTATGATCAAGTTACAAATTGGTATATGGGATGGAAAAGTATGTTGAGTGAAAAAATATTGGCCGAGCCGTTGGTGAAAGGTGTGTATTCAGGATAAAAAATATTGAATTTCCTTTAATCAAACAAAATCATCAACTTATACTCATATGCTTATTGACTTACAGAACATTTCAAAAAAGCATTAGACATAATGCATAGAGCAGCTTCCGTGACACAGAGTCAACAACCGGGTGCAATAGAACAAGTTTTCTATTTAACGAGGTTAGAAAGAAGTCAACCTACTATGTCACAAATGCTTTCAACAGCTCAACCAAGAATGGAGGTACGATTTAGTTTTACCTACCTATAATAAAGTGAGATAACTATATTAACTTCGATTATAATATTACATTCTTTCCTTTCCTTTGCAGAGACTTGCCGAAGCAGTTAGAACAGCATCGCTAATACCTCTCGGTTTCAAAGGCCTTGTACAAAAGAAGTGCGAGGACAATGGTATATTGTTTATGCCAATACCGAATCGGTACAGGAAAGGAAACCAAGTTTATAAAGTTGGTAATTTCCAAGCTTATATAGATGGAAATGTTTTATTCGTTTGTCACAATGGCATGAATTGGATGCCAACACATCTAAATACTTTACTAGACATGTCTGAACTTTAGGACTAATTGTAATTTATATAATAATATATAATGTATATAATAGTATATAATGTATATAATAGTATATAATGTATATAATAGTATATAATTAATATTTAACAGGTGTATATAATTATTTGTCTTGTATATATGTTGTAAAATATAAGATATAGTGCTGTAAGAATTGTATTGAATTAAGTACAATATACTTAATAAAACTGAGTGTCACTTTTTATATTTAAATTTGTTTTATTTCTTTATAAACCCTTCCTTACCTATCCTTACTTGTATTTGATTTACTTTTATTTTTTACATAAGAAAATTGGAATTTTTGAAAGTTTGGAATTACATTTATGTCGTTACACGTTCAAGTACGAAATGAGTAATCAACACAGGATAATAATAGGAAACATTCAAATGCTTAAAGAAGAAATTATATTTAAACTTCTTGGAATGATAAGACTTTTCTTCTAGAAACACGAACGTCTGTACTCTCTGTCCTTGTATAGCTTTACTTAGTCAATGGCATTACGGCTACAAGACGTTGTACCGTGCGAGCAGAGAACATCTCTTTTCTTCGATGGTACTCCCGGCATTCACGTTTCACGAATGCAATCTCGGGTTCGCGAATGTTTTATATGTAATATATGGATTTATATATGTAATATATGGATGTATCGTGGATCTATCATTCCTTGTTTTTCTAACGTAACAGTGTTAAAAATTTCGTCGACGTTAACATGGAGTTCCGATATGGTAAATTCAGTTTGAGTTATTAGGGAGACTAATATTTCGTTTTTTCCATTGTGGTTTTCAATCTTGTGTATATTGTTGGCAGGGTTTTCGAGTTGATCTGTTTTGGTGTCGTCTACCACGCGGTTTGGTCTCTAAAGATTGTTTTTATTTTGTTGTTGGAGTCGAATAATGTGTCGATGTTTTTGTTAATGAGTTCTAGGTCATTTTCGTCGAGGGTTCCGAACAAAGTTTTGGATACTGAGCCTATGACATTAATATTCACGTAATTATGATGGAAAGATTTTTCTGTATTTTTACTTTGAAAATTATATTTTGTAAATTCAATAATCATATCAATATTAGAATTTGATAAATCATCTTCTTGTAAATCTGATAAATCAACTTCAGATATCACATTTTCATTGTTTTTCTGCCAGCTGGAAGGATTATTGATTGAGGCATCCAATGTAAAACTATGTATAATTTTGGGCTTAGACACATTGTACGACATGATTGTAGTCTCTTCTTCAATCCTTCGTCTATCTGCTTCTTCTTTAATTTTTAATTGTGCTATTCTTCTAGACTGCCTTACAGGTGTTTCATCTTGAGTTGATCCTGTTTGTGTTTCAGGAACAATATCTCTACCTACCTCTAGGCCCAACACCATTTTTCTTTTCTTTCGTTTTTTCTGTGAAATTGGTGTCATATTTAAAGAATCGTTATTGCTTGGTGTTTCATCAAGATGGATCTCAGATGATACCTCAGAAGCTTGAATACTCTGAATTTCAGAATGTTTTGGTCGAGCTGAACGTCCACTTCCTCTATAACGACTTCGTTTTCCTCTAGGACGTCCTCTTGTTTTCCTTCCAATTGCAACCGAATGAGTAGTACTTTGGTCATCGCTGACATCCTTAACTTCTTGATCTTCTGACTTTTCAGGACTACATTTTACAGCCTCGTCTTCTGAACTTATTGTTAGAACGCGATTTTCCTCCACAGATTTTCGCAATTGCTTATCAGGTATTCGTTTCGCACGTAATTTTATTCTTTTACCTCCTATTATTTCTTCATCATTTTGTTTTGCAATTATATCTTCAGAATTTGATTCATGGGAACTATTACGTCGCTTACGGGATACTCTTGGTGATTCAGTGGAATCCAGTTTCCATCCATCATAAACAAGTTCAGATACGGGTTTAACCCGTAAGCCTATTTTTGGAGTAGAGATATCACTCTGCTCGTTATCGTTTAATTCTTTAAATGTATCATCGTCAGTACATGCTAAAGGATCCATTTCCTCGGGAACTGTACTGAATTAATTTTCATTGTCTACTTCCATTGAATCGTCAGATGATACAGGGACTGTTTTCGCTTCGATACTTTGAATTTCTGAGCTCCTTTGGTCACACCGATTGCTAAAGCCGTGCTCGTGAGCGCTTGGTCAGTTTCGATGTTGTACCTTAGTTCCATAGCCTTTGCAAGGCCTCGTATTTCTTTGGCCTGACTTCTATCACAAGTTTCCACGAATTCTTTTATATTCTTAATACTTTGATCAGTATTACTTTTAAGGTTTCTGAACTCGTGAGTAAGAATTTGAAGTTGTTCAATCACAGTCATAATTAATTCGCTCTGCTTTGCCGTACTCATGTCAGTTGGATTCATCTCGATAGACGCGATATTTTCGGAAGAGTCACTATCTTCAGAACGTATTTTGGGTTTAGGATTTCGATAATATTCGAAAACCAGCTTACCGAGATTCTTCGTAGATCCTTCTTTTGATCAAAGAGGTGACCGTGGTCCTTCGCTGTAGAATCCGTAGACTTCCCTTTGAAGTTTCCCCTTGATGCGATGAATGGATCGTGGCAGGATCGCCAATTTTGTCACGTCGGAGGCACAAAAGATCGCGAAATTAACAAATCGCAGGTGATATCCTCGCGCCGCGGCACGAATGAAATGATTCTTTCACAAATAGGGTGAAGAAAATAGAATTTGATACGCAAAGATCAAATTTATTATAGAAAATCCAACTGAGTGACGGTTACAACGGATAGATTCGAAGTATCACAATAGACTGTCTTTGCGCTCGTTTAGGAAGGTCGCTCTACGGAGGATCTAGTCCCTTTGGAGGGGGTCTCGTTAATCCATTGTTTCAACGGGTGTAGCCTTCAGAGTGTTCGATCTATTTATTTACTAATCAGATGATTCCTTGAGTGTGTGACACCGTCGAATCCATAACCTGCATTTAAACAGAAGCGATCCATAAAAGAATAAGTTCTAATTATCAATTAAAAGCAAAGCAACAACTTTGATAAATGAACGACACAGTGCGAGAATAGCCGCTGGCAACCGAATACGGCAATGGTGTACAAACAAAGGATAAGCAAAGGACACCAACACCTATCTTCGCATCACATGATTTGGCAAAATTGAAATGTGTTATTGAATAACTTGTCGTTATTATATTATCTAAGTAACAGGCATGTGCCTTCGATAATAGAATAAAACATATAAATTTCGCAGCTAAGAATTATTGAAAATTTCTAACTTAATTCACAATTGCAATAATTTTTTCCAACGAAGTAAGCCATTTATTTATCGTTCGGGTTTGTGTTATGACATTTACATTATATTAGCGATATGAAAAGAAAAGAATCTGCGTACAAAAATACTATTTTATATCATTTACGCCCATATTCCTCAAATTGTTTATATGAAATTCGTGTATGCCCTTTGTTCTTCTTGTTCCTACTCCGTCGAATCCATAACCTGCATTTAAACAGAAGCGATCCATAAAAGAATTAGTTCTAATTAGCATTTAAAAGCAAAGCAACAAGTATGATAAATGAACGACACAATGCGAGAATTGCCGATGGCAACCGAATACGACAATTAGGTACAAACAAGGGATAAGCAAAGGACACCAACACCTATCTTCGCATCACATGATTTGGCAAAATTGAAATGTGTTATTGAATAACTTGTCGTTATTATATTATCTAAGTAACAGGCATGTGCCTTCGATAATAGAATAAAACATATAAATTTCGCAGCTAAGAATTATTGAAAATTTCTAACTTAATTCACAATTGCAATAATTTTTTCCAACGAAGTAAGCCATTTATTTATCGTTCGGGTTTGTGTTATGACATTTACATTATATTAGCGATATGAAAAGAAAAGAATCTGCGTACAAAAATACTATTTTATATCATTTACGCCCATATTCCTCAAATTGTTTATATGAAATTCGTGTATGCCCTTTGTTCTTCTTGTTCCTACTCCGTCGAATCCATAACCTGCATTTAAACAGAAGCGATCCATAAAAGAATTAGTTCTTATTAGCATTTAAAAGCAAAGCAACAAGTTTGATAAATGAACGACGCAATGCGAGAATAGCCGATGGCAACCGAATACGCCAATGGTGTACAAAGGATAAGCAAAGGACACCAACACCTATCTTCGCATCACATTATTTGGTAAAATTGAAATGTGTTATTGAATAACTTGTCGTTATTATATTATCTAAGTAACAGGCATGTGCCTTCGATAATAGAATAAAACATATAAATTTCGCAGCTAAGAATTATTGAAAATTTCTAACTTAATTCACAATTGCAATAATTTGTTCCAACGAAATAAGCCATTTATTTATCGTTCGGGTTTGTGTTATGACATTTACATTCTATTAGCAATATGAAAAGTGAAGAATCTGCGTACAAAAATACTATTTTATATCATTTACGCCCATATTCCTCAAATTGTTTATATGAAATTCGTGTATACCCTTTGGTCTTCTTGTTCCTACTCCGTCGAATCCATAACCTGCATTTAAACAGAAGCGATCCATAAAAGAATTAGTTCTAATTAGCATTTAGAAGAGAAGCAAGAAGTTTGATAAATGAACGACACAATGCGAGAATAGCCGATGGCAACCAAATACGCCAATGGTGTACAAACAAAGGATAAGGAAAGGACACCAACACCAATCTTCGCATCACATGATTTGGCAAAATTGAAATGTGTTATTGAATAACTTGTCGTTATTATATTATCTAAGTAACAGGCATGTGCCTTCGATAATAGAATAAAACATATAAATTTCGCAGCTAAGAATTATTGAAAATTTCTAACTTAATTCACAATTGCAATAATTTTTTCCAACGAAGTAAGCCATTTATTTATCGTTCGGGTTTGTGTTATGACATTTACATTATATTAGCGATATGAAAAGAAAAGAATCTGCGTACAAAAATACTATTTCATATCATTTACGCCCATATTCCTCAAATTGTTTATATGAAATTCGTGTATGCCCTTTGTTCTTCTTGTTCCTACTCCGTCGAATCCATAACCTGCATTTAAACAGAAGCGATCCATAAAAGAATTAGTTCTAATTAGCAATTAAAAGCAAAGCAACAAGTTTGATAAATGAACGACACAATGCGAGAATAGCCGATGGCAACCGAATACGCCAATGGTGTACAAACAAAGGATAAGCAAAGGACACCAACACCTATCTTCGCATCACATGATTTGGCAAAATTGGAATGTGTTATTGAATAACTTGTCGTTATTATATTATCTAAGTAACAGGCATGTGCCTTCGATAATAGAATAAAACATATAAATTTCGCAGCTAAGAATTATTGAAAATTTCTAACTTAATTCACAATTGCAATAATTGTTTCCAACGAAATAAGCCATTTATTTATCGTTCGGGTTTGTGCTATGACATCTACGTTAGAAACGGGATATTAAAATAAGTTTCGTAAATTGACAGAGAAACAAACAGTTTATTATTGCAGTATTTATTCTTACATTCTATCATAATACTGTGTAACATACAAGAAATGCACTTTAATGAAACCTACAGAAGAGAATCTGAATACAGAAATATTATTTAATATCATATATGCCACATTTTCCTTAAATTGTTCATCTTGTACGCTGCCTTATATAAATAATTTGTGTATGCTCTTTGTTCTTCTTGTTTCTACACCGGCGAAACCATAAATTGTATTTAAGCAGGAGCGATCCATAAAATAATTAATTCTAAGGTACTTTTAACAAATGTTAGTTGTTTCCTATCACTCACTGATGATTGCATAAAAATATTCACATTACATATAACTATTGATTTATTTTCCACTTTAAACAGTTGTGTCATGGACAAAGAAAAGAGAAAAATTTTTGTGTTACCTCTCTTTGGTCGTAAAAATTGGTAATTCTGCAGTAAAACGGCTTATACGATTAGACGACGAATATCTCTACCGCGTTCACTCTATGGATTCAAAATGGAGGACAACACAGAACAAAGGAAGCAAAACGATAACGAAGTATTCGTACAACTTTATTTCTCTAGTTGTACTGCTAATACTGGGATTTTCGTTTTCTTAAAATATCGTTTTAAAATAACATTTTCGTGTCAAGTGTGGTTATTATTCAAAACGCTAGAGATCTTCGTTTCTCTTCCTTTTTTTTGCGTCAGAATTCTAAAAATAAATATATCTGGATAATTGAAAACATTTTTCAAGTAAAGTATTACGTACAACAATGTTCGAATCATATTTCGATATTGTTATACTATAAAAAAAATATTAGTTTCAATATATCTTTGCACCTACCAAGAGTCACAATTAACGACAGAATAATTCCGACTAGATTACTTGTCATCTTTAACACATTCACTGCCAAGTTTATCATGGCAAGTGTACACTGTGATAGTTCCTTTGAATGTACTTTTACACAGTCAGTACAGAAGTAAAATTATGAAATATAAGGCAGCAGTGAATCTGTTAATAACGTGATAAGCGATCACTTTTTCTCATTCGTCCAGAATATTTTATGGCATTCGTTTATCCTCGAAAACAATGCTGTCCAAAATAAAGATACAATAACTTAAAAAACATGTTCCTCCTATTCGTCTCCTGTTACACCATATGGTATAGATTTCTAATATTATTACACTAAGCAGATATACAACAAGTACGTATTAACAAGAATAATTATCCTCTATTACAAACATTTAGCTTCTTTGTCCATTAGTAACAACCTTCACGAAAGACAAAGAAGCATTAAGTAGTGTCTCCAATTTTGATGGACAGCATTGCTTTGATAGAATATTTTCTTTCCTTTTTTAGAATCTATGTCTGTATATTTTTGTATATACAAACATATAGTATATTACATATATATTTATATTTATATAAAGAACTGATAAATGTATCTTTTTTACGCATAAAATTGACGCAAATATACATATATCCTTGCATGCCTCCTTCGTATATCCTTATATTCAACAAGAATGTAATCACGGTTGTATGCCGTCTTCTGTGCTGCAGTTCGAACAATTCTAGAGCAAACACTTCCTCTTATCTTAATTTATTCGAGGACGACCAAGGAGCGGTTTTTATTTTCTTGTTTTTGTTTTGGATCTAAGTGTTCGCAATCTTGTATACACATTTGATGAAAGTTGGCCGAGCTCTTTCATATTGTAAGGCGTGATGAATCAATGAAGCCGTAATAACAGAATACCTATTTGTTTTTTTTTTTTTTTTTGTTTTCTTTAAATGTTCGCCATTCCTGACATCATCGACGGTCTGAAATTCTCTTAACTTTTTCTGATCTCGTAGAAACGACTAAAATTACGCGTTACTACATTATCAAGTTTCTCGGTTTTTCTCTCCGCAATTTAGCATATTATATTTTTCTTAGCGTTTTTTATTTTATTTTTTCAAACTACTAGCTCTTTCTTTCCTTTTCTTAATACCATTTTCTTTTCCTAATGGGCGTTCAGAACAAACGCATCAACAAATGAACTATTACAACAACAGGAAGTCTACCGTGCTGTAACTGCGTTTCCTCGCAACGATCACGTTAATTCCTATAACATCTTTAATGTTTCTTTTTTTTAAATATCGTCTCGATGCGCTTCACGTCCCTATGAGAGGATCATTTTTCGTTTTTTACGATTCGCTGGAAGAAATAAGTGCTTAGTACCATTAGTGATATCACACAAATTATACCCATATTCGAATCCCCGTATTTGAACAATTTTCGACTCCAAGAATAAGTTTGGCAATATATTGAATACGAAATATTATGCGCTTTCAGAAAGACGAAGTACGACGGATTCGTATTTGTTTCACTACTCTGAGAACAATCATGAAAAATGCGAACATTTGCACACAAAAGAAAACAATGAATTACATTTACATTGTAATCGAAATCATTTGAAAAATTTAACCCTTTGCCTGATATATTTAATTTATGAAGTCTTTTACTATGAAATACTAATGAATTTTTAATGTTTGTTATGTAAAAAAAATATATATATATATACACATTACTAAATTATTAATATATAAATTAATTTGTTGAATATTCCAAATCTTTAGTTATTAAATTATCATGAAATTATCAAGTTATTAAAATACAATAAATAACTATTACTTTCTCAATGAAACAGGTAATCTTTAATATGTTAGTAATTTCAATGATTTTCAGTAAAAGGGTTAAATGTACATGAAAAAGAGACAATTTCTTTTATAATTACTTGGTTGTTCAGCAAGTAATTACAAAAGCTGAATACACATATACAAAACACTAGCATAATAATTATGGAAACAGGTGTACGCAGATCTAACAAATATTTTGTAATCTTCACAAAACATTAGAACATGATATATAAATTAAGAAATCAATTCGTACAGTGTACACCATCACAGAAATTTTTAACGTTATTCTGTGCACTCACTTACTGATCGATACAAATCTCAGTACACGTTTCTCTAATGGAATCATCGTAGTTTAGACGAGATGTATAAGATTTGTTGATTCGAAGATCTCAGCACACATTAAGATCGATTGAAGGTACCGTGTTTTTTCCCGTTGTTTTAAATAGCCCAGGCTTAAATATGTACCACCATTAAAAGACGCATTTTTTAAAAATGATAAATATCTGGATCGTAAACTGTATTTACATCACACAGTTTCGTAAAAGCTTGCACAGTAAATTTTGTTGTCGTGCAGTGTGCAGTGTTCGACACTCATGCATACACTAACAAGTCTACGTTCGACATTAGAAAAGAAACTAAATTTATTACTATTAAAGTTAAAGAAAAAAAAACAAAAAAAAAGAGGAAACAAACAAACGATATTACCGTTTATATAGTGAACGGTATCACTTTTCATAAGAAACAATTAATCATTTTTCACGCATATTTCACAACATCAACAAAACAGAAACACATTAATATTACAGATAAATAATGAGACTAATGATATAAATTTAGTTTTCCTAAAATTAATCTTAATATCGTATTCGCTTCTCCATTTCGAGATCGAATTATTTTGGAACTTACATAGCGGAAGAAAAATATTTTTCGCGCATAAGATTGACCCATGACATGGAATCGTCGTCAACGAACGATCATCAATTTTTAAGTAGTACATTTCTTGAGAAATTGATGAAAGGTAATGGTAATGTTACGGCAACGACCGTGACATAGTCGCAGAAGTAATTACAGACTTGGCAATGCACACATGTAACTACACCAATAAAATATTCGCAAGTTTAGCTTTGTTTCTCTAACCAAACAGAACGATACGCAGATAAAATGTGGGAAAATAATTGTTTGACTCATCTTAGCAAAATTTAAGCTGCAATTCATTCACGTTACAAAGAAGAATGCAATATAGGAACTATCATGAAACGGATTGTATTGTTGTTGTTGTAATGTCCCTTTTTATTTCACGAACGATCTAATTGATAAATCGAAAAGAAGCGAAACGTGGCAAGCAATCGTTAGAAACCAAATTAACGATTTTTCTTCTTGTTTTTTTCCTTTTCTTGATCGAATCCTTTCTTCGATTCGAATCGAGAGACGAAAATCGCAAAATACAGAAGAAAGAAAAATAGGAAACCAGATTCGTGCAACTATTCCAACACCTACGAAAAGTAAACGCGAAATATCTGGCGAATTTCTCATCATGAAACACCGAAGATTAATTAATTCTCGATATGAAAAGAAAATGCACAATACGAACACGCACCCGTTATCGAACTATAACATAATAGTACCGTCCCCATACGGCACTACCGACGTAAAACATATTGTTATAATTAATAATGTACAAATAGTCTATCTGTAGTCTACATAGTATACGAACGTATCTGCGGCTGCTAAACCTGTGTATAAGTTGGCGAGATTCAGTCTTCACATATAAAGGAGAATAGTACTCTTCTTCATTTTTTTTTTTTTTTGTTTAACATTATAATATGCACATTTATGTTTATAATAATAAAAATGTTTATGTACGCGATATCACAGCGTTCAGCATTAATCATTAAAAAGGTACTCATGTTCCCGAGGCTATGTGTTAGTATCATCAACGATCGTACGGCACAGAAAACTCGACGACATTAATCGTTCATTCGTCGGCTTATATTTGCGTGGAGAACATTGTGCCAATTATTGTTTCGTTGATCCTTTTTTTTTTTTGTTTTCCTTTTTGTCGAGGGGAAAAAAATATATTAGTACGCGAACAGATAAAAAAAATTGTAAGTTCGATCAACTAGCATAATCTGGATCGGAGTGCTTAATGCAAACGTGAAGATTCCACGAGAATATGTCGTTTCCGAACCCTTTTGTCTTTGATTAACAGACGGAAGGCGCGTCACAGATATTTTTGAAAAACCACCCCTCACCCACCCACACCTTCGTTCGGCGTTTATCATCATCGTTGGTGATTGATTAAAAAAATATACACGGTTTATTAGAAATATATCCTAGACCGAGACGTTCGAGTTCATCGATATTGCAAGAGTTTATGGAACACTTTATGAAAGTTCCTTTTATGCTCTTCCATGCTTATAACAATAAAAGGAGCAAGATCTTTTCGGGGAATCTCTCGGTATTAACTAAAGATGACTGGATCTCGTAAGAAGTTACGTTAAAAGTACGATTCAATGGACGTTCCCTAACAACGCGTCGAAACGAAATTATAATACAAAAAAGAAAGAATGAATAATTGTCGTCGACTAGTAGGAAGAAATAATAATTCGAAGATTCGATTTTGATCCCTAGAAGTAAAATTATACCGCATGCCCTACCATGCGAAAAATACGCATCCATTTTTTAACAGTCCCCGTGACACTGGACTTAGTACGAATACAAGTGAGCATAAGATTTATAATTGTTCATTAAAGTAAATAATAAAAAAACAAGTACAAAAGAAAAATTAACAAAAATATTCATAGCTGAGCAGTACTGAAGTTTCACGGACTTCTTTGCTAGCAACAAACACGTAAGTATTAGAAGACTATATCTTAACAAACAGACATACAAAATAAAAAGAAACAGTTTCACGATAATTGAAAAAAAAAAAAAAAAGAAACACGAACATCATGTTTACGCTTTTATATAATCGCGTAGGAGATGAAATTGTCGGACTACATAATGAAACGAAAAAATAAGACTTAAGATATTTATGAATAGAACGCTCAGAAATAATAGAAGTTTTCCAATCTTCCAATTCCTTTCTATCTGTTCTTTACCCTGACAATACACGAATTCACACGGCAAACGCAAAAAATAAAAGAATAAAAGGAATACTGATCTTTCGTTTTTTCCTAACAACTTTCGTTCCTCTTCCCTTAAAGTAGACAGCGAGCTCTCGCAGTACACGTCATTTAGGATCACATGATTTGTATACCATGTATAAAACTGATAAGATACGTTCCTTATTTTAATTGTGATGCGCGATAGGTAGATCTATAAATATGCTACATCTTACATATCACAGAGCTACGCGTACACCCACTATCAATTTTCAAAATGCAAGCTGCATTTCGCTAAAATGTTTGCTTTGTTCGGAAGAAACATAAAAACGCAAAGTTCCTTACGTTACTGTCAATTGAAATGTAAAAGATATGAACCCTTTGCTGCCCAATGTTCGGTGTTTGTCCTGTGTCCACTTCGTTTGTACTTCGAGCCAAGTATAACATAAAAATTTCTAAGAAAGATTGTAGAAAAGATATGCATATTCGAATTTCATTCAGTCATCGATTTTCATTCTCACCTTCATCTCATCTTAATTTATGGAAACAAATGCAGCACAGCTGAAAGGGTTACAATTCTGAGGCTTTCTGAAACATTTAGAAGTCTACACTATTGGAATAGAAAACAGCCATGTTATAATATTGCTGCCCTCAGAGAATGTAAGATTCTGACAAGTTTTAAACCAGAGTTACGGAAGCAATTGTTCAGTCTCGAACTGAGTGTAATTCTCATCTGGTTGAACAAGTGTCTTGAACTTATAGCAGCCTTTCTGCTCTCCAACAACCCAACTATCTTCTTCGATTGACTCAGGAGATAGTGAAAGTTTAAAAACCTAGATTGAAAAAAAGAAATATTAATAAATAAAACATAACTTCAATTCATCTATTAAATTCTCACAGATCACAAAGTGTATCTAAAAGCCTCAGTAATTGGTAAATGCACGAAAGATACATCGCTTGCAATATAATGGAATTCCAAGATGTACAGTTGCACTAAGATAATGTCTGCTATTTGGAGTAGACCATATATTCTAACTTTACAACGAAACTATAATCTCTGAAAAAAAGAAATGTTAGTATCTTTCTGACCAATTGTGACGAAAAGATAGATTCGAAGAAAAATTCAAAGCGATAGATGATTTAATAGAGGGCGTACGCAATGTATGAGTATTCAGAATTGTCTAATACTCGTAGCATACGCTTCCTATTATTTATATCACTATTCATTCTGACAACGCAATGTGTTGCAGTCAGATCAACACAGTAGGAGCGTAAGCATTCACAATGTTCAAAAGGGCAAATACAAACAACATACCGCGAATGCCTAACTTCTGCTCGCGACCCCACCACAAACAACATTTTAAATGTATCCGATTTATCGGCTCAGCAAAAGAAGAATATAAAGACTACCACGTGGAAACCTAGAAACGAATCGACAGAGTTTTTTTTCTCAATCTCTTTTATCGAGCAAAATCCGCTTGAAGTATGCGTGTGACGTGCGGTTTTTTGTGAATCAACCGGAAAATGGTATTGTGCACACGTACTGCTTCACAACATTTTCTACTGTGCGTAATTAAGTAACGAACTGTGAGACCGTTTCACGAAAGCGTTACGTATAATTATCACAATAATGTCGTTCGCAAACGAGTCCTTGCTCGAGTGTATATTTCGAGTCTTGCATTCTTCTCTGTTGGCTCTTTTTTTAGTTTCTTTGCTATTCGTTTGTTCGAGTAGTGACGTGTACATAGTAATCTGGAGGCCCGCAAAAAATTCGCTATGCGCTGTCGATAAACGGTTTCGTGCCTTCTATCACGGCATGAATTTATATTTTCGTTTTTCTCGCATCCTTCATATATCACATGAAATTTTCTCGAGGGTCGCTTCGTAATGGCCATAGCGATATACATATACAACACATGGATCGTTACCATATATATAAGTTAAAAACTCTTTCGTCACGCGTTTCTTTGTTCAATATACATACGTTCACGGCAGCGCATTACTTTTTATAGCTTGAACGTTTCGATAGAAAAATGTCTCTCGGATAGTTTGAATCATTCCCTAAAAAATAGCAATAATTTCAGTGAGCACGAACTAAAAAACAGGTACAACTAAATTTTATTCGATTCGCGGCCAGCCTGGCGCGTGCACCTATACATTGTACACGGTCGCGCAAGGACAAGACCACTCAGTGGCCAATTGCATAAACATCAAACAACAATGTTTCTCTTACTTTTTTTTATCTTCGTATAATCATTCGTTGGTTTAACAACAAATTACTTTCGATATATATTATAAAAATAAGGTATCAAACTTTGCGCCGAGGTACACAGCCATTGTGACTACATGCTTAATTTAAGTTGTCCCCTAAAGCCCAAGTTTTCCTTTCTCTTACCCATTACCGGTTTCACACTTTGAATTTGTTCCAAAGACACCGGTGTCCAGGATAGATCTCGAAGTACTCACTTTTGTACGCTATATAATTATGCTGGGATTTATCGTTCATCAAAGTTCTTTAATTTTGATGAGATTTAACCATTTCACCCTCTATTATCAAAGAGACACAAACACCCGGTCTCATTACAGAACAGAGGACACGATGTTTCTTTATATTTGTCGTGTGCTTTGTAAAAACGGGTGTACGGCTTAATTTTTATGCAAAAGGCCTTACATTTTGAAGAGCGTTGCCTGTACATACGTATATATATGTATATATATATATATGCAAAATATAAATAAATTATCAAATATGAAAACGTTAACCCACGCCCCTTCTATACGTTTCGTGCATTTCGGGAAAGCATTAAACGACGTTTACATAGTTTTATCGCAAGAAGATTAATTACTTTTCTTAAGGATATGACCATAGCTATAAGCCTATATTTGCTGGTCATATTCTACATCCAGTATTAATTATATCAATGTATCATTGCTAAATAACTACTACTACTTCAAAGAACTCGACTGGAATGTGCCTCATGGATTACCGATTCGCAATAATTAATTTTTTCAATTTTTCTTTTTCCTTATTCTTTGGAACTTTTCACAGTATTAGTTCAATTTTTATATTCACCAATAAAGAACAATAAATTATTCGACTATACTATCTCTATCTACGTTCCCTCTTTCTTTCAAAGGAACCCAAGTAATTTATTCCTCGTTATAAGTTTTAATCGGCACTATTCCAGAAAAAAAATAATAAATGACAAAGAAAAGAAGAAAGATTATGGTACTTATATATTCAAAAGAGACCCAACCATCTACACAAATAGTAATATTTAGTGGGCCCAATATAAACAGGAAAATCCAATTTTTTACTTAGCCTGCACTCTTACCGATTTATACCTTGAAATGCGTCACTGCTGTACCGGTGTAGGCGGATAAGGATAAGTATACGGCGGCACAGCTTGGAACTGGCTGTATCCCATCGATTGGTATGCGCAGGCCCCGGTATTCGGTGGTGGACGATTTGTCTGGAAAAACTTATTGTTTACAAGACTCTGCATTCCTGAATCTGTGTGTCCACCAGCAGATGGCATCATGAATGGAGGTGGCATAGAATACACGCTTTGTCCTCCAGCTGTTTGATTAGTGCTGTATGCGTTCTGGCGATTATGGTAACGATTACTTTGGAAACCACCTGTTCTTCCATGGTATCTAGGTATATTTGCATTCTGATAGCTAGCTTGGTAACTATTGCTAGTTTGACAGCTGTTGGTATAAGTATTCGATTGTCGTTGATGTTGTTGCTGTTGATGCTGTTGGTGTTGTTGTTGCTGTGACTGTTGTTGGTGTTGCTGATAATTAGATTGGAAAGTATTCTGACGGTTGGTCTGGTATGCATTTTGTTGGCGTACAACAGTCCTCTCTTGACTGTTACCATTATGTTGAGTACTTTGAACATGTTGAGCCTGCCAATTGTTTGAAATAGGGCTGCTATTGTTTCGCGGACTTCCAGTTGAACTACTATCCTTATTAGAGCGAGAGTGACTCCAACGTTGGCGGCCCTTACCATACGCAGGTTTTATCGAGTTTGCTAAATCTGCCAGTTGGGGGTTTATTGTCTGACCAGCTTCTTCCAGAACGGAAATCAGTTCCTTCGCTTGTCTAGCGTTATTAGGCGTAAAGTAAGCATATGCTGTACCTGCACTTTGACAACGTCCAGTTCTCCCTATTCGGTGAATATAATCCTCAGAACTGTTCGGGTAATCGAAATTAATTACATACTTTACGTCTTCGACATCCAAGCCACGAGCAGCAACATCAGTAGCAACAAGGATCATTGTTTTTCCGTTTCTGAACTCGGATAACACGTAATCTCTTTCAGGTTGTGATTTGTCACCATGAATAGAGATAGCTGGCCAACCCTCTCGTTTAATAGCTTTGGTGATGTCGTCCACCTTCTTTTTCGTTTCAACAAAAATAATCATCTTGCTTCCTCTGTCTTTGCCAATTTCTCTCAATAGACCTGAAAGTTTCGTTTCTTTCTCGTGCTCTTGACAAATCTCTATGATCTGACGAATATTGTGATTGGCAGCCAATGTCAGAGAACCTATGTTAATTTGAATGTAATCTGAGAGGAAATCTTCAGCCAAAGCTTGCACTTCTTTGGGCCATGTCGCGGACCACATCAATACCTGTCTATCAGGTCTAATTTGTTCAATGATCTTTCGAATTTGCGGCTCGAATCCCATATCCAACATTCTATCTGCCTCATCCAATACAAGATATGTGCATCTGCGCAAGTTCGTGGTTCCCTTCTCGAGGAAATCGATCAGTCTACCGGGAGTTGCGATACATATCTCAACGCCGCGCTCTAAATCGCGAGCTTGAGGTCCTTTCGGGGAACCACCGAAAATGCAAGTGTTACGAATGCACGAGGAGGAACCAAAGTCCCTAGCAACGGATTGAATTTGCTGAGCTAACTCTCTTGTTGGGGCAAGTATTAAGACGATCGGCCCCTCTCCCCGGTTCAAACGTGGTTGATTATTAATGTGTACGGTTGCTGGTAAAATATACTGAAAAATATCCACAACAAAATTCTCTTAACATTTATCTAACTAAAAACATTTTGCCTCAATACCTTGTAGAAAGTGTGTATTTTAATCCTAAACAAAATAAAGTTCTATGCTCTCCTTTTTAATACTTATATATTATTTCCTTAATGATTTATAGTACCAAATTAAAACTTTTAATTGATATATATATACACAGGATATCCTACTAACTCTGTTACAAGGCGATATATTTGTTACTATTAATATATCAAATAATACCAGAAACATTACAATACTCAAAAATGTCAAAAGAATAAATTGTTTGATTTGGAGCGACAAACATTATGTTAAACAATAATTTCTTTTCAAATATTTTTTAATACACTTCGGACTCTCTATAAAAAAAATTATTAATCTGCTTATATTGAAGAACTATTAGTTTTGTAGTTATTTTAACTTGTGTTATATAACTAAATATTATAGTCAGCTCATAAATCTCACAAATACAAATACTATACTAATTATTATATACTCAATAAACAATGAAATGTCAAATACATTATTATAATTACTATCTCTTGAGACTGAAATATTTTAAAAATTTGTATATATAAATAAATTATATTAAAATACGTACAGCTAGAGTTTTTCCAGATCCTGTTTGAGCAATTCCAACTAAGTCGCGTCCACTAAGTGCTATTGGCCAGCCCTGTGCCTGAATTGCTGTTGGTTCAGCAAAGCCCTGCTTTCTAATCTCTTCCATCACATAATCTGGGAAGTTACTTTCTTCGAATGCTTGAATTGGAGAAGGAGTATTGTTTCCTTTTACAGTGATTTCTTTACCAATGTGATATTTGGTAACTTCATCGGTTGATCTCTTTAAAACATTGATATGTGGAATATATAAATTCTTTGTGATCACTGGTAATTTAGCCAGATCCCATATAGGCTTCTTCAATGAATCTCCAGGAGTTCTTCTTTGGACTTGCTTCTTAAGTGACTTCTCTTTCTGTTGCTGTTGGCTGTTCCAATATGTTCCTCCTCCATTACGATTGCTAGAGTCTCTACTTCCCCTGGGTCTGTAACTAATTTTTTTTTTAAATTACTTTCAAGTGGCATTAACAGTGTCTTAACATATGTTGAATATTCGCTACATAATGAGTTTATAAACCATTGATATGGAACAATAAATGATATTCAACATGAAATATACAATAAACATACACTACTGTGCAGAAATATTTGGACATTTGGTGCAGTCCAACCAAAATACTGATATTTTCATTACATTTTCAAAATTATTATGAAAGAATATTTTTCTGCTGTTAATTGTTACATCTTGCTACAGCTGAGATCAGATATTGTGCTAAATTAAAAAAAATAAACTAAACTTAACAAAAAAGGTAAAGTAAAGTAAATTAAAAAGGACACTAAGACAAAGGAATATACTTGCATTAATCAAGTTTCATATTTATCTCTAACAAATAGATTACACCATATAAAGTCTATAAAAATTTTCAGAACATGGTTGGAAACACATATTCCAATCATTTTAACATCTCAACATTGAACAGATACTCTTAAGTCACTTAACTGAAGTATTTCCATCAAAACAACTTTCTTGCGCCTTTACTTTTTGCTTCTTTATTTATATTAAACACATTAACTGTTGTTTTTATCAATATCTACTAACTGTATATGACTAGCTGATAATATCACAAATAAAAATTAGATTAAAGAACTTAATTTAAAACATACTTCACATATTTTTAATAATTTAAAGGTGTCTAAAGGCTTATATATGATAGTGTAAAGCATCTGCTTAAACTCAATTAAAACCCTATAAAACATAATAACTTTCTGAGATTTTTGGGAAGTTATAGAAATTAATTTATTAGATGAAGTGTACAAAAATTTTGAAAAAGTTCCAACTGATCGAAACCGCGAGAAAGATAGTAAAGGCCGCTTTTTACAATCTTTTTATCTGAGTTTATAATGAAAATTTAAAATATACATTTTATAGATTTATTTCAGCTATACACATGTTAAAAATTTCATCGAAATCGATTGATACAGAAACAAGCCATACGCATCAAAAGGTATAAGAACGTAGATTTATTACAGTTATAGAACGAAAGTCGTAAAAAATTGCGATCTTTAACCGCCGTTTGTAGCTCATAGCATTGTTACTCATTTCAATGAAATCTTCAACATGTATATAATTGACAAGAATCTACAAAACGTACTGTTTAAATTTTCATTATAAAATCACATAAAAAATTTGTAGAAAGCAAACTTTACTTGTTTCTTCGCGATTTCTATTAATTGCAACTATTTCAAAATTCTTTTTGGCACGTTATCTAGTAAACTAATCCTAATTTCTCCAAAAAATTCAAATCGTTTGGTCCAATTCTTAAAATTATTTTGTTTTAAAAAGTGTGCCAATATTAATGTGTTTCATTGTATGAAGCATATGTAACAAGATAGTATGATATAAAAATCAATAAGATGGTGGCTTGATACAAGGATATCAGGTAATACATATTATTACAAAAATAATTTTTATTCTTTACTTTTGCGATTGTCAGTATCTTTTCATTAGATAATGACAGCGCCATTTTATTTTTTTAATGTCGCATTTATTTTTATTAAAAAATAATACAATACATCTTTAACGTACGCAAATTCCGTTCTACCATGTTTCGGAATAATGAATTTTCATAAGATACGAGATTGTTAATTCGATTCATAATTAAGCAATTCGGCAAAAGCTGCGGTCGAGAATATCCACGAACAAAATGGTGAACACCATGTCGCAAAAAAAAATTTCTCCAGTTTCAACATTCCACAACGTATGGTATTGTCATATTGCACGTTTAAAAGACAGAATTTAACGTAACATACCTGGTACGATTGGAATAACTGTTGTTATACATTTCGGCAAAAGTTCGGAAGAATCTGCTGACAAACTACCAGTCCCGTAAGAACGATCTTCGATTTTTCGGGAACTATGTCAGTTGTACCAGTTATACCTGCGATAAAAAATAATTATACAAGAAAACTAATAAAACAAAAATATGAACGAATATATTTATTTCGTAATAATCTTATGCCGAATGACAAAAGTATTCGAATGAAAAAAGCTAAGAATATTCGGACGAACTTACCCTGCAAGACCCGGCGAGCAGAGCAGTAATGGCTGACAGGCACTGGGAAGACGGAAACGGGCGACTGGGCAATGTTTCCGTTTCTCGTCATGCAAGTTCCACGCACACATAGAAACGACGTCCGTTCATTGGTTCGTTCTTTTGTAAAATCGTGATGCTAACACGTTGTCCAATAGTAACACGACAGAACAAATCAATAAATTCCAGTGTGATATATTTACCGAACATAAAGGCACGTACTCATGAGAGTAACGACGTAAAGTAAAGTGAAAATTGAACTGAGTTGGAAACGGTCATACGATTTCCATCGTATTAAAATTTGGTAATAATAAGTTAAAAATTTCATGCAAGCATTAAAAAAGACCTTTTCATTCAAAAAATAATATAAACAATGGATGATATTCATATTGTAATCCATATTATAAGATATATATATATATTCAACATTATATTCCATATTATTTTTGTCCATAAGAAAAGAATTAAATTGAGATGATACTAAATTAATAATTAAAGTCATAGTAGATTGGATTATATATAAAACAGGAACTTTTTAGAGAAAAATGGAACATTGCAAACAGAAAAATTCTTTTATTGTTATACATACATATGTGTGAAACTATAGAGATATAAAGATAGAGTGCATGAACGAGATGTAAAGACGATATAGCTATAAAAAGAGAATGTGCCTTACAGGTAAATATGTAAGTGTAGCACCGATCAACGAGCGGCATTATTTGTCAATGATGGAAGGGGCCTCTATGTAACGTTTTTTTTTTCATTCTCATATCGCATCCACTTACACGATAACATAGTAACGTATGTTTTATATGACTGACGTACTGTATCTTCATATATACTTTAACCTCTATGTATGAAACTAGTTGCTGCTACGTAGCTTTCTTACTTATACGTATAAATTTGCATCTTCAATACAAGTAGAGCAAGTAAGTGTTAGGGATATTATTGAAGCAGATTATAAAACAACAGGTTCTCGTGCATATGTATTAGTAGAAGAGAGGTCGCCAAACGCATCTTTTGCATAATAATTAAAGAGAAAAAGGTTAATGTTTGACCTTCAAAATTTTCTTATTGTATTCTTTCCTGTACCTTTCTTTTAATCATATTTAGAATTTGAACATATTGTAATGAAAACAGCATCTTAAAAGCTTTGTTTCACCACTTAATTTGAAAACCATAGGTGTATAAAATTTGGTTAGTTTCATTTTAATTCGAATAATATTTACAGCATTATTTATATAAAATCAAATACGCAATTACTAATATATATATATATATATATATATATATATATATATATATATATATATATAAGATCGTTTCTTAATTCATATTTCTTAACCGAAGCAAAGGAGTTTCTCAGTTCATTTAAATATTGATACTTCTCCAATAACTATATAATACATACGAATACATATTATTTGATCTAAAATGTCATAGAGATTATGCACAAAATATCTTACATGTATAATCAGATTTGATTCGTCAGTTTAGCTAGGCAATTGTGACCAAGTAAATGTTACAAACGAAACTAGATGCGACCTAACCTTTCTTGGCATTTGAATTCTGCATCTAATAAGTACTCTGTGATATTAAATTTCTGATAAAATTTTATCTATTATCTTGACAAATATTCAGTTATATCAAAAATATTACATGATACCTAAAATACATGTACATTATTATTATAAATATACAGAGGAAGTTCATAAAAATTAAGACAAGACATGATATGTAACATTTATATTATTAATTTAAATGAATAATATAATATTATAATAGATATACTATACGATATTATTTACTTACATATATATCAGATATATTCTATACCGTTACATAGTCAAGATGATCAACGAAAATTTCAATAATCCAAATATTGTCCACGATATTCTTCTATGACCAGTCGCCTGTGTTTAATGAATAAATCTTTGAAATTCACTAGCGTGATCCAGAATAAAAATAAAATAATCTTTTAAAAATATCCCACCTTGGTCGATGTGATTGGAAATGAAATCTGAATCGATAATGAATCGTTCCCATCGATTATGAAGCATGATTAATCACCACTGTGCAAGCGCTGTAATAATAAAACTCGGTATTCCCAAGTTCTTCTTTAAAACTAAACACAATTGAAATTGTATCCAGTCCTTACTTGACGTACGTATATTTGCATATGTCGATTGCCTTTTTCGTGTAAACACGATTTTCCTTTTAAGTTGTGTAACGCTCTGTTATCGTATAATATTTTGTAGTATACGCAAGAGTGCACCATTTTCCATATGTTTTTTTCCTCCTATGCAAATTTCTTCCTCGAAACTATACAGCTTCCATCGAGACAAAGAACTTTGCGATTCGTTTCTTATTACGTACATAAGTTCCTTCTAAGCCAAATACGATTTCACATAATTTGCATCGTCACTTTCCAAATTAGTCCCACGCATTGTGAAATTTCGTGACACAACTTCCTATCAGCGCTCGAAAGAAATTATATTTTTAGATTACGGACGTTTACCTAAATTTAGGTTTTTATGTATATCATTGTGAATATTATCAATGTATAATATATAATACATTATAAGTATTAATATAACTTTTTATATCGACCAGTAATATAAAAGTTAAAAATGAGTAAGTTTCGAAGAACGAATGAAAGAACGAATAAATGGGAAATAATCGAATAAGGGATTAAAATCGAATAGTATTTAAATGAGCTTTAATTTGAATAAAATGTCATTCTGAAATAACGCACCCTATGCTGCCTTTGGCCCCAGCAAAAAGAAAACAATCATTTGCGTGACAAACGGTAGAGATACTGACACAGTTACAGAGGCAAACGTGGTGCTAATCGATTTTCTATTTATATGAATGGCGACTAATTATCAGCAGAATCTTTCCTGCGGGCTTCGTGATCCTTATCGGTTTTGTCGATTGTTGCGGCTGAATTCGAGGCGCGTGGATAAATCATGTAATGCTATCTAATGGAATAGGTATGCATAATTGAAAATAAAAGAAGTTCCGTGATTCCGTTCCGATGATCCTCGCAATCATCGATTGTTCGAATTTCCCGATCGCGTGTAATTAGTCACTTGTCCAAAAGAGATTCATTCACGTTTAATTCTGAGCATAAACTGTCAACTACTATCAATTTTGGCAGTACTTATTGGAGAACATTTATAAATTATGAGTAGACTGCAGATTTGTACGTATTTAAGAAATTATTTTAAATACAAAAATTGGACTATAGACTTGGCGAATTTCACTATTTCATTAACGATGACATTGTTCATCTGCGATTATTTCAAACATGTTAGTTATTCACTTTTATTAATATTAGTTATTACTGGTATTAGTTGATAAATTATTACGCAAGAGAATCCTAATCAAATGAAAGAATTTTCGGATGGCAATCTAATTAGAGCATAGATTTTTTAAAAGTCAAATTTGATAAAACAATTAAATTAAATTTAAGAAAATTCCAAGATAGTAGTATACCAAATGACGGAAAATATTGTCTTTGTAGAACTTTTAATGTAAATAAAGATCACTTTTTTAGTTCTAGAAGCCTTCTAATTTTAAAAGGTTGCAACCCACACCTCTGTTCAATAAATTAAATTAAATTTATGATATAACATTATATTATAGTTATTTATAATTAAATTATAATATAATATTAAGACTTTTAGTATAAACTATATATAATTTATATAATGGTATACTTTATATTATATTACGAAAAATACCTGGAATATGGAACTATTTTTTAAATATAATTGAAATATATATGTATACCTTATTATCTAAAAATATAATCTTCGTGTGTGGATATTAATAACGGTCACGCAATTCTAGTGATCGTATATCTTTTATTTGCTGCAAACAAAAAGGGGCTGACGAAATAATATTTGCTCTTTTATGACCTTGCTACCTTTTTTTAAATCGATAATAATGGAACAAATATTAAATTTGATCTTATTTGCAGCCTTCTTTATCTTTTTTTCATAAAATATCACCTTTTCGTATAATAATACTTCAATTCGACATTTATATTATTCTATCTATAAAAGAAATCAAACACTTTGAGAAACGAGCTCGCGGTTATTTTTTCGACTGAAAAACGTCATTGAATAAAATTCTGGCAGATCTTTTGTTTTCAAATGCGTCATTGGCACATGGTATTAATCAAAATCTCAGAATTAGTTTCTCCAAGAAGATAGCTCACTCATGTATGATCATATCTATTGGATGTATTACTGTTTAACCGTGATATCTTGTTTTCACTGCTGAATCGATATTTAGAAAAATTTATAAGTACATATAAAGTGACATGATTCTACACTTTAAGTATTTATTTCTCGAGAAAATGATTTGCTACTATTGAAAAGGATGATAAATACGATTCCAGCAATGACCCTTCTTTTAAATCCACCCTTGGGAAAACCCACATCTACGATTACCTTATACTTTTTCAAGTGTTATTCAAGCTATTCAAACAAATCGTATTTATTATTCCGAAATTGTCTGTTTATACAGAGGTGAGAGACACATTATTAATGTAAAAGTAACTTAAAAATTCAATGTGAAAATTCAGTGTGTCAAAATTAAAAATAATAAAATTGGATCGAAGGCTTTACTTTTTAGGAAATTGAGTTATACAATTTGTCAAATATCATTCATTAAGAAAATTCTTTAATAAAATTAATTTATATGTCAAAGGTTACCAAAAAGTGTGTAGCGGTATTATTACAAAAGATTAAGATATTGTAACTAGATATACATAATACGATTGAATTTTTTTTTAAGGATTTACGACTCAATCCTCACTGTGAATTAATTGTTATTCTGAAAATTATTAATGTAACGATTTATATATGTCCTGATTTAGAAATACAATTTAGATGTTTACAATTTGACCCTTATCGTCAGTTACCTGAAGAAATTAAACACACAGTTAAACCACAAAATTAGTTGATGCTCTACGAAACGTTAAAAGCTATGTGATATTCTTATTAATTATGTTACTAAAATAATAAGATACAATGGGCGTTTATGGCTTCCCCTTTATCGCATATTTTTGTTGGGAAATCCACTGATATATGACGCATGAAGTTAATTCATATTTGGCAGATTATTAAAAATTGTGTAGTGTTATTACCCATTAAAGATAAATAAATTGAGGCTTTATAATTCAATTTCCCTATTTGGAAATATATATATAGGAACTATAAAATATAGAAACACGAAGAAGTTTGGAGAAACATTCGATAACAAGTGATGACTTTCCCAAGAAATATGAAGCGGCTACAAAAATTTCGTCGTTGTTGTTTCAGTGGAGATAACGCTCTGGAGTTTGAATGTGTGATAAAGTGTTTGACTGGTTTGCTTGTTTTTGCTATTGCATGATATCTATCGAAATGTTGAAAAATGTCCGATGAATGTTTTTCTTCGACTATCGAAGGTTTACCTCACATATTTTTCACATAATTTTTCAATTAACAGCATCCTAAATGTTACGATAACTCTATTATATGCCCTTGGCGCACCTTCTTTTGGCAAGGACAGGGATTGGGATTTTCCGAAAGGTTTTGGTACCTCCAGTTCAGAAAATTCGGCAATCTGTATTGTCACATGCATAGATGTCTACATATGTCAATGCAATACTCCTTCTAAATTACACTTCGTAAAACTTGTTTAAAACAGTTTCTGATTTTTTATTGGAAGTTGGAATATTCTATTCGAATGTCCACCTGTACAACCTTACTATAAACTAAGACCTCACACTGTTCCTCTGTGGGTTTTTCTGTCGAAATAAAATTAATCTCTTTTAATTCGTGTACTGCGCAGAACGATTATAGCTTATCATCGCTAATACGAAATATCATGGCTATATATAACAGAAAAATAATATGCATAAAGTAAATAACAATATGTATACATTACAGAAAAATGTAAAATATCAGTAACAAATTTTCTCAGAAAAAAGCTTGCGTGTGTTGAATAAATTTTTGTTAAATAATTGGCAATTAATCTAGGTATTCTTTATTTCTTGGGAAATAAGCAAACCAATCCAATTATCATAAGCATTTATTATTTTAAATAACCTTTATGTAATATTGACTCATGCCAAACTTAACGCCCCTGTCTCCTAAATGCTCAAGATATGGCTCAAAGTAAAGTCTTGTATAAACGCTACTTTATCCAAAAATAAATAAAAGATAGAAAATACAATACATATGCAATACATTAAGGATTATGAAAAGGAGCTGATTCAAGAAATGAACGACCTGCCGAAAACAATAAGAAAGAAATAATAAGAATTTACCACAGTCAATAAACAAAAGAAAATTTGAATCGTCATAAGCCAATCATTGCTCGGATCAAGTCTTGTATAATAAGAAGTGGATCCAAAATATGCAGAATTGAAATAAAGAAATTGGAGTTTGTCTTTCAAATTGATTTTGAAAATCTGCTAAATATGTATGCATTTGTAAGTGAGATGAAATTTATAGAACAAACAGGAAATCATTTCACCAAAAATGTAGAAAATTGATTTTTGAAGGTTTGTGGAGCAGGCAGATGATTTCTTATGCAAAAATAGGCTTTGAAAATTGGCTGCGTATGCAATAGTACGCATACACCTACATACGTAATTATATGCATACAATACGATACAGCAACACCATTGTTTCTATATTTAGAATGCCTACGCGACGTTTATAAATTATTAGATTATTAGATTCAACAAAGTACAAATTCAACAAAGCACAAAGAAAAATTTTATCAAGGATACCAAAATCGATTCTCTCGAAAACCAAGGTTTAAATGAAAAGATTTTATTCTACGTTCTCTATTTATTTTATTTTGTTACATAATTTATCAGTAAATTGCGAATATTTATACAAATTCAGCATTTGTATAAATACAACTAAACAAATGGAACCAAAGCGTAGATGTATTTCCCCTATGATTTATTTTCAATCGCATTCGGTAGATCTTTCAAGTTTAAGAAAACATACAAAATCATTGACTCTCGTCCTATTCACAAAAAAGAAATACAAGAGCAAAGAATTTTATTAATATTATAAATTATTATATTAATAAACCGTAGCAAAGATTAGTTTCACCTATTTGGTAAAGCATACTCTAGATAATCGATACATTTTTCCATGTAATGCGCATTTTGTGTATTTCCCTATAATTGCGTAAAAAAAAGCACTTCCTATGTACTCGTATGATATTTACAATCGCACACTATATGTCCACCAATGCCTCCAATTTCAAGAAAAAGATATAGCACCATTGACTCTGTCTCATCACGGAAGCTACTTTTAAAATGTGATATATATAAATTTTTGGTTGTGAAATAGTCATGTGTCCAGGAAATCCGTGGGTCAACAATATTTGACAATATTAGTTTTTCATAGGCTGACTCCATCGCCAAGGTGTTCGATCCGGTCCCTAGAAATGATATTATACAGTGACATCCCCTCTTTCGTATATACAAACTGTAGGAAGCGTCGCGTACGGCAAGGGGAAGTGGCAGAGACGAAACCGGTAAATACAATAAAGGACAACGGAGACCGTAGTAACTCAGTCGTCTCGTGGCTGTCGATCTATCAACAAGACGAGTACTGTGTTTTATTCCGCCGACGAGGACACGCATGCAGAAGATCTTCGACTTTTTATCAAACGCACGTGACATTTTCATTTTCTTCGCCATTCTTTATCCATTATCTCGTTTCGCTGTCTTTCACGATACTATGACAAGTAAATTGACCTCGACAATTTAATTTATCAGTGAAAAGAGCGCACGGTGTTCGAGTGGAAACTGCAAGAGAAAGAGACGCGACATTTGGAAGAAGATACTCTGAAGACATTTGAAAAGGTACGTAAGAGGACAAGAATCAGAGTGTTCTGTATAGACGGGAGATAGTTAAAGGAGGTCGAACAATTCAGTGATCAGAATGCGGAGCTTGTGTCACATATTCTGATACCTGGCGTAATTCTGTCAAAACATCGAGGTTTTTGTTATATTTTCAAAGTTATGCCTAGACTGCGAATCTTTATGTAAGCTTGTAATTTTGTAAACGTAAACTACACAAGGAAGTAAAACTTTAGCAACGATTTGTTTCACCTATTGAATATTAGAACGACTACTATATCTTATATATTTAACGTATTTTAATTGTCTTCATCTTCAAATTTCTCATAAATGCACAACAATCTATAGTCTAGATAGAAGAACATTGATAGAGCAATATTTCTCTATTGTTAATTCTTTACATTATGCTATATCTGGAATCAAATACTTTGCTAAATTTAAATTGAAACAAGGAATATATTGACATTACTCAAATTTCATATCTATCTATAATCAACAGCCGATGCTTCATAAAATCTATACAAAGTTTAATCAGCTAATTAAAGTGTTTTCGCACTGTCAATTTTCGTTCATCTTTGATATATTACTCTTTTATTTATACTAATAAATATTGACCATTGTTGTTCTTATCGATGTCTCAAATATCGATTCGATTGAAACTAGAAGCGGAGACTGAATTAAAAAGTTTCATTTGAGAAAAGTAGGAATATATTTTATATATTCGTAATATAATTTCGAAGAGAATGCCCAAACATCTATAGATGACATTGTAAATACGAGATCGCAAAGAGGTTAAGATCTTACTAGAGGTTAATCTTGAAGAGAAAGCTATCGTATGAAAATAAAAATTCATGAATATTTATACTTTTCTTTTTAAGATATGACGTTTGACTCCAAAGATATTCATTGCAAAGGAATGTTGAATCATTTGTAGAAGATTTTTGATAGAATAGGATTATATTGAACATTTTGATGAATTTTAAGAAGGTAGAATTAAGTAATAATAAAACATTTCTATGATAATAATTATGAAAGACTTTTAAAAGTTTGGAATTATTAAGTTCTGTATACACGTGAAAGGAAATTCGAATATTTTGGCGATTTTTCAGAAAGTAGAATTCGGTGATAATATAGTTTAGGTATAGAACAGTTTAAGTAACACGTGCAGGCATTTTGAATGTTTCAACGAATTTTGAGAAAGAGGAATTGGATAATAACTTAAATAAGTTATAAATGCTTCTTTCATGATTACATGACTATAATGGAAGTTTTATGGAAGTTTGGAGTACTTTCGTCATTATTCGGGAAATTTTTATGGGAATATAAATTTTGAAGGCACATGAAATTATCTGGAAAGTTCAGATGAATTCTGGAAGACACTTTTTGATTAAAAAGAAGACAACGTAGAAATCATTGCAATTAATGCATTAAAGAATTTTTTTCTACATCCAATACGATATACCTTTCATCGTTTAGAAAATAAATAATACTTATTTGGGATTCTTCTTCCATTCAAATTTTTTTTCTCCAAAAGGACATAGTTACACTCAATGATTTAATAATTTACGTTTTGCGTAAAATAAAAGCGATCTCGAATATATAGTATCTAATCAGTGAAACAGTTTTAAAGAGACATTAATACTAGCGATAATAACCACAAGTAACGATAAACGAGCGATAGTAGCAAATAAACAGAGAAATAATGGTAGCAATGATAAATCATCGCGTTTGGTCAGACGATGCTAATTCTAACAGATGAAGACAAATTCCGTGGAGTTTCCCGGAATGTGCAAAATTATTATGTATGGAACAAGTTTCACAAGGAGCAGGTATCCACGCGATTGTGTCGCCAACGAATGCAGTATCCTGTAACTGAACGCACAATCACTCGATCGTTTGATTCCGTTTTTAACAGAGACTAATTCAAAGGGTATCACGATCGGAACGACGATATACGTATATGTTTTGGAACAATTTTGCTGTTTATTGTTCCCAAACAATGATTATTTCACCACGTCGAATAATGATCATCCGGTCTTCGCCAAAGTAATTTCCAGTTACAGTGATTCACAGAAGTATGACATATCCTCCTTTGGCTAAAATATTTACGCACTAAAGTGCGTAATATATAATATATAATATATAATATATAATATATAATATATAATATAAATATATTAATAATATAAAAATGCAATATTATATTATATAATATAATATTATAAACATTCTAGTTTGATACAATGTTTAATTAATATAGCAACAAAGTATAATAATTATAAAGCAATAAAGTAATATATTAACCTCAGGTTCTCTTGCACAATTCATCCATCATGATTGGTGAAATTTTACAGATTATCAGTTACAAGTTACCATTGGTAATAAATATCTTTGATTAGCAATAATAAGCTTGACGATGAAAGAAAATAAGAAAGTTTTGAAAATAAATTTTACGATGTATAAATTATTTGATGATATTATGCGACAAAAGATTATGAAATTGTAAAACAGGAATTTATAATATACTTCTAGTTTAAATTATATTATTGATTGGGAAATTGTCGTGCAAGATGGAAAGATAGTATCTGTGAATAATAAAACTATCGTGCCTTTCGAAATAACGGGTTTTTAACTTTATATTTTTGCAGTTATTAAGAGTGTGCACGAACAATTTTTGACAGAATTATTCCTGACCTTTACTAAGATGTATAGTTATATACATCTATTTATTTTCATTACATTACCAGTTATAATCCTCTATCTACCATATTCTAATATTGACATAAAGTTCTTCTGCTTATAAATTTACTGTTTACATTTTGCCTAGAAGCTAATTGAGTCAAAGCTGAATCTTTGTGTAACAAAGAAATTCATTTTCCATTGATTGTAGTATTGTAGTTTTGTTTTTCTATAACTGGGTAGTATAGTGTATTTAAGGTTTTATTTTTCAGTTGTTAATATTTAAAAGTCCTGAAATTCAACAGACCTCACACAAGTGAGTTTACATCATACATATAAGAGAGATACACGATTTAATATACACTGAAAAGGGCAAACTATCACGTCATAGTTTCACCGTCAAATAGTAGATACATTATATCATCTGTCTTCTTTATTAATAACTATTCTTTGTATCTTGTAGTACAGGTCCGTCATAGAACACTAGATGACATAGTTTTGTAAAGTTCTAGCCAATATACTTCATTCTACAATTTTATTGAGCCATTTAAGACTCAGACTAAATAACATCAGCAAAGTTTATCGCTTAGGTTTCTGGGTAGTCAGAGTAATAAATAAAATGTACGATGTGATATTAAAATCAAAGAATTATCTTTGATTTTATTATCTAATCTATCTAATTTGACTTCTCAATGATTGAATACATTCTTAAATATAACTCACTCTTGAACATTTTTTTCTCTTTTCTTCGTGTTTCTTAATTCATGTTTTATTACTCATAAAACTTATCGATTATATTGACGCGTAACTAAAAATTGAAGAATCATGGTCGAGCTTATTACTTTCGGAAACAATCGGTGATAAGGTCTTCACACACGTTTCATACAAGGATATATAAACTATAACGCTTAATGAATTACGATGGTATTAAGTTATTCATCTTCATATTCGTCCTCTCTCTATGCCTCGTTGTTCTACACTTTATCAAGGATAACACTTGAATCTTGTTAAATCTTCTTCGACGCTATCAGTGATCAGCAATGATATTTTCAGACACGGATCTTCAACGAAGATGGATAATTATAGAGGGTCATCGAGTTCGTGATAGTCATGAAATTCCTACACTCGAATGACTAGTTTATTGTCGTGACTATACATGGCAATAAAATAGAGAAAGAGATCGCGTATCATGATAATTGGAAAATCGAACTTTCAAGGAATGGTAGACTTAGTCATTGATGCAATTTTGAGATAGACACCTGCTTCCAAGAAGACAATTTGTATCGAAGGTTAAGAGAATTTTTAGAGATAAAGGTGGATTCTTCGATATTTCTCTTATTGTTCGATTATATTAATTGACGAATTCTGAGGATTTAGATAATCAGTTTCCTTTTGGGCCTCTATTGTTCCTATTTTGTATGAAATTATATATAGGAGTTACAACGAATGGAATTTCCCAATTCTGAAAGTAGAATTCGCAACAAGCATTTTGATTGGAAAGAAGGTTCTTAAAAGTCCAAGCGCGTGGTATAAACCTGCGTTACCTTTCTTTTGGGTTTCTATCGTTTTTAAACTGCAGAAAATTATACTAGAGATGTATAGAATTGGACCAGGCGAAAATTGTATTCCTGAAAATAGAATCTCCATGCATAGTTTCAATTGGAAAGAAAATTCTGAAAATATCAGAAATACAAAACTTCTGGTTTTTTAATAAAATATATATTACTAGAAGAAAAACAAGTTTTTATTCATATATTCTATAAAAGGTTATTTAAATTTTCGAAAACACAAATTCCTCGAAATCTATTAAATTTTTACTTCAATTACGTACTCGTATAATCACAAAAATTTCAATAAAACTGCAATTTAATTTTTTCGATTATTCTGCTACTTCTAATATTAAATTGTAAACGATCTATAAGTCATCGTGCATTACGAAACATTTCTTTTTCCTTCCAAAAGCGAATTAAACGGATAAACCACGTTCTTCTTACAATTACAAAACATCTTAACAATGTCTTTTAACTATCTCATCCAACATCAAATCTCATAAGCAGCTGAGTACATTTATCTTTTACGTTTCTTTCAAACAACCCTGAAACAATCTTCATCGATCCGTAAAAGTACACCTGGCCGTTAATACAATTTTACGACGCATGTTCGTACACGTTTGTGCGTTTCATTCACTGAAAATAACCAATGTACAGTTGAAAATATATGTCTCGGCCATGCATCATTGCTCATCTCCCAGCCGACTAAGGATAACGTTTGATGTGGGTTTTCCCACTGGATGCTCGCTACCACGATATTGTCAACTCTAATCTTCAATGACGCGAGCAAAAGCATGTTATAGTGTCGTGAAATACCCGCAGACAGATCGATACTTAACGCTATGTGCGTGTAACAGTACATTAGTATCTTCGTTATTTTCTCGCTAGTGGAGGAACGACGTATTTGTTAAATAATACCAAAATTAGTCGCTTAATGATGATAATGGATAGTGATGTTGTTGTATCGTAATTATTGCTACGTCTTGAAAATTAATGATTGATGTTGAACACGTTAGGATAGAGCAAATATCGCATGTAAAGAAAATTATTAATAAATTTTCATCCTGTTCGTTAATTTTTCGATTTGGTAGTAGATAAGATGGGAATCGTATTGATATTGATATTCTAATAAATTGGTAAGTTAAATTTTTCTAAGTTTGTCTTAAAACAGGTTCTTAAATATGTTTTCTTTTTGCATAATTGTGTCGTTAACGAAAAAGATATAGAATTTCGATGAATTCAATATTTGGAAAAAAATGCTTTTAACAGGAATTTTTGTTGAAGATAAATTTTATTTTTTTTTTTTATATGAATTTGTAAAAAAGAAAGTTTTTTGGTACAATAATTTTTAGAATAAAATACCTGTTAATTAGAAGCTACTTTTCAATTATCTTTTAATAAACTGGCGCTAATTAATAGTCCATATTTTTAATCTAATTTATTTACAGTGTTTATATAAATAGTTAGTACGAAATACGCAAATAAAACACGATAACATATGCAAGTAGGAAATTGGAACGACTATATGTATCTTGGTGATATGATAACGAAACGTTTAAATCAATTGTAACATATCATTACAGGAACACAATTAATTGACAACGATTAAGCTACTTCCTTTTCATTTGCTATTATTCTTCGTTATAAATCTTCTTCTTTTCTCCTTCAGCATTCTTTACCATCCTTTTTCCTTTCCTAACAAATATGTAGAAAGAATGAAGGACCCTTACATTCTTAAGTTCAAGGAATTTCACTTTTAAAAGCAGATGGGTTAAGTGTAGTATGCAAATAAATTTGTGCGATTCCTTAAACGTTGTTTACTTTGACTGTACATACTTATAATTTCACGTATAAAAGAAAGAGAGAGAGAGAGAGGAAAAGAAAAAGAAAGGAGCATGTAGATATCAAATAAGTTTTACGAATATAGAGAGAAAATGAATATTTATGAACCAGAAGCTAACGTTTCGAATGTTCTTATACTTTTCATCGAGAACTTGTTTTATCAATATTTTTCCCCAATCAACTTTACTTAATTTAATTTAATTTTCATTTTTCTGTAATCAATATTCTTTAAATTCTTTTTTATTAGATTTTAAATATGTATATTCTTTGGTCCAAAACTAAATTTATCCCTGAAGAGATTAATTTGTCGCAGTCACAGACAAAAATGAAGCAGCTAAGACATCCATTAAGTTCTTATCCTCGTTGAGTTTTTCGATACTTAAATTCCTATTTCATCTCATTTATCGCACTAATTATTCGACACTGATTTACAATTCGTGAAGAAGGATCACCAAAAGCATATTATATTTATACCTGCACTCGACTGGTTAACAACGGTAAAATTCTAAAACTGGTTTTATATATATTAACCGGTCTGGTATATTGGAGGGTGGTATACAGAGAAAAAACTTTGGAACTATAACTAGAGTGCAGATATTTATGGGCATTCACATTATTTTAATAATAACATTCGAATGGTAGTCTTTTCAGTCATTTATGTGTAATTGTATTTTGCTGATATTCGTATACTAGAGTGCTCAGTCATTTACGTATAATATTTTCCATTGACTAACTTTAACAATTTTGTTCATAACAAATTTCAATTTTCATATCTCAATACTATTAAAATATTCGAATCCTTCACAAAGCACCTGTTCCTAATACTTTACCTTACAATTTTAACTGCAAAAATAATTACGCACATATCACAAAAATATGTCTAATTACCATTATCTGTTTTTTTTTTTTTTTTAGAAATGAAGACTACGCTTATATTCCTGTGCCTCACGGCCACTTGCTTTGGTCAACTAATCTATCCAGACGATAAATTGCTCGCGTCTACAACTGTTCCTCCATCCATTTTTCCAAATATCCCTCAAAATGTACAGTCACAAGATTCTGTAAAGAGCACAATCAATTCCTATGAAGTGAAATCGCAATTACCACGAACTTCACCGCCAATACTTGAAGTCGGTGCACCGCAAAGAACAAAGGCATCATATCCAACTGCGGCTGGTACCGAAAACATGTTGCAAGACTGGGGCGATCATGTAAGCATAAAAATACTTGTTAAAATAAGTACTTAGACTGTACTCAGTTAAGTGTAATTTTTTCTTTATTCATATGAATGATACATATCTAGTTGTATGTACTATACGTATGTATATGTGGTTCTTGGAAAATAAGGGTACGTGGTAATTTTTTTTGTAGCCACTGTACGTTTAAGACTATTATTCACGCTGTGTATTAATCTTTTGTAAGTCTAAAATAACTTCAAAATATCATAAAATCACCCAAAAAGTACTTATCACGTTTTTCTGTTGTGAGCTTGAAATATTGTTTAATGGATGGAAATATACAAAATTCTGTTTAGCGTCTTAACGTATAAAGATTAAGTATGTTTTCGTTCTGCATCGTGAACGCGCTAAGAAATTTTCCAACGACGAAAATAGAATTCGATCTAAAAACAGCCAAATAATGCAAAAGAATTAAAAAGGCATACAGTGAAAGGTTTTGATGGAAGCTTTGGATGATTACGATTCAATTCATTATCGCATGAGTCACGAAGAGTAGTAGAAGTGTGTAACTTATAAAATTGTGAAATACTCTTGAGAAATTCATGATGAGAATAAAAGGCAGCATCAGTGATGCAAGTTGTCCGGTAAACATTAACAGTTGACCAGTGATCTTAAAGTTTCATACGGATAGATTAATGATACCTTGATGGTAATTTGCGGGTTTTCACTTTTTTCGTATTTTACCAGCGTAAAATGTAATTATACGTTGAATAAAGGTCTTGAAGTGTTTTTGAATTTTTGTAAATCGCCACAACCTTGTAGCTTTCAGCGCGTTACACAATAGAATACATACTGGGGTCGAAAAAGTTTACAAGTGTTGTTTAACTCTGACTGCACATTTTTCTTTGCTGTCGCTGATGACGCGTAAACAGTTCACGTTTATTTCAATTAAACGAGCACGTTTCTTTCTCAAATCAGCGGAAGCTCTCGTAAAAAATATTTATTCAGAAAGTTAAGAAAATCTTCCATCAATAGAATATACAAACATATACTATAGAAAGTGGATAATAACGTGTTTGGAACTACGTTACAGGTGAACAATATCATCGCTAACGGAGTACTGAAATTCGGTCTGGATGTAGAACGACAGATTCACAGAACTCGGGGCGTATCCTTGATCGAGCAACGGGACAACATAGTTTTCTCGCCAACTAGCCTTGCCGCAATATTGGCAATCGTTCTTGCAGGTTCTGCGGGTAGGACTTTCGATGAAGCGTCCAAGGTTCTTGGATTAGAGGCCGGGATTGATATCTCACAAAATTCTGAGATTGTTCACCAGATGTTTGGCGTGCTTTTGTCTCAACTTCAAAGTAAAGAATCTGCTGGGATACTTCTACCGCAATTGAACTTCGCCACAGCGGCATACGTGCAGGTAAAATTTCCTTTCACGAGCGAATTAAACTTTAGAAAAATGGAAAAGGAATTGGATTTCATTTGAAATAAATAAATAAAATAAATAAATAAAACGAACGTGTAACTGATTATAATTTTAATGGTTGTGCTTTAGAATGGATTTCCAATACTGCCGCAATTCAAGTTACTTAGTAAAGAGATTTATCAAACCGATGTATTCAACGTGGATTTTGCTAGAAATGGAAAAGGGGCAGAAGAGATGATAAACATGTGGGTGCGACAGAAGACGAAAGGCAAAATTACAAGTATCCTAAACCACGTGCCGGGGCCAGGAACAGCGATGATTCTTTTATCAGCGCTTTACTTTAATGGAGAATGGGACCAATACTTTTTGGATAGAGCTACGAAAAGGTATCATTTTCCTCTATGAAGGAAGTTTATGTAGGTTTTATATAGAGAACATAGATCATTAGTAATCTCTTTATGCGTCTAGCAGAAGCTATTTGTGTGAACTAAGGATGCATATATGCGTTTATCAATTTTTTCGATCTCTTCCGCGCTTGAGTTTCTTTTACTAGTGTATGAGATGATACATGTGCATTTCTTAGCAATGACATAAAGAAAAAAATGGAAGTTCATTTATCTTCTGTATATGAATATGAATAATATCCCTTTTCACTCCGTTGTCGCCGCCATGGTGACATTGTAAGTGTACAGGTGTACATATACATTATAACTCAGTTGCACCTTGCATATTCAATTAATATAGTCCACATTGGCAAAAGAAGTATTCCGTTCCCAAAGATAGCAATTGGCTAGGCGCGTGTCATCCACACGAGTTGTTTCCGCCTGGAATATTCAGCACTCAAAGGGTTTAATAAGAAAAATTTATTTCAATCAACTTGCATTATTGAATTTTATTTTTTAATACTATACTTATTAAAAAGAAACCAAGGATTTGTGTAATATTTCTTTTCGTTTCTATTTCTTTTTTAACTAAGCTCCTTCAATTTTATAAAAATATTTGTTCTATTCATGTTGTAATGGATTTCTGTAAAGTACCTGTTATTCTATTACATTTTTTGTACATTAATAAAAGAATATAAATAATTTCATTTAAGTATTTTAATACTGTAAGCTTTTATTTAATTAATTCGATTGTTTAAATAGGAGACCATTCTTCATTGAGCCAAACGAGACAGTTAATGTCAACATGATGTACAATGGAGGCATGTTTCCGTTCTACTTAGACAAGAAATTGGGCGCGAAGATCATTGGTTTTCCATACAAAGGTCGCGAAGTAAGTATTTTAAAAATTCACAACAAATATAAGCTTTCAAATAATGTTATTTTGTTTCAATTCAAAATTAGTTATTCCATTCTACTGCGACTAAAATTAAAATTCATCCGATTCTTTAAAAATTGCTATTACATACACATACATATCTTATCAAATTGTTCCATATTTTCTTTTTAGCTCTCGATGTACGTTTTGCTTCCAACAACTCCAGGTGCAAAAGCTCTTCGAGAATTCAAGAACAAACTAACAGTCGACATAATAGAGAATTTAATTAAGAATGCAAAGAACGAAACATGTGTCATCGGTTTTCCACGAATGAAGTTAAGCACCAGCCTAAGTTTAAGGCCTACGCTCGCCGCTTTAGGTCTCGAGTCTTTATTCGATCCAGCAACAGCAGATTTGAGCCTTATATCTCAACCCAATGCCGTAACCAATATGAATAACAGAAATCAGACGAACGTAAGGCCATCAGAATCACGGCCGAAATCAAGTCCTACCATAACTACTTCACAGAGTGGTAACGAAAAGAGACCACAGAAAGAAGTATACAAAGACATGATATACTTCCCCTCTCGTTTCTATCCTTCCTCAGGATCGGAAAACGAAGATCGAATGGGACGTGTGGTAAAACGAAATTACTTTACGTACGAGGACAAAATTCGTGGTTACAACGTGGAACAATGGGCGAATGGGTTTTTCCTCAGAAAGACTCGTGATATTCACGACGTTAAAGGAAAGAAAGATAGGAACTCGTATACAATGGAGGGCAGATCCGAAGAATATCACGATAATGCAAAGATTGTAAATCTCGAAGAAAACAAGTATCGTTTCAAAGAACAAACAGGAAGAAATAGAAGGCAAACCAGACCAATTGATCAAAACTTCCTAGACTTTGTGAGACATCAGAATCTTCCATCATACGGGCTGGACAGTCTTAGAAATAGCGCAAATCTGGTCAACCCACATCTCTTTGCTACAGATGTTCTTCAAAAGGTAGAAATAGATATCACAGAAAAAGGTACCGAAGCCGCAGCCGTGACTAGCGTTGTATTGGAGCGTGACGGAAGTCAGAGGAGGTTCATTGCGAATCGACCTTTCATCTTTTTCATCAGACACGACCCATCGAAGCTCGTGCTCTTCTGGGGCACGATAAACGTTCCAACGCCAAATTATCCGACTACATAATCTGAAACACAAGTCTTCCTTAGAATATGACGACGAAGACAACTATCGAAGAAAGTAATCACGTTGAACAATTACTAACATTCTTTCTTCCAATTGGTATTATGTATCACAGCTTATCTTCGCAGTAACGACCGTACATAAATTCATTTCTTCGTGAATAGTACTCGTCATGCGGGTGATTACCATCCTCGAATGAGTAATTTCGTTTGAAGGATCGATAGGAGAAACCGGTTTAGCCGAAGGAGACGCTTTTTCTTTTGCATGCAACAAGTTGATACAAATATTCATGCGCTATTTATTTATACGATTCTTTCCTTGAATCTCCGCCTTCGTAGGTTAGAGTTATGCGCGTAATTATGAAAATAATCGAATCAAAAGCTATATTTATAGATGTTATATCTGTATTTCCTACCTGTAATGGAACAGTATTTTCTCAGAATTTAATATTATATTATTTTACTTCCGACTGCGATTTGACGTTATATTAAATGGCATATTGTTAGCGTAGGATTAAGTTATTAATAGATTTTATGTAATCATATTGAATAAATGTCTGCGTTTCTCTTTTTCAATTGTGGAAATAATTAATTAAAGCGAAAATAATGATATCAAAAGGGTTTTGACATTATTATTGTCAAAGCCATATATACATATGTCGGATCATCTTTGGAAAACGGGGCGTGTGATGAGTCTTGCTGCAAGTTGTCCATAGTTGTCTTATATCAGATGATGTTTGTTTATAGGAATGTATTACAAAAGTTAACAAGTGATATCGATGATTGAGTGATCGAGATGTCTATGACGATGAATTTAGGTTCGATAACGAATACACGGTCAACGGGATGACGATTTCAATTAGGTACTCGATGTTCACTGGGCTAGTCGAACCTATCGGATTGCGCCTCAGTCCAAGTGGAACTGCCCTTATATACTTCTCTCCGTATTCCTCAGATCAATCCCTGTTTTTAAGGAGAGTTATTTAATTACTTTATATCTCTGTTAGGTACACGTCCCTCTCGTGACCGTGGCTACGTTCAGTGACCCATTATGCCACTTCGAGCCAAAGCCCGCTGTCATAAATTTCAGATAATCATAATTGACTTAACTCATAAACAGCTATTTCTCAGTTTTATTGTTTAAGTACGACTATAATAAAAAGTTTGGACTAAAGTATTGGGGACCTTCCCAAATATTCCGAAAGAAAGGCTCCCGCGTCCCTTCATCTCCGACATATGTATATATTAGTTATCACATTGTTTGATCTACTTATTTTTGGACAATAAAGACGGATTTTTTTAGATATAAAATATGGTTCCAATATTTTAAATTCACTCCAAATAGACGTGTAAATTTTTCTGCTTTATTCAAAATATTTTACAGTTTATAATACAGCATTACACTTGAGATTTAATGCAAATAAAACAAAACCTTTTTCTTGGACGGCTGCATAATGATTTATGATTACAAAACATTTCAACATGATATGTAACCTCATATAGTCTTGAAGACTTGATCATTTACAATTTAGACACGTGCGCAAATACAACCGTCTTAAGTAACATTTTTTGATTCTTTGACAGAAAACATTTTTTCTTTCTATATACATAACACAAATATATATATATATATAAATATATAATTTTCTTTCTGAAAGTTCTATGAATTATAAACGATACAGCACTCAATGCTTATCATTTCACAATAGTAGTCTATTGCGAAAATTTTTATTCTGCGTTTCTCAACTATAACGTTTTTTTAGTCTTTCGTTTCTTAAATACTAGCAGAATAAATAGATTCATAGCCAAAATGAAGTTTTATAGAGAAACATTGCATTATTATAATGATTGTTCTCACAAAGAACTTTTAAACTACAGCGTCACACACAAAAAGATGACATAAAACGACCTTTTATTTCATATCACAAAATAAGCATAGTCGTTAGCGATTTCATAAATACTATAATGAAACAAAGGTACTATTTAAGGTCCATGAAATTTTATGATTCTAAGATTTTTCTGTCTTACAACTAAATTTATTTTCTCTTATGCACCTGAAGCAGAAGTATTTTTTTTTTAGCTATCAATCAATAATTTTCATCTGACACTGTTCATCCTATACTACTTCTTTCGTTACTGAACAACACATTTTTTAAGAAAAAGAAAGGCAGAAAATATATTATCAAGACCAGCTGTTCCTTGTCTTTCTCACATAAAAAAACTTCTCTATTTTAAGAGCATAGAAAACTAAACTAAATCAAGTCTAATCGAGTACATACATTCATTGTAGTAAACAGAAGAAGAAAATCGAAAACAAACAAAACCACTGTGTGCTTTATAACGAATATTATCGGTATTTTTTAAATACTTATGCCAGGCGCATGATATAATTACATCTAATATTACAGTAACTTTCTTATCATCTTCATAAATGTATTGCATACTTTAATACTTTTTACATGTAAAATTTTATTTGATTTATTTACTACATATTATTCTGCTGACCTATTAGTGGAAATATCTGTGTTATTTTACCGATTCCTTTAGTACGACCCTCTCGCAATAATAATCGCATACCGACGTGCAAATATTCCGGATGATTGACGAACCTAAACAACACGGATGCCGTATCGTTCGTTTGTAAACCTCTGTCTTTTGCGTCCATTATTCCTTTAATGATACACGTCTGTCTTACATTCCCTACATGTACAGTTGTTTGAAAACCGGAATATATTGCAGTCGCGTGGTACACTATTAATACAGTTGCCTAAAAATATACACATAAAATTATAATAAGTAATTTATTTAAATCTTATATGTATTCTTATATGTATTTTACGTGAGATATCATTATGTTGAACATACTTGGAAAAAAAGTGTAGCATGAGGTTGGTCCCATAGTGATATTAAAACCATTCCAGGTCTTAGATGGGGTAAAGGGGGGCTTCGATTTGTTGGTGGTGCTAATGTTAGACTAGCACTCTGCGATGCTCTTACTAAACAGCATGGAGTCTTGTTTCGATGTAAGCTAACAACTTTAACAGGACTGAATTCACCGTCTGGTAAAGGGCCTACCAACAATCGAGTTCCAGGAGCGATTGCTCCTCTCACAAGCAATCCTCCCAAAACAGGTTCGTTCAAACCTGCTACTCTATATGAAATAAAAGAAAACAGCTTGACTTTATAATTCATATGGTTACTGGATATAATCCTAATTATATTTTTAGAAAAAAGTATGCACCTGAAAGTTTCGTCAATTTGAAACAGACACGATTCAGGATCTGAATCTGGAGAATTCACGTTATATGGTGATAAATTCTTAATAAAATTTGTTAAATCTTCCAAACCCTCCCCGGTAACGCAACTCACATTGAAAACTGGTATTATGTCTGATTCATAATTCCACGACATTTGACTGTTATTATACATTATTAATTGCTTACAATATCCCTGTGCATTAATTGCGTTCTCTAACTGATTTATTGTTTCGGATATACTATAAAAACCAAGATCGATCTTGTTTACAACTATAAAAAATGGAAGTCCCAATGTAAGACATAACGCCATGTGTTCTTGCGACGCTTCATTCATAGGCGGTGCTACAACTAACATCACGTGATGAGGTGAATATCCTGAAAGATAGGGTTATAAATCACTCATTAATAAAATTTACAATTTACCAAGATAACTCGAGTTATCGTACCTGTGAGACCGAGTACCGTAGTCCTTAAATATTTACGATGACCGGCTAAATCTATAAATGTAACAACTTTCGACGCGTGTTCGCATATTTCTTCTGCAGTTGCCATTTCCGCATAATTTAGAACATGCCCTTTGCTATCAAAACCTATAATTTCGTGAGATATCGATGATGTACGACCTGTTTTTATCTCATGAAGGTGTCGTAACATATTTAGCCTTGCTCTCCCTCTACCATTATCTAGCTCACCCTGGGTTAATACTCCTATATACATTTCAGATACATTAAAATTTACATTTCAATTCAATTGTTATAAACTAAATGAACAACGAATTTAGCAGAGTAAACTCTAAGTATATTTCTCTACCTTAAATGTCCTCTGCTAATCCTCTCACCTAAGAGAGTTGATTTTCCAGCATCCTGGGCACCAGTGACTGCAAGTCTCAAATCAATAATACTATCTTGATCCTCTCTATCCCCTTTCCTTAACTTTCTTATTAAAACTTCTGCTATCTGTCTTTCCTCTTTATTGTGACGTGTGGTTATATCTTTATTTTTAGAATTGGCATGTCTTTCACGTAGTATACTTGTTGTAGCACCTAATCTAGCTGCCATATCATTTAGAGTTTTTAATGATGCCTTCATGTCTTCTCTTGATAAGCCTGTTAATTTTCCATTATCTTCCACACCTAATAATTAAATAACAATATGATAAATAATAAAGTCACTAAAGATATATGATTAGATAATTATAGTTTATAAAACAGTTTCATACCAATTTGATAAATAGCTTCCCCGTGGCCTTCTCTGAGACGCCATTTCATTTGTGTTACAAGATGTTCAAACCGTTGACTAGATGGATTTATTAGCTTTAGTTTATATTCAACATTACCCTGTTCAGGTTCTGGTGGTAGTCTTTCCTCCTGATCATCATCAATACTTGAATTTTCACAGTCTGACATTCGATTTCCTTCGTTCTCTGAATCATTCCAAATATCTTTCTGGCTGTGTTTGTTATTATCTGGATCAAACAATTCCAAGAATGACTCCATATCTATAAATAAGAAACAATAACCATCATAAAATATATTTAGAACAATATTTAAAACAGTGTCCTATATTTAATGATATTTAATAAACAAAACAATAAATTATTTTACATGCACATAAAATCATTTTGAAAGCTTGAACTATTAATGATCATAACATTCTTTTGTTATTGTGGCCAACAATCTTGACTGAAATCTAGTTCATTACCAATTCATAAATTATAAGTTACATCATATGATATTGCATCATGTTCAAATACCTTAAATTATATTTAGTGTATATAAAGTGCAATATTACAGTAAGCAGTGTTTATATATGTTATTATTTCATTTTATACATTACAAAAGTATGCTTAATATAAATTTGCAACATAAGTATAATAAAATCTTAATACAAAAACATTAAAAAATTTAAACTAATAAAATAATCAATATTTAAGATTTTCAAATAGTTAATTAGAATTAATCCAGAAAAAATAAGTGAAATTTATCTATTTGCAAATTTACAATTTTACATTGCTAAAATATTTTCAAATTACATAATGTCGAGTAATACAGAGCAATATTAATCAATATTAATTAATATACATTTTCGCAATAAGCGTTAAATTAAAAATTACGTTATTCATTTATTTATTCATTTTATTCGTGAAATAAAATTCTATCGCTTACATAAATGATATATTTGCATTACAAAAGTATTTCATGTAAATAGATTTTTCTGTCCTCGCGTTAATTCACGTTTATACAAATTTCTCTGAAAAAGACTTTGAAACATATTTAGAAGGACGACAACTTGTAAAATATTCGAGCGCGCCAAATCAATGGATCCACACTACGTTATAACAGCTGTACATATACATATGCAATATCGCTTGACTCAACGAAAACGAAAACAAAACTGTATGCAAACAAAGTTGTTTGTGACCCACGAGCACGGATGTATTTATGGATCACAGTTGGTGGATTGTACCTGCCAAATACGATATTTACGGAGTTAAAAGATCTTATTGTCAAAACGGGGATGTATTGCAAAATTGAAAATGATCTATATGATAAAGAAAACATCAAATGACTAGACGCGCATTTATGATGATTCAACGAAAAACGGCTGAAAAGACTTACTGCATTTTACAAACAGTAGTTTTCCCTTGGCTGGACGTATACTCCTGGAATCGAAATCGCGTTTGACACCCACGTCAGAGTTGAATAACACAGCATGCGAACCTCTCACTTTCCCTCCCGCTTTTTTCAACACCTGACTGTACACGATTCAATCGAGATCTGACTGTTACCAGCCTCGACGATTCATTCTTCTGCGCTTGAAACAACTTTAGTTCCAATTCCAATCGAAAATTTGTTGGAGATGACGCTGCGAACGCGTCCATTGTGGCTCCACCTTTAGGGTGAAGAATCTATTAGTTCCATGGAAACGCAGGGTAACAGTTCGTAACAACCGTTCCATGGAATTCGTTTAAACAAAAACAAACCGCGTTATTCTTCGGTAATATTAAAGAAATATATTTTATTGCCACTGCTATTAACGATCAGTAAACCTAACCTCTTTGTCGCTCCAATTCCATCAAGATTTGGACATGGAGTACTTCATCGCGGAATTGTGTATTCGCGCATGATCAGATGTAATATAAATCTTTCGGTGTCAGAAAAATTTCTTCTCTGTGTGTATGCCTTAAACGATACTGTTATCTGTGAAAGCGTCGTGAACGTAAACAATACTATTTCACACATTATTTTTAACGTTCCGTGTTATTTTCGTTTCGCCTATCATCGAGCTCATTGCAGTTAGCAATGACTGCCGTCGAGGTTTGTTTTCGTGCGACCAGACGGTTTTCTGTGTTCCCAATAATACGTCGTCGTCTGTATGGCTCTATTTACTTAACGTGTCTGAATGCTCGTCTCTCGTAAACCTGTCTCATAGATTTCGTTAATACAGAAATGCGAGGTACAGATGATACATATCGTGCCGCGATTAACTTTTATTTACATGCAGACTAAGTTGACGAGCATAAACATGGCCGTCGCGCTTTGTGATGATTACTTGTGCCAGTTTGAATTCAAGGAAGTCCCTCGAGAATGGAAATAATGGATGGAACGCATGCACCCGAGATATCCAGGTAACGAGACACTTCCGTGCTTCCTTGACGTTCCCGACGTACTCTGTGATTATATCTCTATTTAAGATTTTATTGTATCTCGATATTATCGTCTACCACGTATACCTGCACGCTCGTTATTAGATATGTGCTCCTTCTTCCTTTTTTTTTTTTTTTTTTTTTTTTTGTTCTCTATTCTTTCCCCACGTAATCGCGGAGGTGACTGAACTTGCTAAGCGTACGTCATACGCATTGTTACACGTAACGCGATTGCAATCATAGCTCAGCTGACTACTATTGACCTATTGATGTGTTACTGTCAGTAGAAGTTCTCTGGCTTATTGTTTTGTAATGGAGTTACTGGGTGTTCTGCCTTTTTATTTTTTCGTGTGTTGTGTTCTTCACCCTTGCTTCGTCGAATTAGTGATGTTTTTAGTGGATTTTATGTTATATTCGTTTAATGTAATGTGTTAGTGCAATTGTGTTTGATTGTACAATTATAAGTGCTTTATTTTTATTTTGTAGTACAAGCAATATATTTTTATCGTATATAGGAATCTAAATATTTATTTACATTTATTAGTTATTGTTTGATTTATATTTGGTTTTAATTGTCTCTGTATTTTTATGAATTAGTTATATTTTGTACTGATATATATTAAAATTAAAAATGTATATATTTAAATGTAAAAACAGTATATTTGAGAAATACATTTGTGTTAAACTAATTTTTGATTGTGTATTTCCTTTAGAATTATGCTTATGTAAATATGGGATGAAATACTTTGACCCATTTTGATGTTTGTAAATGAATGTTCTACTTATACTTTGAATTTGTATATGAATATGTTAAAAAATTGTGTATTGGATATATGTTTGCAAAAAATGTGTCTAGTAAGAGAATATAAGCGACAGTCAGCTAAATACATAATAAATATTATGTAATAATAAAAAGTATATTCGAATTTATATTTTTGTTTAATATTATATAGTATATATTAATATATAAGTAACACATTTTTTAAAAATCATATATTTTGTAAGCTTTGATAGCACTTTGGTAGCAAGATTTTTAATACTCACTTTAATAATATTTTGAAATGAAGTTTTCTCCTTGATATTATCATATTTTATTTTTTGTATGTAAAGTAGATTAAATTTTAAAGGTCATTTAGATATTTATAAATGTTGGAATAAGGTTATATTTAAAGTTTGTTCCATGTACTTCCAATTGCTTATTTTAAGTTTCAAAGGGCAAAGTTGATTAGGATTGCCATTGGTATTAGCATTTCATTTTTAGCGTAAATTAATTAATGCAGTTTTCATGCATTCAGCTTTACAACGTCATTGACCTTTTATTTAATTCATTATATTATAAATATTTTCATTCTTATCATTAAAGATATCAGAATATGCAAAAAAAATTGTGTCTATAATAATTAATAGTTGTAATCAGTTGAATATTTTTTACATTCAAATGTAATAGACATTGATGATTATTATACAGCATTTAGATGCTTTGAAAACCGGTTTCATCATCGAGTCATATCTGTCATATAAAATAATCAAATAAAGATTGCAACTGCACTAGTACACTTGTGAAATTATATAATAAAAGAAACTAGACCAAAGAGGTCACAAATACATCAGTGTTATCAATATTACACTACTAAGCTAATTCAAAGTATTTGTTTCATTGCACTTGCCTGCGAGCAGTTACTTTTAATAGAGATTAGTGCTTATTTCCAAGGCTTCTGCATAGATGAGACAAATTGGAGAGTTTTAAAAAGAAATCTTTACCTCCCAGAACAGCTTGATAAGAATAATCCTCGTAAGATTATTATATGACTTTAATATGTCATTCAGCATTTGATGACTTCCAAAAATTTGTTCATTTCAAGCCTCGATAATTTCGTCGGAAATGGATGAAAAATGTATCGAGCATTGAGCGTATCCATTTAAAAGGCGCTTCCGAATTCAATGCAGTGCACTTTCTAGGTAAATATCGTATGTTGGCTAAGAAAGTGAAAGTTTAAGATGCGATCAGCAACTTTCGTTATTTTTACGTAAATCGTTTCGTCACGTGCTTACACGGTCCTTTTTTTCTTCCTTTTCTCTTTTTGTAAACGAAAAAATTGAAGCAACACAATGAAGAAATAAAAACACTTTGAACGATATACAATCGAAAACGTTTAAAATAATTCGTTTTTTTCGTAGGCAGTAAATTCGACGAAATGAATTTTTTAGGTAGTACATATAGAATCGACTGTTGTGCATGATAAAAATTTTAATTGTATCACGGAAAACGAGAATGCATTTGACATCGTTGCTTTGAAATATTGACCTTGATATGCATTAGTTTTCAACATTTTAACAAATATGCACAGGTAATGAATACCGTGTACAATAAAACAAATAGAAAGGAAGAAAGATATTTAAAGAAAAAAAAAAAAAAAAAAAAAAAACGATGTCTATATGTGTGTGTATGTGTTCAGATAAATTAGCAACTGATACTTATTTTTTTCCGAGTTACTATATTTTCTTTTTTACATCATCACTCGAAATATACGATCGCATATTTGGTCAATGTTTAAAGTGACCCGTCTGCGTGGACTTAGATAAGAACGAGACCGGAAAGAAGTTTTTTAACAAAACATTTGTCCAGCGCAGACATTGTAAACTTTTCAATAAAATAACATCGAATAAGAAGTTTCTGCAAATAATATTTTCGTCTTTCGTCTTTTATCATTAAAGTATCTTTATGCGCTGATGTGGATGTTTAACATGTTTTGTGTCACGTGTAAATGATTAAAATATTTAAACGAAATGAATCTAAAGAAGATCATTCTTAGGATTTATTTGCAGATCGTTGAAACTTTAGAAAAAAATATTAAATTTGATATGGTATAAAATTTATTAATATCGCATAATGTCTGTCCATTATTAATGGAAAACAAAATGTTTGAACATATCTTCAGTGGAAATTTCTATTTGATAAATGAAAATAATTATTAGAAACAGATACTCTTTGAGAAGTGATTAAAAAATTTATTAAAAAATACTAATCTTCCTATGATACGAAACGTGTTAATATTCTGGCAAAATTTAATTTATAAATTTAATTTGCAATTAAATTTAAATTTAAAATATCTATTAATTACGAAAAGATAAGAGAGACCTTCGAACAAATTTTCATAAACAATTTTGGAAAACAATATTCGAAGTTTGAGCGTGGTAATTACGCGTGATAAACACGAGTGGAATTAAGGAGATGTATTTATCGTATAAAAGGTGCACAATGATTTCAGGCTGTTGTCTGGGTGAGCAATGAATGTATTCCGAATTTTGACACCGTGTGTATTGCAACGTAGACGACCAAAGGAGGTTGATAATTCCGATAAAAGGGATTGCTGGTTCGTGAAAAGACGGCGTGGAGATGCTTCCTACATGATACATAGAATGGGTGCTTCTGCATCGTCAAGCATTACCAGTGTAGGTGGAGATTCGGTCCAAGCAGCTAGACTTTCATCCTCTGGTAATCCACCTGATCAACATGGCATTGCTATCAGGTATTTAAACATTTAACATTGGATCTCATTATCGGAGTCGCTCCGTTTCTCTTCATCGGCTAGATCTGTACACTATAGAGATCTTATTTTAACGATATTCGCACAGCTGCGAGTATCTTTAGCTGCGCTTTAATGAGTTCTTTGACCTCGGGTTAACGATTACGGGATTGATAAAAATCGTATGTCCATTTTCAGGGAAAAGAAGAAGAAAATGACGGGGTTCGCGACTTTACGGAAGAAGTTCATTCGAAGACGTCGGTCTTCAAAGGCCTGCGACCATGGTAGGATAATCCGAGATTTGGTCTCAACATGGAGCCATTTAGAGGCAACGGCGCTTTTGGAGGAGTACGAGGCGTTGGCTGCATTAAAGGATCTCCATGTTCAAGCCGAATTAGCTAGACCACCGGCTGCCACATACAAACAGGATTTGTCGATGTTGTACGACTATAAACATTGTTCTGATGTGGATCTCGTCTACCGAGGAGCATGCTTCCCTGTTCACAGAGCCCTGTTGTCAGCCCGTTGTCCCTACTTTAGAGATTTGCTGGCTGGATGCCCGGGTATATAATTATTCTTCTCTTTGGAGTAGTCTAACACGTTCACTGCTTGTTAGCCTTCTATCACTTACTATCTGTATCTTAGTAAGTCATTTTTATATAAATCCTATCTTTATAACGTAAGATTTTATATATGAAGATAACATGTGAATAATATGATATAGTATCGTGAAGTAATCATGTAAAACTCGATGAACTTGTAAAGAGATGTAGATAAAAGTGAACGTGCTGATGGGCCAGAAGGGATAGGAAATCCCCATGGGTCATCGGGCTCAGCGACTTGTCCATGGCCCTTTCGGAAAAGGAGGTATCTGGAAAGGCGAACGTGACTATATTTGGTCATAGACTATAAAAACGCGTGTGTGGTGGGAGTACGAAAACCGTTAAAAGGAACGCTTTGTTGTCTAAATAATTATAGTTTTTTGTTTTGTTCAATCTCGGCTCGAGCCCTCCGAAATTATAGTGATTTTATTTTATATATGTATTTACAAATGATAAAACAGAAAACTATAATTATTTAACTAAATCTATTTCTTAATAAATTAATGTATTACAACTAGAGTAACTAAATCAATACAACTAATCAACTCGTAACCACTAATGATAACTTACAACTCATGTCAATCAATGACAATAACAACTTTTTCCACCAAAGCGTCTCTTTTTAACGGTTTCCGTACTCCCACCACACGCACGTTTTTACAGTTGTCCATGAGCAAATATGGTCACGTTCGCCTTCCCAGATACTCCTTTTCCTGAAAGGGCCGCGGACATGTCGTTGAGCTCGATGACCTATGGGGATTTCCCATCCCTTCTGGCCCGTCAGAACTTTTACTTTTGCACTCCTTACAAGTTCATCGATTTTTACACGGTTATTTCACGATACTACATTGATAAGATCATTTTTTTAATCTTTTTATTTGTATGTCGTTTAGCAACTAAAAGAATTTATTTGAGTATGAAATAGTAGAAGAAAAGGACAACTTGATAGATTTTGAAAACAGATGGTTCATCCATAATGATTTGTAAGAGACGACTAATATTAGTTTAATCATGTTACTTTTGCTTGGTTATCATTATATACTCATACAAAGTAATTATAATTTTTTAAATGATCAAGAAGATAATAAAAATGCATTATATAATCCCAAAATCAAATGGAAAGGTAGTTTTGATGTGGAATTAGTTATCAACATATTATAGTTTAAAATCGCTCTTTTATAAAAGACGGGAAATGTGCCTTATTATGTTTTTCATTTGTAACTTTCGTATATGATTTATATGAATTATTATGCAAGATTATTTCCGAACTCTGTATGTTTTAATTTATACACTATATAAGTACTGCAGTGAACGCGTTAATCGTTTGATGACTGAATTGAAAAAATTAATTTTAATTTTATTGAATCGTAGGATACGGTGCTAGAATATGTTTGGAGCTGAGAACACCGAATCTCGAAGTACAAATGTTTTCAGCATTATTGCGATATCTCTACACTGGTGATATTTGTCCACACGATGCAGCTCTGGAGGCGAATCTCTTGCGACGACTGAGCGAAGAATTCGGCACGCCGAATCCGTTGGAACACGATCTCAGATACCTGCTGGACACCGGTGATTACGCGGACGCTGCGTTAGTGTTCACATCGGACAGTGATTACCAGAGACCAGATAGTGGAAGTTCAGAATATGGATTCCGGCCAAAGTTAGAACTGCCATGTCATAAAGCGATACTTTCTGCGAGATCCCCGTTCTTCAGAAACTTAATACAAAGACGGACTAGATCTGGGGAAGATCACACAGAAAGAGCGCTTCATATACCCACTAGAATAGTTTTGGATGAGAGTGTAATACCCAAACGATACGCCAGAGTATTGTTACATGCAGTGTATTTAGATACAGTTGATTTATCGTTAATTATGAGAGGTAATGGTTGCGGGAACAGCGCTGGTAGTCTCGGAGAGGTAATTATATTATTTTCCATAAATATACCTTAACTAATTTTTTGAGCCAAGACCAAATGTAGCTTACGTCTATATGAATATTTATTGCCGTTTTTTTAAGTACTTTATTTATTATTTAAATAAGAAAGTTCTATTAGTAATTTCAAGAAAGGTAATTTATCGTTTGATTGTAAATTATCCTTGTCCATATGTTTGTTCTCAGGTTCAGGCTCTTACTCATACTGGACGTGTTCGACCAAGTCCCTTAGAAGAAGCGATGGAATTGTACCAAATCGGCAGATTTTTGGAACTAGATATATTGTCACAGGGTTGTGAAGATCTTATTTTAGAATACCTTACATTGGAATCGCTCCCAACTGTTTTGAAGTGAGTTTCCCATAATTTGGAACATTATTAAATGAAATGCATCTTTCAAGAATTCATTGTTCTTATCGAATTCCAATTATATTTTTATAGGTGGGGCAGTCAACCTCACGGATCGGCATGGGTACATAGACAAGCTTTGCATTATTTAAGAGAGGAATTCCAGCCAGTCGCTTCTTCTTCTATTCTCCATCAATTGGACCACGTACATTTGGCGAACGTTTTGCAAAGTCATTTCTTGCAAGCGAGCGAACTTGAAATACTGCAGGCGGTACTCAAGTGGGGGGAACAAGAATTGGTGCGTCGTATGGAAGATCGGGAACCAAATTTGCTCAGTCATACAGTGCACTCTGTGACAAGAAAGGGGTTGAAGAAAAGGGATTTAAGCGATATAGAGTTGCGAGAGATACTTAGCGAGCTTCTACCGCTTGTCAGAATGGATCACATATTACCCCCAAATAGTGAAGCGCTGGCTCAAGTACGAAACATTAAACTCGCTCAAATATAGATACTCATCTTTATATGATGTTCAATGAAACTTTTTTGTGTTTAGGCTATTAGAAGAGGATTAGTTTCAACTCCACCGAGTCATATGATAGGAGATGAGAGGGAGAATTTACGAATGAATGCATGGATAAGGGGAGGGAAGAAAAATGGATTTTTTGTAAGGCCACGCCTGTTCATGCCTTATTACGAGGAAATAAAGGTAAACGTAATTTTTATTTAAAAATGAAACGAGTTCCTTGATAAGAAATTATAAAAAGATTAATCTCATTGCTAAAACAAATATATCGAATAAAAACAAACTTATTTATATTCTGCGAGATTAGTTATGATGAAAATTATTTTATATCGATGACAACGTTGTTTACTAATATTATCATTTAAATCCATCAAGATACTTTGAGAGTGGTGCTTATTAATTATCATATAGAACATTGTAAACAAAATTGTTAATTTGAAAATTTCTACATTATAACACGAATCAATGTACAGGAATATTCCTTAAAATTAAACTGAAATGATTTATTCAAATCATTTATCATCAGTCCTTCGGTTACAGATTATTATATATCTTCCAATAATTGTCACGATATAATAAAATTAGTTTGTGCTGATATATTCTAATCTAAGATAAATAAATCTTCTTACAGTCTTTAGTTGAGGAACAAATGGTCCAAGAAGCAGATTTAGTGAGATTGCGAAGGCCACGGTATGTGGCCGATATTCCCGATGCCTTGTACATGGTTGATGAGAAACCAAGACCAATGGGTACAGCCGGGGTGGATGTTCTCGCCGCAGCGTTTCCAGGTATTTTGATCGCTATTTTCTTATCAAACTGTTTGACAGTTCTATTGTGATTTGACAAGATATAAAGAAATTCACTCTGCCAAAGCGAGAATGGGTATTTGTTATGTGTTCTATTCAAGTTCCAGATTCCGCGACCTTGGCAGCTATGCTGAAGCGAGAGCAGAAATTGAGGCAGTCTCCCAGTTGTCAGAGAGCTATCAGTTTGCCGCTTTCATCGCGACACGAAATTAATAGGCAAGTACGACTACGTGTTGTGAGGGAGTTCAACCTACCTGACACGGTGGCGGATCTGTTAGAAGTGAGTACTTTTCTCCTCCTGTTTCGTAGAATAATTCTAGAGTGACCTGTACAAACAATTTTAGGATATTCTGAAAAACATAAAAGTTTGCACATCTTACGTAAACGAAGTAATCTGCATTAACATACTTCTCGGAATTCAAAACAGAAAATTTGTATTCTTTAAGTTATAAACGAATGTATTTCTAGTTACTGTTTGCTGTTTTTATTATTTTTGCGCTGTCAACGAATATATCATGAATTATTGCTTGTTGTTTATATTTCACTTTTTTTATTTTATTAGCAAACATGGTTTAGATAAATATCAGTTGCAATTAATGAGAAATGGTGGTATTCGCTGTAATTGGCTATTTATTGTTTCAACTTAGTTAACTCGATTAATCGAGAGAATGAAAATTAGTTTCGATTGATGTGTTTCAATGTCATGTTACATAAAACATGTGTCATTATATCGGGTTCCGCAGGGGCATATCGATGCGAAACGAAATAAGATTCTGCTCGATTCACCTTCAGAAACCTCTAGAAACTTCTAAAAATTACGATATAATAATAATTACAATATAAATTAGAAAATTAGAAGAAACGAACGATAATGAAAATAAATTTTATTCGCATTATTTTTATGTAATAAAATAGATTTTTTATTGCGGAAAACAATTATATCTATGTGCAAAATAACATGATGCAGGTATCTACAATAATATTACAGAATCAGTTTCATAAAGTAAACACTTTCTTCGAATTTGACTTTTAAACAACTAGTTATTTTTTAGAGCTTAACAATATTAGAGCCCTTATGAACATATTTGGTGTTTTCTTAAGACTAAATTCTTAAATTGTAAAAGTCTCTAATATCCTTAAAATCCTATATACACTTTTATATGTCGGGTTCACATTATGATTAGGGGCGTGTAACGAATCTTCATTTGGATTAGGCATTGTTATTACGCAATAGAGAAGATATCTACTAGTACAAATATGATTATTACAGAATTTGACAAGTAACCATGGTAATTAGATACTCAAGATGTTAATGACAATGATCTTAGGTTCAATAACGAATCCGCGGTCAACGGGATAAATATACTTCTTCCAAAGTCTAAGTCGGTCTCTTTGTTAAAAACGTGTAATATCCACTGATCGTAAAGACGTTATTCTACTCGCTGATGAGATCGCACGAGAATGTTCCTCTCCGTCACAGTGATGCTGCAGAGGAAAACTATGATGGGGTGTGTCTCAGGGCACGAGATCATCGGATTCGTCGAGGACAACCTTCGTTCAGAAAGTGATGGAAATGGATTGTTGCTTTTAATTGGTTAATTTCTATGTTGGTGGTTAGAGAAAGATGCTAGCCGTCCTTGAGAGGAAGTTGCTAGCGGGAAGCGTCGTTCGTGAGAAAAGCAGATTTCCTGTATCTTCCTGTAGTAGGTGATAGATTTAGAGACTGTTAGGATAAAGGCTGTTTGTTCGTTTGAAAGACTTTAGTTAACTAAATCCTAAGATTTATAGCAGGTTCTCAGGCTAGCTGAACATGTACTGTGGAGATGCATCGACATCTGGTAATCATGTTGCCCGAAGAATAGGGGCTGTGTGTGGCGAACCACGGGGCAGAAACCATTGGAATATTTACTGTCGAGTGCCGCTGCAACTATTCTTTTTAAGGAGAGCTATACAATTACTCTATACCTCTATTAAGTAAAAACGTTCATCCCGTGACCGCGGCTACGTACCGCCGTACGACTAGTTGTCGCCTAGTTGTCGCCTAGTTGTCGCCTAGTTGTCGCCTAGTTGTCGCCTTGAGCCCAAACTTATTATCGTAAATTTCGGACAATTATAATCGGGTTAACTTATAAAAATTAAAGTATTGGGGATTTTCCAAAGAATTCCAAAGGGAAGGCTCGGTGTCCTTTCATCTCCGACATATATATATTATAAACAATTTACATTTTATATACATTTTAACAATACATCATATATCAACATTCATTATCTACAATAAATTTTATACCTTTTATCCTGTATAAAAGTACCATTCAATTCATAAAAAAACTATTTAACAAGATAAAACATAGAAACAACATTATTTAAGTAGCCATCCCCTTTTGTCGAATAGAGTCACAATGTGCAATAATTTTCGTTTATATATTACATTATCAGATACATCTATGAAAACATTGCTACCCTCCACGTTCTCTGATTCTGAGATACTTTTCTTAGGTGCCTGAATCACTTGAGCCATCATGATACATTGATTGAATTTTACAGGCCCACAACGATTCAGAATTTCGTCGAACTTCTGCCTGGAAAATTTTTCCGTGTCTACGTTTAGCGTCTTTAACATTTTAATGAAACAAGAATAATACAAGTCAAACATATGGTCCAGTTTATTATCCAGAATCTCTTCGTTCGCGCTCGACACGAGAAAGAAGATCAGATCTTTCATACCGTAATCATATGCGGATAATTGAAAATCTACGATCTTCATATCGATTAGCTCTCCTTTTTCATCGTGTCGGAACATCATATTGTTCACCCAAAAGTCACTGTGAACAAATGTTGCCCAAGGTTCTTCCGGTTTCTTAAGATTTTGGTTTGCCTCAAGACCGTACTCTATGGTCTTATTAATTCGATGTAAATACGGTCTAATTTCCTCCATGCTCTCTAAATCCGATTTACTTTTCCCAAACATGTCCTTAACACACTTTTCTGTGATTTCACTTGAAACGTCTAAAAATACTTCTGCCGCTATTCCTTCATATAAATGAGGTTTCTTCATCTTTAAAGCAATGCCGAGAGCGTGTAACTTGGCTAGAGATTCGATTGCAAATTCTGTGTGCTTCTTATCTAGTCCAAAGATTCGATCTCCCGTATCGTAGCCACTGATCTTCAGGTTCTCCAAAATGATAGCAGCTTGTTCGTCAAATTGTTCTGGATTTTTCAAACCTAGTCTTCCCCCAAAGAACTTTGGTACTAGATCTCTCATGTCCTTCTCGTTGATACCACTTTCTATTTGAAGGTTTGTGAATTCCTTCACCATCACGCTGTAGAATTGTAGCTCCTTCCTGAATGTCACTGGACTGTTGAACAAGCCCAATAGATAAGCGGAAGTTGGTGGAAGTTTCGCGACCAGATGAAGAGTCTCCGTTTTGTTGCTTGACCGCGTTAAGGTGACAATGATGGCCAGCATGATGCTTCCAAAGTTCTCGCCTGGCGCGGTTAGAGGCTTCCATTCAACATGCTTTATTTGAAGATCGTTACCAAGACTTTGTCTTAAAAGCACGTCCAACTTTTGAACTGACAATGGCTCGTCTGACGCGTACATTATTTATCTGAAAGAATATTTGATGGTTCTCATTGTTGTCTTGCAGATATTGAAACCTGCTTTTGCTTGAGATTAAAGAAAACTATTATTTGGTTGGGTAATAACTTCGCTCACCTTCCATTACTGTTCGCATTTCGAAAAATATTATGAAAAACGTAAATTTATAGCGAAATGAGATAAATAAGTTATGTTGATTAAGAAGTATTAAGAGATGCTGTTCTTTCAATAAATCGTGAATGGATTTAATGCTCCACCTAATACATTTTATTGCATATAAAAATTAAATTATTAGTCGGGACATAATGATTTCTTCACTTATGGATGACCTATATTTTAACATGTCGTTTAATTTCTAATAAAATAAATAATGTTACATTTGTGTTTAGAAGAATGAATGATTTGTCATTAATTTTGAAATTCGCGATTATAGAATTTTCCGACTAAAGGACTTTGTTAATTGATTAAATAATATTCTAATTAAAAAAGTTAATGGTAAATTTTCCTTTTAGCTGCCTTATCTATTTTTCTGTTTTTTACAAACAGCCAATTACATTATCATTTTGTATTTATTTGAGTGAGATTATTTGTGTGATTATTTGTGTTTTAATTTTTACGTAACTAGATGATTAAAGTAAAGTACTTCGATATTAGAAATATTAGAGATTATTTTTCCAGATACTATTCTTATCTTACGAACAAACACGTTACAGAATAATCTGATATTATTTTGTAATAAACAAATTTTCATAATGCATATACGATTGTTCGACAATAGGTTCGATGTTAAAATTTTTTCGCGTGAAAATCGGTAAATATGATCTATCATGTTCTTCTAGCATAATTGCAATATTTTCCCTCTATTTCTTTTTTATTTTCCTTGGATTTTGTTCTATTGTATTCAAATTTCGCAAGATGTTATCTTTGAAGTTCTCTACAAGCCTTGACTTATGTTGTCATATCAGAAGCACGTTATTCACAAAACCATTGTCGTAGAACGATTAATAAATAATTTCACATCACGTTAGTTATCTATTTTGCAGTCACTTGTAACAGTTGTAATAACTTCTTGCTCTCAGACATTGCGTAATTTTTAACGCCTCCACTATGACGAGAATAATGGTTCTTCTACGACACTCACTCGTTTCTTCTGGCTTCCGTTTTCATTCAAGTACTTACATAGATAAAAAGACACCTACGTACATATTTATATATTTTCCCGCCTTTTGGAGAATCCAATCTAAGTATGGTTTAGACCAAAGCTAATTACGAATGTGAGTGTTTCGCATTCGAGATACGAATGAAAACCAAAGTCAGTCGAGTAGAAGTGATAACAGGCTTATCAGCAATATTCATTTTTCTTTTTGCTATGTTTACAATTTATGGCTAAGTGGCGTGGACATAGGCATGTATACGTGTTGTATATCGGGTCGTCGTATAGTATTGTAATTTTTCATTCCTCATCGAGGTTTAAATCAGTTGATTTTTGCCAAATAGAGAACTAACATTCGAATGGAACGGTCAAGGAAGAGAAAACACATATAATTAAAGCTAATTAAACGATTCGATTCCAAGTATCGATGAACTATCTGTTCATTGTTTCGACGCATATATGAAATGTAAATTAGTTTTATAGTTCGAGTTACGCTATGCGATCGAGACAGATAAACGCGCGCGTATATGCGTAATTCTGCGTGCTGGTAATTTTGAAAAAAATTGCATCATCGAATTACCATGCATACATAGCGTGTTCCATAGCGTATTGCATCGTTCATACGTTTAACGATATAAGTAAAGAATGGAAAGGAACGGACGCGTCAAGCCGCTTAAGGATACATAAACAATGCTTACTAATTCATTATTTTGCCTAGTTATTGTAGAGTATTTACACGCTCTCTTGCACGCACCGCTATTCTTTTTGCTTCTGGATATTTATCTAGACTTATGTAGATAATTTCTGCTTGCTTCGAGTCTTCATAAAGACTTTTTAAAGAATTTTTTATATAAATAAGTAAATATATCTGGAAAAATCTGGTGAAAAAAATGAAAAGTATCATTAATAGTGATCGAGCAATATATTAAGTATTTCTATATTTTTCGTCTATTTTCTAAATAAAGGGATATATATTTATTTACAAGACGGTCTTGTCACACACACACATATATATATATAATAATTTGTTATGCTCATATATTCAAAACGATTGGTCAGCTCACATTTATTTTTATCTATCTGTTTACGAAATTACAGTTCAACCGTGAATTCTTAAAATCGTCTGTAATTTTCTATTGTTGTATATTTTCATAGTTAAAGTAAGGTCAAGCCGGTTAATTATCAGTGACTGGAAGACGATATTTGATATAAAGCTTATAGATTAAATATATTAAATTATATTAAATAAAATTCCTATGATTTATTTATTATTATTAGTTATTAATAATATTAAACATTATAGCTTATATAAGATATATTAGAACAAACTTCAAATTTTTTGCTTAATTTTTACCTTATAGCTTTCCTGAGTTAGTCAGCGAAATTATAGGTCATGATTATGTTATTCGTATTACGTATTACGTATTGTTAAGTGCTCGTAAGATACTCGGTTTCGTTAATGTGTTCAGTTGTTTTTAAACGCATTTGAAACGCATTTGCGTTTTAATCTTAGCTAAGCTAAATATTTAAAAGAAACTTATAAAAATTTTGAGTGTGCTCTCGAATTTGAAAAGTCTCATTAGGAAAGTGATATTTGAAAGTTCAAAAAATCAATATTTCATAGTAGAGGGAGAGAGGGGGAGGGGGCGGAGGAAAAAAGAGAATTACGTATTTTAGGAGATAGATTGTGTAAATAATTTAGATATATTTCTGTTTAAAAAGATATAATATAGCTTTGGAATAAATAAAAATAGCTTTTGTTAAAAAAAGGAAAACAATTATAAAGATACATTGAAAATGCAATATTTTTAAATAATGTATTGTGTTCGATAGGTTTGATTGCGCGAATGATTCAAAAGTGATATACAATTCGACGATAATCTACACAATTATTCAGTTACCTATCGTAAGTCATTGAGTTATAAGCTGAAAGAAGTTATCGACTTTATAGATGAGAAATGTAGCTTCACGATGTAAATTACATATTTTCAAATGCGTCGCATTTTCATCGAACTGAACGTGATAAGTATCGATGCTCTCAGCCACTTTTTTTAATGCGATTTCCTAAGCTATGTTAAGAACAACGAAAATTGATTTCCAAATTCGTTACACCGTAATGCTCGATGGAATGAAGGAACTTAATCACGCTTCGAAGTTATTACCAAGTTCAATATTTGCGTATAATTCAGAGTAAGCAAACATATCTGATGTTATCGTGAATATGTTAAGCTGTTAATTAAACAGATCGTTGAAGCAGCTGCAAGTATGTTTGGAAATAGTTCAGGGTCTACTGTTTGAAGCGTTACATATTTTAAAATATTGTGCAAACCATTTGAAGATTTAATACTCACACTTATGACTACGTTCATTTTACTAATCCATCACTTTGTGTATTTTAATCTCTAAACACGCCTCCGTTTTATAATCTATCTTTCACCGATTGCTTTACAATATTATGTTTGTGATCATCATTTAAAATTGGTACAAGGGTATATCAACGAAGCGAGTGAAATAAAGTTGATAAAATGCGTGTATATAGATATGTGATCTCTAAATTGGAGTTATAAAGGATTAGTCCCTGAAATTAAAATACCATAGAACTTCTCAATCAATTCTTATTCATTCTATTTAGAATTAATATTCTATCTGCGCAATTGATTCACTTTTTACCCGCCCCTCATCATATTTGACTCACGTAACTTCCTTATTGGATTCAATTCCAACTATAACTTCCTCATAGTGCAACATTATCAGTAAACAGCAGATATGTATGGAAATGCATATTTTTCTAGAAAATTTGTAAGCGAAACCTCAATAGAGCTTCCTTTCGCCTTTAGAAAGTTTTTAATCGCCTGTTATTTATTTTACATATTTAAATTGTTTTTTAAAGCAAATATACAAACAAATATACACACACACACACACACACACACACATATATATATATATATATATATATATATATATATATATATATATATTGTATTGTATTGCATATTTCATATTTATCCGTCATATTCATCTTGGAAAATTTACTAACTATGAGTTACTGAATTTATTGAAAGAGACAGTTCATTAGCAAGTAATTGCCACTTACAAGCTATTTATTGATTCTTCACAATTATTGAATGACGTCTAAGAAAGATCTAACGAGTACAAGTGGATATGTTAGCAAAAAATTTATGCTGAAATGAAATGCAGTTTTGTGGAGAAATTAGTTTAAAAATTGCGTGATGAATTCGTGAAAGTTGAGAAATTAAAATTGCTGAGAACGTTACTGGAGTTAGTTTATATATAATATATTTCATATAATACATATAATATATATCCGTCTGACTGATGTCGAATTAGAAGCTAATTTTAACTGATAAAAATTTGGAATTAATTGTGATTACTTCTTGCTTGCAATAAAAGTATATCGTATTAAGAGAGTCCAAAAATCTCGTGCAATAACGTACTAATTAATAATATTCGTAAATCGACAAGTAACACATTGATAGTTATAGAGTCTGGTTTAGAATAGGATAACCGGATAATTTGTGGTTTATACATAACATTTCCTTGTTAAATTTCATTTTTTGTTTCATTACGAGACCTGTTCCGATTATGTAAGAAAATCTACTGCTACCGATAATTTGTACATGTATGACTAATAATCGAGACACGTACAAGAGGCGAAGTCTATTAGTTCGGATTCTAAGAAGTTTATGTGTTCGTACGCACGTTATATTTCATACTCAATTTATCAATTCATTTACCAAGAATCAGTATTCAGTTTCTTCACCATTTATCCTTCTATTCCAAAACCATACAGAAAACACCGGAAGCTGTGTATGTGTATGCGTAGGTGTATATACCCTTCATTACCATATTGCTTGCCGTAACAAAAGATCGGCTTCCGTGTTCTTACGCGAAAATTAACTTTATAGTGCAATAAAGGAACATCAACGCCTCTTTTACGTTGATCGCTTCGTTTTTCCACGAGTTTGCGGGGCACGAACTTCTGTTACATGCGAGACGTTGAGCGCATCGCAATTTTCGTCCACGAAAATTGCATGCGATAAACGTCGACCGGTGTTTTTCGAATACAAAACGCTCGTGACAAATTATTTGCTACGGCAACGCGATATTTATCTCGAATGACTTCCGCGGTGCTTCTCGAACAATGTTTTTGCACGCGAATAGAAGCGGACAGCGGTGGCGGATCCGAATAAATTGCTAAAAGTCTCTGCTGTTCGTCTAGTTGAGTTATTCGTTACGCGGCTTGTCTTTGCTGTATTGTTAAAAAAATTTTTAATTTTCATTTCTTTGTTACATAACGCGATGACACATCATCGAGCAGAGCGTATAATTAACAACTCTTGTGTTAAGAGGTCGGTTATTATCAGCAGTGTCGAGATGCCTTTCCTATTTTTCCAAGAATTTTTACGCAAGTTTTCGGTTTTTTCCAGTAACGAATTGCTGATGTTTAACCTTTTAACGCACACGTTCTTTCTCGGTTTATTAATGGAAATGATTAAATTTTTTAGAATTGACTATTCGGAACAGATTAAGATGTAGTAATTATTCTCTTATTATTTTGAAACTACCTAATAAAAATCTCACACCACGTATATAAGATTCTTATCTTTTACCAGGTACGATATATGTAGATCTTTTATTGTATAAAATAAGTATCTTGTATCTGTAAAGATCGATGGTTAAAATAATTAGACAAATTAAGAACACTCTATGCCATTGTATATTAGAAATATGTGCATCAAGCGATTAATCCTTTGATAGTAAAATAATGAAAAATTTAAAGTGAATCATTTTGAAAATAATTATTTCTTTATCAGCATTTCTTGCGTTTCTATCGTCAAATACAACATATACATAGATTTCTCTGAATGTCCAATTGTTAAGAAAGTAATTAATCGGTTACAGTTTTGTACATGTATAACGCCTTAAAATGCAAAGTTTGGTTCAATATGCTGTAATATTCGATTAATATTGGTAACATTAATGATTACTGTCTTTCAGGAGTAAATTTAGATATTAGAGATATTGCTATTTTTCAGACTTAAATCTAGATATTAGTCTTACTCAATTCAAACAGAGATATCGATATGTACTAATTTTTTGATTACTGTTACAATATTATTATTGGAAGCAGTGCTGATACGGATATTATCATTGCAATAACGATAGCATTGACAATACGTACGTTATACACAACTCTACAATGGTATACTTTATAACTTTCAGGAGAATCTTGTGACTTCTTATTTATTTAAACGATACATATCGACCATGATTTTTTATAAAAATGATAAGTTAACAGCTAAATTGATGTACATGATAACGCAAAGTTATTACAGTTAAGTTTTCCTTTAAGACCTTTCCTAAAAAAAATTATTTATAACGCTTGGAACTTCCAAACTGTGTAGTGTTGGAAGGAGTTGACAAAGTTTTCAGTTGTATTGTCGTTTTACGTTATATTGAGCCTGTATATCGAAAACAGATTGAAAAGGATTGAAATATGAAAAGTAGGAAGAGCAAATCCTAGTAGAAAGCAAAAGTGACTGTTGAAACTGTAAGCGCAGAAGGAAATTGCGAGATAATTCGTTCGATATTGTATTACAGTTGATCTTACGTAAGCTCCTAGTATTTGTGTAGAGAGCAAAACGGCGATAAACAGTAAATTTATAGGAAGCAAAGATCATTTTCTCCATTTCTATTTTCGTAGTTTCGTGTTGAAATTGCAAACAAAAATTTCTGTCGATGATCAGGAAAGTATAATCTAAGTCAAAAAAGTATAGAAATTGGACAATATTATCACAATTAGCGTCTAGCTGTAAAATTCCTTAGCATTGTTAAGTACAATTCACTTCATAAATATTCTATTTAATAGTGATCATTGAATTTTCCGCAATTCTAATTACGAAACTCATGTAATGCATGTATAGTAAAGGTTTTTATTAGGTAAATTCAAGATGATGAGATGATTATGATAAATAAGAAGATTATGGAAAATTATGAGGATGACTGTGATGGTAAGAAAAGGTACATTTTCATGTATTGCCTTCGAGAAGAATCGATTATCACGGTGGCGCTACTTTTTTCATTTTTTGTTTTCAATTAGTTCCCGAAAAATTAGAAACAACAGGTGTGTTAAACACAATGACAAACAACCTTCATTGTTTCTAAACGATATGACCTTATTATTTTTACAAATATTCCAGAATGTTACATAAAAATTCCCACTTTTATGAACATGGAAATCTTTTTTACTTCTTTTTTTAAATAATTACTCGATTCTAGATATTTTCTCTATTTTTTTCCAAATTATGTACGTTCTCTAATTTTTAAGACTGACTTCTGCACGTTGGATTTTGTCATAAATCTAACTAGGACAATGTAAGTGTTCATTTTAATATATGAGCCTCTAATAACGTACGAATTCTAAAAATACGTGGACAATGATAACACTAATTTCTTTCTTTACACGTGAGTATATCCATGAAACTTTACTATATTGTTAAAGTTATTGTACATCGTATACTTTAGTCGCTATAAAGAGTTTATTTCAATGAAATAATTAGCTTCGTAGTAAGTTAGTTAAAAATGACTGGTTTCAATATTGCCAAGATAACGCAATCACTTAAAGTAGAGAAACAGCCAATAGCCACGGGAAGCCGTCTCATTCAATCTTCATCTCGATCGCGACAAGACTCGAGAAAACGTGATAATATAAACTGAACGTGATGAGTCTTAATTAATCGATATCATCTTGACTTGCATGTTTTCTGAAACGCGATTTTTCTAAACGTTCAAACACGTTCGGTTTCACCGATCCTCCCCAAGAAAAATTCTTTGTACACGATCGCTGACACAATTTTCAACCTTGACTTTTAATGGATTATTGTTTCGTTTGAAAAAAATATCAAAGTGGCAAGTAGTAATTCTTGTTGTCATCGAGTTGATCAGATATCTACTTCCTATTGTGTTAATTACATTTCCCTCATAAATATTTACAATATACCCACTTGTATTTCAACGTTCCTTTATTACAGACAAACAGAGTTAAACTGTCAAGAAGGGAAATGTACCGTGTTGATTAAATCTGATGAGACTATCAAAGAAGAAACATTAGATCATAATCGATGTTCTATTAGGTTCTCTGATAAGATCGTTTGCGTTTCGTTAAAAGATCATCGATGGATCGTCGTATTAAGTTTGCTCGTATCTTTGAATTTTATTAAAAGAAGTGGAAAATATTGGAAGCTTTGAATGGTGTTAATTTGATAGGTAGGAACTGAAAAAATTAATTATGTGCTGGCTAAACTAAAGCAGATGAAATAAATATTAGGTTGTGTAACAAGTCTGTTTGCATTTCTTTTAAAAGAAGCGTGTCTTTTAAAAGCGTGTATGATCGTCGTACACAGCATACACAATGTCGAATTTTCGAAGAAAAGATCATTCAGTCTTAATAGATATTCTAATTAAATGAAACGAGGAAGAAAGGTCTATAGGTTTAAGGTAAATATACCTACATATACATGTTAAATGTATTTTTCAATCAATTACTTGGAATACCGTGAAATTTTTATTTGTTTGGTAAATATAAAAATGATTAAATCTAGTCATTAAATTAAGTTACTATTGGACTAGATTAAAACAAACTAATAAAGTTCTTTAAGAGCTATTAGAATTATCAATTGAAATGTAGTTAATGACTGAAACTGTTCTATCTATGTCTGAATCTTCCGGTTGGATTTGCTCGATTCACGCTTTTTCCATAAATCTCTCCTCAATTGACTTCTTTCCTTTCAATAAAATTATTAATAATTGCATTTCTATTTAAAAAAAATTTTTCTATTTTAAAAACGCGCAAAGCATAAAATATTCAGAGTATGCAATGATGCACGGTTAATTGCGTATCATTATAAAGGTTAATAACAGATGTAAGAATAAATGTATTAATTTTCTATAAATGGATGCATTTACATAAACATTCGATTCTCCATAAAAGTCTCGCATTTGCATAAATATCCATTGTTAACCACTGTAGTGGAGACAATGTTTCTTTTGAAGTCGTTTAAAATGATTTTTAAGACGAAGAAGCTTTTCCATTCGGGCAATTGAGAAAATTCAAGTGGCTCTTTATTTCGCAAAAAAATACCTTTAAGCTCTAGTCGTACATTCAAAATAGGTTTCGATCGTTCACTCGGTTGTTTCCAATAACTGGCACTCTCTGTTTGACTTCACGCGAATCGGGCGAATAAAATGCAACCACATCAAATGCATAAAAAACACTGTTAAACAGTCCGTCGTTTGGACGAGACTAACGTCGCTAGAAGCGGACACTATTTATAGTCTGCGCAACGCATCAAGAAATCTAACGTAACGCGATAACTGTCGCACACTCGTCGGAAGTTCTAATGACACAATTCATCTATATCAATTCAATTTGTAAAAAGGGAAACAAATAAAACGCAAAAAGCAAACGACAAGGAAAAAGAATTTGCAATTATTTGTTTATGAATCATCTTTTTTAAGGACATAACTGTTGCTATCTAAATTGGATCATCGTTTTAGAATACTTTCGTAGTTGAATATATTAGAAATAAAACGATATTAAAAATAATGTCGTTTTATGGATAAATTGTATTCAGAGTATACAGAACGATAAAATGATCTTTTTCTGTTTAAAACATTTTTTTGGGGGTGTAGTTTTTGATAAACTAGCGAATTCCATAGTTAAGAATAATACACTTTTGTGAGTTTTATAATATTTCTTTCTATAATCATACATGAAAAAGTGCAAAGGGTTAAACGTGTGATTCTGCGACGATTTCTGCGTTGTACTTATTCGATAAACTGATGGTTCGTTTTGAAGATATTTTCATGTAATTGAAAATTACATTATTGTAATCGTGTATTACTGAATTTTAAGAAAATTTCTAACCAAAGCATCAAGATTTCATTACACAGTGCCTCTCAGGAGTAATTGCATATTCGTGTGTTCTTCTTATATCCATTCATATTTGGGAAAAGTGTTATATAAGTGATTGGAAATATTATGATGAGGATGGTTAAAGGTATCTTTTATCCCACCTAGACAATTTCTTAATGCGTAAAATGCTTTAAAAGAAATTATAGCAGCTCGGTTCGAAGAATTTTTGTATTTTAGCTTCTAATGAAACTAGTGTAAACCAATTTCTCATTCAGAAAGATACATAGAATTTGTACGAACATCGCTTTTATCAAATACTATATGAAACTTCAAAGTAACCAATCGTTACTTGCGTTAAATTAGTCAAAGTTTTATTTGAAAACATAACACTTCATATATATCAATTTAATATAAAATAAGCGAGAACAAAACGTCTTTGGTAGCTCCGACGAAATTGCAATAGGAGAAAAGCGTTCCGTTCCTTACACCTCGTTGAATGAACATAAAAAGTGACTCACTGACTTCCTTTCTGCAGCAGTTCTCTAATTATAAAGATATTTGACCGAGAGAAAGTGTCGGCCAGTAAAATTACGATACTTTTTTTACTATCCGATCTATTTACTATTCGATCGATTTATTTTCTCTCCTCTCTATTATTACTTTTATTCATCATTTGCAATCTGTTGACAATTTATTTTCTGTTTTGATTTATTTTTCTATCTATCTGTTTATTATTTTGTTTTATTTATTTATTTCTCACTTCCGTTACATCGGTCGGATGATAATTAATGTTAATAAAATCTAATTTAAACTTAGAAACCTGCTGGACGGTTGATCATGCTACTCTGTTTGTACGAGACAGTTTTACCGGTTACCTTGACATTTGGGGTAGTTTCATAGTTTTTAAGGAGCTCTTAACGAAGAAGAGAAACATTGTGTTATTTACTTGTCTCTTAACATTTGAGGCGTACTTATTTCAGACCATATCTAAACGAGACGAAAACATTATACGATTTAATTATATTCGCTCTTGAGTTTCTTTGACTCATCGGGTCAACTCACTGCCTTCAATATTTTAACGAAGCGAAGATTGTGTACAATCTATATTTTACAATTTAAACAAATTTTTGATGGAAATATCCGCTAATCAAATTTTCTATTAGGAATGAATTTCACCGAAGTGTTATAATAAAGTATGCACAATTTATTATTTATGTACCATTTTGAAAAAATAAAAATAAAGAAAATGAAGAGGCAAATGTTATACTACACGCTGTGGATGATTGAATTATTCATTTGAATAATTGCTCACTTTGAAATTCAGTAGAAAAATTGTAATAAAGTAAAGGTAATCTGCTATTTAAATATGTACATGTGTGTATGTGAAATGAGGTGATAGTGTTATTCATTGCAACATTATTAATTAATACGAATTATTGTTAGAAAATGTAGAAAGGAAGAATCAAGACGTTATTATCAATGTAAGTCTTACTAAATTAAATAAATACTAACGCAAGACTTGTAATAATAAAATCTATGAATAATTTGCCAGACATACTAAATATGCTAAAATAAAGTGATTGTACTATATATTTACTACCGTAATATTAATAATATCGAATACTATTATTTATTATAAATTCAAATTGTATTTTTCATTTTGAAACAGTTCATCTGTATACGTAGTATATCTGTATACCTATATGTATATTGTATATTTATATAAAACCACAATTGTGTGCAACTATAATGGATTATAGTGAGACGAGGCATGCCTAGAACACTCGCAATTCAATAATAAATAAAGAACAAAGAATATGATGAATATTTATATTCATAAAATAAAATAAAGTAAAATTGTTCGCATTTGAAGAATGAAAGTAATTTCGAAAGACATTCAAATGATAATATCTTAATAACAGTTAGTATTTCAACAAAAGATCAGTCTCGAGAATTTGCAAATATTAAACAGGAAACTTTACGCGTATTTAAAATATGCTTAATCAGCGTGCATCGTATGTAAATTTATTACAGTAACGAGACTTCACAACATCGTTTAGTCATACACGAAAAAGCAGCGATGTTCCTGATATTACTCCAGTAGTTTTCCAATCGATCACTTGCATAGGCAAGTCAGCAAGTCTTCTTGTCAGTCAGTTTTGCAATTACGCAATCGCGGTCAGACAACTGACTGCACGATCGATCGGTGATCGCGTTGCATCGATCGTTCGATGTATCAAGCGAAACTTTGGAAGCTTTAGAATTTAGAGTTTTGGCATGACAATCTTCGGTGTTCTAGAAATCTTGGAAATTTGGAGCTTTGAAGAAATATTAGACATTGAAATCGTGACATTCAAACTTGGAAGCTTCTGTGAGATGATTCAGTTTAATAAATCTTAAAATTTGACATTTACACATGTAATTATTTATTATATTGTTATCTTGTTTCTATATAGGTATTTTATACTCACGGAAAAATGTGACGAGTGTATGTTACGATAATGTTGTTGGACGATGATGAATTCAGAATTTTCGTTGAATCTCGATTCTGCACATCAACTAAAATACAAAAAAATAAGACTTGCGAGTTGCGTAGGAAGACAATCTTATCATCAAAATTTTAGGAACCCTAATAATTTTTAGAACCTTGTGCCAAATGTTTGAAAGAACTTCTAATTACACGAAATCTTCGAAACCCAAATAATCTTTAATCGTCCACAGTATTAACAACTTATTGCTGTGTCATTGTGTCTTGTTAGGCGCATATGCGTTCCATAACATTGTGATTAAACGATCTTTTTATTGCAATTATAATAATTAGTCATCAGACTTCAACCGTGATAAATTATAACTGCCTTTTCTTGTAATCAATCGAAATCCTAATCCTAAAAGCTAAAAACTTGCATAAAATCTTAGAAATCGAAACAACGATTTTTAGCAATCTTACACCAAGTCTTCAAACCCAAACAGTTCTTAAAATCTAAGCTCAAATTGTACAAGTCCAAACAATTGTTAACAAATCTTAAACACTCAACTAAACTCACCAAACATTCTACAAATATCACCAAACTCTAGCAAAAAAGAAAACAAAGAAATATTTTTGGCAAGTAGATTATGCTGAAAGCTAGGATACGTAATAGCTTGAAGCTTGACCCGGTTTCTAAATTCCTCGTTGACGTAGCTAAACCGAACCACACTGAGTGAAACGGCCTGAATCTTCCCTTATCAAAACGTTATCACTAACAGAGAAGGGTTTGTCTTTTATTTACGAACAAGTGAAATACCTGTTGCAGCGTCGAAAGAGTTGACAGGTAATTGCAGAAACGGCTGAATGCGGCCGGCTAGTACAGCGATGTCGTGACAACTGAGCCAAGCTTCGTTACCGTTTGACTTTGACCCCTATTCTCCCTCTTTTCGACGTTCATTGATGCTATCCCCATCCTCCAGCTTCGATAAGGATTAAATTCGAATGATACGCGTTAGAGGAAGCGCGGATTATACTCTGAGCGAGGAGCACGGCGGGATGATCGTTGACACGCTCACTGTTATGATATACTGACTCACGTTATTAAATCATTTCGAGTGATTAAAGTAAGATAAATTTCATTTCAAATTAAACAGTTATTTAATTCCTCGTTACTGTCAGCAACAAAGACGCTTTTTTAATTTAATTGTATCGATTCAAAATTATACTTGAAGTGTGTCATAATAATTAAAAAATTTGTTCATAAGTGGCCGACAAGAAATTATGGATGATCGAACTCCTGATGATTTGTTGTAATTTAAAATTCTTAATGAAATAAAGAGGGTGAAACTTATTAAGTGATCTAATAACTTTGTACTCGTGGTTTGACGTCAGACTTTAGAGAAGCTTTTAAGTCACGGGATTTTGGGCAAACCCGCGCGCCTAAATACCTTGGATTTCGGTAGTTAATGAATGTCACTAGGTATAAGCTTTCCTACGTTCAAGGTTCTAGTTAGGAAGTTTGTTAAGCCTCGCTGCTACGGTTTACAAATTAAACACACTTTTGGTCCTCGGGCAACTTTCCACTTGTTCTCTTGTTAGAGGGACACGTTCTCGATGGTTCGCTATTAGTTTCAATTCTACCGCATAGCTATAATTTAAAACTATATATAACGATAATAACGACACAGTAGTAAAGATATGCGACGACAATCGTGTGGTGTGACGTGCATTGCGTTCAACTCATTGAAATTTCCGGCCTCAACGTTCGATCTGTCAAACACGAAACATGACGATATGCAATGTGCTAACAATGAATTAACTCGTAACAAGGTGCTAAATAGCTCTCGATTAGGTGTTACGTTTATTATAGGAGTTTTGTAGTTTTGTCATGCCTTTTTTCCAGAATACAGCCGCATATAATGCGAAGGAGCAAAACGAGAGGTTGACTGATATCGAAGACATGGATTCGCCTGGCATGGGGATCAACGCAAGAACAATTCCACCATTGTGCTACGGAAGAAACATGACATTCCCGCGGCCAGCCTCTTCTTGCAGCCACAGACACGAGCTTCCAGCTATTGTCACCGAGGGTGAAAGCTGTAGACGTCTTGCGGAGGTAAGCAGATACTATTAGTCAGAAATAACAATTATATATACTTCGTTACACTACATATGTTTATGCATTTATGGGAAATTGAAAAATGTTAGAATGCCCATAATATATAGAGATATATAAAATATCGGTACATATAAAACGTTCTTGATATTTAGTAGGTGGGATAGATTTCTATTTAGCTTGCTTCTTTTAGTTTCACTTATAGAACTAGGAAATTGCATAACTATTCGCTATCTAGTTATAAACCAAAGTAAAAAGATCATGCTATGAGAATTAATCGATCATTTTTATTTCTTCTTCCTCTAAAGAAAAAGATTTAATAAATTCTGAAGTATATGAAAAATCTCACATTGGCTATTTTGACTGTCTCGATAATTCTAATGTTAAATTAAAAACTCCCAAATTATCATGATAAATTCAATGAAAGATCGAGTATTTCGACTACTTTGATAGCTTCAATTCTAAAAAAAAAATTCAATTTAAAAAAAGTTTCAAATTTTATAAAAAATCACGAGTCGGCGTCCCGTCATTTTGATTACTTTATCAATACCGTTAAATACTTCGGCAAGTTCTATTGTTAAATTAAATTAAATTAAATAAAAATTCGAAATTTCAAATTCCTCTCAAATGGAAAAATTACACATCTGTAAAATCAATCTCTATCTTTCCATCTCGCCTCAGCAACAAGAGAACAATTCGTGTAGCGATGGACAACTGTCGGGTGTGATGCCGGATGTGGCGATGGCGACAGCCTCTTTCGGAGCATTGCAGCTGATCGAGGAGCAAGAATTGGAGCTAGACCTAGGGGATGGAGCTTCTCATCTTCTGCAGCACGTTTCGCCATCGAACGGAACGATGGGCTCCCACAGATCATCGCTTCCTCATCCCCATCAGAGGCACTACACTGGCCCGCCTCCTCCTCCGTACATGTACCACCGAGCTGGCACTGCCTTACCAAGATTTATTTAAGATTTCTACGAGATAAGAGGACTGTATGGCAACTATAACTACCCTTAACCGGGTCGTTCGTTTCGACGAACGAAATGGAATCACTAGGTGTACTCTTCATGTACTGCCGAGTTTGTTTTCTCAGAAGTTAGACTAGCAAAAGAAATATCTCTTGGTTGGTCTCGCGAGGGTTCAAATGAAATTCGATGAATTTAAAGGTTGGATATTTTGATTAAGTATTGCTGTTGTCCGCGACCGTATAGGACGCTTCTGAGAAATATAGTTGTAGACGTTTAGAATTATTAATTTGTGTACCTGGCACTTCGAGGCACTTGATCTCGTTAGACGAGAACATTACGAATCGGAGGCTCGTATAAAAGATGATCCTTGTTCGTGTTTGTCTCTCTTCAGAGTGACAAGATACTTAAGCACTTTTTTGTTGTGTTTAGTACGTTTCAATTCTTCTAAACGAAATATTTATTATATCATATAATTGTAAGTGTCGGTAAATTTTCGTTCGATGGTAAATCTAACATTTGATTATTAGAGCGTGTTTGAAAAGTCAAAAATTTTTACACAGATCATTTTGTTATGAGCTCCTCCATTAACACTATTATCTATTAATACTAATAACATATAATAATATGTTAATACAATATTCGGATATCGCGATGTTAGGTCAGTAAGTCTTCGAATGCTCGAGGAGACGCTGTAACTGGAAAATTCTCCAAGCATCCTACACAGTCGTGCAAAATACGTATTAAAATGGAATATTCTAAGGCGATTCGTCCAAATTTCATTCCAATCTTCGACACCAATCTCAGGGCCTTTTTCTCCGCTAAAGAAGTTCAAATCCTAGAAGTATTTTATACTTCGGCGAAAGCGAATGGGGCCCGTCCGCTGCACGAGGTGTTAGTTTTTAATTACTTTGTAAAAGGGCGCCTAAAAGGTGGACACTTCGTGCAGGTCTCGCGTCGCGAATATTCATGATATACGAAATCATTTGAGGTCAACGATTGATTCGTTGAAACGATCGATATTGGTAGGACGCCTGCCGAGGCTTCTGTGATACACGAAGATGTACTTCTTGTGGTTCATATCGCGGCGAAGATTAAGCGCGCTGCGCGTCGATGAAATGGAACTTCGTTCTTGCGGGTACAAATTTACTGATACGACGAAGAAAAATACTATTGTACGTACTGGTTTATTTAAGCGCAGCTTAACGAACGTAGAGGACCCCTTGATTTCCAGGATACTTATACAGAATATCTCAGGGTCTAACAACTGTGTCGACGTATCTTATGATATCAGTAAGCAAAAAATGTTATATAAATATAGGTCATTTAAGGCTTTATTAAAAAGTTACGATAAATGAAGATCATAGAAGAATGACACGATATATTACACTTGTTGTTTTTCATATGAGCGCGATTTTAAAATCCAATATCTAGTCAACCTATCACGTATTATTGAAACTCTCTGTTTATTAATTTCGGTTCTTGGGCTCTCTAAAAAAATATTTATATAAAAAATATCCACATTTTAGATGTTGGATTTTCCATAAAACTTCATGCATTTATCACTTATTGCTAAAAGGTCAGTATATTTGAATTGAACAGTTTGTTCCTGCTTTTAACTACGTTATTTCAAAGTACACTCTTTTATTCATTAAATAACGTGAGAATTAGAAAATCAAGAAAATTGTATTTATCATACATTTTTCCTGCAATTTACATACGATATATGAAGGGAACAGTAATGGACTTGCGATTACTATATATGATACAACATAAGAATAAATTTACAGTCGATATAACCATTAGCTGTTAATACCTTAAATTGCATTTTAACAAAGCTTTAAACGACTTACGTTTATATAATATTTTGTGTTTGATTAAAGTTCAACCGTTAAACCCTAAAACATTCTGTATATCTATAAATATAAATATAGATATAAATATATATATATTTATAATTGTAAGCCGGATTCGGGAGACAATTCGATCGTGGAAAGTTCATGCTTGTTAGGTACAATCATGTAATAATAAATGTAACTTCTAGGTGCAGACGCGTGCGAAATGCAGATGCAACTGTGGTTCATGTACATACGGGCACCGTGTATATGTACATGTGTGGATACAAATTGCGTGTGACTATGTGTTAGGTACACAAATGCGCGAGCTCTCTAAGTACCATTTAAAGTGTTAATTAGACGATTATGTCGCCGATGTTGCGAGAGTGAATGAGTGAATTGTCGAAGAAAAGAAAAAGCGATAGAATGTATGAGAGAAGAAAGAATGAGTTCTGAGAAAGGACGAGAGATATAGAGAAATTGAAAAATGAAGAATTTGAAGAGAGAACGGGAGAGTGTTGTCATGGTGGAATGGAAGAGAAAGAGAATGAAGGTCACACGGATCGTGCAGGTATATATGATCAGTGTTTCTGAACAGTCATTGTTCTTTATTTAAAATGAAACGCCGCTGTGGGGTATGATCTTTGCTAATTCATATTACCTATGATATTCAATAAAAATTATTTAAATATTAGTAGATGCACTTTATCTTCGAGCAGCGTATCGTTAAATTATTATTTTTTACGTCCAGTCGGAGCGTAATCGACTGATTTTTGCGTTTGGAGAGGTGCGCGCAGATCTCTAAACGGTTTTTTCGTCGATTCTTCCCGTTGTTAAAGTTGCGAAACCTTAAAGTTTCGTATTGTTCGTTCGCTGTACAATATTTCGAACATATCGTGTTCAGATGGTAGCCGAAAAACGTCGACCCTTGTTTTCGTACAACGATAATTCCATAGTTTCTTTCGTTTCTTGTCATGAAAGCAACAAGACAGAAATAAAAGGATGTTCATTAAGAAAGAAAACCTGCGCCTCCGTTATTTTACATGATTATTCGCAGATCGAGCTGAAGTTGTAAATCTTCGTTCTTTCTTTACTTTTTTTTTTTTTTTTTTTTTTTTTTGTTAAAATCCAAGCAGAGAATATAGGATTGAGGACGTGCAATGGCGAGACTGTCTTTCACAATACCGTAAGGAAATTATTTCTTTCTCGTTAAATTGATGAGACTATTACTTAACATCGAAGTGGATTTTCTCGAATAAGAAATGAGCTTTATTCTATACGAAATCGACAATATTGATTTGTGGTTCACTCGTCATTGTTCACGTCTATTTCGTTGAATGATCCGTACTTTTGTAGCTAGTTATTTCCATTGTTCTTACTCGAATTTCTTTTTGTTTATACCGTTGTTATTTTGTCTTTTACCGATTTTTCATTCCGTAGCGAAGACTTGAAGCTTTGTATATGGTATTTTAATTTATAAATTATAAACCCATTTTCTCGAAATTCTTGGCGTTCTTTAATATTTCGATCCACACCAGTTTCACGCATGGTTTCTATGTATATATGCCATTTTAATTCACATCGCTGCTCTTCTTTAGTTCCATCGTTTTAATAACTCCTTCCTTGTAATTTTACCTGCTGTTTCATTGTTTTCTTTTAGTTTCGTTGAATTTAGTCTAGTTCCTTGAATCCGAATTTTCTGCATTAAGATAACTTTACTTCAAGTGGATATTTAATGGAAAATGACGTCAAAGGAAGTAATTACAGTGTATCATGATATTAATTATAATTACAACTAGGAATGGCATGTGCATGAGATACGACTAAACATAAAATTCAGAAAATTTGGTTTAGAATTTCAATATCATGAATTACAAACTTGTACGTAGAAACAATATTACATCACCCATATATATCACATATAATGTGATGAAATTATTGTACAGCATCGAAATTATATCTATAGAAGTAATATTACATCAACTGTTACTCTTTTGAGATCTAGCAACAATCGAAGGAATCTTAATTTTACTAGAAACATGAAGCGTAAAAAATGTTTTAATAGGTTTATGTTAACCAAGTGTTTAAAATAACTCGAAGTCAAATAAATTAACGGATGACAACGAATGTAAAGGCTTAGGAGAATATTTCAAATTTACTTTAGCGGTCATAAAGTGATTTCTAGTAATTTGCTTTTCAAACACACGCAAGCAGCTTATCATGTAACATGAAAAACTGTCTACATACCGTCTATAACTATAAGAACTATAATTTCCAGCGTTCATAAATCTCTTCCAAAGAATCTCGCGATTTTTTTCGAATCTTTCTTTCTTTCTTACTTTCTTACTTTCTGCTAATACGTATACAGTTGCCATTCAGTTTCCACGAATACACACTACATATCATTCTAATTCGCGTTGTTCTTGCTCTTCGTTCCTATATCAGTTTATCTCATTCTCAGTGGTTGTAAACGAATTTACAAGTTTTTTTTTTTTTTAAATCTGTGGTATGATTTAATCGTGATATCGAAGCTTATTTCATTCACAGTTCCGAGTTGGATAAACACGTTCGGATGTGCACACGTAATAATTCATATTATTTTTTCGCCTAGGTTTTATCTATATACATGTTGACTTATTCTAGTTGCTCAATGGTTGTGTACAAATTTCGTTTAAGCTTCTTCGAAATTTGTGACGTAATTTAATTATCGAATCTAAGTCAATTTTATTTATAGCTTCGATCGTAACGAACACAGCCGAATGTACATCATTTCGATTCATGAAACTTATCTATATATCATCTAATTTCAATGGTTATGAATAAATTTCATATAATTTTTTTCGAAATTTATGACATGATTTAACTATTGAATCGAAGTCAATCCCACTCGCAATTTCGACCACCACGAACACGATTACATCATTTTCATTCCTATCATTCTTCCACTTTGCCGTTTGAACATTTCCCTTATAACTTTACTTTCCGTTCCATTGTTTCCCTAAGCGTTCGTCCGCCAAATACACGAACACAACCTTTTGTTGCGGAACATGAAAAACTGCCTACATATCATCTTATCCCAGTTTCAGTGGTTGTGAATGAGTTTCTTCGCAATATTTTTTTCACTCTCCACTGGAACTCGATATGGCACGCGCGGTGCATCGTAAATAGAACAAGTAGCTCTAAAAGGCAAATTTCAATTTACGTAACTCAGACGGGGCTGAGAAATCGTCGAAGGCACTTGCTGCGGGCGGAGTTAATTATGAACGCAACAACGGTGCTCGATGAACGTAAGAAGGCGAAAGAATTTAATAGTGAGTAAGAATCAAGACTCGAAGGAAGAAAATTTTCTATATATCATCGATGGAATTATTTCGTCAAGGTATTAGAGAGAAACAATTCTTTTACATATCGCGTGTTTATACGTCGATTATCGAGTCTTTCGATCGTTCACTCGTATCTGTATCTGGTAATTGTTTAGCGCGAGAAATACCACGCAAATTTTATACACAATGTTTCGCAGTTCGGTGTACAAACTTTGCCCCGACGTGTTCTATATAGGTGGCGATAAGGCTAAAACGTCAGGTAGAAAAAAAAGTACGTAAATGCTTCGTTAAAAAGTTATAACAAAAATATGAAACGTAGACTTTATACGTAAGTACTTATGTGTGATGTGAAAAGTTAGTACAAACGAGTTCCACGAACAGCGTATCGGCCGTAAAATTACGCGGTGCAAAATTACAGTCCGTAGCTGCATGGACGTAGAAATAGTTTCGCAGATCCATAATGTCGGCGTTGTATATAGAAGAGACGGCCAGCGCGAGTTACAGAGGTAGCCGTCAAAGGGTTAAATAGTCTCACATCAGCCAAGTAGGTCAGCGAAGTAGATCTGTCTGCTGCAGATTATACAATGCGTATCTCTGTTCCTTTGCTTCATCTAGAAGCCTCTATGTAGTAGCAAGTTGATTCCCTTTTTAACGATGATGAAAAAGATCGAATAATTGGCAGTTCTTTTCTTCGACTTCTATGGTTATTTCTGGATTACTTCGTCGTTAAGTAATATTCTTTCATGTGTACGATTTCTCTACGATCGATTTAGTCAAAATTAGATCAGTTCGCTTTAGGAACGAAGCGTTGATTGCGATCAGTGACGTTATTGTTACGTAAATATTAAAAAAAAAAAAAAAGACATGGGGAGATCGAATTTTGTAGATGAAGTTTTTTAAATCAAGACTTCTTGCAAATTTGGTTTACTCTCGGAAGAATACAGAACCTTTTCTTAGAAATTTGATCGCTTACGCTTTTTAAGGAGTTAGTTTTAAGGATTATTTATTATTCGATTAGTTATTAAAACATATATTTTTATATTTATAGAAAGATATTAAGATTTTGAATAGAAGAGAGAAACATAGTTTATTATTAGTTAGGTAGAAATTAGTCTTAAGAATTGTGTTAGGGGATAATCGGTTATTTTTTGCACAAGTATATTTGCAGAAGAGCTTGAAAAAGTAAGATGAATGTTTCTGAATTTATAGAAAGTACCAAGATCGTGACTTTTTTAATGTAAGAGGAAAATACAGTTGGAAAAAATGTAATGAAGATTTGCAAATAATTCGATTTGCTAGACGACGGAGCGTAAGGTTTCTCGAATTGAATCGTTGAGCAGAGTTACGCTCTAATAATCAATTTTAATTTGCACTTAGCGCATGTCTGTATATTCAACGATAAGCCTTATGACACGACGTATTTACATTGTCGCTGTTAGGGCAGTGAATATTTTCTCAATGTGCGCTTCATGTTTGCTTTGATCAAAGTGATTTATGGCAAGTAATTTAGTGTTCGTTAATTTCGAAAGGATTCAAATTTATAAAAACGAATAGATCACGTACTGAATTAAAAATTATTCGATTATCATTTACATTTTATTGGACATGAAAAGTCAATTTCATAATTTAGAAAGCCTCAGTTCATTTCGCGACGATCATTGCAAATTAAAAAATATCTTTTCTTTGGACCATCGGCATACGTAATTTGCAATAAAAAAATATAAATTCAATAATTTTTAATATCTTGATAAAAGGTATCAAAATTGTACCTTTTTTCATTATCTTCGTAAATCTATCACTTACAAAGAAGAAACATTCCGAACTAATAACGTGAACACCCTCAATAAGATAGGATCATGTGTGCTAAGAATAAAGAGATCTAGTGTAAAACATCATTAAGAAGTGTAAAAAAGGAGAATTAGTGGTTTTCATGATCGATCACGCCTAGTTTATTTTTTACTGGTTGAAACACATTATCGGCGGTTCCCTTATAAATTTTCAAAATTTTCTCATCGCTGACCACAAAACAGCAATTTACAAATGATTAAGGCAAACATTTTAAAAATAAGTACACCGGCTCGTTGGTTGCTCGGTTATCTGATGAACCTCTCTCATTAACCCGGCAAGGAATTTTGATTTCAAACACAGATACACACTACGCGACAAACGTAAATAATGTGCCTGCATACTTCACTAACGTGATCGCGACGTAGCATTAGCGTAGCATTAACGTCACCGCGAAGGGGCGATATTTAAAACAGCTCTTATGTCACGTAAATATGCCAAAAAAAAAAAGAGTCGTAGCCACTGGTAGTTGCGTTTTGTAAATATAATAGAATATTTTGATATCTTTTATTAGAAGATCATTGAAATTAACCCTTAAATGCACGATGCTTCTAAATATAATCAAATATTTTGAAATTTTTTATTATAATTTTATGCCTTATAATTTTTGAAGAAGATTAGTTTCTTTTAAAAATCTTGGCAGTTTTAACGTTTGATTAAAATTTTTATAGAAAAGAGATCAATATTATAGTAAGAGTTAGCAGCAGTAAGTTGCTAGTTGACTAAGAAAAATGTTTTACGTGGCAACATCTTGACTCAAGTTATTGTATTAATTCAAAGATTGTAAAGAAGATAAAATAATTTTCTTGTAAACAAACGCTCCGTTTATTCGTTTACGTTAATTGAATTAGATATACCACGATAATAGTGGTAGTTTCGAACATACAATGGAGCAATTAATAAATAATGTTATGTTCGATATATTACATTACGTTTGAAATACAGATGTGTCGTCGAATGGCAATTTTACGTGTTTAAGGGTTAGAGAGAAATTTGAAAAGAGAAAAATACGAAGGAAAGGTACATGAACTATCGAAACAAGATTCTGTACATTGCAAGCGTGACGGTAATTATACTTGAAATTGGGTTGCGTTCAACGGATAAAATCAATGACAAACGATCCGACGTTTTATTCGATAAATTTCGGTGGAACACGATCAATCTTACGTTTTTGTCTCTGATTCCTTGTGATTATTTATCAGCAGGACCGGATTTTCTTTGTTTCGAAATCGTTGCTTTCGGTCAATTCGTTTTTAGCGAACTTAACTTTCGATTTTTCACATTGACAGTATTTTAATCGCGAAAACGATCAGTTTGGTCTCGACTAAAACTTTCGTAATATATGTATTTAAATAATCTTGATTATCCTAATTAGTAATTTATGCCGATATTGTACAAAGTAAATTTCGACTTTATAGATAATAAATTATACAACAATATAAACGAACTTCCCTTCGAAATTAATACATAATAGTTTAATAATGATTGTTTATTAAATAATAATCAATATTATTTTCATAGTAATTTTATTTATAATAATTTTATTTGCACATTGGCTCAGGAATGCAGACTTCGATGGACAGAGATTGGGTGAATAATAAATTTCGCTCATAATACATATAAGAATAATGTATGTATATTTCTCCATGAGCCACAGTATCATCTAGCGCGTAAAATCGTTTTCATTCGTATCGGATGGTCGGTATTGAATTTAGATTAGCCTCGAGTCGTACAGCATCGGTATCTTAATTTAATAAAAGTAAGCCGTACAAATTGCACTGTGAATCGAATCGATGTCCTATGCATTACATGGATGCGAATGTATCGCGCGTTATTCTTCGTATAATTATTCGGTTTCTTATACCTGCGTCTATTAATACCTGTTTACTCAAGGTAAGAAACTTATTCTCTAAGTCGCGACTGATACAAGTTGAACAAATATGTAATGTCTACATATACATACATGTACACGATAATTGTAAAGAAATATAAAAGTAAAAGAAAAAAAAAAAAAGGGACAATCGGTGTCCGACTAATTTTCGTCGAAGCGGATTTCGACGCAGGAAAAATAAAATCTCAGTCGTCGACAACGATTACGTAATAATTGTAGCCTTCCCTGTCGCTGGGAAGCGCCAACGATCTTCATTCGTTTACAAATATCGAAAATACGCTTGTCGTATTATAACAAAATAACAAATACGATACACCTAAATTAATTAATAATGATAGTTTGCACGAAGATCTCGCCTTAACCTGCCTTCGCTCCTCCCTTGGCGGGTCTCTGAAATACAAATACGTACATATGGTTTGAGCTATTTATCGTGATCATTCAAACCTCTGAAAATTGGAAAAGAATTAAATTAGAGAGAAAATATTCCTTAAAAAAAAAAAAAAAAAAGAAAATCATATGATTACATGATACATTTCGTCGACTAAAGAATGACTCGAACAATACGAATGACTTAGATTACTTTGCCAGACTAGAGGTGCATGGATATGATATAACATTTTGCAAAAATTAAATGTTAACTTGTAATATATTTCGATCTATCGTTGCTCTGAAGGCAAAATATATAAAACTCGCGTGGCAGTAAACGCGTGAAGAACTTCTCACATTTACTAAAAAAGTTGAAACGTAAAAATTAAAAAGTTGAAGCAAGGTTAAACATTTACGTTAAAAATAACTTTCATTTTTCTATTTATAGAACTTTATAAAATCGCTTTCCTCACCGGAACTTCCTTGCGGCCTATGATCTTGCACTGAGGGCTACCGACTATACCATACTGGTAGTTGCACGAGCAATCTTTCTGGAGTTCTAAATTAACGAGTCCATCGGCGACCCTCCTTGCCGCTACTTGGACGAATTGTTTCTTCTGGTTCGGCTTGGCGTCCAAGAAGTTGTTAGAACTGAACGCTGCACCACCAGACTGCAATATGATCTCAGGTAAATGCTCGATTCACTCAGCTTCCTACGTGTTTCTGTCTTTCGAAACGCTCACGAGCTACGTAATAATAGATGAGGATCACTTGTTGAACACTTACGGATACCGCGAAGTCAGCGCAGACGTCGTTGATCGCCGGTGAGAGATTGCTCTTCATGTCGGTGTTTCCGGTAAGAGGCTTCTTCTTGCTGTCAGCAAACGTGTACACGCTGTCTTGGTCGTATCCAACGATATTCTTCAGAGGTTTGCCTGAGACGAGCAGCTCTTCAGGATATGACACGTGGTAGTAGGTGAGTCCCAAATCACGATATATTTTGTGACCGAGCAAAAGCCTGAGATGTTGCAACTGAAGGAGAAAACATGGTTTAAAAATATTATTTAATTTTAAAAATCGATCAATTTCTACAATCGAAGTACGTTCTTCTTGACGATTGTTAGCAGATATTTATGCAAATACATATCTCCGAGAATATAATTAAAAAAGTAGAAAACTTGTTTTATTTAAAAAGTATCACAGGAAGCAATACACTTGTACCATGCCATATTATGTACATTTTGTATAATATTGCACTTCCATATTTTTTATAAGCGCATAAAAATTCGCGATCTAATTATTAGGAAATTTAAATTTACATAATTATTCGCAGAGAGTCTAATGATTAATGATCATAATTGACGATTATTTTTCAATTTCTGATCGATTTTATGATGGATTATCTATTCATCAACTATATGTATGTAGCGAACGTGTTAAACTAGGACTTAACGTCATAGAAAGTCTTACTTACCGAAATAGGGAAAGGACTCTTCTCGCAAGGGTTCGCGATCACTGCGATTACGGCCTTGGCCGCACCAGGTCTGAAGGGATATCGAATCGCAGTCTCGTAAGCGTCGGTCAACTTGAATGTACCCAGCTCGACGTCCAATTTCTGGCGTAAATAATTAAGCCTCTTCTCCGTATCGCCTGACTTTGCTTCCTAGAAATCGTTATTTTCTTTTTTACTACACGTAAATCACGCCAGCTGCAAAAATGTCGGGACATCCTATGGATCGTGCTAAAGTGTATCAAAGAACAAGAAACCAGAAGCGAAAGAATGCATAGAAATTGATTATTGTTGTTTATCGTTTATTATTTAGATAATAGTCTCTGAGTTTTGAGGATCTCTAACTGAGAAACTGCTAACTAAGAAATTAGAGTAGTTTTTATATTTTGACACTTCTTGTTATTATAGAGAAGTAGAAAATTGTCTTAAAAATCAACAATTTTAAGATATTTACAGAAATTAACTATATACATGTATATATTCTATTCTAATTATCAATGCTATTTCTATTAAATGAAATAAAAATAAATAATGTGGAACCTCGTTCCAGAAAACAAATTACTTTTACTGTTAATTTTTGTACATATCTCAAAGTTCGCGATTGTTAAGATATGCCACTCTTCTATACATATTTTGTATAGTTAACGATATGCTTTGTAATTGCTCATACGTCGTTCAAATGTTGCATCAAACGGAGCACATTGAAATATAGCACATAATACGCGTTTAATAGACTTCGATTTCATTTACTGGACAGAATATTCATCGCGCAACGATCTACTATGAATCACGAATAGTTTCTCCCGTATTTATCCGTGCAGATTTTCTTGTTTTTCAATCAATTTAGAGATAATGTTTTATATAACTCAGGAAGCTGCTAGTAAACGTATCCAATTTTAAGTCACAACAAGGAAAATCAATTTTGAACGGTGAATCAATTTCTTGTTATTGAAAATGAATCGTATAAACCATGCGAGGCGCCGACCACGTGATTTCTACGCGCATCTAGTGAAAAAAGTTAATGATGTCGGTGAATGGCGTGTAAAAAAACGATCATTACGTCGATCGGAAGTGTAATTGAACTCTTGAATGATCTTTACTGTTCGGTTCATTGCATCAGCCTCTACTTTTGCCACATGTTTCTTTAATGAGCTTCGAAGCGTTCATTTGTGGAGTAAATGAAAGGATAATTCGATTTCTTCTTCTGAAAAACGTAGCCTTTTTGATAGCCAATGATATTTTGTTGTGTATTTGGTGCTTATGAAAAATTATATTCACGATATTATAAAGTTTTTGATAAATAACTAAATGTAGCCAAAAATTGAACCTAAATGCTTCGATCAAAGAGGAATTGATCTATTAAAAAGATACCTCTTGATTTTAACTGGGACGTTTAGCTCATTTATCGGACGTATTAGATTACAGACGAAATAGACGAATTTTTACTAAAACTTTCAATGAAAATAATGCTGCTTGATCATAATGCAAGATAATTATTTCACCTGATCGTTACAGGTGACTTCTTTTTGTCGATCAAGTTGTTTGTTCTTTTTACATTTGTGTCTCTCGATCTAAATCCTTTATATCAATAACAACTTATCTATACTTTTATCGTAATTTTCCAAAAACTGTATTAATATTACGATCATTATACGAACATATTTCGCCTACGTTACGTCCAAGTTTACATTTCTTTAAGAAATATACTGCAATTTTATTCGGATCTATGTCTTGTTCTAATAAATAATTTGCTATGTTATGGTAGTTAATAAAATACTAACTTGGAGTTAAAAAAATGGACTAGCTTCGAGCTTTAAATTAATGTATAATAGATATCATCGAACGGCACGTTTAATTACTAATTTCTGAAATATTGCTTTAAACTTAGCTACAAGTTTTCCAAGCAACGTTCAACAGCATTTTATCCGACAACGCTACGAATCTTTCACTTAAAGTTCCGTTACGAACTTTTCAAATAACTTTGTTTATCTAATATCTTCGTTTATCGTGTCGAGAAAAGTTACTGTTTCCCTATATAATGCCTTAAAGAAGGTAGAATTACCTGCCAAGTAACTGTTGGTTTCTTTTCGTGGAACTTCATGTTCTTCACCTCACCGTCGATATTGGTGTCGCCATTCAACGTGTAGTGTTGTGGTCGCTTCATATTCTCGCTGAATCCAATGAGTCCAATGTGCACATCTCTGTAAAATTAATTGTAAGAAAAATGGTAAACATTAATCTGGAAAAAGTCTGTCAAATATAGTGAAATCTATACGAAGGGAGACAAGAAGGGTGTTCCCTAATTTTCTTTTTAATACTTAGTTGAGGCTGTGATTGAGTTGTTTGAGATATTACTATGAGATTTAGGTACGCATACTTTTACACTTCAAATCAAATTTGATTTTATATTGCATATTAGCATCCAATATATATTTTTAATAACTTTTGTCTAAAACAGTCTAATGTCTATCGAATAATATAACTTTGGTAATTTTTGTATAGTTTCAATTTTGTAATTTTCATTACGCGGTGTTGTTTTTATAGTCTTATTACTGCATAATTAACTATAAGTAGCTATATCGTTTCTAAACTTGTTACAATTTTCTATATTTATTTACCTGTGAAATTATTTTAAAAAATGTAGATGTTTTTATATACATAATGCAATGAAAAAAGGCATATGAATCAGAAGAGATTTCGAAGATTTGTTTCTATGATAAATCGAAAATTCAACTCACGTAATTCCTTGTTGTTTCAATTCCTCCCTGACCTCGGACATCAAAGGAACAATCATCTCTTTGTAGATTTTGTCGTTCGGTGTCTGTTGTTCGACTACGAAAACAATGTCAGCCTCTTTCTTCGGAACTATCACGCTGAACGTGTCGCCTACCTCGATTTCGTTTGCTCCTACCTTGCAACTCACTGAAAATAGGAAGAAAATACTTAGCTTCATTTATCTCGAACGTTTAGAGTCAATGGTACGTTTTAGAGGGAACTCACCACAAGCCGTTGGAAGCTGAGTGCTCATGACGCCTTGTTCGTAACAAGCATAGTGATAAGCTGTGGCAATTATGCAAGCTGCGTTTGGTGTATTAACGGCGGTCGCATGGTCGCAAGCTTCACGATACAGTGCTGGATTGACGATATTGAAGCAAGATCTATAATCATATTTTATCAAATATTAGAAAAACTTAAAATTAATATTCAATTTAATATTCATTAATTCATATTTAATATTCGATTAGATATTACAATAGTATCATATTAGTTAAATAAAAAAGTATAAGTGCGAGTGATTTATAATACGGATGAAAAATTTAGGATTATTTATTAAATTAGAAGAAACCTTCGATTTTCTCGGTGGGAAAAGTATAAAATTCTATGTTCGATATAACTGCAAGGGAAATGTTAAATTACGATAATTAATGTTAACAATCAAGGTCAAGTTACTGGACTATAGAGGAAAGATATCGTAGATTTTTTATTTTTATGCCACATGACAAAAAAGGAGAGCAAGATCACCGAAACTTGATGCAAATTTGTTAGGTTCAAAGATATAAGTGTTCGAAAGGATTTTGTGAAAAAGCAAGATAACTAATTTTATAACGGTCAATATTTTTGAAAGGTTCGATGAACTAAAGAAGATACATATCTTGTCTTAATATTAAATAGAAACGTCAAGTTATGTGATAGAGGGATGTGTTCACACACACACGAAGTATGTTCATTTTTAAAATGGGACTTGTAAACAGAAAATAGAGTTATCATGTTTTACTCCTGAGAGAGTTGTTCGTGTTATTTCGTTAAATGTTATGACTTCAAGAAGATTGTGTATCTAATTACTAAATAATATAAGTGGTACGGGCTAGCATAAACTTCTTTTATGTAAAAAGAAAGTGCGTACGTACTTCAAATGCGAATTGGAGCCAGTAAAGTAGTCGGTACAGACTGGATTATGGTGTTTGTGGTCCATTGCAGTCGCTTCTGGGCATTCACCCTTTAGCTTGTACGCGTTTCCAAATTCTGATCCACTTTCGGTGATCTAAAAATACAAAAAAGATTCGTCTTTTCGAATTATATATAGAACAATTATTTCTATTATTTAATTATCCGAACACGAGACAAATACAAATGAAGAGAAATCTAATGTTATTCTATTCTTCAATTCTATTCTAAATGGATAAGATTATTATTGTTCTATTTAAAATGTTTACATACTAACTACATAATAATTTTTGAAGTTTCTAGTAATTTCCTAATGATTTCTCAGATTTACTTAAATTTTAATAATTATCCTGATACGTATGAACGAGAGTGTATCTTTCGTGTTACTTTTCTCACACAAATTTCGTAGCTTAATCGTTGGTAATTTCAGTGCCAAACAATCCGTATCTCGTTAGCTCTTTTCGAAAATGTACCTCACGAATGGAAGCGTTTCCCTTTAAAGATCGAACGATACTCCGGTTGGAACGTGAGCTTTGGTGCCCGTACGATTTCCACGAGTATCCATTTCCGCGAGCCCAGAAGCTCTTTAGAGACCTCGTGATACAAGACACATACCTTTCCAGAGGGCAGAGTAAAATCGTCGTATGGCTCGTTGTTGCCATCGCCAAGGATTCCACGGAGTTTACCCAGATAGAAGCCAGAAACGTGAACGGCGCAAATCATAGGTGATTTGCTTGAGCATGTAACTCGGACACCATAATCGGACTTGATGCTGCTGAATGGCGGGAAGAGGTAAGCGTGCAGATTCTTGGTGCTCGTTGGGAATTCGGCCGGTTTGTTGTTCATCAGAATCTGAATGAACAGTCACGCTCGTATTTAAATGTCCCTCGATAATACAGATTTATTATTAATTGATACTTTTAATATGATTCGACTATAAATTCAATCGACCGTAAAAAGGAAATTAAAAGAAGAAAATTAACCTTACGACGAAATTGGATAAAAGCGGAACTCTTTGAATTTTATTAGCTAATAACTAATTAGCTATTAGCTAATAACAGTTCGATTCTAATTTTAGATATTTTTAAGCAATTTCGCTCAACTTTCCTTTTTGCAGACGATTTCATAAATTACTATAAATTACGAATCATTTGTCAGAGGAAGATTTTCTCACTTACGTTTCCATTGCTCTTGAGGGTGATGCTCTCTTTCGGTTCGGTAACCGTGATGCTGACCAGATTTCCTCCATTGAAGTTTGCTATGACAGAGAAATTTCCATCCTGCATATCTTGTGCTAGAACATAAGTGCAGGTACCGGGCAAGCTCAAATGACGTCCATCAAATGTGAAGAAGTGTCCTCCATGAGTGACTACTCCTGATTTGCTGAAGGGTGGTACGAGATCTTCTAGATGTGCGGTCGGTCTAAATGACAAACGAAAATTTCTGTAATTGTATTTGCTGCGTCAATTTTCAAACTATAGTTGTCAAAAAATACAGTTTTAAGTCTCAAGTATGAGCGTTGTTTCCATCCTTTCAATGTGGACGATATAGAAAGGATAGAGCGAGACGTTTAAACGTTTTACAAGATCGTTTATCAAATTATTTACCTGTAAGCGCGATACAAATCCAAAGGCGTCGGTAGCTCTCTGTTACGCAAGAGATTCACAACAGAGGATTGGATGGCGGAAATGCCCGGCAGCCTGGACAAAAGAGTGAAATCGAGTGGTTGGACTTGAACGAAGGAGAGTAAGTTGCCCCACGAAGACTGTTTTTGCAACTGAGTTAGAACTGATTGAATCGCGGACGAGAGTTGCGAGTAGATCTTCTTCAGTTCGTTCGCCTCGTCGACCTGTAACAGTTTCGTCAATTTTTCTTTGATTTGTCAAAATTAAAATCTTCGTTGGTTTGATGAGATTATTATTATAACATGGAATTTACGTTATGAATTAATCTAATTACGTATTCATAGATGACAACAACAGTCTAGATCAGATTTTATTTGCAACGTACTCATAAAAATATTTTAACATTTATCACGAGGAAACTTTTATGTCCATATTGTATGTGTTACGTAAAACATTTTTAAACTTCATTACAATTACGAAGAGTGTAAACTTATTGGACAACTTAATAGATGCGACTTTTTCTGAATATCAAATCTATCAAATTTGCATATGTATACTCGAGGAAACATACCTTCTCTTGTTTGATGTGTTTGAAAACATACTGGCAAATGCTGTCGACAAGATGCTGTAATTCCGTAGTAGGCAGAATGCTCTTAGTGAGCTTGCACAGCTCTTCGATCGGAGCCAGAATAGTGTGCGGTATCTCAAAGTTCTTCAGATCTTCCCATTTCTCCTTCAGCACTTCGTAAACAGGCAGGGCCTTCAATTCGTTTATCAGCAAATTACAGAATTCTTCGACGCTTCGTTTGGCCTGTTCCAATCCTATCAATACAACCTTAGCGGCGTCTTGAACTATTCCAGAGACTAAACCTATGCTATCATTTATTTCCTTTTGGTGCTGATTTATCAAGTCAAGAACCGCGTTAAGATAAATATTGGCGAGTTTTGCCAAGGTCTCGAGGATATCCATAGCTTGATGGAATATCTTCTCGTATGATTGCTTCAATTTAGGATAAATCGACTTCATGGCTTCTTTTAGGTTGGTCGTTATGTTGTTTAATTGTTCTTGAAGTTTATCCAGACCTTTCGCAATCTCTTTCATCATCTCCGTGATAGCTGTCACAAGGACGCCAAAGTATTTGTGCCTTGAGAAAGAATAAACGTTTTTAAACATTTCACGTAATCCTTAATTTGTCTTCTTATTCTAACATTGGAACTACCGATCTTTAACATCTATTTAAATATACCATACATAGTAGTTGATTGGAATTAATGTAATATAATGAAAATTCCTTAATGCGTGTAATCATATTTCTATCGCAAGAAAAGCAAGCATTTTGATATCGTTAAAAACACTCGCATGTTTATAGTAATTGCAAAGATAAAAAGTCTGATACTAGTCATTTTGGTTTGATAGATCCTAGCACTAATTAGGGATGAATTTTAGACATATGAAACTTTCTACTAGTTTTGTGATCCGAGACTCAGGTAAATGACAATCTTTATAAATAACTTAGGAGAATGTTGTAATTATACGAATTTAGTTCTGTTCAACTAATAACAATGCAATTAAATCCGTGTTTCGAGACTTCAGACTTATTTTAATTACTATAATTTTTCCAATAAATAATTTTCTGATAAAAATTTAACAGTTTAGAAAATAAGGAAGAAAGATATAAACGTTCCAAGATTTGAGATTTCATGAGGTTCCGCTTTCGAGTTTCAAACTCTGGTTTCGACCAGTTAAAAGTTAGTTAAAACCAGTTAGTTAAAAGTTTTCTAATATTCTAATATAGACGTTATCCTTATATATAATATAGATCTATATAGATTCTAATATAGAATACTATAATATATATGTACATACACGATGTCCCAGGATATTGCAGCGAAATGGTACCAACATATTCTATAAGTGAAAATAAGAAAAAGATGTCATATAAACATAAGCTCACAAATGCTTTGTTAAAGTATTATAATAGAAATACGAAGTAACAGTGAATTATGTTTTTTTTTAATATAATGGTTAAGCAAACTATAACTTATGGAAGATCAATTAGGTAATTTCAAAAGTAATTCCAAAGTTTACTAGATAAGAATTAACAGAAAGAATTTGTAATGTGTTCGATAAAATTGTAGGAAATCAATAAGAAATTCGTAATGTAATAAATTCTGTATTTATGAGGCAATATTCTGAAATGGAACTAAATATCGCCGATTTATCTTTATGTTTTATCGAACTAATCCGTTATTATATTCGTATTTTTATTATAATTTTTTACTGTAGCATTTATGAGTTTATGCTTAATGTACGACACTCTTTTCTTAATTTTACTCATAGAATATACTAGCACCGTTTGGTGACTATTGTAGTATATATTACATAGTAGGTAATATAATATTATATAATACATAGTTTATAAAGTTTTCAAGTCATTAATATTTATACTAAATAAACAAATACTTTGCTTGGTATGGACTAGACAAACACAATAGTATTATTTCAATTTGTTTTATATATATTTTTACTAGTAAATAATTTTGTCCACCTAATGAAAGTTTCACTGTTATCAATTTCAATATATAAAATATTTCATTTAAAATAGTTCAAACTAATTTTTCTCTACATATATTACACATTTATTAAAGAACATCGGTAAGTTTAAAAAAAGGAAAAAATTATTTGATAACGATAACCGTGATACTGTTCAAATGACTTTACGTAATCTAAACTATATTTAAACTATATTTAAATTATATTTGCAATAGTTTCTGTATCACCACAAGTTAGTACAGAATACTATTAAGTGTCTATTTTATGCGCAATATCCTTTGGCTCATGTTAAATGTCACTGTAGGAAATAGAATCTCGTAAAAATACTCACAAGGTTGCCTGGATTTCTTTGATGCTCTCGTCAGCATTAAGTTCGTCCTTTATCTTGTTCAGTTCTGTTTGATAATAATCCAAAAGTGACTTCATATTTGGTTGCGCCTTTTTCAGATGTTCGATGAAGTCTGTGCCTTCTGCTTTCACTTGGTCCAATGCGTAGTCGTCGACGTCTTTTAATTTCTTCACAAGCTCGAGAACCTTATTCTTCTTAATTTGCTGTAAAAAGTCAAATGAACGTAGATAGCGAACATTTATTTACGATGTGTGATCGATCGTATTAACAATTTAATGATGATAATCAGACTATGGATGTTAATGGAAATTCTTATTTCTAAAGAGAAATGAAACACGTAAGCAGAGATTTGTTTCATCCATCAAATTTAATAGCTAGTATCTTTTCTTTGAATATTTTCTATATTTTTGTATGTTATATGCATTTTGCGCGTTTCTTCATATTTAAATGCATAAACATCCGGTGTTTACTTATCGTTTATCTCTATAGAAGCAACAATTCGCTCTTACGAAAAACGCAAACATTATTTGATCAAAGAATCGCAGAATCGCAATAATATAATAAAGATCCCTATCGATCTCTAGTAAATTGCCCTAACTCAATTTATCGCTGGACAATCAAATTTACTTACCACTAATTCGGCAACATTTTCTTTGTTGAAACCAAAGTCGGGTTTGAGGAATTGTTTCTCGTCCAAATGAACCAAACCGTGGAACAGCTCCTTCTTCGCGCCATTTATGATAGCATTTCCGTGGATCTCCGCCAGTTGACCAATGACAACTTGTCCGTTAACGCTAAATTTGACCTTAGGGTTGCCTGAAATTAATGCATTCAAAATGAACACACATTGAGATGAACTTTCGAGCGTCGACATAAATTTTTTGACAAATTTTCATAAGTTCGATAATTTTGAGTTCTGTAAATCTGGAACGACTTGGAAACGTATGCAACTACAGGGCATCCTGACTGGTTTGCTTGCCTCGTGTACTCCAAGTTACGACTCGAGGTAACTGGAGCGAGGTAGCTATCGGGTCAGGCACTGTCCGTGTCAAAATATCAAGCTTACCTTTGTAGTATGTCTCAAACTTGAATGGGTTCAAATTATTGGCCTCGTAACTCATAACTTGAGGAGCCTCGCCCAACAGAGACAGTTCTCTGTATATCTTTTGCTTGTTCTTGGAGATATCCAGCTTCCAGTCATCCTTGATCAGTTCTTTGTCAGGTAAAGTGACAAACAGATAAACATGGCTTGTGTCAGCAGAGAAAAGAGCACCCAAAGTTTTTGGTTTTTGTTTCACGTCATTGTAGGTGAAGAAATTGCCGAATCCTATTTGTTTGGTAGATATTGTCAAATGAGATTTCAGATCGAGCTTCAATTGCTGACCACGGCTATTCACTTCGACCGAACTGGTCAGGTTTCTGCCTTCTGGAAGTTGTTGCTTTTGCACATTCACCGCAATCGTGATCTTCTGACTTTTCTTGGCGAACACGTCTATGTCCAAATTGGCATTCAACAGTTGTTGCTCCCTGTTACAGTGCACATTTCCTTTGACTATCATGTCCTGCAAATGAGAATACGCAAAATATTCGACATTTGTATTGTACTTTTTTCACTACGTAATTTTTACTTTTCCTTTTTTTTATTTTTAGATAAAGTGTAACTGGGTCGCGAGTTAATTTAAATTTTCCATTGAAAATTTTTTATTCACAGTACGAATCATCGTGTACGTTTTGAAAGATTATTCTGGATTTTCTATAAAAAATGTTGCGTTTCGAATCGAAGTTATACAGATACAAATGAAATGTGATTGTTCGTCATTATGTATCATATTAATTTTACCTTGGACTGCGTTGGATACGAGAATTTCGTTTCTCCATTAAGGGACATGCTGTTCTTGTCGATGTTAATGTCTCCATTGACAGACAAACTGGTCTTATCAGATGGTTTGTTCTTTCTGTCCAGATAAAGTGACGCGTCGACCTTGTATGAAGCGGTCTGTTTGGTCTTAGGTAGATCGTACGTGAAAATGGCAGCTATTTCACGGGAAGGCAAAGATACAATGGAAGCTGTAATCATAAATATTATTAATATATTAGTTCCATTAACGTTTGAAATTATTTCAATAATTATTCCTCGTTTTTACCAGCTTCTTTAGGATGAATGTATAATTGATAAGTGTATTCGGTCTTGTCCTTTGAAGAATGGAGATAGAGATTCGTTTTGTGGTCGAATATCGGGTTTTTCAATTCCGTCCTGGTCTTCAAACCAAATTCTACGGGCACGTTGAACTTCTTCAGATCGACTTCTACCGTTACTTGATGTTTTAGTAATTTTTTTTCTGAAAAAATAATAAAGCATTTGAAGTTTCATTCAAAATTTCATTGAAAATTCTTATTCTTTTAACTAAATTAGTAATTGTAATAAGTATTATTAGATTAATAGTTAAAGTAAATAAAAATAAATCATGAAATTATTCTAGACACTTTGAATCGATTTACAGCATTTTCTACCGTTAACTTTTTCCACGAAACTTAAGATTGACCTAAGTTGAGCATTTCTTTCAACTCGTTTTCTAACAATTTTGAGAATTTTTTTTCTCACTGCAATAGCCATCCCAATTTGGTTGCTTGAACTCGAACGGTTCTAAATCGGATAACTCGACATGTTGACATGAACCTAAACTTGAAGTCGAACCGATACAATCTGAAGTCAAGTCACCTGCCTAATCTGAACGACGTTTAAGACTATGGAAACATTACTCACGTTCGACATTCATAATCGACTGAAGTTTGAACTGAGCGCAGTCCTTGTTCTGCTCGCAGTAGCTATTGAACACGTGCAGCTCTTTGTTCGATAGTTTTAGTTCACCCACGATGGCGGATGGCTCGAAATTCACGTTCAACACTATTGCCACGCCAACTTCTCCATCTTTTTCTTGACTCAATTGTTGACGAGTATATTTGAAGGAGGAGCTCCTTGTATCATCGCCGACCTTCATGCTTCCATTACCCTCCACCACGATTTTTCCATCCTCATCGCGACGTTTGTAGTTTGTGCTGGATATATAATACAACATGTACCTATATTTACATCCTGATTGGGTACATTGTATTAAATTGATAAATAAACTGCGGATTTTCTTCTTATGCATTTATGGAAAATTTTAGGACACATATATAAAATGGCCAATTTTTAGGGAATTGTATTTCACCGATGTCCAAAATACAGACGCATTTATGTATGTAAAAATAAAATTCCATATGTATTCTATATGTGCAATGTAGAAAAGCATAGAGTAAATTTATATTTACATTCCGTTCTTTCAATTCCATTCATAAAAATATGAAAAACGAATGAGAAAATATAGGAATTAAAACCCACGTAATTATAAATAGTAAACGGAATAAGTATCTATTTGATTACGTTCCATTTCGTTAATTACGTTCGGAAAAATATAAATTTGCATAAATATCCACAGTCTATTCATAAAGATCATAAAAAAATTTGAGAAGAATACCTTCCAGTTACGATGTTCTTGCCATCGCTGGTCACAGTCATGGTGATGAGTTTGCCGTTCTTTGGTGTTGGCTTGTTGGCGATTTCAGCATGGATCTTGCGGTGTTTGATTTTGTCGCTATCAAAGTTTGCGTTAATCACGAAATTGTCGATGCTTTCGAGATCCACGTGCGCATCAGCCTTCGCGAATCCTTTAGGAGTGTCCACTAACCATTCACCTGTGACATGATACAAAAATTTGGCCATTTGTAATTAATCTAAACAAAAATTCTTAATTTTAAAACAACGTATAAAATGATCTACAAAAAGATAAAGATATTTATCAGAAAGAAAAAAGATGTAGAAAATTAAAATTGCGCACTTCATACATATCTAATCTAATAATATTATTTTTCCTCCATTTTAGATTTAAATTAAAAGTATTGATTACATTCTTGTAATTGTTAGCCAGTTCTTCAGCAAATCTTATTAGTTAACTATTCTAATAAAAGTACAATACTAAATGCTATAAACAGTGGAATGAGAAATTGTAAAACAAAATTGCAGTGATCCTTCTAGAAGAATACTATCGATATATCGATGCTAGAGTCACCTTTGTATTCCTTCTCATTGAGCTTTTGGAATTTGGAGAATATCTCGATTTTTCCATTTGGACATGCAGATGTTACGTGGAACAGACTGTTCGTGTCCAAATACTGCATTTCACCATTTAGAGTATATTTGTTACCGTCAGCAACTGCTTTACTGTCGATTGTTAGCTTGTTTTCTTCTTTCAGTCTCTGTAAAATCACACGAAATAAGAAATTAGATGAACAAGTATCCTGCTAGTAAATTTATCAAATTTTGTCGAGTTTTCTATATTAACATTATTTTCCAAACTTTAGTCAGATTTTTTTCATTTTGAGGTCTGTTTTGTGTGACCAAGCAATTCTTTCTTATTTTCTAGTCCACTATATTAGAAGTTGTGAATAGCACAAAAGAATTTTTTTATTAACATCTCTTACACATATACATATTTCTCGTATGTTTTATCCCACCCTGATAAATATTCCTTTCATATTTCATATGACATATAACGATTCGAGGATCACGAGAAGGTTAAAAAATCAAAGGAAAAATAAAAATACTTAAATCGTAAAATACCTTGTAAGCGAGTTGCAAATCAACGTTGCGCAATTTCTCATGGAGTAAGTTGGCTTTAGCCTTGATGTTGACGATAGCGACTGTAGGAAGGTATTCGTTATCAGATCTAAACGAAATTGCTTTCTCTCCAAACTGGCCATCCAAATTCACCATAGCTGTCTTCTTCTCTGGCGTTGGATTGTATTTGTAGTTGCTCGATAATTGTATACGAGGAAGATTCACAATGTCCAAAGTAAGTTTTCCTTGACCTTCGCTGGGACCTTCCATGTCCTTATTCAATCCTTTCAGCTCGATTTCCGAATCTAATTCAATCTTGTGATCGTTGTTGTATGTCAGCTTTATATTGTCTGTAGCTTTCATGATATCCGCCTCATCAGAGTCCAACATACTTGAGGAGAGCTCGAGTTTCAGGTTTTGGAGCTTCTCGCTAGGCAATTTCATTTCCAGAACACCGTCCGCTCTGTATGGTTTGTCGACATTGTTTCCGTGTCTTAGATTTACGTTGCTCTATAAAATTGGAAATTAATCTCAATTAATATTATTGATAACTACAATTTTGTTGATTTTCTGATTTTTAATGTTATTTAGTGGTTGAAAAGTTATTAAAAATATCTATTTAAATATAGTTACTTTTATTAAGAGCTCTAGATGGTTAGCTTTATTAATTTTTTTAATTTGGAAGAACTCGCATGTTTAGGTTTCAAATTTGTTCAAAATAGTCTTTAGAATTGAAAAAAATTCAGGAAATTTCTTACCGCCAACGAGAAATCATCTCCGACAGACGACTTGACGTTGTACGTTCCAGTATTGGCATCATGAGTGCAGCCAAGCTGAGCTTGTAGCTTCTTCGGAATAATCGCTCCGTCCAATTCTACGCTCAATTCCCTTAGCTTTCTCTTATCCGGTTGTTCCAGGTTCTTTCCACTCCATGTTAATCGCACGTCCTTTCCGTCCTTATCGATGTACTTCAAGTTAGCGTTTCCTTTGAACGTTATCGCCACCAGATCAAGATCTTGTATGTTAGTATCGTAAATGAATTTCCTCGATGGTCCACCCTTTTGTTCGTAATCTGCCAATTCACTCGACACGCGTACATCGTATTTGTTCTCCTTCTTCGCGCTGTTACGTTTTCCTTTGTACACGAGGTGTCGACCATTGGGTAAAGTAACGTCAGCTTCTAGTTGTAACTGGCCATCCTGTAGGGTACCTTGTAACTGACCTTTGGCGTTCGCTTCCAACTTGTATTTCAAGAACTCTATCACGTTCTTCGTGTCTACGGACGTCTTTGTGATATCAGATACAGTGGACACTTTGAGACGTTTGCTAGGATCCTTCTCAGCATCGTACAGAAGCTCGAGGTTGCCTACGTGTTGAGATCCAGAAACAGTTAAAGTAGCGGTAGCCTTGACTTTCCGGTTGATCTTAGGAATATCCACGTTCAGGTTTGCGTCTCCTTTACCACCTTTGTAAGAGTAATGACCATTAGCTGTTAAATAGTTCTTCAAGTTAACACTCAGAGTACCACTCGGATTTGGACTATGTTTGGTCTTCAATTGGAAGTTGATGTAGGTCACACCGTCGACTTTCATCTCGATGACTGAGTTAAGAAGTTGAGGACTAGCCTCCAGACCAGTGTCAACTTTCACCTTCACTCCATTCAGATTTAAGTGTCCATCCAGTTGTAAGTTAACGTTGTTCTTGCCAATATCATGGATCACCATCCCATCGGCGCTGTATTTGCCACCTGGTTTCATTTCGAGAGAATTGGTGAATTGGCTCTTGTGTTCATCCAGAATGATGCGCTTGCCTTTCACCTCAATGCTGTTTTCCATAAATTCAACTTCCAGTTCAACTTCGTAGTCACCAGGTTTCTCTGTGTCTCTCTTGGCAGATAATTCGGTTCCATACTTGAATAACTTATATTTCACTTCGATGTCAGTATTGATCGATTTGCGGGTTAGCTTTCCATCGTACTTCAATTTGAGATTGATCACCGGATACGTGAGCTCGCTGTATACAGACCAAAGGAGATCCTTGGGATCTAGTTTGTAAACAACTTTCTGTGTTAAGGACAAGCGATTGGTCTCAGACTTTGGATCAGCTCCGTAAATGAACACGAGTTTTTGTCCCATTTCATTCGGTTCTCTGTTGAACTCCCAATTCAGGTTGAATGCACTGTTTGGATCGTTTGGAATTGCAGAAACTGAGAGCTTGTAGTCGTCGTTGTTCTTCTTGCCATCCAACTTGAATGCTATGTTCCTGTCTGATTCTTGACTGATAACCGTGTCCACGTTGATGCTGGTAGGTGTCCATGCGAGATTACCATCAACAACAATTACTTTTGCACCGCCAATAACGAAAGCTACCTTGTCGAACACGTACTTTTGACCACCTTCGTAATCAGATACATCTATCGTGCCTTCCAAATTGTATTTGTATGATGTCAGCTTTCCCGGGCCAACAAGTTTTATGACATGCTCGGGTACCTTGTACTCCAACACAGGCTTGTATTTGCTTCCACTAGCTATTACCCCTATAACACCGTAGTACTCCATCTGATCATGAAGAATAGTGACACTCACAGTACGTTCCTTTGGAGTATTCTTAAGTACAGCTTCCACGGAAGCTTTCTTAATAGGCGTGTCTAAAGCCGCCTTGATGTACCTGTTAGGTTCGACACCTGTTTCGACGATCAACGCTAGACGCTTGTTAGATCCACTACTTTCATTGTCCAGTAAAAGTTCGAAGGAACGTTTCTTCTCGTCTTTGATATTGAGGTCAAGTTTGAAATGATATTTGTTGATTTGTGGGTTATTCAAAGTGATTGCAAATTTGGCTGGTCCGCTTAGAGGGAATAGAGGTTTTTGGATAACGGTACTTAGATCTTGGTAAGGATATGATACTTTTCCGCAGATGGTTAGACCAAGAATACTGGCTAGTTGTTCGAAGCAGCCGGAGTGTTCCTTGCCCTTTGGGAATTTAGGAGCTATATATTCACTTCCTTTGGCTCCAGAGGAGAATAGGACCTCGCTCTCCACGTTGATGATTTCCTGCGTCTTCTCAGGAATGCTATAGTGAATATCAATGCCGTGTCCGTCTAACACGGAGGCAATCAATTCATTGCTGGTAGCTGAATGAAGAGTAGTAACAATCTTCATTCCAGATTCGGCCCCAGGTGCTTTTACGAGCATATTTCCGACGACGTTAACAGAAACACTTGCTTCAGTAAGGAGTTTAAATTCGGCGTTCTTCGGATCATTCAAAATAGCTTTGAGATCTAGTTTTCCACCAGTCTTCAAACGAAGTGCGCTCGTTCCAGTCAGACCAAGACTTAATGCGCTTCCCAAACCGGTCGGATACACTAAATCACTGTCGAGGAACTGGAGACAGTTCTCGAAGTCGTAGTCTAAGTCCTTGACAACGTCCAAGCCTTTCTCGAGGTTGTCGAAGATTTTGTCGATGATGGCTTTAGGATTCAGCTTGTGGATATCACCTTGATAGCTCAAGTGCGCGAGTTCGACACCAAACAATTTGGCAGATAGGTCTACATCTAATTCCTGATCGACCTCGTTGTTCCTCAAGTGCACGTTCTTCGCGAATTTGTCCAATTCTGCCTGTTTCACGTCACGTTTAGGTCTAATCTTTTCATACCGTTCTTTAATATATTTACCAAGCGAGGTAGCTGTACTGGTACTTTCAGTCTGCAAGTCGTCCAAGACCTCCCAAACTTTTCCCTTAGGTCCAAAGTAGTGCTCAATTACTCTGTCCAAATTTTCGACACGTGTATTCAATTCAAGAAAATTGAAGTTGCGTCCAAAAAGCTCCATTGTCATGTTTAAGTTTGTGGAACGTGGCACAAAGCTATTTTGACTGTATATAACATTGTTCTCAAGGGTAGAACCGATACCAAGCGAGTCCATCTTATAAGATAATTCGTTGTTGAAGGAGAATTTCCTGAAATCTTCCGGGAATTTTGTTCGAGGCTTGATCAGTCCAAACTGATTCTTGGCATTCAGTTTGCTAGGATCTGTCGAGGCTCTCAGGTTTCTCAAGTGACTCTGGATGAAAGATCCTACTTGATTGACAGTCTCCTTATCTAGAACCTCTTTCAGAAGATTGGCCGTGTGTGGGCAAGGACAGGCGACCATAGACAAATAAGACTTGATCCTAATTTCACTGTCTTCCTCTCGATCAGCTAGCACCTTAAACAGGATATTCTTCCACTTCATCGTGCACCTGGTTGGCAAAGCTTCAATAGCAGCGACTCGTACACGATTTCGTACGTTCTTATCAGCACCGATATTGGCCAATTTCTGCAAGGTAGCATCATCAAGGAACTGAGTGTTACCCAGAGCCTTAAGAGCAGAGACGACAATGTTTTCCTGTTCCCTGGTCTTGGTTTTGCCGTTACCTACTTTCTCGCGAATCTTGTGCACCGCCTGCTTCACTTCTGGCACATTGTCACAGGAATGTACTTGACAGTACTTGCCGATCACTTGTCCAACTCCAAGGTAGCCAAGTCGGGGTAGGTTAGGCTGGTCCAGAAGAGTCGTTATGGCTGACACTGATGGCAGATGAACATGGCGAATGATAGTTAGACTGGCATAGAAGAGAAGAGTCTGGACAGTTGAGAGATCATTGCTCTTCAATAGTTCTACACCAACTTCAGCTGCTTCACCGCTTCCAGTTTGAAATAGAGCATCCAGTAATAGCTTCTGATCATTTTTGTCGGAACGAACCTTCCGGTACACAGAAAGGATGTCATTCTTGTTGCTTAACCTGAGAACCTTCACAAGATCGGCGAATTTCGCAGCTGCTTCTGGTCTCACGGTACGCCGCGAGGCTACTTCAGTTTTGGCAGCTTTCAACGCATTGTTAATGGCTTCTGGAGAGGATTTCAATACTGGGTGTGGAGCTTCGAAGATGATAGACTTTGGCTGGGACACTTCTGCGGTGGGATTGTCACTCTTTTCGTTCTTTAAGGTTAATGTAGTTTCGACAGTAGTCTTGGCACCGGCGCTTCCGTGGCTGAATGGAACGAGGTTGTACACTTCTTTGGATACAGCCTTGGTTAAAATACCGCGTTTGAAACGTTGTTCGATCGATTGTTGCGAACCGAGGACAGGAGAGGATTTCCAACCAGCCGCCGTGTCCATGCTGCCAGATACGAGCGCCTGGTCCACGTTTTCCCGGAATGCACACATGGCGAGGTTTCTGTTCTTGTTCACGATCAGAGAGTCACCTTCCTTGCGGAAGTTAAACTCTGTTGCACAGGTTCCCATCACGTCAGTCTGAAAAGATGATTGGTGTAATTATGATAGTGTTTGGTTTATGTACAGTGGCCGACGAAAGGAAGTTTAGAAGATAGGTGATGCACAAAAATATATAATTTTACAAATTAAGATTATATTCGATAAGAACAATGAATAACTACTCTCAGCATAAAAAATATATAGTATAAAAATTACTAATCTTCATATATCAAATTTACACTTTCTTTTCTCTATTGCAGTAGATGAGTGTGCACTAAACATTGACGAAAGTCTTGTCTTTCATGTACATACTTGGTGTTCCATATAACTAGAACTAGCGATATCTTTAAAACAGTTATAGATAGAAAAGAATATTTTAGCAATATTTTTGAAAAATTAAATAGATTGAAATGATGCATTTAGTCGTAGTAATCTTGTGTACTTTTGTACATTGATGTATGTATAAAATGAAACTGCAGCTTTTATTTAAATTGTATTCTATGCTTTTGAATGCAGTCGAATATTCTTCAGTTCACAACAAGAAAACTTTAAAATTTTAAAAATCTTAAGCGTTAAAGAATACATTAGTTTCAAAGTTATTGCAATTTGAAATCTATTAAATTATTTTATCATTGTTATAAGTAAGTACAAAGGATTTTGATTAGATTCTAGATTTTTGAGATATCCACTTTTATTACATATTCTATAATGTAAACAACGGAAACTATTTATCTCTACTATCCTAAATTGTAGTCAGACATTTGCTTATGACTGAACGATAGCAACTAAAAATATTTTATATAAAATATAGTACTTTGGACCTGCGATTAATATTTTTGTTCTTATAAAATTAAGTTTATATTAGAAAATTCACTAAGTTTTTAAAGCTTATATAAGGTTATTGTTGAGAAAAGAAATTAGCTATGAATCATATTGAATAATATTATTTCAGGTTTCACGAACCTCATGACGTGTCGTTACACCGTTATCCTGCATAACGGCCGATTGGAACATGGAAACAGCTGCTCTCTTGATATTAAGAGATGCTTGGGAGTCACCTGAGTCGGTGCAGAGCTGAGTGTCAATATGGCCATCGTGGTAATTGAATTGGACCGGAAATTGTTCAATGTCTGGCGTCGACGGTGGCTGAAAAATGTATTTTATATCGTCAGCAAATGTAAGTACCTATCTATTTTATATGTTATATGTGGATTGCGGATATCGATGCAAATTTACGTCTTTGCAAATAGAGTAGGTACAGAAGTAAAAGAATAAGTAGAGCAAGTAAAAAAGAAGAAATTAAATAGGGATTCATATTACCTATTAAAAATTATAATGAATATTTTGCTGATAGGTGCATCATATTTTTGTATATTATATGTATTCTGTGTATTCTATCATCTTCAAATTTCAAAAATGCATCAAGCGTATAGAAAGTGTATGATACACGAAACTATGTTTATGTCAAGGCATCGAAATCGATAAGGAGGTAGCTATTGGTATCATCTTATTTATATGTATGGAAAAATTGACGTCAGATTAGAATGCAGAAATAGAGAAAAAAGAAAGTTAAAATAGTACCGCTCCGTTGATTTGGACGTTCTTCAACCGCAGTTGATGCACACAATCCGGTTTCACGGACAATTCTACGGTGGCTGCCAGTTTAAGAGACGCATCTCCTTGTGCGCCAGTGACAGACGTCACCGATGTACCCTCCAAGTTGTATACGTACGTGTGTCCCTCCTGATAAGCCTTTTTTGGGTGCACTATTTAAAAAGACAGAGAAGCGTTATTAAACAAACTACGAGTGTCCTGGCTTTTCGAATTAACCGTCTGCCCGTCTACGATCTTTTGGAAGATTTTTTATGCGATCATTAACATATTGTAACATCGAATGTAAATTAAATCTGATGCAAAATATCAAAATATATGCAAAATATTTGTGTCTAATATAATCACTTCGAAAAGTTAAAATTGCAGTTAGAGTTGAAACTGAGCGTCATCACATATGAAGTCTATATTTGTTGAATTCTAATTATCATTTATATCGTGGGTTTGGTTGGACGTTATAAGGCAAAGGGATAAAAAATGCTTAAGATCAAATACTTACTTCCACGGCAACCGACTGTGCATCCTGATTTAGCTGCAACAATAGAAATAAAAAGTACATTAAAAAGATTGTACTAACGATCCATCTTATTATCATTGGACTATGAATGTTTATGCAAATTCAAATTTTTCTAAACAAAACTAACAGAATGTAATCTAAATGGAGATTTGTTTCATTCTTTAAGTATTATTTTATAAACAGTATCTTACTTTGAATATTTTGTATATCTCTGTATATTAAATATACTCTGTATATCTTTGCATATTTACATTTTCCATTGATAAATGTATAAACATTCTGCTCGTCATCGTCTATTATTATCGAAAACGATCAGAATTCATTGCTACAATAAAATCTTCGCAGACATCGATTAATGAATCTCAGAATCGCAACAAAGTAACAAAAGATCTTAATCTTCAGTGTTCAACCATTGTCCTATTGTCGGCGTTAATTTTAATTGCCCTAACTTATTCCATCGCTGGACGTTGTCAGTCAATTTTGGTAACGACTTATAACGCTCAATAGAGCAGCAGAGAGGGAGAGTCATATTGAATAAGTCGGGCCGGTGCTTAAAACGCCCACTTGAATTCGTCATTAAAGGGCCAATAGTTGGTCACATCGAGATTTGTTTTGACGTCGCATAAACACGGGCCAGCCAGTGCATAATAATGTGTAACAGCATAATAACTAAATCATACTCAATCAGCCAATGTAATAGCATAACAACGATACTAATCGTATCGTAATCCACAATAATATCTTTGATCGTTTCATAGGTCCTGTCGTTTTTCATTATCCATCTTCAACAAATTATCGTTCTCCATTTCTCAAAGCCACGTCGTGGTTCAAATAGGCTCAAATTCTATATGACTGTTTTAAGGGTTAAAGCTAATACCACAGTTTTCAACCACTGAAGCTCATGCTTTTGCAAAAAAGTTTAACGAAAGATCATATTCTACGTTAAAAGTATGAATGCTCCTGTTCATCGCTAATCTGCATGGATATTTATTTACTTATATAAAGTATAAGATTATAAAAATGTAGGGAATGCACATAATGTACAAATATACATAAAATAATTAAGAAAAATCATTCGTTATAATATTTAGCGAGTGGAACAATTATCTATAGACATCTATACGTTCAGGAAAATATGAAATTACATAAAAATTCGCAGTCCATTCGTCAGTACGTTATTGCAATAATAGAGACGATGAAACATTGTCTCTATTAGGCTGGCCTAATATTACTCGCAACTTAGTCGAAATTAATTCGTCCGTCGTATTTAATCGACTTTCGCTATATAGTCTCTAGATTCCCTCGAGAACCATTTTGTTCTTTTTGCCGTAACACACGCAATGAAACTTCTGCGTTGCTGAAGGATTTCGGCACGTGACGCGAAATCTAGACTCGTTTCGAGTTGCTTCTGATAAATTGGTCGGTTAGAAACGAAAAAGAAAACACACTTCACCCTCGGTCCAGTGGTAGTCACGCGCATGAAATTCAGTGCTTGTTCGACAGTTCTGCCGAATATTTCGGCTTATCAACGAAGCGACGTTCCGATGAAATTTCCAATTCACTCGGGGTAGTCCGATAGTTTGGATCATAAATTGGAATAGAATAATGTTGTTGACATAGTATGTTCACGTAATAAAGTTAAAACAGTGACTTGAGTTGTTTCACAAGTTATTACTGTGGTAAAAACTTATTTAGGCATCTTTAGATTCTTTAGGATTATTAATTATTTTTTCCTATAAAATTATTACCCTCAGAGTTCTTAATCATTTTGTCTTAACGTCGTTTAAATTATTTATCAGTCACAAGCGTTCGTCTGTTACATCTTTGTGTATCAAGAAATTATCAATGAATAAATAATTTATAGAAATATCGACGAACCGATAATTTGACGAATAATTATTTTATTGGTATCGTTTGAAACATTTTCCGTTGATAATTATAACATCACATATTTTTCAATCGTTTGTATTTCCATTATTCGTTGCCATTTGATAAATTAAATTTCTTAAATGTCGCATATTTTTCTTCCTTCTGTCCGAAATCAGAATTAAGATTAATTTAATTTAAAATTAATTTAAAATAAAAACTAAATGCTACGATATTAATTTTAATTAATTCCAATGGTAAAAATTAAGATTTATATATCTTAATTAAAGTTTCGCATAAAATTTTGTAAAATAAGTGACTCTAATTAATTCTAAAGGCAAAGATTGAGCTTAATCTTAATTAAAATTTAGAATAAATGATTTTTACAATAAACGAAATATTAGAAATTTTATTTATTGGAACAAAATAATCCATTAACTTCTATAGAAAAGTGAATAGAATATTATATTAAGCAAAAATTCGATAACATCTTTCATCATCATTTGAATGTAGAAGTAAAATTCGTCTGGGAAAACTCGGCCACTCTATAAAATATTAAAGTAACGAATTTTTTGTTCTTTAAGACTCGTTAAAATTCAGCGATGCATGCAGAAGATAGCTAGGCAAACGATATAAAAAATATGCACGGCAAATGTTTATGAAAAGTCTCGTGTTTAAGAAGCTTCTATCACCGAGCTACTTTATCCCATTTTTATCCACCATGTAGATTTCCAGCGGATAATAATGTAGAAAGTAGATAACGTCGTAGAAAATGCGCGCATAGGAGGCTTACGGCGGCTTCATTCGCTGGAAAACTTTTAATAACTCTTGCCTTCTTTATCGAGCAATATTTTACTATCTCTTGCCCTTTCCATTAATACAACGTTTCTTCTTCGTTTACTTAAGTGACCCTTTAAACAAGAATTTTAGATTATTACACTTTTTAAGCCCTTTGACGTTTAAACGTTTAAAAAGCTTGTACCTTGAACATCTTTTCATTTTCACACTTTCATCCTAAAATCTTTCATTCGATAGTTATACTTGTTGTCAGGAAGATCCGAAATTTTTATAAACAAGATATATTCTCATTCTTTAATATGCATTATTATAATTGCTCAAGTATTGTATTTTAAATCGATGGCAATGATTTACCTTCGCTTTTCGAATGTATTAATTAATTTGAATCAATGGACTGATCAATGGAAATATGCGTACATGTTGTTTAAACGCAAACTTATTGAAAAATATTAAAATGTATGTTGTAGTATTATTTTATCAGGATATAAGAAGTATATTGGAATATAGTTGAATGTTTCACAGAAACTCACGATCGTGATAATTTCTATAAAACACATATACCTAATTTTGCGTCCCAGCATCAAGAACCAATCGACTAAAAATAAGCGTTTCAAGATCGAGGGTCAGCAAAGTCAGCGATTATCATGTTATTGACGCGACCTTACAACGAGGTTCAGGCCTCTTTTACACAAATATGTCGCTCTTTCCCCCGGGAGCTAATCAGTGTCATGCGCAAAAATGTTATCGATTATAAAACGAGTCAATAAGATTTTTTATCGTGTCCGCAGGGTTTTTCTTTTTGTCAGCAGTGTATCGTGCATTGCGAGAGACTAAGTGATCCGTCATTTAGACTTTATCATGGCCTTCGAGATTTTTAGAAACAAACGACACTATCCAATCGACGTTAATATTCCAGCTGATCCTTTTTTAAACTCTTGAATCATCTTACGTGAAACGTGAAGTTCTTACAGCTACCGATATTTTCACTTTATCACGATCCTTATACTTTTTACATTTCAACCTGTTTTTCGTTACACAGGAGAACAAAGTAGTTTCAACGATTGTAAAAATACGATCCACGTGAAATTGAAGCGAAAAATCATCAAAAGAAATGTCTTCGTTAGAAAAATACACAGTTCGATCGAAAATAATGCAAGAAACAAATATAATATCGTTACTGCTTTTCACGTCTATGATTATAATTCGAATTGCTTCCAATTTCTGTGTTGTAATTTGACTTACATTAAAAGGAACGTGATGCGACAACATTTTTTCTATTAATTATGCTGATATCAAACAATTTGTTTAAAGCTTAGTGTGGTACTAAGAAAAAATTAAGAAAATATCACGAAGAAAGGAAATGAATGGAATTACCAAACAAGTTTACTTGTCCGGAATATTTATATTGTGATCTCTATGTATCGTAATCAGCTACATGCTTTTTACTAAATCCAAATGAAGCATAAAAGAGTTGTAGCGCAAACAGGCAATTAACGTGATATTGATTATCTATTAACTGCAGAAAAGACTTCTGTAATATTAGTTTCGCAATCTAAAGTAGCGTTTTCGAAATATCTTAACGTCCTGTAATTTATTTATAGCACTGAGACTTCATTTTTAAAATATGCTGTCATTTGTTATTTCGTTCCTGATAGAACTTGGTAAACGATTACGAGTACAATGACTGCCGATAAATTGCATGCTTAACATCAGCGTTTTTCTCGGGTTTTAGCTGAACAAAAACTACGTCGAAGTTATTGCAATAATTTTCTTTTACCACTGGTGATATTGTCGTAACATACAGAAGTAACGTTAAAGATATTGCAATAGATACTTTAACCTTAATAAGAATAACGATAATTATTTAATTAATTGCATCGTTATCATTAATACAATTTCATTTACATTTTTTTTGACATTTTATATTATCAAACTCTGTTTTTTTTTTTTTTTTTAAATGAAAGGGAATTCCAATGATTTGTTTTCCGTCATTATGTTTGTTCTCATCTAGATCCGATAATTTCATGAAGTTTAAAAAAATCGAAATATTCGTAACGTTAGTATACTATATTGAAGTAGATAAATTACTTAGAAACTACTTTCCAATAAGTATATTATTATAAACTAATAATTATAAAGCAATAATAGTTCATAATATAGTCATTGCTTTTTCATTTCCGATTGAATGAAATCTCAGAGGTTTCAAACTATTAACAATATAATAGGAATGTTTCAAGAAATTTTATTTTGTGATGTGCACGTTTAATATAATAATATACCAATTTGTAACTTCTTTAGGAAATTGTTAAAGAAAATTTCTAAAATCTTTTATTCTCTTATCGTTATTCTCAAATCGAATTAAATAAGAAGATTTTAAATCGCTGAGAACATGATTCAATTATTTCACTGAATTCCATTTTTCCATCTCCAAGTTTATCATAACAAAATGGTAAAAAGCAAGAGCAAACATCCTCTACGTGTTCTACTGCAATCTACTTTTTCCTTCTTCTTCCTGCTTTTTAATAATGACAGCAATTTTTGAATGTAAAGAGATTATTTCGGTATTCCGCTAACGTTCTCCTGAAGTAAATAACGCAACGTCGGTACTCTTTTGTAAGAAAGGTCATGATAAATTACGATAAAGAGTGCTCCGGACCTCTGAGCGTTTCCTGTCACGTAGTGCTTCGCCATTTCTCCCTTTTACTAAATCCAGATTGGATTTAGCTAGAATGAAGTCTGTTGGTCACAGAAGATTGAAATTAATACCGATCCTCGTATAAGTACAATCCTTCTGACCAACAGTATTATCTAAATCGGAACTATAATACGAAAAAAGACGATCAACTATTTTATTATCGTTAATGCCTCTCTTTTATCCGTATTAATAATTTATTTTGCGTTTTACGATTTCATGAATTAATAATCTTTTTCTTCTTCGTACATTTTTTCGACTAATAATATTTCAAACTTTTATTATTTTTCCTTATTTGTGACTATACAAACAGTATATAAAATATTCGACGTAGGATACTCTTTACAATTTTTAGTGGATGAAATAGATTTTTATGTGACTTCCATTTTTTTAGTTCTGTTCGTAAAAATATGAAATTGTGCAAAAGTCAGTTGTCTATTCGCGAGGCTTAATAATTTGATTCATTTATATATCAGTATATAAAGATTAATAATTTGGATCATTTTTTGATATTCACGCGAATAAATAATTTTTTCAACCACTTTATACTTTCGTAGATTAATAATTTGGGTCATTTGTATTTATTTAATCCTTCCTTCCCATTTATAATTTCGCTGATTAATCATTTATTTTATCTGGTATATTTTCGCTGGTTAATTACTTGATTTATTCCTTCATATTTTCATGGATCAACTAATTCGTCTCGTTTTTTTAGATATATGTGATTTAATAATTTCTCGTCTCTTCTCATATTTTCGTGAATTGATAGCCCTTTTATATTCTTAATAGCCGTATTCTTTTATGTCTTGTAAGAAAAATGGGAACATTTCTTCCATTATGTTGGTTACGAAATATTTTTGCCAGATATTCGCGTTATAATATTATGTAATACTTTTAAGAAAACTAGAAATAAGTTTTTAGAGAGAGATAGAAAAATTGTTAAATTAATAACGCAAGGTACAGTGGAATTATGAAAACGTTTTACTAAAATTTATATGCAAGAAGAATTTTTACTTGTATCGAAGAATCCTCTTTCTTCATTTTTAAATGTTTTCGCGCAACAACATAAATCCCTTTGCAACGCTCGTCGTAAACTGTAAAAATGATTAAATATACTTCTCCCCCGAGAGAATAATTCTTGTTTTGCCCGACATGTTTAAATCATTATAACCGATACTATATGACAGCACCGAAGAGGGGAATGACTCTTTCATATAACATTCGTAATGTTCTGTTGAACGCATATCGTTGAATTATTTTCGACGGGTGATCAAACCCTCCAGTTCCTCAAACGGAACCGTCTCGATACAATCAGAAACCATAAAAATTCACAAAAATCTGAAAATCATTTTGAAATCGCGGATTGATAAAAAGTTTTTATCGATCTATTTTCCTACTTATTTTGAAGGAAATAAATTAATTATTCGTTTACGCGTACCAAAATCAAATTGATCAATTTTTTTACTAATTTCTTTTACTAAAAATAGAATCAATTCCATCGAGATTAATCATTTTTACGGATGACAATTAATATATTTGAGATATTTTGGAAGGCGGTAAAAATATATATTTAATCCGAAAGCTAGACAAAAATATAGTTTTCGTGTTATGGGTTTGATAAACGGTGCATCGAATATTAAAATCGCTCTCTTCTGTAACGTCATCTGAAAATGTCAAAACCAAAATATGTTATTTCTTTTCTCTGTGTTCTTCGATTATCAGTTCTCCATAAAAGAAGAAATTTCTGCAATAAAGAATCGGATAATGATTTTGCCAATTTACAATCTAACTTCGTATTTCGATGTATGTACAATGTGCATAGGTTTCATTTTAAATTAGCAATTTCATATCCTACGATTTGATGTTCCAACCACCTACAATCTATATGAATCGTCAAATAAAGTTGGAAATGTAGAAAGCGGAATTCTGGGGGCAGAACTTTCCTGTTGACGGGAAGAATCTCGTAAAATGGCCTACCGAACGTTAAGGATAAGGCAGAAACCGTGAGCAATTTTTATCAAACAAATCCCGACGCAATCTCAAAACGAAATGAAACGATCCTCGAAAGAACCTCGAGGCTTCCGTCTCGTTTTGAACGAGCAGCAGGGAGCTCGCAATGGGGCGGCAAATTAATCGGTCGGCCGCAATCGCAGTCTCTTTCTCTCTCTTTCTCTCTCTCCCTGCTCTTCCATTATCCGATTATCAGAGATTCGCCGGTTAGCGTAGCGTCGCGGCGCGCGTAATCGCCGCTGGGTTGCACATGAAAATTGCAAGTGTCACGCGCTCTGCAGTGCTTGAAATTTTAGTCCCGTGGAAATGCCAGCTGCTGTTTTATGTGACCACTTTCGTATGTTATATATCACGTGCCGAAATAAATTTACATAGTCTAATTTATCGAAGTTTGTTCGTGAAAAGAAACAGCATGGAATTTTATAATACAGTCAGTCACGATAGTCTGCGTATACTTATTAAATTTCGTGTGTCTGAATTCTCGAACACATTGAAAATGCGCTTTTCTCACAGAACTACTTGTACTTGCATATCAGTACAATTACTGTCAACGTGTCATCAAGAAGAATACAAAATTTAAAATATTTAGAGATTACGATGTTTCGTCGCAGAAATTGTTACTAAAAGTTTACATAATTTTTTCCACGAATTGTTTAGAAATCTATTAGTAAATACCTTAAGAAGTTTTTACAATTTTTTCACGTGGATATCATTTTTAAGAAATTATCATTATTCCAGGCTTTAGCTCGCTTCTTCCGATAAATTATCTCCAGATTATACGTGTAGATATTGAAAAGCAATTTCTTCGCGTTTTATTCTTCTCATGGCGGCATTCCCGCGCGAACCAGGGGGAAAATCACGCGGAAAATCCGACGAAAGACAGCGGATCGTTTAAGAGCGTCTCGAGTGACGGTAGAAATGAATTTTCGATGCGACTCGTGCAACTGTAGTCGACCTGGGATAATTGCAGCATTGCAGCCGCGATAAGCGGATGTGCAGCCGTGTAGTTTTCCACGCGATGAGCACGTGAAAGCTCCATGGCTTCCAACAATGTATCACCCGGGAATTATAAGTGGCGTAAATTACGGCTGAAGGTTGCACACAACTTAGCCTCACAATCTAACTTTCGTTTTAAACGACTATAATTCTGCTAATGAAGATACATCGTCTAGAACAGTCTTGAATCGACAGAGCGACTTGCAAATGATATTGCTTCGAAAACCTTCCATTTCCTTTGCTTTTGTTTATTGCGTCTTACTGTTTCTCTTTAGCGCTTTCCACAAGGATATTTGCACGATATTTCCGTAATAGGCTATGAAAGGAAATTTCCAAACGTAGAATACATTCCTCTCTTATTTCATTCTTTCCTATTCTTTGTTTTTCTTAAACAGCTGTATCTTAAGTTATTTTATCAATAAAGCTCCACCTTTTGTCATACTCTAAGCCTATAAATTGTTTGGAAAATATTTTCTAAACATGCTTCTCATTTAAAATTAAAAATTCAAAGACATAAAATACAATGAAACCTAGTTTTTCGAAGTTCTAGGATAAAATATTCCATTAAGGTAATTAACCGTTTGAGTCCCAGGGGTCTTTGAAAAAACAGCGTTGAAAAATCCCGAACAGCGCGGTAGCACTTGTCTTAATCGATAGCGAAGAGAAACAAGCGGCGCAATAGCGTTCATCATATTTGTTATTTTATGAAATACATCTATATTATATATGTGTGCTGTTAGTTTATAAATATTTCAAGTTTTGTTCAATAAAAATTATTCAGAAGATAACAATGAAGTACAAAATACCATCAGTCGTCCGTAGCGTTCAAATGTACTAGGACTTTTTGACACAAAATCTAAACAACGCGATCCCGCTGCTTGGAACTCAAACGGTTCAGAAACACGTTTGTCCCTGTAGAATTAAGTCAATTGAAGATTCGTCGTAAAAAAGTAGCGACAACGTCTCGCGGCTCAGTCTATTCTATGGTAATTCAACACCGTATCAAGAGTACCTAAAATCATCTTGGACCGCAAATGCACATAGTTCGCGGCATATAACTGGCTGGAACGAGGTCTATATCATTGAAACGATTACAGGTCCCCTATGTTCAACCGGACATTTGGTAAATTGATTTGATCTCGACTTCCCAATAAAACAGACGAGATACGACATAGGGCCGGTTGCATCGCCGTACCTACATCAACTTCGACTTTGGAAAAAATTGAAACACGCATGAAGGCTATAAAGAGCCGAGGAAGCTGCAATGCGATAAGAAGACAAACCTCGCTTTCCATCAATTTGAGTGAAACCACAAGATCTAATTATAAATCAAGTACTTTTTCGAATGTGTTACAAATTCATGAATTCTTATTCGTGTCATCAAAATTTGATATTTGTAATAGGTAAACTATTACATTCTTCGATATGAAATTTCTATCTTTCCTCTTTTTCAACAAATACGATTGGAATATGTAAATCCTTTAATTATTGTTTTATTCGATCTTTTGCGCAAAAATATTCAACGCGAAGAATTCGTTGTGACATTTGAATAGTAAAAGAAATTTCAAATTTAACGATAATATGAACTTTTATATATTTACACAATCTATTTCTTACGAATAACATTTAATGAACACGCGGAATTATGAAATTGGCTAGGTAAGGAATAATAAAAAGCTCCTTGACGTCAAATGATGTCTCTTGCATGTTACTATACATGTTCGAAGACGTATTACGTATTGGAACGTCATTTGATGCAAAAAACTAATAATGTATTCATCGTACAAATATAATATTCATAGAAGTTCATTTATACAAAATTCTCAGAAATATAACTTGGAAAAATCTAACTTGGAACAAAAACGAGTCGTGACTCTTTACCTTTTTAAGTAATAATTCCTTAATTTGTAGAAAATGATTAATTCACGTCTGTGGAGAATTCTGCGAACTTGAAAAATATTTAAGAATTTTCTATGTATTCGCTTAAAGAATGATAATGGTAGATAAGCGATAGATGTTTTCTTTAGTAGAACGACGACGTGTGAAATAATTGGTTCTCTAATATAACGAAGCAAAGGTTGCTTCAAGACCGAAATTCTGGTAATTGTAAGATAACTTTCATTGCGTCCAATACGAATCATGAGCCACGCAATAACCCCAAATGCTCTTTATTTCTTCATTTACTTGGACCTCGAAACTTCTTAACTCCTGGTGTCTTGTGCTGAAATGTATATTTCTGAGAGAAACCATCGGACCCTTGTAAATACTTAAATAGCAAATGTTTCTTCGGTTGATGAAGAAAAACCGCGTATTGCTCCTTGAAACTGTAATGTTATTATACATTCCAATAAAAACCTTGATACAATATTTAGCATTTAATCTCTATTAGGACTACATTCATTAATTCTGATATAAAAGATAGGTATTTTCTATGCTTTTTCACAAAAGTAATATTCAAATATGTAGTCATGGACATTGAGATTTAGTACATATTTGCAGAAGTATTCTATTCATTCAGGAATAATTGGGTAGCCTGTCGTTATTTGAAATAAAAATCAAAGTATTCGTACGCAACCATTTTACAGACCATTCGTAAATATTCGTAGCTAATGATATTTATTAGTAGTTTTGAAAATCTTTCGCACACCTCTTGCAGTATCTGTAGTATTTATTAATATCTCTGGAGAAGTGAAGAAGGCAGCTCATTCATATAAGTTGATTGTACACGTGAAAGGAAATTCTTTATCAATGGGAAAAGATTCTTATTAATTTAATGTAAAATTATTCTTAAGTATATTCCGAACATCAATGTTCGAACGCAAGCGACTGTTGGTATTTAATGACTAACTGGGAATGTTTACGCATTTATAGGAAATAAAATTTACATAAACGTAATATAACGTAAAATGTTTACGGGAAATCTAAATATGCATCGAGTATTCGTTATAACATCAGGACGGAACAGATATGTCTCTAAGTTAGATTTCCTTAATTATTTAATCATAAAAATATGAGTTTGCGTAACAGTTCACAGTCTATCTATTAATAAAATTCGTATGATACTGGAAAAATAACGCGCAATGATATTTGCACGCGTGGAAGGTTAACAATATTATTTACCAAGTCATAATTATTTATCTATCTCTAACGCGCGATAAAGCATACTTTGTTCGTTCCACGGAGCTCGATAAATCGGTGGGACAGCCACCATAGGGGAAGCTCGATCTAGCTAATCATGACGGGTCTTAATAAGAACTCCTCGCCGCACTGGTACTCATTTTATCCGGACTAGTTCGAAAGCGACTTTTCTAATTTTCTATGATCACACCTTGGAGGAAAATGAAATTTTGATTAATTCAAAATTACTGTACAGCTGTGAAGGAGAATTTATGAGAGTCGTTTTCGGTCGTTTTCCCTTTAAAATTCGGACGATTTTCATCCGATATTCATACGAATATTAATATTCATTTCACTTTTCAGTTTATTTAACTTCTTGTAAAGGCTTTTTTATATTTTTCCATCATAGTTTCGCTACTTTTGTTTTGCTTAAATAAGAAAGGAAATAAGAACTTTCAAAGTATCGTCTCGGTCCTTTCTTACTATTCTAGTTTTATGTATTTAAATTGTTTTAAAGGTGATTCGTACTCTTTTGTTGTTCCCGCTCTTCTTAATCGTTTTAAGAATTAACAAATATTTATTTTAGTATAAATATCGATTAATGTTACTTGCTAATTTCGTTTAAAGTTTTTATTTTCTTATCGAATCAAACCTTTTTCTGTTCTAAAAAAATCTTCCACCTTCTTTAAAAATTATAATCGTGTTTTTTTTCGTCATTCACATTTTACTCAAATTATTCAGATAATTTTCTTTCTTCAAACATATTATATAATTACTTCGAAAATGATTCTCGTGTTTCATTATTCTTGTCGCAGGTACTCAAATCATTAAAAAATTTCTTTAATTTCCTTCCTTCTTTTTTTATAAGTATTTTCATATTCTTTCTCCATTTAAATCGCTATTTCGAACAATCTTTTATTTTGAATAAACGTCACATGCATTCTTTATTATTCCCTGTTTAATTAGATCCTTCAATGAGATTTTTTATCTGCTTTCAAATCAAATATAAGTGAATTTTTTTATCTCATTTCCTGTGATTGAAGAGCAAACGAAGCTGTTAACAATATTCTCATATTATTCTATGATTTCAAAACTTATTGTTTAAAGAGACACGTAATGAACTTTAAACATTGTCTAGCTGTCGCGGATGTGGGACAACAATAAACGACGACCATTGACAATGATTCAAAGAACTCGCGGGCTAATCATTGTCCATCATCGTCCATCTAACTCCGGCAATGGGATCGCGCCAAGTGGAGGAAGTCTCTTAGATCATTGATCTCGCTGATCCGTGTCACGTTTTGTAAACACTCGTTCAAACTACTAAATTAACAAAAAAGAAAAAAGAATCGAGAAACGCGAACTATTCATTTTTTTGACATACGATATACCGTTTATTTTGGAGAAAATTGGTAATTTTGAGTTCTTGGAAATTTCCAGCTTCGATCAAACGCCAACGTAGCTTCGCATATCCTCAGGGACTCGACCCATTTCTTCGTAACATTCCATTTTCAAGATGGAACTTTGAAAAATTTATTCGAAACTCAACAATGCGTTTCTTCTTTTTTTCGCCCCGTTTGCCTGATATACCCATTTTTTCCTTTTTAAAATCTTTACGATGTATAAAGATATACCATAGGAATTTATTCCCACCTTAAAGATTTCTTCTTCTTCGTGAGGGTAAATTTCGTTTGTTGGTGGAGAATATATGTAGGGATTTATGTAATTTCAAATGTGATTTTATTATATTATAAAATCAATTATGTTACTCTTTTTTTTATCGTAGAAATTTCTTTAAGAATTTGTTTATGCGATAGGAATTTCTTCTGGATGTATAAAATTTGTTTTCTTTCCTCAACATGAGGCTTTACTTGTGAATGAAAAACTGAATAATAATTTATCAAAATTTAAAAATTACACAATAAAATAACAATAAAAAAAGTTTGATCAGCTGACAATCAAATTTTTAATAAATAATACACGATACTTTGTATTGTATTGTACTTTTATAAATTACATAATTCTGTCGTGTGAATAAAAAGAATTGATTGCTACAGTATTAAATATTGAATGCAATAAGTATATAATTCGTATTAATTTATAAATGATCTAGTTTCGACAAATATAGCAATGACAAGAGTTTAATTATTGTATAATTATACAATTTATATATGGTTATACTACAAAGTCAAGATCTATTTTGTAATAAAAAATTCTTCAACAATTTTTTCAATTAAGCATTTATTTTGATCTATCCATCTATCTTGTGAACATTGTAATTATATTAAATTTCTCATCAGATTAAGAAGAACAAAGATCACACGTCACATTACAATTTTATAAATTGCATATATATATATATGGACTGGTATTTTCAAATACAAAAATATAGCAGAAGCAGTTTAATAGTTCAATTGCACCAATTTCAAGAATTATTTAAGAAATGTTAACTATAAGTAGCATGCTTGTTATTTCATGGCAAGTGTCTCCACGGTCGTAAATTATTCATTTCATTTTCGATATTACTGCCTGATAAGTGTAGTGGTTTATACAGTGTTTTACAATCAGCGGAAATAAAGATAGCGAACACGCAACGCTGATGGTTCGTCGGAAAACGAAACACGTTGAAAAAGCTTTTTCCCTTGATGCATCGTCTGTAACGATTGTCAGGAAACGCACGTAAGTCCATGACGGTAAGAGCGTAATAATAAGTTAAATGTCACGGATAAGTTTTATCGTGAAATAAAATAGAGAACGAAGAAGAGGAAAGGAATACTCTCTACATTTCTCTTGTTACATTACGCTATTTTCTTTTTCTTTTATCAAATTCACAGAAATTAGAATTTTTTCTTAACTGAACGCAATTTTCGTACAAGATATTAAACGGATAAGAAAGATACTAATGTGGAAGGATAAAAAATGAAAGTTCTACATTCTCTGTTTCAATTAATTTACAAAAATTTACAAATATCAGTTTTTTTTTTAATTGATAGAATTTTAAGCAAACGATAACATCTTGAAATTTTTAAAAATACGAAGAAAGGCACTGAACCGACGAGATAAAAATCGAAAATTATACGTTTCTGTTATTAATACACTGCTAATATTTTGCTTCATTCTATTTCTCCTAGATCAACAGATATTAAAACTGTTTAAAAGTTATGTTATTTTAATTAAAAAAAAAAAAAAAGAAATAATTACATCTTCTGTGAAGCTATGAAGAGTGATAAAAGAAATATCAAGACTACATTTCTATTAACTTCTTCTTAAAATTTAAAATCTTTTATTCAAAATTATTTGTTATTAATCTCAATAGAAAGAAATATTTGAAAAATTGAAACTTTTATAAGTATTTTAAAAGTGCTGGACGTTATCATAAAAGAATTTAAACAAAATAAGGAAAATGTTGCAAACATATTTATGGAAGAAAATATTCGTCAAATCAGATATTATCTATTATTTACTACTCCTTTTGAATTTCCTTTCGAAGAATCCGTCGATCAGTTTCAAAGTCCACACCGTGATCTCAACCGATTTGAACTTTTTGTAAAGGCCAAAAAATCGTGAGTTTACGGGTCAATAATAATCAAACGAATCGATTTTGCTATCTACGTTGCTTTGGAGATCACTGCTACGCCGACCGGCTTTTATATCTGTGCTCTTACAGTACGTGTTTATTTGTCGTTATTAATAGGATTATAAGAATCTACTATAATTTCAAAGAAAAGTTATTTCGTAAAAGATTGAATTAATTCTGAATATCTTCAAATAGATGTGAAATAGAAAAATATCTATTAATATCTAACAAATAATTCTAAATAACTCCATAATAAGCTATAAGAATTAACATAAGAGATATCAAAATTGAAGTAAATATAGTTACAGATATTGAAGAACTTATCTATTGCACATGTAAAAACATTGCTTACATAAAAGTAGACTATTAAAACGGGATTAAGATAAGCACAAAGAAACGTAAACAGTTAAGAAAAGTAGAAAAACGGTAAGTTGCGCTTCAAGCGACAAGAATAAAGACAAATAACTAGTAGAAATTCGAGTGAAACAAAGGCATGCTGCAATATGGCAAAGCCATTGGACGCAGAATACTTTAGTAGCCATTAGCAGAGTATACCGACGTCTAGAGTGACGCAGCTTACTCTATGAATAGTCACTGAAGCTAAACTAGACCAAACAGGACAAAAGACAAAAGCCAGTCATTAAAACGAACCAAATACTCCAAAAAAAAAGAGAAAAAATAAAAAAGAAAAAAAAAACAGCGGTACATAAAGTCTTTTATAATCGAGGAGAAATGTGTATTCAAAACCAGAAAAAACAGGAATTTCGCGGTAACCGCCGTTAATCTGTTCGAATCCTATCTGTCGAAATTAATCTCTGATTTCGACATCCGTCTGTTAACGTTAATCTCTTCATCCTTGACACGGCGAATAACCTTTTAACACGACGAACCGCACAGAGCTTGAAGCTCGTTGACCCTTTCTATCGTTCGGGATACCGCAATGTATATCATTGGTCGAGAAATTTACGTAAAGTTGAGAATACGATTAACGATCAACTGATTGTGCATTTATGCATTTGTAGAAGATTGGAAAATACGCTGTTGACTACAAATATTAAGGAACAAGAAGCTGATGTATAGTACAAGTTAAATGGTTTTCATTGTTCATATTTTCGAATTATCTCGGTATAAATCTGTTGCTTCGGTCACATTAGTGAGGAAAATATGATGTGAAATAGAATTTGTTGGAGTTTTTTAATAAATGTAACGAGTAAGTGTCCCGCTATTTATGGCTGGCGGCATAAATATTATATTGGAGATTTTTATGTATTTATGATAAATTTAAAGTTGCTCGTACGCACAGAATGTATATGATACAAAAGAATATATAAAATATCCATAGTGGTGTATATTGCTATAATTTTCAGTAGATGAAACATATTTCTACAAAAGTTCCATTTTTTAAATTCTGTTTATAAAAGTGCGGAATTGCATAAAAATTCTTATTTTATACGTAAGGCGTGTGGAGAGAAATATATGAAATATTCAAAGTAAAGTACTTGTTATAATATTTAATATTCTTCCTTTTTAACCGTGTTCATAAAAGTACGAATCTGCGTAAATAACGTGACAGATCGAATCAGTTCGAATATGATACGCTATTTAAGAACGTTGAAAATCTTGATAAGCTTTAATATGTCTTTCTATGTTTGAACTTTGATAAGACTCGAAAGTCTTGTCAGATCTTGAAAGCTTTTGGAATCTCAGCAATCTTGAAATAAACGGATATTCTGCATCGTACATCTTCGATTTTATATCTACAAACTCTTACATTATATTCCACCTACAGTATCTTATCTGCAAGATCTTACGTCTATCTTTAATATTTTATACAAAATATAAGTTTCGTTTTGGAAGTCTCGAGAGCTTAACGTAAATATAAAACTTTCGTTAGAAAATTGAATACTCGTCAAGATTTTCAGACTGAAACGTACGAAAGGTTGTCAAAACCTATCCAAACTTTAAAGGCTTGTCAATATCGAAAATTTAAGTATGACATATTATCGTTAAACTACGAATTTTTATGCGCTTATAGGAAATTTAAATCAGAAAAAGAGGAAAGTTCAAAACATAGCAAACAACAAAAATAAAGTTCACCACCTATTAGAATATTCAGTAGATAAAACAAATTTCTGTTCAAGTTTTATCACTTTATTTACCTTCAGAAAAATATGAATTTTCATAAATATCCGTGGTGACCATATACACATTTGCATTCATGACTATGCTATTCCATTTAAAATATAAAGCAATTATTTTAAAGACATACGAGTATTCTGCTATTCTCTGAACAGTCGTGTTTCCCTATTAATTCGTATACCGCACATTTCATATATTTTAGTATACGACCGTATTATACCGTATTCTCATCCAAATTGTATACAGTTCGTCGAACCGTGATATCGTCGAAAAAAACACCTTAGACGCGTCCCTGCCCTGGATACCCTGCGTTTCCACGAAAACTTTTATGCGAGATACGTATCTGCGAGGGTGGAACTTATTTACCTGGTCCACACAGAATTCCTGTGGGACTGTAAAGGGGTAGTTCCATGCATTTTAGAGGTGGCCTGAGCCACACTGAACAAACTTCTAACGGAATGTTGTTGCGACGTGAGGGTGACTCCTCGCCCCATTGTGACTCGTCCCTGATGCTTTTCTCGCATAAATTCAATTTATCAGCCTGTTAAAAAATATTTCGCCACCGTCTCCCCCTACACACTTTCTCTGTTTTTCTGCCTGCCTTTATCTTCGTCACGTTATCAACGTGGTAATGGGCCCTGGGAAAAAGTTTCACGACGGTGTAACGAGTTTCGAGTTCGGGTATATGGAGTTACGTAGCAGACACCCGTCGGCCGTATGGCGACTTGAAAAATTGATGGATCGTGATGGGACGCGGAGACGTTGTTTATCACGTCGTTAGAAAAAAACGAAAGATATTTTGCTCGTCTATGGATAGTGAGCGAGCTCCGTTTCTCTTTTCTTTCTCTTGAAGAGAGGAAGTTCCGGTTTTCAGCGCCGAGTTTGTTTTCACTTTGCAAGTTTGCAGCAAGCGAAACCAGCATGCACGGTGATTTAGGTTTGCTTCTAAAGTTGTTTTTTTTACTATTCGTACGTTTTCATTCTTCTGAGATTTTTTAAATTCTAGAAGTACTATGTTCGGACTCTGCTTTTTACGTTGTTTACAAATCAATCTTAGAATTCTTTTATTCTTCAAATATTTAAGAAAGAAAAAAAAGATTCAAAAATTTGGAGAGTACGATGTGTAACTTAAACTCAGTTTCACGTTATTTTCAAGTATTTAAATTCTAATTAAGTGAAGTTTCAAGCATTTTTATCTTTAGTAGTAGAAAGTACTATAGCTAATATAATTTATTCGTTATTAAAAAATTCTTCAAGTTCGAAAATTCGTTAAGTTGTTATTATACGCGTGATTTCTCCACTCTCTTTTGTTGCGTGTTTACCGTCGCCTCGAATGATGTCATTAGCCACTCCTTAGATTGAAAATAATACATATTTCTTGATACAGTTTGCTATCCTCTAGGAACTTTAAGTTACGCGTTACGTGGGCTTGCGATATTGAGGTTGTACGGTGAGTGCAATTTGTATTTCGCTGTTTGGTTTTTGTATTTTTTACGCTCGAACAATAGTAGTTGGTTGTCAAAGTTTGCTTACGCAAGCTGTAAAAGGTTAATTCCGTTTTTTCCAGTAGGTGTTGACGTATTATTTTGCAGCATCCTGCGGTGAGCCTGCATTGTCACAATTGCTCTTTCCTTTTCAGTCATATTGTGGGTGGACCTTTGCCGCTAAAAGTTCTCTACAATGTCGTGATTTTTCGTTTTTCTTGACTTGGTCAATATTCTGTTTCATTCTTCTTTTCCGGTTACGTGCAGTGAGATGGCAAGATTTTCATACGCAATTTCGTTCGCTGGAAGGCATGTTGCCTCTTTGGCCTTGATGAAATGGAACCCACGTAAAGATCACGCGTTTGCCATCATCGTTAAATTCTCTGTAAACCCCTTGGATGTTTCCTATGATTTCGCGTTCGTTCTTATTATTTGGATTTCCCCTATAGCGTTCATTAAGCTCATGTCATTGTAGTCAGTATGTATTGTTTGTATGTATCTATTGTAGTCATATTATGTATAATGGTTTACTGGTAGCTATTTCTTTGTATTTATTTGAGGGATCCGAGGACGGCATATACTTCGACTGTAAAAGTAGACGTGGCTTTAGGAAGCTATTGTTTTCTGGTTATGTCGTCGCAAATAAAGGCGAATGTAATTGGTCTGTTTTTCGTGCATCGATATATGTTTCATTATGATAAGGGTATTTATTGCCTAAGCTGGAAAATACAATTTTACGCTCTATTTAATTAATTCTTTGCTCTTCGAGGATTTTTGTTAGACTCGTGTTTATTTAGGGGATCTTTACGACCCAGGGTGCTAATTTTTTGTAGCTACCCGTAATAACCGCTATCGATGTGTAGCTTCAGTTACATTCGAATATTTTCGATATGCTGATATGAAGAAAGGGTGTGGCATTTTTGGTCTTTTTGTCTATAGGTCTGCGTATCCACGTGTGGTTACGTCATTGTAAGGGTTGTTTGGGGTAAAAGATAATTTAGCAGCGTATTTTATGCTCACGTGCTTTCTTCTTCGCTCTAGTGAGGTTTCTATGGCTTCGAAGGGTATACTGTTTATTGGTGTTGGGCGATAGCTTCCAGTGGTCCGTTTCAGTGCGATGTTACGGATCGTATTCATGTTTCATGGCGTTTGCGTAGGATGATTTTGGTTCTGTTCCGTTGCGAGTTTGAATTTTCAGTGTGCGGATAACTGTCGGAGGATTACTGTACTCAAGAATTCCGTTTGTGTGTGTTTATACAGACGAGTGTATGTATACACGTGCCTGTGATAAATCGCATGTCAGTGTGGGATCATCATCACTATCCCGTTATCACTAACACTATTACACTTTCTCTTGTTCTAACTCTCACTGTGCATGGCACTCGCGGAAGGTACCGATACAATTAAGCACGTTCCATCGCGTCGACAGTGGTCTGGAAACTGCGTAATTTCCTGTTTCAATTTTATGCTAAGTTGAAACATTGAAACCTTTTGTTTGATAAAACGAAAGTGAAATTGAAATATAAAAAATAAGACATACAAATGAGAATAAAAATTCTAAAGACAAATTCAAGAATGAAATCTCAGAATTTTCCTATGGAGGATTGATGATGATGATGTATACTAAAATCTAATTATGGTAATGTATTTTAGTATGGAAGAAACTTTATAAACATTACGGATGTATTTATAAAAGTTTAAGTTTAGTTACGGGTCTCTTCATCCGTAAATTAAAATAAGAAACTGCATTTTCACGGGGCTCGTTGTTAAGTTGAGAAATCATAACATAATCTAGAAAAGTTTCCTAACGAAGAAAATGACTTTCATTTTATTTCGACAAGATGAGGTTAAATTTAATTCAAACGAAGAAAAAATGGAAAAAAGCAGCGATAAGATATGCGAATGTGTATAGAATTTTGTATAACGTTGCATAAGTAATTTGACCTGTTGTTACGTTAATCTTGTTATAAATTCTTAAATAACATTAATCCATTTTTTGCAGTGACAGTGAAATTACAACTGAATAGAAATTATTAAGTAATCCGATTTGAAATACTGTGATTTCGATTAAAATATTGAAATTCAATTCGATTTTCGAGCTGTCGAGATTCGTTCGATAACGAACAAGTCTTGGAATTAAAGAAGTTTCGAAGAAATTAAGAGGTTAAAATTCTATTACGATTTCTTAATGATTATACTTTTTAACGACAAAAAGAAGAACTCGCCAAATACATATCGCTAATCTGTGAGTTAGATAACGCTTACAAGAGTTTATGTCAACTATTTCGCAAGCTAGATAACTAGTTGATCGAACCAGTTTTGTTGTCATCGGTTTCTTCCTTTTATATATCTCGAATGGTAGATATTTCTACGAATAATTCGATCCAGGGAAAAATATTTCTTAAAATTTTGTGTCCAAAATGATATTAATGTCATCGAAATATTTAAAAAAAGAACGATGGATTTTATCTGTTTATATTTATATGTCTTTTATCGCTTGTCGAAAATATATGGAATATTCAGGAGTTCGATATCATCCAATTCCATGAATTTTGCCCCCGATTCATCAGTTATTTATGTTATATCATAATTCAACTGTAATGTACATAATCTTTTCTTTTTAAACGGATCTGCTTATTTCTGAACATTTCTTTTTTTTTTTTTTTAATAAATAAGTTATGAAATTTTTAAAAATAATTATCATTCTTTGAGATAAAAAAGATTGCGATATATGTGTTTATTCTTGCAATTCCGATATCGTGAACTTTTTCAGTAAAAGTTCAACAAAAAGATAGTTCTATAATTTTTTATATGAAAGGATAACAAATTTTCGTATGGAAAGGAATCTTTAAGAATGTTTTAAAACGAGCTACTTCCATTCAAAGGAAAACTGTTTTGAGACATCCAATTTTTTAGCACATTGCCAACAAAAGAGTTTCTTAACAGAAGAAAGTGACTTAAGTTCTAACGAAGATGTGCTATCTTCTTTCTTCTGAAATTTCCTGCTCCAAAAGAACCGTTTTTATGACAAAGAAGAGTCGTTGTTTCTTCCCTTCTGAGACTCACAGAAGACCCCGAGAAACTTTGGTTAACGCGAGCGTGTCATTTATCTCCTAATTCGTCGTCTCGCAAAAAAGCCATTTTAACGATAAAAGAGAATACTTGTCGTTCATTTTTGTTTCATCGAGGTTTCATATTTCTCTCCGATAAAATTATATCACTATTTTACAGACAGTCATTTATATGAAATAATAATCTGAAAATATAGAAAATTATAAATTTATTCTACGAGCTTTCTCATTTCATTTCGACTGCATATACATGTTCACATTTGCTCCTCTTTATTTAAAAAAAGAGTCTACCGCTGGTCTTTGTTTCGTTACCTATCTTCACCAGAATTTAGTTCTTATGATTCGCGCATAAACACATACGGACGATACAAAATTTTAATCTTTGATTAAAATATTGCGTTGTAAAGGTCAAATAATGTGTAGGCGACAAAAATGTGAAAAAGTTGACTATGAGAGAGTTCATAGAGAAAATTACTTTTAAAAGAAGTTCCAGTTATATCTCGAAACTAGAACTTTCTCTCTCTAATTTAGCTACTTTCGAGGAAATTCTAACGCCTCCATTGCTAATCCTATTTTCGACTGTTCAGTCTCAGTAATACATTATTACAACCTCAAAACATCAACTTTCTAACACAACTCAATACAGTAGACTTCTAACTTGTTTAAATTCCATTTATGCAAGCTGTGTCCTTTACATTCATACATCTAATTTTCTAACTAACACATTCTGAGATTCCAATGGTATGAAAAATATACAAATATTACTATGGTTTTGTATTACTGTACATTTTTTACTATACATATTTCGTATTACTATAGTTTTACATACTTTTTATTATATTATACAATTAACTCGTAAGTATAACGTTTAAAAGATACCTCAAAAAAAAAAAGAACAAAAATAAAGATTTAAACAACTGAGAGTCAATGAAATACAGGAATTACTATAGAGAATGATGAATCTAATAAAGACAATTTTCGTTCCCTTAATTAACTGTAATGTGGGCAGCCGAGTATCCGAACACTCGTATTTGTTTTCACAATTTAGAAATTTTCTAGCGAAAATATGACAAAGCGGTTCCGGATCTACGTTCTTTGCATCATGCTCTCACGCGAAAATTTATGCAAAAATATGCATGAAATATTCAAGTTTGAAAATTATACGCTTCTTGGATAAACCGGAGAATTTTGGTTGCCTACAATAAGCATTGAAGATAAGCTTATAAGTGGTACTTACATGCTGATTCGGTAACCACGAACAGAAGTAAAACGCAAACGAGGGCCGCCCTCGTAAGTCGAGGTGGATGCCCCATGATTGTGTCTCCAGTAGGCAGAAAAGTCTCGCACTGTCGCACGATGTATATCAGCCTGGGACACTGGAGATGTGGCTACGGGAGGAACACTAAAAGCATTAATGCTTTTCTTCGTCCGTGCTTTTATGCTCTTGCGGCCCCCCTCTCACACTTTACCACTTGACCAAGCTGCTGGACATTGGCATACGGTTCGTGTGTGCTCTATTCGTCACGCTGACACTGAGATAACGAGACCCCGTGGCGGGTCGCATAAAGTGGCTTACACACGCTGTAACACGTTGCGATCCATCGGTTTTGAGGTTTCGTTAAAACACTGTGGTTTCGACTTTCCACTAGTATCCACTTACTGAGATATACTCCTGCTGGGAAATTATTCTGAACTTTTGCACCTCGTTTGGTGCTCACTTACAGTGTTTCGGTTTGTCTCTCTCGAAAAAAAGAAAAAAAGAAAAAACTATTACACGGTGAAAGAGAAGAGAATTTTGATGTTTCTTTGGTACCTTTGTTCTTTTTTTTTTATTATTATTTAATTTGTACTTTATAATTTGTCCAGCTGGACATTCGGAAAATTGGTATTGGGTTCCTTCTGGTATTTGCTACGACAAGTTTATTTGTAATTTACGTAGACGAATTGATTTTACATATCTCAGATCAAGCAAGATGTAGACACATTTTATGAATATGTGCGTTATACATGAAACATTCTCAAATCCCATTGTTCTCTCTGACATTCAATTGTTACGATTGAAAATCATGGTACTGGTTTTGAAAAATTTCTGAAAATATACATAGATCTTGTAAGATATTTGAGATAGGTATTTATTTCGTAGAGATCACGGAAAAGTTTCAACAGTCAATTATCTATCGTAAATAACAGATTAGAACACGTAACGAACTTCACTGAATATTACAGCTTACTAATACAGGGTGTCCAAGCAATTATGGTATAATCAGCAAGAGAACGATTTTTCGTGAAAGCACGTAGTGAAATCTACGTCAATTGTTTCATGTAACGTTTCCTTTTCGAAAAAAACGAGTTTGAAAATTGATCACTTTTGTTAATGATTGCCTGTATCAATAGGCCCCGATATTCAGTAAAATTATCATTAACACTTGTTACATATTCAAGATGCTATGATGACTACTCATGCCGTATACAAACTTTTTACTATATCTTGTAATTTCTATATTTTTTTCAGTTTCAGATTAGTTTTAAATTTTGCCAATATAATCGTTCAAAATTATTTTATATAGCAAGCACGATATACACATAAAAGGGAATTCTCTACCATAAGTGTTCAAATATTTTCGCGACGTATTATATTTCAACATGTGTAGGTCTCTTAAGGAAACACCTACATAACTGTGAATGAATGAACAAACTGAATAGACAATACAGGTAAAACGAATCACTCGATTGGTGTCTAATGTCTAAACATCTAAGCAATTTACCTGACACTACACACGTCGACAATCAAGTCGAGAATATCCTTTGTGCCTTTCGAACAGCTGATCATACCGTCTTTGTCATGCCTTGTGGTACTTGCTATTCGTCACCCGTTTGTTATTCTCTTGTGCACTGTTCGAATGAATGGACGAGGTCTTAGGTGTTTTTATTGGCAACGAAGGAGATCAGGGAATGATCGTAATGGGTGATTTAGGTGGCTTTGGTAGACGGTTTTGGGGTGCAGGTGTTCCGTGGGATGGAATTTTATGGCGGATCGGGGTAGAGGAAGTAGATTGCCTGGTCGTTTCAGGCGGAATAAATTTTGTTATTTCGAAGTAGAAAATTGCTGGAGGATCATTGGTAGATTATTTGATTAATTATGCGGGAGAATTATTAGAAAATGATTGAAAAATTAGGAATATTTAACGTAACAAGTATTTAAGTATTTAAATGTATTGAAATTTCTATTTGATCAAAATCATTAATACACCGTTCCCAGATAACGTTTTTCGCTTATGAAAATCATTTCAATATTTAAAGTAAAAGTATTCTTGGATCGAGTGGAAATAGTTAACATTTGAAAAAGCGACTAAACTGCATAATTAGCACTGCTTCTCTTGCTATTCATCGTACTGTGTCTATGTAATTTGTCTGGAAAAATTGGAAACACCCTGTATATTATTCGGAATACTGTGGGCCGCTATGGTTCATTTGTAGCAATGATTATTTGCTTTGTAACGCAACGATATAGTTTATTATTCAAGTAATCGCAAAGTATTGTTAACTGGAATCTTTATGAGAATTAATTGAGTACTTTAAAGGGTAGTATGCGCGTGGCTTTCTTATCGAGTCATTTTTTTCTTTTGTAACGTTACAAAGGGCTGGTTAGACCCTTTAGCAGATCCTTTAGAAATGGTACTTGATTGTGACTATCACGATAACGTTATTTCATAGAATTTAATGAATGACTCGTTCCCAAATAAAAAGATAAACGATAGTTCCGACCTGCGCTAATCTTGTTTGCTACGAGTACTGACTTGTGTTCCGATAAGATTGATTTTCCCAATGGTCGTCCAAAATCATTGAAACATTTACTTTCAGATAAAACGTGCACACGAACACTCAGCTTTTATCTTTATTTACATTTTAACTTAATTTACGTTATAATACAATAGAATGTTCTTGTACAAGATTATACAATTTGCATTGATCAATACAGGCCATGATACATTTTTTAAATTTACGAAAATTATTGTGTGCGAATAATAGATCTATGTTTTAAATAATTTATACGACAGCAAAATAGAATATTTTTATACGATATTGTAATATAATTTTATTAATAGTCACAAGAAAAATTAAATTGTGATTTAGCACAGGGTATCAGACATTCCTTAAATTTGTGGAAAATAGCTTTTATAAATTTTGAAGAGTCACTCATGATCTCTATTATTCAATTCGTTTCAACTAATTTACATCGCAACAGGATAGAATATTCTTATGTATTATTACGATAAAATCAAGCGATGATGAAAGACGTCACGCACTGAGACATGTCGAAAAATAAATGAAATAATAAAATTTCTGACTCCTCTATACATGAAAGATAACTCGGAGCTTCGTTGAAAGAAACACGAAGAGCATCCTTAGAATCAAAAGAAATGAAAATTAATGCGTAGAGACGCGACCAGTATCGCCAAGCGTATTTTACGCGAGCTTTTAGACCTAAACGAGACTAAATTCATCGTCCTTTCACCTACCGCTACCTTGAAATTGTACGCAGACGTAATTATTTCTTTTCAAACCGACATTAAAAAAAAAGGACGAAAAAATGAGAGAAAAAAGAGGGAAAAAGCCAAAGTTGAATAGCAGCTTTGATAAATTAATTAAAGTCAAATTACACGGAAAGCTCAACGAAATTTTCTCTTAGTCGGAGAAAGTTAAACTTACATTTTTATCTCGTTCCTCGATGCATTCAAATTACATCGAGACGAGTGAACGTCCTTCTCTTGGAAAAGATAAAAAAGGAGACAAGAAAGAAAAAGGAAGGAAAGACAAAACCCGGCGAAAAGGTACATAATGTTAAATGAAGCCTTTTGTAAATTAATTAAAGTTGAATTAATGCAAAAAGTTCGCCTTGAATCGGATCTTTTTTAGCCGAAGATTAACGTCGTTCTTTCGACGATTCTCCGGCTTTTCCTGCTCGGTACAATGCAATTACGCTCGAAACAGTGAAACTCGCTAGAAAATTGTTCTGTACTTTTATCTCGTTTGGCATCCATGTCATCCACGTCGCAGTGTTTCGGTTCTTTTCCAAAAAAAAAAAAAAAGAATCGACTAAACAATATGAATTATACATGAATATAGTGATAGATGAATAAAGTAATAAAAGAAAAAGTCCAAAGTTCCTGTGATATCTTTGTTTTTTCTTCCTATTCAATGTGACGAATAATCTAAATTTTTTTACTCCTAAAATAGTGCGATAACAAGTTTATTTTTAATTTCCATAGACAAGTTGATTTTGAATATCTCGGGTTAAATAAAATTCAATAAAAATCGAAATACAATAGGTACAGTGTTTTTATTTTGCAGAGATGTATTTATAGAGTCGCAATGGCTATTCACCACGTATATTATTTTCTTACTAAATACATGTTTGCAGTATCTCGTAACTTCTATAAACATTTACAAATTTCATCAATATTGTTACTTCTGTATTTAGAGGTAGGATCACAATAGCTATTATTTTATTCTTTGGATAAATCTATCATACCGTTCTGAGCCGAAAAACCTTTATTGCACTATCTTACATGGACTAGGAGTAATAAACAAAAGAATATCTTAAACTTAACTTAAAATATCTTAAAAATATCGATTAAATCTATCGATTATATCTAGAACTATCTTCTGGTTACTATTTATTGTAACAATCAATATAATCGTTTTCTCAGGTTAATGAAATTACAAAATGTTTTATGTAAACAATACGTTCAAACGTAAGTATTCTACCACTTTTATGAGCCACTATACATATAATATTCTAATAGTTAAATCTACGAAGTATGTACATATCGTACAAAAAAGATTTCTATTATACTGTGCGACATTGAAGGTACAATTTGTTTAAAACGTTATATAAGCGAGTGACTCAGAAATACCTTGTACACGCGACCAAATACAACCTTCCGATAACCCAAGATTCTTAATAATCATCGGTCTGAATATCGAAATTACGCGTCCAGAGTTTCCACTTATTTTTATTAATCTTAACGCTTATGAAATAATGTTTCTGTGGAATTTTAATATAAATTTGATATAAATGTACATTCATCGTACACTAAATTTCAACACGTGTATCAAATTCTTTGAAAATTCATGTCTAAAAATTCTCTACTTGTCTATGTTGATTTTAATGGGAAAACAAGATTACTCGTAGCAATCTCGTCTAGAATTGAATGCGTGAAGTTTCAATACGTAAACACGTCGACAGATAATTGGACGAGACAATGATACAAGACAGATCTGAATGGAAAATTGTCAGTAAACGGATTAATCATCGGTTTATAGTGACAACGACGACATTGTGGAAAGTAACACGGACTTTAACTAGCAAACACATCGTGATAACACCATGTTTTCCAACTACCAGCAGTACGATATGGTGAACAAAAGTTTATAATTTTAGTCGATTAAGAAGACCGTTTTTAAAGTAAGTAAATTTTGAATGCGCAAAGTGCCTGGTCATATGTGCAACTTGAAGGAATTGAAGTTTTCGAACTCGATTTTCTAAAATATAAAATCTCCAACGTAATTTCATTATTCTTAATTTTTCTCTTATTTTGAGCCACAGGATCTCCTTGGTTTCACTTGCACCACGAAATCGCTGCCACTGTAGTTGATATGATTTGTTGACATGATCAAAATGTTTGAAATGATTCGATTTAGTAAAGCGTAAGAGGACAAATTGGAGCGATGTCACCCCAATTTCAATCTATTCAAAAATGTCACTGCGCACAATCCGTGCATGACTTTGCCGGTCGACGCGTCATTAACGTATCCCGGCTATCGGATGGGGCTCTCTACACTTAACGTTGCTCTCTGGTATCGTCGGTATCTAGAATATTGTTTTGATAATGCGCGTTTCGTATGTTTGCCGAGGATTTGCTACAACGAAGCTCCTGTTGAATTAGCATCAACGCTGGTAGAACATATTTGCGAATCGAGAACGGTTGTTACATGATGTAGTACGAATTGAAAATCGAAAACGAATTAAATAAGAAAGCAAAGCATCGAAATACGGAGAAATTGAAACGGTGAGCGATGTGAACGGTGAAAAGATAAAACACCATCTTTTGTAACGATAAAGGTAAATTATATTATTAGGTTGTCCGGGAAGTTTCTTTCGTTTTATGAGGAAATAATAGACGCACAACGTTTTTTGTTTTATATTATTTTGTCGAATTACGTACGATCCATTTTGTTCTGTTGAGATAAGCAGCGCGACATTTCACAGACTTGGTTTCACGTTTGTACAAAGGTGCACTATTGTAAAAAACACGTTTGCAAAAGAAAGATACTTTTCGGAGAACCTAATATATAGATCCCATAACAATTGAAACGTGGTATCCATAATACTATTTCGAGAAATTTTGTCATTTTCTTTATGACTTCTTCGTTTTTGGATATTCAAATTTTTTTAAATATCCGCAGCGTATTCGTCAAGAAACCTTACCTTAAATATTTCTAACGTTTCGTTTAACTTGAAAGTAATAAAGAAAAGCCTTTCATATTTTGAAGCATGCGTCGAGTACATGTAAAAGGTTCCCCGAAAAGAATTATTTTCCGATATCTCGCTTATGATTTTGATTTATAAACTTGTAACCTCATTTAACGTGTTACGTGAAAATCGAACTCGAATAGAATTAACATGCTACCAACTTTGTTATTAATAAGCCGCGTGTAACTAGCTTAGAAGTGATAACACTGTGACCGTTGCTCCATCCAGAAAAATAGAAAAATGCCATTCGAGTCGAGAGTCCATTCTGGTTCGGAGTTCTTCTTCATCTCGGAAACTTTATTAAACTTCCATAGAAAATGAGTTTCTTTTCGATAGAGCGTTACACAGTCAGGACTATGGAAGGTATTAAAAAAGGTGAATGATAATTATTTATAGATAATTAAAAAAATCCATATATACGAAAACGAGTCAGCCGACCTATCTTCGTTTCTATCTCACTTATTCTTTTTGTTTCTAACGAAATTTAGCAGATTTTGGGATTTTTAAGTTATACTGTTTCATAACTGTCAAACATCCAGTGTGTTTCTTGTGTTCAATGTTACACCGCTTTCTCACGAAATATCTGCAACCTGCGTGTAATAAAATGATCGACTACTATACTAGAACTATACTGTTAATTCGACTGTAGCCAAAATGTGCTATGAATCCTTGTTCGAGATTTCCATTCAGCTTCGTGAAAGCACACGATAATTAAAATCCGATAGGCGATATCTATTGTCGCTTCTCAAATTCGAAGTTCGGATAAATAACATTTCATACGCAGTAACTCGATTAAAATACAATCTTGCCAAAGATAAGCGCAAGTTCGAATATTTTTATCGTAGACGACAACGATCGATCTTGAATAACAATCATTCCGATGAATTTCTATTCGTCGATAAGGATTATTCAATTTTCGTTCGTCGATCGATCCTCGATGATCTTTCAATGACCCTTCCGTTCGGGGATCGCCACGTATATTTTCCTCTTTGAGGATTTCCATCCACGAACAGGTTGTTCCGTGATCAAAGGAACGCGTGGACGTATCGTTGAAAATCGTGTTGCGTATCCTGTGTGCTACCGCGTTTTTGAGGGGACACCAAACAAACAGCAACACCAGCTCCTTTGTACCTTTTGATTACACGCCGGTGAACGAGCGTAACCGATGTAACACGATGCATGGAACGTGATTATTTGGTCATTCTTGCATCGAGCTTAAAAGAGAGTATGAAAATGGAGAATGATGGCGCACTGTTAAAGTCACGGGTATCAGATTATTTCTTGGCGAACGACATGCATTTCATTTTAGGAAATTTCTCAAATAAAAAATAAAGTTATAGTTATAAATAAGATATTGAACTAAAACGATAGAAACGCGGGAGCAACAAATCGAATAAAAGTCACATGGAGAGATACGAATTAAAATAATTAGAAAATTATTTTTACTGTTTTTTGAGTGAGATATCTTTGCTAATTTTGTTCAACCTGCTTAAATTAAGGATGAGACTCTGAAGTAACGTGTAAAATATACGTAAAGGAAATAATCATTGCACAGTAAAAAAAATTGAGAATCTGAAAAGTTCAAAGTATTCGATGTGTCTTTCTTTAGTTTAGGCGATACATATCCGTACATATATAAATATTCTATTTATTTCAATTTTGTTCTTTTCGAACACTTTCTTTATATTTGTTTTATTTATTTTAATCATTTTAAACATCATAATTTTATTATGCGCGAGTAGGTTAAACTGTATATTAAGTAATTTATATTCCTATAAAATGATAGAAAATTATTTTTATCAATTTGATGTCTACTATGAGCGTTAAAAATTTTAGATTGTAATATTTTAACATTTTGCATATTTCATCGTTCTCTATGTTTATATTATGTATCGATATAATTCCTTCATGTTTTATTCTACACAATTCATTTCGTAGTTTTCAATTTACCTTTTGGACTTTTGTCGTTTCTAATCCGAGATTTTGTATCGGATTTGTACTTCGTTTTCCTGATTCTCGATATTCCTCTTTTCATGTAAGCATGATATCAACGGTTATCGGGAAGAATGCTAATCGCTTACGACAGTATCAATTCTGTCAATTTTTGTTCAACTGATTCCGCGCTCTTTTTTCCTTCGTCGTTGTGCGTTATCTACGTAGGAAATTCTTTTATAATAAAGATGTAATAAAAAGGTCAAGTAACGTTTGATAGCCTCGTTATGCTACCATTAGATTATGTAATGAACACATACTAAATTTAAACGGGCTTCTCATTCACGTCCTCTGAAAAATGGCTACTTTGAATATTTACAATATAGCATTAAGGTACTATACAATAATATAGTATCAAAACAGTTAAAACGATGAAGAAAAATCTGCAAAAATATCTTGAAAAATTACACAGTCTAAGATTATTAAAATTTTAATATAGTTAACCATATTTCTTACTGAGCTTGAAACTTTCGATTTTCTATTTAGAAAACTCTATATCTAGATCAATAAAATATAGAATGTTCTACATCGTTTTCTTATCACGATAATCTAATAAAATCAAAGTAATTAAAATTATCCTATCTTATAATTAAACTAAGTAACTATAATTAAAAGTATCCTAAGTATTGGAACTGTTTTTAAAGTATTGTATCGATGTATGTTGTATATGTACGTATATTGATTTCGTAGGTACTACCACGTGGCTACCCTCTTTCCAAGGACGAAAGGCAGGAAAATAGAGTTATCTATCTAATTAAGTAAAATTGAACTACGTTAAATGGGTTAAGTATAAAGTTAATAATCATCTTTGAAAATACTTTTCTTTTTCACAGTGAATTTAAAATTACCTTTTTTAAATAAACCATATAATTTTTTCCGTTATATTTCAGCAAATAATTTTTTTTTCTAGTCTTATTCAATAAATATTATGTTTGTCCAACAAAACGAAGAATGATAAATATACGAATACGAACGATAGAATAAAGACAAATGTAGCGAATTACATTAGCTTTGATCTGCATTTCTGTCATAGATCGCGAATATCAAAAATAACCTAAATTTTTTAACAATACACATACACGTACACCTACTTACAATATATTCTACGTAATCACTCTCATTTTACGTCATGTTTTTGAAACGTTAGAAGGCCGGGGAAAAATTAGACAAAGTGACGCGGTGTCGAATGACGCTGATATTTTTCCGGAAGTGGAGGACCAGTTCCTAATTTAAACTCATAGCCTTTGTAAACGAAACTATTTACTTTTCTATATACTAATCGATAGTACATTTCTATTTTCTCTATAAAAAGTGTACTACGTCCAAATATGTAAGAGATTTAATACGAAGCAAGCAAATTTTCAAATTCATTTCTCCCGAGAACGAAGTCACAAACGAAAAATGTTTACTCTGTATTTTCAACTCCGCCTTGTTCGTTGCACAAACGCCGAGACACTATGAATAATAAATAATACTAAAACGTAACGTTGAAAGGTTTCTCTTATTACTTCTAGTTTCTTATTAATTCCTTTTTATGGAAATGTTCTCCCTCAAGCTTTATTTCCTCGTGAATTATATTCCTATCTTCGATCGACAATTAAACTTGAGAAATTCAGATTACAGAATCGAGGATTTTTCTAATAGCCAATAGCGAACAATGGTCGCGTTGTCCCAGAATCCAAGAAGGAAAGTGCCGATGCGATTTTTATTGTGCATCTCAATTACGCTCCGATATCATATTCTGATGCATCGTCGTATCTTCCGCCCAGAGATTAACGAATAAAAAACAAGTTCATGTGAACTGGGAGAAATGTCGCATTGTGGCATTTGTACGAACACATTCGTTTGTTTTACTGGAAGAAGTTTATCGACGAATTTTTGTTGAATATTATCGCATTTTTACTGAACACCACCAAAGGAAATTATTAGTCACCCTGTATATTATACGATTGAAATATATAGAACGATGTATTGACTAATAATTTTATAATTTGATAGTTTCCTGTATGGCTCTTTGTGTTTCCTATCGAACGAATTAAGAATTTCGCAGATTGAGAATTTCTTCGTTAAAAATCTTTATTCAGCTTAGGATGAATCTTATAAAACCAGTCGAATTATTATGCGCAAAATGAAGGTATTTTTAAATTGCAGATTGAAAATGGTATTGAAGAACTTTCCAAATTGATAAATTTCTATTCGGTCAATTTCTGATTACGAAAGTTTTTCAATTAGGCTGTTCTTTGACACATAAATCTCTCGTAGAACAAAATTGCGTCCAGAGTATTTTATACCTGAGAATTTTCTAAATGATCAAATTTTAAAATGAAAAATTTCCCAATTGTATATTGCTCGACTAGTTTCGAACGCTTTGGATTTCCTCAAAATTTTTAAATTACAATGCAGGACTTTGTGGATTTTTCGAAATTAGAATTGTTTGAATCGTAATATGATTTCAAAGTGAAAGCTTTATTTTCTTGAAGTGTTTAACTTTTTGAATGAAGAAATTCGTAAATTAGAATCAGTGAATTCCTGATTTTAAAACTATGTAATTCATTTATTAAATTTGTATTTATTTACTTGTTTATTATTCAATATCTATTTATTATATTTCGATATAATATTAATTAAATTAAAATTCTACTATATTGTTATATAATTTCGATGTACAATATCCTTAAACAGAATGTTTACGAACGTAAAGAAACTAGTTTCTTCAAATTCGGGAGCTTTCAATAGATTTCAAGGGCTGGTAAAACAAGAAACTTTTCGAGTCAAAGAGAATATTTCATCTCTCTTTCCTGAATATTTTAAAGTTTCAATTAACCAAATTGAGAACTTTTCAATCGAAATATCCCTTGCTTGTGAAGTATTCAAACTTGATTAAAAAATTGTCTTTGAAAAATGAACTGCCGTATTTTCAGTTCTAAAATTTTTTATTAACGGTGCCTAAAACTTTATACAATAAAATACGTTTGAAATTATATAAGAACGATCGCCTTATCAAGTAGATTTTTCTGTCACATTTCTTCCTTTTATTGTTATTATTTATTTTATTAATGGATGCGTCAACTGTTTTTCTATGGTCAAATGTCATTTCTTTATTGAGAGTCACGCAATTTATGTTTGGGAATGTCAAGATTATCGAATCTTTCAGCTGAAAGCCTACGAATTTTTATCGCTTGCGTCACGATGCATTTTCGTTTTGATTAATGAAACGCAAATGAATTGAATCGGTTCCGATGTGGAGGCCGTTCGATAGAACAAGACGATCGTTAGATTTAACTAGTATCCTTCCGTTATCGCCGAGTGCATGCTACAAACAAACAAATGACTCAGGATTTAATACGAACGAAGTCCACGATCGTTGATTTAGAGAAGGCAAACCAAATCAAACTTTCATCGACGTCAACCAAACGAATATACATAATTGTATGTTATACATAGACACTTACATTTGTCTTTCCTTATTATCTTTTTCTATATAGTTATAATAATAAATGTACAGAAACAAATGTTAATTGAATTATATGATAACGTTTTGACATTAAATATTTCTACAAATATTTTAACAGATTTTTAATGGCAATATTTAAAATTTCAAATATTTCGGAAAGTGCAATGAAATATTCTTTTTGATTCGAAAAGCTTCTCGTTTTATCAGCTTTTTTTACAAAAAATGGTAATATTTTGTCGTAACAAAAACATTGCTGATTAATTTCCGTGTTTTAATTAATATTCAGTGTGCTTCCACTTTTTACAAACAATTTATGTGCGATATATCGGATACGGATAAGTAAATTTTGAACAAATTTTGATTCTATGTGAAGATCACAGAAAAGAGTATGATACTTCGTTGATTTTTTATTTTAACGTTATTTTATGATTAAAGAGAAAGTCAAAAGGACCTGTTAAGTACAAAGGTATAGTCGATGAAGTTTTGAAACAATATTTCAATATTAAGACAGGAACAATATCCTTAAAATTATGAAGAGAATGAAAAAATACATACATATTTAGCCCTACCAGCAGTGGACAATTTTAATGACATGAGAGTAATTGACAATGAATTTTATATGAAATATTGAATTTTAAAAAATTCTCTCCTGTAAAAAATGGAAGTGACTAATCGTGTTCTCCTATGGGTTTCATAGTTCTCAGCTCTTTCCAAAGATTCTTTAAGGTATTCTTTCGATGTTATGAGATATTTGCAAACTAATTTTTGTTTTTGTATACGTTTCTACTCGAAAATATCTGCGTATAATATACAATTACATATACTTGAATGCCTGTAATAATATAGGAAATCTTTTAATTCAACAACTAACTAACTGCACGAATACTTCTATCTCTCGCTGGAGCTTCGAATAAGCTCGATACGTAAACTCACATACATGTTTACAAAATTCTCTCAGAAATATTCAAATTCGCGTTTCGTACCGCGAAGGTACACAAAAATTCTATTTCTGGCCCATCGATCCTCCATCTTCTCTGTTTCTCCTCCATAGAGATCGAGCGTAACAAACGTTTTTTCTGGGGAGAAAAAAAAAGAAGAAAAAAAAAACAAAACGGTTGCGAGCGAAAAAAACGGGCGTTCTAAATTTAGTTCGCTTTATTTATAGAGCCGACGTTAACTCTTTTGGAGTTCTCGCGTGTGACGTTTCACCCCTTCGCGCAAAACCAACCACTTTCCCCGTTTCGTCCGTCGCCCTTTAATTCTCGTCGCATCGCTTTAATTCTCGTTTATTTCACGAAATATCATCACCAATTTGGCGGTCTTTGTTTAAACGAGGAGAGAGAGAGGTTGATCCGCACGTGGAGGCCCCGGCCGTGAATCGCTGAACTTTACGTAATGTGTCGCGACATTTCCAGTCGGCAATTTATATTGATCGGATAACATCCTGGAATACGGGGTGCTTTCGTCGGGGTGTCGAGCGTCGTCGTTTCCGATACCGCGCCTGTTACAAGCGTACAAATCGTTTACACTGCCATTCTGTTCGCTCTCGCGTGTTTCCTGTAACACGATGCACCAGTTCTACTCGAGATACACGATTCGAGGTACACTCTCGTATCTGTCGGTATTAATAAAAGCTTCATTTGATTGCTTTTTTTTACCGGAGAGGAATATTAAATTTTAGTAAATCGTGAGCTTAGTGTCTCTCCCGAATCGTATCACTTTTATATGGCTCTTTGAGAAATTCTTTATTGTTTCTGATGGCTTGCAAATGGCCAGATATTAAATATTTATCAAGGAATCGAAATTTTTCGTATAAAGAAAATACCGTGAGTAAATGATTTTTTAACTATATGATAAGCATTTATAAATGCTGGGTAAGGGTAACACTTATAACCTTTTGAGGGATATTTATATTTCATATATTTGTACGAGAGATATGTGTGAAATATTAATATTAATATGATACTATAGAGTAGTTTGGCTTGTTTGATAAATATTAACAAATTGTAGATTTTGTTGTTTTCTAAATTTTCTCTCCAGTGTGTTTTTATTTGGAAAATTTTTAATGTGAAATATTTATTAAAATATTGCATCCTTAATTCCATCCTCTTCGTATCTGACAAAATTCAACTTTCCGATATTGTAGAAATAGAATTTCGATACAATACTCAATAAATTTAATGAATAACATAGGTGAATCCTATAAGGTTAACAACCTTTTATTTCGCTCTAAATGACAAACAACAAATTGGATAAATTTCCTTCGAAATGCTATTTTAACGTGTTAAATGATTATAAATTGATTTTGTTTCAGCCGTATTATTCTTTTTTTCCAACCAAAAGACTATTCACATTTGAAACACAAAAAGGTTATTCGAAATATGAGAGATTTGTTTTTCTCTTGTTTCACGCAACTTGTTATAGTTTTTGTAACAGTGTTGTACCAATATGATTTAGCATAGATATCCTGATGGAATTCTTAAAAAAAAAATTCCTCAGAAAATTTGAGCGATTTCGACGCGTATTACATTCGGGTCACGATACGAAAGCTGACGTCACTATTCCTATAAATCTATGTGGATATCGAACAATGACGTAATCGGACATCCGTGATCGGAATATTTACGCGATCCATTAAACGTTACACAGCTATGACCAATATTACGATGAATATTCCATATACGCTCCCGTTCAAAAGCATCAGGATGCTTTGGTAGATTTGTGATAACAGTCGTACGTACACTGACTACAATTGTGTTATATTAATTACAGCATTTAGATACTAGTTAATTAGATACAAATATATTAGCTACATTTAATACCTTTTAATAGTATTTTCATTATTCATATACCTACAGAAATTTTGTACTATGCAAACGAAATATTCAACTTGATAAAAAAATTCTTCATCGGAAAATAAGAAAAATCTGTGCAGATACTTTTTGTAGCCACTGTATATAAATTTTATTGATTTTTCAAATTAACTCTTATAGTCTCAGTGTTGCATTTGCGCAACACTTATTTTTTAAAACGTGTCAAACTCTACCCTTGACTAATATCCAATCTATTTTGGCAAAGTTCTCTTATTTTGTGGTGCAAATACTTTTTGTAGCCACAGTATATGAATTTTATTGATTTTTCAAATTAACTCTTATAGTCTGAATGTTGCATTCGCGCAACACTTATTTTTTAAAACGTGTCAAACTCTGCCCTTGACTAATATCCAATCTATTTTGGCAAAGTTCTTTTATTTTGTGCATAAAAACCCGCAGCTATCATACACGTATATAATTTTATATGTTGTGAATTTAGTGCGCTATCGCTGCAAATTGACTAAAATATTCGACTGTGTATGTTTTCAATGCCACTGTGTGTATACGACACGACCATAGTTTATTGCAGTTTATTGTTAGATAGAAAGATACAGCGGTCAGTTGATAAAAATTGTATAATTTTTTGCTTGGTTTCTATTTCTCGCTATAAATAACAACAGGATTTTGCACGGAGGAAACGAGACAAGGGATGAAATAAAATATACAAGTAATTCAGATGTACTACAAAGCACGAGTAATTGCTAGAATTTTTGTGAAGAGAATAAAATGTTTCTAATTGCGGCTATGCACTCTATTGTCATAAAACATTTTTTTTTATGCATATAAAGGGTACAATCATTATTAAAATTATTGGAATTAGAAAAATTATTAGTTAGAACATTTTTCTGATGTTCCCTAATCTTAAAATTAACGAAATTTACGTAAATTAATATGTACAATTCAAGTTCATTATTTTAAAACAAATACATGTGATATATGAAAATAAAAAAGGTGAAGGTATAAAAAAGACGTTTAAGAATATAATATATGAACGTCTATTAACTATTAAATTTTCAATCCATTAAAAATCCATTAAAAATTGCAATATGAAAAATGTAACAAAAATTGACTTTTGAAGAGTTTAAAAAATAAAATAGAAAACCGCTTTCAACATTCATATTTAAAAATTTGTTACGAGAAACTTTAAAACTATTTGAATAATTTATATATTCAAAACCGTCGACTTTCCAATTAAAAATATTCTCAAGGTATCCAACTATGGAAAAAGCTCTTTGTTTAAAAAAATCCCACGCTGAGAACTTTTTGAAATTGTCAGCTTCGCGAAAATTACGTATTATCCAATCAAGCCATTTCGAAATTTATTACTCGATTTAAAATTGACGGACGAGAAAAATTATAAAAAAAAATAGTTGGATGAAAATCTCTACGAAATCAATAAATTAGCAAGTAATTTATTCACGAACTTAATTATCTATTATTAATAGTAGTACGACTAGCATAGAAATATCTTTAAAATTTTTCTGAAATTTTAGAATTTCCGAATGTCATTGATTATATAATTTACAGCACATCCTTATAAACTTATTGCCTAATGAAACTCTATAGAGGAACGCTTCGCAAGTAAAAAAAGCTACTCGATAGAGACGATACTCCTTTATTAGGTCACTTGATCAATATAGGTCAAGTAATTTATTAGTAAAATTGTTTCTATCGATAATTATGTACATATTTCGTAATGGCGATTACAGTTATTTAAGTAATGTACATCGTTAAATGTCTCGAAACCAGTAACCTGAACTTTCATAATAACGCTCCCTGAAGAGTTGAACAATGTGGATGCAGGATGCAACGAAATTAACAATAACAGGGGACTATAAATTGTCATCGACCGTGGAACTACATTAACGAAGAACTTCCAACGCACAGAGTTCGCCACTTGGAAATTTTATGTAGTTGCTCCGAATTGGAAGTTCGATAATTTGCATTGCGAGAATACGCTCTACGATCGAAACTTGTGTTGTAGATCTCAACCAGACAACGAAGCGGAATTGAAACAAACGTGATCTGTCGTTACCTTAATTTTCTGAAGAGTTAAATTATTTTATAGAGTATAATCAGTTTGCAAATCTACGTTTAACTCATTGTTCTAAAAAAAAAAAAAAAAAAAAATAATAATCTTGGAAGTTTAACCAGTTTAATATTTTCTTTTCTTCTGAAACGTTTAAATTAGCATAAAAATAAAGAAAGGTTTGAACATTTTCATTTGGAGATAAATTATTTGTTAAACATTTGATAAAGTATTTGCTAAACATGAAATGAAAAATAAATGCCCTAATTTCGATAGTTACGTAATTGTATAAAATCTTGAATGCATTATTCCATAAAGAAATAATTAAAACGAAACTATAAGAATATTTATTCATTTGTTTAGAGATTTAAAATCATAGAATAAGACAGAAGAACATAAAAAATTTTGAGAATGTTCCATTCCAAGATATTACACAAAATACTGTTTAAAAAAAAAAAGAAAATGTCTACAAATTTAGATATCATAGAATATCATATAAATTCACGCATAAAAAGTAATTCGTTATTTTGCCAAAAATTAGTTTTAGAAAATGTTGAACAGTTTAGGATTTTCGCTCGGTCAGTGAGCTATTTTACTGGAGCGGAAACCTTTTCTCAACTATATGTGAAAATAAACGGTGTCGGAAAGAACGTTCCTCCACCTGTTGAGTATCTCTGCTGTGTTAAGAGGACAATTCTTTTAATAAAAAGTATTGACACGCCTTTTTCTGAAGGAACGTTCCGTAATGGCGAAGAAGAGTCCTTTTTCGCCTACGATCCTTGGGAATAGTATCACCGTTACTACCGGGTGTTTCGCAATTTCAAAACAAAGTACCATTTCCTTCTTCAACCAAATGTTTGTATATAAACATTTGAGTTCCAGCATTACTTTAGCTTTCGTATACATTAATACGAATTAGTTAGTGTCAATGCACAATAACTCACGAAAGTATCGGAACACTTTCTATGGGAAACTTTTATCGATGTATTACGTAAAATTTTTTGAAATTTCGTTAGCGCTATAAAAAGATATGACTATCGTGATTTACGTACATAGAAGTTACGAGTTATTTATCGCATATATACATTTTTCACGTAGTGAAAAACTAGTATGAATAGTAGTTTTGAACGTACAATTGACGCTAAAGATGGTCTTATTAAATATTAATATAGCGAATAATTGACTGTTCAAATACTTTGCTAATCTTTGCGAAGTGAAGCTATTTTGCAACAAATATCTTGTAACTTTTATATACATTTACAGATACGTTGCAAATTTTATCGATATAATCACGAAGATCAGTCGTGTCTCGTTACAACCCCAATGACAAATGTTACAATTCCAAATGTTTTGTATAATATACGTATACATGAAAAGTTTCTGGAAGTGTTTAAATACTTTCGGGAGTCGTTATATTCGTCAAATTATTCACAGATGAAAATATTGTTCTCTCTGAAATATTTTCTTAAATATTCTCTCTCTTATCGAATCATTCCACAATAACAGAGCAACAATTTTTGTTGTTATTTCTATATTCAGAGGTAGGATCACAATAGTTATTACTATATTGTACGGATAAATCTATCACACCGTTCTGAGGCGAAAAACCTTTATTACACACACTTACATGGACTAGGGGAAAAAAGAGAAACAAAAGAACATCTTAAAATTATCGATTGAGTTTATCGATTGTATCTAGAACAATCTTCTAATTACTGTTTTTTGTAACTAACGCATCTGTATATGGATGGTGGGCGCGAACTCACGTTGTCATTTTCAACAATTTTTAGCTCTATAGTAGGAATTGAATTTAAAAATACGATTGTACATATTTGTTATCAATAACGAATGACAGCGTTTGTCATTTCTCTGTTGATGTTATGAGCCACTTGTGAGTAGCAGCGTATCTCATGCACGCATTGTTCTATTGCATAAAAGTAGTTGTCAACGCAGATGTTATTTACTCGGTACGCGGTTAGATGATCGCAGAAAAGGAGAAAAGAGAATATTCAATAAGATCTATTATAATGAAAAAACACGTGCAGGGGGAATCGGTTACAAAGCAAGCGTGCCGTTTATCAATATGTATTGTAATAATTTCTATTTATCTGAACGCGCGGCTATTTATCTTGGTACGAAACGTCAGTTGGAAAATTTCATTCTGACGTATCTCTTCGGCGGGACAGCGATTACCAATGTTAATGGAATTCCAGAAACATTGGTAATTGAATCGAAGTGAAATTTTGAAATCTTTGAGCGTCGCAAATTCAATATTTTCGAATGTTGAAAGTTCGAGGTTTCGGAGTTCGGCAAATTTCTTTTCCAAATTATTCTATTAATAGATCTTTTAGCTGTCTAAGTTGTAGGATTCTCTTAGTGTCTATGATTTACGTGATTACATAATCGTACAAAATTTGTATAAAGCTTTTGACGAATTCCAGAAATTTTAAGGTCTTTTTCTTTATTGAAATTCTATAAAAAATATTACTCGAAATCATTTTAAGGAACTTGTGAATTTTTACTTTTATTGGAACATTCGAACAGTGACTGGAGTTTCTTTATACCATTTACTTTACATATTTAAAATATCTCGAACCATTTTTACAGCCGTTACTTTTTAGAGATCCTTGTCTGGACATTTTATTTGCGGCTCCTGATACTCTCGACAATTGCTTTATTTTATCCTACTTACTTTATTCTGTTTCGTTCTAACCATTTCGAACTGTGTCGTTCCAGCTCCGTTTCGTTTGCGCGATAAAAAAAAAAAAAAAAAAAAGAAAAAAGAATGGCTAGAAACGAAGGAAGAGATTCGTTGAAACAGCTGTGTGAAACGCGCAGCGAACTTTGGTATTAAAAGTACAGCCTCGTGAATATTGAACCGTTCAATTATCCTGACGACCGGACGCAACCACATCGCGCGAGTTCGTCAAACATTTGTTAAATTGAATCGGTTTGTAGCTACCGGGCTTTGCGAGAGTTTAATTTTTAACGCGGATGCAAATGTCGAGCGACTGACGATGCGCGATATCACAATTAGAAAATACAAACAGGCGATATGAAGTTTTTCCGAGTTTGAATTTTGGCCGCGCTTATGTTGTGTCGATGTGAAAATTGCGAGGTTGTTTGTGGAAGCAAAAATTGTGCACGTGGTATCACAGAAGGGAGAGTTTAAAAGTTTAAAAATTTATAATACTTATTAACCCTTTGAGAGCTATGAACGCATATATGCGTTCTCACATAACCATTCAATTTAAGCTAAAAGTGATGTTAAAATGACGTGATGAAAAAGACGTATGAATATTATCCACTTTACATCCTGATGATTTCGTCGAAACAAAGAAAATTAATTATCAAACTGATAAACCAAAGTGAAAATCAAAGTGTGTAGCAGACTACAATGCCTTTCGCAAAAAATACGCAGCCCACGGTGTGCTTCTTCGTAAAGAGTGGCCAGTCCACGGCGCACGCTTAACAGCGCTTAAAGGGTACATATAGGGTTACATAATTTATACAGAGAGTTTTGATCATCTTAGGTTCGTTAATTTCTTCGTTACTCTTATAAAATGAAACATACAAAAAGTTATATCAAAACAAAAAAAGAAAAAGACAACGATTATCGTGTTTCGTGGTTTTCCTCTTACGAATTTATCTTCTTCGAGTTATCAGGACTAGCCATCTTCGTTAAGTGGGATTAACGCAATGTATTAAAAGTATTACGTTTTTTATACACCAATCGATGGATTTTTTATTCCTTAGAAGAAGAGTAAAATAATTTATTGGTCCAGATAATTTCTTCTTTAACTTTATACGTTGCTACTAATTCATCCAAGCGATTTCTTTAACCATAAATAATGGGAAAAACAGAGATGTAGATATTTAGCACGTCATAAACTTATTAAAACTTCAAATTCGACCATCAAGGTGTAAGCTGAAATTGCAATTTTGCGTGTAAAGCAATGGACGTGAATATACGAGAGAACATGAGAATGCAAGATGCAACTATTAAAAGTTAGAAATGATAGTTCGTAAAATCCTTGGAGCTAACCTAACCTTACGTGTAATATGTCCTTCGCTGTGGGAGGATCTTTTGAAGGTTAGAGGTTGAGGCGAGGGCGTGTGGACACCTATGAGGTTCTTCGGATGGCTTCACATTATGCAAAAAGCCTTTGAAAGGCTGATGCAACCCGAGAAGAACAAGATTTGTAGAAAGGAAAAAAGCCAAAAAAAAAACAACCTTCCGACGATCACCAACACGTGGTGAAACACCCACGCACTCGTATCCACCTATAGAACATACCTAAACTCAGAACTACGTACGCACCCACACGAAGGTCTGAGTATATCATGAGTTGTTGCATACAAAATGAGTATCGTAGCGTGACACGTGTATTTGACAAAGTGAAAAAATCGATTTTTCTGAATAAAGGAATTCGCGTGGAACAAAATTATTCCATATTTTGAGTTTCCATTTTTTACCATTGGGAATTTTACCGACCATTCTTCAATCTAGCGAAAGCATAAAATGACTTGGAAAATTGATTTTCTTGAATAAAAGAATTTTAGAATGAAATTACCGTATAGTTTCATTCCACCATTCAATAAAAAAAAAAAAGAGTATAGGTAGAAAGAAAAAGGCAAAATTGGTATTGTTTAACGCAAATATGCTTGACAAACTATAGAAATCGATTTTCTTTAGTTTTCTTTAACAAAATTCATATTTCATCGATAGCATTGTCCGCGTAATAAAATTGTCAAATTCGATTCAGAAGTGCTCTTTCTGTCGTCAAACAAAAGTATTCTTCGCGTAATAGAATTTCCAAACTCCATTTCGAAGTGTTCTTCATACTGTCAAATCGCCCCATTTCGTTCCAAAGTACTTTCACATCACGAAATCGTCTCTCTATCACGAAATTTTCTTCCGAAATATTCTTCGTACCGTCAAAATGTCAAATACTATTCCAAAGTATTTTCATATCATTAGATTGTCTTTTAGAAATATTCTCCGTATCTCCAAATCGTCAAATTTCGTTTAAAAGTATTTTCTATGTCTAACAGCAGTCTAGTCATATGTGTATAATATAATAATATCCTCTTCATCATCAATCATTGAATTTCATTCCGAAGCATGTTTCACCCACGATAATTCAATAATAATTCTACAATAATTCTGTAATGAAAGAAATCGAAACGTTGAGATTAAATAGCCAATCATTTCGTAATTTCAGTTAACCCCAAGCGCGATAATTTTCAAAGGAACATTATGCTTAATATAACATAGAGGAGCACTCGATGGAAGAAGTTCCTTGAATCCAGCGAGGTCGTTAGTAATCTCCGAAGTCCTGAAACGTGTCTGTAACGCGTTTCAGGATATCCCTGGTCGGTTTCAATTCATAGGAAATCCGGTGACGAGCAGAGAAACGCTCGTGAGGGTGTTTTACCCCTGACGCTGGAAGGCTTCCAAGGATTCCAGCCACTCATCCAGGAGATTCGAAGAAGATAAAGAAAGCTTCGTATCCTCTGGTTGAGAATTAACCGAGCATCCCCCGATGAATCTCAGGAAATGCCAGAGTCGATTCCCTTCGCCTTTGAGTAAACCGTATCTCCCATCTGACTCCTTAGTGCTTGAATCTTATCCTCCCGAGACTTTTTTTTGCAGCTTTATTAACGCGAACTTCGTTCGACTCTACGCGTCACAGTGGAATCTCTTTATCTTGTCGGATTCGAATAGTAAAATAAATATTAGATTGTCCGAAAAGTGTCTGTCTTTTACAACGACGCATCTTTATATAAACATGAAACCTAATCTGTCTGTCGTTATGATCCTTATTTTGATAGAACAAGATGAATCATACGTGATTCGACAAAATAATGTAAAACGGAAAATGTTGTGCATCCATTATTTCCCTTATAAAACGAAATAAACTTTTCGGACGACCTAATATTAACTTTTCATTGTATAAAGGAAGCAATGATTTTCAAATAGTGTTGCTTTCATTTGAATTGAATTGAAGCACGCTACAGTTCATAAGTATTACGTAAGTAAGTAAGTATATATTTTAATTGATTCGTGGCAATATTATTTAAATTATACCAAAAATACAGATTCATAATATATCGATAATTGGAAGCAGCATTTACTACGTTTTTATGGAATTCGTACACTATAAATTGAAATTATCAATTAAAGGACTTGGTGATAATTCATTCTATTATTTGCAATGTATAGTTAGTTACATGTACAGTTAATGTGAGTAACATGAAACGCTGTAGATATACGGAAACTGGCTCTAAACAGACATAAATGTCACACGAAACGAGATCATTTTGTTCAATTTTTCAATTGCTTTACTAGAAACGATATAAAAATGTACGTGTGACGGTAGTCACTTAAGTATATACCTTAAATGCTTGTATACAAGATATATCTTTCTTGATGGTACTGATATTTTTTAAGTTCCATCTTAATCTTATCTCCGATATAAAGTCGACTTATTTGTTCAGCATTCGTATAATAAATAAAACGTAATTTTTTTTTTCTTTTGTAGGAATACGTAAGAGGTTTTGTGTAATTTTGTTTCTAAGAGATTGGAACCTGAAGTATAATACTAGAAAACGTTGTATAAGAGAGGTTAAAAGATGTGTTTCATAAGCGAATAATTTGAAAAAGAGTGGGTTTTAAGAAACGTATAATGCGAATGAAAGTTCGTACACTTAAGAAAACTACGACTTTTTCGTATAAATGATTATAATTAAATAGTGAAAATGAAAATAAATGAATGATAGACAATAAACGGTTTAAGTAATTAATTTTACTTCTGAAACATTGAAATATCAATACATGGAGAAATAAATTCTCTAATTAAAAATTTCCATTCCATTTGTGTACATAAATCTTTACGATGAAACTCCATGTAAAGACAAGAAAATACACAACGCGGAAACGTTTCGCAGATTGAAGAACATCGATTTCGCCAGAAATACGTCTATGGGTCGTATAGCGTTGCGTATTGCGTCGAAAGTTAAAAGCAAACAACTATTTGCAATCGCGCATCGAAACGTGCCCGTTCTCGTTTGTATCGATATTCCTTGATAATTTTCGTTCCAGTTGCGAATCTGTTTCTGATAACGCGTCTACGTAACGTCCTATTATGGAGAGAAAGGCTGCCAGGTTAACCGATGATTTAAGATCGAACCGGGCTATTCATTTTCAAACAAAAATTATCTTTCGTAATACGACGTACCGAGAACGATAGGGCTTCTGTAAACTTTCTATGATATTTTCCCCGTGGGGGGTTTCAGCGAGGCTATTACTCATTATTATCTCAATAACATAGGGAGAAAGAAAGGTTGAAGGAAAAAAGCACGAGGAAAAATGCTTGGCCGTGACAAAAAAGGGAATGAAAAATAGAACGAAAGATTCAAGGATATGGCGAGCCACGACGAAACTTTTCTCTCGCGTTTTTCTCATTTTTCACGAACTGTTTCGTTCTTGGATAGTCTCGCTAATAGAAAAGTTCGCGAATTGTTTTCGACGATACACGTACCAACGCTGGAATATCGTCTTGAATAATGCGAGAAGAGTAAATAGTGGTTTTATGGTTTGTTCGAGTTTTAATAACCATAATGATCTTGCTGGAAAGTTTTCCAGACAGTTACAAAAGTTTGCGTACGCTTCTTAAATATAAAATATTACAGTGAGAATGTTAACTCTGTGAATTTCTTTGACACGTTAAAACACATATCGTTAAAACGTAACGCAGCTTTGCTTAACGTAATTCACTTTCACCTTACCCATGTAATTTTATTCGCAAGATTTTTGTGAGTTAAACGCTTCAATTGTCTTAATTCTCTTTAGAAATGTATCTGTGATGGCTATATTGACGCGCGAGTATAAATAATTTTGTGACAAATTTGATAGGAAGACTTTCTCGACTGACTGCATATTCACTGACCTAGTAATTTTTATTGTTCAGAAGGATAATACAAACATGCCATTCTCTTAAACGATTTTTTATAGTCATAGCGATTTTCGTAGAAATAAAGGAGTGCTTTCTCTTGGAAGAAAGCTTAAAAATTTCATTTCACTGCAACATAAAGTTATCACGCAGAAAATAAGACAAGACAACTAAGATATGGTTAGTACCGACTGCAATAATAATAATCCCAATGGATCTCAAAAATTGCCTTTTCATGTAGATCCATTAGCGCCGACAATTTTCATAGTAATGTTAAGATAATTAGGAAATTTAAGTAATTTGAGAAATATTACAAACACATCAATCATCCGCGATTATTATACAGAAGCCAGCATGACTATCTATAATAATAACTATTACAACCTTCGTAATTATCTCTCCTACAAACGTTAATATAGCAACATTCTTAACGACCACGTCGTAGAACGCGCAATTATAATATAACAACCACACCCACAAACCTCGATCACCATAGTATTTCTATCCACCATGATCCTGGTTGGAAAGCAGCCGCCTCGCCCACAAACGCCGCCACTTCGTTAATCTCCAACCGTCACCCCCATTAAAGAATCCACCCCAAAACAGCTGGCTTTCCACAACCACGAATACATCCAACGGTAAGAGAAGCCCCGTTCGTTATCATACCAGCTTTGGAAACACTTATATCGCCCCTAATTTCTACGGTAACTTACCCCTTACGTGGAAACACGGCAAGGGGTGATCCACGACGACACCAGGAAACGAAATCGTGACCACGGTTTCTATTTCTAGCGGCGAATCACTATTCACAATTAACACGTAGCCACCTGTGTTACTCGTGTAACATTTAGTTTGTGGGAAAAATTTGTGTTTGGTTTCCGGTTTATGGTAGTTTTAGGCAGAATTTGTTTGTAGTAGTATTAGCGAAGTGAATGACTGAGAGAACACTGTATTTTTCTGTGTTACTATACAAAGTGGGATATATTAGCGTAAATGATGTCAGAACCAAGGAACGTTACAGCTGGATATCGGATGTCTATGTAAATTCATACGTTTATATAATGGCAGGAGAAACAAGATTAAAATGCAACAATTTTATTTATCAATAATAGTATATCAATTCATCGGTTATGTATAATAACTGCATTATATTAATGGTGACTTTATTATACCATATATTTGTTATTGTATTGGAAACAGTTGTCTGTTTTATATTTATTCATAATCTAATTGTTCTTGTCATAATATTATATTAATATAATAATTAATATTTGTACATATTATATAATATTATATATTAATATATTATTATACATATATATAATATATTATATATTGATATAATACAATAATTAATATAATATATTAATATAATATTTTTTCTAAAATTGTGGTGCTTTTTATATTGCTTATATTTTATGCTTTCTTTTGTTCTCTGCTGTAAATAAAATTAAGAATGGATGGTAGATAGAGATCATCCTCTAAATATTCTAATAAATAGTCTACTTTGGGTACAGGGAGAAATTATTTACGTATTTCCAGGCTGTACAATAAATCGTTCATACTCTCGCAAAACAACAATACGATATTTAAATTATTCTCTTTTATACAAAGCAAAAAATTCAGAAATAATGCTGCGTCCGAATATTAATCTAACTGCATATGTATATGACTGCAACTAAGAATGTAAGAAATTCCTATATCTCGAATGAGAGAGGGATGAAAAATTTAAAAGGAAGGTAAAGAATAAAGAGAAAAAAAGAATAAAGAGAAGGAAGGTAGAACGGGAAGAAAAAGAGGAAAAAGGAAGGGAAGGCGAAGAAGCAAGAGAGCGGGAAGGAAAGAAATGTAGAAAGAGAGGTAAGGAAGGGGAAGAAGAGAAAAAGGAAAATATGAAAGGGATGATAGGGCAAGCATGGAACGTAAAGCAGAGATAAAAGAAGGGAAGAAGAGAGAAGGGAGTAAAAAGTGCAGAAAGGGAAAAGAGTGAAAGAAGGAAGCAAGATAACAAAGAAAGGGATAAAAGAGCAAGAAAAAGGGGTAGATAGGCGTAGGCGGTAGATACGGAAAAAGGGTTGTAATACACAATTACGTTTAATACAATTATTACATGTAAGATATCATCATAATCGTATTTTATAATTATAGCTATTACACTGAATATCTTTAGTTAATTATATTGGCTTATTTTTAATACAGAGCATTTTTTTCTCAAGCTCAATTTTTCACATTAACTTTTACCGCGTTATATTAATGATATAACGTAAGAAAATGGTTCGGAGCAAATATTGCTTCGTAATTTAATATATTTTTAATTGCGATATGATTTGTTGCGTATACTTCTCCTCTTAATAAAACGATTAACAAATATTTATAACACTATATTCAACTTTAGTCACTAAATTCTGAACGATTTTATACGTGTATAAAATTAATCATTCCGTGTGCAACAATCAAATAAAGTAGAATCGTAGTATTAAGTCGAACCATGTTAGAAAGCCTCTGAAACTATTGAGCCACGCCCTGGTTGGTTGTTCGAGCGAGCAGCTTTCGATGCTTTAAATCAGACCTTTCCCTCTTCGTTCGAGACGTTTATTTCTCGTTTATTCTTAAGTCGTGAACTCGAATACGTAATCTTTTCAAATCTAATAAAACGTTTGAATGATGGTGATTTATGTGTTAGAAAATTATAGGAAATTAATTGAGAAAATTCATTTTTTTTTTCTGAATTTTTATATTTCAAAGAATTAGTTACCAGATTATACTACATATATTACTACATATTATACTACAAATATTATACAATAAAATACGTTAGCTTAGATTGGATGCATGACACAATTTTTAAAATATTTCAGCATATTGGTAGTTTTAAATACGAAAGCAAAGACAATAGTAATGAATAATATTAAGATATTCTGGTTTTGATGTATATCTATGTATACTAAGATAGAAAAATACAAAACAGCTTTTATTCATAGATAGGCAACTTATTTATTCGTTCATATCCAGACTTTATACTTTGATAAATACATTGCATCACATCAGTGCAATAACTGTTAGATGCTTGTTACATAGAAAATGTGAGTATATTTCCAAATGGTAACAATATACACTTGCACTAAAGTTAACGACAACTAAAATACTAAATTTCTGCCGAAGAAATTGAATTCAACGATATATAAAAAAATATATATAACGCGGAGAAAAAATTAATGCTTTTATGTATAATTATATATACAAATGATTATTTAGGTTTTCAAAAATGCGCCCTTATACGTGTATATTTTTATAGAAAATGTTAAAGTAGATGTAGTAGAAGTACGTTTTAGTAGATGTACTGCTAAAAAGTAAGCAGTACGATAAATACAACATAATTTTACAGAACGAAATCGGCTATTTGAAATGACAAACGATATAAATGTCAGAATAGGTTTTCAGTTTAAAATTAACATTAACAATTTTAGCTTCGTCTTGTAATTGTTTTGAAAGTTAAAATAAATTATTCTAACATTTACAGTATTTAACTCTGTATTTGACATGAAATTTACATTCCTTTTATAGTTAGCCACAAAAGTCTGTGTACAATCTACAGGAAGACCATTTCTATTAAAATAGAATACTGCAAGTTTTCGCCGCAAAATTAGTATGTTTTATGCCATAGCAATTACAGCCACTATTTTATTATTGCTTTATATGTTAAAAAATAAATATATGACTATAAAGCTATTATTAATATATATATACATATATATTTATGCATGAAATATCTAAACTATAGTATTCGTTATAATATTTTACAAGTGAAACAAATCTCTGTCCGAATTATTTATACTTATGAGAATGAACTAAACATAAATAATTATTAGGGAGTAATTAAAATCTTTAAATATTAAGGTATCCAATGGAAAAGAGGCATCATATTTCACTATACCATAAAATGGAAAAAAAGGAAAGTGTTTAGAAGGAATAGTTTCCTCAATAATATTTAATATGAAATTATTTCAACTGGTAATTGAAATGTTTGTTATTATATATAATATTCGCATAATATATATAATATATTCATAATACTATATGTAATATAATATTATATGTGAATAATAATTATATATATAATAATATATTTAATAATATTATATTATAATATATAATATTGTATATAATATTATGAATATATTATATCTCAACTGATAATTGAAATTGAATTAACTTGTTATTATATATAATATTCGTATACTATATTATATATAATATGAATATTATATTATAATATATAATGTATAATATTATATATAATATTATGAATATATTATATATAATATCATGAATATCATATATTATGATTATTATGATATTATTCATATAATATACATACCCCATTGCACAGTAGTATGTTTCATTCAAGCGAAAGTAATCTTTCAAAGTATACGAGAACTTCCGTGGTTGATATATCGATTACGTAATACTGAAAAGGAAGTACAAAATGTAAGCTCGGATTTAGTCCCTCGATGGTCGGAATCTATAGTGTTTCAAGTTAGTCCTTTACCCTCGACGTATTTTCGTGGTGGTTTTCAGACGTTGTTAGGATGATTCGAGGACATGGTTCAGCAAGCACCTTTGATTTCTGGCATTGCAGGGTGTAATCTGTTGCATAAGGGAGCGACCGACAGCTGGGCGTCGCGTTCTGGCTCTGTGTGGTTTCCGTGCATAATGACGCTTTCGTGGATTATGGTCGTGACGCCGCTTCTCTCAACGAAATATTCTGGAAGCTGAATCGATCGCAGACGCGGCCGTGCTCTGTAGCCTGGCCTCGTGTGCACGTCGCCGAATCGGCCTGTCGGCTTTCTTCCTTCTATCCTACCTTCCTTTCTTTTTCTTTTGGTCTATCGTTTTACTTTGCTTTCTATCGAAAATATAATTTTTGAAACTCGTTTCAATAAACTTCGCTTATACCTTGATTTTGTTTCTATTCGACCGAATTTTTGGATTTGTTCTTTTTTCCGGCCGTTCAGAAATATGGCTTTTTTTTATTTGATTCGTTTTACTTTGGTTTCTATCGAAAACATAATGTTTAGAATTTTCTTCGTGTATTTGTTTTTTTTTTTTTATAAATCCTCAATTCTCTTGGACTATTTAGAAACATGAGCTTTTTCTTTTTTCATTCGATTTATTTTACATTGCTTTTTATCGAAGATATAACTGTTAGAATTTTATTTGCTTATTCGCTTATTTGTAGATATTGTTTCCATTCGTATATCGAATACTTAATTTGCTCGGATTGTGTGGAAACATCCTGAGCTTTTATATGATCGTACCAGATAAAGCAAAATTAAAAATTGAATTTTAAAAGTTAATATTTAATACCAAATAATAAATCCGTATGACTTAATTAGCTTCATTATTAATATTATTATCAGTGCTATATTATTAATTATTAAGGAACTTTAGAAATAACAATAAATTTCGTGCTTCTCCTTTCATTTTGACATTAATTTCACGCGATTGTTTCAATAATCAACTAAGCATTCATGTTTCGATCCGGATCGCGACACGTTTTACTTCACACGTTTTAATTAAATCGAGGATATTTATGAGATCTCGAGGTATTAAATTTTAATTAATTTTGAAAAACCCGACGTTTCAGGAAAATCAATAATACCTGCTGTTCTTAACCGTACTACGATCAAATAGTCTGTAATTATCAGAAAGAAGCATTGAAAAACCAGACGAGACGTCGTGACGTGCACAAATTATAATTATGAATTAACATTCTTTTGTGTCGGCGAAACAAGAGCGAGGAACGTTTTTCACGCTGGCTCGTATACACATTTCATCGAGACGGTCTTAATTTCGCATTTTCTAGATTAAACTATCGTGTCGTGTACGATGGTGTAACACGAACCAACGAAAATAAACGCGTTTCCCACACGCAGTAGAATATGCCCCTCATATGTCAGACACGCGGCTGATTTAAATTTACGAGCTACGAAATGTTGCTGATGTTCTAGTGATTGAAATTTAACCTTTCGCTTTACGGATAGAAAGTTGTTCAAAGCGATTAAATGTCAGTGCCAATGTTAAATGTTAATGTCGAATTAAAATAACTAAATTTATTTAGAGTAGAGAGACTTATAAAATACGAAACATGGAAAGTACGATAAAGATAAAAGTTAAAAGGAAATTAAGTAATAAATGAAGATGACTGATGAGTAAAATGATGATAAATAGCTTGTAAATCACAATAGTTCAAAGATTGAGCAAAGACAATGGGTAATTATATAACTATATTTGAAGGTTGAAGTAAAAAAAAATATAAAAATTAAGGCAAATCCCATAAAAGTTTAATTATAAACGTAAAAAAATAAATCTAATAGAAAATGATATTCAATATTATTGAATGTCTTTGCTTTGAAAGTTTCTTAAAACTTAGAAAATTTCTAAATTCGTTAAACTTTATAATTTTACTTTATACAAGAAATTGTTAAATGCGGCATACGAATAAATAATTATAAAGAATAAATATTCGTAATAGTTGTAATAAATATTTTGTAGCAAATATTTATTGTAAAGAATGAATATTTATAAAAACTTTGAAGAATACTTTTAGAAATTATACAATTAAATATTAATTGGTTTATGTAAAAAAATATTTATTGATAGCTGATGAAACAGGAGTTTAATGGAGAAAAAATATCAAGTAGTTAAACCACAATAGAAATAAAATTGAAAGTAAATGAAAAAATAGATCTATTGGAAATACAAATAAAAAGTAGACTAATAAAGAACTATTAATTGGAGAAATTAAAATCTTACGATAAAAATTTAATAAAGTATATATAAATCAGGATAACTTGCTCGAAAATGTAATTATTAACCTAAATAAACTTAAACAAACCTAATAAATACTGTTAATCGGGAACTTAGATTTTATAATGGAAGTTTAAGAAGTATAAAGATAGACCTAAATTTCTTGAAAATGCAATTGTACATATGAAGAAATCAATCTGATAAAGAAGGATGTAGAATAAAAGAAAATTCTCCCTTTTGTCTGAGAAGTTTCTTAAAGTGTAAAAAAGCACCGAGGGTTCTTTAAAATTTCTAAAACAGTGTACTTGAACTTTACATCGTGTCCTTCGCATTAAGTCCTTAATTTTTTCTTATCAGTATTTTCCTGGTTTAATTTAGCAAGCATTATAACGAACCATTTTTACAAGGTCTGTTAAAAAGATTCCTTTGTTTAAGGCGAGACTAGTTATTTCTATTTACAATGAATGGGTAATTACCACCATAAAATAGTCAATGTAACCAGTTTGTACCTCGTTACTTCAATTTCGTTAAATATGCCACGTTCGCTTATTTCAGAAAATTATGTCAGGATGCAAAGCGAAACACGTGGAATTTCTTTTCGAGCAGAAATGGGCAATTTTTGGTAAATACTTAAATTACAAAAGTACGTAAATACCTTTATGTTTTTTAAGTATTATTTATAAAATGTAAAAGTAAAATAATCTATAATTTTTACGAAAATGTTTCTTTTGATTTCAGTTATTAAATTAATATCTAATTTTAAGAATCTGCATTAAATGAGAACATCTATTTGATGATGTATCTACTTATATAATTTCATTTAATTCAATTTGATATTTTATCTATCTAAGTGTCTATTTCTGTCAACCATAAGTGATTTATTAAAGCAGTTCAAATGTCATTAATAAAAATGTAGCATGTGATGGGAATGGAAATAAATATACATATGTATGAATGATAATAACAAGGCAAGAGTAACTAAATGAGGTTTCGTGTTTCATATTAATTTACTAAATTATGTATAGCGAGTTAAGTAGGTATATTAAATAACAAATTAGTTTGCCGAATAAATCCAATAATTCTTGATATTACTTTGCATCTGTGCATTCTCGTATTTTCAAAGTATTATCTACTATTATCGATATAATTTTAAAATCTCAACACACTATTATCTTTATTCGTTAAATTTATACGACATGAATTTATACGACACTTTCATCTTACTTTTAGTCATAGAATGCTATAGCAAAATTTATACAAAAATCTATGACATATCATATACATATGTAGGTATATAATAATTCCAATGTAATAATATTCTGATTATTATGTATAATAAATTTATTCAAAAATCTATGAAACATTATATACATATGTAGGTATATAATAATTCCAATGTAATAATATTCTGATTATTATGTATAATAAATTATTCAAAAATTCACGGGTTACCATCTGTACGTGTAATAATTTGATAGTAATAATTTAATAATAATGATAGTTTTAATTATTACTAAAGTATTATGCCATGCATATGTCACATTATATCAACAAAATAATCAAAATTAATTCTCTGCAAAACCAAACTATAAATCAGGCCGGCTTCTAGAATCAATTTACTAAATTATTTCTCCTATTTATTATCAAACTATATAGTCGAGCTCGAGAATAAATAACGAAATTATCGAAACATATTGCATACATGTACTTTCGATTTCGTGTCTGAAACCAATGTTTACCGTCGGAAGCGACAGTCTAAATAGCACTTGTTAAACGACGAATGCAAGCACATCAAGTTATTGAATATGTCTCGTACTGTTCGCGTGGAATTGTGCAATCTGACGTCAGGGTCACGTGGAAGTAGACATGCGCAATGATACCACTTGTTAAAGGCTGCCTTTTCACACCAACACCTACTGACTGTCTTTTTCACCCCGTGTGGTTACGTGGTTATGCTCTATGCCTCTTTGCAGCTGTCAAACGTTCAGCCCTTAATTTTCTGCAAATATACCGTCTAATTACACATACATTATCATCCATAAATGTTTAGACGTTTTCAAGTTGTTATCTCTGACAACCATACACACTTGGTAGATATAAATAAAAATAATTATTATTATCGATTAGTATGAATAAAAGAGCAATTGAAAGTGGAGGAAAATTGATGACGAGGAAAGATACCTGACTTTTATTCCAGGAATGCTTTTATTCAAGAAAAACAACTTTTCAAAGTTGTTAAGTGCATGTCTCTTTACACTTTTGCTGGATTAAAGAACGAGAAGGTGCTTGTCCTCTTCTAATCCTAGAAGACAAAAGAAGGTTATTGTAATGTCTGCAATTTCTGGTCAATATATCTCAATCTTTTTAAACAAAATATTCATCGTGTTACTACATTATTTACGTAACATATGTTGGTGTATATTTAGTAGCACCTTTATACGATTATAAAGATTTATTTACTATGAAAATAAAATGTAGCACGTCTGTAGAGAAATTATTTCATTGGGAAATAATGGTAAGTGCAAATAAGTGCTTTCTGTAACTGTGCACTGTAAATTTTTTGTTTCAGTTCAAACTTACAGACTGTTTCATCCCAATTATACGACGTAAAGAATCAACTGAAACACTTATGGACAGTGTATACCTGTATTGTGTATATGACTATACACTTCTAGTTTGGAATTTCGTCTAACATGTCGAAATTACATCACACTCTCGAAGATCTTTAAGGTTGGGTTTGGAAAACTTGGAACGTCCCTTGGAAACCTCGGTTGTTCTTGAATTGAATTTCCCGCAGACGTTCAAGAGTTCCAGGTTGCTGAATATTTTGACAGTGTTGAATGGAATTCTTTAGCGTCTCGAAAATCTCAGGAAATATTTAGTATCTTAAATTGGACACGCTGGAATAGCGTTAATCTTGCAAGTTTTAGATTAGTCTCTTTTCCATTTGTTTGCATGTATGCAGAAGAGACAGAGATTTGGTTAGTTTTATGTACACGATGAAGAAGTTGAAATGATGTTTAAAATACAAACGCACGAGAGCTTAAACCTGGGTAAAGTTCACGATGGCTGCAAAATTATCAAGGTAAATATTATTTAATTCCTTGGTTACCATCAAACTATAGATAATTGTGCAATTGTGAGAACTTTAAACACGTGAAAAAATAAAATAACGGGTTTGCTATAATATTGGATTGTTGGGAAAGTTGGTAATATTTTTGATGATCGATAAACATATTTTATTACATATTTAATGAGATTGAAAGAGAATAAAATTTTTTTTATTTAATTCGTTATTAGATTCTGTTAAGTAACAACGTGCTGAACTAGGTTAAACATTAAGTGCAATAAATAATGAAAAAAATCTAACGAATAGATTAATAGAAAAGATATTTTTCTACGAGAGTTCGTTAGGCCTTTTAATCGTCTTTCCTTCTATTTATTCTTACTTCTTCGCAAAATTTTAAGTAATATTTACAATAATATGATAATAAGAAAGTAATATCTAATCTTTATGCGAAATATAAAAGCACAGAAATGCGAAAAATATCGAAAATATAATATTTCGTTATAATATTTAGAGAATGAAACAACCTACTTAAATTCACAAAGATATGAAGATTTGCATAATCCGTAATCTTGTTCAGACATTTAGTAGGAAACTAGTGTTTCAGGACAGTAAAACTCGCTTATATTAATGTCGAGAAAGGACAGAGAAGCAACTGAAGATAAATTGAAACTGTTAATTTTAAAAGTTCAGGAAAAAAAGAATAGCTCGTATATTAATCAGATGTAAGTATGTTTAAAACGAGTAAAATATAAATTTAGCGAGGTTAGACATTGTGCTTTGCATACGTTTAAACGTTATATATTTGTTATGCAAAGTTCTGAAGCTACTAGTCGTTAATATTCACACGGCGGCGATAATTCATTACAGCCAGCGTCAATGGAACCGACGTCCCCATCAATCTCGATTAAATTCATAACGAGACCAGGAAATTAGTAGTCGCGATTGAGCTTTCCATACGGTTAATAATTAATAAAATGTATTATAATTGACTAGCGTGTTACGCGGCCAACGTATTTCATCGCCCAATAATCTGGCACTTTATGATCTTTTCTATAGTGTTGATCTCTTTATCTATAGTGTTGATCAGAAACAATTATAGCGTATCGTTGAATATATATAAACCACTATTTGTTAAATGAATAAATTATTATTTCAAATAATACAAGGTATATCGACAAACAAGGAATTTTGTAATCATTTTTACGATTCACTGCAGTTAGTCGTAGTTTATCGTCGATTAAACACGGATCATTATCCACTGCATGAATAAATTGCTATTTCATATGGTAGAAGGTTTGCCATCGACAAATTTCGATGAATTTTATAATTTGTGCTTGTATCCGATATACAAAAACTGTACAAAATAACTGAGGTAAAATCCTCGTTATAATATTTAGAGGATGAAGCAAATTTTAATTAAAGTTCGTTTCTTTAGTTGGTTCCATAGAATTAAGTGTTTCTATAATTTATGCGGACACATAAACATGAAAACAGTCTAATTAATAGCTATTCAGTAAACTATTATGCAAAAGGTCTCTAATTATACAAGTTCCGTTGCAGTTTCATTGAAAGACGAGACAAAGTTGAATTAGGAAATTCGGTGCAAGAAAGTGGATCGATAGACGAGCGTTACATGCCCAAAAGGCACGATAATGTGGTTCGTTTCATGGTCCGACGGATGAACTCGTTTATTTAGAGCAACAAGTGCCTGCACATTACGCAAAGCCCCGTTGTATCAGGACTGAACAAGAAATCTTTTGTCAAAGCGACGCTGAATCAGGCGGTTTCAGCCAAGGAAATAACGTCAAAGCCGAAAGACAATAACGGGATAAATCAGTCGAGCCTTTTGTGCAATTTAATTCTACGAATAGTATTAACGACGATCGCCCGTTTAAGCCTTGTATCGCTTCTTCATCGATCGATTATCTTCGTCAAAGGATCGATCAATTATGCAATTAAGCGCTGATCGCTTAGTAAAGCCGATTGATTAGTAAACAGCTACACAGTGTTCCGCGATGTAATCGGATTTCGCTAATAGAAGGGATTTTCAATGGTAGGTGGCAAGTTCTTGGTTACTACTGAAAGGGGAAATTTGGAAGATGACTCGATGAATGGTATTATTAAGTGATGACTGTTTATTGGATGTTCGTTATTTTTATATCGTTCACCCGGCTAGAGACTATTTTATAATTTTCAACGAATTTCGTGTGCTTTGATCGGTGAAGTTTTGTATTTTGAATTTTATAGACCTTACGTATTGTTAAAATTATATGGGTTAAGTGTGGAATATCAAAATTTGAAGAACTCTTAGTTGAGAATCTCACGTTCTAATCTTAAGCACAGAAACTTTGAACTTCGGATTCTATAAGCTGAACACTTAGTTATTCTTTGGTTAAGCATAAAATATTCAAATTGCAATGTTGCATTCTTAGGCTTACATTTGTTATTCTTTCATTATACTCTTGAACATAAGGTATTCGAATAATAATTTCTTAGTCGAATAATAATTTCTGTATTCTCAATCTTCTGCACTTTGGATTCTTCAAGTATACTGTTCGTTTAAGGATAGAAAAGTACAAGCTTTTGATTCGTCTAAACATAAAAAACTGTTCAATATTTTGTCAATTAAGAAATATGTATTTTCTTAGACTTTGGAGTCTAGTCGATTCGTCTTAAATTCAAAGATTAAAACGAGCTTTGATCTGTAATTTTTAAGAATAAAAAATCTATTCTTTGCATTCGATATTTTGATGCTCGAATAGTTTTTAATATTAGACTTTAGATCTTCAACTTTAGGCTTTTGGATTTCCGACTTTGATCCTTTAATCTTTAAGCCTTAATTTTCGATTTTCAACTTGGCCTTTTGACTATTAAACTTCGATTAAGAACTTCGCTCCTTTGTCCCTAAATATTCAACTGGACCTTTGGCTCTTGAACTTCGATTTAGAGCTTTGGACCTTTGTCCTTTGATTTTCAACTTTGATGTACTAACATCAAATTGAAAATTGCGAGCTTTACATCTCTATACAATAAATCTTAAACCTTACATTTTTAAACATTGATTTTTCGATCCTCCAGCCTTTAATCTTATATTTAGGGGAACCTTAAATTCTGTATTCTGTACTCTAAAAATCGATACTGAAGCCATTACCGAAGCCATGTCCAAATAGAACCTATCAAAGGAACCAACCTCGTTTATTTCACATCACAATCCACTCCTTCAGCGAATGATTTTAATCTCTGAGAAAGCGATATAAATATCGATAGCCTACAGCAATTGAGATATCAATGATATTTTCAATCATTCGGACATTTTAATTGTTTTTCTCTATCGTATACAATATCATACTAATTGAAAAAGATCATCTATCTAAACTAACTAAAAATCCTATCTGAGTTACTTACATTGTTCAACATTTTATAGTCGATGAAATTTATCTTAATTTTTTAATCATTAAATTTTGCGACTTTTTACGCAAATTCATATTTTTGGGGATATAATTAAGAAAGTAGAACCTCGGTAGAAGATCGTTTCAGCTAATAAGCATCGCATTACAAAGCGCTACACTTTGAACATGTCAAATATTTCCTCATATCAAGTAAATTTCGTGAAATCACTTTGCAGACTACCTACAAATGCCTGTTAATCATTCCGCAATTTGAATATCCCATGTTTAAAAATACGGTGCAAACGTAACAAATGTAATACCAAGAATCCAAGGATTGCGCATTCAAAAAAAAAAAAAAAAAAAGAAAAAGAGCACTCAATTTGTTCTAAGAAATTTAGTAAAACACGGATCAACGATGACGGACCACCTTGACAGTTAACATGTTGATTAGACCGGGCACAGAGTACGCGGTTAATTAAAGTTACTGCGCACGTTCATTCTGCGACGAAACATCGCACACCCACCACCCTCTGCTGCATAACATTCACCATCCAGCGTTGTGGCCTTTCTTTTGCTTCCCGCACCCATGGCGCAAGGCCGGCGTTTAGGAACATTGCGGACACGCCGTAAAACGCCCACAAGGCCGTGATGACGCGATCAATGACGATCGCCCGAACCATCCTGTTAATCTGGAAATTTGTTTTTAGTCGTCCGCGGACGGAAGCGTGGCGTCTATCACGCCATAAAACCACGCTAATGACATTGTCGATGGGTCTTTTTTTCTTTCAGCTACTTTTTTCCCCTGGATATTATTTTTATGGTTATGGAAGCTACTTTGTGAGCCAGGCTGCGAGCTCAAAATCGATACCGAACGAGCTACACGGGCCTTGTATCCTTTGCAGAAAAAATTATGATCGCCGTTAACGTTACGTGTTCCTTTTCCGATGTGTAAACTTTGGGTACTTAGGTTCATGGTTGGTTTTCGTCGAATTTGGAGAAAATTTTTAATGTTGCTATATATAGACCCTCAAAGTTTAGATCGTGAGTTGATTTCCAGAGTCCTCGCAGGATAAATTTGCTCTTTTATTTGTTTTAATTAACAACAACTATCTTTTTCATTGATTATATATAGTTACATAAGATAAAATCAAAGACCAAAAAGAAATTAAATAGTTTTATTTGAACTATATTTCACGTTTCAGCATCTAAACTTTCACGGCAAATAGATGACACATTCGTGTGTTTTCGAGTTTCGATCGTAGTTTTATTAATACGTTGTGCTTTTGTTCCGACGTTTCACTTTATCAGGCGAGACCCGAACAATTTTTCGTATTAATAAAACCACGATTGAAACACGAGTTACACTTGAAAGAATCCCGATACATACAGTGTATTCCCGTACTACGCAGGAAATATAAAACTCGAAGAACCATAAATATGTTATATTTCGTACGATTGCAATCGTTTTAAAGAGTTCCGATACAGTGCACCCTCGTACTACACGCGAAATACGTCTGATAATATGAACCACATGTGTAAAAGTATTTTTCTATAGAAAAAAGTCGACATGTTAAATTTATCTAACGCGTTAGATACAAAAGCGTTTATGGCGTGTTCTGAGTACTGATCGTAATTCTTTCAACACATCGTATTATACTTAGAGGGCAGTAATATACAGACGTGCTACCATATTTGCATAAAATATGCACGTAGCGTGTCATGGTGCACAGATTCTTTGATAAATAAACGGATTAAATTTTGAAACGTCGTAGAGTTTCTAACGGAACGCTTACGTAACAATTTTCCAGCAAGGTTTGCATTCAATCAGGCATATGTTCGAACAGAATCTATCAGGAAAAATGCGATTGTATTATGCATGAACCAAGCCGTGGAACTCTTCGAAGTCTTCGGGATCGATTCATTCTTCGTTCGAGTGATCGATGAAGAAGGATAAGGAGATATAAGTTGAGATTGGTAAAATTGTGTCGGAAATCGAAAGTTTTTTGGGGAAAAATTATTGATAGAATTTTCATCGGAATTTTACCAGAGAAGATTTTGCAATAGAAAATAAATAGAGAAGTTACGTGTCGTATTCCGTGGAAACGATTGCATTAAATATTGTGTCGATCGTATATTTCGAACTTTCTGTGTCGATTTACATTCGGTGATCGATAGAATAGAATTTAAAAAAAAAAACATCGAGGTTAGTAGAATTACGTATCGAAAAAAAATCGAAATATTTTTCCAGGAAAATTGACATTTACACATACATGGGAATTTTATGATAGATAGAAAATTAATCGAGAGCGCGTATTTGCCATTCTGTGGCAAGAATTAAATTAAATGTTACATTATATTTATTATATGTTGTTTCGAAGTTTTTGTCTCGATTTATTCATCTTATCGAATTCATTCGGTAATCGATGGACTAGAATAGAGGAACAAATTGAGATTGGCAGAATTGTTGATTTATGTCGAAAGTTAAAATTCTGTCGAGAAAATTTATCGAAAAAATTTCCATTCAAATTTCATCAATGGAAAATTAATCCAAAAATTATATAGGTATTTCACGTTTCAACAAAAAATTGGATTAAATATTATTATAAATAGTTCTCATTAAATGATCAGTGGAAAGAAATAACAAAATAAATTGAAATTGATAGAATTGTCGATATGTGTTGAAAGTCAAACTTTTTTCGAGCTTTATACGTCGATGGAAGATTAATTGAAGGATTAAAATAATTGAAAAATTAAATTTGAACACTTTATGTCCGCTGACTGTATATTGAATGATTTTATTTAAATGATGTATTCCGAAGCTTAACGGAATATTCAATAACACGTCACATATTCGAATATCTGCTGGTTTCATACAAAACATGATAATTGGCCCAGATTATCAACGAGAGAATTTAATCGATCAGAATCTTATATCAATACAAAATAATGATTCACAATTTACAGCAAATATTTAAAAAAAATGATGAATTAAGAGCAGTCTATTTATAAATATTCATCAGAAACATATATTTCTCTTCCGATGTTTGAGAAAATGTAATATACATATAGAGAAAATTTATTATAATGTAATATAATATAAATATATTTATTATAATATAATATAAATTTATTATAATACAGAAAGATCGGTTGGATAGCTTTTATTTATTAACGAATTATACAACATAGAAATTATTACTTGCAGTAATAAATACAATTAAAAATTGCTTATGATTGAAAATTGTTGCTTTTAACAGAAAATAGATGTCTTGACCAAAATAGTATGTAACATATTATTTTCTACTTCTTACTTATACAATATAAAAAGAATAACATTGTAAAAGGATATCAGAAGAGAAACTTTCATATTTTGAGTTCTTAATTAAAAGCTGCGGAGCACAAACAATGTGCAAAAATATGCAAAATATTGTAAGCAAAGTAAGATTATGAAATTTAATCGCATAACATAGTCAATTAATCTGACATTTGACAGTTTCATTATTTTAACCATTGACATTTATAAATCCAAGCTTATATTAAAACATATATTAAAAAAATATATATCATACACGTAATGTAAAACGTATAAAATTTATATTATTTATAAAGGATCACATCCATTTTCATCATATTCATTTCATTGTAAACAAATTTAATTATTTTAAAAGGAAGACAAATTTATACATTGCGAACTGAAAGTATGAAACAGACTTCTATTTATATTCCATTATTTTGTGAATCTGTATAAGCAATTTAATAATCGTTTTGCATTTAACTCTACCAATTTTTCGATCTTTCCTTTACACCTTCCTTTTCGTTGTGTTTCATTATAATACGTTTAAAAAACTTATTCGTTATTCACCGGGTAACCAGACAGAATAATAACATTGTTCTCTTGTATATGACGGGAAACAAATGGATAGAAGTTTCGTTATCGCCAACTTTGATAGGAAAAATATATTGAAGGCAACGAAACATCCTTCGTAGAGAACAATAAGAATAGAAACGGTATTCGCGTGAATATGAAAGTGAAGGACCGTCGTAACGTTAAAGCATGAAAACCAAGAAAATCCACCTAAGCGATCGCTTTAGAATGAACGCCTTGGCGTAACCTTTAAGCCATAAAGCCATGTTCAAGGTATAAATAAGCAGAGCAGAGGATATCTCGATTTCTTTATATTCCATAAAGTAGCGTCCGATCTTCTCCTTCCTTCTTTCTTACGGTGCAAAACACAATATCCGTGTTTTAAGAAGCCGCTTCAATGAGAGAAAAACGGAAATACGAATATTCACGAAGAAACAGTAGATTGAAAAGATAAAAATTATTCCTTTCAAAAACGAAATTTTGTTACCTTACGAACTGCCTTTTTTTTTTTTTTTTTTTTTTTTTATATAGTAGAAACTCTTCGGAAAAGGCATAGTAGTAGCTTCAAAATACGATTCTTTTATCTACACGTTTTGTCTAAACGTAGTCTGATATTTAAACGATATTAATGTTATTCGCGTGTTATATTGTCTGAAGTAATACGGCCTTGTAAATATTATCTAAAATAATATTATCTTGTAAATATTGCCGGAAATAATATTATCTTATGTCTCAACTAAATATTGTCTGAAAACGTCTGACTGTTTATATTTTAGCAGGTTAAAACCAGATTTATCTAAATTTCACGTTTCACCCGTAACATAACTACGCTACATGAGTGAAGCGTGGAACCTTGCAAATTTAACTATTATCAAATACAAGGAGCGTGGTAACTGTGCTATCAAAATAAGGAAGTTCTCTTCTAAGGCACAGTGGTATGGAAACTTGGTCGAACTGTTCTAATTATTGGATTTTATGAGTACTTCGTAACGTGTTGACACTTCCTTCCTTTAATCGTAAAGGTATCCCTCAAGAACACAAGAAACTATGAAGTTTCGTGGCTAGCGAACAACTTAGCAAATTCAATGGAAGTTGGTTTTGAATTACAGGAAGCAAGTAAATATGAGAGTATAAGCCAGCTGCAAATGTTTATGCATTTATCGCAAGTGTAAACATGGAAAATGTAAAGAGAAAACATACTTTTATTCGTGCTGTGTGGAAATATGAAATTCTGCAAAACATTTGTATATAGAAAATCTGCGAAAATAGTTTTTACGAATGATTAGTAAACAAGTACAGTGAATTTTATCGTTCAATATGATTGCACTCTTTTATCAAGCAAATTATTTATAAAGTTTCACTAAATAATAATTCTTTGCTCGATACTGTGTTATTATACCAAATAACAGAAATTTATTTAACAAATTTCCCAGATTAAATAATGAAAATAATCTAGGAAATTTAATAGACAAAATAATAAATCAAAAAATACAAATAATTTTGTCGATTTTCATTAAACTATATATGCTAAATAAGTGAAATATATTTTTTATATATTTTTCTACATCTAGGTTTCTCTAGATCAAAGCACTGCCACAAGTAGTGAAAATAAACAATTCAATAAATTTTCACCAAACGATATTTCAAATGAATCAATTTCAAAGAAAGATATTTTATCTTCAGATTTATACTGGTAGTATAAAGAAAAGTATAAAATACTCGATTTCTAACCAGAAACCAAACGAGCAGAATGTTTCACAACACGTTAAAGCGAAGTGTTTCGACAATCATCGTCTAACTCGTTGGGGCTATTAAAATGATGCATTAATCTAACCAGCCATTGTTTCGTGCCATTAAATCCTCCCGAGATGTCTATCAACCAACCCCGACGATCGTATTTGCTGACTTCCTTACGAGCTTTCCGCGAAAGCAGAGTAAATAACAGTTTGTTGAACTTTGTAAAGCGAGTGCAACATTGAATGAATGCTCATCAATCATAGTAGCCACGTGTATTCGAATCTTGCTTGTCTGCGTTCACACTTGTCGTGTCACGCATATTTCACTTGTAAAATCCGTTTCCACTAGCATATACGATTCGATGTTGAATGAAAGTGTCAACGATTTGGTTATATACATATCGCTTTTATGCTGTCAGAATATTCATCGTTGAAATATCGCTGGCTATCAAACTCTGGCTGAGATATTTATTAGATAGAATTTGTAATAACACATCGAGTACCTCCGTTTCACGTGGGTTGACTAGCTAGTGCAGTTTAAACACTCGCAGATCAATATCTTTAAACTTCTTCCCAATCACCAAAGCCATTTATTCTATGCATATAGAAACAGAACTATTAATAATAACCCGTTTTATGGATCCTTATCTTTCTTTAGAACTTGTATCTTATCTATATATTCTATTTTATCTACGTTCTAAGCTACTTCACACATTTACCTAATTTACATTCACACATTTACACATTTACACAATTATACCTTTATCTATAGTAATTCAACAAGGCTGTTCTATTTAAATATGTAATAGTTATTCGATTTAATGGTTTAACAAATTATCGTTAAGTTCAACTTATGACTTATTTGAAAAAAGTAGAAATAATTAAACAAATTTTACCGAGTCGAATAGACGATGTAAATAGGTATGGATACCGTCGTAATAAATCATCCCAAGTGTCTATCTAACAGCACAACATCCCAAAACCTTAGTAACTGAAGAACCAAAACAACATTTTCTTTCACAAACAGATGAAATTAATCGAATAATTATGCATTTGCCAAACTAAATAGCCGATAATCCCAAGTAATTGTCTTACGATCTTGCTTATTAACTTCATTCATAAAATATTCTATGAATCCAACGAGATCATCTTCGACTCAATCGTCTCATAAACCAACCTACCACAACCAAAAAGTCCTCGAGACCAGCTATCACTCGACAACCGTCTGATTCAATTTCTTTTGCAAGTTGCCCACATTTACCCGCAACAGCTGTTAAGTTGGCGAAACGGTGACTACATGGAGGCAGCAGTCTGCCGCCCGCCACTCGTCCGCTATAAAACCTCTCTCCATAAAAGACCTCTCTTTCAAGACCCAGACATATCCAAGACCCACAGAATCACGCGCGAGTCGGATTCGAAAGGCACGTTAAAACGAACAGAAAAAAAGAAAGAAACGTAAAACAAAGGAAAATAAAAGAGAGAGAGGGAGAGAGAGAGAGAGAGAGAGAGAGAGAGAGAAAGAGGGAGGAAAAGGCACAAGTGTTGGCCGGTGTGTGAGACTCGATGCGGAACGGAAGCGTGAACGATGCACGGGGTGGCCGGGGCCGGGTTAGCAGCGTTAGAGTCCGGGGGTGAAAAGGGAAGAGAACGGCAGGTGTCTCGATGGGGTGGTAGGGAGATGCGCGGTGTATTAAACCCGGTGACTCTTGCCGCGCAGCGTGGGAGTTAGTTCTGGTGAGGGCGCCAGCCAGCTCACTCGCTAAACTAACCCACCGTCCCAACCCTTCGATCCTCCATCCCTCGACTTTCGGCCAACAAAGCAACATCCACGGCCGCAACCTCCTTTCACCGACTCCGCAGCCGCTGTTTTTTCGCGACTTCCTGCCCGGCCCGCGTCTAAATACCGTACGGCGTACTGAGAAAGGAAAAGGAATCGGTGACCATTCAACAAACAGGGAACGAACAACTTTTCTTTGGCATTCTCGCGTCTCCCAGAACCTACGTGTATACGTACGTTACGTATACTCTGCTCGCGGCAAAGGCGAGCATGCGAGCAACACAAACTCGTCGCAAGAGAACGTAACAGCTGAGCATAGAAAAATAGTAGAAGAAAGTGAATTCATTTTTGAAGAGGTTCGAACGAGCAACGAATAGTACGAGGCAGCGGGATATAACAAGATTAGAAAGGAAGGAGGAAACAGGTTGGTCCCCGTGGTTACGTCGATCGACGCGTTTTTAACCGGACGTTCTCGACGTCATCGTCGTGGATGACGAGTATCAGCGAACGACAGCCAGCAACATGTTAGTGAACTGGTGTTCGCACCATTTTGTGTTCGCGTGATCCGGTCCGTCGGTGATGAACAAACTGGATGAAACGGTAGCCCGTCACGGCAAGAATAAACTAGCCGCTGAATAAACCAAGTTTAAACACGAGTACGTTTACGGGTATTGTAATCGACTGTAAAACGAGTTTCCACGAGTAGAAGGTCGTTGAAAGTTGTTCAAAGAGTATCAACGATCATCGATCAGACTTTGGAGGATTTTACGTGCGAGAACTGCGAAGAAAAAGAAAAAGAAGAAGAAGAAGAGTGTTGTGTGCGACGGGAAACAGAAGATTTGAACTTGGCAGGGAAGGTTATCTGTTAATCGTATCGCATGAGAAAAGGTCCCACGGTGAGAAAGAGGCGCAGAAGGGCGAAGATATCGCAGCACGCAGTCACAGAAGCAAGTATTTCGCACAGAAACACACGTTAAATCATATGTAAACACATCATATTCTGTTAATACACTGGGTAATGTTCCGCAACTGCACCTTTGCCCGATAACTTTATTTTTCTCTATATATACGTGCACATTATATATATATATATATATATATTGTATTCTCTCTCTGTTCACACGCGCCGCCTGTGTTGTGTCACACTCTATCACTGTATGATCGATGTGCGTACTATGTTCTTCTACTCCTTCGATGTTTTCGACGTCACGACGACCAGCTGTGTCGTCCGGCGCCTTAATTAATCCCCTTCCTCCCCACCCCCTCACCCCCTAAACCAGGAGCACGGTTTTGCACATTTTTCGGGCACCTGTTGATCTCTCTCGTACTACATAGCCACTTTTCCGCACTTTAAAGTCGTTCGGAGAGTTCGATGTCACCGCTGCACGCCGTGTCACACCGCACGTAGAATCTTGTATAACGCCTCACTGGCACACAAGCACCTCCAAAAGTCAAGCACCGTGAACCGACACACGGGGTCCTTCGACAGCATGGAAACTAGAGATAGAAAGCAGTTTTCTATGACGTCATCGAGGACAGTAAGTGTCTAATTTAAGACAGAGACCAGTATAGAGAATCTGCAGACGCAGCTAAGGGACCGCAAGTGGTCGTGGATCCTGGAAATTGGACTTTCGATTTCTACCGGGGAATGTAGAGGGATCAAAAAGTGAAAAGTAGCATGTTGTAATAGAGACAGAGGAGAGAAAGAATCGCGATGCAGGCAACAGGGAGAGAGGACAGGGGTAAGAGCAGGAGGACCAGGAGAAAAATCGAGTTTCGTTGTTGCCCACACTATCGAGCACCTTAATAAGCATCCGCGACCAGCACCAGCACCATTCATCACTGGCACTGCATATTATTCTTCAGACACACGTCTTAGTGTCGACTAAGAGCCATCCTTTTTTTTACTAACGGCCTGATTTCAGGACGCGGAAATCCTCGAGAGCCTCTGTTGTCATTGAGTGGAACGAATCGTCGGGAATTTTCGGAAATGCGACATTAACGAGACACGATCGTGGACTGTGCAACGATCGCCGACCGAATCGTGTCGAATCGAAAAGAAACGAAGAGAAGAAGGAAATCGAAAGAGAATAGAATAGGTGATGTTCTTATTGATCTCCCTATTCCGATTATATCCAAAGATTTAGAAGAGTGTTCGATGAAAGAAGAAAAGCAGCAAAGTAGAAAGACGAGAGATAGAATAAAAGTAGTTGAACGCGTTTAAGAAACGTTTCGTTTCCCATGTAACGGATGCCTACACGGTTATCGATTGATCGCCGGTCATCGCTCATCGTCCGCGTTTTCTTCCCTCAAGTCGCTCCCTACAGAAACGCTTCCTCCCCCTGTACAGCTAACGAAAAGTCGGCCTAAACTCTCAGCGTCGTGCCTTTTGACTGGCAAACGAAAATCGAGCGCGGTACGTGTATACAATAAAAAGCGCTAAAAACGAAACAACATACAAAAAAAAAAAGAAAAAGTAACAAAGGCGAAACTACATAAAGAATCTATCCAAGAAGAGAGAAAAGAAGAAGAGGAGAGAAACAAAAGACACTTAATTTTTAATCGATTCGAAAGCCAGCCCGGTTAAATCCGGTGAAAATTGTGACATATATGATGGCGGTATGCATGTTCTGGCTTCTCACGTACGTGGGACAAGGGCTAGACCTGGCCGTGGGGAATCGTCCGGTGATCATCATGCAGGGTGCACAGGAGCAGGACTACCGGCACGGTAGCGGGATCAGAAAGAAGAGCGAGCTAAACTCGGTAGGCAATAACCTGTTGCACTTCAGGATATATCCTCCCGAGGCCTCTCACCGAGACGACCTGTCCAACTGGTTGCTATTGAACGACGAGCCACGAATTTCCTCGTGGACACCAGCTGGTATATTGATCGACGATATGATCAGAGAGCCTAGGGAGCTACAGACTGTATTCTTTGCCCTGTCACCCGCTATGTTGAACATGCTCTACTCGGAATACATAAACACGGCGACGCAACCGGGCGAACAATTTCTACACGAGGATCAACAACAACAGCCAATGGGCGGTGGTCTTCTGGGTAGTCAACGTACTAAGAAGCTACGAATCGACTGTAGACACTCGAGAAACACGGTCAGCCTGCCTATAAGAGTATGCGACGACGAAACAGGACGCAAGAGCTTTCAAGAAACTAGACAATCGAACTACGACGATCTCTTCGAGCAGAAGTTAAACACTGCTGCGAACATGAAGACTGACTCGATATCACGGGGACCTGAGAAGTACAGGGATTATCAGAACGGCGCGACGTTTGTGTCGAGGCCACCGTTTGGCCTGGACACAGCCAAGCCTCCCGGAAAGAGGAGCCAAACTCTTGTCGGACGCCGCTCCATCGACCTCTCCGGAGAGTCGACTCCGCATCAAGCTCAACCGCCGTCCTCCCTCGGGAACGGCATCAACGTCGCTTCTCAAATTATGTTCAGATCCACCAGGGGAAGCATACAGTACGACGTACCGCAAATCGGTGAGTGTTGCATTTTCGTGTTTGTTTGAATGGGATTTGGGTTGTAGAGAAAGTTCGTGTTTTTCATAGTTGAATTATAGCTCCCATAGCGCGTTATACATACATACAGTAACTTATGGAAGTAATTTCAAAATTTATAGAAACGTTTTGCGAATATATTACGCGTGCTATACGAAATATTCCGCAACTGTAAATTTCGCTAGCAACGAGATTTGACTACCATGATTGTGTTGTAACCTCTATGTATGCATATTTAGATTTGTTTTAAATTTTATCAATATAATCATGACAATTGTGCCTCGTTACAATGCTAAGGAAATTTTTTAATGTTTTATATAACACATACAATATATAATATGCTCGATTATGAAGAAAGCATCTATTGAAGAATCACTTTGTAACAAGTCGATATACCAAAACTTTTGCATTAACATCAGTGTACTAACATTTTAAACAGTGATGCTTTATAATAAAAGTAGTTACTGTTTGTCTTCTTTATGTCTACTGAGTTTTGTCTGAAACTAATGAAACTTAAAATAGTGAAATCTCTGCTACCATGGATTTTTTATTTAAGTATTAGCAACGGGAAACACATACATTTTTAAATTTTTCTTTATAGAAATCTTATTTTTCGGAGAGTGTTAGAGAGTTTTGAGTTTACAGAAAAATACGGTTTCTTCGTTTGTACTTTTAAGAAAGTTTATACTTTCAGGGAAATTATCGAAACTTTTAAGCTACAGTTGGATAAAATCTTCTCTTAGAATATGAATTTTTTATGTGCATAGGGCCGGCGAAGATGTCGAGTTGTATTTCTATTTTTAAAGAAAATGTAGAAGATTTGAATCAAAAAATTGATTCAAGCTACAGCTAAATTAGACTTTTGCTTTATATTTTGATAGTAGAAATTTTTTTAAAGTAAAAGTCGATTAAGAGAAAATAGATGTTCTGTTCTTTCAATAATTATTGAGAATCTTGAATTCGGTCTAAATCTCGTACTCATTCGACATTATCATTGATCCTGAATAACATAATAGTAGATAGATGACGGTATTTATAAATTTGTCACCGAGTTCTGTTTATAAAGTTTATAAAGAACAATCTATAATAATTCTAAAAAACTTAAATTTGAAGTGTATATCTATTTTCATAAAAAATTTGACCAACAAATAGTTTCGTTAGAAAAGTATTTAATAGGAAAATACATTTCTGTTAAAATTGAAATGTTAAAAATATATTAAAATTATATATATTTATAAATAAATATTGACATTAGATATTAGTATTGGAATTTATATATTATAACATAATATATTATGCAATAATTTATTACATTTTTGCAATGACTGACTGGTTTTATAATTCCAGATTTATAGGACCATTATTTCTATTCAAAAATTGTAATGAAGCTGTTGCAGTTCCACGATTTATAACTTCTCTTTAAATTAACATATTAAAAAATTGTCTAAATAAAATAGCTGATTCTTGTTCCTATATAGCAATCTTTATGGTACTTTTATAAACTGATATAAGAAAATTACAGGGTTATCATAATTCTCCAAAATAGTCAGTAATTAAATTTCGGTACTTTTATTATAAATCTATCTAACATTCAATATCTCGCGTTGGTTTATAGGAAATTTCTTTTTCTTCAACCTTTTGCTCTGAAACATCGAATTATGTCCCTACATAGCCCAGATTATAGATCAAATACGACGAATGTAAGCTGTTCTAATATCAAAGCTCAACTTTAACTCTAACTTCACTTACATTAAGAGACTATAGTTTGCTGAATACAAATTATCCATAATATTTTGTAGTTTTGCTTTGGACATTATACTAAAGCAATAAATAGGTAACATTATAGTATATATATATATACTTTTGAGCAAAATCATAAGCCAGGAGATTAATGTGGCTGACAAGGTCGATATGTGAGAATTTAATAGACGATGTTGACCCGTCAAATTCGAACTTCGGAAAGACGATATTTCACGCGTACAGTAACAAAACTTCAACTATTTCTTGCAACTAAATTTATCTTGAAACTAATTCAAACTAGTACGACAGACTCAAATTGAACATACGTCGAGTTCATTTCGACACGTGTAACTGTGACTGTATAGGGTACAGTTGTCCTTCAGAATGCAAGTTATTCCTCGAGCTCGTCCTCTGGAATCCATTTACTCCGAATTACAGAAATTTTCACTGTTCTTTTACGCGTGTAGCGTGGTGGCTCGAAACTAATTTCGGAAGTCGCCATTCACGTATTTTCCAAACATACAGAGTACGAACGTAATTGTTTCTATTGCAATTTGTCTCTAATCATCGTTCTATTCCCAACAACATTCTGCTTTCGTTGTTTACAATACCATCTCATTCAACCTGTTTTCTTTAACAAAGAAAAGCTACGGAGGGCGTATAAGCTGTCACGTATCGAACAATCATTTCGCTTCCTACCAGTCTCTATAGATTCGACATTTCTCTAATCTAATACTATAAATTATCTCTATAATATGTATGTATATAGAATTACTTTTATTTCGATTTATAACATCGTTTAAAAAGTGTAACTTGTGCTCTATTGCACTGATTTTATTAGTCTTTACGATCATTGTAGATGTATATGATAGTAAAGCATTACAACCTGATACAATTGATTTATGAATGGTACTAAACAAGCTGTGCATGTTTAAACAAAGTCACATTTTTATGGACATTAGACAAACAAATAGAATTTAAATAGAAATTTATTTCTCTCACCTGGTAGATATTTTAATACATAAATATATATAAATAATAAATACCTTACTTTGGATACTTTGTTTTACATTTATACACGTTATGTGCATTCTGTACATTTTCGTACTTAAAAATTTTCTATAAATATAACATTCACAGCCTATTTATTTAAGTGTATAATTAAACTTTCATACACATAGTTTGTCGTATTAACAAAAACTAGTCCGGTCTACATAGCAGAAGTGCTTTCAGTAATGCTACACCTACACCGAGCGAAAGGGTTTAATCTACCATACTGAATATTCAGATCGATTAGTTGAAATTATTCGAAGCGTTAAAGCCTTTCGTCACTCTGTGTCAGGAATTTAATCGCATTCTCTCGGTATCTTGCGATTAATAAACGTTTGAAATGCTTAAAAGTTCGTAGCGAAATGTTTGAAATCTTTAGACGCTAATATATTTCTATGAAAATAGAATGTTTTCTTGCAGTTACTTTTTGCAATTGCAATTCAGTAATTTCGTGACTTCTCGATGAAAATCTTTGAAGTAATTTTTATTGATCTCTACAGTATTCAATTTCTTACTATAAAACAAGCATCATACATGAAGCCACAGAAAAAGAATAGGATAGCATCTTCTTTGACTTTTTAATTTAATGTCATTTTATGGCATTAAAAGAATATCTTAGTATAAAATAACTAAGAGTGGAAATAATCTGTTCGTTCGAAGATATAATTGACAACTTTTTGTAGTAGCCAAAAGCTATAACAGTTAAGACAAACAATATTTCAATGCTTCTATTATTTTAATATTGCTATATATCGCACGTTTAGCTCTAAAATTAAAAGGACAATTTTTGGAACACAGGATTAATTTAATGTACTGAATTTTAAAATTGCTTCTCTGTAAAAGAAATTGAGAGATCTTCCTCTGTTACGCAACGCTAAGGAAATTTCAGAATTTTTCGTATAATGTAATAATTAGTGTATTCGTAAAATATTTTCAAGTGTTCGAATACTTTCGTGAATCACTCTATCATATCTCTCGCCTGTGATTTTCAAATAGTTTTCCAATCTTGCCACATATATAATAAAATATATCAACCGTGAAATAGGTCGAAATGTTTTCGAGCAATCGGTTAGAGATCGGTGAACGTCGGAGCAGAAAATTTTGAAGAAATTTTCAAGAATCCGCGTAATGCAATGGAAAATCGATCTATTCAATATGGAATCGTTTTTCTGTATGGTAGAGGTTAGCTGTGTTTGACGAACTCTCGAATTCAATGAGAGGAAACTAATTGATTGGATATCTCGCCTTGAACTCAAAACGAGCGATTTTTCATTCGTGTGAAAAATTGAGGAGCCGAAAAGAGATGACGTTGGAAAAATGGAGGGCAATTTCTTGCCGATGCTACTCGTCGAGTGTCCTTTACATGTCAACCCCTCGGGGACCAATTTTCCGTATACATTACCATTTGCACAAAGCCCTTGGGCTACTTTGAATTACAGTGTATAGTATCCTCGATAACCAACCTGACCAAGAACTGATCATTCGTATCTCCTGTTTTAGCATTTAATGAAAAGTTTCATTTGCGTGATATTATTAGAATTTAAATAATGCTATCAGGTATGTTTCATTCGAACCTCTCGAAAGCCAAACTGACCAAGTCCATTTTTTCGTCAATTTCTTAAATTTAATTGCATACAATTGCGGTCAAAAGAATGTTTAAAATTTGAACTATGAGTATTAGTAACTTTGTACTAGATATTTTTCACTATGTAGTAACAGTCATCTATTTCGACAGATATATAGTACGTCTATTCATCGCTCCTGTAAAATAGAATTGCGTTTTCTACTAAATTCCTGTAATAAAATTATAATAAAATTACTTCTCAAACTTGCTTTCGTTCGTCACTGTAAGTACGCGATTAATATTCAATTTCAAAAAAAGAATTTATATACTTCCATGAGTTCATTCGTTACATTTACAACATATTTTTATTTAAATTTAAGGAATACAGATCAACACGCGTAAATGATATTTCAGCAAAGAACTTGAAAACCCAAGATTATTATGATTATTATTAGCTAAATCATAAAAGAAAAAAAATTTCTTCGTTTCTCAATGGTGGAATAATTAATAACGTTTTTCTATCTTTCCACATTTTATATCAAAGTGATTTTTTTTTAATGTACTCTTCTTATGTATATCACTCTTCCAGTAGAACCCGTAATTTATGCTTCTACATCAAAACGATAAATTTTGTCTGACGTATAGCCATTCATAAGATCGAAAAGGTTAATCATGAGATCGCTGCGCGTAATTAGCGTAGAACTTTTTGCTCATTAGCTGGTATCGATTTTTTTTTCAAGCCGCGATACGAGTGGTTTGAGCTCTTTAATGACTTTTATCGCTACTAGTGATCACGATGGCACACCCTGTGACCGATGTCCAGTTGGATTACGGCGAAACGACAATTTAATCGCCGGTTCCGTTTCACCGTTGCACGCTGCCCGTTTCCGGAAAATGAAAAGTGACGGACGCTTGCGGGTCGCAACGTTAATTCTGTTCGAATAACCTTTCGGGGGCGGAGGTGGTACAGAGAATCGGTTTATCGGATTTTAGTCCGGTTGATACTCTGCTACCTGTACGCTACGCGAGGTGTCGCTGATTAAATGATGCTGTCATTTGCTCCTTCAACCTTCCTTTCTGCCTTTCGTTTGTTTTATCAACGTAGAACAAGGTAAAGATGTTATACACAGGTAGTTAAACAGCCGTGATTAAACCTTGTTTAACAATGACCGTTAAGATTTACAGTTACAGGCTGGTAAAAGTATTTTTGAAACGTTTATAGTAGAAAACTTTTATGAATATATTATGTGCGTCCTAGTAAACTTCTTGAAATTTCGTTACCAACGTTGCAACGTGTCACGACTGTGGTAATTATAACAGTAAAATTTCAAACTCGCCACAACTCGCTACAATTACAAGTTATGTTAATTACAATTTTCAACAAGTCATAAACTACAAGTTATTATAGTGTACTAATAAATTCTCTTGTTATATCTTGATAACAAATTTGAGAAGAAAATAAATGATATTGTAGGAACAAATTTTACAAGCTACGAGTCAGCGTATGCCGTTTCACATAGAATTATAAAATTTTAAAAGAGAAGTCTATAATCTAACTTCTAGCTTGCGTCCTCGTTAATATTATTACGTGGTTGGTGAATGATTATACAAGAGAGCACGTATATACCTGTCAATCAATAAAAGTACTTAAAATTCATTGTAGAACATGTTGCACTCCATGTCATCTCATTTTGTCTTGAAACATCTTTTTCCATCTGTTATTCTGCCTTTAAAAATGCAACCTGAACCAATTCTGCGTATGAACAAATCTTTAAAAATCGTAATATCGAACGAACAAAGAAAAGGAGCAAGCGGCGAGAAAACAGTCGCGAAAAGTGATGGGAAAGACAAGCACGTTGAAATTATTTCAACAACATCTGTCCGTGATTTTCCTTCCTATCATATAACAGTTATGAACTATTCAAATATTCTAGCATTTAAAAAAGTGTTAAAATGTTGTCCAAGACAAATAAAACTTATTCATGTGGTATTCCGCTTCACAATTTTAAACATTTAGTCACACAATTACACCATGATACTGAATTATTATTTATTATTAACTTTAATTTCATCATTCTATAATCTCTATAATGGAATTTCATTGGAGAATAAAATTCTAAATATAATATCTGACTAAAAAATAAGCCTGTTTAAGCGCTTTATGGTGCATTTAATATGTTACGCAATTTATCACTGTAAACATGGAAAATATCGAAAATTTTATATCTGTGAATGTTTAACTGTTCATTTAGTATGAAAATTTTGATAGATCGAAAGTCTGTTTCATTTGTTTAATTTGTTAATTTTGCGACTGTGACTGTTTGTTAACGCATATTATAATTAAATCTATCATTGCTGGTTACCGATGGCCTTTACAGCGTCGCTGACATGCATAACATCAGCCACCGCCATCACAGACATGTTAATCGTAGGAATTACGAATCGTCAGAATTATCTCCGTTTGTTTGAAAATATTTGCCGCTATGGTATTTCAAGGGAAAGTATTTTACAGGTTGAGTGTTTTCGTGGATGTGATTGAAGGGGTTGTTTGAAAGGGATGCTTTTGTTTTTTGACCGTTGGTAATGGTTTTCCCCGAGGGAGAATACTCGAATAAGAGTTCATCTTGCGATGGAAGAGATTAATGGGAACGTAGCGATAATTGATCGGTATTGTTGGTGAAACCGATATAGCAGCTCGTGAAATCGGTCAGGTGCGAAAGTTTACATATATATTTCGAGCGTCGAAACCACAATTTGAAACATCGATCCTAGTCCCAGATTGTGTCACGATCAGTCACCGGAGTCCTTTAAAAATAAAATAGTATAATAAAAACGTTAGCTCCATGAATTTTGTTGACACGTTATGACGCATATTGTTAAAATGCAGCACAATTTATTCGCCCCCACATTTATTAAGGTAAAAGAAGTAGAAAAATTATACAATATAATGTTACAAAAATTACCTCCTTAGTGTTGGGGCGATTAAATGTTTCGTAACTTGGGATGTAATTTTGTTCCGGCTTTTTTAATTAAATAAACGCTTTAATTTTCCAAATTTCTTCTAGAAACACGTTAACAATAATCGTATTCATACGCGTGTTAATTCAGAGTTGATTTTAACCCTGAATTTACAATTGAATTGAATACTTTCCAATTCGTTATTGTGTTGAGGTAATGTAAAATGAAATGTAGTAAATAATCTAATATGATAAAGAAAAATAAATTTAAAAAATTGCTGCTTTCTTCGTATTTGCTATTCTCTTATAAAACAAAGACACATTATATGGAAATATTAAATATCGATTTACAAATAATTTTTGAAATATAAAACACAAGATGCTACTACAAAATATGTCCAATTATGGGTATCGGCTTTCAACCCTCCTACATCCTTTCATCACCGTCAACCTAATTCAGTTTGTATATATTTAAAAGGTCTTAAATTCTCGTTTGAATTTTATGTTAAAGACACTTTAAAACATTCAACATCTTCGTCTTTGTTAAAACAAAAATATGATGGAGATATAAAAATTGGCCAGTGTTTCGATTTGTATTCCTTTTTATTAAGTTTTCTGTTCGAGATAGAAATTGACGAATGTTAGTGTACTACCAGTCCTTGATATTACACATTATACGGTAATATAGCACTAGTACTTTATATTGCTATAGTCCAAACTACTGATATGCAAATTCGTGTAATCCCATTCTTCAGTAATGCGTTATTATTAGCATCCACGTCATGTTATAGATTGTACTAGCCATGGAAAATAATAGTGCCGTGTATTATTACTTTATGACATTACGATAGTATAAATTGTTGCTATAACATTAACATATGTCGGAACTGTGATACTATTAATCAACTTATAACACCCATATGTATTCATCGCAATCCTCAACTTTACTCGGTAATTTTAACTCAAAATTCTCCAATAGTATGTTTTGCTACTCCTTTATCCTTCTTTATAATCCTTATCGAATTAGAATCACAGACAAAAATTTTACTTCTCGAAGTATATTATATATAGACATGCTATGTTAAATAAATTATAAATTGTCCTTGACTGATATTTTTAATAACTATTATTAAATATATACGTAGACGATCGTACGAGAAAAAATTACTTAATTTGTTTAATTTATAAATATGACCTATAAGAATAGGGTACTTATTGAAAAATTATATAGATCTTACTAGGTTCCAGATAACCATTAGAAAATTATTAAATTATATTGAAAGTTTAAATTAGTAATCAACTCATATGTTTCATATGGTAATACAAATTTCATCGATTAAATACATATAATAAGTTTAAATACTTTCTTTGTTCATATTTTGATATTCGAATTATTAAATTATCATTGTTATTAAACTTTGATATTTATATTATTAACTTTCTGATTCGACTCCTTAAATCAAATGTAGACTTTAGGCTATTTGATTCATTTCAAATTCTTTCAATAAGGTTTAATTCAAAGAACGATACAGACACCAACATGTAATTATTGATTTATTATTTCTAAAATTCTTGCAAATAGTTTTCACAATTTCTCGTCGTGTATTTTGGATCATTATGCAACTACAAAATTCTAATCTAATCCTTAATTATTTTCTTAGTAATCCAGATCAATTATCACATTCTATACCAGAGCAGCAGGTGTTCTAATACTTATAAACGTGGGTGTATACGTATATAACACCTCAGTAATTAATAAATTCTGCTATTACAGTTTGTTCATGTTTCTCAATTTTACTAAAAATGCAGAAAAATATAAAAAATTTTGTATGGTTCTAAATCGATGGCCAGGGAGATGAATTATATGTTCACCAGACTAAATCATATACGACGAATAAGATACAAAATTTAACTTTACGATGATATTGCTCCCAGATTAAAGGAAGCGGGTGACATTTCAGATATAAGAAGTTAAATAAATGCATTTCCCTCTTTCAGTGACTTACTATTCATCCAAACTTATTTATCTCTGCTCATAGAATATAGTAACCATATTCGATTACCTAACTTTGCGACACCTTATACAATTTCCTAACCGCCCCCAAACACCTACGTAACACGTTTCCCCTCGACTTCACCTTGACGCAGCGTTTCCTCGAAATTAAAGGAGTCCCCAGACTACGCAAAATATTCGCGAGATTAAAGGCAACGAAATATGTATTCGCGGCCACATCGAAATTTATTTTCATGTCAAAATAGAGAATTTTCGTCGCTTATATATCGATCACTTATCGTACAAATATTTTATTATTTTTATTTATTTCTTTATTGTCGCAACGACTCATCATTAGTTACCGCAATGCAGAAATATTGTACGATTACTTTTTTAAAATTAAAGGAAATTCTTCAAATTCCTATAATTATACATCTGAGCTAAAAAAAAAACATGCTGTTTCCTATTCAATTTTTACTTTTTATGTTAACTGTTCCTTATCTTTTTCAAACTAAACAATTATTTTTCAGCGATAAGAAAACGTATTGGTTCGAAAATAATTGAAAAAATCATGGATATACACACGTACCTAATAGAAGTAACATATCTCGATCGCACTAGGAATCGTTTGACGTAACCATCAACTACATCGGCACAGTAATCACCCGGATAGATTGAAATGATGACAATTACCGGGTGATCATTATCGATACGTGAGATTCGCACCTGTTGCGGACCGCACACCAGCGCGGTTACGCGTGTCACCACGCGATACCAATTTCTGATTCCACGTCATCCGGTTGAAAACCAGCTAAAATAGAAAATGCGTCACTTTCTAATCAAGGCCACGCTTGACGGTATAAAGTTTCTACAAATATACGTCTAACTTATATACTGACGTTATAAAGTAGCCCTTCATGTACACTTCTTTTTTAGCACACTTGTTTCTTAGTTATAATATGTACACTAATATATTTTATTTAAAACATATACATAAATAGATGTACATAAATTGGAGAATATCTTTGAAAAAAAAAGAAAATATTTTCAGTAGAAATCTTATCTAATATATTTTGTCACAAAACCAAGTCCATTTCTGAGCTGTGAATTCGAGATAAAATAAAATAAATAAATAATATTTAATATATTTTACTATTTACTGTTTAAATACCACTACTTGCATCACTAGCCTTTCCATCATTTTTTATTTTGACTTATAATTCAGAAATCAAAGAATTTAAAGATAAATAGCTTGTTAAACGACAGAATAATAATTCTACAAGGTTTTACCACGAACTGATAACTCATCTAATTAACATATATATATATACGCAACGAGCGTAATCATCTTGTCTACAATTGTTATTGGAATAAAGAGTACATTATAACCTGTTACCTCAGCCTTATAATTAATTCAACTATCTCTATTACCTTAAACGAAATAGGGGATCGATCAGTTTCATGTCGTCGATTGTAAAATCGTAATGGGAATTTACGACTTCCGTTGACGCGCTTTCTTGAGATCGCATCTCTCCGCGAACGATCGACAAAACACGCTAATTTTCTTATTATATATATTAAAAATTGTATTTCATTTAATCCTGTCGTAACATTTTATTATACGTAGACGTAATAATTATTTTACGTTGCGGTTTGATGTGTTCGGGATTTTGTTCGATTTATCCGTTAATAGAAATTTTGTGATTAAAATACGTTTTATGTAAAACAAGAAAATGTCGGAATATTTACGTACCACAGCGTATAGAAATATCATCTGCGATCTGTGAATCGTTAGAGATGTCGACGTTTTCAAAGTTTCACTTTTTCCAAGCCTTTATCTGTTTCATTTCATTCCTCCTCATCGCGGTTCACTATCAACAATTCCATCGGTGACTTTTATTGCCTCGTAACGACGTTAAAGTGTAATTACCACAGTGGGAAAACTAACTGTTTCTTTTTACTGGTAAAGTAAAAATTTGCGTCTCTTCTGTTTAATAGAAAGTTTACAAAGCTGCGTTAATAATTAATAAACCCTCCTTTTTTGGTATCATGTGGATACAGCAGTGAATGAAAGAAAATTGAAGAACTAAATGACAAAAAAGTACCATTTACCACGAAACAAAATTGAAGAATTGAAATATTGAATGGTGTTAACCCCGGTTTTCAATATGAACAAGAGATATTAATTTAAATTTTTCACTTACAATTTTAACTGTACCTTACTTGTTGTTTTGAAAGTTAGATAAAATGAATTACAGATTTATTTTTCATGCAATTACAATGATAAGCATTTAATATTCTATATTCACATACGATACTTTTAAAGTTCAAAAGAACATCATAGTGGTACAATTAATTGAATTTACGAATATTTTCCTGTTTATATCGTGGCATACATTCTCTTGTACGAGATATCGTTTACCGCTTAAATTCCTCAATTATAATGAACAAAAGAGAGATGAATAAACATATAATGATAGATATTGCAATATAGGTTTAATACAAAAATTACTAATACTTATTCGTACAAGTATTAATTTTCAATTTTCCTCTGTCCACTATTATACGAATATACATATATACAATTTTTATACAGTTTTTGATGAATTACGTCGTTGTTTCGACACTCGTTTGTTAATTAAACGAGAAATTGTTTCAGTATAAAGTAATTATATTTCGTTAATTAACGAGTTCTGTTGTGATACGCTGGATGGTAAAAACATTTCCGATGCATGGAATGAGATAATTTTTATTTTACGTTACAGTTGTATAGCTATAAATATATTCGAGCAACTAATGAAACTAAGGAACACGAGCTATGGAATATGCGTGCTTATTTTTTTTATAAATTATTATCCAATTTGGAGGATGTGTTTGCGTTTCGTTCATAAATAATGCAAACCGATATTTATCCTAGACTTTTCATAATTCGTGGAAAACAATACAGTTAAAACTTGTTATTTTAGTCACGTACGTCGCCCGAGCTATCACAAAACACATATTTCATAAAAGAAAAACCTTTCGACGATCGTTACAACTTACGAAAAGTCTGTCCAAGAAGTAACATGGCGTACACCTGTCACGTTCCCTACGCTCTATTCCTGTTTCCATCCCTTCTAAATCCCAAAGATTTCCAAACCGTCGCTCTCATATTGTTTGTCAGTGGTGGAACGACGAGAACTCCGGATTACAGCTTTAATCGCTCTTTAAGTGCATCCACGCTACCTTTAATCTCAAAAGGAAGCTTGTCCCGATTGAACTCGAGGCATAGTACAGTGACGACTTAAACAAAAAAAAAAAAAAGAAAAAAAAAGAAAATCTCTCTCCCTCTTTCGCCACTTACTCGACCTAGAAAACGATTCTTTAAGGTCTAGTGAATTCTTTTCCCCTTTCACTCGATTTCATCCTTTCTCCCTGTTTCATCTACTCTTCTCTTTATCCTGTTCTGAAGAAAGTGGGTTAACAAATTCTACCGTGAATAATATTTATTGGCTTAATATGAATCAGGCTGAAATCAATCGAGATGAAAGTGCTTAACCCATTAAGGACTAACGTTGGGTCAATGTAGCGTCTCTTTCATAATTCCTTTAGTTATATTTGTTATATTATTAGATTGTATTTTATAATATTACGACGAGACATTCTTTAAAATTCTATTCTCTAGATATTCTACAAAGCATATACTCAATCACTAACTTTGAAGGTTCAATATGAATTTTGACAGGTAAGAAGGTACCTTTTCGAAAAATACATCGTGCACAAAAGCTGGCAATGTATACGTGAAGATAATCCTTCATTAATCATTTAAAAGTACAAGGAATAAAAACAGAATAAAACTTATAAATATAAATAAAAATTATTATAATATTTTAGATTGCATAGATACATGTACAGTATAAGTGACTTGGATGATCATAGGCTGAATTTTATAATTTTTGAAAAAGATTGGTTTCTTTAAAAAAACTTCATGATATTTAATTATAATACTTTATGTTATGTCTTATGAAATTCGTTAAAATACAAATCTGCGATAATTCTCAGTAAAGCTTTATAGCTATTATAATTTTATTATCACAATTATTATTATTTCACTAATTGATCCCTTATGTGGTAAAGGCAACCTTGACTTGATTTAAACAACGATATTTCCGTCGTTTCGTTTCGAATGGACACGCGTCTTCGAGGGGGTGTGGCGATCGCCTACAACCACGGGGTTTGTCAGAAATAGTCGTGCATTGTTAGCAGCCTCGACTGGTCGGAAAGTTGTTTTAGAATTTGCACTGGGAGTTACTGGAAATATCGTTGGACAGGGGAGAAGACGTATCCTTTTTATTCGACCATTGTCCTGCCTTCTAACAAAGGCTTTATTAAGAATCGATCGGGGGCACGAGCATGTACGATGGAAATTAATGGAAATCCCAAATGCACGTACTACACCGACACAGACAATTTGTGAATTTTTCGAGTATTCGTGCAAGATCGATTTTGAGAATTTCTCAGTTTCAGTAATCTCTTGGGAGAAGGAAGCGAGTGATAGATGGTGACAAATGATGAGGAAAAGTGGAGGATGGAAGAGTAATGAAACGGTTGATTTTGGTAGAGAAAAGTTGGATGTTGGAAAAGTTTGGAAATTGAGAAATAGAAAAGTAGTGGAATGGTTAATTTGAGGATGGAGAAGTTAAGTGTTTGAAAGGTTTAAAAATCAGGAAATTGAAAAAGTGTTAAAGTAATTTTAGTAGGGAAAGTTGGATATCGAGAAGATTTAAGGATTAGAAAATAGAGGAATTGATTAACTTCAGCAAAGAAAAGTTAGATACTGAGAAGATAAAAAATATTGAAAATGGGAAAAGTTGTAAAAATAATAAATTGTAACGCGAAATGATTGGGTATCGATTTACAGATTAAAAACTACAAGAGTAATGAATAAATTAATTTTGGCGCAGAACAAGCTATAATAAAAAAACTATATAAAATAACTAATTGCAACAGAGAAAAATTAATTTGAAAAGCTTATGTAATGCCTAAATAAAAAATATTCCAAAAGAAAATATGAAAATGAAAGAATAAAAAATCTAGAAATTATTATATTTTATATTTTACTTTAAATACATTAAAAATGATAATATATTAAAATTATATTGAAAATACAAAGTAGTAGAAATTATTATATTCTTTTGATACGATCATTTCAGTTTACAAAGTGAATTTTCCCACGTCCATTAATAATGAACACATTGTCGAAACGCTGATAGAATATTTTGAAACTAACGAACATACATAGGATATTTTTTAATCTACCATTTTATTGGCGAGGTTCGAGGTTTCGGAGATGATGTCATATTCAAGGTTGTTCCACCCTAATCGATCTCGGGTAAATAAGTTGATGATGCTCGTCTGAAACGAAGAACGAATCGAGCGAATGTCGTGGCGGAATAAAGGATATTTTACCAAACTAACATTATTCGTAATCTAATTAATTTAACAGGATCAGATACAATTGTTTTGACACGGAGATAAAAAATAACAGCTAGTGATAGTCTTTGTTTTAAAAATAACATACGGAAAATAATTTTAGTTTGCATTAAGATAAGTAAATAATGGAATAATTTGAAGACAAATTGTTTGTTAATTCAAACGAAATAAACGTATAATTATTTTAAAATATTATATAGATATGTATAATGTGTAGTCAGATGAATATAATTATAATATTTTGTTACGTAATCGTCAAATATTTTATTCAAATAATACACAAGCCCAATATTAATTTTACAAGATGTACAATATGTAAAATAAAAGTTAGCGTCACTCACGAACTGATAAGAATAAAGTCATTTTAGAATCTACTTGCAATAAAACGTTCTTTTATCTCCGAGGCATGAAGCAATTTTCAGTCGGTAATTCTCAAGAGCAAAAAAGCATATATCCCTCGTTTTCCAGCGATCATATTTCAAAATGAAAAAGCTTTCGAACGTACACAAGAATTTCGATACAACCGTTAATCCTTGATACTCGATACAATTGTACGCAACAAGAACAAGCTAATCGAATTCGGAGCGCTTTTTGTTAAATTTACCGAGACGATTTACGTTTATTGCGCGTAGAAAATGAAACAAACGCGTTCTATAAATCGATAAAACGAAACTGTCAGCAAGAGCCTTGGCATTTTTCCGCTGCCTTTGAATTTCATACGACGCAGCCTCTAAAACACGTTTTCTCGCAAGGTTGCAGCAAAATTTCGCGCAAACAGACGCTGCTGCGATCCGGGGGCGGGGAAGGGCTCGAGTCGATCTTTGCATAAAAATAGTATACGCTCGATAGTGTGTGAACAGTGTAATAGAAAACTTATGTGAAAATTATACGAGACGATGGTACATTAATGGAAATGCAAGCTGTCGAAGTGACTCGCGAAACGACGAAAATATGGGCGCGATAGAAATAAGTAGAAAAATACAGGGATGAAGTGGGAAAATAACGAAGTTGTAGAATGGAGACGAAGAATTGGTGATGCTGAAAGGAATAACGAGGTATCGGGACAGTTAGAGGTGTTGAAGGTAGAAAATAGAGGCTAAGAGGGCGATTAAAGGAAAGAATGGGAGAAGTAATGGTGTACAGAAATTGGAAAATCTCAGATCGATAAAATAACGAAACAAGCAGATAATTGATCACTTTGTGAAAATTCTTCCTTCGTTTTATGGTACAACCATTATGGTACAATATGGTACCATATCGTACAACCAAAGAATTATATTTTATGAACACAACGAAATAAATCCTTTAAATGTTATAACCATAACAGTTTGGAAATTTTACATAAATATATAAAAATCGGCAATCTAGTGATCGTTAAAATACTAGGATTACTAACAAAATAGATACTAAGTATAAAAACTTGAAAAGAAGAGATATAATACTTACTCTTGTGGATATGAAATCTATAAAAATATTATTATAACGTTAGTAATATCAAATAACAAATATCGAATTATTGATACTGCATGTTATTAGAATGTTCTTAATATTGAGGCAAAAAGGCAAAGAAGTAAAAGAATTACAAACTTTTTACTAGTATTGCAGTGTAATAACCCAAAGGAATTGAAAAGCATTTTAATATCAGTGGTAAGTCGATTAAAGCGCCGTGGCTATAATTTTCTAATTCTTTCTTTCCAGAATGTCCAATCTCCGAAGACGGGATGGAAAGGTTTGCGTGTCCCACAGCGGACAGAATGGGTAGATACCATTGCATCGACGATCACGCCTTGTGCGACGGTTTCATAGACTGCCCTACAGGCGAAGACGAGGACAGACAAGCCTGCATGTTTTACAAAACTGTAAGTCTCCAATTAGTCATCTCGTGACGGTGTACAATTACGTTATTAATCAATAACACGATCAATACCCCACAATTTCTTGCAATTATCATGCAATACACTTTGTCAATCTGCGTAATATACTTTCTCTTTATTTCTTACTATTAAACGAATAGAATAGAAGGAATGCAAAAGTGTTATTAATTGTACGTGTACGTTATGCTTTATATTAGTATTTGATACATATAATTAATAATTAGTGCGAAAATGTGATTAATTTTGTGTGTCATGTCTCGTAATATTATTTTTTTAGTAATACATTTTGCATGAAATAAGAAATTTATGCTATTATTTCTTAGTTTGATATTTATTATCTTCCAAGGAGAATAAAGTCTATAAATATCATAGTCATCAATTTTGTTTTAAAAAGAACTCTTTTTTTATAATGTCCTTCGATTTTCTTTAACTGACATTTACATTATCACTGTGCCGAGTTAAATCTTAAAACTCTCCACTCTCTATTTCTTTAACATTCCAATCCTTACTTTCTTAATTTATTAAATTCTTTAATTTAAAGACGTCTTATTCGTAAAACCTCTCACCCAATTCCGCGTCAAAATTTCTTCTATGCTATCTATAGACTGTCGCAACCCTCGAAGACGAACAACCTTCACCGTGCATTGCCGTTTCGCTAATTTTACACGCAATTGCGCCGTCTCCAACCCCTTCGCGGCATAGTTCATCATCTAACGCGCACGCAAACACTCGAAAGCCGCGGGGAACTAATCTCGCGAACTCGGCAAGGCTCAATTTACACTGTCTGGCGAGCCCGTAAATCTCTAAAAAGCTTCGTCGCCTTAATTCTTCCGGCCCTTAAGTACAAAGGCATTCTCCTCTGCCTTTGCCATCGTGAAAAAACAACCGGTAGAATAAAGACTAGAGAGACGAGAGAGAGAGAGAGAGAGAGAAAGAGAGCGGAGAGACAAACCAAGGGAAGAAGAGAAAACAATTGCTCCTGATTTCCACGCAAATTCTCGCTCGCGAAAGGACAGAAGGAAACGAGTGGATGAAAGAAGCAGATTAGAGCACGGTTAGCACGCGCTGCAAGAGATAAGTTTTACGTACAAATCGCTTGAAAAGTGGAACGAGCATACAAATGGTGCTACAGTGGCTCGCAAAAGTATTCCAACACTCTTAGAAACGACTTATGTATATATTATAGGAAACATTTTAAAATATTATTAGCGCTGTAACGAGACACAACTATCGTGATTATATCAAGGAAATATAAAACAGATGTGAAAATGTAGTTAGAAATAATAAGATATTTATAGCAAGTATGCACTTCGCAAAGATAACTAAAATATTTGAAGAGTCAATTATTCACTATATCAATGAGTTACTATATTTAGCGGAACCATCTTTAGCGGTAATTAATATTTGTTTAAGACTGTTGTTCGTGCTGTATATTAACCTTTCGCTAACAATAATTGTATGTTTGTAACAAATCTCTTTTAACTTCAATTTACGTCGTCGGGCTGGTTTCAAAGTTTACTAGCGTAATCACGATGGTCGTGACTCATTATAGTAGCAACGCAATTTCAAAAAGTTTCGTATAATGTACATAATATGTTGGTACAAATTTTCTGTGGTAAATGTTAAAATGTATTTTTGAGCTATTATATGTATTTCAAATTTTGTTCCAATATTTTTATATGCAGTATACATATACAGTAGCTAATAACGTAATACATAATGTGTAATATTTTAATATTTTATTATCTTACTATCTTAATGAAAAGAAACTGAACAAATAAATTTTTGTAATATTCTATGCTCTTTTTATAATCACACTTTACTATTTCTATTAAACATAATCACAATCTCGTTCACGCAAGTAATTACAATACTATACAATCTTAAAATATTCATCGCCGATGACTATCATGACGGTAAACGTGTTAATTAAATTCATTTAAATTAAGACTTATAATATATCGTATAAATTACAAATTATTTCGTTCACATAAATTGCAAGTTGTTTGAAAAATTTAAGATTTTTAAACAATCTAAATATACATACAGAAACAGGCAACACTTTTTTAATTTAAAAAAGTTAATTTTTAAATTTATAAATAAAACCAATATTATGAAACATGTGTAAAAGTCGATGTTTAATTTCAAGTAATGCAATAAAACGGTTGCCTTCGAGTTCAGTTAATTAACAACGAACATTACGCAATTGGTGTGTATATGCAAACAACTTGGAGGAACGAACGTGAACCTAAAACCTACACGCCAATTACACAAACACGTTACTTGCATAAACATAGCAATCGTGATACCTCGCATCCCACGTACGAATCACCGGAACAACAAAATTAAAACTGCCAACTGACTACCCTCTCAGAAAAATTCACGCGACGTTTACGTTCGCAATGTTATTTTATTTCTCATGTATTGATATTCTATATTCGTTCAAACGCTTCCGTGAATCAGGATACGAAGATAAGCTCGATTTAATCAGTTTATAGTACGCTAATATTCGTATGCAACTATTGTGTTTATGATGAACCAAATCATCACATATCAAAGTTTGATTTGACTATATACTTTTCCAATTAAAATATGTCTCGTCAAGAAGAATCAACTGTCCAAATACCTTTCAGCAGCAGTCTATTTGCTTAACGTTGCGATATTTTCTCATAATGACTGCCTCATCATGTCTTCTGATCGTATATTAGCGACCTCGTTACGTTCCTCCCAACTGCTACATTCACCCTTTTCCACCTACCCGTTTCACATAACAAACAAAAAGCAAAGAGGACCGTGTCGAGGAAAGAAGAGAAAAAAGAAAGAGGAAATCTGAGCAACGTTTCGCTCTCTCGCGGATTTATCATCCCTCACATCCGGCGAACGGTTGACCTTTCTCTCCGGCTGATTCCGGGCCGGCCTCTCCGCCTCTTTGAAATCGATATTTGCTTCTTTTCCTTCCGGCTGGTCGAGCCGCGCCGCCGCCAGTCTCTCTCTCTCTCTCTCTCTCTCTCTCTCTCTCTCTCTCTCTCTTTCTCTCTCTCTTTCTTTATTCTCTCTCTTCCATGGTTTTCACCTCGTAACGGAAGAACACGGCCAAAGAAGAAGAACGCGGAACGGTCCGTGTTGTCGAAACGGAATTGGCCTGATCAACGTGGGCGGCCCCCGGATCTGATTAAACTACGTCGCCTCGAACTCAAACCGGAGAATTAGATTTTCCAAGGTAGCGAGATGCTCTCTCGAACTCGATCAGCTTTCGAAAAGTAGTAGACGCCCGCGAGAACGCGCGCGGATTTTCGAAGGGAAAGTTCTCTAACTGACTTAACGAATTTTTTGCCAAGAACCCGGCTGGGGATGCGTAGGGGTTGGGTCGGAATATCGAACGAGCTATCGGACCACGCGAATGGCTCGGGATGAGTTTAGACGATGGTCCTTTTTACGGAGCTGGCGGTATTCTTTCGGTTGTTCGTCCTTTTTGGGTTCTGGATGAAGGTTAGGAGTTTTAGGGATTGTTTTCGTATATTTCTTTCTGTATGTTTTACAGTGGCGCACGAAAGTACCCGAACACTTAACACAGAATACTTTCAAGAATATATTGTGTGCATTGTGGGAAACTTTTTGAAATTTCGTTAACGCTGTAATGAGATACGACTACCGTGACTACAATGGTAAAGTTTGGAACAGAACCGAACAGTTTTTCACGATTAATGCATGTATAGAAGTTATATGTAATAGAATGGAATGGCTTTCGATGTTATAAATGAAAATCAAGTGTTTCATGAGATTCTCCTTATGTTTATTTTCTGTATTAAGCTTTGAACGTAACGTTTTAGAACGATAGAAACTGGATAATTTGTTCAAAATTTTCCGCACAATTATTTCATCGTCGTTTTAGTGAACAGTGAAAGGATCAACAAGAAGATATTTATCAGGCACATTTCTTATTTTTCGTCGCTTTAACCTTTACTGTAATTTGAATGAGAAATATACGTAGGTACATGCGTGCATTTGTCAGCTAAACACGTTACTTTCATGTCGAACCAGGCTATCAAGAGCAAACGCTATTTTCTGTCTCTGTTCCAGACGAAAGCTCACCTTGACGTATTGGCAGATGCCATTTTGCGATGGGCAAGAGGACGCTAATTCCTTTGTTGACGATGAACCTCTGACCTATGCATAAAATCATAAGTCTGACGAGTTTACTTCTTTATACATTCATCTATATATATATATTTATACATATATAATATATATATTTGTATATATATAATATATGTATAATATAGCATATAATATGTATATGATATATTCCCATGTATGTGTACGTGTACTCACACTCTTGCGTACCCGCACACATATTCAGGGTTTTCGTTTCGTTGCTAGCGGACGTTTCTCTTGCGAGCAGTTCCAGAGGGGGATGAAGGCGGTTGAGGTAATTCTTCCTTACTTTTCGCAGAAAAATGCGATAAAAGAGAGGGAAATTTATTAACAAGCTCAAGACTAATTATTGGATTTCGATTGAAAAAAGATCGGGTATGGAATGTATAATTCTAAATAATTGCACTTAGATGTGAAATTGTGGATTCGATGCGGTCTTGAAAATAAAGAAACGTTAGCTTATTTGATGTATTAATTCGAACGAACATATACTTTCAAAATTCTTCGACATTTTGCAAGCGTAATATTAAAATATTTGCATCCTTCTAAATGTATCATTTTGATCTAATTGGTATTCCTGCTATAAAGAAAAGTCGTCATTAAAATTGAATATATTGAAACCTGCAGGATAAAACGAAAGGAGAAATCATTAGACTGTTATGCTAAATGCTTATGTACTTATGAGATGCAAGAATGCTCGTAAAAGACACAGCATTCTAAAACACAGATTGCCTCAAACCTCTGTTTAAATTGTACTTCTTCAGTTGCATTCGTGAAGATATGTATTCGTAGAAACATCCGCATTCTAAAAATCATCTAATCTCAAGAACACGGAACGAGAGGAGAGAATCTGGATCTATCATCGATCTGCGGTGCTTGTAAAATTCTTCTAAAGTTCTTTTAAAATTCTTCTGAAGTTCTTCTAAAATTCCAAGAAAACCTAACGTCACGCGAATCTGACCCTAGCGAAATCGCATTCTAAATTCCACGGACAACTTCACGAATCACTGAAATTACTTTACGCGGTCACGTTTCATCGTGGATGCGACTGCAAAGCATCCCCTCCTATATTCTCGGCGATTTAATCCGCTCGCAAAAGGAACGTATGCTGACTAGAAGACGAACACCCTGCTCGCATTTTCCCCGTTCTCCCGCATCATCTATTTTGCAGAGAGTTTTCCCTTTCTCCCGTGTATAACCGTAAAGAAAAACACATACACACACACAGACATACACACACAAACATAAACACATAATGAGAGATAGAGAGAGCTTGCGTGTGTGCATGCGAAAACGTGTGAAAGAAAGAGAGAGAGAGAGAGAGCGCGCGCGAGAGTGAGATGTTCACGTTGAAATCAAACTCAGGGGAACGTAAAGATGAATCGTCTCTCGAGCAACACTCAGCCAAAAAATATGGCCGATCCGTGCTCGATTCTTCGAGGGGTGCGGATTGATTCTGACGCGGCCTCGTTTATACGCGTTCGCTACGTGTCCTCGCGCGAGAATATCGCTGAATCGATAATATTTCGATAGACAGGCCGTTGCTTGTTAATTAAATGGACGTGTTCTGCGGCTTGACGTTTAGAAGATGATAGCGAAGACAGGAAGTTGCGATAGGTTTGCCGCGATTAACGCGAGCTTCCGACTGGTTCGGTGATACGTTCTGAGATACATACTGTTGATGGATGACCGGAAGAGGGATATCGCGCGATTCTATCGTGAAACTTGTTCGTTCGATCTTTCTTTCTTCTTTTTTCCTTACATAGAATCGCAGAATTGATCGGAGTTACGACGGGTTAATTGTAGAGAATTTCCGAATTATTAAAGGTTGTGTTAAAGATATCGAAATTATTGGAATATCTGAAAAGTTTGAGAATTTTTCGTGTTATTATTATTCGTAGAATTCTTCGAATATTTCATTGTTACACAGTTCGTCGCAAAAAATAGTCGAACATTGTAAAAATAACGAAGCAGAGGCATCGTATCGAGGAAAATGTTCTATTTTATTCAAAACACGTTTCTCCTGTGGCGATACAACAATTTGCACCCTCAACTAATGCGTCAAATAATTGTTGCGCGTCTTTGTATGGAATTCCTTTGAGAATGCTCGTCACAGCCTTCCGGATGTCTCGAATGTTGTCACAGCGTTCCTCCTTCGTTGTTGTTCGAAGCCGAGGAGATAGAAAGTAATTGCACGATGCTAAGTCAAGCGAACAGAGTAGTTGGTGCAATATTTTAATTTACTTGTTTTCAAGAGAAGCAGTTATGGCCGCTGCATTATGAGCCGGTACATTATTACACAACAGCACCATATTTTTCCGCGCGTGATACAACTCTACTCCAATGTTATTATTTGTGAAAGCATTAGTGTATTTTGAGAACGTATACTTTTGTGTCGTTTTAAAAGACTTTGGACATAATTTGTTGCGGATGTTGAAATTGTTGGAACATTTAAAAAATTCTTTTATTACTATAGGATATTTTTGAAAGGTTGGAAGTTTCAGAGTAATTTATTATCATTTTTCTATTGTTTGAACGAATTGAAATTATTGATAGACTGTTTATCTAGAAATTGAGAATTAGCTTGGTGTAGGTGTTGGAAACATTGAGAAATTTAAAAAGTTAATATAATTATTCGGTTTGTAAAATACTTCGTTGTAAATGTTGAACATTTTGAAGTAAACATTTTACGAAACATATTAAAATTAGTTTTCTGTATTCTTTTAAGATAATTCTGAACTTAGTACGAATGTTACATATAAACAATTTATACGTTGGTTTCGTAGGAAAGACATTGAGAAATTGAAATGTCTGTTCTTTTGTAAAATTCTTTCAAATTAATTTAAGTTATTTATACAAGATTTATAACTTCATTTATTTCATCGAGAATCTCAGCGTTTTATTCTTTTGTACAATTTCTTGAAGTAAAGGTATAAAACGAAAATCTTTTATGAATAATTTTTCTCTCCTGTTAGAATTCTACAATTTCCTGTCATTGAGAACGAACGATCAATTTTCTTGCTGTCGGAAACCCATTTCTACGTCCAGAATCATCTGTCACTACAAGGGAAAGAATTTCATCTGTCATTTCGGACAGGATTTCGTTGTTCTCTGATACTGTTTTCCAACACGATACCTCCTACATTTAACGACTATATAATTTATGAAAAATAATGACAGTGATTAACCTCAAATTAATAATAATAATGAAATGTATATTTCTCGATTAACGAATTGTTGTTTACAAATTAGATAACAGAAACAGATGCATAAATTCACATTTATTGCTGACAAAAATCTACATAAAAATATAACAATATAAAAATAATAAAATATTGAGATATAAGGGCGAAAAACGATTAAAGGTATTCGATCGAATAATTACAGTACAAGGTTAACAATTTAATCATTTTAATCCAAAAATCTCTCATTTAAAATATATTTTAAAATATGAGAACCTTCTTCGATTTCCTCGTTCTCTGAGGAGCAGGAATAGTTATCTATCGAGATTAAAGATTATTAAAGATTAAAAAATAATTGCGTTCTTTTCTCTCTTATCTATTTTTATATTTATTTACTGTAAGTAATTAATTATTATTCTCTTAATTTACACTAAATTTTAATACTCACACGAGTACGGAAATTCCTTTTGCGATATTTGCATGAAACGGATGAATACTGTTGGTGGTATATTTCTATTAACCGAAATTTACGCTTCCTGTTATAAAGTCTTCATCAATCGAAATGTAGTCTCAATTTAAACATCGTCAGAAGTAAATCCCTATTAAAAGTTTGCCACCAACTAAAATTTACATTAAATTTAGATACTAATAGGAATACACGAATTTCTGTTATGAAGTCTTTATCAACTGAAATTTACATCAACTTTGGACGCTATAGAAATAAGACTCTACTAAATACTCTGTCGAGCAAAATTTATATCAAATTCACACACTAGATCCTTCCAAAATCTCTTGAAAGGTTCTCATGAAATCACTTACAACTCTCCAAGTTACCAACTGAAATTACAATATAGCTCTATTCATCGAAACTCATTAGGGGACAGTTCACGTAATTAGACTTCATATGATAGCTATAATAGGAAACGAGTTACTATCCTTTTTATCCTCTTAGACAGTATCTGATACGAAAAATGCAGAAATGCTAGAAATTTTATTGCACTGTCGAATAATTAATCGAGCCCTAACTAAAATTTTGTTCTAATAAATGGAGTTCTACTATAATACACAGGAAAAATTTATAAATTAACCACTTTGAAGACCATTGTGAAACAACATTCCACACATAAAATCAAACCTTATGGTAACTGTTTGCGCGATTAAAGAAACAATGTCTAATCTCTCTTTCCCCGCCATAAATGAAGTGATTTAAAGCGTGTCAGCTTTATTGGTTATTTAAATACTAAATTAAACAAACATAGCACGTGAGTACGGAAGAATTAAATACAAAATAAACATCAAGTTGCAGACGCGTCTAGGACAAAGTATATCGATTTTCGCCTAACAGAAAGCGCGTGAAAACGAGGCCGCCTATCATGGTAACCAGGTATCCTCATGTTAAAGTACAAATTAAGGGTGTCCGAGGTTTCAAGGGGCGTATAACAGTAACGTTCGTACGGCGGCACCAGGAGATCCATCCGGTTCGATATTGGTGCCGTCGCGTCGATCCATCCGTAGTCTCTTTGACTGCGACTTAGCAAAACAATCGAGCGATTCCCGCGAGCCGTGTGAACTCAAAACCTTCGACGACTTTATTTTCGTACGACGCGAACGCAGACTACAGATTTCGAAGACTGAGAACGAAAATAAAAAAAAAGCCACGTTTAGTTGGCGCGTGGAATCCTATTGGACGACGACTTCCGATTTCAAGGGACGACAAGCGTCCAATACGATTTCTGTGCATAGATCGTTCAGCCATTTATGCTCGAGTACACGCGGTAAGATCGGACATTTTTTGCATGCGCGTTTAATCAAACTGTTTCTCACGATAAATGATCTTATGAAACTTAACGAAAGATCGATGGAGAAAGAATCGATGAGCAATCATAAATGGGCTGAATCATCCCCCTCCTGGTTTCCTCCTGCTGGATTTCTCCTGTTGCGTTCCTGACGATCCCTGTTCTTCTTCTTGTTTCTTTAAACCTCCTCGTTAGACCGTACGTATTATATAGCTTAGCGGTAAATGTTTGACTGTGTCTCAAGCGATACCTTAACTTTAATCTACAAATCTGTTCGTGAATCACGTAAATATGTGAACCGTTAGAGCTTGTAAAGATCGAGGAAATATAGTTGTATCCTGTGACCTTGGAATGATGAGTTTTGAATCTTACCAAAATTACAGAAAAAATAATACGATTTTATCAGAATGGGAGAAAACAAAATTCGATGCTTTTTTTGACATTTCGATATTAATACTTTACCGATGGGTAGGTTTCACTGAAAAAAAATGGTTTTATTTCAAAAAGAAATTAATTAAATTAATTGCAATATCCATATGAAAATTTTAACTACTGCTTTTACGTTTGTTTTAATATTATTTCATTACGTATAAGGTACCAATTGGCGTGACCTGTCGTTGAAGTGTTAATTCGTATATTATCTAAAGAAAAATGAATCGAACTTGGATTTTATTAAACAACCTCGTGAATGAATTGAATTTTTCAGATAGGGAAAGAACAAATTTATTCACGGATTTAAAAATTGTATTTGTTTAAAGGATCACGTACTTAAAAACTCTTTCCAAGGTTGTCTAAAAAAATACAGAAAAAGGAAGAAGGAGTAAGTCCTACAGTATAAACAGAACCTCGAGAAAATTACGAGCTCGCTTGTCCACGTCACGAGAAAATGATCAGGCTGTCGACTATCGAGGCGTCTCGAGAAAAACGAGACGAGCGTTTGCTGTACTGCCGTGTGTTTGCTTGTTTATAAAAAAAAAAGAAAAAAAGAAAAAAAGGGAACGTGAAAACGCACGTGGTCCGGAGAATGTGCAGCCTTCTAGAATTTGTTGGAGTATATTACGTATATATACACTTTTGTTTCGTCGAACTAGTCTATAAGGATTTACGATTTAACAAAAGAAAAAAAAAACAGATAAAAATACTAAAAAAAAAAAAGAAAAAGGAAAAGAATAAAAAACCTCCTAGGATTATGCGAATAAAGATATATACCGATCTATCGATAGAATATAAATCTCGGATTGAAAGAATGAGAAATATATTGGCGAACACCGACGAGACTCAACTACGCAATATCACAACGTGTATGAATTGAAAAGGAAGAAGATCGAATTGTGGAAGTAGCGGAAGAAGTAGAAGAAACGTTTAGAGGCAGAGAGGGAAAATTTCGCAAATACACGTCGAGCGAAAATTCCCTTCTTGCAAAAGGTCAATTCAGTATTACAGAGCGTTTAGATTGTACATTGTGAAGTTTCATTTCGCGCTCGAATGAACGGTACGAAGCGATCCGATGCGATTGGCTCGCGTTGTTTCTTGGTCCTCGATCGTTTCCAAACGGCCAACCTTGCGGTACTTGATCTCTAAACTCTCGAGTCTGGATCGTTCGTAGATCTTGAGGATCCGCGAGCTGCCATGTCTCGTTTCTAGCAACGCGTCAAGTGCGAGAGATTCGCTCGCAGTAGACGCTTTCCCGTTTCATAGTTTGACGTAATTCGAGGAAGAAAAGCACGTTTACTCGACGATTTTGCTTAATCGAGTCATCTGAATACAGGGTTGCACCCTTAACCCTCCGGGACCCATTGTCACATTTTACAGCTTCGAATGTTTCGTCTTTTTCAATGATAGAATGATTAGACGTATATATACGTTGATTGCTTTGAACGTCTTGCTTTTTCGTTGTTTATTTTGGGTGCATTCTCGTTTATAAATCACCGGACCACCAAGTAATTTTAAACAGAAACTTTATTAACCCACTCGCGTGTCAATTTCCCTATCCCGATTCTACTTGTATATTTATGCTAATCTTTTTTGACGCAGAAATTGAACCAAAATTGCAGCTTGGAATTTTATTCGAACAAAACATATTCCCGTTTGAGATTTTAAATACGCGATAACGCTGATGGGAGGGATTTTTTCATGATGATTCAATTTTAATTCAAACAAAATACATTTTGCGTTAAGATCGAATTAGAATCGAAATTGTAGCATGCAGTAGCGATGATGATTAAATTTAATTTTGAACGCTATTGAGTTTAAATGAATCTTCAATAAAATTTTAAAATCTTAGTATAATTTCTTTTTTCTTATGTTAAAGATACTTGGTAAATATCAGTTTCGCTTTTGTAATTAGATATTATAACGTTAATTTATTTCTATTTTAAATAAACTAAGTATCTGGTGACTTATAGATGATAGTTTGCACATTTGCGAGAGTTTGAGCAGCTTCCAATGTCCTTTAGAAATTATTTAGGAGACCCTGGGTTCACGGAGGGCTAAGCGAACTGAACATATCAGAATCTACGCTACGTATTTTTCATCAGAACAGAATATTTTTAATATTCACCGTGAACGACGCGCATATTTAGAACACTTCCTGTTGCTCAGCGGTTGTCTCTGGGGCATTCAGCGGCACTCATGCGAATTCCTTGTTCGGTGTGCGATGTTCCAACAAGTGTTATCATGTTAAACGCTTAACCGGTCGTCTTGAGGCTTTTGTTTCGTGTGACTTCCATGATTAATCTTGGCGAAGGAGTGAGAAGTTCAATGAAATTTTATATTTCATTCCATTTCTGACGTCTGGCGGATATCTAATTGAACGTTTGCATTCAAATTACGTCTTCGAGAATCAAATGCTACTTAAATCGCTTTATAATAAGAATTCTAATACATTAAAATTATCCCAGAAATACTTACAAATTAAATGATATTTAGTTTGAAACATCAAGTTGTATATTACTAATCCTGAATTATTCCAGACATACATCATGTATCAATAAAAAAAAAAAATGCAAAGTGATTCTCAATTAATGAGAAAAAATTCGAAATAATTTTTATTTTAAAATTATTATCGTTTTCGTTACTATTGCAGAATATTAAAAATGTGAAAGGGGAGGTTTAAAACTTTTAAAGCGCATAGTACATACTTACAAAGAGCAGGGAAAAATATTTGATCAACATAAATTCTATATAAAAGACAGACACGTTAAACAGATATTACGCAAAGAGAAAATAGAATTTTGTGCCTCGTTGCAAGCTTTTATCAATGTCAACGATAATCTCTCTTTTAAATTTCTTTATGATTAATTTCTTATTCCTAACAAACACATGTTCGTATTATTCCCATATACAGAGTTGCACTTTATTGTAAAGAAATTATTATTAAACTCTATGTTGATTAAACATTTTTTACTCCTCTCAGTGAATAGTTTTAGACGTTTATCGTTTACGCTAATCACTTAGCGCGCATTTTAACCGCTTAACTTGCGTCTAACAATCTACTTACTTTAATCTTTTATCTTTACAGATTTAAATTACTGTACCTTACACTAAAATATATATTATATAAAAAAAATCACGTTTCTTCTTATTATTAATTGTTTCTCATTGTACAAAAATTTAATCATTGTCTATCAACAAACTGAAGAAAAACTTTGCATGTTTGCTACGGATGATCAATCTGAACTCGAACCGAAACATTGCAAACGAAAGATTCTCTCGTTGAACCTTCGCTCTCGTGAGTTTTTTCGAGTTTCTCGATCAGGACGAAACATTGCGATTAACACAGCCGGTTGAGCGTCTTGACGCATCAAGAAATCGATGTAACAGAGTGACGAAGCTCGGAGAACAATCAGAACAATCACGTTAGACGACACTGGCAGTAAGTGATCGTGCAAATGATAAAAAGAAGCGTCCAGCGGATGATGAGAACAATCTATCAAGACGTAGCACACGTTTAAGGTTCGATGCAAACGTACGATGCGATGTCATTGGAATTTTGTGTCAAAATGATATTATAAAATTTTACATATTTATTTGTACATTTTAAATCGGCAGTTTACGAATTCATATATTTAAATATACAAAATAAATAAATATATTCGAATGCATCGAACAAACATAGATATGCGAGAATATATGAAAAATGCAGAAATATGCAGAAAAATATATGCATATGTATAAACATATAAAATATTCGAAGTAATAAAAATATTCGGTAATTCGTTATAATATTCGATAAATGGAACAAATCGTTGCTTACGTTCTATTTCCTTAGATGTGTTGGTAAAAATCTGAAATTGCATAAACATTTGCAGTTTACTAATGATACCATGCACAGAAGCGTGTCATCCGGTTATCGCAGATATAAAGTTATTGAATTACATAACGTTACTCGGAAAGGATGACAGGAACTCTCAAATCAACGTAAAATATTCGTATCGATGGTGAATATTTCGCAGAAAATTATTGAAACAATCATAAACGATAATAAAATAATTAACGCTACAATTGTCAAGCTGGTTAAATTAACGAATCTCACATTTTTTATTACAGTATTAGAGATTTATGACTGCATCGTAAGGGAGTTGATTGATTTTTCCATTGATTTAATCCTCGCTATCATAAACTCGTGTGCATTGCATCATAAGAGATATAAATTTATCAAATCTGGTATACATTCACCGATACAAAATCGCAAAGAAATCGCATCACTGGTACGCACGAAACCTTAAATACTCGCTACGAACCAAGAACGTCACATCGCATCGTTCTGAAAGCAGCTTCTTTTTTGATACGACGACTAGCTTTAATCTCTACACAGTGTGTAGAAACAAATTTTCCCTGTCGTTGTCCTGTTAAATGGAACATAAAATGAGATGAGACGAGAACTGTTGTACACACCGTTGAGATACGTGGGCGTTGCCACTTAACGTGCATTTTTATTGTCGCCAGCTCCGAGGATATATTTTTAGACGATACATCTGTATTAGGCTGGCTCATATTTTCGTCTTTTGAATTTATTTCGCGTCATCCCGCGGGATCGTTTCAATTAATAAACACACAATCTGTGCCATAAATTTTGTTCCTCCACCTCGATCGGAACTAAATGATTATTTAAATGTTTATGAAATCGGTTTTATTCGATTATCCTTAAAAAGTATTAGTTATATTAAAAGAACCATATCAGACAAAAGTTGTAAATCTAGACAAGACGCGTTTTGTATGTTCTATTACCTTTTTTCGTACGAAATACAATTTCCGAAAAGAATGAAGAAAAACCAAGAAAGATCGTAAGAATTTTTTTCTAATTTTGAAAATTAAAAAACGTTGAAATCCATTTTCATTCGCGAGATAATCGAATGAATCCGATTTTATAAACATTTAAAAAATTATTTTAATGTTTAAGAGCTCAGAGGTACGCCTATCCGTTACCCGATCGAGCTCAAACTTTACGCAGATCATTATTTTTATTAATTGAGATTATTGGAATTATTATAGAGAAGGGGAGGGGCGAAAGAAACCTTGAAGAAATTTTTCATCAAGTGTAAATAAGAGCCAGCCTAATCTGTATATATGCAGACATATCCATACATATAGAGAGAGAGGAAGAGAGAGAGAGAGAAAGATGTATAAATATATAGAGAAAGAACATTTTATGTAAATTTTTCGGCCAGTGCCGTTTTTCCTTTTCGCGTGACAAAACGCCGCCGAATCTCGACCGAATCTCGCCTGTTTCTTTTTCATGCTTCTCGAATAAATGTGCGATGCTTGTTTCATCCAGATCGAGCTTTCTTACTCTTCAACGTTCTCCCGACATTTTTCTTTCGTGATTTTCCTGGTAGTATAGATATACGATAACCACACGTAATATTGAATACCCGATTTTTAAGGCTTGATATATTAAATTACTACATAAATCATGTGCCCGTTGAAATACATCTAGAGATTTGATTTACAACATCCATTTCTGCATATACTGCGCTATACTTCTTTTATAAAAATTCACCGTTAAATTTGTCAGTAAAAGAAAGAACTTATTCGAGCTTTACCGTTCAAACTGTTTTGCTGGAAAAAGATAACATAATATGCAAAAATATTGTTATTGTAAGGTATATTCTATGTACATTGAATTTACATATTTTTGCATATTATGTTATCTTTTTCCAGCAAAACAGTTTGAACGGTAAAGATACTTAATAGATGAAAAGGTACTTAATAGATGAAACGGTCCGTTATCTAAATAGAATTTTTCAAATTATATTTATAATAATATTAATTTGCATAAGTGTCACGGTCTAATTACGTTAGTACTTTAAATTGAATTCGTCCAATTAAAAATCAGATCGTCCAGTAATATTCTTTTTATGTTTTACCTCTAGTCGTAGAACGTGTAAGAAGAACAGTCATTCGATGTCCATGACGCAAAGTTAAACGCGTAAAGTTAGGCTAAGCTCAAGTAAAGGGTAGATAAAGTGAGACAAAGCGAGGGAAGTTGGATTTTTATCGAAATTTGGGAAATTGGATTTTAATGAAAAGCGAGCCAGATCGTAACATTTTGATCTCTTTAATTGAAATTATAGGATCAGTTGGCGACAAACGACTCAAGGCGAACAAAAAGAATAGACCACGAGAGGATGACGTGTAAACGCATGAAAATTGGGTAATGTTTTAATCCGGTTGGTATTACGTGACGCGGTGAGAAGTAATTAAAGTGGCGTTTGAATCCAATTGAAGTTATGCGCTCGCTTGTGAATCGTTAATTACATCGCGAAAATGCGTTCCTCCGAAGTTAACTTCGTGTGAGTTAGGCTAAAGTTACATGATCCCGTGAAGATATTAAGGGATGCAAGGAAGTCAAAGGGAAATTAATGTTTGGCAAATTAATGCGCTATAAACGAGATAAGGTGAAATAAAGATTCTTTAACGAGTGAAACGTAATATAAAAAGAAAATGTATAAATCAACACATAAATTAGTATAGGGTATTTTTGAACGAGCGGTATAATCCAGAAAAAGATACGTTTACTATGTATGAAGAAATAAATTGAAAATGTAGAGTGAACATGAATAACCATGATTTTTTACCTGTACGAGATTGGATATAAATCCGAATGAAATGTTTTTCAAGTAATTCGATATGTCAATCGGAATATAAAAGAGCTATTGTTTCTATCGCTTTCTATTTCATCTATTAATAGCTGCCTCTTTCTTTTTTCCTGCTTCTTTTAGGTGATAAATAAATTATATTTGAGCTTTTAACGAAACAGAAAAGTTATGTATTTTCAGCAGTTTTCTCTGTGGAACTTTCGGCGAACGCATTCAACAGGTGATTTAAAAACCATCGTCTTCCCAGCCGTGAATTAAGTGTTATCGTAACTTTTAATATTTTCCTGTGAAATCAGCCGCTAAATGTCGGCTAATTAGTCGGCGGATGTAACGCGGCTTAAAACAAACGCGAACAAGCGGCTTTGTTAATAATTAATCAATTTCTCCCGCGGAGGTCGCTGGTAAAATTCTGACGCTTCATTTGCACCGCTGATTCAACCCAGTAGACAATCACTACCTGTATTTATCTCATTAATATGTAGGAGAAACGTTCAACGTTATTAATATTTAAAATGAAGATTAAACAACATCGGATGAAATATTTTTACAGTGTAATTATAACTTGAATGATCGATATACGTAAATACTTAGGAGCTTTTCCATATATTTTTCGACTGAATTGCCAGTATCTAGAAAATAATTCAAGGTCGTGATTCGACGGTTGCGCGTTTCATTTCTAAGAGTGGCCAGAAATACTTGACAAGAAAAGTGCAATATATTCGATCTATCACTTTATTCGAACCTTTCAACAATCGGTAGATATCGTTATTCTGTTTATAAAAAATACCATGTAAACACCTTGTTTATACAAACATAATATAAAAATATTCTGTTTATAAAAATATAAGCACTGCATGCACTCTCGTTATAAGAAAAGATATATTCTATATCTTTCTAAGTAACTTTGGCACTCTGGCACAGAGAGTACTTCCAGACGACAGCGTATTTTTCATGAAACAATTGATCGATCGATCGATCGCTTCTCGTATTACGAGACGCTTTATTCGGAATTTTCCAACGATGTCTGGTTTTTTACTTCGTGGAAGGGACGGACGATCGCACGATGACCAGGAAGAGCTTGAACGAAGAGAAAAAGAGCTTTGGTGTAACGTTGAGAGAACATACATCCAGGAGAAACGATCGATTGCGCGTGTATTACACGTCAAGTGTAATATGTACTACGTGTATGATAAGCTGCGACGATGCGATGGTGAAAATATATGAGAGACGTATCGTGTACGACGCTTTCTGAACTGTTACAGCTGATCGTTTTAATCGTTTCGACAAAACAATTATACGTTGTACCTTACGTCGATTTAAACTAAGATTAACAGCGAAATTTCAATCAGATTCTCTGTCTTTATTCCACCTACGTGTTATAATTTACAGGTAACAATAAAGGTTTGCGTTGAGACACCTCGTTGCAATTGTATTTTTTCCCCTTTTCCTTCCTCTTGATGAGCGGCAGTATGATAGATTCTATACAAAAGGAGTCATAATTTTTGCTGCAGCCCTTTAGATCGAATTTTTATTCTATTTTATTACTAATTATTATTATTTTATAATCACTACTTTTTTTTCTATCGCTCGAAAATTTCGACATTTAATTTATATCAGAGAAATTAATCTTGTAGCAATTACAAGTGATTTATAAAAATTTTTTTTTTTCGTTATGTAATACTTTTCCAATTAGAATATTTATATGAAATTAGAGACTACATTCATATCGAAGCATGAGTTAATGAAGTTTATTAACAATTGCGAATATCATGTTTATCTGTGGTTCTCTTTATATAGGAGTTGCGTGTGTGAGCATTTGTTTAATTATTCCATAATTAGTGTGAAACATAATCTTAAACGTTAATAGACAAATTTTTTCTAATGATTAATCAAATCTGGTAGATGAAAATCTCATTTTGTTAGACTGTAATTTTATGGAAATTTAAAAAAAAGCTGCAGGTTTTTGCAGTTAAGCGTGCGAAGAAGATGCTGCTTTCGAATATCATGCTTTGTACTATTATTATTATTGATACAAATATTTAAAAAAAAAGCACAAATTCCCCTTAATTAATTTATAATTTTGTTGTGAATAATGAGTAGATGAATCTTCTTTTTTCTTTTTCTAGTTTTGATGTACAATTATTTCTTTCTATAAACTTCGCATGACATCGTATTAGTTTATTAATATATTACAATGTATAATGACTACATTTCCGAATAAACTGTCTATTAAATATTCTCCTCTTTTTAGTTACTATCTATCATAGCAAAAAGAAATTTTATTGCAACGCAAATATATCAAGTTTGTAACTGAACCTATAAATATCAAATTATTCGAGTAATATTTTTATATGCGTTTAAACTTGGAAACAGTGACGTAAAACTTGTTGTAAAAATAACTTTACCATTTCGAGAAGGTTATGTAAATGTTATGACAGTTTAATATCGGTTCGTAAAATTCCAGGCTGCTGGTTTTTCATTATAAAATGAATCAAGAGAGAGGTCAGAAAATGTCATCGACAATGGTGTTTTAACAAATATTTCTGAAAATAATATATACGTGCACGTGTCTGATCTCGATCATACTACGTTGTACTTTTTACCCGCCGAATTAACCACGGCTGACTTTTATTAACACGGCTACGACGATACTTGACTCTCCGATCGCTCACAGTTGATCTTGAGTAAGATCGTTCGAAAACGTAAAGCTTTATTGACACTGACACCTGATGGTCACGATCGATCGAACGATACTTTACTCCACGAATGCTTGGAAACATTAATAAGTCGAAAACTCAGACGGGACTGTCTCTCAGATCGCTGAGAGACTAAACGATTCTTACCTCGCGACCGATGAACATGACGTTGACGATTCAAAAGCTCGTGAAGAACTAGACTGATCGGGCGTCCAACAAGAATCCCAAAACGGAAATGTCGAAAATATACACGCTGATTGTTTTTCAACAAACGCAAGACAATGGCCAACTAGCATACTCGCTCGCTGAATGTCAGCTCCAACTACGCTTCCGAGCGACCGAAACGCGACGAAACCATGGCGTGAAGATGGTGAGCGATACGTGGACGAACGTGAGACTTCGGATTTAATTTGGTAAGAACTGCGGAAATTGTTCCCTGTGCTTAATTAGAATATTAGCTTAATTAGAATTAATTAGAAAATTTAAAGCACTGTTGCAATTGTTAAAAGAAATCGTCCTGGGTATCAACGTCTAGACTTTAAAATACAATCTTTGGTATTATTATTATTAGTAGCAGTAGCAGTAGCAGTAGCAGTAGCAATAGCAGTAGCAGTAACAGTAGCAGTAGCAGTAGCAGTAGCAGTAGTAGCAGCATTGTAAAGTAATTACCCACGAAAATCCTGACGTTTTTCTTTGTTTCTACAGCAAGCTATTCTCCCATTGTTCTCATCACTCGGTTGAAACAGGAAAATTAAAGCGAAAGTAATTAAATGATAGATGCATGAAAGCTTGTACGATCGGAAAGCTTTAAAAATTGAAAAATAAAATTTACCGCTTAGCATTTTTTGAATTTTTCCCGAGGGAACAGGCACGGAAATCTTCAACGTCTTGCAATCTCACGACATGTGAAGTTTCCCGTGAGGTTTTTGACATTTCAGGATCCAACTACGTGCAAGTTTTGATAAGTTTCACCACCTGACAATTTCCTGAGGCACAAACTTCCTCCTTGGGTTGTCGTTAACTTTTCAGCGAGTTTTGGCAGCTTGCAATTTTCCAATACGATATACATATATTCGACAGTGAAAATATAATACGTACAGGCGAAACGAAAGCAAATTGAATTATAAATAATTTGAAATAACGGATATTGCTGCGGATGAAATTTGTAATAAAATTATATCGGCCAGAGAGTTTTAGTTACGAAATTAATTTATTACGAATAATAATAAAATAATAAATAAATTACGAAGAAATTACCGATTACCTTCGAATTAGATATTTTAAAATTGATTAATCGAAAATAGTGAAGACAATTTTAACGTGAAATTACAACGATGTGTGTACGCTATAAAGTTAAAATAAAAAGCCAACAGAACCGTTAAACGCAATTTTCGAATTTTTCAACGAAACAAATTTTATTTCACAGAAACTAGAAACTAGAAATAGAAATGAATAAAGCGAGAGAAAAGCAAAGGATAAACAACTAACTATAGATGTGCTAATTGCACAGCTGACCAATAATGGCTAACGCTCAAATCCTCCCAATACATTAGCTTGTATTTTACAATGTCGATTTCGCGGAATCAGATTTATTATTAATTAAAAATGTCCTCGGTCCGCTTCGGCAAATGCTCGTTCGGAATAAACATGAGCATTCGATCAAGATTAAAGAGCAAAAGTGGCCGCGATAAAACCGCGTGTTTATCGGCCGACATGCTCGTAGTACACGAGCCTCCGTCCGTTTGAAACGCAACCCTAAATTTAGGGATTGAACCGGTGCAAATTTTAATTTTAATATCACGACGCTATTTTAAGCCGATTATCGATCAGCCGTCGGACTTACCAGGGTAAAACTTCGACTGGAAACTTTCGTTCATCCCTCTCCTTGTTCCTTGTGAGATTTCGTTCGTCGTGTTACGATAAGAAACGAGGAAGACGAGTTTTTAACATTTTCGAGTGATTGATCGAATTGATAAAATTTCTATCGCATTTATGTGAACGATGCTCCCTTTCCCTTTGGTAATTATGGTATTTAATTTCAGAATTAATTGGATAATATCGGTAAGATTGGTCATGAATTTCGTAACTTCTATAATTTTGGTAATTTCGGTAATTTTGTAGTTAATTTGGAAACTCGTGTAATTTTCGACATTTCGCGGTGAGTATGTAATCAGTTTGGAAACTCCTGTAATTTCGTCGAATTAGTTTGATAATTCCTGTAATCCTGAAAATTTCGGTATCTTTGTAAGTAATTTAGTAATTTGTATAATTTTCCCGGTTCCCGTAATTAATGTACTCATTTTGCTAATGTTTAGTTATTAATTTAATAATTTCTCGATTACTTGGTAAGGAGTCATTTTTTCCCGAACATGTAATAAATCGAAAGGATGGCAAAGTATATATATAAAGTATAATTAAAAAAGTAATTAAAAAGTAATCTAAAAAAGTATAATTATAAAGACAAGTAACGGTAGATTATGAAAGATATGATTAAAAGACCTAAACAGTAGTTGTACCATAAATTTAAATTGACACGGATTAAAGTATAGGTTAAATATATATGTAGATATGATAATAACAATTTGTATTAAATAAACATCCTACCGAAGTCGGTGACGATAATATTTTTCAGAGATGGAGTTTGATACTTGAATAAAACGCTTTTTAATGGGATACTTTTTGTAGATACAACTTTTAACGACAGTTGAGATGTATATTTAACGATACTTTAATAGAAACTTATGACGTATTTAGTAAAAATTTTATACGAAGATGTAGTTTTTTTCTAAACAGACAGTTTCTCGTTAACAGTTAACAGGTCTTTAGAAAAGAATCATAAAGTACATAACAAGAAATTTTATTAGCACGTTCTATATCCTTTCGTCATACTTCATTCGTAAATTAATATTTCGCTTTAAAAATTAGAATAGTTTCTCTGTTTCCAAGTAATTCATTGATCTTAAAACGATTTCTTAAAGTCATCATTTTGCTAATCGCAAATTCATCGAAAAATTTTATCGTCTTCATTTGCAAAATTTTATTCTGATATTTCTCCAGTTTGGAATATTAATCTTGCCTAAAACATGAAAAATTAGAAAGAAATTCTATTTTTACAAGTTATTCATCCTTAGACGATTTCTTAAATCCACTTAACAGAATCCACGTCGTAAAGGAATCTCAATACGTTGAAATAATCCTGATTGTTCGAGAGCGAGGAAAAAGCATTTTCCCATTGCCTGCATTAAAATGAACTTTCCTGCAACGTTCTTTGAACGGTGGTTGTTTCGCGAAACTGTATAACGGCGCTAGCCGAAAGGAACGATTACGCTTCAGGAAGAGATACAATGTAAATTTTGTTTACTAGCGAATGTAAATGGTAGCGTTACTCGGAAATTCACTTATCCAGGCTGCTCCTTGTTGCTTCTACACCGGTGTGCATCGAATTTAATATTTAACGAGGCATTACGTGTACTTGTTCGAATTCAGATCTAATCTTCACCGTGTCTCGGAGAACCGTGTTCGATACTGAGCTAAGATATACCTTATTTTCCTCTTCTTCTTCCTAGGTAAAATACATCGCTTGATAGGAGTTTACATATTTTTAGTCTTTCTAGGAATTTATTATAAGTTAAAAGAAAATAATCATTTTTTTATATTTCAATATATCGCGTTATGTATTTATTTAGAACTTTTGTTTACAAATATTAAAATCTTAACTGTAGGTGTTCGTAAATATCGAAGAATATTTTTCTACGTTAAAAAAAGTAACGTCTATGCGTTTTGTATATATAATTTCATTTAATATTCTCAAAAAGAAACTTATTTTAAAGTTTGAGAGAGAGGTTGTTTCTAATTTTTCAGTTTACGGATATTAGACAAGACAGACAGTATAAAAAATATTCTAAAATGCTTAAGGAAATAATGTACCGATGAATATGTCGTTAGATCATTATGCTTTACGTTTATATATGCTTTGGAATCAATCAAATTTATTAGTTGTTTTAAAAATGAAATTCTCAAAAGGAGATTGAAGAATGTCGATAACAGCTAGAAAGTATAATTAAGAATTACTTTTAGCTTCTAATATAAATTCTTGAAGTCTTACAATCTTTTATATTAATATTATAAAAGGATGAAAGGTTTAAAAAGAGTGAAAGAGTGTGTAATGTTTGATGGAACGTGGTAAGGCAATTTCTAAGACCTTTAACAAAAATTCAAAGATATCACCTTTTACACTAATTATAAAAGCAGCGAGAAATTGAAGTACAAGTAGGAATGTAAAAAGTAAAAAAATCTGCAATTTGTAATTTTTTACGAAATACAAGAAGAAAGTCTTTTCAATGAGATGAAAAGCGTGAAGATAGATTTGTAAAGTTTCTTAAAGCTTCTCTTAAGTGATAAAATCGTAAAATAGGACATATAATGTCTGACATAAAAATGTTTTATGAAATTTAATGAAAGATTCTTTATACGATGTATGTATAAGATAGAAAATAGAAACTATCGCGAGAAAGTTCAAGATACGCCATATTCGCCTTAGAAATATAAATTTACATAAAAATCCGTAGTCCACTGATGACCTCCGATATTGAAGCGACGTTAAAACCAAAACCAGAAAAAAAAAAAAAAAGGGAAAAGAATAAATAAATTTGTCAATTAGGTTTGTTTCACGGAAATATCGACACTGGAAGCCTGAATTCGAGTTTCTCTCTTATCGACATCTTCCCGAGATCAGTTAACCGAGAAAAGACCAATTGTAACGAGCAGCCGCCTCCATCCCGGTTGGAACGGTGCGGCGTGTCCACGATTTCCGGTCGTGGGTGTGCAACTTGGGCCAAAGAGTTTTCGTTTCCGGTGCGGTCCTGCGGCGTTTCGCATAAATCGATACGGTGACCAGATAAGCCAAAGGCAGCCAAGTTGAAGGGTCGGATTCACGAACACAGGGCGGCTGCAAAGCCACCCCCGCGTGTCGTTTCGTTATCTGACGCTTAATTACAGTCCACCGAACTGTCGTTCCGCCCCTTCAACCAAGTTAAATTCGGGTCTCGCGTTTCGCCATGAAAGGGCGACCGTGTGAGTTTGTAAAAATAGAGGGTAGCGTTATCCGGCGCTTAGGGGCGGAATCAATGGCAAAACGACGTGCAATTAAGGTGTATTTTAAAATTCTTCCTGACTTTACAGAAGGTGGTATTCATTGATGGTAATGGAACCGTATAGATCGATAAAGATTGGTTAATTTGATCGACGGATTAGAAGAAATTAACACTTTATCGGCGACACGTTTTTATTCTGATCAATAATTTTTTTTTTTAATTTTTCAGAATATTGTGATTGAAAAAGGTTTTGTTTATTAATTCTATATTCTATCGTAATTCTATCGATTTTTGTTAGATTTTCAAAGTTATGATTGAGAAACGTTTTCTATTGCCAATCCTTCGTCCCTTGCTATAGCTACGATTAAACACTCTACTAAATTTAAAATGAAACAAGGAATACGTCAATATCACTCAAGAGCTCCGTGTTTATCTGTAACGACTAATTGATAGATAGTTAATTATAAAAATTTAGACAATATACTTTGAGAGAGGAAAGTTTTATTTTGTAAAACTTTATTCACATTTTTACAAAAATATTTTTGTTTCAAAAAAGTATGAAGATTGGAAAATTTGACAGACAAATTTTAAGAGTATTTCATTAATAATCGAAACGCTAAGACGATACGATTCGGAGAGTATTTAACAATAAGCGTGTAGAAATTAAATAGAATTAATATTTATTCCGCACCTTTGTTTAACAACTCTTTAGTTCTAACAAATATTATTACTATATACAGTACGTTAATCTAATTTGCAAGAAATATCGGTAAACCGTGATTCCCTAATTTTCTAACCTTTGAAACTGATACTTCAATATTTAATAAACATTGACCGTAGCTTCCTATGAAACAAAATGTCAATGAAGCATAAAGCTTCCAAATGATATAAGCAGATCGATCTTACGAAATCATACAGCTAAATATAGCATTTACATTATAGCTTCTTTTTAGGAAAAAAGCTCTACCTGATAGGACACATATATCCGCGATATTATAAAATCATATATTTATAACCCCATACGTATAATATATTTAGGTACACGTTAAAAATTGTTAGTTTTATTGTTAAAATAATAAAAAAAAAAAAAAAAAAAAAAAAAACGGTGGAGAATGTATTTAATACTTTACAGTAATATTAATTACCTCATTCGCTTGTTAAGTTTCTTATTAAATATACAGTAACTAGTCCATTTAAATACCCATGAAAAATGTAATATTTTTCTTTGTCCTAAATACAGTCATGACTCATAGAAACGTCAAAATAAATTTCTAGAATTCTGTCCCTTCGCGACAACCCGTTTCCTCTGACTTTCATTTCCCTCATAATGAAACCAAGAAACGCTTTATATATAAAAGTTTCTTACGTTTCGTCGTTCTCGCTAGGTCTGGCTAACGTGAAATCCAAGATCTCGTCGGATGTTAAAAATCGAACGTCGCTGTCTTCCGAAAGCGCTGATCCATTCGTTCCACGTTTGTACGTTTTTCTTCGTCTGAAAATGATGGTCGCGACCATTAGCGAGATGAATACTCCCGTCATGATTCCAACCACCACAGCGATAATCCCTGACAAGCTGAATTTCGAACTTCGTTTCTTCTCTAAATCTTGTCTCTTTACGTCCAAATCTGCCGAAAAGAACGCTCATTTTGATTATCGTTAAACCTTCTCTCTATTTTATTGATTTCTAAAAAAATAATTTCTAATCTCGATTCAGGATACTTTTCGATTCGGCTTTGATTTACTTTAACAAACCCTCGTTTCACTAATAAACAGACAGAACAAAATATACCGGCAGTCAAATTACGATTTTTTCAAACAACTAAATACTCGAATTAAATAATTATTAGACTGTGAACGTGTATATATATTTATAAGAAACTTAAATGTATAAGTGTAAACAAATAAAAAATATAAATAAATATAATACAAAAATGTACAATAAACTACTCGTGGTAATATTCAAAATCGAATATAATTCAAAATTAATTACGTTTGCAAAGATATAAATTTGCATAGAAATCCACGATCTAATAATTATTATATAACAAAAAATGGAAGAAGAGTCACAATGACCAACCCATACACAAAGCACGAATAAACCAACGAGTATAATCAAACTGAAACACAATGCAAGGTTCAAACACAGTCGTTGCCGAACCAACTTTCTCAATTCCTCCCTCTCTGCCACGAAAATCAAAAATCCATTCAAATTGTCAGACAAAAGGAAAACGTTGCTCACTAGTGAAACTTTCATAATGAAACATAAACAGAATTCGTGTTACCGGGTATCTCGTTCTCCGAAGTGTATCTCTCAGTGACGATCGTGGTGGACCGAACAATCGGCGTCTCCGTACTTTTTGTTGGTTTCTCAGTTTTCCGCCTGGTCGTGGTCGAAATTGGCATCATCGTGGTGCTCGTCGACGACCTCAATGTGACAGGATCGATATCATCCTTTGGATTTATCGAGAAACCTGTCCTCACTGTCGCCATATCGATCACTGTGCTTTTTTCCGCGGGTGGAACCGAAACTGTCACCCCCTCATGATTCGGAATCGTTGATTGCTCGATAGTTGTGGTCGCTTCATCGGTGTACGCTGCGAATTAAAAGGCTCACGTTAGAGTAAACACGAGAGAGCAGCTTAATTGCAATCTGAATCAATTCATTAAAGTGAAGGAATTTTTTTTAGTCCATTCGAAACCGATGACACACAGCAGCGAACAGTAGAAAGCTTAAAGTTTGCTGATTAGTTACATAATCGTGCATAATGATTTATACTGTTCAATATCGTACTGCGTAGTAAGCAAAATTTTGACGCGATTAATAATTAAATTCGATCGATCAATCATAATTATTATATAGCTGAAATAACCCTTATTTCGCTCTAAATTCAAATAATCCTTCTAAAAAGCTTAACGGAGAAACCTAGTTTGAAATAAACATCAAACATCATTACTATTTAACATTCTGTTATAGAGTAAAATAAATTTTGATTTATAATTAGTTAGTAACTAAATAACGTTGATATTAATCTATTGATTAAATAATTTATTACGCGATATTGTGATCGTCGTGATTAAAATAACCCTTATTTTGTTCTAAGTAGAAAAGAACAAGGAAACTGGAAGAAAAATTAAACTTTTGAAAATCATAGTAGTTTAGCATACTAACCCAGAATACAATATTCCGCGTAATCCGGACAGCAGAGTGACTGTTCTTCGCAATCGAGGGTGCAGAGGCAGATTTCCGTTGGCGTGGGTGGTATCGAAGTTGTAAAATTGTATGTCACACTATTTTTACATCTTCCGCGACAAGTTTGCTGCGCGTTCACCAGTTCGATTTGATCTAGAAACCGTTCGTTTCAAATTAGATACAAATCTTATATCGGATGAAGAAATAAAACGAAAAGGAAGAAAATCGTGTGGATTATTTTAAAACGTTCATTTCAAACTTTCAACTTGCTAATCATCGATATACAGAATAATTATACTCTATAAAAAGAACTTTCGCTAAATCGGTTATCAGATATGGAGGTCAGGGGGAGAAAATTAACGTTGTATTTTTCGTGTTCTATGTCGTAAAAGAACGATTTTTAAACTCAAAATACTGTCGATCCCCTTCGTATTTACGAAACTATCTTTTGACATTCGAATTAGATAAATCTATTTTTATCATTCTCTCAAAGACACGTATATGTATATTAACGATAGATTAACGTTAGATTAAATAAGTTAGTAAATTAAATTGCAATATTAAGTTATGACATTGATTAAAAATGAAAATGTATTATAAAAATTATCGCTAACGTAAAAAGAAATAATGACAAGGCAAAAAGCTTTCTTTCCCATTTCATAAGAAATACTTGGTATACTTCCCTTCAATTTTCCATATTTATGCAAAGAATCGATAACAGATGTTTTAAAATATCTCATTTCGTATCTATTTCATATCACAAAATTTTCTCGCTCTTTGTTGTAAATATTCGTTTTATTTTATCGCTCGTCATCTGCACATGTGCCAACTCCCACAAACGTTAAATGTATTTACATTTACCTAAGTATAATTGTTAAAGCTAATCTGCGCTTTGAAACAATCTATGTACATCGCCTGTATTCGTAATAAGCCAAGCGTTGATACGCGATTTCATTACGTTCTACTACTTCCGCAACTTTCCACGTTTCTCACCCCCGTTTTCGTCTGCTATTATACCAGCGTTTTAATTAGAAGATAACTTAAAAACGGACAGGCAGCGAATTAACATCACCATGGGACATTTTCTCGCCGTGGAAAGAAAAAAATCCATTTCTACGAATATTACCATCGTTGCTCTCGGTGACCCCCTCGTTCTCAGTTTTACTGTCGTTTCGACACTTGTCACCCTGCAAAATGGCCACATCGTCTACGGCGATGTCGCTCACGTAGCTACTCCCTCGTACACCCTCGATTATAATCTGAGAAGGAGAAAATGGAAGACCGTGAAGAAAATGAAATCGACAATTGTTTCATATCGCGTATTTCGTTGCTTCACCTGGAAACCTTTTTTAGCCTTGGGGAAATTGAAAATACCGTGCAGCCATTGGTTTCCTTGGTTTCCTTCTTTGCTGAACATTAATCGCGGTAGAAGATCGTTTTCTTGTTTGAAGTATACGTTTAGAGCTCCCACTGTGGCGCCAAACATATGGTACCTGCAATTTTATTGTTTTTACGTAGAATAAAAAATGCTTACTCTCTGCAAATATTGATGGAAAAGAAAAAGTGACGTTAGTCCTAGTGCTCCACTATTAACAATTAAACAATTTCTTAAACATAAAGTAGATACAGAAGAATTTCTGCTTTCGATCTTATACTGAAATTCTCCTTAAAACGTTTGATAGTCTTTCTATTTATTAAAGTAAATAATATATATGTGAAATACGCTTCGAATCTATAAGTGAGACATAATAAAATAAATGAAATGTGTCAAATAAATGAGACACGTGAGAAAAATATGGTAACCTTGGTCGATTTAATTGTTAACCAATTATTAATCAAAATGGAATATTGTAATTATTATAATCTGTTTGAAGCGCGTCCAACGATATAGACCTTGAAGAATATTCTATACGATGGAATAGAAAACGATATACCTAGGAACATGACTTCAATTTATGATCTTGTGCTTCAGTCAGGATTCAATAATTGAATTATAACATTACTGAAACGAAAAATAAGCAAAATCTTCACTGTTTGATAAGAAACAGCGGAAAAGAAAGATTCAACGAAAAGTTCTTCATCATTTTCATAATATTATAGATTATGGTCGCAGGCAATTTATATTTTAATCGCAATTATTCGGTGCGACAGAATATTAAATTTAAGACTTCTGAAGATTGATGTGGGACGAAGGATTAAAAGCTTCGACGTAATAATTCGATCAAATTTTCAACAATCAAGTTTCAAATTAATAATTGAATTTCAAATTTTGTTACGCGCGCAGCAACTTAAATCCTGTTTTAAGACCTGTCGTATTAATAATTTGTTTAATAATTCCAAGTGACTAGCTAATTAAGAATCAAAGTAAGGGCTGTTACATTTTTACAAGAGATACCTGTCGTATCTTCAATTAGAAAATGTCAAATTCACAAGCTGCAAAATTCTTCTTTTACATCAATAGTTATTTTTATTAAAAAGAAGATTGTACGAGTGTTAATTACCAGAATGAGAAACAGCCAGAATCCGTGTACGATGCATTGTAAATGGGAGAAATGATTCTTGCGGTATCGTTTATCAGTCGACCAGTGGCTTCGATGTACAAGTAATATCCTGGCAAGAGGAGCAGTTAAAATTTATATAATGATGAACAAAAGTATTTGTATCAGCTAAATCGTACAATTCTGAATTTGCAAAAATCGCGAGTCTTTGTTAAAACAGTTGTAGGTGTCAGTTTTGCTTATGTAAAAATGAAATAAATTACCATCATTGCCTGCTCCTAATGTGTGGTCGTGAGATGGTCCAGTTCCTATGTGGTGACTTGTAGTCTCGAAATTATGTCGCTGCCAATCGAAATCGTGCTGGGGATCCTGTTCCCACCAACAAAGATCCGGTTTCTCGAAATCACACTGCGTCGGAGGAGAAGCGGTAGTGTCTAATTAAAAATTAAATACCTTTTAACGTGCATACTTCGTTTTCCTTAGTTCAGTAACGAAAGAAAAAATTATCAATACCTCGACAATAAGGCACTGTGCCATTCCACTGTTTCCCATTGCAATAAATCTCGGGCGAACCAATTAATGCGTGTCCAGGCTCGCAAAAGTATAATAATATCGCACCATTGTATTTAGGTGCCATCAACGCGTGTTCTGGTACGGGTGGTACAGGACACTCTGCATCTGTTAAAACAGCAATAACAAGTATGAGAAGAACTTCAGAATGTTAATTAACTATTGCCAATTGCTATTGAGCGCAACAAAAAATTGTAACGTATAATAAGGAAAAGAATATTTTGATTTATTTTATCGATCGAAAATAACGTTTGAATGTTATCGTGATAACTAAAGAATGATAATTTGAAGGAAGAAAGATTTTTGAAAATAAATTTTATTTGTGGGAAAATAAATTAAAATAAATCTTTGTAAATAAAAAAGATAATTTGAAAATTATATATAAAATGATTGATTATTCATTCTTTAAGTTTCTATGATGCAATCAATATTTTAATAAGAAAACAGTTGACCGATTAAAGAATGTTGAGATTAAAGAATCGTGAAATTAAAGAAAAATGTTTCTCGATATGATTGAACAAAGTGATATTTAATTATAATATTTGTTGAAAGAACGCATAAAACGAAAATAATTAGATATTAACAGACTACTAATTGCTTTAATTGGAGTTAAAACAGTACTAATTGGATCTTATATAAAATTAAATTCCCAGAATTTCCTTCCATTTTTATTTTACTTCCTCATTTCACTCTACTTTTAATCTGCCCTCTGGTCGTATTACGGAGAAGATTTTGAAATTTCAGTTTCATCCTAATCGCGTTAATCTTTCAATTACCTTCCCCAGAATAGAAAATAGAGACATGACAAGATATAATTCTATTGAAATACGTTATTAAGAAGAAGTAAGGTAAAAAAATTTCTAAAATGGAGAAGATCCCATTAAAAAAAAAGCAAAGACGACCGACAGATCATAAGAAAACGTTTTCTTCGTTTCAATTTTCTTCATTTTCAAAATGGTAAGTAGTGTATCTTAACTAAGAAGGACAACATCCACTTATAGATAGTTCTTCACAAAACTTGTCGATTATTTTAACGATTCTTCTTCTAGAAAATTCAACGCGGAACGTCTTTCAATTTACTTCAAAATAATTTTCTTTCAGATTATTTTAATGGACGCGGCTCGAATTCATCGAAGATATACATAGCCGGAGGAGCGTGAAATTTAATCACGTTAAAAGCACAACGTTATCCTCGGCACAAAGTTAACAAAGTGCATTTTAACTGAAATCCATTTTATAGTTTTATCAAGCGCGATTAGAAAGCCGTGCTTACTGACGCATACGGGCGTAGGTGTATCCCATTGGCCTCGAAAACAAGTTGCATACTTGTTACCTACGAGAGTGAAACCCTCGTTACAACTGAATCTGATGATTCTTCCCCTGGCCCTCTGTCGGACTCTGCCATTCGGCAGCCTCACCGGGGGACATCTGGTTGTACCTTGAAATCAGAAATCGAATTATTATAGATCGTTCGTATAAAACATGTTCCACGAAGGATGTGCCATCAAATTTTATAACAAAGACCTAGACAGCACACGACGTCTTATAGATGTCCATTTTGCGTTCATTTTAACTAGATTTACTCCTTTTGTCTTTTTTTTTTCTTTTTCTTTTTCTTTTACAAACTTACGATTGATGAAATTACAGAACAAACCAATCTTCCAAACGTACTATGACATAATTTTTTGAGTTATGGTAGAAAAGAGGGAAACGGAAATCAACACTTAGAAACAGAAGATATTACGAACGAAGTATTTCTGATTTATTCTTCACAGCCACTTCGATATACAAATTATTGAATATTCAACGTTGGCCTTTGTTGGTAATAATACTCCTCGATAAATGGCGCGCGCGTAATTTTCAATATTATACAAAGGGGGATTGAAATCGATAGGCCGGATGAAATTGGATTTGAATTCCTGTTCAACGAGGAAACCTATCGTCTCGTTTCTTCGTCTCACGAAGATTGCCATCAGATAACGAAAGCAAGTATGTACTTTCAGTCAACGTCTTAGTTTAGTTTAGTTAGTCAACGTTTTAGAAGTAAGTCACGGAAAGATTTGAAATTTTATAATCAACGAAACTTAAGAATAAACGGAATAAAATGTAATCTGTATGCGATCAAAGCTTAGTCGAGTGTTCTTTGATTTTATAAGTAACTATAATACGATGTATGTTGGATAAAAGTGTCTGTTAAAAATGGTGAGAAATGGAAACGAGGAAAGAGCATCGTTATTTTCCAATCGAATATTGCAACCGTCGCATCAGTTAATCTGCTTACAAAGTGGAATCTCGTTACTTCTTCGTTCGTGCAAATAAAATGAAGAAAATGACACGGACTGTGAAATTTTATAACAAGGTTTGATCTCTCCCACGTTCTGCAAAAACATTATAATTATTGGAATATCTCCGAGCAATAATAAAATACAAATAAAAATCTGTTTTTATCTTTCCTTCTTTTTTATTACGTTGTATTAATACCTATGTGAAATGTTCGTTCCGTTTAAGCGAATTTTTGGGGGGTTTTTTGCCTAGTTTGCCTTCAATATGCTCTACATAAAATTAAATTCCAATTTAAAACTTTTTAATTTAGTGTGTTCTTCAGTAGAAGCAATGTACCGCTTCTTTTCTTTTAACAATACTATTTTATTATAAACAATTGATCCGATAAAAGTGTTCGTAAGAGAAAATCGTTACTTACCAGTCGGACGCGTCGGAAAATAGCAAACGGTGTACTGCGCCAAGAAGACTAACAGAAGAAGCGGCGCCGTGCAGGATATCTTCATTATGAGAGCGCTGGCTTTTCAAGAGGGCTATTCACTGTACTCATAACTCGTGAACTATATCCAAGAAAACGCGTCCTTTCTTAGCACAGCTACGTTTTTTTATTTATCTAAATTATCATACACACATCAACAGGAACACCACCAAAAGAAAAAAAGAAAGAAATTGAATGACGAACAGTGAACCGCGCGAAGAACGATCGAAGTGTAAAAGCAAAGAATGTTAAGACGACACGCACTGGACGAAGAATAAAAAGTAAAATCGGTTGCTGATCGTTCTGCATCTATGAATGGAACAGGGATACCGCGTTTCGGGGGTTATTCCGCTCCGAATGGAAGGCGGGAACGTTACTTCCGTCGACACGCTGCTGCGATAATGTTCTATCTGCTTCCGGCCAGCGTTATCGACATCGAGCATTGCCAGGCCTTGAAGAGAATTCCTACAAATTGCATTTTGCCCCACAGATAAATGAATTCCGAGGGAAGAGAAACACTGACCGCCTCTGATTAGATCACGTCCTGGCGCCAGGATTCTTTTTGCTTTTCTTGAATCGACGCAACAGACGTATCTTCAACCCCACTCGAAGGGTGTTTTTCATAGATTTTTGTGACGTTAACGTTTGCGGACGGAAGATCATGGATTGAAGAAATTGGTTGAAATGTTAAGTATAGGAATTTATCTAGATTTAAGTAGTATATAAGACACTTTATTTGCATTGTAAAGTGCGTTTCAATATTATTTTCACGGTAGTTTATGGTAAAATAATACCATATACAGGAGGTTACAATAAATCAATAGTTAGAAGATAAAAATTATATAACGATATCTGATACATGTTAACATGTAAAGTATTCCTGATTGAAAAATTGTTCGTGATAAAATATTATGTAATACTGCGTCTTTTATTACAAGAACGATACTTAGAACAAATTTTCATATAATTTACAAAATAATATGTACATGAAATAATAATGAATCGATGATTCCAATATTTAGATACTACATAATACTAAGTCTTCGACATGAATATACATTCAACTGATTTTATTGTTGCAACAGATAATTAAGATTATATTGGGATTTTTCATGAATGAAATTTGATATTAAACAACGATTTAAACGTGAGCAAAGCCTTGTTATAATTTTCATTCTGCTTAGGCCTCGCTGACAATGGTTGAACAAACGTTTTTTCAAAATTTGATAATATGTCTAACTCCTTCCTAGAGCTGCCTCTTTCTAATTGTTCCATTTCGGACGGCTGTGTTTTATCAGAAATGAATGTTTGTTTTATTCGATTCATAGCTTCTTCTGCAAAAAGAAGAGATTACGTTAAGATTAATAAATTAATATTTCTATAAATTAATAATCTTCCAGAGATAAAATAAAAAGATATAATAAAAGTCCTGCAAAAGAATGAAATTCTATATAAGAATTAATAAAACTGAAATCTACTGATGACAAAAGATGAGTAACCGGCCAAACAGAAATATAAAAATTCTCGTGGTCTGACAGAACAGAGACAAAATTAAAGTACCCGTATCGTATAATGAGAATGAAAAAAATATAACAAGGGTATCAATGAATGAAAATGAGGTTCTAAAGTCTGTTCAACGCTGTTGATAGCTGTAACCGCAGCAATTACGTTTTGTTTATGTCTACTGCCTCGTCTCGTTTCGTTGGACAGACTACAGAATTAGCATGATCGTACTTTTTCTAAAATAAAATGTATTTATACTTACGTTCGTTTTCATGGAGAGCAAAATTCTTAAAGGCACTTAAATTCCTCATGAATAAATGGAATGAATCTTCAATATCTGACACTCGAATTACAAAATCCGGATCACATATCGCTACATGAGACAAGAATCTCCTTCCATCTCTCAATACCTTTGATTGTTTCTCCTTCATGATCGACCAAGCCTTCTCGTCTGAGAACTTATCCCGATATATTTCATGTATACACAATTTGCTTGGTCTTGTATTAAACAACGAATGTTTGGCACAAATAGCTTCTAAATTGCAAGAATCTTCCTTTGGCACCGGAAAATTGTCCGACTTAAAATTCCCGATAGCAGCTAGATTTGCTTCAGAACATTTGCACAACGTTTTAATAGTAAATCTTAGTAATTTCATGCAACAATTACAAGAATTTAGATTCTCAGATCTCAGAGGAATAATATCTGTCTGCAATATATACTGTACAAATTGTAACAACACATCAGTAATGTCTATTGCGGCTAATAGATCGAAGTCATAGTTCTCCAGCTGTACTAGGAAAATTTGCAGCGGACAAGCATCTGAAACGAAAATATAGGGTGATTTATGTAATTAAATTATTTGTTATCATTTATTAAATTATTTGTTAAGAAAAAGAAAAGATTACCTTACCTGGAGTAAAGTGTAAAGAACCCTTCCAGTTGTTGATTGATTCTACAAAAATGATAACTTATTTTTCATATAAAAATTATAAATGTATGAAAATATTATTAGTACAATAAATTTCGTACGTGAATTAATACAAAGCTTCCGTAAATACGTCGTCGATTTTACAAAAATCATCATTAATTTACTGACTAGTGTGTAACAGTATGGCAAAGGTCTACAAAATACTATTTCCTTAAATATCTGAAAAATATATTCCATCCTGAAACATGAAATTTTAAATTAGAAAAGTACATTCTAAAAAAATTCTATAAAATTCTATAAATTTTAAGAATAAAATGATAAGAAGGGAGATGTTACTTTCATACCCTTCAGAACAGTATTCAATTTTTTCATGGACGTTGTAAATAATCATCATAATTGCACATAGAAGGCCACTAAATTGATGCGACCTTCTCTAAAAATAATGAAAGTTTTATATCAATAAAAACATTAATTTTCTTTAATTGCTAGAATATGTTCCATTACATAAAGTATATTACCGTGGATCCAACTAAGACAACGAACTGTAATATCATCTTAAGCATCTCAAACTCATGACTCTGTTGTTCAAACCAGGTATTATAGCGAACCATTTGACACGAGTAACGCTTATAAGATTCATCTCTCTCTATGAGTAAACGTGTTTTTCCTGCAATATACTTGCTAAGGTAAGTTGATTCCACGGTTACATATGACAACATGCCAAACACTCTTCTAGCTTCGACACCACGTTCGCATTCGTGCCATGCATTTGCGCAACATACGCATTTTCCGTTGAGGTCAGAAGTCGAATATAAGACAGAGAAATAAATATCGTTCATATCTCGAATGTCGTCATTTTTCATAGCTTGAGAGATTGTTTGTAGAACAACTACTATACTTAAGATCAGTTCCCTCGCAGTAAAAATTAACTAAAATTTAATGATAAACAAATTCTTATATTATTTAACAAGGCAGTTTAAGATGTGTATTGAAAATAATTTACTTTATTTATTATCGGTATAGCTTCCTCCGCTTCAAGTTCTGAACTTGTTTTTCGCTGAAGAGCAGCTATTTCAGGCAAGATAAATTCCACTGATAATTTCTTATCGTCTATCATGGTCGTTACAGGTTTTACTAATTCCGGATTTTCTATAAAGGATACGAAAATGCAATTAAGATTTATTTACAGTATACTGCATTATATAAAAAATTTTACCAAATATTCTGAATGTATCTTCTTCTTGCAAAATGGGCAAATTCCGTCTTCCAATTTTTTCTATAATTTGAATATCAACCACAGACTTCTCTGGTTGTGATGGATCATATATTAATTTCGGAATTTCTGTAAGAGGAAAATCTGCAATATGTTCTTATTAAATTTATTATTGTAATCTACAAAAATTGGACAAAGTAGTGTTTTTTCTTTAAGTTATAATCTGCTTACATGGATTCCATATTTTAGAGACATAACTGCTTTTATTAAGTGTATTAGTTTGTACAGAACTTTCTTTGACCTTTACTGGTTTCGTAGTTACAATTGACGGACTAAAAATAATCATATAGATATTTCATATGGATAATTATATAGATATCTTAAAAAGGACATGTTAAATATTTACCGATTCTTTGGTGAATCAAATTTGCTTCTTTTCATAGAAATATTGAGATTTATATGTGGTTCTGTTAATCTAACATTTCCATTCTCTAACAACTTACAACGTTCCATTAAGTTTCCTACTTCAAACATCTAAAACAAAAGAAGAGAATCAAAATTTATTGCATAATATAGAATTAAAAAGAAACTCATTTATAAACTACCGACTTGCAATTCAAGTTGCGTTTTCAAATGTTCCTTCTCTTTACAAATGGCATTAATTTCCATCCTATGATGATTTTCCTGTTCTTCGATAAGACGTACTTTTTCTAATCGATCATTCTCTGCTTTTAATTGAATTTGTTGCAACTGATTCCGTAAAAATACTGCTTCTCCTTCTTTAGTTATAAAATCATCTAGCAATTTCTTATTTTCAGCTTTTAACTTCTCTAATTCGTTTGCATATTCTGATTCTAAAATTGAAATACAGTAATTTGTAAAATATCGTAATTTGCCAAGAAATAACATTCTACAATACTACCTGCAACAAGATTTTCATCCAGCTTAAATGTGGAATTATATACTTTTTTATTTATTAATTTATTCTCAAATTCTTTGTAGTCAACAGAAACTATGGTACTTATATCTTGTGAGTTCTCTATTCCTTTCCTTTCATTATTATGCTGTGATGGATATATAGATTTTGTTAATTTATGAATACTACCATTTAAATTAGGAACACCTTTACTAGTAGATGGTACGCTATTATATTTTTGTGCAAATTTTTTTTGGCCTGTATTTGGTTGACTCATGAAACTGTCTTGCTAAAAATCAGATGAACATTATAAATTATTACTACAGACTAACTTAAATAGATATGCAAAATATACAATATGAACAAAACCTGTAAACAAGCCTGTGTAGCTACAAAATCCATTTCTTCAATATCTTCTTCTGCAAAATCATCCCCCCAAATATCATCTGATTTTCCAGATCTTTTATTTCTTAAATCCTTGTTATTTGTAGAAACATCTACCAAATTGTCCCTTTTTATGTCATATCTTGGCCGTTTGGCAGGTACAGAGAATTCATTCTCTCTGTTACTTTCTATTCGCTTAAACATCTTAATTTGTTTAAGCTATAATATTCAGCAAGGATTTTCCTTTCAATTCTTGATATTCAATGAAAATTATTTACATGATTTGTATGGACAGTTTTATTTATTTATAACTAATAAAATTGTTATTTGGTGCAACAATTTTTATGAGAATTACATTTTGCTCAACTTGCAATGATTCAACAAATAATTGTTATGAGATATTATTTCTTTCTTTTGAGTATTAATTCATCCTAACCCTATAATTATTTTAAAATCAGAATAACATGAAAATCCGATAAAATTGTAACAATTTCGTTTTTCATATTACGTATCAGTTTATTATAAGAATTTGTTATATATATATATATAATAATTAGAACGACCGAAATCTATTTCAAACAAAGTCCATGACAGAACTTTGCTTTCAAAACGTGCTGAGATTCTAAAATAATGATGTAAGTGGCACGTCACTCTAATAACTGAAGAAACATATTACCAACATAAGTATAATTTAAGTTTAATAGAGAACCGGTTCCTTTCTAGACTTTTATAATTTAAAGTGATGTTCGTAAGATAATTAATGCTATTTTTAAAGAACTAAAACGTAATAAATATTTGTAACTATATATTAACGAAATTTTATGTTATATAGTAAAACCGTTAAAGTTATCAGATTTATACATGCAATAATATTTAGGAAAAATAATAAAAATGTTTAATATAGTTCTACATTATACACTAATATTATCAATATGTATAGAACTTTGATTTGCGAGATTAAAAAATATAATATATTCTGATCATTAATCATCCTCTAATCAATTTTATTCTATATCGAATGAAAAATATTAAAAATAACATACGACTGATAAAATTAATATATGTATTTACATATAGTTATTAGAATAGAAATAGTGAGGTCGTAAGTTAAAATATTTTATGTATATATGTACATATATATCTATAGAAGTATCTTGATTTGGTGTTTTTATGCAACTTGCTTTCTATATTACATGCTATACAACATTTTTAATTTGTATTTTCGGCTTCTACACGTCGAAAATTATAAGATTGCAAAAAATAGTCAATAATCTTTCGTTCCCTAAAGTAAAGTTTAACCAGAAAGATAGTACATTATAATAAAATGTAGTTAAAGACACGCATGTGATCGTTGTTAAAGATAAAGCAAAAGTACATATCTGTTCTCTATCATAAATGGTTCAAACAGAAAAAATTTCCTTTCTGATTCAAATTATTTCAAATCTTGAACTAATGTTAGTAACCTATAGCGATCTGATTGATTTTGTAATTTTACTTTATATATCGATTCCATAAATTATAATCTACAATTCGTCCACGAGGAAAAGGCTAGACACAATGGTTACTATTCTCCATTATTAGTCGAAGACGGTGACGAAAATCGTGCTCGACCAATAGCAGCTACGAGAACACTTTGCCCTTTTTTTTCGCAGACGTATACGTACTTCTCGATTATGTAACATCTATGTAATTCATATCTACATGCTATTTTTCAAAAAGATTGTGTCTGACACTGTAATGATAGCTTACCAAAACTACAATTTACATAGCAACAGTATTATTACAGAGAATGTTGTAATTTATGTATTCTTAAGTATGTAGATCTGTTTAATTTTAAATACAACATACTACACAGTATTTCTACAAGTATAACTTAGTTCATAAACCAAATACAATTTTTTTTACATAAAGAAAAGTTAGATTTCTATGACATATGTATATACATATCAGATTTATAAATATATCATAGTGTTATTATATTGCTTTATTGAACCTGTACCATGGTTTACATATGTAAAAGATTTATTATACGAAATTAGGAATGCTATTTGAACTCATATTCAAACTATAATAGATGTAACATTGTGTAATTTCTAATAGTAATTTATATTGTTTTTAATATTATAACAGAATATATATTTAGGCTGCAATTCCAACAACACCACAAGCAAGACGAGCTCCAGCATTCCCTGTTGTTTTTGATAATTCAACTCCACCTTTACCAAGGTCATCTGGATCTGCATGAACCTGTTATCAAAAAGAACAAGTTGTGTTTGATGTATATGTATATATACGGTTTGATTAATTATAGAAATTCATAAAAAGATATTACGCAATACTTACTACCAATGTTCTGCCAATAATATTGTGTGGTCCTTGGAGTTGGATGACTTTGTCGGTTATATTGACGTTAGCAACACCACTTGCATTTGCTTCAACATTTCCTAAATCTCCAACATGACGTACTTCTGCATCAGGACCACCATGATCCTTTTTTAACGGATTGAAATGTGGCCCAGCACTTGTACAACCTATTTAATATATATAAATAATAATATACTAAATTCCTAGAACTTCTCTATACTTTGTACTTAAATATACACAAAATTATGTATAACATTCAAATAAGAATTATTCATATCAAATAAATAAATTTAAGTTTTGATAAAATTAAAAATTTTAAATAATATAAGATGTTACCATTTATCTGAATGTTATTTACATATATTAATAATATTCTATTAACTATATATATAAAAAAAATTTTAATAGATATTAATTATTAATGTGACAACATAAAATAGTTGATAAGAAATAGAATAATTATTTAAAAATTCGCTTATTCCAATCAAATAATTTACAAATTATTACTTATTGACCTCTAAAATTATCTGTGTCATCGCTACAAATTCAAGTTATTCCACTGCTTCAATTCTTTCATGAATCAGATTACACTTGATTATCATTCAAAAGCCTTCAATAATAACTATAAAAAATAAAATAATAAAACTTCAATAGCAGTGCATTTACCGTTAGTGTTATCACCGAATTCGTGAATATGAAAACCATGCAATCCTTGTTTTAAACCGGTTACTTGACCCGTGACTTTGACTGGACTAGAATTGTCCTATACAACAATTACATCATCAAAATAATAACGATAATGCAATGTGACAGAGTATTATATTGAATAAGTTAAAGAAATATCATTTACCGGTTGCTCGAAGTAGAGAGTGCCTTTGACTTCACCCTGAAGAACACACACGGCCTTAACCATTTTCACAAGCTTTCAATTACTTCCTTGAGCAACAATCGTTTGTAGAATGTAGTTCGCCTGTAACAACTATCGTTTTGTGAAGAAATGTAATTATCGTTTTGCTGAATCACGAACGCTGACGTATCGTATATTGAGCACTTCGGCCGATAAAATGATGACCTTACCGTTCAGTTAAGGTAATGGCGTATCACGCGAAGTTGCAATCAATGATCACCGACTGTATATAAATGCTAAATACAGGATGAACAAAATAATGGCAGAGTTTAAACTTTACACTTGAGGTGGCGTTACATATTGATGGAGAAATTTTCATAAATATACCGGTGATTATGAAAGTGGTTTAATTTGTATATTCTTTGTTTTGAGATACCTACGTTTTTGTGTTTGAGTATAGTAAAAAATATTTTTTCGTTATGAAATAATACATTTTACAAAGTGAAATTGCTTTTGTAATAAATTTTTGTTATGATCGTAAAATTTTTGAATAACTTGTAAGAGAATATGTTAATTAGAACCTTATATACCTTACACTATTTTCAAAAACAATGATGTATTTCAGTTTTAATTTTATATATAAAAGCGAGTTGAAAATTAACACATTTATTATATTTTCTATAGTAAGAATTAAATTCAATTAATATATTCTATTAAGTTCCATTTATAGTAAAACAGCAGAATATATTACAACATATTATTACAATATATTACAATATGAACAATCAGTTTTAATAAAGAAATAAAATAACATTTATATTTTGTTATATGACAACACATTCAATTTTGAATTAATAACAATTCTGTGCATAAAGAAATCTCTTTTTTAAGTTTTATGTGCAGAAGATTAAAGCAATTTTAAATGTTTTTACCGAAAGTATCGATTATCGATAGTTAACATCGTGCTAAATTATCAAACTTCGAGATTGAGATGACAACTGCGTGTTTAAGCAGGTTTAAGTTTAGTATCGAATATTCTGTGTACGGTGTTTTTTGCAATAGAAGCAATTTATTTATTTCAAATAAAAAATTAAATAAGTATAATTAAAATGTCGAGAGAGCTTCGTAAAACAATTCCACTTATTGATTGGATTCGAACTATTGGTCGGGGTGTAAGTAATATTTTAATCTGCATTTGATCTACATTTTATATTATTTTTGTAGATATTATGTAACTTGTTGTTTTTAGTCAACGTGTATATTGAAAACATCTCTTATATGCTACTTATTTTTTAAGATTGCATCTATTTTATTGGTTATGTACTAAATATTATCATGAATTTCAAAATAATTATAATCAATTAAAGTTGACATACGTCAATATTGTATTTATTTAAAAATCTGAAATAAAGTAACAAGAAAGATATTTTATATACAGTAGTTCATAAAAACATTTGGACACTTCTAATAATTTTTTCTAAATATATTTATATGTTATACAAAATATTTTGAAATTTCATTAGTACTACAATGGGACTCAATTATCACGATTACATTAGAAAAGTTTGAAACAAATCTGAAAATGTAGATAGAAAACTATAAGATATTTAGTACAAATATATATTTCACAGAGATCACAAAATTTATTTTAAAAACCAATTATCTACTTTATTAACGAGCTTCAATATTCAATGGGCCTACCCTTAACACTTATTATATATTTAAGATAGCTATTTGTGCTATATACTAATTTTTATTATATATATGTTTGCATTAAATATTTAGTCACTTTTATATATATTTTCAGATTTGTTTCAAATTTTATCAATATGTTTTATGTAATATACATAATACATATATACATAAAAGTATTCTACATAAAGTGTTCAAATACCTCTATGAACCATTGTATGGTAATATGGTAAAAAGATAGATTGATGTAGAGTAAAATGTACATTACAGAGAAAGCGTTTAGAGCCTTTAAGATTCTCAGATACTGTTGCTGCACGTACACAACCACCTCCTCATGTACCTGGTGGGCCTTATCATAAAATTTCAAAAATATATTATTACACTCGTGATGTCAGACGTTCTGTACAACCGCCATCTGAGATATATACACAAGGCCAGATAGAAGCAGGGTGATTATATTTTTAATATTTTATACATACAAACTAAACAATAAAACAGATAAAATTTATTGTACATGCTAGATATTAATATCTTACAATTAGTTGCATAGAATATGCAATAGTTTCTATGACTATTTTAGCATAGAATTTTTTATAATGCTAATGAAACTTAACATGCATTGAATGTAATTTTTTCAGGAAAGTCGATATGACTCAAATAAAATTAAATCCATTAAATAAAAAGCTGCTAAGTGAAGAATAAATGCAATAAAATAAATATTAGTTATACTTTGATTGTAATACATAATAAATACAGTTAACTTAAATAGAAGTCTTACATGTAATCTTTAGATAATATAAGATACCTATAATTAAATTACAGATTGTTTAATTACATTCCCATTTAATGTTTAACTGATAACAGTATATAAATAATAAACAGAGGAATGTTTCTCATATCTCCTGCTTGATAACAGGCATATCAGATAATTTCTTTCCACTTTATAATACATTATTGTTACATACATACAGAGCTCAATGCTTCCATAAAATTTATGCGAGTCTAAGAATAACATTGACACTGAGGGGTTTGTACAGACAACAGATTCAATGCTGTTGCATCTAACAATATAGTACATGGTGTATTCATTCAACAACCTTTGCAGAAATAATGAATTTCTCCATTATAAATTAACAATCGTTAACGGAAATTACTTAGAAATAGTAATCTAATAGGGAATTTGATTTTGATAATACTGTATCATGTCGTAAGTTTTCGTACGGAAATTGAGGTAGCTGTTACGTATTACATTGAGCATATAGGCCGCCGCTTCGCGATCAGTTGCTGTCGGCACAAATCTGCCACGTAAAAGTTTTATCGTTTGTCCACGGAAGCATGGCAATCCGGTATCAAGCATTAGAGAAACCAGAGAAATAATAGCTTCCTGGTAAGGTCTAAAACAATGTAGTAAAATAATATTATAATTTGATCGAAATTTCTAGAGAAAAAGAAAATATCGCAAATGATTCATTATTTGAAAAGGAAATAAATTTGGTTAAACGAACTATTTATAACTCCAAATTTTAAAAATATTTGTTTGTAATTTACCTAACGGCGAGAAAAGCCTGTACACATAATTCCATGAACCAACGAAAAGGGGCGGCCTCCATTTTACCACCCATTACAAGCACCATTTCATCTGTTAGTTTAATATCAGGCTCAAAGCCTAAATTACCACCAGGCGAACTTTCAAACATAAATCCAAAATCGATATGTATGATATGACCTTCGGTGTCCAACATAATGTTGCCATTGTGGCGATCTTTTATTTGTAAAAGATATGTTATTACACTGTAAGCAGCCATTGATTTCACAAAATTACGACGTACGTTCTGAAATTCTTTTGTCGTTTCATCTCCATAACGTGTGATAAAATATTGATGCATGTCAATATCAGTGGTGCGACCAAGTTGATCGCGTGAAGTTGCATTAGGTACACATTCTATCACACCGCACTGAAATATATATTAATACTTTATAATATTTATCAAAACTGTTTCTTATGATTGTAAGATGCCTTACCCCAGGTGCTGTAGCTACTACTCTATATGGGAACAAGAATAAATTTAATCCAACTTTTTGAAATATATTCTTGAAAATACTGATCACTTGTAAAGCTAACATATCTTGTCTAACATCATCTCCAACTTTAAAAATAGCAGCTTGCCATGTCTCTTTTTCTGGTTCTCTTTTAATATCAACTTTACTATTAGCTGATACTGCTAATGCAATATTCTCTAATTCGTTAATTCCATATTTTCGAACTTTGAAACGCGCTAAAAATGGTGCTTTTGCGGCACTATAAATAATAACAATAAATCAAATATTAATGACAATACAATGTAAGGTATTCCAAACAAGTAACGTAAATCGTAGTACTCACCTCTGCATAGGAGTTCCACTTTGATAATCAATATCAATTACCATTGCTTCAGGATTAGATGGCAAGTAGCAACTTGGCTGTGCTTTAATTTGTGACAAAGCTTTTAGACACGCCGATTTACGTTCAGGACCTTTAGGATATGGCCTTATATCACCTGAAATATTCGTAATCTTTTCGAAGAAGTCGAATTCTCTTTCATAAAATTGTTTTGCTGGGCCAGATAACGATCCTAAAATACTTTTTACAAGCGAATCTAGTATATCATACAAAATTGGATCTTTTATTTGTTTATCTTCGTCCACATACATATTTGTGTACATGTTCCAAATTAGTTGATGTGCTACAACCTGTACAAATTAAGAATGACCATAAAGATCTTGATTTGTAGACAATGAAACAACTGACTAGTATTCTTAACACTTACCTGTGAACGTTTAGCAATTTTCTTTATGAATTCTATCACATAACCCATAGTATCATGGCGTACAGCTTGTACAAGTTGTGGTATATAAAAAAGTACAGCATCTGCTGGATAACTACTTAGTACCTCTACTGCATATTGTGCAGAAATTGGATGATGAGGAAATTGACGAGAGAAGTATGCTAGTGCTTGAATAGGTGATACTCTCTCCCATGTTAACATATACACCAACTAAAATATATTGAATTAATAAATCATAATTTGTAATTATATAAATCTTTCAAAATTAATATTGTTCAAGAAATATCTTACTTCAGGTACGTCGTTAAGTAATGTATCAGTCGTAACGAGATATTGTAAAGCTTCTGGGACGTGCATAACCGGCACAGGTTTAAGGCGAACAAGTCCACATACTTCTTTGATAATAATTTCAGAATTCTTTAATCGAACTGGTAAAAATATGGCAAGGATAGGACTAATTTCCCATGCAAGCCGCGTATATTCTCGCCACCGATCATTCATTCCCTTAGCGCGCCATTCTGCAATACTTGATTCACCTGGAAGTGCAAGCTCTTGTCTTCCACTAGGATTTCTCCAAACCTATAATTCAAAATGTTAAATAGTGTTTAAAACAATGAAGGATATATTGTACTAAATGTAAAACTGAACTTACTAATAACATTTCTATTTCAACTGCCAACAGTTCGAGGATCAAATTTCTTTTTTTTATATAATCTTTTACAAAGACGTTAGCGTTCATAACACGCTTACTACGATTACTACGTTTGCCCAAAGTATTGCTACTAGTAGACATTGGAACTGTATTAATCCATACGCTTGTCGGTGTTTTCGAAAATTCAGCATTCGTTGTACCAAAGGACGTACTCAAAGAACTAATTGTTTCACTAGGTCCAAAAGCACCAGTTGAATACGATTGGGATGTTAACATTTCAAATTCACTGTCGGTGCCAGTCATTACCAAATATTTTTTGTCACTGTGCATTACCTACGATGTGATAAAATAAACATTATGAAACAGAAAATTAAGAGAAAATAGCACTTTTTTAAGAGTATTTTACTGACTTGCCAGAAACGTATAATCGTAACTAAATCCTCGTGTAATTGTTCTAGTTCTTGCGTTGGTACTTGACGATCTCGACAGAAATAATCCAAACAATTACAATATACGCGTTCTCGTAGTACGTTCTTACTTAATGTCCTATAAATAAAATTTATTATTTGCTCGGTTATTCATTAATATATATTGAATTTCTCACACAATATAATACCTCGGTAAAATATCTCCTTGAAGAAGAAGAAGTCCACAAGAAAGCAATTTAAAGCGCACTCCAACTGCAGCAACATGGCGACTCATTCCAGGCTCTTCGCCAGAAGCACCAACAGTCATAGGCAATGACCGATGTAATAATGTGACAATCATATCAACCGTTTCTTGACAGCAATATTTAGCGGTTTCAATTAATTCTACGATAAATGTAACCCAAATATCATGAGGTTTCACTTGGGGAGGATTTGAACCTAACTTGCAACCCTCATATACTGCTAACGGACTGACTTCTTCTTCGTCCGGTGCGAACAAACCCATTCTTTTGTCAACAGTGTACTGCCACGCGACAAACATTTCTTGTAAAAAACGCAGTTTCAAATCTGGTCGTACGGTAAGTATCCACTGCCAACATTCAACTGCTGTTGTCATAGCTGCAGGAGTGAACAATTCAATTTGCGAAGAAGCTACTGTATGTAGCAAACGTCTATGTGTCCCTAAATAAATTAAAATATTATAATTAATTATAGATTATGAAACAAAATCAAATAATTTTCACGAAATTATTGTTGATAAGTCATACCAGGCATGGAAATTAATAATGCAGTAGCACGCCAAAGAGCGCTACGATGATTAACGTCATTTCGAGCACGGCAAGCCATCCATACAGCATCAATTAATAAGTCAATAACTTTGTTTCTAATTTCTTCAAAAGATATTTCGGAAGTAGATGATTCGGTTTGCGCCAACGATAGCATTCCTGCTATTTCTCCAGCATATCGTGAACGTGTAGACATCATCGACAGAAGCCACGAGCTGGCTCCTTTTGGACCACGTGGTCGTTTATCTAACGAATTAGTCTATAACAAGCACATTTTATTATTTTTATAGTAAAATATTTTAAAATATTAGATATTAGGAATATTATTTTACGTTTGGTAAGGCCGATGTTGGAATAGCAAGATCCACAAATTCAAGAACTGAATCCGTAGACAAACATAAACCAGAATGGTGTTTTAATCTAGAAGACGGAATTTGATTTACATATTCCTGTAAATGCGATCTAGTGGCTTGAGGCGCCCACTTCATGGCTTCTTGTACTATACCTTTACATCTCGCAGTGAAATCTTTCACAATAATCTGTGTAACATAGTTTAGATTTAACATTTGAGTTGCATATTATATATTGATTCACATAATTCCAATATACACACCTCTCTTGCCTCAAGTGTATCTGTAAGTTCTATACTGTATGGTGTACCAGGTATTCGTAAAATTGGTGTCTCTTCGTTTGGATCAATTTGTAACGAGAATGATAAAATCTATATAAATAATAATTTAATTAAGTATGGCAATACTTAAAAAGATACTATAAAAGAGAAAGAATGTAGGACAAAAAAAATTTGTACCTGTAATATATCCAACATACTCCACAGCACTTTGCAATTCCATAGAAGATGCGGGAACGCATCCACCAGTGCACTAAGATACTTGTCCGCTATCCGTCTAATCTGTTTATGTACATGATTAAAATACACGAGAAGAAATTGAGCATGATTTTCGAGTTCTTTCTCACGCCTTTCGTCTTTCGGTTTACGCTGCATAACATCTTTGAATTTTACAAAGACGGAATCAGCAACACAACATATACACTGCCACATGCCGCTCTTATCTTTTTGCAAATCTGTATCGCATAAATATTCCATTATTGGTTGTAAACTAGGTTCAGGACTGTTTGCAACCCTCAAAGTCTCTAACCAGTAGACTGATAATAAATATGTACACTGTGCAAATTGCAATTTTGTTACATATTGGGATATATCATTAGTTCTGTAAAAAAAGACAATATTTACACCTCTGTCTTTAAAAAATATATTTGTAAGAAAGTAAAAAAGATATGTACCGAGTACTTAGTTTTAATACTTGACTCCTCAATTCTTGCAATTCGTTTAAAGAAACGCTATCATTGCGTACAGCTGAAGTATACTGCAATTCTCTCATCTCAAGACGTGCACTAGTTTGCGAAATAAGGTAAGGTGATTTTACAGCAATTTCCTTGACACCTTCGTACCATTCTGCAGGCCATAATCTCGATGCTTGATCACCAGCGAAACCCATTACGACACAATAAAGCCAAAAGTCTTTAAAAAGTTTTAGGAGTCTCTTGTATGGATGTCTGATCGGCGGAAGTCGCCTTACTAATATAGCGATTACAGGAATAAGCACACCTAAATTTCCTGCACTAGTTGCTGCTTTCTAATATAAGATATAACAATTAAAATCAAATTTTGTAAAGTTTCACTTTCATAATATTATTATTCAAATCATCAGTTTTAATTACCGTTACTGAAACGTTATTTGACGCCTTATCACTGGCTCGTTTACCCTCTAGTCCAAGTTGAACAAAAAGTTCAAGCAAGTGAAGTAGCAAATCGTCCAATTCTGATTCACCTTGAAGATTTGCTGCTATATTTGCAAGAGCATTTGTGACTGCCTTAGCTACGTGACAATATTGTTTACGATCATCGTTCGAAGCATAAGTTGCGGTACTTGAGCCCAGTGACATAGAAAACATTTGCATTATGCCTTCGTAAATCTGAAAACAAAATATATTCTTATGCGATTTATATTATACTGTAATTTGTACGTGAAGATGCTAACAATTTACTTAATAATTACTAATTGATCTTAAACTGAACCTTTGATTCGCATTTCGCAATGATCATACATCCTAACTGATCCACGATCAGAAAATCAAGATCACTTGGAGTACGACAAAATAATTGCTGAAAAAATGGGAATATTGTACGCATAGTCTTTGGGGTGTCTTTCAACGCAACGGCAACATGCCCCAACATGATTACTATGTTTTTCGAAATTAATTCGCTATTTGACCTGTCATCGGATTCACTAAAAGTATTGAAATAAATAATTGAGACATCGTAAGAACTAAGGTGTAAATTCAGGAAACTAATTTATATATACAAAGTGAACAATATATGCAGTACCCGTCACATATGTCAGCAGCAAATAATCTATTCGAGACGCTGGCAACTAATGCTGGTACACAATCTGGATTTACAGAATGAGCAGCTTCTAGAGCAATGCAAAGATTGCCAATAGCTGCGTCGCGTAGTTTTTCAAAGGCTGTTTGTATTGACGAAGTAGTTTGTTTCGAATCTTGCATATCTTTCCCTTAAAAGGAATAATTTTGTTATTAATTTCATATGTAATATTTATTTATAATTGTATGCTACCTCTTTCACTTTGTTGACGGTGTAATTTAAGTAGTATAGGAGATGGAACAACAAGAAAGTCCCGAAGATAATATATAGATGTACTCGCTATATTAGGAAACTTTTGCGCTAATTTTCCTAATCCTTCAAGGCATACCATTAATAAAGGCATATGCGCCAGCACCAGTTTTGGTCCATGATTAGAATTAATCTTTTCAACTAAACGCCCACATAAACTATCCGCACCTGTAAATAATATTTAATTCCATAAATGTTTACCGAGATATGCACGGCATTATTCATAAGTTGGGCAAATGTTAATTCTAAGAAATTCTTCCAGAAAACGAAGAGTTCTGTATGAAAATTAATTTCTCAATAACAATGATTTAAAACAGCAGTGCATTGAAGTACGTATATTTGCCATGATAATAATCTTGCCTATGAATATTTATTGCTCATTTTCGCATTAACAGTCGAACAAACAGTTAGAATCAGCTAAGAGAATTACATTTAGTGGTATAGTAATTAGACCAATGAAGGTAACGGGAGAACCGCGTTAACGCACTGACAGAATAAAAAGTATTTAACTCGTTAGTTAAAAGTATTGAATGTTATCGAAGATGGGATAATCAATCGAAATGCAATATAAGCTAAATTCGAATACCCTCGCCAATCAGCATCGAACTGATATCTGCGAATAGCGCGGACAAATCATACTGGTCTCTCACTGGAAAAATAACGTAATGATCTATAGATAATCCTACCAACACACAAGAATTGAATTTAAATCATTTTATTAAAACAAAAACATTACTAATAAATAATAAACATTACTATATACATGTGATTTTTCAAACTATATTTAAGCGTAGATTTATAGTGTCACTTACCAGTTTCATCACCAATTGCCCAAACAAGAAGATCGACACACGCAGAATTAGCCATAACGTTTACTTTAAACCTATTTACAGTTCTAAAATTAGTGTCCATATCTTCGCGTTCGCTTGCATCATGTTGACGTGATTGCAATTCTGTTTGACCGGATAGAAAGAGACCTTTCACGAACTCTTGTACGTCTCTTGTAAAAGGAATAGGCAAATCACGTTGATTTTGTAACAATTCCCGTAAAAGGGCAACCATTACTAGATTCATTGTCTCGTTAAATGTACGATAAGGAAATATTTGCACCTGTCCAGAGTTGTAAACCTAGATAAAAAATTAATGATTAAATGGAATTGATAGTATGGTGAAACTTTATTATAAAATAATGCAACTAACTTGCTGAGTTTCCTCATCAAGGAACATTAAAATTTCTTTGGTAAGCAATTTCTTTGCCAAAGCCAGTACGCTTTGTAAATGTACCACATTAAATTGCATGGCAGCTCTCCTTTCAGGACTTTCATTGCATCTCATTTGAGGGAACTGATTGAAACTTGATCCATATCTACTAAAAAAATATGTGGCTGGATCATAGGGCACCGATGAGTAAGATTGTAACGATGGTCGTTTGGCGCAAGAATATTCGTGATCCCCGATTAGTAGACTTGGTGCAGTGTCTATAGCCGGATGAGGATTGAAGTTACCGCTTAATGATCGAGGAATAATCGGTCGAAAGTTCGAAAAGCTATGCTGCTTTTTATCCAATGTTAAACGCATTTCTACTTTTGGTACTGAGAGAGGTGGTTCCGGTCTCGGAAAAATTCGGCATAAAAGAGGTGGATCAGTATAAGCAAAGCGACCCATAGATCGAGCTAAACCAATTAATACCGGAACTAAGCATTTGCATAATGATACTGAAAAAGGGAAAAAAGGAGAATCGTAATTATACGAAATTAAATAAAATATAATTAATAATAAGAGAGAAATACCTACATTTTGCTTGCATTCCTCTATTTCCATTTTGATCTTTGTATCCCCTAATAAGATTTGTTAAAACTGCTAATATTTCTACTTGAGTAGAAATAATTTCTTCGCGTACAGATTCACATCTAGATGCAACATCACTGAGCAATGTGTTTAAGCAGAAACTAAAACGTTCAGCAACAGGAATACGTTCACAAGGTAAACATTTGACTTCATCCAACCATACAGCTTTTGGAAGACCACGTAGTAATCGCAAAAGATATGGTAATATCTTATCCCGATGTTGTAAACCAGATTCCAGAAAATATATTCCCAATGCAATAGTTGTATCTTGTCCTCTTTGATCCAACCGGTATATACCCTGAGCAGATTCTTGTGGGCATAACTTGAACAACTGTGTAACCTATGTTAAACAAATTTTATTTAATTTTTCACAATATTAGTATAACTATTGAATGTATCATTTGAAACAGAATTTCATAGACACAAGCATTGCAAATTGAATCTTTTATTTAATACTAATTACATCTGATGATGTTTAGTAATTATCATCACAATTTGAAACAATTTAATTTAAAGTAAAATCAATAATTAATCTAAGAAAGGTATAATGAATACTCATGTAACATAAATTATAATAAAAAGCATTACTTTATTTAAAATTAAATGCAGATATATAAAGATTAGTTACATACAAATTTAATACAAAATAATACATAGTTAATGGAAATGTTTTATATCTAATTAGTTAGTACAATTGTCAATGTCATATTTTCTTAGTTATATATTCTATGTCATACATTGATTCACAAATTAATAACTAAAATAAAATTTAGTAAATTAATCAAAATAAAAGAGGAAGATCTATTAATAAATTAAAATATACATATTTTGTAATATTTTATGTGCAAAGTTGTGTCTACAGAAACAATTCCTTAAACAGTGATTTATATCTGGAACACATGTCAGAAATCGTTTATTTAATAGCATAATGACGTTAATGATCAACTGCAAACGTATCATTAATGCATGAGTTGACTAGTTGATTGTCCTTCAAATTATATCATTAGATGACATATCAGGATATCAGCTGACACGTCCTTAAAATTAACCTAATTCTAATTAAATGTCAAGTTTTTTATCGACACATAAATATCATGTTAATGTATAATATATAATAATTAACGAACCTTTTCCCATGGTGTAGGTTTGATCGCTGCTAAACATCTAGCTAAATGTTGGACGGCTTTCGAGAAAAATAATTTCTCGTCTGCCACCATTTTGCTTGCCCACTGTCTATTTGTCGTATGATTCCTGTAAATATCGTCTGCTTGTCTGCTTGTCTCACTGACAGACCGCCTTTCGCTACATTCGATCTATCGATCTCGGATTCGATATTTAAATTTGCGCAAGTTTAAAATTGTTCCTGTTTCTCAAGATTAGCAAATGAATGTCGAATTTTAACAATCAATAATTTATTTATTTTATGTAATTGATAGAAAATATAATTTAGTAGAAGCAATTCTAGAAATTTAAAGCAATTTAAGTAATTAGTTACGGAATTCAATTTTGTCAATACAAAAGATTAAGAAAGAAATCAGATCTCTTGAGTAAAAAGTGAACATGTATGTGATGTTTTATGTAACGACATATATATATTTACATTACATATTTATGTGATTTATTAATAATTTATTGCGGATTTTCATGTAAAAAAACAAATCTTTGGATCTCAAACTTTTGATCTTGAGTTCATTTCATTTTACTTAATTTTATTTAAACTTCATAGTAAATGAAACAATTTTTAGTTAGTTTTAAAGCAGAATTTGTTACTTTAATATCATCTTTTTATCATAAATAATTACATAATATCACATAGATATTATTTTGTTAAATAAAAGATAAGTGGTATATATTATAAGTAAATAGCATATAATAGTGACATTAAGAATAAATTATAATGACATAAACTAAAACTTTAAAAATTCGTTACATTTAAAATTCGCGCCCCAAATATTAAAACAAATTCGCAACTTTATACATAGTATATCATTTGCTCATAAATCGATAGTAATCTAAAAGTCGATATATCGATTCTGTTTCTCCATATTACAGTTTGAAATTTTTGTCTTTAGCATTAGTGACATGCCGATGAATGAATAAATAAATTTTTAAGTTTTGTGTTTGCAAATATTGTGTTGTCATGTTAAGTGTAAAAAATTGAAGTACGTTGGGAAGGATTTAGGAGATATTCACGAAGAGGAGATAGAAGAGGATTGGGTGAGTGGATTTATTAAAAATTTAACAGTTTCAAATTATGAAAACCAATATGGTAGCAATGACAAAAATATAGGAAAAAATATTTATATGTTTATTTAAGAACATTTTATAACTGATTATAAATCCTTAAATTTATATCTGTTCCATATTTTTATGTACAAGTATTTATATGGCGATTTTTAGTCCATGATATGTAGTATTCCAACTTTTTGCAATGTAAAAGAAGTTGTTTCTTCGATAAATCTATACTATCTACATTATATCGTTGGACAAACTTTTTGATGAATTTTTTATCTCCAACTTTATTTTTATTTTTCGATATCTCTTCTATTGTCATTGTTAGTAATCTATGTATTTCTGAGAGTGCAACAGCAATATAAAGATATTCATTATTCTCGTCGGGTCCCTGTATTATTTTATTCCCAGCTTCCTTGAAAGTTAATAAAGTTTGTTCATCTTGAGGTAACCAGTTACACTGAAAACAATAAGAAAATATTTTAATGTTTTCATTACTTGTAGTATTTTAAATATTAAATGTTATAATACTTACATTAATAATGTTGTGAACAGTGGAAGCGATTGCTGATTCTGGATTTTCAAAAACTGTATTGAGTTTCATATTATTACTAAGATCAAGAAAAACAATTGTAGCTTCCACGGGACAGTTTAAATAGTCACCATTATAATAGTTCGCCACATATGCATATGCATAGATTACATTTATCACATTAAATTCAACATTTGGGGAAGCTTTCTGTAATTAAGAAAATATTTGAAGTTTTCTGCACTCAGATTATATTTAATGAAGTATATACGTATATTTATTTTGAAAATTACTTGCAATGCATTAAATATTGGAACATCTACTAAAGGAGGGAGTTGCAATGATTGCTCATCTTTTTGATCCATATCTTGAACTAATTTTTTTTTAGTATGATAGGTCCACCATGGAATCCATTGAGGTAGAAGTTTTTCTATATCACCATTTTTTATGAGAGCCTCAAATTCTTGCTTTTCATCATCTGTTAATGCAGACCATACTTCATCTGCATTATCTAAATTTATATTATTAAGTCTTTTTTCTAAATCTGGTATCTAAAAAAGACATTAGTTTAAATAAAAACGCAGGAGAAATTGTATTTTTCAAGGATATCAAGATGAATTTAGCTCACATCTTCTTCATCATCCGAATCTAGCTGTTCTTCTAATTCGTCATTATCAATCTCATCATCACTTTCCAATGCTTCTATATTTTTTAAATCTTCCTCGTGTACTCTTTTGAGAATTTCTAGCATTTTCTTTCTATCTTCTGTATCTTTTCCTTGAGACTTTATTTCATCTATTACACATTGCTTATAGAAACTTTCTGAACATTCTGAATGAACTTCTGACTTATAGCAATCAGAGCTGCAATATCTTATCTCACATCGTGGACAAGTATATTTTCGAGGTCGTGTATTACACCTAAAGATCAATAAATAAAGTTTTAAAAAGAAGATATTTTTTATGTATTAATTTTTTTAAATTAATAAAGATCAAGAACAATTATTTATTGTATATTAAAAGAAATTTTTATATAAATACGAAGGAATTCCCTAAAAGAATAATTGACAAAAATAATTTAAAAATAGATTGAATTTAGGTTTACATAAATCGATTATATGTTATAAGGTATTTATGCAACAAAAAATCGTCATATATTGCTTGTAAACACAGTTTGAGGTTAAGAATATGATACGTACAATTCGCAGACATTATCTATATCTGTTGTGCTCGTTCCTTGAATATCCATGATTTTTCTGTGGATTCATTAAAAATTCTAATTACTTAATCTACTAATGTTGATATCAATTCATTAATTCATAAATTTCGAACGCGTGAAACGTTTATGCCGCGGTATGACGCATTTAAATGTATTGTGTATAAGTATGTAACACGATATAGTGATAAAAATAATGTTCAATTACGTTATAAAATATATATAGTAAGAAGTAAAGAGAATATATTTTCAAATTATAAAACTCATACATAAAATTATTTATTTATATACATCACAAATTAATTTAAGTTAAATTAAACCTAACCTGTGACTAGGTTTTTTCAACTAGAGTACCATTTTTTAGTTTCTTGTAATTGAATTCAGGTTCTTTCCTTTTACTTGTCCAAGCTTCAGTGTCTATTTTTGATAATATGCGTTCAGGATCTACAGCTACCATTTTACATTTTGAGAAATTTGTTTTCTCATCTATAGTCGCTTTAATTTTCCTTTTCTTTTGAGGCTTTTCACTTTCTTTTTCAGTTGTTAAAAACTGCACAGAAGAATTAAGTAACTTTATGCCATAAATGTTGTCTTTTTCTTTTTTTTCATTTATAATACTGTTTATGTTTTTCTTCTTTATTTTAATAGATCTGAAAGAAAATTTTTCTTGGTATATATGAGAGATATATACATATTATTTATATTGTAAATAATTCATCTGGAGTTGAATATTTCTTTGTAAAATTAATTACATACTTCTCAATAATTTCGTCCAGCTTTTTTGCAACATAATTCTGGAATGTCGGACTCACACCAAAATTAGAAAATGTCTTTTTCTCCTCCAAATCTTTTCTTAATGACACGGGATTTTTTACATTATTATTTTCTAATGAATTATCTAAAAAGAAGAAAGAAAAATTTGTTGCCATTTATTACAAGTTTCTGTGATGATAAGAAATAAACGTGAAATAGAAACAAAAATGAGGTTATGATACTTACTGTATTCATCCGTTTTCGTAGAAACGTTTGAGTTTAGAAATTTTTCGTTGAAAAAACAGTTGACCTTCAGAAATTGGTGATCAGTTGCTTCTCTTAATGCAGCTTTTGATATTTCATCTTCGGAACTGCTTGAACTATCATTGTTTTCATTTAACATTGTCATATCGAAGATTCGAACGATTCGATACCAATTGATAGTCGAACTTTAAATTTCTACGCTACTGTATACAGATTTAAAAAAATACCTATCTATAAATTCAGCTAATTACTCCATGAAAGAAATAAACATGAAATAAACCATAAGTTTAATTAACTCATTGCCGAAATTTGTTTATTAGTTAGTAGTTATAAATTTTTGTACAGAATGTGAGTACTTGAAATGCGTGTAAAGATGTTCGTATATTGTACAATTATTCAGTAGGAATAATACCCTTCGTTAGCAATTAAAAACATAAGTCTTAAACAGTTCGGTTATTCGAAAGGCATACAGTGGAGGAATAACTAATTACTATATATTTTAATATAAATTTAAAGCTAACGTAAATTACTAAATATACTTCACATACTTTCCTTTTTTTTGGACTCAAAAAGGAATGAAAACAGATGAGTTAGAAATAGGTAAAAACATAAGAAACAGGTAATAAATTTATTTATAAATCGCAATGAAGCAATTGCATTGCAACGAGGAAATTAATAAGGATAAAAAAGAAATTAGTAATTAACAGAAGGATGATAAAAAAGATTCCAAAGTGATAAAATAAACAAGCAAACAATAGACTAAACCATAAGACATTAGTTACCATTTAGCATTACATATCCTGTACGGTGTCGTCAGATTTTATTCATAAATTCATTTTGATTGAATGTTATTGTATCGCTATAACCACGTGCGCGCGCGCGCGTGCTTAACGCCACACGTACAAAACTCGATCATTTCAAAGAGATATGGCGGTGAAATTCAAATGGAGGTTGTTAAAGAAAATGCAAAAAGACAAAGATGAAAATGATAAACGACAATGATGATGATAATAACGGATGAGGATGAACGATGAAGAAGAAAATGAATGAAAACTTGGAGTACTTGGAACTATATCGTAAACATAAACAATGATATATTTTAAAATATTATAATTATTCTCTGTTCGAGAAGAAAAACACTTCGACTAAATTATGTCAACGTGTTTAACGATAGATTAACAAGAATTACAGGCGCAAATTATTTTCAATCGTTTCTGACCTATTCGATGCTGGCTCGAAAGGAACAATTCGTAGAGACGTGTGGTCTAGAAACTAAATGGACGGGCGAAGTCGAATATTGCCAACGATGTTTATGTACACGATTAATGATCGTATTTTAATTTTCTTCTGTTATTTCTTTTTTCTCTCGTCCTTCCTAATAATTCAATCTTAATCTAAATACATTTAATAATATATTCTCACTTTGCATCAATCATCTCTTATACTTTTTTTTCTTTTATATTAGTGCGCTTCTGAGAAGTTTCATGTACACTGTTTCCTTTTTCCCGTGTATGTATGTATGTATGTATATGTGTTTTTCTGCATTTACTTTGTTAATTTAAATCGTTATAACCACTTTGCTCTGCTTATTTCTTTTCTTTTAAAACGATAACTGTAAAATGTATAAAATATACAAGGAGCAACGTTCGCTAATACATTTTATACAAATACAGGGTTTCGAAAGTAAAGATATATATTGTATATGTGTGTACGTATATTCACTTTACTTCCTTTTCTTCTAATGATGTGTTCATTGGCTCTTTTGTCTCGTTTATTAATTTATTTCTTGTATTTATTCCTTTATGTTTGTCTGTATGTATTTATGTATGTATATGATCATCGTATGTATACTTATTATACTTATATATTCATTCCTCGTCGTCGTACCTCAATGTACAGTTAACGTTTTATATTTTATTTTTTATAATTTTTTGTTTGTTTGCTAAGGCATTCGTTATGGCAAGTATATTTTAAAAGTGCTGATGTCTAAACGCGCGTGAATACTTTATAGTTTCTGTTTTTTTCCATTTTCCGTACAGTTTATAAAAGTATATTGGCCAGTTATGTAACCACTAATTAGCCAGCTACGTGTCACTTAAAAAACGATTCGCTCGTTAGAAAAAGAACTAATCTGCTTCATATTCTTTATTTTTTTTCCTTTTTTATTTTGCTTGTTTCTTTAGTTTTAATAATTGTTCTTGTTCTTTTGCTGCTGTGGTAGTTTAACTCGTTTCGCGTTTTAAATTCAATTGCGCCTTATAATCCGTGGCCACTAATTGTTTTCTTTAGTACTCTCTATTTTGCATGCATCATTACACTTTATGCTCGTTATTCGATTATCTGCAACGTTTTTATCTCTTTTTTATTCTTTAATAAAATATATTTAATCGCAGGCTAGAGAACCGGAAACAAGAAGAAGTATACGTGTATATGTCTCAAGAAGTACAATGTACCTATTTCTTCGCGATAGAGTCTCTTCATACGTATTATTAATATTATTTCTTAATTCATCTTATTTCTCGACCAAACGTTTTCTAATTATGATTGATGTGGTCGTGACAAAAATCGTCCGCCTTTTCTCGTTTTTTTCCCTTTTCTGTCTCTTTTCATTCGTTTACACCGATATAACGAACACGAAAACTTTCATCAGTGTACGTGTGTATGTGTAGACATCAAATTGCGGATGGTAGGATTATTTCGATTAAAACCCTAACCCTGTCTAGTTCCGTTAAACCCCTTCTTCGGTTCGTCAGTTTTAAACATATTTTTACTTGCTCGAGCCACGAGCTGGCCTAAACGAAATTCATCTTTGTTGTACGCACGCGCGCATATACACTTACATATACATGAATACACGTATATCTTTTATTCTTTTTTTTTTTTTTGTTTCATCGTAATCGCAAAACACAATTATATTCGTTCCATGGGGAGGTGGTTGGATCATTGTTGCGAACAATGGTGTAGCGGTTCGAACGAAATTTTGATAATCAAACTGAGGTTTCTCTATGAGAACTCTCCAGTTATTACTTTTCGATCGTTTTGCAATAACTCGCTAAAGGTTGGATTAACTGGTTAATTTACAATGGAACTCTATAAATATTTTCTAGAGTAAAAGTCCACCGATTTTCCTCATCAGCTATGATCTTTTGTTTAAAGTTCACCTATTATCAGTACCAACGTTACCTTATCAACACGTTACATTTCACTTGCGATTCTTTATCAGAGTATTCCTGTTATTAAAATTTGTTCATTGTTAACGTCATGGTTTTAAAAGAGAATTCCAGACATTTGTTTAATATCTTTTTCCTCACTATTTCTAAGGTTGCAAAACCAAAGAAAATTCATATCTTGCGACTAGAGAGTTATTATATACAGCAAATACCGATCAGGCAACCTGTTTCTAAAGTCTCGTTCAGATTAATCAGGCTACTTGAACTCAAATAACTTGACACATATTTGTCACGATTATAAATCAAGTTACTTAATTAGAAATCTTTTGAGTTCAAGCAATCTGACTTCAACTAGATACCTAAAATGACATACTAAAATCGACTTAGTTTGAGGAACCAACATCTTAATCACTGTTATTTGTTTCAAATCAAGGGATGGTTGAGAGATCCTCTTTGATTTTAGGTTTACGAAAAAACTTAAAAGGATATTTCAAATTAATTAAGGTAACAAATAAATCAGTATTAATAAAGTAACTATTGTGAAGCTACTTGAACGTAACCAAATAAGAGCGAAGTGTATTATCGTTAGTTACTGATAACAAACGTAGAAACTTAAAAGAGTATTTAAATTCAAATAAAACAATAAGTTCACGTTAACAATGATTTGACTAATGAGAACAAATATAGAAACTTAACACGTTGCTCGCCGTGAAAAATTCCAGCTATATGGGCCGTGTGAATCATATGGCGTTTCTTAGCAAAGAACAGTGAAAAAATATGTTTGTTAAGGAAAAAATTCATTCATTAACGCTTAAACATATAATTATATAGCTTGTCGCTATCCTATTGAAAAATCAGGCAGTTCCGACCACAAGAAACCAGATAATTGTAATTATTGTGGCAGTCAACGCGATAAAAGGATATTTCTTAGTGGTAAAGGGATCATAAATTATTCGAATATAGTTCATTTGTCTAATCTAAACGAGGCTTGATGGAACTGAAATCGACAGGTCTAGAACATATAATCCAGATCAAGTCGCAAAAATTCATTTTTGGCATTAATTTATCTACAACGATACTACACCATTGGGCTTCATCGGACGACGGAATTACAATGGAACGAAAATATACATGTTAACTCTTATTAATCGCAAACGTCGCTTTTGCTCGAACACGTTTTTATAATAATCATTCTACTTCTCATTTTCAAACGATTAGAATTCTATATCCTTCCCGGAGCGATAGGAATATCTCGATCGATTTTTAATTCTTTGCGCACTCGATTCAAATATTCATATATTAGGTAGTTTCATATTTTCTATTAGTAGAAACTCGATTTCAAACGTTCGTACATAGAGAAGTAATTATTAATCGCTACTTATAGATTTCTTGTGTTCGTTTGTAAAGTGAAAATTCAGAGGATGAAGGATACGAATGAAGATGGTCGAGTGCGAAAAGTTAAACACCGATACGCAACTCAATAATTGAACGATAGTTCGTAATTGCTTCATCTTCATTTTTTTTCTTTTTTTTATCTGATTCCATATTATTCGCTTTTACAATTATTTAGTGCGTCTCGAACAAGCACCTATATGAGCTCTTAATTTTTATATCCGCTACTATGCTTGCTTTTTTTTTTATGGGGCTGCACTCTTTCTCTCTCTCTCTCTCTCTCTCTCGCTCTCTCGCTCTTTCACTCGCTTCCTCTCATCTCTTCTTTCTCTCTCCTTCTCTCTCTTTCTCTCTTAGTTTCACGTTCTCGTCGGTTTTTACATCGAACAAACCGATATCGATGTTCACGATCGATCATTCCGCAAAAACGTTATTTATTTATTTTTCTTTTTCTTTGTGTAACAAACTTAGCGAACGATGTTCTAATTAGAAAAACGTCAAGAGATTCGTACCAGCGCTTGCGTGTAGCATACATACATAGATTCATACGATAAGCGCGATGCGACCAGATGCACGCTTATGGTGTGAATTTTGTAGAAAACTCTTTTCGTAGAAAATTGACGCTAGGGTAATGTTTTATATTTGTTTCTCTCTCGCTCTCGCATTTTCTCAACCTCGCTCACATGCACCATCCTCTTTCGCTCGTTCTCAGTCGCTCGTTGTGCATCCACTCTTCCTCTCGTGTTCTTTTTTATTCTTTTTTTACTGTTTATATATCTGTTTGTTTGTTTCTTTACAAGGCGCTACTATACACAGGTTTCTCGAGCGACTAGAATGATTTCTACACGGTGGCACACCGCTGGATCGATTTAACGATGATCACTACGTTCAAATCAATTCCTATCGGAATTTCTATGAATTAGACCTTTTCATGGTGTAATACGAAGATTGGACAAATTTCCTGACTTGATACGTATTAGTCGTAAATAAATAATTGGAGAGGGGATAAACAAATATTACAATTTTATTCTATGTATGTACATGGCTAAAATTAGACGTTTTTGCATCTGATATGATAAATATAAATATAGTGGAATTTTAATGTTGGTTTGACGCTCATGATAGTTTAACATTTGATCGAATAGGGTGTTATAATTATTATAATTATTCAAGATTTTTTCAATTGATCGCTGTTAAGATTTTTATTATTGGGTTTTGGCCCTATCTTCATAGGAAAAATCTTACTAATTTATTAACATATTTCTCAAAAAGATAAGACAAAGATTAACATTTTTTATTATCTGTATTGCAAATTTTTTTATAGCTGTTTTAGACATCATTTTTTTTTTCATTTTCATCGTATTATACAAACGTAGATGTATTAAATTAATTACTATTAAGCCTAGACCAATTTATGTTATTTTTTGTCGGAACTAATCCATTAGCATATTTTAAGACAGATAAAGATTATTGTAAAGAATTGAAACTTTTTTATTTTCTCTTGTTCAAATTATTTTTATCATATTTCTCACATTATTTAGACATAAGTCAACGATCCGGCATATTTGATAATTAAATGTCTTGAAAGCTGCAGTATTAGAACTCTACTGTGATTCAGAATGTGGAAAAGGAACCATTTTTTAATCTTTAATTGCTTCGAGATTAAGAAAACCACATGTTTCGAGATAATTTCTACGAAGACTGTTGGATTATTATAATTTTTTCTGTCACCACCGAAATTTATTACAATACACGATGCATAAAATCAAGAAGCAAGAAATATCTATTTTTAACTGGAATTACGGAATCGTTAATTTTTTCTAATTAATATAATTTTCGTGTTCGACATAGTACAATTAAAACCACTGAACATAAGTCTTCGATAAAAACTAGTTTTCTTACACACAATAAAACTGCTTCATTTTTCTTATGCATACAATCCTGTTATAAATAGTGTTATCAAGGAAAGCGTAAAAGCATCGGGCGATTTAATTGGAACTTTGGGCACTGGTAGATTTTGTCGTTTCGTTTATAAAAATATGTCAATATTTTTCACGACATTAATTATTAAACTTTCATTACTGCTATAAACTGAAATTAAGTTGATATATTTAACAACCATTACTATATGACGAATGCAATTAAAATTCGGTTGTGTAAATTCTGTTTTGAAAATTATTTAATCTGTACTTCTTCTCTTTTTTCAAACAAATTTAAATATAGTATATTTCATGATCTAAATTCAATTGTATAAATTCCACTTCGAAAATTGCTGCATTCAACCTATTTATCTTCTTTCTTCTAACAAATTTCTGTGTACTATAAATCCTTATTATTATTTATTATTCCATATGAAAGAATTAAATCGTTTCTTCAATATTTATCGTTTTATTACACCATAAAAGGGTATAAACTTTCTAAACAAGTGAAAAGATCGAGAAAAAAAGGAACATGATATGACACAGTGGCTAATCTATCAGAGTCATCCCTAACGAGATCTACAAGGCGATCGACATGTCGATTGATCTGCGATTACGAACTTTAATATCTTCGACTTCGTTGTTTCAATCACTTATGCGCGTGTGTATATAACATGTGATTACTTAAACAAAATCATTGAATATGAACATCTATCTATACGGAATCTACGAGACACCAGCAATTTAAAGAGCCAGTCTTGCGTGTCACCTTGTAGAGATCACCGAGAAACGCTTGCCAGTGTACTGTCTAACGAAGCTTAGCATTCTACTTGGCATTGGACAGTCGCATGTTTCATTATCGATCTTTATAATTTTTTTATCTTTTTTCTTTGTAATTTTTTTTGTTTGTTTCTTTTCCTTAAATAATTGCGTTCGATCCTTGAAACCGGAAACGGAAGTGTTTTAGTTTTAGCTAGGTGTGTGTGTCTGTCTGTCTACACTGTGTCATCGCTACGGTTCAGTTCGACTACGCTCTCTCAATTCGATGGCTCTCGGTAGGCTCGTTGAACTCGCAAGCCAATGACGTCGAAAACGGAATTTCTTCCTTTTTTTTTTCGTTTTTCTTTTTGTTTTTTCGAGAACAATAGTAAGGTGAATTGCGAGATTTGGAAGGTAGGCTGGTCTTGAGGGTAGGAAGCTTTGAAACGTCTGGTGATGGGTCATTCGTTCTTCGTATCAGGTCTCCGTAGGCTTCTGTGAAATTTTGGAAATTTAGACTTCCACAGATCTAATATTTCGAGTGGATAGATATTTTAGGAAATTTAAAATTATATTAATAATTGGATATTTTATGTGTTAAGAAGATTGAGATTTCGTTTTAAATCTTGCGTTTTGAGGTATAAGATTGGAGTTAGAAAGTCTTGAAGAGTAAAGATTTTTGACAATTGTTTGAGAGTTTTAGAAGTGATAGAAACGTCTATGGTAATTGCTATGCGAGTAAAAAGTTATAGTAATGTCTCTTATACATTGGTGAAGCTTCTATCTGAAAGATCTTTACGTTTCAAGACTTCATGGATCGTTAGATATTAGTAACATGATAAGTTTTTATGCAAAAATAATTGGAAACCGTTAAATATGCTTTTTTTTATACAAGACTTCGTTTTTTATCCGATTCACAATATTTAAATAAACTTTAGGAATACATTTTCCTTAAGAATAACAATTCAAAAATAAAAAATAAAAAAAATTTGTTTATAAGTTTTATGTTAATTCATTAAAGATCAACGTTATGTTAACACAGTATTTCATTTGCAATACTTTAATTTACATTATTGAACTTGTGGTTATGAAGAACAGCTCTAAGGATTTGTTTAATATTTTTGTCGATATTTTTTTTCCCGTTTAGATTCTACAATTTTATGAAATTTCAGGAGATTGAGCTATTTATAGTACTATGATTTTTTGTCAAGTGAGGAAAATATTTGTTGTATCTCTGATTATCCTAGTATCTATTACTCTAGTGCATTGTTTGTAACTTGACAAACTTGACAAAATGATTTTGTAATTTTTTCTGCAACATGTCAAAACGATATAACTTACATTGTTAACGCATTTCAGTTTTCATCCCATTGCTCGATTCTTGACAAATTACTGCATAAAATATTGACAGAAAAAGATCTATAATAATTCATCGATCAAATTTAAAACAATCTTTTAGAAAAAACAAAATCTCATATAAGAAAATTCCGTTGAATACTTTTCCATTACCCTTGCACAATGGATCATCGCATTCGCGTTATTATAACTTTCATACGTTAGTTAACAGTTTCAAACACGTTTGAAAAAGATTCTTAGCCCATCACCAGACTCGTCCAAAGTGTGCTTCACTTGGAAACGCGGATAATCAGCAAGCTGTCCAGCGAAAAATCTCGCCGCGAACGATCTCGTAGTCGCTCGAAACGAGATGTCTGATATGTTAAGATCTGAGATACACATATTTCATGGCGCTACAGTCTTTTTATGTTGTATACTTTTTTATACTCTGGCTCTAGGACAGTTCTGGCATCGTGTATTATTATTCCGTATCGTTTCTCAACCGCAAACGACGATCTCGCAATTCATCATTCATCATCGATCTGACGAGAAAACTGAAAGTTCTTCGATGACTCTCCTTTATTTCTTTTTCTTTGTCCTCTTTTCTTTTAAATCGAACTCCATCTGTCGTTTCTTCGATTTCGCCATGTAAACCGTGTTACACGCGCGGATTTTATGTTATCATTTCCGATTTCCGGGCCCCTGATCGTCTTCCGTTTCTCTGCTACCTTGCGAAACCTATTCTCTCGATATCGATACAAAAACTAACTTTGCCTTCTTGTATATTACTTTTTTTTTATTTTTTTTTCTGTTTGCTTTTGTTGTTTTGTTAATTCGCTTAATTACATGTCTCACTCTTGTCGCTTAGCAAATAACGTGCATTTCGAATAGCCGCACGAGTTATTTATTTATTTATTTATTTTTTTTAAACACTGTGTTTGTTCGCATTTGCTCGATATTTAATCCTAATATTATATTTTTGTTATCCTTCTTCACCTGCTTCTCTGTTCGTTTTAATATTTCTTCGTATAACATTCGCCTTTGTCTTTTTCTTTTTCTGAAAGTCTATGCTCTTTTCGCGGCTGTCTGATGTACACGTTGTACATAGAGCGATTTTTACAACACATAACGTATCTTATCTTATTTTATGCCTTTTTACACGGTATAATAATATTTCTCTCTTTTTTCCCCTCTTTTCCGTCGCGCTCTGATCGTTTCATTAGCAGACTGCGGATAAATAGTTATCTATCGATTTTTTTGCTTTTTTTCAGCAGGGATAGCAAAGAATACAACTTCTTTCCTTCCGTTCCTTCTCTGCCACGTTTTCGTTCTACGAATGATAATAACAAGAATAATTATAATCGTGATAATAACCGTAATAATAATCGTAATCGTAATCATAATAATAATCGTAATAATAATAAATCGTTCATCTTCTACTTCGTTCTCGCTCGCCTTTTTTTTCAATTAGTAACAATAATTCTATTCTTTCGCACTCTCTCACACTCATTCTCTCTTTAATTTCTCTCTTTCATTTTTGTTTGTATAATTAGTTACGCGTACACCTTAGGCCCGAACCATGCTGGCAGATTAGTCCTAGACCGGTTTTTGTGTGTATAGAGTTAATTTCTATAAAAACGTCGGTCATGCGGTCTACGAGTATTCTACCATTTTTTGGGATGCTTTTTTTTCGACCCACGGTACGCAAACCGTTCTCTTTCATCGCTATTACAATATTTATATATAATAATAATAATCATTATCGTAGTTAGTTATTCTTTTTGTATCGTTATTTATATATATATATATATATAATATAATATTATTCAGGATGACGTGAGGGGATGTAAAATAATGACAGAAAACTATCTCTCTCTTACATGAAAAATAGGTACTTCTGTTTTCCTCATACGTGTGTAGGTGTATATGTTTACATATGTATATGTATTATGTATGAAACGCATGTATATAATATTCCTACACTTTTACGTGGATATTTATATATTTATATATGTATATATGTACATGTATGCATATCCAATCACATATGCACGAAGGTGTACACATTCAACTAGGAAACGAATGGCACGTTTCGTTTTTTCTTTTTCATTCGCCGTTGTGTGTGTGTGTTCGTCAGTGTAATAATTGTATACGTCAATATGTGATCCAGCGTGTGTATACATATTATTTATATATAATACTTCAAAATAACAAGTAACGTTGCTATTTTGTAAATTAGACTCTTAGAGCGTTCGTTTAATTGTTTAAAGAAGAGTATCATTTGCGAACAGATGCGATTCTACGTTCAGTTGAGCTAACATGTGGTACAGTGGTTCCTGCGTCTCTTTTATTGCTGTAATCTCACTTTTACTTTGTTTCTTCTTTAATGTAATAATCAAATGACAGAAATCTACTGAATAAAATTTGGAAACGAAACACGTTACAAACTGTAACATCATTTCATAATTTACGATGTAGAGTTAGAATCGAAAACTGGCGTGTTTTATACATTTTAAGAATTAAAAGGGAGATGTGCCGATAATAAAATCCAAGTTCAGAAGCCACTGACCCGGAAAATATTCTCTCAGAATCGAGGGTTCTCTTCTCCGCTACGAATAACGCTAATATCAGACAAATTCAACAGTCGTGTTAAACTTTCAAATACGCAAAGAATAACACCGCGCCAACGAAAAACGTACGCGCCAACAGCTACAAAAATAATACAATTCGATCGTGTATTAAATTCTTAATTCTATTTTATATTCTGCTTTTCCCTTATCGTTTGGAAAATGTACTGTCGAATCGTAAAATCAATATCAGAAAAGCAACATTATTTTATTCTCAAGGATCGTCATTGTGTCCAAGACTGTCCGTAAATGTATATTCGGTGTCTGTCGGTGTGTCATTCTTCCTCGCGTTTTACAGTTTAAAACGTTACATTGTTAATATCTTGCAGCACTGTATTGACCACTATGCATACTTTATATGTATATTTATGTATATGTATATATGTATGTATATATATATATATAATATGTGTGTAATCTGTTTTCTCATCTTTTACTTCTTAATTTATTTTTTTGTCATTTATTCTGCTTAGTGTTTTTTTATTTTCATTTATGCGGTAGTGGATGTAATAATCATTGCAATGATAACCGGTAACAATAATAATAATTTATTACATAATATTTATATCTTCTTTTCTTTCTTCTATTTTGTTTGTTTCTTTTGTTTTGTTTTGTTTTGTTCGCTTCTTATAATACATCGCGTGTCTTTCAACCGAATAAAAAGATACTTATTTCTCGCTCTCTCGTTCGCTCTCTCTCGCGTTCCGCTTACTTAATTTTATCTCTCATTCATTGACGTTTGTGTTACATTTTTTTATATTAGCCGTAGCAGCCCAAAGAACACTCAACAAGTTAACACGATCTTTGGGCCTTCGATTTAGATTTGTTTTATAATATTAATTTTCTCTCTTTTGTAGAACGACTTAAATTTCTTCACTCGATACCCCGTTTGTCCTCAAAATTGTAACCCTGAAAAATTCTCGCACATTCATTCATCTCGATTCCCGTGGCGCTGGATCCTTTCCCTTCTGTTCGCGTCTCAGCACGGTCTTCCGAAACCCCGCTTTTTGATTGAATAGATCTGTTGATTCTGATTCGATATCGGCAATTTGTTCACTGCCCCGAATTCATTCGAGACGTATTTTCTATTTATTATTAAGATTTTCCATTTCGAAAATAAAATAGCATAGAAGCGAGTTCTGAATCGCAGGCGTGCTCCTTCGATCTCAAAAATTAGGACAGATTAGCCGCGATAAATGGGACATCCTCTTCGATCTTCCTTTTCCTTTATCTTCGTTCAAATTCCCCTTCGATTGCCAGCTCTTATATTATACGTTGCTCCTTCCTTCTTCTCTTAATCTTACTATTCGTTCGGTCACTCGCACGGGACTATCCAACGATACGAAGCTAAAGTTAAAACACGTTAACAAACTTATAACTGGAATACCCCTCGTTTCACGAGTTTTTCTCCCGTCCTCTTCAATACGATAGTTAGTTGTCTTAGAAAAGAACCAAAAACAGAATCTTAATCGTTCGTGTATAGGTTATCCTCTTTCTTGTTTTCATACCCCCCCTCGCCCCTGTGTTTCATCATTTTTTCCCTAAAAGTGCGAAACGTACGGCTTTTGCAAAATCACAGAGAAATTTACGCATCGTTTAACACTGTCGTTTAGGATTTTTCTACCTAGTCCACGATGGGCTCTACATACGCTCTATAAATTTCTAGGCCTGCTCTTCGTCGTCGTTGAGGTCTTCATCTAGTCGTCGCATCAGTTTCTGTTCGCTTTTTGGTTGCGACGCCTGCGTCGATGAAGGAGACTCGCGGCAGGAATTAACGGCTCCGTGTTCTCCGATCGATGGCACAGCCGTCCATCTTTTTATCGATCCTCTTCTTCTTCCTTCGTCGAGTACAAGATCCTCCGTTGAAAATATTTCTCGATCGTTTCACTATCCTCGTGCGATCATTTCGTAACAACGAAGGACAACGATCGTAGCTAACCCTCCACAGTAATGTTTTCTGTTCTTCTTCCTTTTGTCGGTTGCTTCGTTTATTGCTGTTGAGGTTGAACGTTTCGCAGACGGGGAAAATAATAGCGTTACGTCTAAACGATGGTTTTATTTTGTGTGCTGTGCCGTGCCATCGCTGGAGAACGTCGGCATTCTCTTGGTCCGCGCGATTTTACGCATAGATCCTGGACTGGAACGTGCCGTCAGGTTAATATAAGAAGGCGCTAGAAACCGATCGCTAGAAGACTACTGGCATAGCGTATATCTATGTATAGATTGCTTCTAGTGTAGCGTCCAGGATCTAAGCTTAAAACGGCTGCCAACGATCCGATCGACAGTGTATAACGCCACTGTCGCTCATGGAGCCGTTAGTATCTCTCTGTATGCTAGTATAACGAGTGTCGTCATTGATACGAATCCTTGTGGAAAGTGTCGCTCTTGTGGAAGATCCGTCGTCCCTCTCGGGAGAGCTCCTGACTCGCGAAATTATTTTCAGACTTTGGTCTGGGCAATAGACAAGCGGGAAGAGTCCTCAGCTCCATGCTGTGTACCTGGAATTTCGAACACATGAATTTCATAAGTTTTCATGTAGTTATTAGAAAAAAAAAAAAAAAAAAAAAAAACAGAAAAAAGACATTCGTTTCATTATACTCTGCGTGCTGAGTCTTAAAATTCACGGCTCTGTAGTATTATAAAAATAGTTTAAAAACTTTAAAGCTATATGTGTTTGAACTTTTTTTTTATAAATGACATTTTATAACGAAATGGGTCATTTTTTGATTGATAGACTGAATAGATTTTACATAAAATTGATAATAGTTGGCTTAACCTTAAGATACTTAGCGTGCTTTTTTAAGAAAATCTATCGATCATGGCTAGTAGCAATTTTGAAAAATATTTACCGATTCTTCACTGGCGCTAGCATGCGCAGCTTGCTCAGCGAGCGCGTTCACCACGGCATTTATCGTCTTCGACTCGCTTCCAAGATCCTCCTCGCGGTGTGCCACCAGATTCGGATTCTTGCCGATTTTGTTCAACCTATAGAGAGAGCACAATTAAGCGTAGGGAATGTTGCACAGAACACAACCAACGATTATTCACATCGATCGACTTACAAACCGTTTAGCAGTACAGGTAATTCCCTAAAAAATCGAACATTATTATCCCTCCGCGACTTGCAACAAACTTTTTTATTATTCGTTTCTAATACCACTTGCACCGCTAAAGGTTTTATAATGTGAGGTACAAGACTGGGTAAAAGAAAGTCAGTAGCTTTGAAATGCGCCCCGCAGAATCACATTTTTGCGTGTGTTTATAATTTCATCGATTTAATCCCTCAAAAGTGGACAAAGAATTTGGGAATTTGAAGAAGAGAAATGGTATTTTTATATAAATGTTAGAATTGTTCATGATTACGATACAAAGGTAGCGTCATTACGATATTATTATCACAGTTATCGAAATTTATTAGAATTTTCAGTTTCCAAATGGTATTCCAAAATAGTATTTTGATTAAATCTTTTGTCTTCTAAATGGAATAGGAAAATAGATAAAAATATACGACTGATGTGTTGAAAATAGTTTAGTCTTCTATAAAATAATTTTCTTTTTTTATTTTTAAATAACTCTTCTTGAAATAAATGACCGATTTATGATTAGTTTATAGGATAATTCATTGACACTCACATATTGTAAATTTAAAATCTTGATTGTTGCTTGAGTTTATACTCTTTATTACAGTTATAATTCATTGGAGTTTATATTGAGGGATTAAAACGCCCAACTATTTGAACTCAAAGTGAACCATAAACTTGATAGATAAGCTATAGCAATGTAATCAAAACAGATTCAATAAGAGAAACAATACTGGTGCATAAAAACAACAAGAAACTCTACTGCAATACCGTTATCTATAAAAGTGCATCAATTACTTTGATCAATAAATCATAAAATTTCTATCTAGAACCAAAGAGAAGTATGTGACTCTGCGGAGATGCGGCAAAACCGAGAAATCCAGAACTGATTTATAAAGTATGTTTGCAAAATTATGAATACAACATTACTATGTATAGTGAATGTGTTAAGAGTGTGAAGATATTTTGTCGCGGTGTTCCAAGCTTTCTTCTTTCTTTTCGAACGGATGAAACCCCGTTCGACTCCCGTGCCATTTCTACAAACACGATCGTTTGTCGAACGGGGAATCACGTGTCGAGAGAGAATATTCACAAAAAAAAAAAAAAACGAAGTTGAAAAAATCTCAAAAAACCCTCTCGATTAATTGGGGACGAGTATCTAACGGATACTCGTCCCTGGATCGCAAGTTAGTGCGCTTTTCGTTGTAATACTTTCTCCCCAAGAAAACAAAGATTCTGCACTGTCACGTTCAATAAGAGAGATTCTTCAATCGCAAAAAAGAACGTCCAGCCAAATAAGAGTCTTTATCATTTTCCTTTTTGTGTGTGTAAAGTGTATGCAAAACAAGCGTATCGAGTTGAAAACCAGCACAGACAAATACGAAAGAAATTATATTAGAATAATAATAATCATAATAATAGTAATAATAATAATAATAATAAGAAGAAGAATAAAGATGTGTTGAAGAGATAAGCGAATATGAAATGTTTTTAGATAGCAATAATAATAATAATAACAATATAAATATAATAAAAAAAATTAAAATAATAATAAAATAAAGATAATAATAATAAGAATGACTGATAGAACTCGCTTTATCGGACAGTACACAATGTTCAACAAAATCAACATGGAAGTGGGAGTGATGATTGACATCTATTAGCACACCAACTCGATAGAACAAACCTAACCAAAGCTTATACCTCTCGGCGGCAACGCTTTCCATCGTTCTGCGCATTAATGGATACTGGTCCAGCACGGCGTTGAAATGATCCACCGAGAGGCTGAAGAGATTGCAGTAGGTCTCGGCACGGACCGAGGCTACCCTCCTCGCGTTCGTCAGTAGACAGATCTCGCCAAAGTACGAGCCATCCGACAGCGAAGTCGCGACCTCGCCGTTCGCCATCACGATATCGACTATGCCTTCTTGTATGAAGTACATTTTAGAGCCGATCGTACCTTCCTTGATGATGATATCACCTGCAAAATTTTGTCGCTTCGCTATTATTAAGAGATCTTCCTTAAATTTGTTGTTGCAACGTGTCTGTTGCTCGAACGTTGACTTTTGTTCGAGGGGGACGTAAGAATTTAATGTTAGGCGAGGTTTCAAGTTATACTGAGAATTGTTCGTTTTTCTTTTACTTTCGTGACTGTATGTACGTGTATATATGTGTGTATAGTAAGAAATATCATTTATGTTTGAACTTTTTCAGAGTTACGTTAGTCAAAAGTTTATGTAAGGAAGTTGTTTCTAGCGAGGAATAGTAGATTAAAGTTTAGATTTGAAGAATTGATATTCTCATCGTTGTGTTTCTTAAATAACGTAGTTTGACTATTGGATTGTTCGAGAAGTTAGTTTAATAATAATTTAAAAGACAAATCTGAAAATAACTTTCATAGAATATTTCTTTGGAATATTTTTATCAAATCAGTATTTTACTAAATTATAAATTTTGAAATTTGTTCGTTGTAACGATAATACCATTTCAAGTTCCCTCGATAATTCAAGAATTTTTTCTACTTGCTAGTATAAAGATTCTTTTCAATTCTAACGATTCAGTCAAGTAATTGATACTTACCCGGCTGGAAGACTTCGTATCTCAGTTTGGTAACGACATCCGAGACAAAGTTGGAATCGGCGTTGGCAAAGAATGGCACGGACGCGACTAACGATCTGCAGTTGTAGTTGATCACGTCCTAGAACGAAACGGGAACACGTTAGGATTTGTTGAAATCGGGCAATTAGTAGACCATAGTCTCTCGTTCTGGGGCTCGTACTTCTCTTAATTTCTCCGACAGCTCTCCGAGGATCAGTTCCTCGTCGAAGAATTTGCCCTGGTAGCGATGCTCGAAATATTCCGTGATCCTCTGTCTCATTTCTCGTGGTAACTTTCGATAGGCCATGTATTCCTCTACTTGTTTTACCTGGTTCGAGTACAATGGTTAATTTCTATCCTTAAACATCTTATTCTGCGCTTTGAACGTTAATTAATTTCATTTAGGAAGATTCTTAATCGAATTTGTACTAAAGAGGTAGTTTCTGTGCTCGATGGTCTTTTAGCTAATTACAACAGGCATTGATAAAAATTATTATAAATGTCGATGTTGGTTGATGGTTTTGGACATTCTAACATTTGAACATGACATTCCTAGAATTTTGATAGAATAGAAAAAATAGATAGAACAATAAGATAAATTCGTTTCTTCATATTATCCAGTATTCTATGATACATTATTTTAATTCAAGTATTGTTTATGATTTCATAGTGTTGTCAGACTGAAAGTAAAATATTCTTCGTTATAAGTTACACGAAAGACACTACTGACAATATTCCGACCATGAACTCTAGAGAATTTGACACTGACAGTAACGAGAATCAGAAGGGTGAAAGTGCAAGGATTTTCTTCAATGATTCGTGGCTCGCTCGTCGAATATTAAATACCTTCTCGCGGTATTGTCTCCTGGAGGAATCGAGCGACTGAATGAGATTCGTCGCGTGTCCAAGGAAAAGTGCATAACAGGTAGCACCGCTGATCATACTGAGCATAGTGAGCCACATGTCGGTCAAGGATTGCGGTGGAAACCTCCCGTATCCTATGCAGAGCATGTGCGACATGGCTTTGAAAAGGGCCCATGAGTATTGTTCCAGCCAAAATGAGTCCTGAAAGAAGACGATAGTAAAATATTACGACAGTGACCTGTCGTAAAAGCACCAACTTTCTCTACTTGTCCTTCTGGTACAAAAAATATTATGATTAACTTTGGACGTCATATTTTTTACAACTATTAGCGATGGTATTATATGTATATATATATTGTTATTATTTCCTTCTTTGAGGAAAATAGGTTAAGAGATCGTTATTTTCCTTCTTAGTTTTTAGCCAAGGCATTTTAGATTCGAGGATAACGATAGAATAGGCCTATTATAAAAGAAAAAGCCATTAGCAGACGAAAGAATTGCAAAAGGAGGGGGTTAAGGTACGCCTCTTGTTTTTCAGAATCTTTCATTCCGCTTTGTTCTTTCAAACTTTTCAGGAAATAAGCCATTCGTGTGAAAGAAAGAAACTGCGAGGAGAAGAAGAAAAGTTTATTTTTCATTATTTCTCTTTTCCTCAGAAATTTTCTTACTAAATACTTGTTCAATCTGAATTATATTTTAAGGAAGACGATAGTGGTTCTCCAGATTTGATCTTCTTCGCAGTGTTCAATACGCAACCTCATCAACAAATTCGTCAGTATTTTATTTTATACTTATCACATAAAAGGAGAAAACAGGACGAGTATACATATGTCACAAGCTAGTACCATGAAATCTAATTGGAATAAAGAAGCTCGTAACTCGGCTAGATTTCGAACGAGCGAGGATCTCGAATTTTGTCGAGCTCGTCACATTACTTACTTGTAATTCATTGATGGCGACCCATGAGTTACTAGGAAACCCTTGAAGCATTGGGACCAGGAATTGTAGGCAGCCACTCCAGTGACCAATTAGGAGCATCATGCAAATCAGGTTAAAAATCCGCATGAACACCGACGCCATATTCAGGAACTGCCAACAACAACGACAAAGGTTTATTCTCGTGCCAGCTTCGGGCGCCAGGATGTTGTTCACACTTCAGTTAAAAACTTCTCTCGTTATCCAAAGCTCCGGTTGCGTAGTGTACAGCAAATAAGCGAGTGTTGCACAAAAACCCGTCAAATATTAATTCACTGAATACATTGTCAAAAAAAAACTATCATAGTCCAAATATTTATCCAAACGTCTGAGTCAAGGGCCAAGTAAACTACCTAACGTTTCGACGTTCAGAACCGAAACAGTCATCCTTTTCTTCGACATAATGCCATTATTATTAATCATTCCTTATGCAGATATGCCTGTATAGTTATCAGCCACGACATAAATCGTCGAAACTTTCTATATTTATAGAAATTTTTCAATGTTTAGTTTATCTTAATTTATTGAAATTTTTATGGATATCTCTCCCTTTAATTTATAGAAATTTTATATTTCTACGTGTAGAAAAAACGCAGCCTAAGTAATGAAGGTATTTTCGTCCTTTTTCATATTTAGGATGCAAAGGATTTTTTAATTCGTGATTTAAGGAGTGAGACAAAATTTCGAGTCTGAACGCGAACGATTTCAGTGTTTTTCCTTTCCTAAGTAGTTTTCGCTGTTCATACTTTCGGGTTTCAATTTTCAGTTCAAAAAGCATGCTACATTAGAAAATACGCATCACGTGGCACACAAAAGAACAAGTCAATGTAACCTAAAGAACGTTTATAATAATGATTACTCTACAAATGCTCTAACAGATGAAACAAAAAGGAAAAAAATATATATATATAATGTATACAACATATGTGTATATATATATATATATATATATGTATCAGTCATTTGCACTGTTAGGCTAAGATTCTCAGACCTGGCTTATGGGCCAGACATGTTCAGGACAAGTTCTGGTGTTCGATAATGATTTCAAATCGACGATCGATCGTGCTCGATCAACTGTGAACTGCAAACTTTTCGGCTGAACAGTGCGCCATAAGCACGATATGGGAATCCAAGTCCTTACTAAGAAAAGAAGCTGGAGACGGCGGAAACCATTCCGAAGGGAAGAGAGCTGACCCATTAAATAAAATTGCTGTATAATTTTTGTTTTTATTAAACAATATTTTAATTTTATTAAATATTGAATAATATTTTGATATTATAAAATATATAAAGAGGAGGGAAAGCTGTCCATAATTATTGAAAGTGAGTAACATTTTTTGCTTCCAATTAATATAATGTTTGTACTTGATAGTAAATATATTTTATTACGGTATTTTATGACAAACCTGAGTTTTATATGTGGCACTTCATATATTAATATATCATATTTCCTATATATCATTTTGTAAAATTTTATCAACTATGACTGGATTGTTATATGCTTGTTCCAATTTTGGAGATAATTGAATAACGACAAATATAATGATAATTATTTATTCACTGTTATGGGAGCAGTACTACCATTTCCATGTCCCAATATTTTACCAGTATCATATAATTACTATAATTTGTCCTAATTTTGGAGTCAATTGAATTATTCAATTCATTATTTTGGCAATAGTAGTTCTATTTTCGTGGCCCAATATGAAATTTTAACATGAAGGCTTATTGTATATTATGGCACGTCCTTATCGTAAAGCCAATTGTACGAAATATAGTGACAAATATTTATTCATTATTATAGAAGTCACACTCTCGTTTGTCAATTTATATTACTCAATATGTTGTAACAATATCAGTATTTTAATAAAATATTATAGTATAACTTAATTTTTTTCACAAATACGAACACGCGAATAATTATGAACAGTATCAATAAAGTAAAAACATACACACGTATTTAACATGTAATTTTTTAACTGGAACTTCCGGGGAAAAATTGGCTACGCTTTTGAAAAATCATAGTAGTAATCGAAACAAAATTCTACAGGTAGTTCTCGCCTGTAACGACGCATTGTTTACCCGTGTTTAACTAAAACTACCTTTCGAATTAAAAAATACGTTTATCCAATATCAAAAAAGCTCAGATAAACTCTGTCAATCGATTCCCAATAAATTCCGCCAATAACTTTTGTTCTTTAAACTTTACATGGATATTGAACTGTTTCGCGATTTTCATTTACGCGTCACCACGGATCTGTGTTTGCTCTACGATCGCGAAATCAATTGGTCGAACGGTTGATGGAATGTTTCAATAAAAAATTTACCGATACACCGGTTAACGAGCTGATCAAAGATTCATTAGCAGCGAAGAAAACGGAATAAATCACGTTGAATTATTGCGGGGAGAGCTCGTTTTTTCCTTTAGGAACACGCGCCACGTCGAAATTTCGACGCGAGTGTAACGTTTATCGAATTATTCATGCAATTCGACCGCTCTGAATCTTCGACGGGTGCGATTTGAATTTCAAAAACACGAACGAAGTCACGCCCAACGCGTTTTTACTTCCGCGCGGAATGCGTCGAGAATTATTTACGACTACACGATTGGCATTATTAAAGAATCGACACGTATTTCGCCCTATTTACGAGCGGTTTGCGACAAACAAGCAAACCGTCGTCTATTTTCGCTCGTGAAACGAGGTCTCGCGAAGTGGAAATGCCACCATGAATCTGAAATTTTTTCTAGAAATCACGATAAACCTTCGTTTTTATGCAGACACGTATAAACAAATAAATTTTTGTTCATTTTTTCGAAACGCGATTTTGTAAAGAGCAGATGTACTCTGCAAATCTGAAATTTTTCGAGAAATATCATAAAACTTCGTTTTTACGAAGCCGTGAGTAAGCAAACTGCAGTCGATTTTTTACGCGAAGCTTAGTTTTTGTAAAATACCATTGTAAATCCAAAATGTTTTGAAAAATACGATAAAAAACATCGTTTTTATGTTGAAATAAATAAGCAAATTGTTGTCTACTGTTTGTAAAACACGATTTTTCAAAAAGAAAATACCATTGCAAATTCGATAAATCTTCGTTTGTATAAGAAAATTTTACGTTCAAAACTGTATAAAAATATTTCATCGCCACGTTTGATAAACTTCCTGAAATTTTTGTTCGTAGAATGTAATCCTTAGCATACAAAGGCATGGACTTACTTACGGACCTCAATAAATATATTCTTAATTTTTACTTGTTAATAACTTATTAATACTTTTGGCAAATATATTGTATATGATTTTTCTATACCTATGTTTCATTCACAAATAGCAGTAAGTAAGCATAGATAAAATAACACCTGAAATGACGTTTGCATAAATGTTAAAAAACTCCCAGAGAAATGCTGTCGTTTGTTAGTTTTCTTCTTTTTGTTTTGTTTACTAACTAACAGTAAAACGATTGCGTATTTGCGTCAGAATAAATAAGAGCGAATGAGTTATTAAATATTTCTTAGAAACTATGTACGTCTTTACGTCATTGAACACCGTTATTCTATATTGGCTCGCGAATAAAACGATAACCGCGATAATGGAACTTGCACTATCGCTCGAAAGTATCTAAAAACTTACATATCTTTAACTATAGCTATACAATTTAATTTAATTTGAAATCAGAAATAAACGAAGTTACGATAACAGAATTTACGTGTGATGCTACTCAATTAATTTTTGAAAGTTAATGTGCAAGAAAATTGTCATTTGTAATTGTTAAATCTTTTTTCGTTAAAGCTGTCTTTCAAATTTTTTCATTTTTATATTATACGACATATAAAGAATGTTTTTGTAAACACAGACAGAAAGACTTTCAACTTTAATCGAAGCTATGATATTTAAAATTGTGAATTTATTTATAACGTTATTATTTATCACACACTGAGTATGTGAAAGTCAAAATAAACATTTCTATTTAATAAAATTCACAAGTTCTACTAATATTTTGATCAATTTCAATCCGGCTATAGTTATGACGAAGCTTCGATAATACGAATTAGCATAACGATAAAAGAAAGCATAAGATCATTGAATCTCTTTTGGCATAGAACTTCGATAATACCATTTTAATATGCTAAGGATTAAAAAACCTTGATTTATATTACAATGTCACAATGAAATTTCTCTAACAATTAACCTGTTGCTACTGCAAATTCAATTTTCTATTTAAATATTTAATCGCCAGAGTATTTAACAACCGATCATCGATCAGTCTAACAAGCTCTTAAAAATTTCATTGAATCATTAACAAAGCTTAAAAAAGTGTACCCATGGAGTTACATAGAAAAAGTTAAACCAATTAATCCGGACGAGTACTAGTGCACCGTCAAGATTTTTACGAAGTAGCACAAATTTCATCAGTAAACAGATAAACCAAGTTCTGCTGTACAAACGAGCACTTATCGTTCTTCAAAAAATTCGTTTGATCTTTCCCCGCAATCCAGTGACCTGGAATCGAACTAAAAAAAGAAGAAAACAAGGAAAAAACTAGCAATAGAAAAAAAAGAGTAAAAAAAAGCATTTTTAGAAATCTAGTTGGCAATTAATTTGGCTCTCTAAAATCCCATCGAGAGTGCTCTCCGCGGCCTCCAAATCGATCCAGGGTCTAAAGTCTAAGGATCGGTTTCAGAAGTTCGATGATGTGCGTATCGTGTGTATGTACAGCACACGTAACGCGCACGCTCGCGTGTTTCCGTTTTTCCTTGTGGCGGAAGCGCGCGCGTGCGCACGTGCCAAAGGAAGCCCGATCGCGGGGAGAACGATCATCTCTGACCCCGTAATCCACGACCAATCTCGACACAACTTTTCCAATTTAGAGGCCAGCAACGGCCCGATATTCAGCCAAGAACCTTCGATGTTATCGTCCTCTTATTGTTGCTCTAATTCCGGGCCCCTTTCCGAAACTTGCGGCGATCTTCGCCTGGTAACAGTGGAGATCGCATCGAGACACACTATCTGTGGTAATCGAGAATACCGCAATAGGGAGAATTAAGCGAGAAACTCGAGATACAGGAAGTTAAACGGTAGAGGGACTTGGCAGTAAGCTTCGCACTTCCTTCGTAGAAGATGGCGACACTGATTATTTTTGGTATTTTGGTTTCGTCTGATAAGAAAGGATGTATATAGCGTTATTGTGCTCTTTGTCTCATTGTTGGATAATGGTTAAATGACATTACTCGCAATTGTGTAGAGATTTTATTGTAGTGTAAATGTATGTTATTTTACTGTAGTATCGCGTGGTTTTGTGATTGATTGCTTTGTTTCATAGCCAATTAACACGTTCGGTAGTGTTACATGTGTATCGTATATGATCGTTTATGAAAATTATTGTTACTATTATTAAAGCAAGTTATGTTCTTATATATAATGATACATCGAGCAACAATAATTTTCTTATGATAAAACGCATTAATTTCCAGAAATACTTAAATAGATACGAAGGAAACAAGTTATACTATCTTATCTTTTCACTTTGTAGGTTATGTATAAAGTTACAATGTAGATGACTACAGAGTCGTATGATTTCTGATTGGTGTTTGATAATAACATAGAACGCCACAATTAAAATTGCGAAACAACGCGATACGATGTGATTTAACAATTTAAAGTACTTTATTAGGCATTAACGAACAATTACGTGTTTGGTTGTTCGCAGTTGGTTTGGCATGATTAGATAACGTAGTGTTATGATAGGGTTATAAAAAAGCTCACGTATTACGTGACTGATAAATTATTCCTTGTCGAGAAATTTCTGATTTATTTATGATTCATTATCAATTTATGATTGTCTGATTAATAATTACGTTTCTTAGATACATAGCCATGTACGATATTGCGTAGACAATGATTCACCTCGTGTTATTCAAGACTATAGTACTACACGATCAATGTCAATTTACAAGGAATGTTGAATTACGTAACAGATTCTGCTATGCAAGAAACGTAGTACTACGTGATCGATTGAGTTCCGTTGGAAGTGTTATGTATTCGACTTGATCAATATTGTTCAGAGAAGATGTAATACTACGTAATCAATCTCTTTTTGCAAGTGATATTACACCACTTGGAAAACAAGTGGTCAAGTGCACAAGCATCGTGCTTCGACAAATATATAATTCATAGTACCATACATTTTTCTTTTAAGAAAATAGTATCCATATCATTGTCAGCATCATTACTGTTTATCACTGTAAAGCATTAATTCGTAACGAAAACTTATACTTATCATTATTATAGTGAATTTACAGTGAAAAAGAATGTGTCCTAGCGTAACAATTAATGTACCACATTGTAACCTTCCTCATTTAGAAAATGGTATCATTTACTTACATTTATATTTACTACATTAGATTAATTTGCAGCGTTAAAATTGTTCTTTTTTCGAGATAATACAATTTATATCTTTCAATTCAAATCATTCACGATATTACATAAAAAAGATAATATGGTATTTCACTAATTTAATACCTATATACTAAAAATACTTATTTTTCTCAAAATACTTGTAATGTCATGTGGAAGAAGCAGTGCTACATTTTAATATATAACCTTTTTAATAGGATCTACGCTTTTATAATCGATAGAAATGAATATTTCTTTCTACGAACCATAATACATATTGTAGTAATGTACGTAACAAACTTTTTTATAATAAACAAACAGAACTGACCAATCCAAAATCTTTTGTCAGCGTTAAACCATTAAAACACTGTAATACAATTTAATACAGAAACCATAAAACTACGTTTTTCTTGGGATGGTCATAGAATAATTTCGTTGCGAGACAACCATTGATTTCACAGATAGCGTGTGTCAATGCATACATACACGTCTCAATAACGAGACGACAGAACAGCAACGAATACCTCTATTAAATCAAAACCGCGGTTGTCTGAATATCGGGCAATCACGGTGCGTGTATCATCGAACACGAAATCGAATGGCGATGGGAATCGTGTCCGGCAACGTTTGGTTGATCAAAGGAATGCCGAAACTTCGGTTTCGCTTGTCGTCCGTCCGACTGTTCGATACGGCAAGAAGCAACGGTACAACGCGTGTATACAATCATGACGTGCGTAATGTTCCGTAATGCTTCGTTGTAATCCCCGAACTCCGAAGGAATTCAGAAATCGTCATTCGATCTCGACATAGAAGCGTACAGAATCCGGCTAACTAACGGCTGGTAGAATGGAAACGGCGCGTGTCGTTATCATTATCGTGATATGTTATACATGATGGCTGTGATAAGTCACAGTGTATTGTTCTTTGCGCCTACTGGACAAAGTACGGGTAAAAAAAACAGGGCGATGAAAAAACTTACTGCTAGACCACAACTAGTTTCAATACATTACCTGGCATTAAAACAAACGAAACAAAGGAACAAACTAACAAACATCATATATAGTTCATGCGGTACACATACGCGCACACGCGCGCGCGCGCGCTACACGACACAGAGACACGTGGACGTGGACACGTGGACACACAACGGCACACGACCAGAGAATATTGCGATTTGCCGTTTTTTTTCTTCTTTTTCTTTTTTATTTTTCTTTAGTTTATTCGCTGCATTTTGTTGCATTACACAACGTGGGGTATACACACGTATGTATAATAATGCGCGTGTAATTACATACACGTATATACTATTCACGCATGGGAGCGCGCGCATAGTGGATATGCATACGCATGGTTTGAATCATTCAGAAAACAAAAGAAAAAAAAAGGAAAAAGATAACGAGACACAAACGAACAAAGGAACGATATACATATACATATACATTGAATTAAAACTGAACATCCAACCTTCTGTTCTACAAGAGACAGTCACAAGTCCATTTAAAAAAGACGAAAGCGTTTGTCGTAACACAACTCTTCACGGTAATAAATGAACAGCTAAATGGTCATCAATGGTCAAAAGTACAAGTAACGATATGGCGGTTATTGTATATTGTACAAGTACGCGACGCGTGCGCGTGCTTGGCACAGGGCGCGCCTCGATCACGTCGAAAGTGGCGTGCTCGTGGACGCGCGCGCGCCGCGTACAGGTGTGGCAACAGCGTTACTAATCAACAAAATTTAAAGTACACAGAAACCAAGGAATAACACAAAAAAGAAACAACGCAACGACAACTGAACAAACCGAAAGAAAGAACAAGGAGAAAGAAAAAATGGAAAAAGAATCGAGGGACAAGGGTCGAACAAACGAACGAGGGAACAAAAATAAAACTGAGGCACTGAGACGATGGGGTAATCGAGGAGGACGACCGATCATCAATCGGGGCTGAACGTTCTCCAGGACGTTCAGACGGCTAAATCGCGATGGACACACCGGTAAGAACGAAAGAACGAAACCAAAAATTCGAGGGAGAAAAAAATGACAAAAGCAGAACCGATTAAAACAAAAAGCCAAAAAGAAGAAAAAGGGAGGAAGAATAAAGGGACGTGATAAATTGACGGACCAAAAAAAAAAAAAAAAAAAGAAAAGAAAAAAGAAAGAAAAAAGATGCGCGAAACGGAAAAGCAAAATGGAAGAAATGAAACAAAACGAAAAATTGATAGACAGAAGGGGATAGACAGGAACAGAGCGAGAGACAGAGAACGTAAAAGAAACGCCAGCTGCCAAGTCAAATAATCATGAAGCGGCAAAGAAGCCAGGCTCTAAGCAACGAGAAGCAAGCCACCTCTTCCTCTCGCTACCGTTTCTTTTTTTCTGCATTTTTTTCTATATTGTTTTTTTAATTTTTTCTATATGTTCTTTTCACTATGATCTTTTCTATTTCTTTGCGCCTGCTTGCAGCCACAAAACAGATAGCCAGCCAGTATCACAAAGGGGTGCACATATATTCTTTTTTCTTGGCTGAGAAGCAACAGAGGCTGAAGGGGCTGTGGAAAACAGAGAGAGGAGGCGAAAAATGGTGAAGGTCGGTTCGCAGAGCAGCGGCTGGGGTAGCGAGCTCTCTACTCTCATACAATGCGCCCTAATTGTTATCCCCTTTCCTTTTTCTGGTTCGTTTCATTTCCGTTTTCGTTAGTCATCTAGAAGAAAAGAGCAGCGATGCGCCTCGTATAAATGCTGGGAGGCGGGGGACACCGGGGGTGGGTGGTTCTCTCCGGGGTAGATTCTCAAGTCGATTAGCTGTGACGATCGGCTTGACACGTTCTCGAATCGCTATTGAACGCGTAATTGCGAGTGTCGAATCGCTTCGAACGCTTCTAGTCTATGATAAGTCTAGACAAGAGCCTTCAAAGACGTTAGCCGTGTTCTTAGAATAGCTTTTAATTTCAAATTACAAATTAAACACCGCTTAATATGGTTTGTCTTACGAAGAAATACTTATAGATACGAAAGAGATAATTTCTGATTTTTCTAGTTTCCATTTGTGAGATATTTAAGTTAGAATAGAAAGATACTTACAGAAAGTACAAAACTGATTAGTTCACAGTACAACGTGATTTACTGAAAGAATTCTTAATTAGTTCTCCGTCTGCGTACTGTTTGGATTCATTAAGACAAATATCAAGTTTCTTAGTTGATTATTATAAAGTTACAAAGAATATTTCTCTTAACGGTATCTAGTTGTTGATCATTAGGATAAAATGTGATTTACTGAAAGAATTTTTAATTAGGTCTCAGTTTGAGCGTTATTTAGATTCATTAAGACAAATATCAATTTTCTAATTGTAATACAGTTGCAAAGAATATTTTTTCCAATGTTATTTATTTATTAATCACTACGGCAGAACGTGATTTGCTGAAACAATTCTTAATTAATTCTCAGTTCGAGTACTATTTACATTCACAAAGAGAAATATCGATTTTTTAATTTTTCTTTGAATATTTATATTTGAATATTTGTGTTAATGTTACCTACTTATTAACCATACGTTTCAATACATCTGAAAAGAAAGTGCTAATTACATGGTGAAGATACAACAACATGAATTCGGTACACTTAAATACAACGTTAGTTTACTCCAAGCAAAAGATGACGATCTTTCCTTCTACCTTCTACTGCTACTACTACTTTCTTTATCATCTACGTTTTCTCCAAATTCGTCGAACTCCGTAACTATAACCAGTTACCACAGTTACGTTTTTGCTAATTTTGCAGAATTTTTGAAGAGATATCGTTAATTAATATTTCGATCAGTTTTAAACCTAACATTAAAAGAGTGAATATTCCATAATAAACGAAAGTCTTACGGTTCCTTAAAACTCTCCGGAATTTTTCGTAACCCCGTTTAGAGACTTTCACCGTATCCCCCGGATCCCCAACGTCCCCGAAAACATCGAAAGCAATTCGAGCAAGGGAGAGTCTCGCGAAAACCCGGGGCAGAGAGTCGACCGCCCATCGCTAACAGCGGACAACAGTGTGCGATTTGCAACAAAGCGACAGAGAAGGGACGCCCAATCAACGTGCGCTCGTTTCCAAAGGATCGTGCACACCGTCTAGCGATAAAAAAAGCGTTTCAAGAGACAGTGCGTGGACAGTGGCTTTTAGTATGGTAGCAAAGAGTGCGGCCATCTGTTCTTCCGGCTCGTCGGATCAATCGTTCCATGGAACTAGAGGGTCGTCTGGGAAGCGTTGAGAAAGTCCTAATGGAACACACATGCCGTGTGACGATTGGGTTGTTTGCTGGATAGGGAGGAGATCGCGAGAGCAGAGAGAAATAGAGACAGATAAATTATTTCTATCCAGGCGGAAAGAAATAAGACAAATACTTTCGGTTTCTTTTTTCTCTGTAAAAAATCGCGAAGGATGGAAAAGCGGACAAGTAGAAGGAAATATATATATTAAAACACGACAAAAAACAAGTGGATGAGACAAAGAGATGGTTGAGAGAAAGAGAGAGGAAGGATCCACGAGTAGACGATTGCATCTAGACGTGGAGACGTCTGCTTCTTCATGATAGTCGAGTATTTTATTTACGATTCCTATTTCATTTTTTTTTTCCTATTGTTTCTCTTTTCGTTGATTTCGCGCATGGGAACGAATAGCTCGTCAACTTCGACAACGAGATGACAGATCGTCTCGAAAACGAGTCAGAGAGCAAATCAGCTCTGACTGCCTCGAGAATAGGGCGTTTTTTTTTTTACATATTTTTCTCGTTATATATATAGAAATATATATATATATATTTCTTCTATATCATTTTTTTGTTTTTCACAACTTGGGTTTGGTCGGTGAAATTTCTTCAAAGTAATATATACATATATAGTAACGTCACACACAATATATTGTATGTATGTATAAATGTATATATATATATATATTTGTAGAAATAAAAATACACTTTGGTACTTTCTCATCGCTAGGCGGGTGCCGATGGTGAATGTATAAGAAGCATAGGCTATTGCTGCGGGTAATATGTAATGTATAATGCGGCGGAAAGTAGAAGCGAATGTTTGTAATAAACCAACGAGCCAATCAGCGTACAGCTCCTGCGTCCAGCCTCCTCGTGATCGCTCTTCCTGTTCTTCGCGAGACATCGATCGAACGACACACTGCTGACTCTCCTTTTTCTCCTCTGTTCATGCTCTCTTATTCCGTTTACTTATTCGTCTGACAAATCAACCGTGAATTATCCAGTTCGTTTTCATGGGAACTGACTATATGTACTTTTTGTGAACTCATCCGATTCCCTGTTTCATCAAATATTTACGAAACGAGATATTTATCGCAATATATTTATTTAAGGATATTCTTCGCTAGAAATTCCCTTATTTCTTGGCGTTTTGGTTTTGCGAGAAGAACACAGGGCGGACAGAGTCGGCATGGTTCGCTCGAGTCTCGTGAAAACGGGACCCAAGGTGGTCTCGAGGCGGGTTCGACGAACACGATCGCGAACCTCGAGCGGACGCGAGCTCGCGCATTCGTTAGGGCGGGTTACCTTAAAAATAAGGTCGCTTTTGCTGAAACCGGACTTCTTTTTACTCATATTGTCAGAACTTAGGCGCCCCCTCCGCTCAGTGCGTTTTTTTTGTAGGTTCTGCAATATCTAGAAACAAAAGAAAGCGGGACATAGCAAGACGTATAGTAAGAAAAGGGCCAGGTTATCAAGAAGATTCGTAATAAAGAGGTAGAGAAAGACAGAAAATATAGAAATAGACAAGATAGTGAGGGGAAAAAGAGAAAAAGAGAGGGAACAGAAAATAGAAGGAGTAAGATCGGTTTAGGTATTCAAGTTCCTTGTTCTTTCTTCTTTCTTTCTTTCCGTTTCTTTTCTTTCTTTCTTTCTTTCCTTTCCTTTCTTTTCCTTTTCCTTCTTTTCTTCTTGCCTTTCTATTTTTCCTTTGCACACTGTCGGTTTCGTTCGTTTCGTTCTTTCTTTTTGTTCTCTCGTCGAGCAAAACGTATTCCGTGAAAGAAACGCTTTCCGTCGAGAAAAGGAGGAAGGTGGAAGACACAAGTAGAACGACGCTGTTCCTAAAAAATGTAACATCAAGATCCACTCGTCATTCGCTTATTTCAATTATGATTCGTGCGTATCTATGCACTTGTCAGCATAGATCGTGATCGATACACCGATCCACGAGAACAACGCGCTATCTTTCATTTTCTCCAAGTTTATTCATAGCAGGATTACGCTTAATCGTGTAAACTTAAGTATATCAACGACAGGTTTTCTCATTGTTAGTTGGTCATTCGTTGCGTGTACAAATCATCGTCGAAAAGTATTCGTGTCCATTCGTGAATAAATGAATCGATCGATCGATCGAGGGGTGAATATGTTTCCGATCGTCCATCCTCTTCTCGAACGCTGGTTCGTGTAGTTAAGTAGACGTACGATATCGTCGATTAGAAAAGGGAAAGAAGATAAATAAAAAATCGTGTTGTAGTTAAAACATGGGTGTTTCGTGTTCGTTCGTTCGTTCGTTCGTCTATATGTGTTCTTTTTTTATACACTGTATTTTTTCTTCCCATTTTTTGTTTCTTGTAATCGGTGGTATCATATCAGACTTGGAGTGCAAGACGCGATGATGGATTGGCGCAGAAGTGTGGATCAAAATTACGACGTGGAGAACAAATGATGCACAGTTTGACCGTAAACAGCACATAATAATAGTAATTAATAATAATGGAAATAATAATAATAAGAATGGTAATAATAAGAATAGGAATAAATATATAATAATTAATAAGAAGAGAGAGTTAATGAGTTCGTGAGTTAAAGAGAAGTAAGAATCAAGAAGCCATTCGTTAATATCAAAGCTTTCGTTGCAGCAGTCGCACCAAGCGTGAAGCCGCAGTTTCTTGTCAAAGCTCGTAATAAAAGGCTCGAGAGATCGATTGTTATTTCTTTTATTACTTCTTTTGCCTTCGTTTAGCAGGTTAGTAGCAACGTTGTATAAAATTGGAGAGTTACTTCAATCAGTGAGGAGCTCTCATGACGAAGCGAGGAAATCTGACGATTTTCGGTTTTTCTTTCCTCGATGGTATTATCGATCGTAGATTTTTTTCATCGATAAAGTTCAAAGACGTTTCGACACAAGGCAATATGTTTGCTGAATTTTGCTTGAGAAAATAAAAAAGTGTACGAATATTGGTATCTCTTGTTAAAAGGAGCGAAAGGATCAAGTAAAAGGTAGAAGGACAATAAGATTCATCGCAATAATTGAAAGGTGTCGAACAGAATTGGTTGACATCTGTTCAAATTTTTTATTAGCACAAATTTCTGGATTTTTCTATTATTCGATCCATAAAATAATTCGGTCGGATCCCGCGTCTCATTGCCAGACATTTGTGCATAATAAACGAAAATTAGTTACCAGCGTATAAATTAAGAAATATCGTTTCACAACCAGTTAGACTCTGTACAGATGTATTTCCTTGTACATACAGTTCAGAACTTTCTTTGTGCCTCCATTTGTATTACCAAAATGACTGTTGATGATATTCCACGAATAATAATATGACAAACGAAAAACATCGAGCGATCTGGGCGCAGAAGGAAGGCGTAGAAAATAATAGCAATAAAATAGAACCATCACAGAATACGATTAAATGAAAGAAACACAGGAACAAAGAACGATATCGATCGAATGATTTATTAGAGTCCGATGAGATCTGCTCTCGTTTCTTCGCCCCTATTAACCGCAGCGGCTGAGCGAACCGATTAAAACCCTCGTTCGAAAGGGTGCAGAAAATTATGGAAACAACGGTCATCGTGTTTCTCTGTCTGGTTGTCTCGACGGAATGGAAATCAACGAACGAAAACAGACTTGCGCGAATCTCTCGCAATTTATCACTCCTCCGCGACAGCTATGATTAATCGTTCTCTAAGATCCAATTTCGATCAGGATTTTCGAGTAGCTGGAAAACCGGCGTACCACGTTGCTGGTCATCACTTGGAAATTGAATTTAAACTGATACTAACGCGTGGTCGTCGAAAAATTTGGATGTAAATCAAGATTTCTTCGAATTTGAATTTACTTAACACAGGAAATTATTTAAATATCCTTGAATAATAAATTAAAACATATTTTCAAATATCTTTAAAAGTAAAATTTTCCGTTTGCTTATAAATGCGAATAGATGTCTCCTCGTATCCTTCTGTGGATTTGTGAGATTCGAGTCTTCAATGTTGAAAACGAGACTCTTCAAGATTGCTTCTTCTGGTTCTTTTTCGCGATGACGAGGTCGACACGACGATACGCGTAACAAAAGACGAGAATCGGTGCTATTCTATCGCGTTCGGTTGAACAACGAACGATCTCTGTCATCTACTTACTGCATTCTTACGAAACAGGCAGAACTTCGTAAAACAACGGGAGCAGCAACCATGGAAATAAAGAACAAACGAACGATACATCGATAAATACACTTTGCTAAGCGAGAAAAACAACAGATAGGTCGGGACAACTGTTTCGAGTATCGGGGTGCAACTGTTCGTTCAAATATACAGACCACAGCCGAGGAGATCGATCGTCGAGTACACCCGCATGCTGCTTCTTCGTCCAGACTAAAAGAAGTATGATATAACGATCGAAGTAAAATTTCTACTAATCTATGATGGAAACATTGATTCATCGACGCGTCTGTCTATCGTTGCCTTTTCCTACTTGAACAGGCGGAGACAACAGCGAACAAAAATGCCAATGAAACTGAAACAACGCGATAAGGGAGACGAAAATGGACGACGAAGGAATCAAGGAGAACAAAATACGTTTAGAAACGTCTAAACTCTGAAAAAAATCAGGCATTTAAACGACATAGAACAGCAAGCAAAACGCAAATGTGGGAACGAGACGCAACTGGATCAGAGAAAAATTCGTCTCCGTACCAAATGGGGTAGATCGAGTGGTTCTTGGGATGACATAGGGATGATATATAGGGTTGAATGGAAGAATAAAACGTAGGAGCACACTGAACACGGGCACATCGCCAAAAAAATGTCGGGCAAATAGGGTTAATATACACCTAACACTCACAGGCAGACCTACGGTCAATCCAACCAACTTTCTCGTCTGTAGAGCAGCCATGTGGATAGCGTGTCGTGTCGAATACCTCAGACAGTATTTTCCTATTATCCTGAGTCTTTTGTTCGGGGATGGATCGAAATTTTTCTCTTTTCTTTTCTTTTCATTCCATTGTCCCTTCTTTTTTCTTTTTACTTAGCTTTTCATACGAAACTCGATCGTTATCGAAGAAAAAAATTTTCGTTTTTTTAAAGTCGAAGAGAATTCTTGGTTCTTAATTATCATCGTGTCTACTGCGTACTTGGTTCAGCTATCACCATCGTTAGCTTCATGATACATCACGAAATAGAAACAATTACATGCATACTCTCGCTTTCTGTTTCATTTTCTCTCTATATGCAGAACTCGTTCTCCATATGAAACAAACATTAACGACTATCGATCCACATGGTCGATATATATGCGCACCTCGTTACATATTCACTTCAGTTTGAAAAGTTATGCAATTGGAACACAGAGACACGATGACGATCCAAAATGAAGAACCAATATCATCGAGATCGTATCGAGAAACATTGAAATTGCTTGTTGAGATGCCCAGTATTCGACACGACTCAATGACTATATATTAAAAACGAAACGCACGTTAGTACCTAACGGTTGAAGGGATTTTTCCAACAAAATTCGGCAGAAAAAAATATACATGACAACATGTCATACCAAATCGTTCCTAAGAACTTTCACAAGGATTGAGCTAGTCAGTGTAACATGGATACTTCGTGTCTGGATTCGTGTTCGTTGTTTTCAAAATTTAATTCGACTGTCAATTTGGGATTCTATATGATCCATGTGACACTTAGTATTGTCGGGACTACGGGACTATGTGCTAGCCGGATCAAGAGCTTGTTTCACGAAAATTGAAACGGGAATAGAGGCTTCTTCAATGTCTAAGGCTGATATCTCTGACTCGGAGATTCTCTCAAGTTCGCCTCTCGACGCTTTCTACCACGTTTTCGAACGATCCACAGAACGAGACACTTCGCTCTCGACGGTTTAATTAAATTCGTATGTACTATGAAACATCGGGCGCATGTCAAGTAATCTGTCACGATGCAAGACACAGACACAGAAACGAACAGAACGAAATTTCTCTATCCTCTATAATATTTCATTCGTCATCTCACATCTCTATGTCATCGTGCAACAACATTGATCTCTAAGAAACGAAACTAAAAAAAACGAGGAAACAAACCAAGGAACTAAATATACATGTACAAGATAAATGAAAAAGAAAACAGAAACTAAAGAATAAAAATAAATAAGAAATCGATCACGATACAGCCACGCTGCGTAAGAAAGCTCTTGATCGGCTTCGCTTTCTTTTAGAAAATCGGGATCTAAAACTCTGTATATATATATATATGCTTGTGTATAACTCTGTATATGTATGTACGTATGTATCATTAAGGCGTGGTGTATGGTGTATCAAAACAGTATCCTTCGATACTGAGACTGAACAGAACAAATGAAAAAAAAAGAAGAAAAATAAAAAATGAAGATCACACGGCAAGACTATGCACGTTCTCTCTATGATAATATATAGGAAACTTCCAAACCAAACGACAACGAATAATCAATCAATCGTAAAAAAACGGCCATAATAAACATCGTAACGATAATCAGTAACCGTAACAAAAATTTACTATATATATATGTATATATATAAGTAGATAATATTAGTAATGATCTAACGTATATATATAGATGTATATATGTATTTATATTTATACGTAGAAACATTAAGTTTTAAGTTAACGAACGCTTGAATCAAGAAAGGGCATTTGGCCTTGGTTTCGGGGTTACTAGGCAGGCACACCTTGCTGGTTCGGTCTGGTTGGGGCGGTGTCGCCCGACGCTCGTAGTGCCTCTCCGGCTGTTGATAAAGGGGGATCTGCAAACCCATTCGGAAACGTGTTCTCGCAATACGCCTACTACTTGGATGTTTTAAATATTTTTTTAGTAGTTTTTCTTTTTTTTTTTGAAGTGTTGTTCTGCGTGTCTTGGATGTGTTGGGAAGAGTTCGCGAGGTCCCTCGCTATGCAGAGATTATTTTTGGTTTTTTCGTTGGTTTTCGTGTGTATAGTTCGTAGATTTTTCACGATAGTGATGGTCCAGTCTGGAATTGGTCCCGGCACTTTCAAGACTAGACTGTATCGAAAATTAGAAAAATTATTCAAGATCAATTATACTATAAAAGATAAATTGGCTTTAATTATACCCTTTTCTTTCATTTTTTGTTTCTTGTTTTATTTACTTGCTTCAAGAACGCGGAAGGTAAATTTATAGGTTTCTTCTGACAAAAATGTATCAGATAGTAGCTAATTATAAGTTTGAGGTTGTAAAAGAGAACATTACTTCTTATATCACTCATTGGAATATAGAAGAGTATATGGTTTTTGGCTTTTTAAACATGAAATAATTGATTGCTTGTTTCATAAATGATAATAATTTATTTGATAATTAATTGATTATAACTGCAGAGTTCTAGGGATTATAATAATAATATAAAATCTGTAATATTTGGCTCGTTCTAGTAGTCTAGTCTCGTATTAGTCCCGAGATACTCAAGACTGGCACTAACTGATCGTGTGATGATACAGTCAGTAATAAAATAAGTATAATCAAATACTGTAGACTATGGAATAACAGAGTTTATGGTTAAGTCAGATAATTCTCGTTGATTCTTGTTCATGGTATTAATAAACAAAATATTGTGACGATTTGAACTGATAGCCCAGATCCGAAGAAATTCTAAAACGTTCAATAGTTGGTTTACAATTTGTAATCGGTTGACAATAATCGATCATAATATGTATATATTGTAATACGATTCATAATATAGAATTAAAAAATTGTTTCGATATAATTTAAAATACGTAGTTTTTAATTTTAAACGAGACTTGGAATATTCATTTGTAAATATAATTCCGAATGTTACGATGAATAAAATTGACAAGTTGTAGCAGAGAAATTAAAAGTACAAAAGCATATAAGAATCGTATTCTCCACACAATATTCTAAGAACTACTAAAACGAAAGAAAAGAAGAAATTATCATAAACCTGCTCGTTAAATTACAAGTCAAGTTCGAGTATGAATTCACATTCCAAAACTACAGTCAATAAAAAATCTATGTTCGATGGATTTCATTCATTCCATTCATCGTATATTCGCTTTCAAACTAATAAATCAAACTTCGGAGGATCGAGTAACACCCGTACGACCGTGAATCCATCGTGGCTGGACCATTTGCCGCAAATCAGAGTCCAGGGTCTAAATCTGAAGTTAATCCCTAGGGTAACTGAACTGGAGCGTCGTTATAAATCAGTTTTAAGTACGCCCAAGTGTGCAGTGTATCATTACACGTGCTATTTTTAGCTAATCTACCGATGCTGCTGCATGACCAAGATACACGGAAGAATCTTTCGCGGAAACAGTCTGGTGATCGGTTTTTTCCGGAACATTTTCCGCTCTGCAGGACTAACTCCGCGAAATCGCATGATTTTCGGAGAAACGATGTGTCAGAACAATCCGACGTTTTCGCGGAACGCTTGCATTTTCGGCGAACTAACAGAAACGAAAATGGGTCAACGTTTGCGAAAATTATTCTAGAAATTTTGAACGACGGTATATGGATCTTTTGATGATTAATGAGAGTTAATATTATCAGTAATAATGTGCATAATGTATTATATAATTTGTTAATGATAATATTATTTAACGATGGTTAAATGGTATCGCTGGATCGTATACCATTCATAATAATTTGAATCAAGTTACTTAACTTTGGAACATTTCTTCTTAATTTATACAATAAGATATAGAATTCAAATTAAATATTATAAAATTGAACGCGATCTAAATCAAATTTATAAATATAAATCTGATCCAAAAATTTCATTTAAAATGCAATGTTTTGGTTATCTACGATCCAATGATATCAATCTATGGTTGAGGACATCTGTAGAACTGTTTTAGATATTTGACAATTTGCAATTCACAAATTTTTACAATTCATGAAGATTCTGGAATATATGTATATTCTGCAACTTGTAACTTTTAAATCGTAGAATGGAATTCAATAGAATAGAAATAATACGCGTGTTTCGACAATTTATGTATTGACTATTCTACAACTTGTAATTTTCATATCGTAGGAAATAACGAAAATTCTGTAATATTCAATCAATTTTTTTGGAACACGAACTTCTCACACACGATTAAATTATCTTATTATTTTATGTAAATTCCTTGAAGATAATTTCAATCGAGATAGATAACAAATCTAAAGAAGTTCTTTTTTATCGAAATAACAAGAATTAGGTTTACTACAGGTGTCCAATATCGTCGAACAATGCAGATGATGACTAGTGATGAAATTGGTGTTTCAATTATTCACGTCTTTTTTGAATATCAAGATGATTTGATCACCGATAGTAGCAACCGCAGTCAGCAATTTCCTGCGTTCCTTATAATCGTGCTCGTTAAAACCGAAGTTGTGAATCGATTAAGCTGAGATGGTCGAAGAATATCCGATTTTAATACCGTGATAGTACGAAGCACGTCAATTAAGGAAATTACCGGTCCCTTATTTCCTCGATTTTCTAACTCAAAGCTGATCTCGGTTTGATCCTTCATCGAATCTTATAACCGATGATCCGGGCAATCAATCTCAAATACTTTTTCGTTACGAAGTTTAAAGATGTTAGAGGTTTCGTGTACTTTTAATTTTTTCAATATTATATACTTAAACAAAATTAAAAATAAATATTTGGAAAGTAAATTAAAATTTAACGAAAGAGAGATTTATATAGAATTCACAGCGAATTCGTGGCATAAAGCGAGTACGGTAGATTCCATGGCTCGAAATAAATTGAAATTGAAGAATAATTTTTTGTTGCACGGAGCTTCGTTTCGCAGAAATATAACTTTGAAATTCAATCGCATACTCTGACATTTATGTCTGTCATTTTATGTAATTGTTTTCGTTATAAATTGCTACTATATTTGTATTTTAGATATAACAAAAACGAGGAAAGGTTACTTTATCATTTCGATTTATTTAGAATAGAATACACTTGCGTCACGAATTATGACACACTCTATTTATGTTAACATTTCAACTTCAGACCGTACAAATTCCTATAGAATTTACACTGTTTTATTATTCAAAGATTTATATTGGAACATTATTATTTTGACGTCACGAGTTTTTTAGAATCTTAGGTTTTCTTGGATTTTAGTATCTCTTTTTGGAATTCTAAAATCTCTAAGAACTTTAGGATTCTTCAGGGGTTTAGAATTTTTAAATAATAGAATTTTTCATATACAACATTGAAATTATACAAAACTCAATATACATAATGATAATATCGAAAATTTAGAATCCCAGATTTATTACAATCCACGAACCTTGAACTGTTTCAAAATCAAGATCAAAAGCACACGAATCCCTTTAACATCGGAATCACGACGATTCGAAAGAAAAAAAGAAAGAAAGAAAAAGACATCAAACACGAGAAAATCACCGCGATATCATCGGCGTTTCGATTGCGTCACGATTTTCCTAACCTGAACATTCTGTTTGAACTAACAAGATTAGGGTCTTCTGAGACTGACGGTGATTGGAGCGATGATTGAACCACGCGACGCAAGCTCGCCTCGACGAATTCTGGCTCTCGTCGAACAGAACGGAAAAAAGATTAGGGATAGATAAAACAAAAGCACAGAGGGAGGCAACAAGACGTTCTCAAACACAAGCGCAAGTAACATTCAGAGTATAATTACGGTGATTAGAAAAAAGGTTGCTCTTTCGAGATTGGACGGAAAGCCTGATTGATTCGTTGGTCTGTTCGTTGCGCCACGGCTCACGCTAAAGGCAAGACACAATCAAACTGACACAGAAAGGACTCTTAAAAAATCATACGTGAATATAAATACCGAGACGTGTCCTTTATACAGTGGTTCACAAAAATATTCGAACACTTGTACACACCTTTTATGAATATATTATATGTTATACGAAACATTTTGAAATTTCATTAGCATTGTAATGAGACCCTATAGAATGACTATATCTATGTGATAAAGTCTAAAAGAGATATGAATGTATATATAGAAATTATAAGTTGTTTAGTACAATTCATTTTGCAGAGACCATAAAAGTATTTAAATAGACAATTATTCGTTACATTAATGAACATTACTAATTTGTTATCGAATATATGCCCGTAATAAATACTTGTAATTTCTATACATATATGTACATTCTTAGATTTGATCAATGTAATCATAATATTTGTCTCTCATTGTAGTGCTAATGAAATTTCAAAATGTTTTCATAACACGCATGATACAGACACACAAGTATTCTATAATAAGTATTCAATATTTGTAGAAACTTTTTTCGAACGTATTACGAATGTTTTTGCAGAAACTTTTTTATGGCACACGACATGATCACATTGGTAAATCTAAAAATGTACATAGCAATTACGTAATATTTATTGTAAAATTATTTGAATGATTTAAACAGACACAACATTCGTTCTATCAATAAGTTTCCGTATTTAATAGGATCACTTTTAGCACTAATTATAAGGCAACTGTTCATGCTATATACTAATTTATATGTCTTATAATTTCTATATACGTTACACATTATAATACACGTAATATATTCACAAAAATTTCCTATGATAGCTGTCAAAATACTTTCGTGAATTACTGTATATAAAAAAGGAAGAGAAGGAAAATATATAAAAGGGTAAAAAGTGTGACAGTTACGTTCGAGCAGGTCCTCGGCTAGATCCTTCGACACATCCTCCATGTATACCTTCTCGCTGACACATTCCACGATATATTTCATCATCTTTACGTTTTCGCCGTTTTAACTTAACCCATTACGTACCACGTACGAAACATTGCATAGTTTTGCCTTGTCTAACGAACGAACGAGTGCTTTCTCAATGATTTCTGATCAATGTGAAAGTTTCGTTTTCTTCTTGGTCGCAGCTATAAAGTGTCCTGTCTCGTGGAATCGCATTAGTCTCTTTAGTTAGTTTTCTCAGTGTACTTGTTATGGAGCTGTTACTTGTACGTAATGTGTTAATACGTGGCTTATAGTACGAATAAACTTTGCCGTAATAGAGTTCTCATATATAAAAGTGTATTAAGCATAACTTCAAAATATGTGTATACATCTTATAATGTAATTTCTCAGTTACGACAAGATTATTCGCGTGTTTCATGCAGATGAGTCGCAGAACAGAAAAGAAAAAAAAAAGAAAAAAAGAAAGACAGAACTTACTGAGCAACACAATAGTGGCGTGTTACGCCAAGATCCGATCGAACGAATTGGAGAGAACGCTTCCTCGACCCATTTTAAAATTCACAGAGGAAACGATCCGAATTTCCATCGTGCGCGTCTGGCTTGGGAACACGATTCTCTCTCTCTCGTGGCCAGATGCTCGGGACAGTCGTATAAAAATAATTCGCGTACGAATAATCGAGTGTATATTACTTTAATGCACATACCCATACATACGCGTGGATCATGGAAGATCGAGCCAGAGGAGGAATTCCGCTCGAAGAGAGAAACTACTTACCTATCGCTAACGAGACACGATCTGGCCGGTGGAACACCCTCGCGAGAACGCCTATTCGACCGGAAACACACTCGAGAAACCGTCTTCGACGGAAATATATCAACGATATATGTTTCTGTACCGAAATTCAGGGCCTGCCTTCGTCAGCTCTCATGCACTTGTGTGTGTGTGTGTGTGTGTGTGTGTGTATGTATGATTTTATATAAAATTGGACTCTTCTCACGTGCCACTTGTACATATTAGAAAAATTTCTCGTGTTCGTATATCGTCGAAATTAAAGAATGAGTTAAGAGTTATATAATTAAAGAAATATCATCTTTGTTCGGGATTGGGAGATCTGAGGAAAATTATTAAGGGAGTTTGGTTAAATTGATACTTGGAAGACTTGGAAGTTTCGAGCGTCTGTGAAAAGCAATTACGTATAAGGCGTTGACTGCTCAGAGATTGGAACGGTTATGAGATGTTCTTATCGTTAGGCACTTGGAAGAATTGTCTCGCTTGTCGAAATGCACGATTATAAATATTTTTTATGAAAATTAATAAATAAATTCGTGAAATATCATTATGGCGATGACCTTAAGCGACAAAAGTTATTTTTTAAATATTGAAAAGCAGACATGTGAAATGTCCTATTTGGAAGTCCGAAGAGGTTAATTGTCATAATCTGATAAATCAATATTTCGTGTTAAGAATTGCTAATGTCTGACACTGTCACTATTATCATCGATTTTCTAATCTTTTAATTCTCATATAATGCTTAGAACTTTCCTCAGACTTTCAACGTTCTAAAAATAAACCACTGTATAATTCTATCAAATTTTAGTTTAAATAAAAGTGAATAACTTTATTTATAAAATAAATTAGAAGACTACGGACATTTATGGAAATTCATATTCTTACGAGCACAATGAAAAGGATGGAACTTAAATAATGATTTGTTTTCTTTAAATACGGATACTTTGGATATTTTGTACATTACTATACGTTATGTGCATTCTATTCACTTTATAGATTAAAATTTTTCATAAATGTATAAATATGCATGATCTAGCTTAACTTTCCAATTCGAACAACTCTCGAAACAACATCGACTAATCGTACCACCATTAAATAACATTTAAATTGAAGAAGACATTATTATAACAATATCACACATCGACGCGAGTAAGAGATCGTAAAACAGTTCATTGTACAAGTGGTAATCGCATCATAGGAAGAGATACGGAGGATTTTTTACAGACTTTCTTTCACAGAAGTGCTGGAGACATTTGCGATTGAGTAAGAACCGCGGAGACGCTGTCAATCGGTATAATAAATTATATACGTGTATGTGTTTTTTTTATGTGTTTTTAGTGTAAGAAGTTTGTTTTCCGAGGGATTCCCCGCAGTGGTGGAAGATAGACACGCGGCCTTGTTGTGTTTCGCTCAATCTGTCGCCTAACGAAAATAAGAACCAAAGAAAAAAAAAAAACGAAAAAGGAAAAGATAATAAAACTAAAAAAACAAAAAGAAAAACAGACGGGAGAGCCTGGATACTGGTCCCGACGAAAATTCTACCCATATAAAATTCGGAATTAATTGGTCGAGGCGAAGCTTTTTCGCCTTTGTTGTAAGCGAGACGTAGTTCACCTCGACCCAGACACGTGGGCAGACCGGCTGAGCAAAAGTTTGTGGGACTGTCCGTGGAAGTAACGAAAGGAGATCCACCACTGGTGTGAGAACTTCTCCTGACTCGATCGGTCACGTCCATTCTGTTTCTCGTATCACATAATTTTATTGTTCTCTATTAAGAATATTTATGAATTTTTTCATAAGCCTATACCTATGCACATGTATAAATGTATGTATGTATGTATGTATTGTATAACATCAGATCATTGTCCTTGGACAGACAACGTATGCAGGGACTTACATCGGGCTCCTTTAATTTTTTTTTTCTTTTTTTACCTTCAGTTTTTTTCTCTCTTTTTTCCATACCGTGATGAACACGCACGCTATATTATATACTTTATTACATATATCATATATTCTGCGACAAAACACGGAATTGATGCTCTGTAAATGCAGACAGTTCCAAAAACTGACCATGTGGTACATGTGGCATCAAACGTATACGCGTTATACGTACTTGCACGCGTATGAAAAAAGAATGAAAACCACGAGGGACCAGCCAGGCCCCATCATCGTCGTAGATAAAAAGGAAACATTGCAACGAACGGCGACGCAAAGCTGTACAGACAGACAGCGCGGCCAGATAGGGAGGTTGTAAAGGTAAAAAATAAATAAATATAGATATATAAATATATATAGATATATATATATAGAGACAAAAGAAAGAGTCAGCCACTTGTTGAGACTGACAAATAAAAGACACGACGACGAGACGCTTGGTTTCTTTCATATTTTTGTACAAGGATCACACGAGCTGTGGGTATATTATATGAGGTGTATATATATATGTATGTATATATATATACTATATATATAAATAGAATATCAAATGAAAAAAAAGATATATATATATGGTGCTTGATATAAGAAACAATGGTAAACACTCACATAGACCTCTTCCCATTGCGAGACATACCGCACCAGTCTTGACAATCGTAGTAACCTAACCAGCGACAACAGTTTCGCAAGCCTGAGGATCCTGAGAGCACGGCCAGCATGCAGGATCTGGAAGGACTCGCTAAAGTCCTGAAACTGACGATTCAGACGATTATCCTGTGGGAACGTTGGTTCTCTACGCGGCCCATCAAAGCTGCGTGGAATTGAATCTCAGCTTGCCGCCATCTGGAGTAAATGAGAGCGGTTTAAACCGAGTTTGCGTTGTCTAGTCTACCGGGATTTTCATGGAAATTATAGCGCGTTGTCAAGATAGAGTTAATTAAGTCTGAAGCTTCTAAAGGGATCCTTTAGAAAAATTGGTAAAGGGTTGTAAGTTGCGAGAGTAATTTTGCTATAAAGTTTGAAAGTAACGATCGTAAGGTTAATTTAACGAGCACTATTCTTGTTTTAGATAACACTGTAATTTTTCCTGGTTGTTGTACCGTAGTATTTGGTTTATTCATTTTGTTATTTTTACAGGTAGTAGTTTTCGAATTGGCACTTCACGTTAGTGCAGTATTAACGGAAAATTTGAAGTTGCGAGAAAAATCAATTAGAAAACAAGAATGAAATTGTTTGAAAAGCTTTTAACTTTGTTTAATTTAATATTTCATGTGTACATCGCTTTAAACAGCTCTCATTCTCAGATCGTAGTGTATTACGTCTAACGCAATTTTACAATTGAATAGAAACACTGTTAGGTATAAGAGAACATTGAAATTACAGAAATATTTACAAAGTATTACGATCATTTTATTCCACGAATCCAAAGTGTTTACATTTGTATCTCACTGACAGAGATACATGTGTTGAGTAAACTGCAACGAATTAATTTTCTCTTAAAGTGAACAGTTGAAAGTCACACTGACTTTCAAGATGTCGCTTACTGTTCAGGGTGTAAATTAATGTTAACACCGAAATACAGAACAAAATGTCGTAGGAATACAAAGAATTGAAATATTGGCCTCGTGTACCAAGAAACAGCTATAATTAATTTATTTACGCTCCTGGAAAGATTATACGTTGAAATGTTACGTAGCTCGTCAAGGCTCGTGTAAACAGATTAATTACATAAATCGAGTTTGCAGAGAAACTAAAACACAACTCTGGCTTAACGAATTAATGCAAGAAATATGTACACCAGAGTGAGGATAATTAATATGCACTTACTTGATTAAATATGAGGAAAATGTAGTCTAGTGGTATGGAGGAAATGAGGTCGAGAAAGAACCAAGTCCTGAGGTAGTGTTTCGCGATTAACTTCGGGTCCAGGATTACTTGTTCGGCGTTATCCTGTTGCATTATGCCTGCAAGCAACACAAATAATACGCATTTTAACCTTCATCGAATCAGACATTACTTATTCCTTATTTTCTTTTATCTTTTATATGTTTAAAAAATAAATTATTGTTAATTATTCTTATTACTTTTAAAATCTTTTAATTAATTTAAGAAAGGGATTGCCAGAATCAAGAAATTAATAATTAGAATATTTTTTTAACTTAAAATTATGATATAATTTCCTTAATCAAATTTCTGACAAAGAAATATTTTTTAATAAGATTTTTTGTAAAGGAAGATATTTTAATAAAATGTTTAATATAGAAAGATCGTTAGTAAGATAGTTGACAAATTTAATATTTCCAAATTAATTATTATATTTGTACGAAAACAGCAATCTTTACGTAATTCTTAATTTTTTAAGTATGCGAGCGTTCTAAAATTCTTAAATATTAACTTTCGATATAAATCACATTTTATAAAAATTGTTAATTGATTTTTAAAGTAACAAACGTTTCGTAAATCTGAAACCATACACGTTCTTAAGTACACATAAATACAGAATTTTTCTGCATTCCCTCTACAACACATCTATATTTACAGTGAATGTTACTTTGAAGTTTCTGAAAAGCCTCAGTGAGTTGGTGATTACGCTTTGATCGCAATAAGTGGACCTTCAGAAATAAATAGAAACTCTAACAGCGAATTAACACAAATAAATAGAAGTGGAAGGATCAATAGTGCCTCTTTTGATGATCGAACTAAGAGAGATAGTTCAGTGTATAATTTATATGTATATGCAATTGCATGTTGGTACCCTGAAGTTTATAATGTGGCTTTTCTCACATTTGCCAGCAGATAACTATTTCTGTATGTGTTCATCTTCTCATTGATTTTCTCAATCCCTCGAGGATTGAAAATTATCTAGGCTAACGTTTACCTAGACGGTTCGAGCATTTTGTCACTCATCTAGAAGCTTTTTGTAAAAATTGTTATTTGGATAATTTCATAAGATAAAATTTTGATTTCTTCATATTATTTTCTTAGATCTCTTTGATCGATTTAATGTATCGATAGATTAATTTTGGGCATTTACATGTAACGTGGTAATTTAGTTTTTCTTAAATATAGCTTCATATTTTATTCCAACAAAAATAATAGATTTCATGATCTACATTGATTTTCTCAATTAATCTCTCAATTAATAAACCCATCCACTTTTAGATTTCTCAGTTTTCTAAAAATTTAATCTCCAAATTTCATTATCTTCATTATCATAAGACGTTTCAAGACAAAAACGATGAAATTAAACAGTTTCCCTCATATTTAGTTCTATACTAACCAAGAATTCCTTGTTTCACTTCATTAACGTTATAGACCCATCCATCCATTTATAGATTCTTATTTTTCCAAATCCTATTATATCGTCGCAAAACATTTCAATGCAGAAATAATAAATATATCTAACAACTCCAACGACATTCCATTTTTCCCACAAATGGTCGCCTCATTAGCATCCAAACATTTCATTTCTTTATCGACCGTATCCGGTCCACCTAGTGTCCAGTCGTTAATATTCGTCACGCGGAACGCAATATTGGTCAACGACTGTTAATCGGGATCAAGAATTCGCGACAATCGCAAATCGACGCAGTTCACGTGCAGTGTTTAACGCGTACAATGGTTCTCATCGGACACGGCACGTGACCTAATTTCCCTCCGTTTCTGGGATCCAACTCAAACGCGTTTCAAATTAATCTCCCGGCAATAACGAAAACGTCTGAGCCACTATACGTGTCGAGCAATGTTATTATTGCAGGGAACCTGTTCTCGCTTGAAGGGTTGCCAACCGAACGTGCCTCCACCGCGACGTTTCCCTTCTAGATTTAATAACCGCCAACGATGCATTTAGGAAGCTCTTGATGTGTAGGTCTCTCGATAGGTTTCCAATGGAGGATCGGCTCTAGGATGTTTTCGAATAGTGTGTTTGCTATTGGTCGATGCTTAGCGAATTCAATTATTTGGGTCGTAATTGAAAGCGGGTTGAAGCAATAGACAATGAGATGGACGCAATACTAAAGGAAACTTGAATATAGTAAACAATATCAAGATCTCTTGACATCTTGGAAATTACTTCTGTACGTACTTGAAAATGTGGGTAATATATTTTTTGATATATAGGAAAACTCGAAATGAATCATTTTTCCAGAAACAAGGATTATGTCACCTTCGTAACGATAAGATTTCTTCTTTTATTTAAGAAAGCTATAATAAAAGTTGTTTTTACTTAAGAATCGCAATTGACTACTAGAAATAAGTATAAATTAAACAAAATTTTGTATTTTAATATTATCGAATAGTAATAAAATAATCCTCTTCATGTTCTAAATGTGATTAAAGAATTCGTACAATTTCCTTTGTAGGAATTAGCTCTTTCAGTCTATTTTCCGTTATTCAAACTGCCTTTGATAAAACGAAATTGGATCCTCCGGTCCCGCATCGGAATGTAACTTCATAAAAATGTAATCGACTCGCATTAAAGCCATGATTCGCTCGGTTCCATGCTTTTGTTCGTTCCCTTTCACGATTCTCCCGACAGCAACCTTCCCTTTAATGTCAACAATTACAAGTTCCTTCTTTTCAAACTTCTGCCGAGCTTTCTGAAGCCGGTGACACTGACGTTATCTCAAAGGGGCAGCTCGAAGCCTTTTCGCAACAATATTACCTAATCGTGACCAAATGGAGGAAAATACGAAAAATTCTGCTGCGAGAATTTTTCGAATCAAATTCTATCAGTTTCGTTTTAGCTGTTAATCAATAGCGAACGTGCGATAATTAGACTGCGGATTTTTATGGGAAAATTTGAAAATGCAAAAATACGTGAGATACATTCAATACGTAAAAATGTATAAAATAGCTGAAACATAGTGCTTAGAATATTTATAAAACAATTTTCTATCTAGGTTACATTTTTTTAATTATCGTCACACAGATATGAATTTTTTTCGAAATATGAAATATCTTCGTTATTCCAAGTGGATCACAGAGGAAAAGATAGGAATCATATTTCCAATTCTACGTATCTTTGAGATATCGTATCTTGAGATTTTCAAAGTCTGGAAGCATAACGATCAACTCCTTACAAAAACAATTGACGAATATCTATAGGAAAGACGTACCCCTTTAGGCACTGTGATTTAAAAAAATCGCATTTATTGTTGCTAATATTATTATTCCACTAGAGGACACAAACCTCGAAATTCCTCGAAACAACAGATCTTTCCTTCTCTCCAAAGTTTTATCCAACTTTAATCTATATAAGAATTACCCTCAATTCTTCATACTAGAAAAGACACGACTTTTCATATAATTTTCAACGTTCACGTAGCTGCACATGAAAACGAGAATGCGTGGTATAGTTAACTGAATCGTCGCGTCGGTCGTTTAGGGAGGAAGTAGAGATTTGGGTTGGCCCGATGAGAGGAGCACGGAATGGGCGACAGAAAAATGAGAAGAGGAACGAGGTCGACCATTCTTTCCTCAATGTCCTTTTCCCGACGTGCACGCGACAATGCAAACTTTGCATCGCTTCTGGCTTCCCCTTTTGCGGACACGAGGTTACCATTAGTCCCGATGTGATCGTCCAGCAAAATGCCAAGTCTTTTCGTCGCTTCTTTTTGTACCTGGGGATCGAACGATTTTAGCTGAATACTTCGGCACACCGCCGATAAGGCTTTGAAACGAGCAAGCGGACGGAACTCAATTGGAACGAGAAACTTTTTAGACGACGAGATTCGCGTTAGCAAATGGTCTTCGATTCCCTAGGCTTGCCTCCTTCTTTTTTACTATCGCGCGACTTTAAATTGTATGAATGTGTCTTTAGTGACCAACTGGTGATTGTTATATTTAGACTGCTGACTTTTATCCATTTATGCAAAATTTCAACATATACAAATGCACAGGACGAATACAATACGCAAAAAATATGTGAAATATCTAAAATGGAGTGCACACTATAACTTTCAGTAAGCGAAACAGATTTCTATTTGGATTACCTTTTTAATTTGCGTTGATAAAAATATGAACCTACGCAAAAATTGTATTTATATTACGGATAGTAATTCTCTGAGTAAATAAATACGCAAACGAAAAGATAACTGTCGAATATTTTATGATTTCGAAATGGTTGAAACAGTGTTTCATAGGGAAACGAAGTTTGCTGAAAGATAAAACCAGCTTTCTTGACTTTTTCCTTCCTTTTATACTATGTGTACAGATTGTATACTAAAATACAGATTCCGGCAATGTTGAATATGTATTTATGTTGAATTTTTAGTACAGAACATTTGTATTCTTTCTGCGAGAGCGAACATCGTAATTTTTCTCGTTTTTATCTCTTTTCTTTAGGTAGGATACAATCTTTACTGTTGTGGTTTTGATAAATCGTTATTTTTCTGTTTCTCAGCTTTCGTTATTTTAACTGGTATACTGATTATTATTGATTATCCTGCTCTCTGAAACGTCACATTAAATGTTATTTGTGCTTTCGGATGTTTGGATAAATTGATTAGGATATTTTATTGTGCGCGACTAATTATTACGTGCACTTTTTAAGATTAAATTTTTTTAGTTTCAAATTACATGAGTTTCGTATGCGTACTCACCTGTCCTGAAGTTGACGACAATGTCTATGAGGAATATCGTGTCGGAAAGGCAGTTGAAGGCTATCCACCTAGTGCTTAGGTCGTCATTGAAAAAACTAATGGCGACTGGCAGAATTATCAGATTAGCTACCAGCAGGAGGAGCATGCAGAGATCCCAGTAGAATCTGAAATCAAATACGAAATCAATGTTATTAATTCATTACTCTGCATTACTTGCAAAATATCTACATTACTATGTAATGATATTGTTTGTCAGACAAATGTCCAGTTGATAATAAAATTGATAACATTTTTCAATTTTTATTGAAAAACACGGAATCATATAAATCTGAATATTATGAGCCGTTATTGTCAATAATTTTCAGTAACAACTCTTAATGTATTTGCAGACAACAGTTCAACGAACAGTAGAATCACAGTAGAATAATCGCCTTAAGTAGAATATTCCGTAATGGCCAGACACAACGCAGTCTAGCGATGAATATTGTTCGATTCAAGAAAATGAGATGAAACATAAACTTCTTATATCGATATCATTCATAGCCAATATTTTAGGCATTTTACGTATACATTAACACTCTTAATTAGCATTTTGTAATACTCTTTTCGCAATAATTGTATACCTGAATTTCTGTTTACATTTTACATTTTAAAAGGAATTTTACTATAGAAAATAGGAATAATGCTAAAGTCACTGTACAAGGTCCTAAGGAAACTTCTTCCAGTATCCTTCGTACTTTCTTTATTTTTCTTTTAAATACTTTTGAAACTGTTTCGTGCAATATGTTTCTACATTTTTTATTATATCGTATACCGTTGACGTTACTGACTTTGCAAATTACTTTGACAAGTGAAACAAGCCTTAAAATCAACGTTCCAATATCATAAATGAATACTTTCGATAAGTCTAAAAAATCGAAGTCTAACTCAAAGCAAATATTTCAACAAATGTGAAAGTTGCGAAAACGTGTTTCAGATGAAAGTAGTTGGATACCAGAGAACATGCTAGCAGCTCGTGCTGATACCTTGTAAAGATAAAGTTTATTTCTCGAAATAGAAATATACGTCCTTCAGTATATATTTTTACACTTAACACTGAAACATGTATATTTCTATATTTTTATATATAGGATGTTTCGCTTAAATCGTACATCAAAATCATTTCACTTGCTACTAAAAATAGCAGAAGTTTAAGTAATTTCAAGACATGCATGTCATGTGTATCAATACAACACGTGTCAATATATATATATATATATATATAAAAGTGAATAAAACAACGTTTAATAATGTTTCAGTGTCTGTGAAATAATTTAATAATGTTTTCATAATTCGATGTATATACATTTTTTAATATAAAATATCTGTGTCTTTGAAAAATATGCAAATAAATTTCATATGATTCAATGGCATTCAATTAAAAAACGGAAAGAAAACACCCACAGGATGATTAAAACGAAACGTTTTCCTGTCTCGTGCCATTCAAGAGCTCTCAGCTTCCTGTCTCACTAAATTAGCCAGTTCTTTTCCTTTCATTCTCAGGATCAGTCACAGTCTTCCCTGAATTTTGCACTAGAATTTTGTAATCCAGGCCCAACGTGTAACCTAGTTATCTCAAAAGACTGCGGCCTTCTTCAAACCGGTCATTCCATTTATTGTCTTTCCGGGCCAACTTTACTCAATTACCAAGATCTAAGCCAACGTTTTAAGCGCAACTACCACGTGCTCGTGCAAACGTCGACCAGAGATTTTATTTTCATTCTGTTTACGGTGGAATGCTGCGCCTTACGACGAATTTACGTTACCCGGATTCTTTTCGTGCCGTTTCTCGGCTAACGAGCTGCAAAAAGGGGGAGGAAGAAGAAATATCGGTCGTAAAACCGCAAGAAACGCGCGAAAATTCCGCCAACAATGACCTTTCCTCGCAAATATTGATCGAGGCTCTTGCATTTTATTACTGCACTTCAAATATACGGAGTGTTTCGTTTAACTTTAGAACCTGAAATATTCTCTGACGTAATTAAAATTTCATAAAAATACTTCTTACGAAAGTTGCTTCTTTATAGCTTGTGTTTCGACAGTCAGAATTTACATACATTTTTACCACCTGCGATTTATGGAAGTCTTTCAACGAAGTAGCAAATATATATTAGATTAGCAATTAATTAGATTTTCGGCAATGACGATTTTGTGGATGTGAAAAAGAATCAACTTTATTTCAGTTAGTCAATTGTGTCTATTATATTTTCCACGATTGTATCAATGCTTTGAAAAATATTTTTTATTTAAAAAGACCCTTCCATTTAAATAATTTTGTGTCTAGAGAATAAACAATTATAAATAAGTATATAGTAAGGAGAGTAAAAAATGTCAACTAAAAGCAGTTGATTTCCTTCCTTTTGAAAAAAAAGTTGTTAACAAAATCTACATCCGACTACGCGATATATGAACTGTTCACAGGACAAAGTGGATAACTATACTTTATGAAATTTTCGAAATCTGAGTGCCAATGCGTTTGATCGATGCTTCTCTTATATAATTTCATCAATTTTCTTTACTTTCCGTGTTGTGGACTTAACTAATTTTGTAAATAAGCACCTCGTATAATTGTTTCGCGTGTGTACGCACGAAAATATCACGCACCAGATACGCTTTTCGTTCTCGGTTGACCTAAAAGCACTCGTGAAATCATTAAAACAGTCCTGGTTGAATAAGAAAAATGACGATTCGCCGTTATCCCAGTAAAAGATTCAGTCTTGTCTGTGCGCCAAGAGCATTGCTTTTCCTCGAAGACACGGAAAACGCGAGCTGAGAGAACGTTCTCCAAGGGCGAAAGTTTAATTAACAGACCTCGGCTGCTTTTGTTTCGACTTACTTTCAGCTTCACCTTTTCAGCGCTTAAGTAGTCTAGGGGTCTAGGGGTTTAAACGAAGTGGCAGCTTTCGAGACGGCGGAAATATTGTTGCAGTTGTTTGTTGTAGATTTTCGGTGCACGGAAAATTGTAATTGCAATTAAAACGCAACAATCAATTTAGAAGATGCGATCAATTATTGTTCCGCCTAGTTTTTCGTTAAAATTGCGTTTAATTAATTTTATCCCAGGTTTCCAGTATTCAGATTTGGCGGAAGTAAGAATATTTTCTGATTCGAAATAGCGCGTGGTTTCTTTAATTGCAAGTGACTGACGAGAAAACGAGATAATTAGAATAGATTAAGTAATTATACACATGGCTAACGACCGTTGATGACGCTTGATTATACAATTCACGCACAATAATTTCTTGCCGGCCAATGAATACCGTTTTAATTGTATCATCATTGGTTACAACTTTGAAATCGTTCAAATAATTATGAACGATTGTGTTATAATCTATGACTATTCATCTGGTTAAACTTCGCACTTTCGCATTATAATTTCTACACATTTTAAAGAATCCAAAATTCGTTCCTTATTAATCGCTATTTCTTCAATTCGAAGTATCATTAAAAGAAAATTCTATCGTTTGCGAACACCGAAACCATTTCCTGAAGAGCCAAGGAAGCTCTCCGTAGATCACAAGACATGTTATAATCTAGAACTATTATCATCTTCACATTTTTGAGTTACAATTTCTATGCACTTCAAAATCTATAATTAGTTCCTTGTCGACCGATACCTCTCCAATTCGAACAGTTTAAACCTGCATGTTCTACTTCTACCATAAATAAAATAGAAAAAGAAATAAATACTCAACCCTTTGCGAAGTGAAACTCAAACGATTGCCCGAAGAAGCAAGGAAGCTTCGCTACAAGATAGAAACAAAAAGAGGGAAAGAAGGGTGGTGAAAGCGCAATTTCTGAAAGGTCTGCTTTAATCAGTTCGATTCCAGGCCAGCCAGGCAACATTGGCCCACTTCGCCGAGTAATAACGTAGCTACATCGCATTGGGGCAATAAATGTGCTCGTAGCTCGCACGAAGCTACTACAAGCTTGGCTCGAAAACCACCATCGAAGAGGAGGGCAGTTTTCTTCGTCAGCACGCACCGGTGAACGCGACCTTCCGCCTTGACACTTTCGGTGTAAAACCGAGTGGTTGTTTATTCCTTTCTTCCACCCTCATTTCGAGACCTGTCTCCACGTTTCCGTGAAATTTCTTCTCTTTCGAGGCTTTGTGTCTTTGACAGAGCGAAACCTGCAAGCTTCTTATAGGGATGCTTCGTGTTTATTATGTCAGAGGATAGTTTAGATTTAAATGAAAGTATCGAACGTTTTTAGCGTTGGTATTAAAAGCTTTTGTGAATTGAAAATGAAAAATAAAAATGAAATGAAAGTGAAAATGAAAAACTAGTTTTAAGCACCATTAAACACGAGCAAACAATGTTTTACGGATATATTCAGACAAAGATTCTTAGCACTCTAATCAGAGATATGCGAATGTTTATGAAAATTTAACGTAACAATAAATAGAACTAAAGAAGTAAAGTTTGAGCAGAGATTTATCCCAGTCGCTAAGTATTATTATTTTATGACCAGTACTATATTTCTGGTATCTTATTTTTTGCGTGCTATGTGGAATGTATATTCTATGATATTCGCGAACTTTTAAATTTCCGATAGCAATTAGAGTTCGAAGAATTTTTGTTACAATGCGTTTTTAAAGATTCGCGTAGGAGTTTTGTTCATCCGTGTCTACATTCTGTTGTTTAAATTTGCCAGAGATTTGTGTATTTTTAATAAAATCCCAATAATTCTCTAATATAAAATTCTTGTTATTTTGTTATCTAGTGTATATTATTTTGTAGAAAATGATATTATTTTAGCAGAATTTAGTTTAATTTGAAACTTCTAGAATATGTTATAATAAACATGATTTTGCAAATATTTAATATTTAATTTTGATTATTTTAAATATTTCAATGAATATTTTATAGCCACTAGTATATTTTGATAAATGTATTTAAAATATGAAATTCCTTTTTAAATTTCTTCTGTTGGCAATAAATCGAAATTTAGAACTCTTGAAATTTTTTTCTGGGAACTTTCATAAAACCACTTCAAATATTCTTTCGAGGAAAGTGAACAGCGACATTCCAGAGAACCTTTTGCAATATTTCTAGATGGTGAACGTGTAGGACGATCCACAGAATATTCTCCATTCACTTGCTACTATTTCATTCATTATCAGATCGTACGGACGAATGAATAAAATTGTTTGAATCAGAAAGAAACTAAAGAATCGTTTTGAAGGCTCTTTAAATATTTGCCCAACCTAAAATTAAACTGCCATTTGACCGCCATAAATAAAAAGAGCGGGGTGAGACGGGGTGAAAACGATACGATCGAACCGGAAAGTTACTGCAACCCACGCGTTTTCCAATTCAATTTCAATCCCAATACTTTCAGACTCCTCTTCAAATGTTTGAAGAAAGGTTAATTACGAAGATGTTCGATCACGAAGAAAACAGCGAATTGATATCGCATTACAGTTTCTTCGTTTAAAAATCTACCAAAATGAAGGTATTTACCCTTAAGTATAGATGTCAATATTTTTGCTCTTAGAAGTGTAGTCTGTCAGATTATGTGATTATAACCAGTTCGTAGATGTCTATGCATTCATGGAAAATTTACACGAGCGTATATATTTATATATATAGAGTTACTACCAACTCATAAATAATTGGTAAATAAAGGATATTTTTCTCATAATTCAAAAATATTCGATTCTGAAAGGGTTCGTTTTACTCTTATTACTATTCAAAATATCTGATATTCTGAATTTAATAGAGAGCTATCGATCCATTAGTTTCACATACGTTTAAATATATTCATCGATGAAACTGTGTATTGGAATTCGCGTTAAACAGCCTTCTTCCAGTCTCTTTTTCTAACACCCTGTACGTGCCACTAGACACTGACCTAAAAGCGTCGAGAGATTACGCCTTGGCGATAACCATATCCCTAAGAGTCGAGATTTATGCGCAACTTTTTACACGAGAATCTGTTTTAACGAGCACACCGCGTGGCCAGCTCCGCGAATTCCAGACAATTTAGAGCGTTTTCGAGCTTGTCTCCTGCCAACATTTTCGTTGGAACTGGACCTATCGTTCTCGGAAACTGGAGATATTAAATACCTAGTTTTATTCCTCAGTTGCTATATTATTCGAATACGGAAAATACAAAGGCTGCAAAGAATAGAACTTTTCTACGCGTTTCGTGCAAACTTTTGTTAATAATTCTTAGGTTATTGTATAATAAACGTCGTTTCTTTAGATAAAGTGTATTATGTATAACTACTTTTGAATGATAATTTTTTATTAAAATCAGATTCATCTAAATTTGTTTGTACAATTAAGCGATAGTAATTAAGCGATCCTTGTTCCTGATCTTTATACATTGAAAGGAGTTGTTTCTTTAATCGTAAGAAGACGCAAACTCCTTCAAATTTCAAACTTGATAAATTGCATGGTATCAGAATTTGAAAATTTCTATAAGTCGATTGTATGAAAACTCGAGGCATTTAAAGTATTCTTAGAAGTTGGCAATCAATGGACTTCCATGAATACTTAGAAACTTTTTAGCGATGTAATGTCATAAAGCTTGTAACAAGTGATCGTACAATGGCTCAGAATTCTTCGAATGCTACTTAAAGTTAGATGCTGATAGATTGTTCCCGTTTAATGTAGTGATGCAAATAAGGATTAATGGGGTAATAACTCAGGATGAGAATTCGCAACCCTTGCCTCAACTATTTTGTATCATGCTTGTTAGAACACAAGTCTGATTAATAGATTCTCGAAGGCTAATTTACCTGAATTTAACTGAAATCTGCCATTTCTAATTCCTCTTAGTAACAGTATTTATATTACTTTTATATCGACTCTTAATTTCCGCTCTCTGGTCGTAGATGATCGTAACTTTTGCATTAGACTTGAATTTTATGTAACAAACAATAATTTATCTGACGTGATAAATTTTATGAGATATATAATATTAGGTTGTCTGAAAGGTGTCTTTCTTTTACAGACCCGTCTTCTACAATGACGCATCTTTATACAAACTGAAACCTAATCTGTCGAACGTTGTGATCTTTATTTTGATAGAACAAAATGGATCATACGTAATTCGATAAAATAATATAAAACGAAAAATGTTGTACATCCATTATTTCCTTATAAAACGAAAGAAACTTTTCGTACGACCTAATAGAAGTAACTTTCATTGTTTTGACAATTACAACAAATATTACGATTATAGTAAATATCAAAAATATCAAAAAATATTTCGGCAAAACTTAAACATACTTAACTTAAACATATTTAAACATACATACATAAGCAGAAGAACAAACAACGCTTTTATTTGCTTAAATATCTGGTCTCACAGAGGCCAGTTAATAGGGAATCTACCGTATATCGATTTATCGATGTTATCAATATTTAGCCGTAGTGTTATCAATAGTTGTAAGTACTTTCAACGCTAGTTTAGAATAGTTTCAAGGGAACAAAGTTCGATCTTAAGCAGAATCCATGTATCGAGACATGCGATGTATTCATGAATTATTGCACATTTCTGGTCGTATGAACGAGAACAAACAGCACCATGTTTCCTTGGGTACCTTCTTCGAAGCGAGTTATGACAAAGGACCGTTGCTCGACCGACTAAAATCGATTTTCATCTCGTTGAAACGCGTTGTTCGTAGTTGAAGTGTAACTAGCGATCCAACATTGTGCACCGATTTCTATGAAACTTTGCGAGCTGATAGGCAATTGAAGAATATTATGCACACGTCAGTTTATATGCATTGAAACCGAAACAGTTTCCCGAATGTTTTACTGCGAGCAGAAAATTTTACGCCCATGAGATCGAGTGTTTGTAACTCGATTCATTAACTGATATTTCAATAACGGTAATAGTTATATTATATTATTATTAATATACTAATTATTATTGTCGTTATAATAACTTTGTCTTGACCCTGAATTAACTTCATCGCGTATATCGTTGAATGTAGTCTTGCAATATTTTATGAAAATATGCTGAAATATATAATTTCTGTTTTATATTATTTTATTGAATTAGGTATGATCCATTTCGTCATATTTCTATTATTATGTTCGTGCATAATTCAATAAATTAATATAAAACAAAAAACATTGTGCGTCTATTATTTCCTTATAAAACGAAAGAAACTTTTCGGACAACCTATACTTACATATATATATATATATATTTGTTTCCATTATATCACTTTAATTATAATTAACTATGTGTTAATACGTTTAGATGTACATTATAAATCGTTTTAATGTAAACATGTATTTAAAACATCATCCTCGATGGATAATAATAGAATGATCATTTGCAGCAAGCTTCTTTTCATCTTGCATATGAATTAGCATTAAATAAAAAAGACTATTATAACATGAATTATTGTAAATGGTATTAAACAAAAATTACTGTCTTTTTACTGCCATTTACTTCACATTTAAGCATGAACGAGGCGATTTTCGAGCATATTCGAGATGCAAATTTAAACTTTCGTTTACTGAAATCTCAAACAGCTGGAAGATGTTCATCTTCTTTCCGGGAATAACATTAGCATTTGCCATTTTTATAGCGAGTTCCTCGTATCGGGATTGTTGCACGCCATTTCGTAGAACAGACAAACGTTCCACTCCGTTGATTGAGAATGCATAATACAGCAGCAGCCACGGATAGCACGAAATTCCGGTTCGAATCGCGCTTTCTTAAAATATACATAAGCGATCGCTGTTGCTGCTCGTACCGTATGCATCAATCACACGATAGAAACGAAAAATAATTGCCTACACCAAGAATTATTTCTGTCGCGATCATGTCGTGTACAGATTTTTATTTTGGACCTTCGTTATTACAGTTGATGGTATGATCAATTATCTTCGGCATGTTTTCTTCGAAAAATATCGATAGTAACTTTGTCTCTGGAGAAATTCATGATTTACGGAAATTTTAAAGCGTTAGTGTAATTTAATAATTTCGAGAATTTTTTGTAATTTTGAGATATTTCAGTTTAGAATAGACGATTTTATTCGCCTTTAGTAATTTAGGGAAGTTTTCAAGCTTTAGTTATAATTTTGTGATTTAGAGAATTTATTGTGATTTCTAAGTAGAAATCTAGGGAATTCAGAGACCAAGAAGACTCACTGGTCAGAATACCTTTTCGGAATTTAAGGATTTTTAATCCGAAACAATTTTGAGTAACTTCGGAGAATTAAGGATTTGGAGAATATATAATGATATATAGAAACATGTTTTGAAATATGGAAACTTTTCGAGAGTAACTTTACTGAATTTGTATTGGAATTGTAATTATTGCGAACAATTAAGATTATTTAAATGCATTATTTCGAAACATTTTTAAATTAATTTCACAGATCAAGTAATAGCTCAATTCTAAATCCTCTAGTTTAGTTCCCAGGGAATTCCGCTTTTTCCCTAGCGTAACAAATTGAATAGATAACATCTGCGTTCGATATTTGCTTTTTTGTTCACTATGCTATATACGGGACGAGTAAATTATTGCAGTCAATGAAACAGATGTTTCAGTCTCATGAATCGGAAACAAAAGAGGTTGATGGAATTGCGATGAGATATACTCGTTTAAAATCTCCCAATAGCGAGCAATAAATTGCTAGGGTATTTCGCTCTCCCATAAAATATTATAAAAGCAATATGTTCTGACGCATTTCCTACAGAAGAACTTTAAACCACGCACTATTTCTTGATCTGTTTCATGTTTTCTCTCTATCATTAATAAAGTGTTCGAGGAGTAGATACGTCAAAAGATTAAATATCTCGCAGATCATAAAATTATATTCTCTTAAAGCACTAAAAATTCTATGACAGTCAATTCGAGAAACAGCTGCAATTTAATCGGATATATCTCTTGTTCAAATATCAATCCCAAGTGAGCACCACCATTCGTTTCACTCAATCCCTGTTCTTCATCTACTTCGACAACTGCATCCTTTTCTATTTACTCTAGCTCGTAAAATCAATCCCGTACATTTGGACAGAACTGACTTCTTTTTCTCCTATATTTTATATGCATTATAATAACTCAGTACATTTACCTATTATTTCATTATACAAAATAATCGGACAGATAGATTATATCTGTATACAATTATTTATATATTCCATTTTTCACCAAACGACAAAATTCGAGATTTTCACCAGATGTTTAACGCATGTTCCTTTTTATATCTTGCTATCTTGGATTTTACAGAGAAAAAAATGCGCTGGACGATATCTTTAAGCGTAATTTTCCGATTTCTAAAATTTGTGGAATTTAGGAATCTTTTAACGTAGGGATAAATAAATCTGGGACTATTCTGATCTAGAGAAATATGGAAAATTTCTAGTTCAAAATGATTTGGGGATTTTCTAATCTGGGGAAACTTTAATAAATCAACATATCACACGAATTGGTTTAGAATTTGAGAAATCTCAAACGCATAACGTTTAATAACTTCGAGAATTTTTTGGAATTTTGGGAATTTTCTAATGTAACAACGGAGGATGCATTTCAATCGAGACAGAATATTTACTTTGAAAGGTGAAGTACCTACTTTCAGAGCGCTTTAAAATCTCACACAAAGGATTTGTGACCTACCTAACCTAACCCCAATCATGATTGAGTAGAAGCGACTGAATCTTTTTCCCGTTTATTTTCTATTCTAATACCAATTCTATTCCATTGTGTCCTTTCCATTGTAATCCATTTGTTTCTACATAATTTTTACTATTCTATCGTCATTTTCCGAACCATTCATTACGACAGTGACCGATTCATCTATTATGCTACACCTGATCAAGCGAGGAAAACTCATACTTTCAAGTCGTATTCAGACCTATTGAACGAGACCGGTCATTAGAGACCAGTAGTCAATGTATTCAGAGTTATCAGCTAATCCACCCAACAGCGATTGGTATGTACAGAATCCTCCTGTCGTCTAATTGACCAATTCTTCAGGTCCTATTGTACAAGCAAGGATTGAGAATTTGACCGATGGGACATGACTGATTGCAGATGGCAACTGTCCTGCTTTGTTTTCCTTACGTAATTTGTGAAAATCTAAGTTTCTTCCCTTTTCACTAGATTTTCTTTATTTCACAGTTTACTAGCTTTTACAGAATGATACTGTAAGATAATGTACTATAGTACAATGATGAGATAATACTTGGACGACTCGTAAGTTTCTAATTAGTTTATTTGCTATTTTGTTCTGTCTTTAATCATCGGCTGTATTAAGGAAGAAGAAATTTGATATAAATCGGTGCATTCGATGTTAAGAAGATGTATAACACAACTATGAAATTTCATTACGATGTGATTTTTTAAGCGAACTTTAATTTGGAAAATTGAAGATTTCTGGAAATGTAAAACGAGAACTTAGGGAAGATTAGAGACGTTTCCTATTCTATCTAAGAAATTTTTTAATGGGTGAATTATTTCAAAGTGATTTATAAATAAAGAGATCATAACAGCTTCGTTCTAACACCTTTCGAATCAAACCTTGTTGAATCGATAATTCTTACAAGTCTGGAATAACGTAACGAAATAGTCTTCGAAAAAGTATGTTGAATTATATGAAAATTATTTGGATTAAATATCCAATATTTTGGAGAAGCTACGAGCGATGAAAGTTTTATTGTATAATACGACGTTTGACAAGCACCGATGTAGTAGCTTGTTCGATGTTATTGATTAGTTTGTTTAAACAACATTGTTCGCGATTAATAAGGGAGTTGTAGCAATATATTACAACACAAATTATGATAACTTTTAATATGCGTAATAGGCTTTACTATGCGAAATTTTATAGCATAAAGGCCGTAAAATAGAAATTTAATTCATTCTAGCATGATCATTTGTTACTCGTTTCATTTCGTTAATCATATTCAAGACTAAACTCCCTGCAAACATTTTCGAAAATAACTCGTACCGTACAATACAGAGAAGCCGCCTCTCTGTTTCAACGCTGAATTTACCTGCGAAGAGTCTGCAGGAATTAATCAACGTCTTCGAGATTAACCCGAACTGGTTCCTCGATATTTCACGGTGCTCGACGCGCTCGTCTCGAGTTCCTCGACACTTCATACACTATGCTGAATTTTAGTCGCATCGATGAAGAATTAAGTGGCCTGGATTTTCGTTCGTGGCGTCTTTGACGAATGGTACACGAATGATATCGTTAGAGCATTTTTGATCTTTCGTAGATACCGAAACTGGTCCAGTGGATAACGATTAAACATGGCGAATGCTACACGTTGGAAAAATAAGTTCGAGATTTCTGACGATATTCAAATTTGTAATTTAGAAAAATTGTAGAATAAATATAGTAAATAGGGGAAATGGTAGTAAATAATACATATTTATTGTACGGGAATTTTTAAACTTTGTAAGTTAACAATTTAAAAGAAAATGAAGGATATCTGAATGCATTTATTAAAATGGTAAATATGAATTATTATAATATATTAAAATAATTACTGCACTAAGGACAAGAAATTTCTCACTACATACGTTTAATGTAAAATGATATCTAATAAATTTATACGTAGGATCAAAGACATGAATGTAAGATCGCTACAACGTAGTAAGTATACACATCGATATTAAAATATTAAACGTAGTAATTAAAATAATAATAAAACGGTAGAATACTATAAGGAGGAAAAGTGTGTAATTTTTAAAACGTGAAGCGCCTTGAATTGATGTTTCATAAAATAGAACACCCGTTTAAAAATGGAAATTGAAACTCGGTAAACCAATACACGGTAGTTTCATAACAAACAAGAACAGAAATATTCACTCGCGTATTTAGCAGAAATAACACGTGTCTAAACACGAGGTTAAAGCGCGTGAAATATAATTTATTTCATTCTACAAATATTTCTTCCAACGCTGCCACTCGGTAGACATATTCTTAAATTATGTGTTTGCGTGCATCATAGCACAATGATGTAAAAACGTGTTACCAAACCACTGGTTCCCTTGATACAGTTTGTATAAGGATAATTGATCAGTCACAGGTGTTTCTGCGTTTCCAGGTGCACGTTTAATGATTCAACCTATCTGTGTTTCAGATAATTTATTCGTAACGAAAGTAACTTATGGAGTGCGCTAATTAAACACGTAAGTTCTTTTTCTCAGTTAAAAGCGTTTCCCATAAAAGAGGCACATGTTCTTTAAAAAAATCTACCTTTTTATTCGATTTCAATATTATGTTAGACTCTAGATAGGCAGATTTCTGTACGTCTACGCGAAGTTTAAACGTAGACACGTTCTATTTATGTTAAATATCGTCGGGTATGCTAATATTTATGATCGATAATGTAAATGATGTTCTGTCATGCGAAAACAAGATTATCCAAACAACGTGTACCATGATTAATTCGTTTAATTAAAGTTTCATACTAACTTTACATTTATATAAATATTTTATAAATAATAACGATAAATAACAGAACTTAATGTCATAAACAAATTATTTTCTTTATAAACAAAGAGTTACATGCTTTCAAGAATCTTTATTTTCTCGTTCGTTCAAATTTGTAGTTTCGTCTGTGTCAGTAAAATTGAGATCTGGGGAAATCTCTTTAAAAATAAACAGCGTTCGCCGCTTTTCCATGACTAAAAAAAGAAGTGACCGTAAAAGTTCAGAACACGGGCTCGACTCATGCCGAAAAACATTTTAACAAAATATTTCGCCTTGTATTTTTACAGCCTCTCGCGACACATCCGTGAAACGAACGTTTCTGGATTCCCAAACAGCAGCCGGAACAACAGCCCGGGAAAGCAAATAAAAAGAGGCGAGTCGAAACAAATTTCTTGACGGGATTTGAATGGAAATTCCTTTTCTCGAAACATCCATAAATTTTACTGCAAACATTCATTACGCGAACCTTGTAAATATGTATTCTGAAACGAACTCGTAGTAGATCAAACGAAATGGCCTGACCAAATCATCCTCGACAGATTTCTTAAATGGAATATTTTAAATAGTCACTATCTTCAATTTTATAATTTTAATTTTATTTCTTCGTCCTGGATAATATTTTACGGATATAGAAACTTACTTGAATATATCTAACTGATCAGCGTCTAATTTTTTGAAAGTCAAATAACTACTAGTTTATATAAATGCTATTAAAAACTAGCGCTGATTATATTAAAACGTTTTTCATAATATGTTTCCAACATTTTTTAAAAGATACTTAAAATATTTAAATTTTTACGCTTTGAACTTATAAAATATTTTTAAATAATTTTTTTACGAGTACAGCAGAAAATGTTCCTTTAAAAAATTCCCCCATCGTAAAGTATTGTTGTTTCTCGTGAAGTAAAAATGGTCAAATATACTCGTTAATTATTCGGACGCTAGGATTTCTAAAAGCACAAAGGGAACGCGTAACAACCGAGTTGGAAGTCAGGTACAGAAAGTAAGCCAAACAAGATCTGTAGACAGAATGGCTCTAATAAGCTACCAACAATCCTTTCCACGAATGTTTAATTTAAACGTTTGTGCACATATCATTATGAGCCAGATTATCATGCTATAGCTGCTATTTAACAAGAGAACATATTTTAGAATCCACATATTACAAGTTCCTCTACAACAATAGTAAAAATTATGATTTATTTGGGTCGCACGAAATGTGCCTTATAATATAAAATACGAAATAAGATAGTTCGAGTTTTTCAATAAACATATAACGGGTAGCTACTATAATATGTACTTATAACCATCAGTGCAGTGAGCTATAAAAGTATATTTACCACTATAATCAAGCAACGCATAAATTTTTCCTTCGTAAACTAATCCTTCTCATTTTTTATAAGTTCCAGATTGTAACCCCTAAAATAACAGAATCTTTTAGAAAACCCATTCGTCGTTAGATAAAAATATAAAACTGTGAAAAAAGATATGGAATGAATATACGTTTCGTAATATACACACGTAGATCGTAAAACATAAAATTCCGAAAGCGTCGATTCGAAACTTATGGACGGTAGTGTACGTTAGCTGCACGTGGATGCGTCCGTAGTGCATACACGTACACGCGATTACATCGATTAGTAAGAATCACCATGAAATAGTAGCCATACACTCAACCAGTGTACACAGGCGTGCCGAACAATACCGCGGGGTCGTCCATTGTCTGGCAGAGGATGCTGACATAACCAGAAGCACGGCCGCGTGCGTGCAGTTTTATAGCGCGATGCAAATTTCAAGCTGACCGACCGATCTATCACTCTATCCCATCTCTGTTGCTCTATCGCTGTCGCTCTATCATCGTTCCTCTGTCGCTCTATCCTGTGTCCGCGCGTCGATCACGCCGCCGCGATTGCTTCGGCCCGTTTAACCGCGTGATCTGCCCAGATGTTTCCTTATCGAGAAGTCAATAGACCGAACATCGTATGGTTTCTGTATTTGCTTTAGGCAATGATTATTATCATAGCGAATGCTTATTTCGATCATAATCTTCCAAATATTGCACTGATAAAAATGTATATATGAGTAAGTATTTGATTATTGGATTCGGCCGAATACACAGACACTGTAATCAGAACCTTAATATGGATGTTGTTGACGTTGCTACGAGCAGAGTGCGGATAAAATTGTGCAGAGAATGTTGGATTTCTACGTATACATGATGGATCTAAAATGTCGTGGTACAAGCAGCGCGAGGGACATTCTGTGATACGAAATAAGAGGAAAATCATGAATAACGAAATTACGTTTCATTCTCGAGGAAATCGAGCTTGAAAACTTACTAAAGTATCTAATTCTCGGTTAGATAAGAGTGAAAAATTGGCAGCGGGTCATCCTACGTGCGCATATGTAAGTTGAAAATGTAGTACAACGCTTGTTTTTCGTTTGAAGTCTGGTTTTCAAGAGAATTGAGTTGCATATTCTTCTTACACCTAGACAAAATAATATGCAAATTATTTTCTTCGAAGATACTGAGATTGGGTTTTCTTCTAAAGGTTTTATTGGAAAAACAGAAGCTTTGAAAAGCGTCAGAGGATTCTGTTAGAAAAAGAGGCATTTGCGATTTTGGAAATTTGACGATCTTGAAGTAAGAGGAATGACGGGATTTGTAGATGAGAAAGTTTTAGCTTGGAAAGAGAGGAATTTTATAGCTTCGGGAATGGAGAAACTTCCCACAAAAGCAGACAGTTCGAGTTGAAATAATACACGAAGAAACGAATTAAAATAAACAAGTTCATGGCAGTTAAAACTTAGAGAGGAAATTCCTCTTAAAAAGTGGAAATTTTTACGACATTAAAGATTTGCTAAAGAAGATTCTTGAAAAGATAGCTTTAAATTGAGCAACAGTGGAAAACATGATAAGTTGTATTTTCTATGTTTTACAGTACAAGTTCAAGGTTGAAAATACTCCATTGATCAATCTTTCTATTTCAGGCTCTCTATTGATTTTGGAATTAAAATTACCCCCACCGTCTTGAAGATTTCAAAAATATTAAGTTGGTTAAAGCCTTAATTTTTTTACAAAACTGTGGATTTATCGTCAATTTTTAAAAGACTTCTCTGAGATAGTTTTAAGAAACAAATTTGTTTGACAGACAGAGTACACTTTTGGATAAGAATTCGATTAAAATGGAGATTGTAATAGTGATTTTGACGAAGGTAGTAAGAGTTGGATAGCAAGGATGTTTAATCTGGAAGATTATCAAGGTAAAAACTTGGCTGAAGGTTCGATAAAGAGTGAAAGATGAATGTACTGTATGGAGGAAAGCGTGATACGTCCTAGATACACAAGTTTTGATATCGGAGGAAAGTTCTCTTAGAGGTGTAGATAGTGATAAAAGAGATGAGAGACTTTTGATAAACTGTGGTCAACGTAAAAGTTGGAAACTTTACGAAATCTTTTCTTAAAATCACTGAAAAACCTATAAAATTGTAACTTAACAAGAAAACAAAATACCAGACTTTTGATAAGACTTTTTTAACACCAAGTAAACATTTTCAGAACAATTGGTAATGTAACAATATTTTTCAACGTAAAATCTATTTAGTTCCACAAAGGGCAAGGAAAACATAATGTATTATTAAGAATTGCAACGTTATACAGTAAAATTATGGCGTGGAAGGGCAATAAGAGTTAAAGTATGTGCATCGTATGCCCCTGGAACCAGCTTCAATACGCAGGACCGACGATCAACGCTACTTGAGAATAATTAATTGAGTCGTTATAGCGCGCAGCGGACGATCAAATGTATCTCGTCGTGCTCATTAGCCAGACACGTTGCAAACGTTCTTAGAGGATAGGAGACTCGAAGAGGTCTCTTTAATTTTTAAACGTTTTCTGGAAAGTTTTTCAAGGAACTAAAGGAAACTTATTGAATTTGCCTACTTGATTAACCTACGTTAATCACGATTTCAATTACTTTACCAGAAAATGAAAATACTTGATCATAGGACTAGTATTGATAAAACAATTATCTTAAAATTAGTATATTAATATTTGTTTTATGGTAATACTATTGATCAATATTCGTATTAGACGATAATGATATTCTCAAAACTTTCCTGGCTCACGTGAGATCTCGAAATTTTTTAATTTCATCTTTAATATAAGTTTACAAACAATTTTATATCTAGCTGATCTTATAGTCGAAGTTCCTACGAATCCTGTACTAAAATAAATATCATGCCTGCATTATTTCAAATGTGATTTTCGAATGTTTTAATTATGTTGTCTATATAGAATTCGACTAATTCTGTTAATTAATTTTATTTTAATTAAAATGTCCTTATTTTTGTATTTCTATTAATGAATTTTTGTTAATTAAATATATTAATTAAATTAAGAAAATTCATTACTTTTTTCGCCCTGTTTCACAAATTTTTCGACAATATTATACATGAAAGGGTATGATTAGTCCATCATAATTTATTATCGTGTTTCGTTAAAAAAATTTACTTATGTCATTTTAAAAAACGTAGGTATAGGTCAGTATGCTTGTTGAGAATTGTGGATCTAATCGCTGAAATAAAAGTAAAGGAACACTAAGATTACACTTGGAATTTATATTAAAATAGTTTTAGATTTATTTAATAAACGATTTCCAGGATCTTCGTCGATATACATTTGCATGCGTCTCAGCACTCTCTTTATCTCACCATCTTCTATATCACACTACCAACGGAACAGTTGCATTTATCTGTTTTTCGAGATCCTGTACACACACATACTTCCATACACTTATATTCACATACGTGTGTCAGTACTACGCGGCTAATCTAGTCTAGCACATAAAATTATACATATCTCAATAATACTAATACCATTTTATACTGCCCAATTAGAATATCTGTCATAGAGAATTAAAATAAAATACCCTGAATATTCTTTGTTATGCGAAATAAGTTCTTCTTAATTTCAAAGCCACCTCGACAAATTCCCAAATATCCCACAAACATTTCCACCTTTACTAACAGCATCGCATTAAATTCTCTGGAAACGACCTCAAAAGCTCCTCGATTTCATACACAGTTTCGATTTTACTCATAACCTAAATTGGCCGAGCTGTGGCACACCGCAGGCTTACATAAATTCATTTTCAACATTGAATTTCCCGAAATTTCACATAGGACCACGAAAGCTCGACGATTTTCCAGTTCTCTCCGCAGAAGCTCTCCGCGACCGGAGCAAAACCGCAATTTCCGTCCGTGCAACCGGAAGACTCAAGTCGCGAGAACGCGGTGCGTCGTTGAAACCGCGAAACAGAGAGAAGAAAAATGAGAGAAGAGACGAGGGAAAAAGGTAGAAGAAGCGTCGAGGTGGGCGTAGGTCACGGTCGTCGCGGTTTCTCGCCACGGGAATTAACGCAAGAATAGAGACAGATTAATTAATTAAGTTCGTCTTAATTGCGGACCCGCTGGAATCCTGTGGTCCTACGACGCGACGCGTGGGCCCGTTTAATTGCACCGTTAGGACAAAAAAATGGAGAAAAAGACTGATGAACCTGTTTTGTCGCTCACGTGATGATACAATATTTCGTTCTCCTTCTTTCTTTCTTCTTTATGGCTGCAGCTGTGAATGAAACGAGCGGGCAATTAGTAGAATGGTTGATGGTTACTCGTGTTGAATTATTAGGAGATTATGTTACAACATCGAAAACTTCGTCGTACATCGAAACCTCTTCAACATGTCTATAACATTCAACTTCTTCCGCTTCTTCTTCTGATTTTATTTTTACGAAGTCTGTTGAATACTAATGTTGCAATCGTTTTTTAAATGAACCGTTAACACGATTACATCAAAACCATGATAGGATTACCTGTTACATTTGGAATTACCATTATGTTTCATTTAGATAGCGGTAGGGTAGTTTTAGTATGGTTGCTGTTTCATATGTATTTGCATAGAGGATAATTATCGTAATTTGAAAATGTAATCTGAAGCGGATTGTTTGTTGTATGATAAACAGATTCACCAATATTTATGCAAATTCATATTTTTATAAACTTGCTTGGAAAATTATATTATCTGTTAAATGCTGCAAAGGGTGCTGTACTTTGGACGTTTTATACATCTTTCAGCTTAGTGATAAATATTTATTTTTTGACAAAAGAAATTAGACAAAACGCTTTAACACTGTTTCATAATCACAATCTTCAGCCCTAATAAATTCGACAACCCAAAGCTCGCATCAACCATCATCGTTCTTATCTAAATAATTATCCACGACCCTAAATGCAACTCTGTTCGTCCATAAACTTAAGAATTGCGAATAAAACACTCGACGCGTTTCAACTATCGTCGGAAGCCAATGACGCTCCAGATCCGGAATTCAACTTTCTACGAGGAATTTACGAGCTCGAGGCTACTTACCAACCGGAACTATGACAGAAATTTCGGCTTTACGAACTGACCCGGTGTTTCGTGGTCACGTTTACGCACATTCGATCCACAGTTTTACGACAAGTTTACGAGGAGCAACGTTCCGACCTGTCGACGATAAATCTTCGATTCACCACGTTGCTTTATACGATTTCGACGCTTTACGAGCCATCCACTTCCGTCGATGGCTGCTCTTGTGCGCGTTCGTCCATTTCCAGATGAAGATTTTCTTTCCGTGCAATAAACGATCGTTTTCCATGCAAGCGTTCTGCCTTTGACGTTGCTCAATTTCAGCTGCTTTAAATCACAGCACGAAAAATAGACGTTCGAAAGACGCGGTTGCGTTAATCGGTTCAGCTTAGCGCCACGAGTCTTCGCCAGCTTCTTTCACTTGCGTTTTTCTACCTCGCCACGATGATGGATGAACGTTGAAAAAGACACTTTGTTGGTCTTCTCGAGTGATATTTTTTAGTGATTTGTTCTTTGGGTGTTTAGTTTCTTATAAGATGGTGTTTGACTTTTTTAGAGGTTGGTCGTTTAATATTTTTTAGAATTTCATTTTTTTACATGTTTGTTTAATTTATTGGATTTGAATACTTTAGAGATATTACTTATAAATATGTGATTCCATCAAGACTTTTGTTTTAATATATAGATTCATAATTGATTTCTTCCTAAAGCTTATTTTTTAAGAACTTCTTAACATAATAATAACTGGAGAATTTCTGGTGTTTCGTTCAAAGTTACTTTAAATTTTCCAATCCATCGATTTTACAAAATGGAGAAATAAAATGCCGAAGGTGTTCGATAATAGTTTCTGTTGAAATTCTGCTTCCAAGCAAGCATTCTCGATTAAATCCCGGCAACCGACGGCCAGAAATGAGAAACTTGTTGCGAAAACATCGATTATAACGTGCTTCTCGAAATAATTACGAAGAATCAACTATGCAAACAATTTGGTTGTTCAACAGGAATGTTCAATAACTTGAAAGTTATTTTTACTAGGTATGCAAATATTTGATAAAAATGACAGATTGCTGAATACACAATAAGTCCATTTTTAATATGTACTCGAAATCAATTTCAATTAATTTTATCATACTGAATGAGAAATTATATTTATCTAGTGTCGTGGTGATGAATTCTATCTGATTTAATGTAATTACAAAGTTGGTGGAAATTAATAAGGTTTGGTCACGCGCAGTTTCGATAGTATAACGAACAGCTGACACAAGCAACATTGTGCAATCCTGATCGGTCGAACAGAAATAACATAACATCAGATTGATCTTTATTATGTTGGATTTTCTGTCTATCACGTTTAACACCATCGTGTCTTCGTGTTTAAAGTTTTGATTTAAAAAGCTCGACGAAGAATTATTACTGTCTGAGGCAGTGTTTCACATTCCATTGATTTCGCATAGACATTTGAACGCAGATTCATAATGAGAAGAGAATGATAATAGTAAGAAGAAGACAGATTTTTGGGACATGGAATATTGTAAGGATAACTAGATTAAAATTTTATCAAGACATTTGTTGTTTACTGTCTTAACGAAGAAATATCTATAAGTATATAGAAGAATAGAGAACAATGATAATAAGAAATTTTTAAGACATGAAATCTTTGAAATTATCTTTGGGTGATAGTTTTATGAAGATATTTATATCTAATTCTAAAAGTAATAGTATATAGAAGGGAATAATAATCAAAAGCTAGTTCTACCTGGAAACAGAAATTAATAGAATAGAATTTTGAAGGAGAAGAAGACAAATCGAATCAGCGGTGCAAAGTGATGAAAAAGAATTATAATTTATTTAAAATTAATATGTCGATCGTAAATATGGGAAATGTACAATTTGAAATAAATTAATACCGAATTCCGATGTGACTGTAAGTAATAAATATACCAAGTGGTTTGTAAATATTTCTCCACGTTTCATATTGTAGGAATTTTACTGAAGTCACAGAGAAAATATAATATACAAAGACTATGTTTAGAGTCATTAATCAATTTACTCTAAACACGAAGAAACAGGAATCTGTCAATAGCGTAGATAACAAAGTCGACGTCATAAATCATTGTGTTCAAAGTTACCTTCGAAGCCAATTTGGAAAATTTCGCTAACAAGAAAGGAACTTCCGATTAACAAACCGGAATCAAATTGTGGAACCTTCCAAATAGAGAACCTTGAAAATCAATTTCCATTGACGCAACTGATTGATTCAGTTAAATTCTGCTGTTCCGAAAACAGATGAATAGTTTGTCTAAAATACAAACTCTTACGAGATGTTTGATAAGAAAATTGATATAATCACTTAAAATAATAAGAGAGAAAGAAACCAGTAGGAATTTAGTTTACTTTTAACATATCGAGATTTACTACTATAAAAATACTAAATTATTTAACACGTTGGCTGCCACGCGAATTTTATATATTTGCCCTAGAAGTCGATAGATTGAAATATACTAAAATTTTTGCAAAATATATGATACTTGCTAGCTATATGATAGTTTTTTCTAACGTTATCTAGATCATTCACATTGTTGAAAATCTTTCAATCTATGAAATTTATTTTACTGTAAACGTTCTAGAAAATTTGCTAACGTGGATCATCAATGACTGTCGTGACAGTCAATATGCTAAAAACCTGAACAGTTAAAATTTCAACTTTAGTTCAGCGTGCGTCTTGACGTAAATTCCTATGCCGATGCTATCGCCAATATTTCATGTCAGTTTAGAAACTTTTGTCGTTTTTAAAAATTCATCCAGATTTTCCTTTAATTATCTTCAAACTCGGTCCAATCTATCAAGGAAGAACTTCAGAATCACTCATCGTCCTTGAAAAGAACTGTGCTAAGTTCGAAATACATATCGTTACGATTGCTCCTACACAATTGTTTCTAGTTTGCGCTCCATCTGGGACTGTTCCGAAGGGCTGTTAATCTTAGCCTAATAAAATATTTGAATCGCCTCCTGTTCCTTGTATCTACGAGGTGGCCATGGCCCACTAAAGGCCTAACCATGGCGCAGGGTCGCACCAATACTAATGTTCTACCTAATGTTTCGACATTTCCTCGTGCAGCACGCGACACGTGTAGCATCGTGACAGGCGCACGACCGCGGAACTCTCTCGAGATTACCTGGCAGCGGTGAAGGTGACTTAAGATCAGCGAGTTCTCCACTGAATTCTCTTGAAAATGTCGATCAGAAGAGAAGACTGACCTTGACGCGACGAGACCTTGCTCCTTGCTTTGGACAGATTATTCCAAACAGTTTTGTTTCCTCTTCGCTTTTTCCCTTTTTGTACGCTGATTTTTGTGTCGTGATTTTTAGTTGCTATTTTTTTTTGACAAAGAGAGGGAAGGTGAACTGGTTGATTTCCATTGATTTGAGGCTAGGTTGCGCGGATTGGAGCGGCTTTGGAGGCTTTGACGGCAATTTTGTTATTCCCATAGAGAGGTAGTTTTTTCGGAATCGATACAGAGAGATCTGTGAAAATTGTTTTATTCGTAGCAAAATTGTTTTATACTTCGAAAAGTATTTGTGAGATCTAATTCGGCTTTTTATTCTGTTATGTATGTGTATTACATGGTTAGTCTTGTAGCTATTTGTTAAATGGAAGGAAAAGGAGGGATCTAAAGTCGATGAAAGTTTGAATATTCTGAGAAAATTTTGATAAATGTATCTATTTAGATGTATCATGGATGTCAGGAACTTCCTCTCGCATAATGGCGTGACAAGAACAGAATGAAATTATCCTAATCATAAAATATTACTTTCACGAATGCCGTATTTTCCGATGAAGCGTTTCTTCTGATTAAGTTCTATACATCTCATTTCCATGGTACTAAATTTTTGTAGTTATATGTAATTTGTTGGACCTAAATAATTAGTATACATATAAATGCAATAATAAATGTAAAAATACTTTTTACAGCTATTGTATATGTCTGAATAAATTTCATTAGGAGTTCCAAACGAAATATTTGTTTAATCTAAAAATTTGACTATCAAATTTCGTAGTACCGTCCCGATACCAAAAAATCCTACGATACCGAACAGATATTTAACTTCCTGTCGCATAATGGCTTAACAAGAACAGGATTAGTCTATCGTGTCATGTTCTGACGTTTGTGATGTATGCTCGGCACTCTAGTTGCGTTTCAGGAGCCCGCAAACTGACTGGAGGAGGATCGATAACGTCTCCAGGCTTCCGGCTACGCTCGATTAGACTAAATTAAGCGCACTGTGTCAACACTATACATAAATAGCCGCGTGTACCCGCTGTACTGGGAGGTGCGGAACACCACGGGACAAGGGGATGTCGATTGCAATTTCAAATTTATGCTAAGGGAACTCCGACGCCCTCGTGAAACGTCATGCATGTCCGATACGGTGGATGTCCGTATTTCGCGATGCTACAAACCCCATTCAAGAACCTTCTAACACTTTCACATCTTTCAATAATGTCTCCTTTTTTTCTGATCTTTTTTCAATTTTGGATTATTTCCTCCCTTTTGCGATTTATGTTGTTTTTGCCAAATTTGTGTGTCTCTTTTGTAAATCATATTGACTTTAAACATTCTCATCTTATGGGTCGCATTGGTTTTTATCACATTTTTATTCTTTCACAAATTATATCGTTTTTGGATCATTTCCTTTTTCTACGTCACGTACAATCACGTAAAAGTACGTTAAATATAGCCACTATTCTCATCCAGAGAAGAATGATAATTCTTCATAATACTTTTTCTATCCATAACTCTAGCATTATCGTTTCCTGTATTCTTTTCTCAATATTTATCGCCACATTAACGGTTTGCATCGGTTATTAACGACGTAAAAGAATAAAGAAGTTATATGGGCTCACAAATTACTATATAATTTGGTATACTGTAAGTAATTTAGTAGCTCTTATATTGATTTGTAGTTTTTTAAATTGCGTTTTGTGATAAATTTTACTGGCTGTAGAAAGAACATCTCTTCCATATCGCATAACGTGATTTAATGAAAACTAATGTGGCCTACTATTGCAATATTGGACGATTTATAACACAACAAATCTTCTTTATTGAGGAAGCAGTGGTGAGTAATTTGATGCACTATCTCATTCTAATTTATGACATTACGATTTAATCGTATCTTACTAGAATGCCTAGTATCACGGAAGTCATCTCCAATTAAAATTCTATCATCATATTTTTATCCTCCTTCCATTTATCACGATTAGCACGTTTATCCTTTTAAATCTCACAAGCAACATTTTAATTAAAATCTTTTACTCGCATAAATTTATACATTTCAAATTTAAAAGAAAAAGACAAACAAGTAGAAAAGCTAATAGTATTTAAATATTACATTTTCCTGATGATCTTATCTTTAAAATTGTTTCTCACATCGAAATAAATGCACTTTGTTCTTCCTTATTAGACAACCAAATGCCTTACAATTTTAATCTTTCACACTGCAAGAATGTTTCTATTGTAATACGATCAATTAGAAACTTCAGCACACTTTTACAACGGAACTTCCGGAAACTAAAAATGTCCTTTCGAAAAAGGAAAGATTTCATAATATCTACGATATTTATAGAATGTAGAATGCTCTGCGCTTCTCATTATTCAAGGACTAACGGCGCTATAATTTTAACTCTTCATGCGTCAAGAATTGTTTAACATAATCAGCCAACAACTGTAGTACATCTTTGGCAGTGAAGCTTCTTGAAACTAAAAACTTCAATTCGGAGAGAAACAAATTATTGAAATATGTATGAATTCATTTCTACTAGAGTAACCATCCTCTTCTTATTTCGCTCTTTATTAGGCAATTGAACGCACTAAGATTTTAACTCTTTACACTCCAAAAATTGTTTAATACATCTTCAATTAACGACTCTAGCACACATTTTTATGGATGAAAACAACAATGAAATAAGAAATTTGATATTATTAGATATCACTGAAACGTTGACAGACGAGTACAGAAGGTTGATTATTCAGCCAGGTTAATTAACCGAATCACGAATCACAGTTGTCACGGTTAAAACAGTAGCGAGGTTCACCGATATTTCTATGGAAATTCCAAGGATGTTTTCGCGCGTGATCCACGCGCGAGGTCTCGAAATAAGCTCGGCGGGGAGCAGCAGCGTGGCTTGCATGCTGCCTCGTTGAATTACAACAGGCTTCACCGCGTAAAACGATACGCGAGAGAAAGAGCACGGATCCTCTTATGATCGAGATCGAGACGCATCGTACGAGAATCAGCCAGTTTAAGGCGGTTCGTGTGGCCGTTGTACCATGCACTCTCACGTCCTCGTTGTCCGGCAAGCCTTCTTTCAATTCATTATTCATTATTTTTGACGCATAGAACAGGCAAACTCTGTTGCGAGCTGGTTTAAAGCGTGATATCATTCGCGGTAAAACCTTCTTCCCGTTGAATCCTGTGTCCCGGATGTTTTATGTCAGTCTATTAAGTCAGTGGAATAGCAACGTCTGTTTCGTAAACGAGGAGAGGTAAACCGATTTATAAAATTCGTACAGATGATACGCTTCTTCTTCAAAATTTGGATTTGTCGACCCAACATTATTCATTTAAATTATTCGTGTAATAAATTTCGTTGTGGAATAATTATGAAATATATTAACACGGTGGTCATCGGTGGTCCACGATACTAAATTTTCTAGAAAGATTAAATTAAGAAAAATTTCGTGGACTGCAAAATTGTCGACGATATGAATGATTTAGATAACACTGTGAGAAAAATGTGCGCGAATATGATACAATATATTACAAAAAATTAAATATAGAATTAAATATTTTAATGTATTGTCTCTTAAATTTCTTGGCTCTCAGGGCAAGAATATAAAGTTTGCGTGACAGTCAAGGTGTTTAAGGAAGAGAAATTTGCTCTAAATCACATACACATACTCGTATATCGCAGATCCAAATTCATGATACTATTGAAGTGAGCAAGTTAGTGTGCCTTGGTGGCAAAAATTAATGTTAACATTCATTCGGTTATATATATATAAAGAAATATAATTGTATGAAATAACTGTCTGAATTCTCGTTATATATATAACCTGTAATTATAATCATTTATACAATATGGTAATATATAATGCAATAACAATATGCAATAATAAAATATCAAGAACCGTATTGGAAGATCGGTAATTCTAGCGTCAAGGATTTTGCGGAACTGCATCCTCTGGTCGATTAAACTCGAATTACATCATTCGTGTTTATAATACAATAAAATTTAATTAATTTGAAATTCGTTCCAAGAAAATTCTCTTGCTATTAAAATTTGTTCATGGATATTTAAAGAACAACTTAATATGTAATTATATTGCAGTTAAATTAATATCGACGAAAAAGCGTGGGGGTAGATTTCAATTACTCCCACGTTAAATGTGCGTCTATAAAAAACGAACGTTCGTTTTAATAGCGTTAAAGCACGATACCGATACGATAAATTGCAACAACAATATGAAGAAAATCGAGAAACCATTAGCGTGGAATCGATGAAAAAACGATCGTTCTTTTCATTGACATATAAAAGTATTAATTTCGTAGAAAGTCCAGATACTTCTATATTCTCATCATCCATCAGTGTCAATTAACGTCATCCGTGTGACCTTACATATCGGCCGCGGCGATTAAAAATTTTCTGTACTAAGTCTCAAGATTTAAAAGTATACATTTTATAAAGTTTTATGACATTTTCTGACTCTCTTTTAATCTTGATAACTTTTCGTCCTCTTTATTTTTTAATACTTTTCCATGAATAATTATTAATCAAAAATATATTATCAATTTTTGAAAAAATTTCCATTAAAATTAATATTGGAAAATCTATACCAAATTTTGTAATATTCTATGTGAATCTATTTAATTTATATCTTAATTTAAAAATTCATTGTGTTGATATATTTGCCATCGATCTTTACGAAGTGGTTATTCAAATGGCAAGTAAATGCAAAAAATTTGCAAATCATTCCTTTCTAGCGAAAAATATCAATTATTCTTAACACCAAGATAGCATACTTTTACTCTCGGTAGACTTATCGGTAGATCGACATAAATTATCCTTCGAATAGGATCGATGTAATAGCCTGGCTTATCTTGATTCTAACAAAAAGCACTCTAATCTCAATTTTATCGTTCCACTTAACATCAATTTATCATCCTTAGATTTGCTATCAAAGAGACCTCACTTTCACGATCATTAAAATCTGTTAAGTTTAACATCCTCCATACATCGTATCTTAACTAATCATTTTAGAAACTACAATACCACAAACGTAACAGAGGAAACAACATTTAAAACATAGCAAGGAATAACTGCTATAGAAAAGAAAACGTCCTTATGCATTTATTAAAATTTTGAAAGTGCAAATAATGTTAATAATATGCAAAAGTATATAAAATATGCAACGGTTAGCTACCTGGAACATAATGTTGAATCAAGTAAAACAAGTTTCTGCTTATATTCTATTCCTTTGTTTGTCTTTATAAAAATGTAAATTCGCATAAAAATCCGCCTAATCATGACAGTCGTGTCTTATTACAGAGCTAATCTTTTTTCAAGATATTTTCAAGTCCACACAAACGAATAATCTATTATAATACGTTGGATTTGCGTCATACAGCTATAAAGCCATCATACCTACCTTTCAGCTACACTACTTTCAGACGGTAGTAGGTAGGATAAATTACGATGTCAATTTTTATCGTATCATTCACGTCTGTGAGATCGAATTGAGCTTTATAATTACCAGGTAGAATATGACCATGTACTATGAGAAGATGGCTATCGAGATTACAAAGAGGCAAGAGGACTAACTACTCTATTCTCTCACTCATCATCACACGTTGCTATATAATCATATTTGTTTACAATGGCTATAATAAGTCCAACTATATTAAGTTTCATACCATTTGATGCTACTTTCATACGAGTATAAAAATTGAATGCTGTGAAAATGTAAATGGCGTTATATAAAAAAATGTTGATCCATATTTTCGACTTATCTTTTCTCTTCAGACTCAGCTCGTATTGGGTTGTGCCATCCGTTCGATCTCACCCTCTATAAAACGTTACTCCTATGATAGCAATATAAAGTTTTTCTACGATAAATAATCAAATATTTTCGTAATTAATATCTGTACTTATAGACGACAGTGTATCGTCGCGTTGTCATAAAATATTCTGTTTATAACAGCTCTCAATTGCTATCTCTTCTATCGGATTAAAATTATTAATCAGATTAACGGTAATTGGTTTCTTTATGAGCAGAGAAAAAATTCGATTACAAAATAAATTTAATAAGTTAACAACGATAACAATTGCGCGTTCTTGAGATTACCCGTGAATTCTGACTTTTCGCAGCTGGATGTTAAAAGATAAACTCCATTGATATCAATGAACACCGCCAGAACGAAGACGATCGATCGCATAAACTCTGCTGATCCGACTTTAATGGCCACGCAAACTCGAAACGTTGCGGGATTACTTCCTGGCCGAGTCAGCGACTTGCGTTCCAGAATAACCTCGACCGAAACGTTTGCCGATCTTATTAGGCGCCTCGAATGAAAATGGATCGTCCGGTCAACGCTGATTTCCGCCTACGCTCGCGAAATATCCTCACCGTTTAGGGACACTAACTCACCAGTTCGATCCAATAATTATCTCAGTTAATGAATATTTCATGAGAATTCAGTATCATTGTATTGGAGTTTCAAATAAGAATCGCGAGTAAAAATTGAACGTGAAAATGGCACGATTAATTCAATGGTATCGAGAACGTGTTAATTAAGAATAATTATGATAACAATATTTTAATAATATTACGAACGGAGAAGTTAATTTCCGATATATTAATTCTGCTGCTTAATCGATATATTAATTGCTTCTTCATACAAATTAAACAGTAATATGTAGTACTTTATATTGACACAGCGTGTAGTTAATAAAGTCATTAATAGATAATATTAAACAACCACGATCGATATATCTGTCAATGAATACACCTACCATACTAGCCGCAATTATAGTTTCAACATTGATGAAGATATTCTCCAATTTACCATAAACATAGATTAATTTCCATTATTTGATGTGTATGTATACCGTATATCAAAGACTTAAATTATATTTTCATTTCTACAAATCAAGAAACTTTTGTAAAATCAACCAAGATTTTTTTAACCAAGAAAGATTTCCAGATCGTATCAAGACAAAAGATCAACTCGATCCCAGTGCTTTAAACGCAAGAAGCGATTCAAAGTAAGTAGATCATTTCTAAATCAGAACATTTTTGTAATCATTCTATTAAAAATCGATAAAGACACATCAATGTAAATTAGTCTTAGTCCTTGCTAAACGCTGGATGTAAATGCTAAAAGTAAATATAACAGATATAAGTATGATAATTTACTTTTAATAAAAATCAGATACAAAAATTCGTCCTCCTAGATTAACGAGCTAAAGTCAACCTCTGTAATAAGTTTGTCACGTGCTAATCTAAAATTCCACTTCTGTGATATCGTATATATACGTGAATTTTGTTTGTTTGGTTCATCACAAATGAAGATAAAAATTGTATTCCCGAAAAATAGTGAAAATATCAATGAAACGAAAAAGGTCAGTTCATCGTGACTTACATAAGAATCAAGCGGTGTTGACACAGAAAACAAATGACACGTAAAAATATAGGACAGCCTTAAACAAAGAAATTATTATACCTATCTAAGACATTCATAGTGATTGATCATTCGAACAACGAGATAATTCATCTTTCCCGGTTAACGGGCTAAGGTCAACCTTTGCAATATTATGTTTATCGCGTACTATCCTAAAATTTTCACTCCGTAATATTACATATTTAAATTTTATATATTTCACTCTTTATCGTAAATAGAAAAATAAGAATTTTATCCACGAAAAAATATTTTTTTTTAATGTAGGTATATAAACACGTATACAATACGATAATAGAATAAAAAATACATTTTTCCGAAAATCTGTTTGATTCGTCAGAGGTTTAAATTCATAGTACGCGACCGATTGGACTTGGTTCGGTGTCCAGTTCTCGTGGCAAGTGCGATGACACCCTGGCTGTCGGCAGCTAAACTTAGCAGATGTGATCGGAAACCGGCTGGCAGTTGAAAATTGCAGAGGCCTTGTTCGGCTCTGTCCTATCATTAGGTAGTTTGCAAATTTAAACAATGGTTTCCTACCGCTAACGCGGACCGTCGCAATGTGGCACGGTCAGCCCGGGTTACGCAATGGCCGGGCCACGTGACGATACTGATTAAAGTCGAAGCTGCTCCACGAGAAATCGTCCAGCCTCGCACTATCCACCAGAGAAACCTTTTTTCGTTTTCTTGCTAATTCGTTAGAAATATCGATGAACACATCGTTGAACTTCTAGTAGCAATATGCTCAATTAAAAATATCTTTCTTTAGAATTTTGAATATAGAATAATTAATTGACTTGTAATTTATAAAATTTATATCTACAATTTCAGTTGTTTTATTAGCAAGTTTGTTGTTGTTATGGAAGAGAATTTATTAATGTTCGATAACTCGTGACTTGTAACTCGTATAATTTTCCTAATGATATTAATTTAATCGTGCGAGAGGATCATCATGGTCATTGAATTAGCACCAAATGCGACAATTTCATTTTAATTCAATTTGATTGGATTCATCGTATTCTATTTGTAACGCAAATTTTGTGATCAACAGTAGTTCCTAAAGTGTTTCTTATTAGTATTAAATTTCTTCTCCTTGATGCCACTATACACAAGGTGTTGATATCCATAATGTTGATTTCATGTTACTTTGTTTGAGTAACAGAATATTGGAATAATAAAACGTTTAGACGATAGAATGTTCGAATAACAGAACGTATGGATAATAGAACGTTGGAATAACAGCGCGTTTTGTTAATATTAAGTTGATGAGTATGAGATGATGTCGTTTCTCCATAGTTGGCATATGTCGGGCTAATGCTAGTCATTCAGTTTTGCCTCATTGTCAATGCTTATCAATCGTATTAAAGAAGAAGAAATTTGCTATAAATCACGTAGAGGGACGACTATAGCACACGCGTTTCACGTAATCTAAAAGTTTTTGAGAAAGTTTGTTTAAAATTCTATTATCTTAGAAAGTTCTTTGGTAAGATATTTTATCGAAATAAAGAACGTTCAGATTATTAAACTCAGAAATCTAATTAACGTATTAATATATCTAATAAATGTTTCTTATTAATAGTAGCAGTAGAGATTTGAATGAAATTTAATATTCGTTTCTCTCTAAAAATGAGAAAATGAAATGCAAGTCAAAATGGGAAAAACGGTGAAATTTGTCAGAAAGCCGGTAATGGAATTGCAGTGGAAAATTTTTCAAAGTTCTCAGGAGTTGCTCGCTTTTATTTATTTCTATGGTCTCAGTTTCCACGACACATTTGTCAGAATATTTTATGACCTGAGAACACGAAACACTGGAGGAAAACGGCTAAAACGTATCTCGAGCTCCCTCTGCCATTTTCCTACCGGCCAAACACAGGAAGTATTTTCTTCTCTGGTATAAATGTAAACACGCGAAGGTAATTTTCGTGATCATTATCATACAGTTATGCCATTTAAACAATCACTGCCTATTCGTATTCGTAACGTGATTCGAAAAATTTCACTTGGAAACGCCCCTCTCCAATACTGAGAATGAAAAACTCTGGCAAAATATCGTAATTTATTATCTTGATCTTTAAACTATGAGAATTTATGAGTATTTCATTCAGTTTTGATACATTACTACATTCAGCTTTTCATGTAGTTTTACTTTTCATTCAGTTTTGCAATGTACATTACTACATAGGTATTTTGCATCATTTTATGGAGAAGATCTGCAACACGTATAGTCGTTATTTATAATCAGTATATTTTATCATCTATCGTTATACTAATGACGTGAATTTTTCGTGAAATGAAATGAGTTTTTCATCAAATAGGTTTGGCTTGCTTCAATGTTAAAATTGTATTCGGTAATTGGCATAACCATCTTATCACCAAAAGTTGGATAAGATCACGAATTCGTTAATCCTTCGTTTCTTCGTGAAGACAGCTTCGAAATTATGTTATTTTATATCGATAAATAATTAGAGCACACTAACGCGCAGAAACTGTCATTTTTCTGATACTCTAAATAAAATAGTTGATCAATATTTATAGTTTTACTCTATGATCTAATAATGGAAAGAATTGAATTTTTAAAATTACATTTTAATCATCTTTGCGCTAAGTTCCAATTTCATCTATCGTATTAATGAAACATTTTATTTAGTATTGTAAAATGCCTTCAGAATGTAAGATGTTAAATCAGTATGAAACGCCCGGCGGATATTTTTGCGATTAACTCTGTATATAAGTTTATTAATATTTTCCTGAATTAAATTAGAAGCAAAAGTACGTGGATTTGAGGAATTCTGGAAATTCTTTACCATTGCTACGGGACCCGGAAAACAATTTCCTGCGGTAATTATAATTCAAATGGGCGAACAACTGCGAAACAAACAGGTGGGCATTAACGAAAACGGTGCGCCGTTCTACCCTTAAGCGTTTTTCCTAATTGATCGTCGGAATAAAACTCGATAGGCCGTGCAGTTAGGAACAAGCAACACTCCGCTTTCCAGCTCCGTTCCGTGGGTCTCGACAATAACAATTTGCAGTTTCGACCAGGGAAAATCAGGCTAATTTCGACTTCCTTCCTTTTGGTTTGTTATTCGTCGAAGAAATTGAAACGCCTGATAAAATAGAAAAAGAAATCGATGGCCGAACATAAATGTATAAAATTCATTCGTGATTATAATTAGTGATTATAATTCGTAATTATGTTGTTGCATTGGAAGCTGAATAATCTCGTTCTAGATTCCAGATAAAAATATGTTTGCACGGAAATCTGAGTGACAGGAAAGAGTAAAAGAAATGATAAGATATCGAAGAGACATCATTGTCGAGTGGATTCATGTTGTAAATTTGAAAAGGATTGAGACGTTTGGAACGGTAATAAATAAAACAAGTCCGAAATAATTATTTGTATTGTAATTTGTAAATCGACTAACTCGATTAAGAATTGTGATGACAATTGTTGCCATTATGTTGTATAAAAGTCGTCAATTACTATGCGAAGAACTGCACTAAATATCAAGTTTACACCGTACGTGATTTCCTGGCTGTTTTCGAGATTAAGGATTTTCTTACTCCTTTCACTGGAACAGCTTTCAGTCAAATTATTTTTAGGTAGGAAACTCTGAATTCTAATTAGCACTAGGACTCTGAGCTTCTTTCTACTTTTTAAGAGTCATTAACGTATCGTTAATCCAGCGAAGCTACCAAGTACAGGATAGAAACACCGTGTCTGAGGATTCTTGGAACGAAAAAAAAAAAAAAAATAGACGAACTAGGATTTGTGTAAATTAAATTGCATTAATTACCATTTATAACTTTACATTTTTATCAAAACTTTTTTCTTGAAGCATCACATTCACAAAAATGTATTTATCTTGAAAAATAGTTAATATTTTGTGTCAGCTTATGTGACAAAATTAATTACTTTTATATTTTAAATTTATAAAAATTTATCAAACATACTTATTACAGCTCTTTCGATCAAATGATATTTTCTTAATCTTAAAAAGTATATTCAATTAGGACAAAATATGAAAAAAGACTTAATGACATGCATCACTTCCAGCTACAATTTCATGTTAAACATCATTTTAAAACATCACAAATACCTTTTGTTTACTAAAATGAGAGCAAGATTGAAATATAAATACACTTAAATAAATTATTCGATATTATTACCAAAATATCTATTATTTTATTTACAAGTATTTTACGTCATTCCGTATAAAAACCACCTGCACGGAATAGTCTGTATAATGCACAGATACAAATAAAAATTTCATCCACATATTTTACAAAAACACATTTAAATGCCCGAAAACACAGCGTAAATACATAAATCTACAACATTCTCTTTTAAATTACGATTTCATTATTTTTACCATTCCGGTAGTTCTAGTGTTAGGAATCAAAGATCAAAAAGAAAAAATATGCTGTCGTTAAATTTTAACGAGTTTCCAATGAACGATAAACACGAAGAGATATGATAATTGCGCTCGAGTAACGAAGGTTCCTGAGTATTCTTTGCAAATAGACGAACTGATTAGGTTGCGCGTGGAATTGCACAACAGAGCCAGGGTCAGGAATGGTAGAATAGCCACGAGACGTCTTAATTGACCCGGGGGAATGCGTGAATATGAACCAGGCGAGATACGATATGCATTGTCTTGCGCGAAACGTCGGACTAATGACGCCTGTCGTCGGGATACCTAATCATTCTAACTAAACGGACGGTCGCTGGATGATTAAGTGCTATCCTCGCCGGATCTGCTGCACGAATCCACTTGTTTTTCCTTTTAAACTTACATTGCGTGTTTGAGATTTTATTCGATTTCATTGATAATTCAGTTAAGAAATATTGAGCTCTTAAAATACTATACTGAAAACATATAACTAGATACGTACTAAAATATATAGTATTGGGATTTCTTGTGAAATTGTTAATGATGTTGATTTGAAATTTGGTGAGAAACGAAATTTATTAAATACTAAGCTTCGTGAGGTAAATTTAGGAAAAGAAGGTAAATTTAGACTCGTGTAAATTTAGTAGCAGCAATTCCCATTTATATTTCCTTTATTCCTTTACTACAGTCTTTTCTCCAATTCTTTTTTGAATTATTGTTCAACCTGGTTTTATCTTAAAAAAAATATTTTGAATTGGTATGGGAATTAATAGAATAATATCATAGATATTAATATAGAAATTTCTAAAATATCTGTTAGGGGAATTGCTAGAATGGTACAGATACTGACATAGAAATTGCTAGAATAGTATAGATGTTGTTACAGAAATTATTAAAATAGTCTACATACTGATATAGAAATGATTAGGATGATACTTATAGATATACACAGTAGGTATACGCAATTATTAGAATTTTATGACGTTGTCTTAGAAATAATTTAATTGTAATAATTTAACCGTTATGTGCACGATTGTTTCAAATGTAACATAATAAAACATTTAAAAAATGTCAATTTATGGTATATAATCCTGCCATAATGAATATTTATTTAGCGAAATTTCTATTATACTTAGAATTTATATATTTCGTGTCTTTAAATTTATATTCTGAATTCTTGATACGAGAGACTCGGGAAGATTAGAAATTAAAATATGAAAGAATCTTAATAATTCAAACTTTCAATCTTCTTTCTTCTCAAACCTCAAACAATATTCATATATTACAAAGTAGTACACAGCCAAAAACGAAATATTTATGGAAAACATGTTTTCCAAATTAATTTACAGGAATTTTTATCGTACATTTATTCGTCGCATAAATTATGAAGAATAAGTCGTCGTATTTCTAATCAATACGATAATTGACATTGTCGTGCTAATCGAACACAATAGAATAATTAACGTGGTGAATATTACGTACAGCACGTTAGTTTTCTGGGAAACATATTTCATCTTCGTATTACGTCAAACTGTTCAAATTTTCAACATAATTGAAACAGTGCATGAAGCAATAAGAAGCATGACGTCACTTTCCTTGAAAGTCGTTCTCTTCAAATTCTCAAAACGTGTCTTGCATCTCATGAGAAAGCAACGTTTCCCTTTTCCCCGTGCGAAAATGGCGCTGAATGACTCAGATTAAACGAAGAATAGGGAAAAATGATTTAACTGGTAATTTCCAAGTTTCGCAATTCTTTGTTCATGGCACATTCTTATGACTTTAAACGCCGCCGCTGTTTCAGGATTAAGACGCCACACCATTCTAGATTAATTCCAATTAAATTGTATTACATTTGTTGCTTTATACAGATAGCTACGGTACCTCAAAGGATACGAATGTTTAAAACAACTTACACTGATACGTTTCATCGGTTGATAGAATCACAAAAGAGGAAACGGAGAAACGAAAGAATATAATTCGATAAACTAAACAGAGAAAAATTTTCGTTATAAGAAGTTCTCAAAAAGTTGTAATGAAGTTTTTCCATGAATTCTAAATCAGTTAACCTTTCTCTCTTCGATACTCGTTCTTTGATCAATTCAAGATTTCTGCTTTAATGAAAAATATACTAAATTAACTACATATTATATAATAATATCGAATCTACAATGTAAATATACAAACGAGTTCTTCCATTTCATCAAATTTCGAAATACCTGCTTTGCTAACTTTCGATTTTCCTAAGTTCCAACGAAAATTTTCCAGAAACTTTTCAAGCAACATATGGCATATAAAGAAATAACTACGTGATCACTACAATTCGTGTCAAAATCCCAATGCTAAGTTCATTGAAATCTTTTTGAAACAAGTAGGAATATTAAATGATATATACTAAAAATAGGGAAACAAACCAATAAGAGGAAAATTCTAGCATAAATATTATTATTAATAATATTATAATATTATATTATATTAATATTATATATAATAATATAATAATATTATTATTATTAATAATAATAAGTTTAATCACAACATATATAAACTTTTTATCAATGTAGATAATAGTGGTCGCTAATGACTGCAAGCCGATGCGGCAATAAATAAATAAAAAAATAGATTCATTAAGAAATATCTCACATTTAAAAAATGATTTCAATTCAACGAAAATTGATATATCTGCGTAATTCAACGAATTAACGATTATATTGCAAAGAATTCGTCCAAAAATCATGCGAACGCTGGAGTTTATCTCGTTGTTGCGCGTGGAACGCGACACGAGCATACGCGAAACACGTGCGATTCTCAAAGCAACGTGCCCGTAGTGGCACAGTAGTCTCTCTTGCTTAATCGGATGATTATTCTGAGATCATTCTTACAGCTGATGCCAGTCGCCACGATTTTAACTACCATTATACCGACCACACCACTCAATCTGCCTTCTCTTTGTCCTCTCGCGACGCTCCCAACTGTTTCTCGCATCGAGACAAGAAGATCACTGGCTCGCTCGTTTTTTCGTCTCGATCTCGCTCATAAAACACTTCTCATATCGATCGAATGTTTTCAAACGGAATTTCCAACATTTAACTCGTACACATCGTGAGTGACGTTTCATCGATCGTACAGAGACTGGCATTCTTAATTTATTTTGAGGAGAAAAGAAAGTTTAGCCAGAATTTCTGTTTCATCGCGATATGAGGGGATCGAATCAAATTGGATTTGTTTCGCAATTCATTTGTGTGTTTTGTGTGTATTAGAAATTAATTCAGAGTGTTTGCTGAATAATGAAAAATGTTTTAGTGTAACGACTTTTTACCACACAGGCCAAAGTGTTCACGTAACTTACAGAAATTACGATTTTCTTTTGCATAGACATCTTCTTGTTTCTATCAACTTCCATGTCAATAGATCTAAGTACTTCAGTGAACAAATGATCTTTTAACGAAGCAACTAATTTCCTTTCCAACCAGTAATTTTAGTTTCGAGGAAAATAGTTTTCTGAAAATCATTGTTAACTCAAATAATTCTGAAAAATTATCTTTTGACGAGACTTTAAACGAAATGAAAAATATTAGACCTTTATTTCCTACGATTGACCCAAATCCATTGTGATAGACCGAGCAATCTTACTTCTAACGTCGATGGAAATCAATTAAATAATCAAAGACGATGAGAACTCGAGAAACAATTTCGATAAGTGAGCGGACAGACAGAAGAAAAATGTTGCCGTCCACATTTCGAAACGTCAACGGCAACTCTTAAAAATATTACAGCGCTCGTTTCTGGCGCGATGAAAGAAGAAGGCAGAAAATATTTCTCTTCCTCGCAGTATCTTCCCTTTTATCTCATTGTCGAGCCAAGACGAGAATACGTACTTAGTAGTCTCGAGAAAGCTTGAAAGGAGGCAAAGACTTCCGAAAGAAAGATCCTTTCGATGCCTAGCCCGTGAATTTATTTCGTTGGTATCCTAGCCAGCCATTAGCGAAATTGAGGTTCCAAAATTAAAACGTGTCGCCGGCACAGGGACGAAAATATTTCGGCAAATAAATTCCTTTTTCAAATATATAATACTCCGAGTTCCTTTGGATGTATTAATCGGTTAATATTTAATTCATCGGTCGTCGCGACTTCTTTTCGACCACTGAAGATAAAGTTTTCCTTTTGAGAAAGCCCAGCACTTTGTCATCTTGTTATTTTTATTATTACAAGATGTCTCGCTTCTTTGTTGGAAGTTTAAAGGATACGTTGGTTTCTTCACATATTTAAAAGATGATTAAAATGAAAGAAATAGAGATAAAAGGAATGAAGTAGAAATGAAAATATAATTAATCATTGCTTTACATCGGTCTGCGACGTCCGAAGACGAAATATGAAAAACATTTGAATTTTAAACGGTTTCCAGATATCAATGCAAAGCAGTACGAACGTAACCATCTTCGTGTCAAGCTCTTCAGATGATATCTAGAGACAGAGCTATGAATAAATTAACTATTAAAAGATTTACAGTGGAAACGATCTGCAGCTGTCTTTTCAATTTCCTGGAACCTTCGTTTAATTCTCGCGAGAATTATTGGATTTCCTTCTGCGATCAACAACAGTGATCTATTCTGATTCCATGATCAGGAAATGGAACGTATCCGCAGAACGCAGATTCTAACTATAAAAGTGACCTCTGATCTCTCTAGAGCCGCATGTCAGATGCTCGTTTAAAAGTTCGACTAAAAATAGCAAGTTCCGCCTGTAAGACCAACTATCACTGCGACCAGAGATATTTATAACGATGGATTCTTGAAAAAGGGATGCTCACTCGATCTTGGATGATCCGAACCACGAATGCTGTCCTTACAACCAAATTATCGCGGCCATTCACTTTTACTATACGTTGTATCTTTGATAAAAATTTCATAAAAACAATTTTATAGAGATACATGATCTGTTTGATATTTTACAATGAAAAATTTGAAATCTCGAGGACGAAGAAACAATTATTTTTCTAATCGTTCAGTTCTTCGTCATTATGTCATACCATCGGAAGTTTAACCCAAGGTTATGAATATTTACGACTTCGAATTCGCATTTGATAGTCTAAAACTTCCTAAGTTCTGAAGCAAACTTGAAATTTCTAGCAATTCTGTCTCATCTATCCTCCGACGTTAACGAATCCAAGGACCATGAGGTACCTAAATTTCACTTAGGCGATTATCAGAAGTCAAACAGAAATTCTCCGCGTTAAACTGTCGTTAATACCTCCTTTATTCTAACGTACATATATTTCGATGAGCGATTAGAACGGCCGAGAGGTTGCATAATTGAAAGATTCCTCGGGTTCTTGTCATCAACGATGGCCAAAAGGCAACGCAGTAGGATCGTTAGCGGTGGTTTGCATGAAAATTTCATCGTCCGAGATAAGCTGGATACAGCGTGTCCTTGTATTATCAGTAATTAAAGAAAATTCTGAACGGAAGAGCGGGGCAATTTCAGGCAATTGCCACGACAAACGCCCGGTGCACTGTTTCGCGAATGGTTATGGTACGGTGCCTGGTAATTTCAGCAATTCCAACCTACGATCCACGCCTCGAGGGCTCTTCAGACGTAGATTTTCGATCTGTCGACTAGTTGCCAGTCCGTGATAACGGAGAAAGCCGGTCTTTTTAAAGGATCTCAAGTACCGATATTTTTTTCGCTAGAAAATATCATGCGAATCATCGCTTTGAGTTACGTATACAAAATTTTTAATCATTTGCGTTTGGTATCATAATTATGCCGAAGAGGTGTCTTTGATCAGGTGAATTTTATAAATTTACTTTAAAAATTCATTATTAACAGAAATATTTTTGAAATATATTATTTATATCTAAAAAATTCGAAACTAAAATAATTTATAGCAGAAGTATACTATTACATTAGGATAATAGCAACGTTGATCGATTTCGACAAAATTTTCAGCACGTGCAGAACTGACATCGACAAAACGTATTGCTTAATTAAGTTTTCATTCATTGCAGACTCGGATAAGAAAAATTGTAAAAACATTTAGACTATTTTCTTCGCGATTCCAGTCGATTGCAATTTTTCAAGAATCGTATTCACGCGTCGATCAAACTAATCCTTGTAACTTCTCAAAAAAAGTATCAAGACGTCTGGTCCAATTATTATCCGGTATTTTAATGTGAGCGAATGTATGTGTGCCCTCCTCAGGCGTTTTCGGAATATACAGACATTGTTAGTCATCGATTCTCAGAAATATTTCCTTACAATTAATTTTACGTTATATTGGGTTGGCAACTAAGTCATTTTGTCAATATCACCTAATGACAAAATCCGCAATCACTTGGTTGCCAACCCAATATAACGTAAAATACCACCTAATGACAAAACTCACAATCACTTAGTTGCCAACCCAATAGTTCGGCAACGATGATTGACGGTTCATTCAAGTTCGTTCTGTCAAGAGTCGAGCGTGCGGTACCTGTGGCCATTGTTACAAGATCCGTCATAAAACTCTCTTCCGTCTCATATATTTTAAAGGTTATATATCGTGTGACTGTTCTATTCTAAAACCCAATATAATTTAGGGATAATTGTTGTTTCGATTATGCGGGCGTGTACTTGCAGTCAACTAGCAAAACAGGGCTAGCAGGCGGCCAGTTAAAGAGGCAAGAGCGCCCTTTTGAAACGACGTTTAAAGTGGACTTGTTAAAGATCTATTGTACAATTAAATTACTCCTCTTATAAAACGCAACATATACAAAAACAGTACCATGTCCGAATATCAATGTGGAATAAAACTGGACCACCATAGTAGTTTCAATGACCCGAATCGATCACATCAGTCTAGTGGCACGCGTTATCCCACGGGAAGAATATCTTCTTTGTTCGATCGTTCCTCGAAATATGTCGCGACACAGCAGACGCATTCCGGTTGTTCGGATGGAACTGTCCAAGCCGCACGAGGAATTCGGCTGCGATACGGGAAAGTGCTGTATACTGCCCAGGAAGCCAGAGGTCAGGGATCCTCAAAGCATCTATAATTCTTCCCAACATGGTTGGACACGCGAGGATACCATTGGAGAAATTTTAACCCTTCGCAGTCCTGTGACACTACTAACGTATATAACCACATTCGTAATACATGGCTTAAAGCCATTTTGCTGGCGCTATAGTGACACGCGTAATTTGCATCGCAATCGAAAATGTGTTAGACTATGTTGATATACGCAACATGCATCTCTGCATGGCAATTTTCAGGGTAAATTGTTGGTTGATTTTGGTTTGTACGATAAAGTAGTGGAAAATGGAAATCGAGTAGCTGGAAATCGAGGTTTGAATTTAGCTAAACGACGTTTTGTTAAGTCAAATTCGAGATAAGTGGATTGTTTGAAACATTTTGTTTCAGTGAGATAATTCTCACGATGATTGGAGTAATTAGTTACGCAACGTAAGGATTAAAATGTTTTGATTTCTTCTAATTTCTTTTAAAAAATTACAATCGAATCAGTGGTTACTCGTCAAAGTGGTTACAATGTCAAAAGGTTGAAGTTGTTGTCTCGATGAAAGATAAATAAACCTAATGCAAATGTCTGCAAGATTGCCAGAGACAAATGTTTATCGAATCGTCCGTTATTCAATGTTAGCCAAATTTATCATTGATTGTTTTCTCCAGCAAGATTGCGAACTGGGTCAAAGCCGATCACCGCGCAATCGCGATGAAGAAAACCTTCGACGCAACTGTTTCGTTCGATTCGGATCTGCTCTTGTGGCGAGGCACTTTAATTAGACGTTTTAATTGGTAATTAGGCTAGACAGGAGTGGTAGCCACGCGATGGATCCACCAAATTCACTCCTCGTTAGCGATCGTCGTGGAATGTTGCTTTCAGATCGAATAAAAAAGAGAAAAAAATTTGAGAAAAATCTGCAACACTCTCTATTTGCAACACGCTCTATTTTTCACGCAAATTAACCGGTCTTCGAGGGTACACGATCCGATTTCTATCGAAAAAGAATTTATTCGATTCTGAAATTACCTACGATTTTTCTTAACCCCGCTGCGCTCTTTAGGCCATTTCCAATTCATATATATTTTTCTATTCGCAAGAAATTTATTAAATAGATCAAGATGAAGTGGAAAAATCACTTTTTTATTCAACTTTGAAATGAAACAAAACTTTTTAAATATTGCTCGTCATAATATTACAATATCGATGGTATTAAAATATTTCTTGTCTTGATAATTGCTTCTCTGGCTCTCATAATACTTTTTTTAATTTATCAATTATTAAGTTGATCGATTAAGAAAACTTACACCTTTGAACTTAATAGGTGGCCGTTATTTTCTGTTGTATTATATTTTGTTATGTGTCATGTTTTTCTCCTGTGATCTTCGTATATGTAATGTCACATTTCAACTTCAACTCTAACCGAAGACAACGTGATCGAGTGCAGGCAAGGCCCTTTAAATATCGGAAGTTAAATTTGTTGTTCAAAGCTTCTGCAATTAACTGGAGTATTCTATACATAGAGTGCAACAAGAATGTGCCACACTTTGTTAAATGACCGCCTGTAAAAATAACGACACAAAGAAAAATGCGTGACGTGCACAACCTTTATGAAATTCTTTGACAGCTCTATTAATAATTGTTACACTATGTTTCTAAGTTCAGATAAAATCTCATATATTACGTGCTTGCATCCGGAAGCCTCAGCCAGCGTACGTGAAACTACAGGTACGTAATTAGATGTATGAAAAATTTGCTAATACAAGAGAAAAATAAGCCACATAATTTACAAAAAATTATTCAAATTCCTAATAATGTATTCTGTGAAAATTATCCATAATTATTCTGTATCGATTTATCAACTTTCTACTCGATAAAGATTATAAATTGATCACTTTCACCACTCTGATACTTCTAATGTGAAATACCACTAACGACGTGATTAAAGAAAAACGTCATTAAAAATATCTTTTGAAGATAACGTCCTTCGTCAAAAGATACGACAAAGGCTGCATAGTCTACTTCTCTAACCAAGATATATCATCATACAATATGTTTCTTGTAGAAAATCATACACTCTTTTAACCCAGGACAAGGTACAGCGTCAGCATGGCTAGAAACCATCTAGTTGGAAAATCGAGACAGGGTCGATATCTGGTTGCCTGTCAAGGTGAAACGGTTTGATATCTGGCGGAAGGACTCACCGAAAACTGGAGCAAGGATGGATGACCCAGTGACCTGCAGCCTTTTGCCTGATCCGTTCCTTCATCAAAGCTTTCTTGCTTCCGAACAGCTTCATAGCCAGCTTGTTGTCGGTAGGCTGGAACAGGGCCTGAAGCTGATTCTTCAAGAAGCTCTGCTTGACTTCCTGGCCCGGAAGACCCGGGCCCGGCTCCTCCTTCGGCGTCCCGTAGAGGGACACATCGTCCACTCCGAAGTGGACCTTCCCGCTGCCCTTGTAATTCATCTCGTTGCCTGAAACATAATAACAAAAGCATTTTGTTAAACAGTGTTGTTACGTTAAATAATACACGTTATAACTTTTTCGTCCTGATTCTGCTTATAATGAAATGTTCCTTATTAAAGAATTTGTACGCTTATAGAATCTGTTTAAGAATATACATACACTACCCTGTACTAAGAATTAGAATATTTATTGATGTTTAGTATAAATTGAATAATACTGTTCTCTATTTTCATTTTCCAGCTGTTTGATTGTAAGTTGGTTATTTTACGCGACACGTGCTTTATAATTTAAAATATTGAATGTAACCAATGGGTCCAAATGGTTATGGCAGATAGTGTACATGTTATATAAATCTTCACGTATGGGTTTACACGCAGTCTCATACCTTTTTGTGGATACTGTGTTGCATAATCGTTGTATTACAGCGTTTCTTTTTGTTTTTATGTATTTAACAGTTATATTGCAGTCTGTAAATCCTAATGTCTAAACATCTTATCATCCATCTATCAGTTAACTTAATCAAACGTTGGTTCAACGTCAATACATCAAACATTGGTTCAACGTCAACACATCAAACGTCGAATGTAATCAATTACAATCTTAATTTCGCTGCAATTATATAGATCGATAACAGTTCAATGTGTCATATGTAACAACTTAAACTAAATTCGCAATTTCATATATGTAATTTTTAAATTATCTAAACTATAGTTCGATGGGTAATACACCTAAACGATGCGAGTTACCTCCTGAAGCGTCCCTCTCCTCAATATGCGATGTGAAAAACTGTAACCCGTGGAGCAAATTATATATATATGTGAACCGATAGTTGAGAAATTAAAAGAACTTGTAGTACTCGATAATTTCCAATTAAATACAGCAATTTGCTCAAATGTATAATCATTGGCTAGCAACGAGCATTCTATAATTCTCGTTTCGAATAAACAACGTTCAAGTCCAGTTACTGAAAAATGCTTCGTCGAAAGCCACGTGAAATCCCCACTACGAGTATCGAGGTACACGCGAGCTCATTCCAATCTCCCATCGACTTCCTTTCCAGCTCTCAAACGCAACCATACGCACTATTGGCTCTGTTGAAGCACACATGAAACGTAAAAACTACCATGCACCGTTTGCTCGTCGACTCCAGTTAAATACAGTTAACCGACAGAATTCTGCCTTTTTTCGTTTTACATTTGCAACGCATTGCCTTTAATAATGGAGGGGAGGGGAGGGGCGACTTAGAATTTAAGCGGCTGAATATTGTAAATAATATTGGAAATCTGATCGATTTTCAATTAATATTTTCATATTTTTTTATGAGGATTTTTATTCAAACTTTATTTTGATTCGAATTGAATAGAAGTTTTTAGAAGAATTTTTATTGGGAAATTATCAGAGAATCTTCTTTTAGCTAATTAAATTATGTAAGCGAAATTGTAAGAATAAATTTTGGAACGATTCTGATTGAAGTGATAAATGTTTATATTTAATTCATTCACTTAAATTAGAGAAAATTACTGTGTTAATCTGTCATTATTTACCGTCTAAGATTCTATAATTTTTTTCTTACATTAAAACAAGTTATTTTCTTTTTTGTCATAGGGCTTTTCTCTTTGCCTCTGATTTTTCTAATGTAACAAAGAATGTCATTTAAACATTCGTGCAATTCTGAGTGGAATTTTCAGTAGTACTTTTTGAAACCTTTTAAGCCAATTGCCTGGAGATTAAAGTCATTTTTATATAGAGATGTCCCGTCTCTGCCTAAAAGTTTTTGCATAGTTTATCTATCATTTTAAATATATAGTCTGTAGTTTATCTTTTTAAATCAATTCTGAACAAATCAACTGTTCTTAACGTTTTAAGGAATCCTTTTAATCATTTTCATAGATGATATAAAAATATTAATCTTTGGAAAGCTATAGATCTTGGGACTTTATAATTACAACGAGCCAGTCATTCTTGTGAACCAGAAAAATTGTTAGTAGACTATCAATCAATTGTTAGTAGACTTCGCAATCATAAATGATAATTTCAATGGGATATGAGTTTGAAAATTATTATTGCAGTAGAATCAAAGATCGTCATTGCTAAGAATAGGTTTTTATGAAGATGAGGAACTATGTAGTTACTCTGCGATAAAAATCATCAATAAATCAATTATACGCACAAACTGTTGCCAAGAGGATGCAAGAGCTCTAAATCGACTTGATTATTACTAGTTGAATGATGTTGGTTTCTGTTGTAAAAAGGTCTCTACTCTACAGTGAAAGATGAATCGCCATAAGCTAGACTATATCGATAAACCATTTATCATGATCATATAAGAATTTTATAATTAATGAACTAAAATATAGTATAGCATGAACTTAATAACCAAGAAATATACTTGAAAGATATTCTCAACGTTCTTATAGAATTTACATATACATAGTATCATCCGAGAAGATATGAAATCAGGTAATTAACTAGTATAAGATAGAACTAATCGAATGATTAATTTCTATGATGAAACAACAGAATTATAAAAGTCTTACAATTTCCAAAACGAGACACGATACAGTATTAACCTATTTAGAAAATGTCTAAACGTTATGTAACGTTATGCCTATTCAGAATTATTCAGAGGGTATTCAAATTTGTATTACAAAGAAATTTTTAAATTTTTAATTTCAGATTGCATGAGAATATCTTATCATTCCACGAAAATAACGTTCTTATTGCCAACTCTAGTCTAAAATACACATAATAAGTCTTGTAATAAAAATACATAACAAGTGCATGTAATAAATATCAATCAAATGTTATTAAATCAGTGTATTAAATAATGTTAAAAAAATCAAATGTTATCGATCTAATCATGTTAACCACATCTCGTCACAGTATTAATGAAATTTCCAAAACTCATATGACACACACAATATATTTATAAAAGTTTACATACAACAAATGTCCAAGTACTCTCACGAATCACTATATATTTATTTATTCAAATAAAGCTGGTTTTCTTACGAAATGCACGATGACTTTCATAGATAACTTTTTCTTTCCAAAACACTATGCATCATTTCAGTAGAGATGATAGGATATCTTAAATTTTTCCGTTTCTATACATTTAAGAATCAATCTCGTTATTAGGCCAACTACAGCGAAACTTTGTTCTCGAAATGCCACCTAGTCTCCATAAAAACCGTGATCCTTCAATTCCTCGATACAAGACTCACCAAACTTCGGCGTTGCTCGCGCGTGCGACAGCTTGGGCCAGCTGGAGACAAGGACAGGACAGCCCTTGTTCCCTTGCTGTTGGTCTAGCTGTGTTTGTTTCCTCAAGAGCGGCGTTCTCTGCTCGTCGAGCTGACTGGCGCGCGCCAGATCGTCGGCCATCGCCCGAAAGCAAGCGGCCTCAGGATCGCGAGAACGGTCTGCCCCGTTTACCGTGTAACTGGTCCCCGATGCAGAGGTTGACTAATGACGAGCGGAACACGAGGAAAAAGAAGCCACGCGGCCGGCGAAAGCCAGCCAACCCGACCAACCCACCCAGCACCACGGCCAGAACGAACGGAACCCAAGTGGAGAAGAAGAGAAAAGCAAAAGCGACGCAGTGGAACAGAGAGAGAGGCAGAGAGAGAGAACGCTGAGACTGACCGGTTTTATTGTGGAACCAAACGACGACGCGGCGTTCGATTCTTTTCCATGGCATTCGACGAGGAACGCATGCAAATCCTCCGCGCGACAATCTCCCGTCAACCTTGACACTGGAGGCGGTTAGAACGTCACGAGAACCAAGCCTCCCTTCCACTAATAGCGAATGATAATTCCATTTGTCTCGTCCCGTGTTTTAATCACGCGAGATACCTATTATTCGTATCTCGTAGGTTTCGTGTGGTTGCTCACAAATTTGGTATAAAGCATATTTGGTATTAAGGATACTAATCCGGACTGCAGCATTTTCTATCTAAACTTTTCTGTCTTTCCCGAGGATATTTTAGATCGCTGAAACCGAAAATGAGAATCATCTTTCACATTAGGACAAAGGTTCTAATTGTAGAAATCTACGTACGACCGCGACCATATAAAGCGGTGAGCGGCAAAACAAGCGATGGCATAGTCAGTGGCAAATTCGTCTCTTGCCGCTCTCTATATGATCACAACTTAACCGGGCGTCTCGCGTAGGCTGGAAAATGAAGAATATCCCGAAACCTAATCCACTTCTGGTGATTCAAATATACAGAAAGTAAGCCATACTTTCTAGTTAGGAACAGCAAAATTTAAAAAAAGGTAGCTTCAAAATCCACGAGGACGTACATCAACAGGTTGACTGAAATTTTTCCGCCTTATTCTCCTGGAAAACGACTCTCATTTTCGACTCTCGTCAGGAATTTCAAAAGTCTCTAAAAAGCGTCATATTAACTGAATGAATTATAAGGTTAATTATCCGGAAAGTGTCTTTCTTTTACAGACACGTCTTTTATAACAACGCATCTTTATACAAACATGAAACCTAATCTATCGAACGTTGTGATCTTTAGTTTGATAGAACAAAATGCATCATACGTAATTCGATAAAATAATACTTTTAAACTTTTCGGACGATCTACTAATAATCGCGTCTCGTTATAATGTCAATGAAATTTCAAGATATTTCACGTGACACGTACTATGAGCGTATAAAAGTTTCCCATCGTAACAGAAAATTCTGTTCAATTCGTGAGCCATTATAATACATCGTCTAATGAACATTTTAAATGCGATTTTAAAATGTAAAACTATCTTTCGTCGCAATCTAACCAAGCAAGATAACGCAAGATGACGCGACGTACACGACAAGACCGACGCAGAAGTCTCTCTGATCTCGTTCGCCTGAAGCGAATTCGAGAGAGCGGATTCGCATTCTCATGGAGAGCGCTTGAGAAATTTGAGCGTGCGATTCTTCAGAGACGGCTGTATGCCGCGTGAGAGAAATTAGACACGCCCGGGGAGATTGGTCGAGGATACAAGGGTGTTTTTAAAGAGCCTTGGTGGGTTTGCAGGTGTTGTTAGCGGGTTTGGTTGCATGCGAAATGCTTTAGGTGATTGAACTTTAAAGTTTAAGTAGGTAGAAAGGCTTAGCTGGATGCCATACAGTTTGATTTGAGATTTTCGTAAAAAGTTTTAACAAAGGAATGCGTGTTCTGTTGTTTGTGCGATCGTAAATTTTTATTTATAGTAGTGTAAGGTTGTTTGACTATTCTAAATTCCATCTATGCTACATATTTTTCTGTTATGTTTCATCGTTTTTGCTTTTGTATTTAGGAAGAGATTCTTTAAATTTGAGGAATGTTACTATTTGTTTCATTCAGAAAACATTTTGTGAACCACTTAGCTGACAATAATTAGAGAATCGTTTTTAATGTCATTTTGATTTTTGTCTGTGCCTATGTGCAAGCTTGTCCTTGTGTCTGTATATATTTTTTAATTTGAATTCTTGAATTTTTACTAATGTCATACGAATAACATGACAATTATTAAGCCTGTTTGCTTGGTTGGAATAAAACCGCTTATGATAGCAATTTTCTAGTTCTGGTATTTGAAACTTATTGATATTCAATGTATTTAATTAAATTAAGTAAACTAATATTTTTAAACTAAATTACGATATTATACGTAACTACAAGATTGTCACTAATTAAATATTAAATAACCGAAAGTGATGCTTGATTTAATAAGAATAATAAATCCTGAAGAACTTTGGACCTCTCCGTTCTAGTCGTTGAATTACAAAGTCGACCAGCTGAGAATCGTTTCGAGCGATTACGAAGAGAAGCAATTTCCATGAACAATACGAAGCGTAGAAGGGCGTTTCACGATTTTAGCGAAAACATTCGCTTGAAAATCAACGTCGTAAGTGGAACGACTTTAACGCGACATTCGAGACCGAGCCAGTGTTACCGTGACAAAATGTTCTCTTTCCGGTGTCTTTGTAGGACCGAGCTTTGCGACAGATAATTTGCCTGATAGACGAGGAGCGAGCAAATTATCTCATCCGAGAGGGAATCGACGAAGAGAGAGAAAAAGAGAGAGAGGAAGGAAAAGAGAGAGAGAGAGAGAGAGAAAACCACTTCTTACTACGCTCCAACGCGCAATTTTTGCTACGTAACATTTAATTAACTTCAGCTTCAATAATCTTTAATTATGTGTGTACGATTATTCATGTGTATACGTGTGTGGTAACGAGATGATATCGGTGAATAATTCACATTCGTTAATTACGGGAGTTGGCGCTTTCAGAAAATATTGAAACGTCCATCTCGTTGAATAAACAGCAGGTTTTAAATTGATATTGTGTTTGCATTAACAGACGAGAACATTACAATTTTCACCAATTACTGTAATTTTTTTTTCGGCTTGTATTTGAGGAGAATATTATAATTATCGTTAACTAGTTTAATTTTCTCGTGTTGATTGGGTTTAATCAACGAGATACGTTTTTATACCATTATTTTTTTCGAAAGAATAATGGCATATCTCCGTGCTGAATATCTCCTCTTAAGTTGCGAGAAAGGTAACAAAAAATTACTTTTAAAAATGACCTGGTTGATATTAATTGCTTTAATCTTCTGTAGTTTACTTATAGCCTGATCCTTGATAATTGAAAGATCTAAAGGTTGGAAAATTATTAAATTAATAATTAAAGATGTAGAGATTGAACACTGAAGTATTCTTTTTAAGATTTCATTTTCCTTGGGAGTATCTCTCAAAATCTTCTTTCAAAATTGTAAAATTTTGACAATTGAAAAGGAAGTTCAAAAACGAAAAATTGGAAAGTTCGAATGGTCGAAAATTTGGAAAATCGGAACTATGGCAATTTGAGAACTTGAATATTTGAAAATTTGGAAGTTCGAAACTTCGTCACTTAAAATTTTTCGAAGTTCAAAAGCCATAAAATTCGAAGACTTGGAGCATCGAAAATTGGGAAATGTAAAACATCGGTAACATGAACATTTGAAAGTTTATACATTCGATATTCAAATTTCCGACATTGGCAATCTGAAATTTTACACGTATTTACAATTCTTCCTACAACCACCTTAATTAGCATTCTACCATTTTAACCAAACATTTTATTGATCAAAGGAAAATTGTTCTACAGACCTCTACTATAACTTCATCAATTATCTTCATATCAGCCTTTATACGCGTACATATAATTTTACCGAATTGATTTCAACAAAGAGCAACTAATATACTCTCGTCCCATGTAATGGCATTCCTTTCTCGTTTATGAAGGTTATTATAAATTTTAGCAAATGAGAAATGTTTTTAATCTCCTCTCCGATAATTCCTTCCATCTTCTCTCTACTAATTAAATATTTTCTTCTATAAATAGATACGTTGTATCTATTTATATCCATTTCGGTTATATTAATTAAATTCGCCTAAAATACAATTTGCGTAATGTCTTGTAAATACAAGTTCGAGAATAACAGAAACTATTTTGAATATCGCAAACATTGATTCATACTTCAACGTAATTTAATGACGATTTCGTTGAAGCTTGAAATAACACTCACTAATGAATCGACGCTACGGTGAAAACCAGTAACGTTAATCGCTTCTTATGAAACAAATATTCCGCTGTAGTAAACAGGATTCGTGCGATTTGGTATTTTTATTCAACAGCTCGTTTATATTCGCTTGGAGTTTTGCATTAATCGATTATCATACTGTTGGTCTACATCGTTACGTATGTAATTATAAATATCTGTTAACTTTTCTAATTCCTCACGCTGTTGATAATTTCGATTTTTTTTCAATTTTATTTTCCGATTGAGCATAGAATACACCAAAATAAAATCTTCTGTATTTGCTTCAATTCTTTACGTCCCACTTTTCAATTTCCTTTCAATTCTTCGCGCTATTTTAAATTTCAAACGTTGTCTCTTCTCTCGTATTTTCTGATTTACCATAGAACATTCCACGAAACAATGTTCTTTATTTTTCATATAAAGCGCTTGCTCAAAGAAAACACATTAGATCGTTCTATTTTCGGCAAAATACATGAATGTTATATTTTTTAATTTTTTTAATTTAGAATTTTTCTCAAACAGAATGTATAATATTTTTCTCCAACTTTAAACAATTGATCTCTGTAGACAAAGGTTGGGTTAAGAGATGAATTAAAAGATTTGAAGGGATTAAATAATCGGAGGAATTAATGGAAGAAGTTAAAGCGTAAGTTAAGGATGGAAATGAATTTTGTTGAAAGTGAAATTTCATTTCTTCTCATTGGCAGTCGGTTGTCAAGTGCTCGTAAACATGCCAACTAAATGTGCGGCTAGCTCGATTGCTTTTCTGTATTGCAACAACCGATAATGGGCTCGTTACGGGCATTTGTCGACGAATAAACGGCTTATTGAACGAGCATTCTTACGGTGCTCCATATTTCCTCACGCGGACACGTATGCCAATAACTTCGAATTCGCATTTCTCATTTGAGGTTTCCTCAGCAGAAATATTCTACGAGCCTTCTCCTTGATTAATTATCATTCGCATACCCATATCGGTTTAGCATTCTTAATTATCATTTCTTTGTTTCAAATCAATATCGCGATAATTTAATATGAGAAATATAAAAAGATTAGATAAAAAGCAAACTTCGCATGCAAATTTTTAACATTTCTTAAATATTTAGAGATTACGCAACTAAAACATATTATATGCAAATAAAACATTCTTTTCTAGTTGACAGTTTGATGATAAAAAGCTTAGTATTTCAGAATCACATGTATTTCTTTTTCTTTTTTTTTTTTTAATATAACGGTGTGCTGTAAGCTATACATATGCGCTATAAGCGATTGCACAATTAAAAAAAAATTCTTTTTATAGATTAAACTTTCTTTTAATTAAATATTATTTTATTTACTATATCATTTGTTCAATGAAATTTATACATATATGAGATATACACATGTGTTTGTCATATTTTACTAAATTTCTTTTTAAATAGAATTAAATAGAATAAAATAACATTGGCTTAACTGGGTCGGAACATGATCGGTTCATGAAATGTTTCAAATAAATATCGTCGTGTTTCATGGCAACATCATTAATATTCCACATTCTTGCTCTTCATTGTTTTTATAACAATAGCAGATATTTGGTCGTATTAATAACATACGTATATTCATTCTTAATTACCGTATTGCATATATAGTTATAAAATTATTAAACATTGGCTGCTACTGAAATATACAACTAACCACCTATGGGGCTGCATTCTTTTGTTTGATCAGAAATGTCTTTATTTTATGTAACGATGTTCCAATACGCAGTTTGCTGTTTTATTCGCTTGTGTAAATTATTTTATCGAAACACAAGCGCGAAAACTGAAATCCAATGTTGGTGTTACAAATAATCGAGGCGACGCAACATATGCGTTAGATGTGATGGTAGCGGATATATCAAGGGTTAACCGTGATTATGAATTTAAAAAAAGATCAATAGTCGAATTGATCTTGAAACCATCACTTATGGCTATCACGCTTGAAAAATTACGATTTGATGAAGAATTATGGAAATTGAATTCTATTTGTTACTTTCCACTTTATTTCAAAATGTTACCTCATCTTTTAGCGCTTAATTGGAACAACTATAATTGGAACATCCTCTCGATTAATTCCTTTGACTTATTCGCTGTCATCACCTTGGAAGTATAACGGAACACTGTTTCATAGGTGTGGCAAAAAGAAGGTTAAACTGTTTCGATGACGCGACTACAAAGATGTAGCTGGATTTGTATGTGAAGATAGATGTGTTTAATTCTATGTTGCATTAGATGAGTCTGATATGTCTGTGGAAGAGCGTGGGTGCTCTTTGTATAAGTGCAATCATCCTTAACTCTTGTTTCTTCTTAATCTTTTTTTTTCTCAAGGTAAATTGGGCTTTCAAAGATTGTTCTCTTTTAATTTCAACATCCTCAATTTTGAAATCTTGATTTTCATTAAGGAGAGAAAGAGGAGCATTGATTATCGATTTCTTGAGAAATATTTAGGATGGTTATTTATAATTATTCGCAAACGGTATGAACATTGAATTATTTCGTATAATAAAGTTAAATACGAATGGTAGGAAACTATAGACAATAATATACTGTTGAAGATTCGCTCTCTCGAGTAATTATTGCTATAATAAAAGAACTGTTCAGATTGTAGCAAACGCTTCTAAATTTTCCACAAAACGTGTCGGAAATCTCGTATGGAATACGAAGAGTATACATATATACGTCGCGAGCTGCGCAATTAAATTTCCGGTGGGGTAAGATTCAACTGTAACTGAACGCCACTGGACAAAACGACGAGCGTTCCTAATCTTGACACACTATAACTTTTATCAAACTTTCAAATCTAATTTCTCAGAAATATAGCCATTGCAACTATAATAATTCTTGACTCATCATCGTAAAAAATTCAGTGAACGATTTTTTTTTTAATAGATACTTTATACTTCGATGTAACATAAGTCTGAAGAATAAAATAAAATACGATTTTTCTATATTTATTAAAATATCGGTATTGTAAATTTCATTAGCTTTTTTCCACAGTCAAAATTATTACTCAAAAATTAAATATAAACTCGCGTGTGTGTGTGTGTGTGTTTTAAATTATAGAAGTGTCCATATTCTGAGTTCAGAATAACATCAGCGATAGTTTTTCCAATTGTGGGAAGATTTTAATTAAAACTGAATGGAAAATACGATATGCAAAATAATATGAGAATATTTCTAAACTGTTCATTTAATGTAACAAGAACTGATTTCTCTTGTAGTTGATATCTCAGTATGAAACTCGAAAATAGGACGCTAGAAAAAAAAAGGAAACACAAGAAAAGAGGACAAAGATAAAAATAAGATAAAAATGAGTCATAATTCAAATTGTGTGATAATCAAAGTGATCAAAATTAATTAAGCAGCACCAAGGAATTGAATTTTATTTCGCTCTAAATTCTCTTTAAATTATAATCGCTCAACCAAATATATCGACTTACTCATATATTTGCAATTTCTTAAATATCTGCAACCTCAGAATTTAAAACATTATCGAAAAATCCAGGCACTCTCCGTTTATGTAAAGATTAAACAACATTTGCACAGCGTATACATTTTCTATACCTAATGTTTATACAACTGAAATAAACCACCACGCGGTTCCAAATCTTCGATAAACAAACACGAGAAGAGCTTGAGAACGTTGCATGAAAAATTTTAATATACAGTGGGGAAAAATAACATATGAATTTATTTAATTCTTCGATAAATTATCAAAGTAGAAAAAAGCCTTCGATTTATTCTACCGATTCAAGATAATACTTGCACGATGCACCATGATAAATAAAAAATGTATTTAATGAAAACCATAGCAAAATATTGAATATAATACAATTCTTCACGAAGCAATATAAAAGTTGTACGAAATCGGGAAGATAATGAGACGATGATTCGTTAAAAAGAATATCGATAATAAGAAGTAAAAATGACTTACCTTGGTCGGCTACGAAATCGGTGATGAGCAATGTCTCGTCGTCTAGAGCAGTGACGAGGCTGTCCGTGCAAGTGTTCGTGTTCTCGATGCTGATCTTGATGCTGTCATCTTTGTTAAGCCGTGGATGATTGTTCGCGGCGGGGTTATTACCGGCGTGGCAGTTATTGTTGTTGTTGTTATTATTATTATGGTTGTTGTTGTTATTGTTATTGTTGCCGCCCTGCTGCTGGCCGAGGTGGTGATGGGGTGAACGAACGGATTCTGTGCTGCTGGTGTGCAAACTAACCCCCGTAGTCGCTCTTCCGTTCACCAGCCGTAGACTCGGTGCCCGTCGACCTCCACCTCCTCCTCCACCCCCACCAGCGCTGGTCACAGAACGGCCGCCACCGCCGCCACTCTCGCCCTCCCTGAAAAATAACGTTTGATTCCTCGTTCAACATTGTTCTGATACTCTCAACTTTTTATTTTTACTATACTATATTTTAATGGCACCAAGTAGATGAAAACAGTTTATACGTATACTTAAACTGACGCTCGAAAATGCTTTATTAAAAAGTTATAAACGTTCGGAAATTTACTGGTAAAATTGTTTTTACGTATTTATGGAAACACACATAACAATTGGTTTATGAGAAAATGGAAAGAGAAATAGAAGAAAGTATAGAATTATATTCATATGACGCTTTGTTTCTGAGAAGATCGAATTTGGAAAATTATCAAAAATGTACTTGGATTCTAATTTTCGATTGGACAGGAGTAAATATCGATAGGAGCTTATTCTACGTGCGAAAATAGGTCGAAAATGAAGAATAGAATTTTCTCATAAAGCGCTTTGTGTCCGAGAAAAATAAATTCGAAAATTGATCGTACGTGTGTACTAGGCCACTTCCGAAGTAAACACGCTCGGACCTTATTTTCTTAAAAATGAATCTTCAAAGAGAAAAATCTCATTCTATTTTTTTTTTTTTTTTATTTCGTATCTCTGCCAGACTTAACGCGCGGAGAATACACACGTATATCTATGGATGTGATCGAAATTGATACTAGAAACTAAAAATATATAAATAAGAAAATTGTAAAATATAGATATGAGGAGTAATGCTATTACAATGTAGGTTTTTATATTTAGAATTTTGACGAATGATTAAAATTGCAAATATATAAAAATATAAAGATATGCCAGGTAAACGTACAAATGTATACAAATGTACAAGAAAAGCAACAATATAAAAGTACGATGTAATAGACCAGAAATAGTTTTATAAATCAGGAGGAATATTTAATCTGGAGAAATATTAAAAAATCGAGTGAAGTACGAAGAGTACTAAAGTAATATAATGCAATAGAAGAAATTATGTTACAAATCGGAAGGAATATTTAGTTAGAAGAAACGTATTGAAAAATTCAAAATAGACAATACAAACCTCGTATTAAATAAATTGATAATGCTTGTGGTATGAGTGAATAATGTAAAATTTATGAAAACTACACTGCACGTAAACGAAGATAAAGCGTATAAGACACGACGAACTGTATTGCACGAGAAGAAAAACAAGACTGAGAGTCCTTCAGTTATTGTTTTGGTATGGAACCCCAGGGTTGTATACAGGTGTGGTTTCAATATTTACATGCCTGCTTTCATAATTTGGGATTGGTTCAGAGAATGTATTGAAGGTTTTCCTTGGCAGTCATACGAAGTACCCTAAGGGCAGATAGTTAAGAAGATGAAAACAGGTAACGCGCGTTTATCACCAGGAAGCGTTTAAAATATTTCAGTTATTGGGAAAATTCTTTTTACAATTTGAGTTCTCTTTTTACTTATGAAAAGGTTCAATTATTTCGTATGCGTTACACTTCAATAATAAAATTGCGAGTGTAGTTTATGTTAGTCATTAAGTAAAACTTAGAAGTTCATAATGAAAATTTGCAATACTTTTATCTTTTTAAAGAAAATTCATAACTTACGAGTCTCTAATATAATAAATTAGTATAACAGAAAAACATTGCGAATTTAGTATGCGAATTAAATTTCTTGCATTGAAAGAACATTTATAAATTTAAATATTCGCACACCATATATCTCCATAAAAAAGCTTGTTACCTTTTCTGGTGGTTCATTTCTTTCGTAAAAACACCATCAACGAGATATAAAAAATCTCATTTTCTTATCCTCACAACTTCACTATTATCAAAGTTACAATAAGAGTCACTAACATAAAAAAAATACTAAAAGAAAATAAAGAAAAAAACAAATGAATACCTATGGTAGAAACACATAATAAATCATGCTTTTTTCACTCTTTATAACAAGACATATTTAAAATTCACCACGCTATCGAGCAATCGCGTCCATATTAGTAAATGTGACTTTATATTTGATTTTAGCAGCAAATTCGATTTATCGGGATTCGATTGTGTAACAAAGCTTTCGTCAAACGAGACTGAGAATTTCGTAAAAAATTTGGTCGGTTTGATTTCTAACACTCTTATACGTTTCTCGCGCCAAAAATCAGATAATAATCTTTAAGAATTATCCTTACAAAACTAATTACCAAAATCTTGAAATCTCAAATCGAACACACAACACAGCTTCTTATTATTAATCCCATTAATCTTCAAAGAAATTATTTTCACAACGAACAAGATGACAAAATTATATCCTAATGCACGACTCGCGGTAACTCTCTGAAATCTCAGCACGCTTTCTCTTTCCAAACGATCAACGAATTCGTCGATGAAGGAGCAACGCAAGCATTTCAATTGTGATCGGTACACACGTATCTGGTGTGTTTGACTTGCACGTTAAGGAAGTGGTATACCCTTGGAAACCATCTACATACATCGTAGCGGTTCGTCTGCAAAACCGTCCTCGACCATCGTTCCACTTTTTAATCTTTCCATCTCTCGAAATCGTCCTTGCCATTCTGGACGCTCGGTTATCGCTGCGTATTATCGCCCTCCACAGATTCCCCACTGATTCTTGTCTCCCTTTCTATACCTCTATTCAGCCGATCGACGATCTTTTCTCAATTATTTGCTTATGGTCGTTGACACGATTAATAGATAAGCTTGTTTGTTATTTATGCGTATCTAGATCGTGATATTAATGTTCGATAGACAAATATAGACAAGTAAAATTTTTATGATTCGGTGAAAGGAAAGTGATTGTTGTTCCTTGTATCTTTGAATGTAAGTGAATTGGATTTAGAGGAATTAGAATATTTTGGAGAACTATTGATAGTATGTAAAAATAATGGTCTTTGCGTTTGTGTATTAATATCACTTGGCAATTCTTAAGGAAGATAAATCTAAAAAGAGAAGAGACGATTAAATTACTCTGTTCTTATAGATCGAAACGTTCTCCCAATGAACTTTTACGACTTTTTTAGAGCCGTTTCAAGCGTTTTGGACATGGTTCTCCTAAGGTAATCGTCAGAGACCACGAAAAGTATCCACCAGATGAAAGCAGATCAGAGGCGGAAGATCAAACGACAAGGAACGCGGGCATAATGACCTTAGGTCGCTGCTATCGACAGCTCGTTTCGCAAGAAACGATTTCTTCCGCGGTTATTCTGTGGTCTGATCGCAATTCAGATAAGTGTCTGGCATGAGCGACGCTCTTCTTATATATCTTCTGTTTCCAATTTTTGCATCCTTTCTTACGTAACGTCTACGAACAGGCGTCATCTAAATTTCTGTTTCTATTGTAAACGATTGAACAATTAAAATTTCTACGTTGCATATTTCGCGTAAGTAATTAGTTAATCAATGACGAGCTAATAATACTTTTCAATTGGAATGGAAAAATGAGAATCAAGCTTGATTGCATTTAAATATATACTTCGACCGTTGAAATTATTATAATCGAATCTCCAATTTCTATGCACATATTTTAATCTTCAACCTCAATTTCAATAAATTGTCCATTAGCTATTAATATAGGGTCGGGAAATATTTCGCAGAAAGATTCATTTAACACTAACCTTACTAGGCCCGATCAAATGACTATTTTCAAAATTTAATTTAAGAGTGTACATTCATTGTTATTTCTTTTGTTCATCTAATTTCATGTAAATTCTTATATTAACAAAAATTGAGAAACTGATTAATCAGATAATATAAGAATTTACATAAAGTTAGATTGAGGTTAGGTTAAGTTAACCTGGTAAGATTAGCGTTAATTTAAGAACATCATATAATGTTGTCTCAATACCAGAAAAATTAAAAAGACCTTTTTACAGATACATATACGTCTTTCAAGTTAATATTCGCGATTACAGGATATATGTATACAATAAATATACATAAATACAGTACGAATATTTTAATACTAAATACTTTACCTTACAGATATCTTAATGTACTAATTTCTTAATTAAATCTTAATATCTTAATTAAACGTTTAATATTTTGAAATTGACTATTTTATAATTTATAACTATTGAAATACTTTAAAAACTGTATATTTTATAATACTAATAAAAATTGCATAATTTAAGGCTATAGTGTGTCAAATGTTATTTATCCATATCGATCAACTGTTCATTCGGAAACGAACTCGCGATTATACCAAATCACGAATACAACTCTCATTCAGCATACAGCGATCGTCAATTTGCTATAACAACGCATAACCAACAAATTCCATTAAGCGACAATTTACACGATCGAAGAATCCCTTTTCCGGAGTAACGTTATTATTGTTATTACTATTACCATCGTGGCGCACAACAAATTGTCCATTTACCCGAGAATATTGTTTAAGCGGTTTAATAAAGCAGTCTGTACACAGCGGGCAGCGAATAATCGTGGTTAATCTTCGAAGAGTACACACGATAATGCCGTTCAATTCTCTGAGGTCAGTTTCAAGTACGCCAATGAATATTTATTAGCACTAAATCAAGGGACTCAGCCTCTCGAGCTCTCGAGAATACAAATTGCCATACGCGTTCACCTCTTGCAAATGCAACCATCAACGTCTTATGGCAGTTATGGCGAATGCATAGGGGACGCCACGAAATTATTACTTGAAATCTTGTGCATTTCTCGTCTACAGTCAGCCATAAAAATCTACATACATCCCTTGAATATAAAATATTACTGTAAAAACAGTTGGACGAATTTTCTTTGACACGTTAAAACACACATTATTAAAATGTAAAGTAATTAATTCGCCTTTATCATTATGAAGAGAAAAAAAAAAGAATGAAAAAAATACTGTGTTACAAAAATTACACACATCTGTTATGTCTATATGAAATGATAAAAATAAGCCTGATACTATATTAGTATTTGGCAGGATTAAGTCGAATTTGGGCAAAATTTATATCAGTCCCTGTTTGTGTCGAAGGATTATGTGTTGTATAATTTTATAATAAAGTACAAATACACGTTATGTATATATTAATACACAGATAGCCGTAAAAGTCATATTGTCAAAATTTATCACAAATTATTTAGTTTCGTCTTTGTTAAGGAAAAAGGAATAAGAAAAATATAAAACGCAATGTTACAAAAATTACATACATTTGTTACATCTACGTGGAATCATAAAAATAGTAGCTTCATATTGTATGAATAGGCGTTGAAAAAATTACAAGTTTAGTATTGCAAGAGTTTTGCAAGTTAAACGTTCTAAATCTTTTCTACCCCTTTTAAAATATATCAATAATAATTGTCTCGATATGCAGATATAAATAATCTTCTGACAAAGTGCATTTTTAGCTTTTTGGTATATCACGTACACAAAATTCAATAGGTGTATCTAAACTGTTGTGACTGAGTGTATGTTCTTTTGTATGTATATGACTTGCGCAAGATCCATTTCGAGCACGTCCAGCTAATTTATCGGGGATTTTTACGGCGTGGACGAGGAAGAAAGAAACCTTGACTGATATTGCTTCGAACCTCGTTTGGCAAAGAGAGAGACAGAAAGAGAGAGAGAGAGAGAGAGACAAAGAGAGAGAGAGAGAGAGAGAGAGAGAGGAAACTGAGTTCGCATCCCGTTTTAAGAATTTTTTAGCCTACTAACCGAGGAAGACGAGTTACAGTCATCGACAAAAGTCTCCGACAATATAATCTTGTACAATATAAAAACGTCATTTATACCGAAAAAAGTATGGGCGAGTGATTTTAAAATAAAATTTACACGGAGGGGTACAGCTTCCTTTTTCCACGTGTTTCTTACAAATTCGAATCTAGTCGAAGCTGCTTGTGAGCTGTATTTCAGCTCATCGCTGATAATCATATCATTCAACTGTTTCCTTTTTGTTATTTTAAAAGTCGCGTATACCGAGCTACTCGTGTGAGGCTTCGCGACGCAACAATTTCTATGTACAATGATAAAATAGGAACTCTGAGAAGTACCACCTACACTGTATTATACCTCTGTCACATAAATCCTCTTTGCTTTTCAAGCAGCAGTTCCGTGACAATCGAATTTAACCTGCATTGTTTGCCGGAAAAAAAGAAGATGACATCTCGGCGCGAGCGCGTTGTTGCACAATGCCGCGCGCGCCATTTAACAAGACTCGCTAGCCGCCCGATGAACCGGACTTAATTTCACTTTCATTGAATGCGAGGAAACCTCGCGTCGCGGATAAATTCGCAAATTAATTCTATTGGCTCCGCGCGTCGCGAGATGAATATGGCCTCGCGCATTTATTGAACCGCGCGCCGCGCAGATGATCGTTCCGTCGCCGCGAGCATTCCGCGGAAAAGCCGCGTTTCCATCGCGATCCACCTCTCGACATTACAGTTACTCGCATTAACATTCGGACACAACATCATCTATTTAATTAAATTGCTTTTAAAGAAAGATAAGCGTTTTTATATATTTCGTTTAAAGTGATACTGCGTTATTCGTTAACAATTGGCATTAAAGTGTAGCAAAAAGATACTTATAGCTGACGGACAGGTACAGAGACTATGTCATTTCTTGTCCAAATTGCTCTAAGAAAGTTATATAAGAGCGTTGTTTTAATTATTGAACAGGTTGTTTGCAATCTACTATATACGATCATTAATAAATACACTGTAATCACATGCACATAAAAAATTCGTAGAGGTCAGAAACTTTGCAGATGTGTGGTCGAACGTAGAAACAAAGAATAAACTGGAGCAAATCGCTGCAGCTAAGCATTTTTCTTCAAGCAGTTATAAGTTTCTTAAACTCGAAATCGAACTAAAAAGTTGCCATCAACGACAATTCTCGTTCACATAATCAAACGAAATTTTGATTATAAAATAATTACATAAACCTCCGTAAAAGCTTGCAAAATCCACTACCTTTCTTAAACACTTACAATTTCGCAAATACGTTTCTTTGGCAAAATAAACTTGCAAAATATAATAATCCCAAACAAGCGTGCTGTTCAATGATTCTCTCATGACACCTGCCATGCACAATCCGCCAAACAATATCTCGTCACAGATGCTTCGCCATATCAACCCCCGTCACTATAGCATCATGATCGACGAGGAAAACAAACGAAACGCTGTGGTCCCCAATGAAACGAGAAATCTGTCCAACGCAACCTAACGACCTAGTTTCCATGGTCGAACAGAGATTCGTGTTACACGACCAACCCGTTCACGAGTCATTGTAATCACTCTTATTTGATTCAAGCCAGCCAAGCGACCCTGCCTAATCGAACGCTAATTATCCTACCCCCAATTAACAAGAACGTCGATACGGGGCCACGAACAATAAGCATTGGCCAGGAAAAATATCAACGAGTGGATGTCTCACCTTGTTCAGTTGCTCTTGATAAAGAGGAGGAAAAGTTATACATATACGTGTATAATAACTTGGACTACTGAGAAACGCGGACGAGAGTCAACCTTAAACCTGCCGCGACCTTCGAATTTTTATACTTCGATTTTATCGTCGGTTCAACCAACGAAAGAATTTTTCATATTTCAAGAAAGACTTATTTACTGGGCTGTGGATTTTAATGCAAACTCGTATTTTCTCTAAAAACGAGGTCTTAAAAGAAATTCTATTCCACGCTTTCGACTTAGTCTCATATTAATAGTCTCATATTAATTATCTACTCTTGTCTAGTTGCGAATTAGGCAAATTTATTTGGGTATGCTTGACAAGTTTTCAAACTCGATTTTCTCGAAAATAAGTCCTCCAATGCAATTTTGTTATTCTTGATTTCCCCTCTATTTTCATCTTATTTTTTCAGCCAGAAAATCAGCCTGGTATCACTTGCACCATGAATTTAAGATTTTTACCAGGCACTTACGATAGAATTTAGGATCATGGTGCATAGATGGGTCAGAGGACGTGTGACAAGAGGAGATTGAAAAGGATCACCTAAGGGTGAACAGATGAGAAACACGAGTAGGAGACGATTAAAGGGATTGTGGTCTTTTTATAAGTGAGTTATGGCTTGCAAGCGTGGGTATTAAGTGGGAGCTGTAGTTGGTGGAAGGAGTGTGGGTACTTTAAGTGCTTGCGTTGGGAGTTTTTTGGAGGTGTTTGATGTTTAACCCTTGACGACGGCCGAGATGCAGCGAAAAGACTGAATTGGAAAGCTGGTTAGAACACGGGTGACTGATAAGGACTGTGTCATTTTAAGCTTCTCTGCATAGGTTGATATGACTGTGTAATTGAAGCGATTATTTAATTAAGATATCAATGTAAATTGCAAAATATAATTTTTATGCTGATGCTTTTTAAAATTTGTTATATGAAACACAAAATAAAAATTAAAAGAAAATATTGTAAGATTAAATAATTTCGTCTAAATCGTTATAATCCATCGATGATCTAACGAGGATTTATTAATTGAGGTTTAATAACGAGTATCAGAAGAAGAAAGTTGAAAGTTGAAAAATACGTCAGGAAAAAAGGAAATTGACACTTTTGAAGTTTTCTATTTTTAGTTCTAATTCTAAAAATAGGATAAATAGCTTTCGTCCCTTCGTTTCAAGAGATTCTAATACTTGACACTTGCTACTGCTTGACATCTAGCTGAACCTGCACAACTTCGCTTTCGTATGCTTTTTCCGCTGAGTATAGCTACGTGAACAAATCTCGAAAGTATGTGGCATATTTACAGAAGTAATATCTTAAGAAGAAATATTCTGCTACGTGCTGACTGGGAACAAAGTAATATTAGTTGCATAATGAGGTTACAAAATGCGTCAGAAACATTTATGAACCGTGTATAGATTCTGAGAAAGAACTAACGATAATTTTTACTCTTCCTAGTTTGGATTGCTTCTCTCAAACGGAAGAATATATTTCTGGTTCGTACGGTAATCTGATAGCAACAGTGTAAAAATTCTAAAAAAACAATTCCATAATTGAATAAGGAAACGACTTAAATTATTTGACGTATTTGGAACAAATATATATATTTACAAAGACTTTGCTAATACAGATAGGTGTAGAACGAGTTCGAAGATAAGAAAAGATGGAGCAAAATAGAAATAGCACAGAGAAAAAGGAAATTACTTCACTAAAGGAAATTATTTCTGTTATTTCAAATAACAAATCTAAAGATAGAATATATATAAATATGAAGAAATTGAAGTTCATTGGAAGTTCGTACGGTCTAAATACATTATTCAGTCAAACTTAGATCAGACATCCTTCTTTCGATCGTTAGTTTTCTTTGCGCTACTTCGGAAAACAATATTCCTATCCTTTGAAGTAGTGCAACGTTAAACTACTTCCCATCCCGAAACTCTCTCACGCCCGATAATTAAGTCTTCCATTTGCGTATAGAAATGTTCGTATAAATGAATTCAGAAATAGCAAAAGATAAATCATGTTCATGTCGTAAACCCAATCCATCTTCGTTCGATCATCTCTGATAACGATAATAACAATAAAAAACAAGGGAAAACCGGCGAAAAAGAGAGACAGGAAAAAAGAGGAAGAATGAAAAGGACAAGCAAAGAGGAGAGTAGCTCGACCCTGAGAGAAAAGAACGATTGTCACACTTAAACGCGAGAGATGTGCAGCGGAATTCGCGTGGCTGGCGTGCATGAGCGGGCACATTCAGCCGCGCGCCTCCCTCTTTTTCAACCCTTTTTCAACCCTTCGACCAACCTCGAGTGGCTCGACACTGTGTGTTTGTATCATCGTCCGGGACGGGATGTGTTCGCATGCATACAGCAACCTCCGACTCGGCACTAGACTCTATTTTAAGAAACTTCCCTGCTGGCTGATGCGGTCGACCGAGGAGAACAACACATGTATCCCGGTGTCGAGTGTGTCGCCTCTCGAAAAACGACTAGCACAAGCTACCTAGGCAACGTGGAGGGAGGAGACAGGGACAGAGAGAGGATAGGTGGGGTTGTAAAAGGTGTCAAGGTTCACTTTCGATTGCTACGTTTCCAATTTGTCCGAAGAGAGAGGCGTAAAGAGAGAAAGAGAGAAGTTGGCTTACGAGATGTTCCAGCTGACGTTCCAGCACGCGTCCGAGATTTTTTCGTTGCTTTTATTGAATTCGTTCACCTTTCTTGTATTTGTACACTATTGTATCTATCGTGTAAAGAGCATTACTGCGGTATTACTGACAATATTTAAAGCTCTTGGCGGTACGTAAGAAAGCCTACTTTTTGATGCCATATTAAATGGATTTTTGTATGTGTCAATCTCGCTTTAGTTCAATAAATTGTCGATACTATGTTGAAAATCTTAAAAATTGGCTATAATATCGACCCTCCTTTACAGTGGCTAGAAAGGTATTGGCCAATTTTTTTTCTAACGAAATGCTTTTTTTATCAGGTATCAAATTCCATTTTTACAATATCAATCTTTTGCGGAAGAATTTTTATATTCGAATAGTTCAATGGTTTTGGAGCATGTTATCGGTGGTCAGAATCATCCGAATAACCTTTCCCTTACATACAATCCGCGGAAGTCCCCAATTTCCAAGATATTTGCAATAAAATATCGATAATTATACTGAATTCTGCCTATAGTTGCGCGTTCGTGACAGCGTACGTGCCTAGAGGCGGCCGAATGCAAATCCAAACTTAACTCTTATCTTTCGTTTATAATATATAGAATGTCCACCGACGTCTGCCGAATGACCAACAATAACTCAACGTAATAAACGAAAGATTGACAATCGATGCTCAGCTTACGCCATCAAGTTGCATGCCTTGTAGTCCTAGGTAAACATTGTGTCGCCTAAAAAGAAGCTACATTTCCTTGTCACCTCTCTATGTTTACAAACTGAAGCATAGCATATAATACACTGTATATAATATAATCATGTCCGTACATAACAACCGCGCCTCTAGGCAATCGACAAACAATACTAACACGTACGTTGTCACGGACACACAATGATAGGTAGAATTTACTGTAGTGGTACCGACAGTTTTTTACGATTATCTCGGGAACTAAGGCCGTCCGCGGATTATGTGTAAGGAAAAAGTTGTTGGAATCATGATTCCGACAACATATTAAAAAATCATTAAGATCATTCTATCATTTATTGAAATCATTTTAAAAACTAGCCTTTACAGATTTGAGTGTATGTAGCTCAAAAGGTAGTGAATCCTAGAAATGTCTGCGTGTATCAGAATTCAGTCAGCCTCCTTCATCCGAAGGTTAAAATACGTCATATTCATAAAATTAAGTATGAAACAAACTGTAGAAATAATAGGAATAAATAAAAAATATTACGTTGAAAATTTTACGTAACGCAACTTTTCTTTGCGTAATATGATATATACAATGCAACATATATATGCATGCTCGGTTCTAAGCAGGTCGCCTTGATTCAACTTCGATGTGGTTATTGAATCAATTATTATTATCAAACCAGCTGGCTTCCCTTGTCATCGTACATCTAATCTCAATTTCGCTGCGAGTTAATTAATGCTAAACAATACACCATTACATTGCGATATGATTATGTGATCGATACAAGTGCATTTCGTCGTTCTGTACAGTTTACTCAACAACTATTTAACTTTCCTCTCTTGTCAGTCAAACATTTCTATCCAAAGACACGACAACTTCCCTTCCTCTTATCTCTTTCACAATCTTTAAATTTTGTTTTATATCTATATTGATACAGAAAAATACAAAATATATTCCAATCTATTATTTTTATTTCGATTTATTTTGTAGATTTATCCTTGATATGTAAGAGTAATGTTCATAAATTTGCTCGTCTTGATAAGGATGGTTCAAGTAATGTATTTCTTCTATCCAAAAGAGCAGCAACTTTTTTCCGACACATATTTTCCACGATTCTCTTATATCTTAAATAAAAATTCATCAATAGAAAACAATTTTGTATCCTGTAAAAACACAGAACATCTCCAATATCGAAAATTTGTAATTGTTTTCAATCTTGACTTATTCGACAACTGCGGGTACTGGAAAAAACAGGTTCGTAGATTCGTATTTAGCTCATAAAATTCAACAAGTATCGCAACTGGAAGTTGTAAAATTAGATACTATCCTTTGACTGAACCTTTGTTCTAAATAACAAATTTTCTTATCATAACGGACAAAAGATCTTTTCAGAACTATCAACCCATTCCAGATAACACGAACCATGACTAATAAACTCATTTCCCCAAAGATTACAGACATCATAGATACTCTTAAACGACCGAAAGAAACAAAAGCACAAAACCTACAATCTTCAAACGTCTCAGGATTCTGTAATTTGTGTTTTGTTTTTATCTCCGAATCGTTTGCGATGAGGTGAACTCTCGATCGACGGAAAAAGCCAGAGCCTGGAACTTTTGAGTCGTTTACGAACTTTGTGAATGATTCGTCGCAGTTGCGAGTAAATGGCTCTTTACCAACGTTTTTCTTCCATCTTTCCGGATTCCACTCCTCGAGCATTGATCTCGTTTTCTTGGTCTACGACGTCGTTCGAAGTCTCATTAGCAGGATAATTAGTTTCCTCTTTTGACAAATTTCTACCTCTGTTGAGATGCGATTACATCTTTAGACACAACGTTAGGCGATATTCTGAAGGGACAAGAAGTTCTGGAGGGAATGGTAACGAAAGTTTGATTTATAACACATAAGAATTATTTATTTTATTATGTAAATAGACCACGGTTTTTTATGCATTTGTGGAAAATTTGAACGTGCAAAACTACACAGAATGCACGTAATATGACAAAATATATATGCTTCCTTTAATATTTTTCTATAATACTTAATAGGTAATGCAATTGTCTACCCTTTTGTCTTTCACCGGGGTTTTACTTTTTTAAATATATTCTCGCAGATGAATTTATATAAAAAATGTCTAATTATAAAATATTATTGTAGGAATTATCAAAATAGGAACTACGAAGCCCCAGAGGGGGGGGGGGGGGGGGATTTAACCTGGAACTTGTAGGCTGGCCTACTAACCAAGTTAATATATACTCTATTACTAATATTTACAACTTTATTTTATCCATTCTCCTTCACAACCATTACAACACACCAATTATTATTTTGAGTAAGTAACCTATTCAGTAATATTACACGAAGTTATGAATGTGGTCTATAATTGGTATTAATTTTGTTGAGATAAGAAATTGTTAAGAATTTCCTCTATGTTGCAGGTACTAAGAATTATATGGAGAGAATATTTTTTTTTTGCCTTTTCTATGTTGTTTTCATATGTAGGCCCTTTTAATATTTTAACATTTCAGGGGGTTATAACCCCCCCCCCTTCTTAAACTTCTCATATTTAGTATAACACGTCAAAGACCCTAAGCTGTGTGTGTAGTACACTATTTTACAAATCACATTTTCTTCCGTTTCTAACATTTGTCAAAAACTGGGAGCGAATGGATTTGAACCGCTAATCCTTAGTGTTTGCAATCAGCTACGGTAACCACATAGCCATCGTTGACCACTACCAACTGTAGTTCCATAATTCCTATTTGAGGCTAAACATTCTAATCTCGTACTATTAGATATATATTGTTCATTATGATATATATGTATATAACTTTACTTCCTTTGTTTTATAGTAAAAAACGTGTATATAATATTTTATAATGAAATAAATAATTCTTATTCTTTATAATAGTGCAAAGGCCAAACTCGTCTATACAATATTATTATTAATAAATAATATATAGCATTATTTAGTATAAAATAAAAGGTAAAGTTTTATGTATACTTGTAAATAATATTATTAATTTAGAAATAATTCATGACTATTATTAATGTTACATCATATATTGTCTAACATTTAAAATCAGAATAAAATTAAATTTCTTTCTTGTAACAATGTTTTCCACGTTCGTGTTCAAACGCTGCCTATCAAAATACAGTTTCGACGTCCAAGAAATAATAAGGAGTAATGCAAATGCAATTAGACGGCTACAGCAGGCATACAAAAGACGTAGACCGTCGAAAAATTTCAGCTCCGTGCCGAATGCGTTTGCAAATGACTATGAAAAAATTTGCATAAAGCTACCAGGATGTAAATATGCATAATATGCGCGGTTCGAGATTCTGAGAACGGGCGAAAGTTTCACGTTCCATACTCGGCGAAGTAGACGGCTTGTTGGTGACGAAACGATACCATAAAATAAAAGCCTGTTTGTAAAGCCTATTTTGCATCATGAAACTCGATAAAAAAAGAACTCGATGAGTATCGTTGGACAAACGTCCATATAGTTGAAATAATTGCAAATAAAGCGATCTATGTTCCACATGATCGTGATCGATCGAATGTTTTATGTTTAAATTCAAATGAATTTTGTCGAATTTTGTTGAAATTTTATTAGCAATAAATGTGAAAGACTTGTTAATTGAAAATTATTGAATTAGGAAGGTTATTATTTATGTTGGACTCTTTTAGAATTATTTTAATAAAAATGAAAATTTGGAAGGAAGAAATTGGAGGATGAAATTTCTTTGATTGGCTACAGAGGGTGGGTTACACAATAGCGAAAAGAATTTGTAACTTATAAATATGTAAAGTTTGTTTCACAATGTATCCCTATGTAACGATTTGTCATACTTGTTATGAAGTGTTTTTCACATGCACAATTACCTATTCCTACGTAAATTACTCGGAATGATTAGTTAAAGAGACGATTATTCAAACAAGATAACCAGATGACAACGAAATCACATGTCTTGCCAGCATTTATTAAAAATTAAGACAATCCTAACACGATTAATAGAAATAGAATAAAAGAACGATTTTGAACACGATAGTCGATAAGAATAAAGATCTCATTAAAAGGCAAAAATATCCTTTCATTCGCTATATAGATGTTAAGTTACGTAAATGAATAAAACGAATGAATTGGAGAACGAAAACGATATTCACATTATCGTATAATTATCAGATTTTTTGCGTTAGTAAATAAATTATGTTACTTTATAGTGTGTTATAAGTAAAAAAATTTGTTAGAAGAATAAGAAAGAAATAAAATTTTACTATTTTTTTATCCGTAATTTGAGAGATGCAGAATGGACAGACTTTTTTGATCCAAAGAAAATTATACTTACTTCTCAAAATAAAGTCATTAAATTTTTGTATTGCTACTGGCTAATCTTAGAAAAGTGTCCACCAATTTTGAAGGATATTGGATAATATGACTAGTTCTGGAAAAATTGCAAAATATAATAAAATTATCTTCGAATCATCTTTTGAATACTAGATATATCTAGGTTAATTTATTATAGTTTCATGTGTAACAATGAGGCTGATAAGAAACTTTTTAAGTTAATAGCTGTAGCTCTTTTTACATCACACCAAAGTGATGGAGTTCGTTTCATAAGACGACTCTAATCTATAATAAAACCTAATCTATTGTAGAATATTAACAGATATACAGCAGAAATACAGAAAACAGAGAAAAATCGTCAAAATAAAAGATTCAGCTTCATTACCATTTAACATTTACAGCCTAAATTTCGTAATTTATTATTTTTGTTTTCAATGAAAATGAGATCCTACCGATTTAAATTCTACTTCATTTTTACATCAGTAATGTTCATAACATTTTACATACATTTAAATGACATTAACGCACAAGTACTGCATCACCAGCATTAGTAACATAAAATTTCAAAGTAAAATTCAATTGTGCCTCTCAAACGCTACAAAACCGCAAATAAAGTTCCTTGCAATAAAAAATACAGGATTTATCACCAGTAACACTCGTAAAAGACATATGCGAAAAATACACTATTGATACAAAATCTACAACACGTGTTTGTCAAGGTGTTATTTAGAACTGTGCACGTGAGCCGATCGATTATTATCGACGATAACAGGAAGAAACATAAATTGTAATCAAAGAACGAATTCTTCCGTGATACGTGACGAAATTCGCGAGCAATCTTACGCAACGATCGTTCATGGTGCTATGAAAAGTTATACGTATTAACGTATTACGTAAAAATTCGATGCAAAAATACCTCGTTGGCGATAAATACCGAGGTCAATCGAGTCTGGCCGTCTTTAAAAATCATCCAACGTCGCAACAAAATGTGTCAACGACCAATTGCTCGGGATTCCATGAGCTTCCTTCGAAACAAGTACGAATCTCGTGGAAGATTCGAATCAACGAGGTAAAGATGCCACGAATTCGTGAGATGTCCAAGATGGACATAAAAAATTTAATTGGAAAGGCTTGATGATAGTTTGCGATCGTTATAGACGATGATAGATAATTGTCTAAATAGACCACGAAGGTAGCTATGCATTTTTAGAAACTTCAAGACTTCAAAGATCTATAGAATGCATTGTAATGTGCAATAATGTATAAAGTATTCAAAGTACAGCACTTACTATGATATTTAGTTGTTAAAACGAATTTTTACTCAGATTCCACGTCGTTAATTATGTTCATAAAAATGGAATCACGAACATCCACAGTTCCATTTAAAAAATTTAAGGTTGTACAGGACAGATGTAATATATACTTTTGCTCGTAAGTATGCTAACATACTAGTTGATTTGACGTCACAGTATGAGAATTTCACCAAAGCGTATAAATTAATGCTGAAGTAGTAATTAAAAGCAGCACATATTACCTTTTTACGGAATCACCAAGATATAAATCTAAATTGGATAGTAAGAAACACTGCAGTCGTGCATGTACTGTAGTATATTTTAGTATATACTATATTGTAGTATATTGTATAGTATATTGTAGTATATACTATATGTATATTTATACTATTCAAGTACCACTGGTTGTATTAACATCGGAAGTATTTCTATCAGTTTAAGAAGCTTAATCTGTCTTATAATTGAAAAGTTGAAGGATTATGATTATGAAGAACCAAACCATTGCAGCTTGATTTGACTGCAGTCTTATCATTAAAATATGCCCGGTCAAAAACAAGCAAATATACGGATATTTCTGAGCGGTAATGTAATAATTCACAGAAAAGGCTACAAATGATACGACACCAAACTATCGCCACACTCACACCAAAGAAGGACGTCAAAAGATCCGTGAAACCAAGAGGAAGAAAAATCGTCCCTCTTTCTTGCCATTTGATCACAAGCTAAAAAACAGAAGAGGAAAAAAGATATCTCGCACCCTTTTTCACGTCAGGAAAATCTGATTTAATTAATTCCTATCGATCGACGAACAGATTGTCGGCTCTCTTCATGCGCCGCTTTTCGGATTAAATTTGACATCCGACGCGCATTTAAGAGACTGTTCGATGTATCGACAACCAGAGGATTAAAATTTTGCTCTTTTTTTCTCTCGATATTTTCGCACAACGCAGCAAGAGAAACAAACGTGAAATCGATTCGACGCGCGCGAATTCGCAACGCCGAGTTATCCAATTGCACGATGCAACAACGACGATATTTAACGTGCTACGAATTGAACCGTTGAGTTCCACCGAAGAAAATCGAATTTGAAAACTTATCAACTGTACTTGAACGTGACTAATTCCGTATTGAACAAGAGAAAATAATCGACGGGAGATTATTTTACAAATGAAAATAAGTCGAAGATGTAAAATAACATTTATCCACAAGGTGTTCTGCTTCCGAGATAAATAAATTCGAAAATTCTTCATAGTGTATCAAGACAATTCTTAATTAAACAGAAAAATGTTATTCTACATTTCTGTTGTATTTTCGTATGTAGAATAACCTTCTGCTGGTTACTTATTCACATAATTTACTCAGTCGGTATTAGGCAAGTATACCTAACAAATCTACAAACTAGATTCGCTGGAAAACTAACTTTAGAGCGAAAAAATTTTATTCTATATTTTCTTCTCACTTTTGCAGAAGGAATCACGTCATTCCAGTGTTACTCGCCCGGACTTTCTATATTGGTGTTTTCTGATTTTTTATGTCTTCTCATGGAAGAAAATAGCGTTTTATAACGTCTCTGTTTTATAGATACGTACATAATACGCTATAAAAAAGTGAAAAAACGAGCATAAAATCGCGTGGTACATGCGTGACGCAATTAACCTCGCGGGAACGTATAAAAATCACGAATGGCAGTAAAAAATTCAGGTGCAGTAACGAGCATTTACATAAATGACAATCTTGCTGTACAAATTATATATGATTAAGTTTCCCGACCTAATATTTTTTGAGAGAAGAAACGGAAGAAGAAAATCATTGGAACATACACACTTTCCTTTTATTTTTAAAGTATAATTGTATTAAGAACTTTTCTTTTATAAGTGAATTATAGGCCAATAAAATAAGTTAAGAACATCCTGGGGGAAATAGCTTATCGTAGGATTTCTCCTACTAATCGTAATCCCGACATGATTAATCTTTGATAGCTAATTTCGAACGTTGGAAGTAGAAGTCTCAGATAGTTGTGAAATGAAATAGAAGAGAAAACTAAATACCTAAATAAACTATCGGATCGAAAATATTGCAAAATTTCTCAGCGCATTAAATCCTACATCATCACGAACATTAAATATAATCATATTACGAATTTCCTGTAGAGTGTGCCATATATAAGAATTTATTTCATGTCTCTCAGAAACACTCCTTTAATAAACCCGAGAGGTTTCACCAAACGAATAGACGTAAATCTTTCATGGTTGTAAGATTTACAACGCTTTAAGACATCGGTTTACCACATACTCGCACCTCCACCAATCTATCGTGTAATTACACAAACTTCTGCTTCTCCTTCCATTTACATATTGATTTGTACTCTTCGTTCAAATTTTATCGTTTATTGGAAATTGTTCCGAATTTGTATGTTGAATCTATTCCACTCATCTAATAGACCATCTCTGTGGATAATTTATAGTTATAGTAAGATCTATAGTTATCGACCCAAAACTTTCTAGGCTTGTCAGGTGTACTTGTCTAATACCGACTGAGTAAATTATGTGAATAAGTAAAAATGTCGTATTTGTTATTTCTTTTTCTATCGTTTTGTATCGTTTAAATAAAGTTATATCATGGACATTGTTAGGAAATAATTGGATATTTTTAATCGAATCAAAAATTGATAAAACTCCAGTATCTGCTGTACTATAGTTTGAAATTACTACGAGTTCTATAGAATGCAAATATTGGGAAAGAAGTCGAAGCTTAAAATCCTATTACCATAGGAAACTTTATGTCAAAAATCTCCCGAGATATAGGAAAATCAGATTAGAATTCTGTTACCTTAGAAAAGTTTTTCGTCAGAAATCCATCGAAGTAATGGAAAATCGGGTTAGAATTCTGGTTGCCTTAGAAAACTCTTTCGTCACAAATATATCAGAGTATGTAAAAGAAAATATATCAGCTTAGGATACTGCTACTTTGGAAAACTTTTTCGCCACACATTTATCAAAGTAATGTTAGCTTAGGGCATTGTAGCTTCGAAAGACGTCAACATTTTTTGTCAAAAAGTTATCTATAAATAAAGTAGCAGAAACAACTTAGGTATACTATAGGAATACTATATTTATCAGAATTCTATCGAAGTAAACGGAAGTCAGTTTAGTTATCTTGGGAAATATCTTCGGCAAAATCTATTGAAATGATAGCGATCTATCAAAGTAAATAAAGCCAGAATAATATTACTTTAATAGTATTTCCTAGAAGATTTATCAGTATAAAATAAATTACTACTCATACCCTTGAAACCTTAATTTCGAATTAATAACAAAATTAAGAAAAAATTCAGTTCGTATACACAATTCAAAATATTATTCGAAATTTTTAGTCAGTAGCGCAAACTGTAAGTACGTGGTGTAGAACGCGTTAATGGATCGGGGGTAGTAGTGAAATTATCGCACGATGTAATGATGCGTTGAGTTAACAACGGGTTGGTAGGCGTGAAAGCTTCGAGACCAGAACGAATCGTGACGGTAATGATGGGTCGAGCGGGTCACAATAACTGGTTGCACCGAGTAAGAAACGTGAATGAGGCTCGAGGTTCGCCCAAGTTATGGAAAGTGAGATTTCGTGAATAACTATGGACAGAGGAGAATCCACAAAAGTAACGAGGACTTTTAGAAATACACAAAATTTTAGAAACTTGGCAAACTTGGCGAAGTATGCATTTTTAATTTGAATTAAAAACACCAAAAAATCCGTAAAGGTATTTAAAATCGAGCAAGAAGACATAAGTTTGCAAACTGTCATATCAAAGAAACAAAATATACACCACGCCATTAAAATTCATGTCAGAATTAAATAAATATATCTATTTAAATATATCTATAAATATATCTATGAAAAACAACTTATCTACAATAAAGTTAAGTAAAGTTGCCAAATCCCGTAAAGAGGACGAAATGAGATTTTAATCGTAAAATAATTTCCCAATGATTGGAAATGCATTATATCGTCGATGACGCATGTTTATTCCACGGAAGAAGCCATTCAAGCTTCGTTTGAATCTTTGGATGCATCATACGTCAACCAGGAAGGAATTTTATCTAGTAAAGTATTCGAAATTATGTGACCCTCGTCCGGATTCCTGGTTCATGTTGCTTTCCAGTGCTATCCTTGACCTCGACTTCAACGCAGCGGTGCATATAGACTGTTTCAACATCTTAGTTATAAGAAATTCCTACTACAGTTCGCATCAAAAGTTCTTAATTGTCCGAAGAATGTAGAAAGAATGATAAGAAATAAAAAATTAGCTACACAAAGATCAATTTTCTACAATTACTTCACTACAATATTTTATTCTTCCTTACTGTGCGCGTATGTAAAAATTTACTTGGAACAAATATCTTACGTTCTCCTTATGATCAAGATACACGCAGAATTCGAATGAACTTTGTCCATTTTCCTTAACATTATTCGATAAGGGATTTTCCCTGATATGTATATTTCTGATGAACATTTTCCGTGTAGGAAATTTTCACTGTACAGGACAATTCTTCCGCTTATTATACACGTATTGTTTATTATTATATATGGAATAATAGACTGATATACTACGAAATAATTTATCACGCTTATATGGAAAATTAAATAATGTTGATTAAGAAGAATTTATACTACAAGAATTGCTCTAATAAAAATTATTTACATTAACAGAAGCTCTGAACAAGATAAACAAGCGTACCATAAATTTCACTTTAAATGACCAAGAATGAAGTTTGTTCTAGTTCATTAAAACGAAGCAATAAAAGACACATAAAATCAACAATATACATTCTAGGAAGAATCTTGTATCGTAGTTAATGAAAAGGCCTGTACACGACACGGATACGTGCCAATGGCACCTGAATGCGCAGAATGTATGTTGGTTCCAATGTCAGCGCGCCAATTAAAAATGAACGCCTGCTTAGCAGACTACCTTATTTACACCTCCCCTCCTCCCTCCAGCCCCTCCGTCTGTTTCTCTCGCACCACTTACTGTTTTCACTCTTACGAGCATTTATTATCGCTGGAGCTGAGTATAATCGAAATCGGTAAACAAATAACGAACACAGAGAATCCTCTGTTCATTTGTCCAAGAGTAGCATTCTCGAATTTGCTAACACAATTGATGTATTTGTTGGACCAACGCAAATGAGCTGGCATTAATAAAGCCACATATTTATGTTACAATTATTATTTATATTTTTCTGATCGTTGTACAGAGATTTTGTTCGGATAGAAAAGTTACTTTTTAAGAGAAATTTTTCATATAGGGAAATTTTGCTAAACAGCAATTTTTTTTGGTTATTACACATATATTTTTTATTTTAGCTGGTTAACAGCAATCTAGGAATGTTAATTATTTCTTAACGACGTTGCGTAAACATTTTTTTGCTGAAAGAATATTTTAGTGATATAGCGAATATTTTAGTGATATAGCGAATATTTTAGTGACATAATGAATATTTTAGCGACATAGTGAATATTTTAGCGATATAATGAATATTTATGGAATTTTTAACGATAAGCAGCTACCATATTTTTTTGTTCAGAATAAACGAGGATAATATTATCATGATTGTAGAGAATAATCAGATTAAAATGATCTCTGATGAATTGACAAATATTATTGTACTGTTTTCATTACATTCAGTTTCTTTTTCATTTAAACATCAATTAATATTATTGTTAAGGAATGTTTCCTAGTATTTAAGTTAGTTCATAGTAATTCTTTTTAACCTCTCGCAATCAAATTCTACGATATATGGATTTTTCTACTTTAATCTAAAATTTAGAAAACAAACATTATATGGCATTACAGGTAATGAGTACGTATAGTGACATTCACCCAGAGAGAGTTTAACACTGCCTCGTCTAACACTGTTTCACGCTTCCGGGAAACTACATTATATACATGTGTGTATATATATATCTTTATTTCCGCATGCTTTTCGTTTTTGTCAAATATACATATGAACAATCATGGTAGGAAATTATATTATATTTTGATTGCCCGTTTTCTTATCATATTTAAATTAAAGAAAAATAATCGCACACGAGTACGTAGCATGGTGGTTATTTTTATTATACCTTGCCCCTTTATAGAGAGTCAGGTTTAAGTTAGGTCATAGAAGGTTATTGAGGGTCAAGGTATAAAAAGGAAACTGCTAACATCAACGCAGTCGTTCTTCGGAAAATAATACGTTCAGAATATTCCACTCAATTATTTCATATACAGATATAAAAATCATTTAAAAGAAAGCAAAAAGTAAAAAATAGAAAACGTAAGATCGTAAGATTTCTCCTCTGACTCGTTCGTTCAAAGAAAGAAAGGAAAGAAGAAAAATGACGAAAGGAAATCATGGTCGACGGATTGAATTATCAACGGTGATAAAAGGACGGGAGTTAAACGTGGCGTATTATCGCGAAACGGAAAGAAAAATTTCTTTGCTGGCACAGATATCAGGTACTGGCAGCAGGATGTTTAATGATATTCGAGCGCTACTTGGAACTCTTCAAACGCGACCAATCCGATAAAACAAAATTGTATCAGATTCCTTCTGAGAGTTGAAATTAATTTTAATAAAATTAATGGCTCTACTGGCAACCGATCAAATCCGGTTTCCTACTGAATCGCGATATAGCGTTGTTTTCTCAAGGTTACTGAGGATAAGTTCAATTTGAATGTATTCGTTGCAGCCTTTTGCATTTTTCATTTTATTTACATTATTATAGTTCTATAAACTTAATCTTTTCAAATTTTATAAAATTGTAGGATCTAGGTAGAGAAAATAGCGAAGAAAAATAATGTAAACAAACCTTTCGAGCTTACTTTCTTAATTATGATATTAGAAGACAGATGTCAATTATGTAAATTGACTGCACATAAAATTGCAAATGAAATGTTTAAGCAAATGTTGTGTTAAATCAAGGTTTGTCTTTAATGGTTCAATTAAATATTTAGAAAAAAAGATGTGAGAAAAGAAAATAGTGTGTCTCTTCTATTTCGGGAATTTTTTAATTAATACAATTAATTGAATATTTCATTTTGGATGTCAAAGTTCTTACAATCAAAATACAAATCGCGCGTAGGATTAAATTACATTGCTAATTATTTCGCTTATTTTCCCTCAGAACTAAATAACAAAATACCGAATAAATCAGTGTGGTGCAGTTTTAATTACTCGTTGATTAAATGTAAGCAGCGGCTTTGATCACGTATAAAGAAATTCTCCGATATTTTTTTGCGTTGCGTTTAAATCGATTCGTTCAAGTTCTAAGAAGACCTTTTATATAAAACATTATTTTTGTTTCTCTCTCTCCTTATTTTCTTATTTTTTCCTAACGTTTTAATTTTCTTACTTTCATCACCCTATTTCTCAATCCTTCGATATCTTCACTTTCGTCATATGAATTATGTTTCCCCATATTCTCTAGTATTTTAATTCTTTTATATTTCCAAGCTTCTTATTTTTTAATTCCTTGTCACTGGACCTATATATATATATATATATATTCTCGTATTTCCATTTTTAATTGTATTCAATTTTGCTATTCTTTTATTCATTTTCGTTACATTTTATTCTTTTTTTTTTTTTTTTTAACCTTTTGATGCACGTATTATATAGCTCTGACAGATTGATTTTTTCACGTTCTATTTTATTTTACACCAGGTAACAAAAATAAACGGAAATATCAGGTTTCTCCATTTCCTTTCCCCCAAATTTAAACCAGATCACGCTATATTTCAAAAGCTCAGTTTAATTCCAATTGTTTCGAAACTATTTTCGATTGTTACCGATTCTACGGGAATTACATTAATTCTTAAGTGGAAAAAGATATTTATCAATGTTCATATACATTTAACTCAAAAATATTAATCATATGTGAAACATTACTTACAACAACAATTGTTGTTATTAATATTAATCTACAATTTAATTAATAACATTAATAATATTATCTAATATCTATCTATATCTATCTGACAAAACATTCGAAAAGAAGAAAAGAAATAATTTGTTCGTCCAAGTATCAACATAATTTTCATATATATCCTATACTTCAATTTCTATCCGTGTTATTTTAATTTTAAAACCGAATGCTTCCTCTATCGAATAAAATCGCGTGATTACTTTCTTCAATAATTCCACGAAGCTCTACTAAAATTTCTCTAAAGTACCGAGCATAAAACGATGCGGACCATGCACATCTGTTTCGTCAACAGAAAATTCGCAATTAGTCTCAGATCATTCAAAACAAGTAACGAGCATTCGTGACGGAAAGGTAAGATTACCAGGATGAAACGTGAGCTGTGCTCTAATTAAATCCGGATTGAAGCCGATGGAAGGAAAGGTGGTGGAATTAAGAAACTCGTCGCGATCGATCCGATTTTTATCTTATCGTCGTTCTCCTTACACACTCCAGCAAACGCATCGTGTCATCTAATATTTGTGGTACCTATTGACCTTCGCTCGTGTTTGATCTCTAAGTACCTCTTGCCGTGCCAGAGGCATCCTCTGGGCTATCGCCACGATCTTTTAATAGAATTTTGTATCCAGAGTCTTTTAATTCTGCTGTGAACATGTCGAATGTTTCTCATGTCTTTATCCTACTTTCGTTTCATTTTGTTCAAGAGATATTACGCTTAAAAATATTATGAAATTGTAAAATACAATTTTATAATTTTATATATAATAACTGCACATTATAAATTGTTGTATACATGGAAGACACGTTTCCTAATCGGGAATATCGTTATTTGCATTCCATAATATCGAATCTAGGATTAAATATAAATATAAAAATACTTTCGTATCTCTGTTCGTGTTTTCTGCTCTCTGATGCGAAGCCAATAGAAGCAGTGATGTGTCACAGCACGTTAACCTTAAATCCCGATGTTGCGTTGCAACATTTGTGTTAAAATTCAGTCAGAATCTAATCCTTTTACTACAAAACAGCGAATAACACTTACAGATCGATTTAATATTAGTATTAAATTTTTAATCTATATATATATATAAATTATACGCTCTTTAAATAACTTAGATTTAATACCTTGGGCGTTAAACAGTTAACGTTGATACAGTGCAGTAGTCAGAACTCGGTGATCAATAATCCGAGACATGAGCACGGTTGCCTTTAATGAATGACAACCGTAAGGTGCACATCGGTATTAGTGCGTGCTTGGAACTTTAATGAAGTCAGCTACAATACCGTGGAAAGGTCGGAACACTCTTCAAAAATGGACGCGACTCGTGTAACCGGAACTTATACACGGAAAATGGTATTTAACTGGAAGAATCTGGGTCGTGAAAGGCCCGAGAATCTCCGGAGGATGTAAGAAATGCTTGATATTAACGCGCAAGCGATACAAGCGATATTATGTAGCACAAAGCGAAATGAAAGCATAAAATGTTTATCCTTGATGGGATTACAGGTTCTTCACGTATAAATCGACTTTTTTGTAATGGTTCTTTTTTATGGTTTACTTGAAAACGACGTACACTTATTACACTGATGTATATAGCGTTGCTGATCTAGAAGGAGCATTTTTGATAAAATTGCACGAAATACACAGTGTTCCTTCAATGGTTCATAAGATGTTCTACCAGATTGCAATAACGTAACGAGGGAAAAGCATTGATAAAAATTTATCTGTATCTGTCCAGAGATTGTTATACCTTGTTTTTCGAAATAATGTTACTTACTTTTCAAAAAAACTTCTTTCTATCGGCTTCCACACATTTCATTTTCATAGAATCAGATTCTTGTTGACGTATGGAATGATACAAACTTTAATATATTTGAACCTAATTAATTAGTACGTAAATGCTGCACTTAATACACACAATGGTGTACCAATACTAAAAAGTAAATACATATATATATAAAGTATAAAAATACCTAATGTAAATAATTCACTTCACAAAACCATCCGATAAAATGTCCTCCTATTATTGGTAATTACTAAAAATAATTTTTCTCATAAGCTAGAAATTCAACAAGCCAATGGAATAAAGCTGAGAAGGAATTCGGTTTCGATAGGATTAAATTCTCTGCTTTATTACAAGACACTCTATATAACTTAGAAAACAAGTGGTTAATTCGTCACAAAGCTTTGATGGAAAGAAAAATTCTACGATTAATGTACACTTCGCGTGAATCTGTGCTGTTTTCAAGGAACGTTGAGAATTAAAAATGGGAAAAATAGCACGGGCTAAGTCAACTTTTCATATCAAGAAATCAGGTTCGATGTTCTCTATGTTTTTCGGGCGCGAAATAATTTATAGCGGTCTTGTTCGGCCTAATATGCCCGTCAATTGAGCCAACAAAGGACATTCGTCGAATTTATTCGCAGCTTGCATTAATTTCGCCCGGGGAATGGCTGTGATTATTTTTAATTGGACCTAAACGGACCACGGATCAAAACGCCGCGTCTCGTTTTCAACCGTTTCTTCCGTGCTTTCCTTTGTTCGTCAGAGAAACAATTAACAATTAAGGAACAAACATTTTTGCTCTTAAATTGCCACGAGAAGGGAACGTTTTTAATTGTTAACGAGATGAATCGAGACGGGTTTGCGCACTGTCTAAAAACGACACATTGTTGGTAATAATGTCCGCATGAATTTTTGAAAGATTGTTTAAGGACAAATGACAGATATAATTGAGGTTATTCAAACAAAATTAAGCGACAACAGCTTGACTGACAAATGCTATTCATTGTAGTATTATTATTAGATATTCTTCTTAAATGGTATTAATAATAAATCGTATTATTAAATATTACTATAATTGCATTGTTAAAGACATACTAGTCACGTTAAGAAATATTGCAGTATCATTGTTAAATTATACGAGAGGTTATTGTGATGATATTATTAACCATGTAGTGATAATTAAAAATTATATAGCAGTCAACTAACAATTACATCACCGTGTCCAATTTAATTTTCTTATTTTTATTTTTGCCATATTTGCAGCTATATAGTCTGTCTGACTTCAATTATAAATACCGCAAACTCAGGACCACAGTGTATACTACGAATTAATCATATCACGCGAATCTGTTTTTTCCTAGTAGGAGCGATTAGAAAGTAGACAGACAGGTGTCTACGTGTTTGAATATCGAAGAAAATCGATGAAATGGTGGCAACCGCTGTCAATCGAGGTATCGTTGATTTGAATGATAAAATAATTTTCATAGGAGTGTCTATGAAAATGGTTTTTTCGTACATCTTGATAAATTAATTATATTACAAATAGGAAACATTTTATGTTCTATAATCACATTTCCTTAATATATTTTTATTAGGTAAAATTTAATGCAAGTTACAACGAGTAATTAGAAAGGAGAATGGTATAAATTAAGTCGCATGCTAACGAAGCTGAACATACCTACTTCCCACCTTCAGTGCATCGTAAAGCGAAGACATGAGATTGTCATATCGACGATTAAAGGTCATCGAAAAGGTAAAAATAAAATTACAATTCGAAAAGATAAGATTATCCGACCCGTTAAGGTGTGTCAATTACCAGGGTACGAAGTAAATCAACATTATTCCACGTATTCTCATGTCATAAATTTTAATGCGAGAAACATTTACATTCAACACAATTACCAATATCGAAAGCTCTGCGATTAAACACGAAAGAAACAGCAAATACAAAACTCGTACGAAAGAAACCAAACTGAAGTATTATGATAAAATATGCGATTCAATGAAAAAGACAAACTGTTATCTACATAACTTACAAAAAAATTATTCCAGTGCCAAAAATACTCCCTAATAAATCTATAAAATTTTAATTATTCCTAAAGTTGTGGCATCGAACCTCCAACATAGAAAAGGAAAAAATACAATTTCTAATTCCACGGAGAAGAAGAAAACTACTCTATAATATGAATAATGACAAATGTAATCTTTTAAAAATTTGAAAATCTCACAACTCCCATTTGTACTCTGATTTCAACCCTCATTTACCAGTACGCTCAATTTCACCGCTATTCCCATGAATCGATCGAAACAAGACACTCGAGACACAATAGAGAACGCAATCACGTGTGACAGACGAACATTAGTGACGGGATCAAGTTCAATATATTCTCATAAATCCGAATCAAATCCAATCACCAAGGTTCACTTCATAGCGTTCGAATACTACTCACGAGATATAACGATTCGTTCGTCGTTCTCGCAAAGTATTCGATTTTTGTAAGCTTCTTTCGGAGTAAGTACCTGCAAGTTTCGCAAATCTATTTACAAGTACTTCAACGTTACAACGAATCGATACTCTTGCAACTACTAATAGAGTCACGAGAGTCAGAAAAGCGCTGCATATTCTGTAAATTCGATTTTATTGCCTGCGTCTACAACTATTCGTAACTGAAAATTGAAACGAGAAGCTACGCGTATCATTAATGATTTCTTCAAACTTGAGGTATTTTCTAACGTTAAAAAAATGTAATTGGGACCGAAAGAACCAGCAGAGTTAAGCCCATAGTTAATAAACATCCATCGAAAGTATAGTGGCAACGAATTACCTTTTCTTCGGGAAAAGGTTTTCTATTACTCGAAACTCAATGGATCGGTTGTTCTGCGGATAGCACTCGATCGAAGTGGCGGCTATCGATGGAAATAATAACTCAGTAGGTTCACGAAACCGAGTTAAAGCCGCGTGTGTGTACGGCCACAGCCGACGTTATGTTCGCTCATTGTACTACGAGGCTCGAAACAAGCCGCGATTCTATTTCTGCCCCCGCCGTTCCCATTCATTAAGCGACGACGATAAGCCAGAACGCGGAGGGCGAACTGAACTAAAATTGCGATTCTGACTTGGTCCAACGTGGACGACTATTCGACTTCAACTTGTATATGCAATGCACATTCATTCGGTGTAGCGATAGTTAGCCAGTAGTTAGGTTATGTGACAGGGATTGGAGTTTCAGATATTCTGGGGTGAAAGCGGACCCAGCAATCGATATTGTAAGTTGTGTTATGTTATGACAGTAATTTTATGATGTTTCGTGATGCCAACGAAGGGGAGAGAAGGCGTAATGGAATAGTTTCCAAACGTAATTCTAAAATGATATTTTTAAAATAGAAAGTATTACCGATTTCCGTATTTTACTTTGTTATATTTAAGCAATTATTTAACGTTTAATACTAATCTTACCAGGCCCGGTCAAATGACTGGTTTCAAAATTAATTTCATTGTTATTTCTTTTATTCATCTAACTTGTAAATTCTTATATTGTGTGATTATGCAATTACTCGATTTCTGTTAATATAAAAATTTACGTAATGTTAGATGAAAAAAAAATAATAATGAATACACAATATTTAATTAAATTTTGATACAGGTAATCTGACCGGGCCTGGTAGGATTAGCGTTAATTGATTCGATAGAAATATTGCATACGTACATAGTATCAATATTGTTAATAACAATTGAATTGAATCTGGTATTAACACTGTAATTTACATATATATATATATATATATATATATATATTAACGTTGTGTATTATAGCAATGACTAGTCAGATGTAATGAAAGAAGGCGAGATAATTTACTTGATAATAATGCTAGAGTTCAAGTTCAGGAGATAAACGATAGAAACGAAGAAGAAAAAATTCTGTCGCGTAATCGTCATAAAATTACGGAACACGGTATGAACTGTGACATATAAAATGGATTCTTATACACTGAAAAATTTGTAACATTTGGCTGAAATAAAATTCAGATTGAGATTAACAAATAATCACTGATAGCAGTAGCGATTATTACGCTAATTATAATAGAAATGTTCAGTTATCCAATAAATCGTAGGTATTAAAAGTAAGAAATTAGGTGAATCAGTTTGTTTGATGAATGAACGATGATAAATGATGAAAGTGCGGATACAAGGATCAATCGATAATGGAATTCTGAGGTCGAACCACGAGTAATTTAATCTTTGGATCATCAATGATGAAGAACTAGAATTCGAGATTTCAGTAAGATAATGAATTATTTACGATATGGCGTAGAACACTGAATTTATGTTGGTTAAAGATGTCGGAAGAAACATTGAATGTAGAATTGAGAAATAAAAATGTCGAGTACAACGTTCACAAATAAGAATAATTGGCAATGTAAAACATTTCATAAAAATGTTATAGTTGGATTTGAACGACAGAATCTTGACTCTGTGTTATTTAATAATGGCGATGAAGATATGTAGAAAGGCGTCCGATGTAGTGTTAGCAAATTGAATTAATTGGCAACGTAGGAAAATATAGGAAAGAATCTTCGATTGGAAATTTACAGGCAAAAACGTTCAATAAACTGGAAAGTGGTAATTATTGGCACAAGACAGACAAAAATAACATAAAACGGAGGTTTTAATTGGAAAATAGAAAATAGGATCATGACTTTAAATTATCTAGTGACAAGAATGACAACGTAGAAAATACATACAACACAGAATTGATAAAAAGAAAGTTTGAACGCAGAATTGGCAAATAGAAAGTTTGAACACGGAATTGATAAGTAGAATTAATTGACAATATAGGAAAATGTGGTAGAACTGAGTTTCTAATTAAACGTCAGACATTTGACTTGACATAGTTCGATAAGAACGAATAGAAAAAGATATTACATATATAAAAATATCGAATAAAAATTGACAAGCAGAAATAATTTACAATATAGAAAGGTAACGTAAACCAAAGATTCTCATTCAGAGCGTAATCTTGAATTTAAAATGTTGAGCTGTCAAATAAAATTAAAATTGATAAATTGGGTAAGATCGTTAGTTAAAATAATTCGAAATAACATTGAGAAATAGAGAAATTAACGACAAAATTGAAGAGTAAAAAAGAACTAACGAGATGGAACAGAAGTTTTAATTAAAAATTAGGAGCTTGACTTTGAAGCCAACATTAATGTAAAAAAGAAAAGATATTTCAAATGTCAATGAGAACATTCGTTTTATAATGAAAGTTAAAAAGTGGAACAGTAGATTTTTCTCGTCAAGTGTATGGATTACGGTTTAATCAATGGTTCGTCGATGATGGAGAAACTGAACTAGGAATTCGAGTTTTCGCGTACATTATCGACGAGGACGAAATAAAGGCAAACTTTCCGATCATTTAACGCGAACTTCATCCGAATATGAAGTTCTACAACGCTTTACGATGTTCCATAATATTGAACTAGGATTAAAGTACTAACTTGCTTAGTGGACATCAAATGATGCGAAATAAGCGAACACTTTAACGTGTAATGTTATAGGCTGACAATTATGGATTGGTGATATTTTAGTTTAATCAAAAATGGGAATTTGGTTTAGATCGATGATCATAAATTTGTAATTTCGTTTAATCGAATATAAAAAATTATTTTGACCAAGATATGTCTCTAATTTTTCTAGATGGATAATTAGCAAGATAAACTAAGTCTGAAATTTTTAATTACTTCCATCTTTTTACGACATTCTTCTATTTTGTCGTTTCAAATAATAAACAGGTAATAGCAAACAGTACGTGTTTAATTTATATTTCAAACAGAGGAAGGGAAGATAACGTTATTTTAAAAATTATATCACTCGTGAGAGGAATTCACGTATATTTAAATTAAGCTTAGAGATAGAAATTTAGGATATCCAGTTAAGTAGCACGTTCGATGAACCTGTTAAAAAAACAGTGTCGATATTCAACGATATGCGATGTACTATCTAAAGTAAAAAATAACGCTACCGGTTTAATAAATCTTCATTGTCAATAATTCAAGCCGAAATCGTTATGACAAATTTCTTTTTATTGACAAGTTTCTGATAAATTCCCTGGGATGATAATTCGCTTGACGGACGACGAATGACACAAAACAAGAATGAACAGCTTAACACTTGAGAGACAGTTATATCATTTTTCTTCTGTATCACATCGATTTCCACACATAATGAAATACATTATACGATAAATGTAGGAAAATTACTTTATAACTAGACTGCTAATGTTTATTCATTTCTGGGAAATTTAAATATGCAAAAATGTACGGAATGTAATGTACGTAATATGCAAAAATACATAGAATGCACATAATATGCAAAAATATCTGAAACACGTAAAACAAAGTATTCGTTGTAATATTCGGAGATAGACAAAAAGCACGGAACACGATAATTGGAAAGAAATGCTACGCAAGATTTATTATACAAAAGCATAAAGATAAATATGTTTAACAAGTAAAAACGTTAAATTATAGATATACGTAGCTCGTGTAAATTATAGTTCACGACAAGCGTTATTACAAAACACAATCGAAACACGCATTCGACGAGTACTGAACGAGAAATGGTAGATAAAAGCAACAAAAAAACCGTTGTTGCACAGAAAGTTTGTAGGAACTCAACAAAAACCTATTCTTCGTGAAACATACACTCTACTCACGCATGAGCCATATCATATGTCACCCCAAAATCACCTGCTATCCAAACACTACGAAACACAAAAAAGAAGAAAAAAAAACGCGTCACACTCGCGATTCTCTATCAATCTAAACCTTTTCGCTGTAAATACAATATTATTTGAAACACTTCGCTTCAACATACGTCACATAAAATATTTCACTCGTCGAAAATGGCAAACGTAAGCATTCGAATATTTTCGCGACTATATGCTTCACCACACAGAAACCAGAAACCTATCCAAATTGAGTATATTTGAAAACAAAAACCAAAGTCTTCGACTTACTCTGTTGATCGTCGACGACCCGGAAGGTCGCTTCAGTGTAACACCACGTCGACGGTGGTCCTACTCGGCTCTCATCCAAATACGTTGCACACTGCTCAAAACAAAAGGCTCCCTCAGCACAGTTTCATCCCTGACATTCGTCTTCACACGCGTTTCAACGATCGACGATCTCCGGCGTTGCCGAGTCGAAACTTCTCACTTTGCAACTTCCGCACGATCACGAACTCAAATCCCAAACTCGCAAACGTTCACCAAAAATCCCGATCTCAATCCACGTGGATCACAAATCAGTCCCTTGCAATTTCCTTTAAATCGTCGACACAATGGAAAAAGTAGAAGGCCGCTTATGATGACCCGGGTGATCCCAACGATAAGAAGAAGAAGAAGTAGAAGAAGAAGAAGAAGAAGAAATCGAAGAAATAGATTCACTGATAAAACAACGAACCCATGAAACGAACGAATTATATACTTGCAACTCGAATAATTTGCTATTTGTTACTTGTTAATTGAGAAATTCTGTTGTTCTTCTAGTACGGTCGACGATATAATAGTATTCTGTTTGTAGATGTACGTTTGTAGAACTGAGAAAAAATGGAAGAGATGGAGACGAGACGCGTCTCGCGAGCAAACAGGCTGATGGTTGTAGCTCGTCAGGCAGCGCGGTTCGAATGGAGACGCAGCACACGTGCCGCTGCCTGGTGCTCGTCGACGATCAGCCGCCGCCACCACCACCAGCTGATCATCCGGGGACCGGGAGTGACTACTGCCACTGACTCTGTGTGGCCTGTGCTGACTGACTCAGACTGACTAACTGCACGGCTGAACAGTTTCTCCGGTAGAGGCTGCCAGAGCAGGACGCGGTTCGAATTGCGCCTGCTGGCCCGTGAGTGAGAAACAGAAGGAGGGGAAGGTTAAGGGGCTGGGGGCGGGGAGACAACGACGAGTTTCCCTGGCGGGCTTCTTGACACGTTCCGGCAAGAAGCGCGACCTCACCTGTGTGACCCACTGCACACTCTTACTTTTGACGTCGTGTTTTTCCATTTCTTTATACAGTTATTCACTTGCCTTCTATCGCTTTGTATCAGAGGGGATGATTTAAATATCGCGTTGCTTGTTGTACGCGAATACGATCGTTTACTGTTGTTTAAAAAGAAATAAATAATTTCTTTCTCACGATAAAGTTCAATTGTACGATGGATGCTTAACAAAAGTTGTTACATTTTCAGGTCACGCTAATATTCCTACGTTTATTCGCGTTCTGCGATCTAACGATTCTTGGAGATAGTTCGAATCGCGTTTTTTGAAACTCTACGTTAAATAATAAAAGGTCATAGACAACATTCTGTTCGGTCTATAATCTGATCTTCAATTAAGATGAGAAGTGATCGATCGTTCAATTAACCGAAGATAAACAATCTCAAATTTCAATGAAAATATTTCCAATTTCCAATCTTGCCAAAATACTAATATATCACAGAACGAGAGGCGACTTGATCGTGATCGTGTTGAGAATCTTTGCAGCCAATCTGAATACGTATATGGAAGTTATAACTTATTTGCTGTAAACGTTCATTTAGTAAAAAATTAGTGTACAGTGCAAAAATAATGTTAAACGTAGAATTAATACTACAGGCGATCTCATTACATAATGCCCCGGTTTCCACAAAAATTTTCTATCAAAATAGTACAATTAATAATCATCACGGAATTTTTCCATGAATCAGCACGGATAGCTGCTATATTTTCCCAGCAATTTATTAGAAGATAGCCCGCGCTCTTTTATCGCGGCAGAAACTTTCTAACTTCTTGAAATTTACTCCATGACATCAATCTTCGTGTTTTCAATTCTCAAATGATCTATCAGCGATCCACAAAAAACTCAGAAACGATCAAATCTCTAAAAATGTTTCTCCATCCTGGTATTCGAGGCTAATAGCTTCGGTTAATATAGTGAATGCAAGTTATTTTAAGGGTAATTATTATCGAGCAGTAACAGGACATAACCGGGATTTCCAAGTCAATTAACGCTAAACGCGAACAATATCTCATGCCATCTACTGATCGTAATCTAATATTAATCGAAAAATGTTCAACGAGTAAATTGATAGGATTTTTTAAAACTTTGGTAAGAGATAAACGGATAATTAAATACTATATTTTTGTGTACGGTTGCAAGTATTTCATTCCAGGTATATTAAATTTATATTTCAAGTAGCCTAAATTTTATTACAGATGAACTGCAGAAAATTCTGTAATTATGGAAAATGGAAATGTATAAACATTTATAAAATGCACTTAATGTGAAAGGTATAAAATATATGCAGATTAATTTCTGCGATGTTTGTCGCTAATAAACACTCGAATGTAGTTACTGTAACGTAAATAAACGAGATAAGTAAATAAGTTTGTACGACAATATCTTTTTGCCCCACGACAAACTTATCTGGTTTTATTGTAATTTACTTAATAACAACGACGCGTAACTTCTATGTAAGTACTTTGGGACCTATAAAAATGCCGAGTTACTAAATCTCTTTTTGCTGGTCTGTTGCTGGAATAATTTCTATTTTGTCATTTATCATAACTCAGAATACACTTAATAAGGATTTGAAAATCCTTCCGTTGGGAAAAATTAAGAGTGCGAGCTGGATTTCGCGTAGCTGTAAATCCTGACATGGAAAATCTTCCATTCCGAGCTAAGAGTTTTATTTAACACCAGCAAAAAATTACCTATGTACATACTTCGTGTTATTTTCTTTCTTTCATACTTTTTCATTTTTCTTCATCACCGTGTATTAAGCATTCTTTCTTCTTTACTCGATGCTTTACAACATAGTCGATAGATTTACACCGATTAGTATTTATAGAAATAATGGAAAGTGATCGAAGAAATTCGGAACGATGTAACGAAAGCTACGTGTACGTGGCGTGACAATGATTAATTTTCATGGCGCGATAGAGCGGAATTGATACGCGTAAAGTGGAGCTAACGACGTTTACTAAATAACAAATTGATCGCACATCGCGCTGCCAATGACATATTTCCGATTACGATGATAACGAAATGGAGCGATGAACAGAAACTATCGACGAATGATTCGTGACAATTTCCATTGCAACTGATTAACCGATGAGTGTCCTCATACGCCGCTATTCGTACAAACGTGTAACGTGGAAATATGCGTCGAATCCTTATTCATGAAATTTTATCGTTCGATAAAGTTTGGGAACGTATGAAAATGGTAACAATTGTACATTTGACCTTAATACTAGAACTACCACACCAATCAAATTGACTGGTTTTACAATTTTATTCTAAAATTCCTACTTCATGTTATATTTTTTTCTACAATGATGTAATGACTTTTGCAACGATAACTAAAAGAATAATATGTATTCAAACTTGAAATAATTTTGTATCAAGACTATTTATACCAATACCAGTTAAAATGATTGGTAGTCGTCAAAGTGTAAAAGGATCCTGCAATCTGTTTATCGTACCCCAATTAACCAGTTTCCTCGTTTTGTACAACTTCCCACACGTTTCTAAAATTTCTACTATCATTCAATATGGTGATATCAGTTACCAGGAAAATTCTAGCTAGATCGCTAGATGCTAACACTAGAAATACCACGGCAGTCCAAATGACTGGTTCGACTATTTTATAAATGTGTCAACCCTCGTTTAGGGATCGTGGTCCCAGATGGATTAATAATAGCAAAAATGTACTACATAACATGGAATTGCTTCTGTAAGAAAGTAATAAATCAATAAACATAGAAATATTCTATTATTACGTATTTTGACTGGTTTTGGTAGAACTAGCGTCGTGTTACTATCGGTTGTTCTAATGTTAATTAATAACACAAGGAATACGTTCTTAAATTATTGAATCTAGTTTCATAACTTCGCTGTCAAATTTTTAATTATTTTTCGATATTTCTGGGATATTTCTAACGTAATTCTAAGTTGTCACCGAAGCTTCGAAAATGATTAGTAGCAACGTTCAATGAAATATTTTTCTCCATCGAGAAATAAGTTCCATCAAGTATCAGCTTCTTATATATCGATGTGCAACAGTAACTATTATTTATTACGCATATAAATATAGTCGTGGGATTCCGTGCACGAGTGAAACAAAATTTCTTCCTCGGAGGCGGCATTGTTTCGGAGCAAATCGATTTCGGAAGCTGCGAGTGCAGGTGCACTGTAATGGCTCCGGGCAAATGTATCGCCCTATATAGTTGTGCCTACTTGTGTTTGACTTTGCAAACATTTGCATTGGCATAATTTATTTTTATCAGTTATACTATCTCGACGAATGTACAATGTGTATTATCGATCTATCGACTTTTCTGCATTACAACCAAACAGAAAATTATGTCTCTCGATCTTGTGTTCTTAGATCAGTCGCAAAGCTGTGTCGTTTTTGCTGTTTTTGAAATTTTAATTTTCTCTTTAGTTCGCAAAGTGCTTCGTTTTTCTTAGTTAATTTATTCGGTCTTTCCGCTTAGAAATATGCTATTTTTCAATTAATATACAGAGAGTCGCTGGAATGTTAAAATACAGTAAAAAATGTATTAAAAATGTACGAAGTAATGAGATGTCAAAGGGCTTTTAAAATTTTGTTTTATTTATAAATATATAATAGAGATTCTGACGTAACAAAATTAGAAAATATATTTGAAAAATCATGTATCGAGATCGAGAGAAAACAAATTATAACATTTTGCTAACTTAAGTGCTGTAAAAGTATCGGTATGTTTTACAAAATTTGGTATATCTGGTAAAATTGGTATTTGATGAGATATTTTTTTATTTTTAAACATGTACAACGTGTAAAAAATATACTACTCCGTTGTCCACAATTACGGCATATTTCCACAGTTCTTTTACGATCTTCTTATCTTAGTAAGTTTTAATTATCTACTTGTGAATAAAAAATATTAAAAAGTCTTTCGTAATCTTGTTATTTAATAGATTTTTATTGTATTCTCGACTATGCGAGCAATTTCGTAACTCAGTGTAGTTTCCAATCGTTTTCCTTATATTATATCTATTTTCCTTATCTTGGTTTTTAAAATATTTTTCATTTAGAAAACGTCATAGCGATCGTAATGGATGGTAATTAAAACAACTCGTTGTCAGTCTAACATAAAAGATGATTTCCATCATGAATAATGCATTAAATAATACATTATTGTTGTTACACCAAAAAAATATGTAAAGGAAACAGCTATTTAAAATATATTGTCAAATATTGTTTGCACACTTCGATAAATACGAAAAAATTTGCGATTATTTATGCAATAAAATGATTGAAAAACTCGACAGAAATTTCATCATCTATCAAACCTCGCTAGCATGCCGTTGCCACTCGATTAAATGTTATTCTGCCAGCGACAGCTTCGCAATTGATGGAAAAATATCTCGATGGAAATTTTTATCTTTTTTTTTTCCAATTTTATTTAGACTCCTCCATTCGAAAGCACAACACCAAAACATTTGCCGTGGGCGTTTCAACGATTGCCAGAATTTCAATAACGATTTGTATCAATGGTAGCAGTTGCTGTTAAACAGATCAGAGTGCTTGTCGCATATTTTTTGCTATTCAAACGAAAGAAAATCATAATTCTGAATGTCAGCGCTTTTGTTTTATGAGTTACTATTTATCTGCTTCGAAATTACATTATTTTTTAGTATTAAATAATATGCTCCTTGCTGATACAATATTTACATTGTATAATTATTTAATGTGTACGTTAGTTGGAATCGTGATGGAAGGCTTGCTAATATCAAGAAAATCTGCTGGATATTACTATTCGACTTAAAATTTATTTTCAAGTGGATTTGCATTGCAAATTTAGCTGCTGTAGTCGTAATAATTTTGTAAAGTAATATGAAAATTATTACGAAAGAAAATTGTCAGGATTATTAAAATTCCAAAGAATCTACGTGCAATATACAAGCTTCTTGAGTCCTTCTTCGGATGTTTTCAATTACTAAGGACAGTAATCGATATTACATAACTAGTGTTTTAAACATTTCACGTTTTAACAATCAAACATTTTCATTAAATATTCTTTCAAGGATACATCAAGTAATACCGAACTTAATAAATAATTACGAAGATGCTAAAGCAAAAAAGTATTATATATTTAATACCAAACATGATGGATATAAAAAAATACTACACAGAAAAAAATATCAAACAATTTTGAATCTAACGAATAATAAAAAATACTGAAAAGGAATGTCACACGTTATCTAAACTGAGGAAGATGGAAAAATATTAAAAAGGAGGAAACATTGAGCAATGCTAAATTAATTAATTAACGATAAACAATAACAAATATTTACACAAAGAGAACATTAAACGATATTAAGGCTGAAGAATAGTAGACAAAAATTTTGGAAAGAAGATATCGAAGAATAGTGAACCAGAAAATATGAAATAGAACTGAATGAAGCTATACCAAAGAATAAAGTTAATTTCAAGAATTAAAGTAAATTACCAAAGGAATCAATTTTATTTGCTACTAGGTATAGAAATTATAAATTATATCGCCCAATGAAACACTTACACTGACTCACACATATTAGATACAATTTTCTAAAAAAACTATAATCTAAAAAATCAAGATACTACTAATGGGAAGAATTGATATATTCTTTATCTCTTCTAATTATACGCTTTTTTATCTATATTATCTATATGTTTTTCTGTATATTATATTAAATATTATAGATGCATGTATAATTGAATTAGAAAAAAAAGAAGCTTAATAAAAAAGAAGAAAGAAACTACACAAATATTATAAATACAATTACAAATACAAGAAAGAAAATACAGACTCGTAAGACAATCAAAAACACTATAAAGAACTAATCTACGCTCTGTAATCAAACATGATTCGCAAGAGCGCCATGTCGCAAGATTCCCTCGACGTTGCTCTTCAATTAGTCGTAACAGTTTTGAATATCGTGCGATCGACGTTTCAACAATTGCCGGAAATATCGCGACTCTGCATTGTTTATCTTCAATTGGGCCGGGCAATTCGCGAGGGAGTTCTCGGTAACGCTAGGCGGAGAGCACAATTTGCTTAAAGACCCGCTGATTCCTGTCGGTTAATAAGGATTAAATGACCCCATGAACGATTCGAGAGCATCTTGTGTTTCACGCGGAATATGTATATCGTTCCGTTTCGTCGAACGTCCCCACACGCCGTCCAATTGACTAATTGACTTTCTCAAGGAGAACAATGGACGCATACGCAAACGAATTCAGTTCTTGTCTTTTAATCTTTTTCTCCTTCTTCTTCTTTTTTTTTCCATTTTATTTTTTTCTACAGTCACAAGCGGATATTTTCTTACTATCCGTTTGTCTCGCGTTAATTACTGGCTACTGAAGGAATGCAAAGGTCATCGTTAACTCGATGAAATCATGAAATTTTTTTAGGCTCAAAGTATCTATTCTCTATGTATCTTAGCTTGATTTAAGTTTCTGTAGTTTTCGTTATCTGATGGTAACAGTTTTCCTTTTTGTACACTGCGATGTAAGAAGTTAATGATATAGTCGACAAATAAGAGAATTATACATCTTTAGAAGAAATTCGGAGAAAATCGGAGAATTTCCTATTTAAATATATCATTTTACTAGACTTTTGTATTCTTGTTGCTGTCTCTGTTTTTTTTCAAAAAAAAGCTGTTGATCTAACCTAAGCATATATGTTATGTTTTTTAAAAGAAACAGAATTGTTAATGTAACATTTGTATGCGTAAAGATTTGATAGTAAATTTGATTTAAGAAATGTTTCGATGGATCTTCGGAAAGGAAACCAACGAGATTTCTCATTGTCTAGTTTGTTTTTCCATTGTGTAATTCCTTCGTCGGAGAATTGTGTCGTCGACCAGAACAAAACTCGTTTGCCCGGATCACACGAATGTTCTGCCTTATCGTCTATGCATACAACGCATTTCTGTAATTGCCGTCATATATAACGTATGTATGTACATAATCGAGCGAATAATTGCAGCACAGACGAAGTACAGTCAACGATTGCATCGATGAATTGTAACTCGGAAGGATCATCAGTATTTTTTGTTATAGCTATGATGATAAATTTCTGAGAAACGATTGCACAAATAAAACTAGATAAACGAGTTTCCAAGTCAGGAAATTGTTTGCAAGTACATACCTCGTCTGTGAAACTGTGCTCTTCTTTTACTACCTACTCGGTTAATACAATTGTATCGACGAAAGAAACAATAGTAGGAATGAAAATGACCACCGAATTCGATTATAGATGGCAGCAGGGGAGCTTCCTACATTACCAACAGATTAACACGTATACTATGTATGTACATTACACGTATCCATAGAGCAATCCTAAATACATATATATGTATTTGGATTGCAGATATTTCAGACACTTTTTATTATATTTATTTTATTATTTATAATGGTAAAGAATGGATGTATGTTTTTGTTTTTCCAACAACGACTAGATTTCATAGGATTATGAATTTACGAATTATAATTATTTATATAATTAATAATTAGTGATTGATTGACAAATTTATTTGGATGAACAATTTTCGAAATTTTTATAATTTTCCTAGATTCTGTAATAAACTTTAAATTGACTTTCTGTAACAAATCTAGAGAACAATTTTTAATTGATATTTTATATTGGTTTCAGATAAAGAATTATACGAGTAAAGTTTGAATCGAGATGATAAATTACAGCTTGAAGAGATCATTTATTTCCAGAGCTGTGCATTGGAAAACAATTAAGTCTTATAATTATTTGGCTTCTGAAAGGACAATATTTTTCTTCGATAGAAAAGGAAGAAAGAAATGAAATATAGCTGTATAAAATTAAAATACGATAGGATCCATTTATAAATATGATAGAAATAATTATTTCTTTAAAGGGTTTCTTCCCTATCGTAAATTTTTATAGGAGGAATATGTTATATAATGAATACTTTTAATGTTTTACAAAATGTGAAGAGCTAATATACGAATAACAGGTACACAGAACTAACTGGCATGTAACAAATTAGACGAAAGGTTTCCAATTAAACTTCACGATTGCTTTTTCTGTCGTTCGAATAACTTCCGCAACGTATATCTTATTGGAAAAGTTTTTCTAGACAACGGAAGATATGATACCTTTCATATCATGAATGTATTACAGAGAATGTATGAATGATAAAATACTGAGAAGAAAGGAAAAAGAAAACCAACAGAATGTAATTAACACATAAAAGTAAAAAAAAAATAAAAACATAGAAGTATGATATATAAATTAATGAAAAAATGCGATAGAACTATATATTTTATTAGCGTCATATGGATATTCTAGAAGTATCAAAAAGTGTTTATTAATATTTTCTACTAATTTTGACTTTTATATATTTATTCTTTATTCGTTTTATGTCAATTCTTTCTTTTCCATTTTTATTATTAAAGTTATACGAAGGAAAACTAGCAAAAAGCAGTTAAAATTATACACGTTTTGCGAATATGAGATGTTGAACAAAAATATCGGAGAGTAAATATGTTAATAAAATATTCGCAATTCGGCTAACGAAGTGGAAAATAACCAAGGGAATGGGATGAAAACAAGCTAATCAGTAAACGGAGACTTAACAATACTGGCGTAACCGATGACTATCATCTTCCACTTTACCCTTCACAATTAATTCTCTGGCACTTTCCATCGTGATAATTACACGTTCTATCGTAAAAAAATTTATTTCCTAATATTTCCATATAAATAAGCTTTACCCACAAATTTAATCTTTGAGCTTCCATTAGATGTCTGATTTACTATTATGTGTACTTAATTTTCACCACCTATTAAAAGTAAACTCTTTTTGTTACAATTAGACTGCGAATGTTTATGCATTTATAGAAGATGTCGAACTAGACAAATACGTGGAACGTACATACTAAATGAAAACGTGTAAAATATCCAGAACATAATAAGCGAGTAAAACAGCTCTACTTATGCAAATTCTAATTTCACTCTCTGTTCATAAAAATATAAATCTGCATAAACATCCACAGTCTCGCGATATCAAATATTCATAATTCTCGCCTTATTAAACTAATTAATATTAATACCTCAATATCAAATATAATATTATAATACTATATTGTATCGTATCGTAATATTGCGCTAAATATCGAAAAGAAATTCGTCTTGAAAGAGGTAAATACAGAGAAAATATATGAAATCTACGTGATAGTTCATATGTCGTCGATTTAACTACAGAACAACGCTTCGCGGTCCCGTACTTGTGGAAATGACACAAGCGTTTACGTAAGAAGCAGATTTTATTACAACGCTGGTTCCACAAAACGTCACGGAAAGAAATGACAGGAACAGGACAGAGACCAAGAGAGATAGAAGATTGGGGCAGGGAAAGGGTTCAGATGGCTCTGGTTTATAGCGATACACGAGCCTATAAAATCCAGCAGGTTATCGATTGGACTTCTGCCTACTGCAAATCTGGATGTGTGTTCTATTCACCTGGATATATCCGCGGTGTGCCGCGCAATTCGGGTCAGTGGATCACATAACCGCATTTTTTGCCTGTTCGCGACTCAATTTTTCAATTAACCGAACGCTGCGGTTCATCCACGGACATACTTTCGCCATTCTTCACGAAGATTACCATCCGCTAGATACGTTATCAAGAGTAATATTTTAATTCCGTTTCGATTTCCACGGTACGGTTCGCCTCGAGAGGATTGATGGCCTGATGATTCGCTTGGAACGCGTCCATGGAAACCAAACGTGAACGATCGCGAGAATCGAGATCGTTTAATTCTTGGTATTTGTCATTGGATCTCTTGATATACGCAATTTTCTGTGTTTTGAACGCAAATCAATATGATATGAAACTTTAAATATTTTTTCAGAATGACAGCAGAACGTTTAGAAAAAAAATTATGTAAATTGAGATTTTTAACGATCGGGTTTGTGATTTTTTATGAGCAAACTTTTTCAAGTACTTTGTGATAAATTAACCCTTTCAATATCGATTAATAGTATGAAAAAATCTAGAATGGCATTGTTAACGGATTTTATATAAGTTAATTAAGTGAATTTATTGTATTTTTGTGGAAACGAGTTTAACGAAAACGCGAATGAAAAAGAAGGCGCTTCTTACGAATTGTAAAAAGATTTTAGTGAGAACAGCTTATAAAAGATTGTACATGACACTGTGTACACAAAAAAGTTGAATTAGTAGTGCCAAGATTCTTCTTTTATCGACTATCAGAGTAGTAAAACACAAAGGATGACATATCTGCTATCTCGGTAACTCTCGTTACAATCTTTATTACATAATTTTATACAAGGCGAGTAACACGGTAATATAGATCAAGTTACGAGACAAAGATACAGGGCATAACGAGATAGATAGCTATATCTTCCTGTAAATACCCTAATCCTTTTGCGTTTATTAACAAGGTTATAATTTTCAGTAATTTACTTTTACATGAAGATCGATACACTCCCTTTTAACAGCGCTGTCGATGCTATTTTCGAGAGTACTTTGTCACAAAATATGTGAAAAAATATGTGCATGATATTAAAAAATATAATAATTCACATGAGAATATTCATAAAATTAAAAGATATGAAATAAAGAAATACAGCTATCTGCTTTTGTCATGCTTAAAAATATGAATATGAAAAATTTTATGAAAATGTGAAAAGGTACTTACATTTAATGTATGACAAAGTACATTAAAGATTCATTTAAAGATATGAAAATATAATAAAATATATTTGGAAAATTAAAAATTGGCAGAAATGTTCTGGTTTTTGGTAACTATGATTGATGAAATTTTGTTTTAGTTATGAATAGTTATGAATAATAAATAAGACATAGTATTAGCGACAGAAATGTTTTTTAATTAATTAAAAACCGTTCTTGTTTACCAACAACCATTATAGTTAGTGAAAATATTTCCACAGAATATTTGGTTACTAATAAGTATTATCGATAACAAACAAATGTTTTAGACGCTTTAGATCATCGTCATTAGTACTAAGCATCAATTATCAGTAACTACTCACCAATGTTAATAAAATTTGACGGTGTTCAAAAGGATTAATTTCCTTTACCACAATTGCTTACTAAAATCGGTAACCAGAAAGTATTTTATGTAACACGTTGTATATAATTAAAAACAATCTCCGTCAATGATAACTATTACCAGTAAGCAGAAACGCTTTAAACATCTGCAATGATCATACATAACCAGAATTTTAAATTAACTTAAAAATCGATACCTTTTAATTATTTCATCCTTTGAAAAATTTCTTTAAGGTTTAATGTTCTTCTATCTTCTATTTACACAAAAATTGATTTGTTTCCATGATGTTTCTCGCAAAGATTTAAGACACAACTGATATTTGTTCGTCATTGTTGAAAAATCAACAAACAAACATACCAAGATCTTCTTACAATTGCAAGAAATGACACATCTCAAATACCAGCAGCCCGGTAATCTCCACTCAAGCAAACACCAAAAATCCTCTCAGACCTATCATCGAACCCCTAACAGAGACATTACAACCACCGTCATCCCCTCGATTCCACCACTCGAGCGCAACCCTTGACACGAAATAATGCTCGAAAGCAAGCGTGTTTCGCGAGGGGTTAGGAAAAGCTGTGGCACGAGGACACGTGCGACACGCGACTATGTAAACGTTACACGCGTGACACGCGGAAGACGCATAACACACACACGCGCGCGCACGCATAGGAAAACGTGTCACAATGGTGTTCTCCAAGCCTAACTTCCGTCATGCTCAATACATGACCTTAGCCCTGAAAACTGGTGATTAATATCGCGGGTCACGTAAGTCCTTAAGTCGGGATCACGAAAGGGTGAAAGTTACGATTCACCGCGTGCCTGAAATGCCTTTTCATTCTTGTAGAGGAAGGTTAAAAAGAAGTTAGAAAAAAGAAGTGGAATGGAATAAAAGAGGAAGGCTAAGAGAAAGGACCGTTTCCCATAAAACCCGGCCACTGTATTCAGGTCACGAATTTATGGTACCGTGAAGCTTTAAACGGAAGAAACGCCTTTTCGTAAGAAAAATTTTATTTTTCCGCGATATTAAATTAGGAAAATGATTTTATCGCTCTACGTAAGACCTTTCATCCGATTGTTGTCCGTATAGGATTAAAAGGTTATGATGTTTTTGTTCGTTTCTTTCGGCTCTCTTAAAAGGCGACATTTTTGAATGAATAAAATAACGGTTAATAGTATCAGTGGATGTTAAATGTGATCTCAAATACTACATTTTTATAAAATTCCATGCATGCCAATTTGCGGCTAAATTTCTTTGAAACTAAATCGCACCGTGGAAAATAACTTTGTAAAAGTTACAAGCGATAACTGAATTGACCATATAACTTAACATTAGAAAAATTTTTAGGAAAAGAACCCAAGGACATCCATTTTCTATATTTTGCATAAAAATGTTTAATGAAACACAGGAAATTCAAATTCTAAATTTCAGATCGAATCTGGTGCCATTTACGACAGAGAAAAATATGTAAAACGGGGTCATGCGACACATCTGAGGTAACAGTTGCGTGTAAATTCGTTGCGTGGACTTTCACGCAATGTAGCTTAAATAATATTTGCAATTTCCCTAATTAGAAGAATAATAATAATAGTCCCTAATAGTCCCTTTCTCGCATCTTTCACATTTTCGTGGCTGACTCAGCCCGAAAGAGTAATTAAATTTCGCTAAAAGGAAAGGAAACGTTTGTTAAAAAATAACACGATTGATAAAAAAGTGAGAAAGCTTATCTGACATTTTTTTATGGATCTCAGTTAAAAGTCGTCGCATTATGGATCATCTAATGAAATTTCATTCTCAGGGATGTCGTCTGTGCGCAGTGGATTCGTTTGGAAGAGGTAAATGTTTGTTGAATGTGTTGACAGGTTTATCTTCGAATCTTTGGAACGGTTTAAGTGAAAGAAGTTCGCGTAAAATCACAAAACGACTGTGTTGCTAATGGCACTGCCGTTTACGAGTGTTTGCACATTCTTTAAAGAAGTATTTGTCATTTGGATGAATTAACACGAAACAAGTGTGACAGGGATTAATGGAATCATGTACATATCGAGGAGATGGACTATATAATAGTCAAGCTCGAATTCTTCAACACATTCCTTACCAAATCAAGATAAACGAACGTTTAGAATAACCCAAATTCATTTTCTTATTTCTGTGATTTTATACTTCCTTTTTTTTTTATGATTATAAATATTTTATTTAGCATGGGTTATTTGGCATATTTTGAAAAACGAGCGATATACATATAAATATAAAGGAGAGTCATTTAATATTAAAAGGACTAGTGGCAAAGTTATTGTTTTTACTAACAGCCATAATCACCCCCAACATTTTTGACTTTAAGAGAAGATGAGTATTTTTACTTATGTTTTGTTCGAGATACTGGCATTATTCTTAAGCAACTATTTTCAATATATAAGAGATAATTTTTTAAGATAAATTTTAGTTGTTTTGATGACTAGAATGGATTCTTCAGAAATGTCACACGTAACTATAAATATAACAGCACGAGCTCTGAGTCGGAGCTACTTTTGTACGTGTACATATATATACTTGTGAAGACCATAATTCTGTAAAATACAACCAGATTTTCTAACAGAGGTATCACATGGTATATTTACCGATCCTTATTTTATCTGTAACAGCTTTGTTACACTCTGGAGAAAAGCACATGCATCGAAGCGAGCAACTGTTTGAGAGGAATACTGTGTACAAATTGTCTTTAAACAGAGACTATTCTTCGTCGTCTGTTCTATCGAAGGAACTTCACCAACTCCATATCAACTTTCAAACTTTCTGTCACGATCGACGAAATCCTATCTTAGCATGCACCAATTCCTTCTTACCACAATTCCAGGCTGAAATCTCATCATCTATTAGGAAATAAAATTGCGCAGAATCGATTCTATAATTGTAGCAAAGATCCAGCATCTTTCAACCTCATTGAAGATAAAATACCGATGTTATAACTTTAAAATTTTTAATTTCTAGATAAAATATAACAATATTATAAAATTCTCATTGAAAAATTAATCCGATCTTTATTATCTACAATGTAATTTCTTTTATAGTACACTAATAATTATAGAAAATATTTTTTTCACATATAGCGTAAAACTTCGTGATTTTTAATATATTCACCTAGACAAAAGTCTCGAAATATTTTTCCAATCGTATCTGTTAATTTATCTATTGATTACAAATTAATGCTACAAACGTCTATCTTATTTAGTTTTATATTTTATTATTTTACTTTATTCAGATAATAAAATTACCATATCACGTTACTCATATAATTTAGAGGAATATTTAATTATAAAATATTCTATCATTATACACGTGACATTTTAGCCATCCTATATGTGAAATACATGTGACACTGAAAAATATAGCAATACTTTGCCATAGTAAGAAATTTCTAGCTGCCACTGTGTGTCTCGACTAAAAATAATATTTTTGAGAAATTGCCTTTCAAGTGACCAATAATATCATAAAACTCTTCAGACTTCCACTTTATTCGCTATACAAACATTAATAATCGTCTTATCCAACGTTTCTCAGCAATGGTACGAGCATCGATATAGGATAAGCAGTGGCTGGAACGAACAGAAACCAGAAAGTACGAGGAAAACGCGTTTTAGTTCACAGGACTAAACGCACGAGTACACGAGCAATATTTACAGTGCGATCTATAGCGAACAGCGTAAACGTTTGCCAATGGATTAGCAAAATCTAGCCAGCATGATTGTACAGCACTGTGAGTGAAGAAAGAGAGCGATGGATCCCTTTCCGTGACGCGTTAAACGGCAAGTCACGCCCTTGACGATTTATACGTCTATGTTACATTTTGCAAATTAGTCGCTTAACTTGATTAAAATACCTTCGCGTAATCGCAGAATCGTCGAAGTACGTGGTAAGTGTTTTAGATTGGAATAGGAGTGGTTTCACGCGAACTTTAGATTCTTGGGACTCTAGAGAGCGTAGAGAGTGTCGATGGTAATTTAACTAAAACGACAATTTTTATTTATGAGAATGGTCGATGCTTTTTAGAAAGTAGATTATTAGATTCTTACTTGATAATATCATTAGATTGGATTATTTCCGCTTAATTACATTATTGGATTTGGGTTATTGTTTAGCAATTAAATTATCATAGGGTGAAATTATTTCGATCTTTAGTTATTATCAATAAATTCTATACAGCATTAATTAGATTAAATTAGAATTTGTCCATTTAGTTTCCTAGATTATTATTAAATTATTATTATCGGAATGATTGGTATTTTCTAACTAAATTACTACTATTTTATACCTTTTAATTTAATCTACTTTATTCCCAATGATCGTAGAAATTCTGTCTATTAAAACGCGTTGCACTTTGCAAAATCGGAATAGCATAAATATAATCGTATCTATTTTAATAGATAATGGTAATAATAATAATAATCACAAAATACTTCAACGTACTTCAACGTCGTAACTAAAACTTGAAGATCAAAGTCAACCTAAGATCACGCAAACACTGGCAACTTCGAAAAAAGGAGGAGGAAAATTGAATTATATACTTCCAATAACAAAAGAATAGTTCTCTTGTCAAAAATAGGACTCTGTTCAGCAATAACATACGAAAGGAATCCAGTCTCGAATTTCGAATATGTCAACTCTTAATCTATCACTCTGCGAGAAGTTTCGGCTGTTTGAAAAGATTTCCGTTCGAGTTCCCTCGAACTGATAAAAATTATTAAAATATAGAAGGAATAGGAGGGGGTTGTTGTACAGATATGCATACACGTACCCAGAGGGGAGAGAAGGTGCAGAGGGTTGCGTGGGGATGTGGAATGCGGGGTAAAACCAGATCAATACGGACGAAAGCATACCACGGTCGCGAACCTGCGACACATAAACCAGGAAAAAGGACAAAGTCGAACAGACAGACCGACAGACGGACCCAGGACATCAGTAAACCGTGTTACGTACATGTAAGATGTTCAACAAGAATAAATTATACCCATTTCGATGAACAATTACAATGGACAAATTCGATGAACTTTCCATACTTGCTCTCGATACCTCAATTTCACGATATATTTTGTTTATACATTGTTATCAATTATTATTATATATTTGTTTACATTATATGTTAAGTTAATCTTTTCACGTATACGTTGTAAGAAAAAGGTGGATGTCTATGGGGAATTTAAATATGCAAGAGATGTATAGAATACACATAGTATTGAAAAGTATAGAAAATACCCAAGGTAATGCATTTATTATGATACTTAATCGATCGAACATGTGCCATTTCTTATATTTCTTTAGCCGCATTTATAAATGTATGAAATCGCAAAATCATACTTGCATGAATACAGTTGAAGAAACGCAACGTAAATGATATGCAATCTAAAATACAACTAAAAAGTGGAATCGATGCGAAAGTTTGTTTCACCTGTTTTATTATTTTAACGAATAGTGTACTTGGAAAACATACGCATTATGTGTATTTTTGCATCTTTATGTTGCTATAAATACACGAAAATCCGCAGCCTAATTAATTAACTAAACGGTAAATGTATTTAATTTCGGTGAAATTGATCTTAAATCTTAGTATATTTATATATTGTGTCCTCTTTACGTAACCGTCTGGATTATGCACTCCTATTATTAATAATTTATAATAATTAATTAATTAATTAATAATAATTAATGAAAGATAACCTTTTTCAAAGAGAGAAAAAATTCGTTTGTGAAAAAGTTAACAGGAAATATTTAGGTGCAGTTGTTTCGTTGTTGTACAATAAATTTTGTGTCGTATAGTATTTTTGTTCGTAATACTGGACTTTAGGTTTTAGTTTTGTGTGCGATACAGTATTTTAGTTTTTCGTCGAGGATTTAGTCAGACTAAGGTGCATTGTCAACTAAAAGTTTGGAATTGCTGCGTAGTCGTTGAACTCAAACTAAAAGGATGAAAAATTTTGATACCCCTGAGAACTTATTAGTTAAGCTTCTATGGAAACAAAGTAAACCTCAAATTGTAACAACTACGTAAATTTAGTAAACGCTTAAAATACTTGAAAATTAGGAGAATCATTACAAGCATAAATGAAATTGATTATCGTGGATTAAATTAGAAATTTAGCATATTTTAATTTAATAAATGTGTAATTGTGAGTAACATTTAGTATCAATAGAAAAAGGAGATAAAATCAAATATCCATTGTATTAGAATAGTACAAACTAAATTTAATAATGTAATGTAATGTAATGTCACTAGTTAGATAATGTCATTAATTAGATATGTCTAACACGTTCATTAGCAAAATTATCAAAGATAAGAGCAATTTACGTAATGAAGTTTATGTGATTATTTCAATGTTACAGAATTCTACATTCCGATGAATGATTTAGTCAACGACGATATTCCATGACATTTATTGCCATTTTTTTTCAATTTCACAAATATTGCAAGGCGTATAAGACGAGTGGAAAATCTTTCAATAATAGAACAAACCAAGTAAGAACGTATATCTCCGTTTGCTATAATGCTGCTGAAAGTACGTACGAGTTTTCAACACTTATCGAGTAATAACGAATGAACTTGTCTTCTTCTACATATGAATCACAGTTCGAGAAACTTTTCCTGTATTTTTCACCGAATCAATTCCGGTTGAAAATCATGCCTTTTACAGAATATATAATAAGCAACATAATTCTCAGATTAGAAAGACTTCAGAACTGTAAATTATATGTAGGGTGTCTTGTAGTGAATCAATGAGGTAGGCAGGGATTCTATATGAAGATATAAATTGAAAATATAGAATAATACTTTCTTCATATTATGATCTTTTCAGATTGTATATTTTCCAAAATTTTATTTATATATTATATATTTTTTAAAATTAAAGGCTAACATTATTAACGGCTCTTTCTACTTATAATTATTGTTCATTGTATTAGCTAATGGAGAATATGTAAGATGATATGACAGTAATTTTTATTTTTCTATAATAAAAGAAATTTAATTTCGTACAAAAATTTAATATAGTTGTATACTCAATAGAATGGAAGATATTTGAATAGTTATTAAGATAGTAAAACTTATCAAGTGTAAATATTTCATTTCAGTATGCCATTTAAATTGTCTGTGAATTTTTAACATAGAGAAATTAAATTAAATTACAAATTATGAGTTATTATTGTATAGGAATTACATTAAATTAATTATCAATTATAAATTACCTGGGACATGAATTAGATTATTAAAACATGATATGAGTACACTAAAATATGAACTGAATTATTATTCATTGAATTATATTTATATAGAAAATCATGAATTACTAAAACAAATAATATATTATAATATTTAATAGAATACCATACCGTGAATTAATGTAACATATTGTTGTTGCAATATTTTTTAGTAAATTCCTGTACTTATTTTCACAATATTTCCAAACGTATCTTTGTTATACAAACTCTCTTCGTATTTGTATAGCATTGTCTCACGCTTTTCATCATGTTTAAGCTCAAACTTTTAACATACACGAGCTACTAAGTGCGAAAACAACGCGGAGATAAAAAGTTTGAAAATCGAGTTTCCCTCCTTTACTATGCGGAGGTATTACATCCCCGAGCGTTAATTTCTGCAGCATTTTCTAACGCAAGGGAAAATTATCTTTTATCCACCACTTTGTTTCTAGAAACTCTTGTATACTCCTATAAATATCTGTTACATAGGTTATGCTTGCGCAAATGTTTCGTAAATTGATCATTTAAGGCTAACAACATCAAATTTGCAACAGCAGTGTGAGAACCGGAGTTTACTAATTTATTAAAGTATTTGCGCTATATTACTTTGGCTCGTATTTTTCACAAATCATGAATCTTAGAAATGATTCCAAAGTTTTGACCGATTGTGTATATTGATTAGTAGACTGTATTATTTTTATACATTTACGGGAAATTAGAAAGTGCAAAATTATGTACAATGTGCATGGTATTAAAAATTATATAAAATATTTAAAGTATAGTGCTGTAACATTTAGTGAGTGATATTTCCTATAACATTTAGTTAGTAAAACCAATTTCTATTGAATTGAAAACCATCTTCTTTTTTTAATTATGTTCTTAAAAATATGAATTTGCATAAAAATCTGCACTCTATCGATTAATTCTTGATAAATTTAATTCAATGTTCGTATTGCCTTGTAATTTCTATGTACATTTTCAGATTTGTCTAGAATTTTTCCGACATAATCACATTTGAAGAGTTTTGTATAACACACATAATATATCCACGTATGCTTTCTACGATAAATGTTCAAATATTTTCGCGTGCCATTTTATATGAATGTTCATTGCCAGTAATTGAGTTTCAAGTATTAGAGATACGTGGAAGAAACAAGAATGCTTGAGATTAGAATAAAAGAATATTGCATGGCCATCCAAGGTTTCGACTAGACGTGGATGAATACATCCTGAGTACGTCTGCGTAGTTTGTCTGAAGTGGATGAAGGAGAGTTTAAAATGAAGAAAGAACGTACAGATGTAGCTATTCTAGAAAACAAAGAGTGAATGTCTCAACATGTTTCGTATTGTGTAAAATGGGCTTCTATAAAGTATCTCTTATTCTAATGAATTTTTTTATTTTCCGATAAAACGATAATTTAATTTATTGTTCTTTTAATAAAATTGTTTTTACACAACCTTTCCACATTTTGTACTGATTAAAACAGATAAATTAAAACAGTCGATCGATTATCATTTTATACTATTTGATACTAAAACTGTTCCATTGTCCATCTCCCTTTAAGAGACAACGCAAATTCCTACAATCCTCCAATATACACATTGCCTTCTTTACAACGAAGAAAATGCAACCAATGGATGGCTTTAATTTAACGATCTGCCCCGAATTCTATAGGTACACACTGTTCTCTGTTAGACTATTCGATTTATTTTGCTCGAGGTAGCGACTATCTTTTACGATTTCTCGATCCAGTAGCGTTTACGACCTGTCAATGGCTAATAAACGATCGTAAAATGATCGACAACGTTCACGACACTGGTTCACAAAGAACGAGGGAACGTAAATCCAGCGGAGCATTTTTATTTCCGTCTATGTACCTTCGGGGCTCCGATGGCTACAGCTGTACATTGTGCTAATATAGCCGCAAAGGTCAGTTACTCGATTAATCATGTACCATCCACGGAAATACGCCAGCACCATCGGCCGAATGCCTATAGCATGGCGTGAAATGTATAAACATTTATCGATTCGCATCAGCTGGCCACCTGGCTTCTTACTCTCGCGTCCAGTTGTCGTTCGTTTTATCTCACTAGTTTTCTCTTCGTCGATTTTTCAATATTTTCTCATTCTACGTGATCGAATAGCATCGACGATCTCGTGGAAATTTGATACGCAATTGTACGTACTGTATGTACCTTTTGGTTTGCGAATTTATATTAGAAACTATGGATTTTGATCGAGTGGAATAGTTTGCTTTTCTGTTTGATAGACGAGAAGAGAAATGTCCTTTTCTTTAAATGAAAATTTCATTTGTACTTGGTTAGTGAGGTTTCTTTTTCTCTGTGGAAAGTGAAATTTCTTTCTAAGATTTTTAGACCGACTGACATTTTTACTTTAGAATTGATATTGTGATGTCTTTAGAATTTTTAATGTGACATGTTTAATTAAATAACGAGATGATACAGTGACAAATTTTCGTAGGAACTTTGTAACTCTGTAAAATGTTCTCCTCACTTTTTGTGCGGTGAGTGAGAAGAAAAATAGCTTTTCTTTCGTAGTTGAAAGAGGTTTCCTTCTTTCTCAGCTTTTTGGAAGTCTGAATGTGATATTTTTGCTTTAGAATGGCTACTGTGATGTTTTTAGAACTTTTAGTACGATTCGTTTAATTAAATAATACAATTACATGTACGAATTTTCCCAGGAATTGTTCCTCAAGAATTCCACTCTGCGGAAAATTTCCTTTTCTTTTGTGGATCGTTGAAATGGATTTTTCAATTGTGGTTTATTCTCTTAAAAATGTTTATTATCACTTTTTTTTAGAAATGTTTATAATACCGTGTATTAAATAATAAAATTAAATCTAAAGAGTTTCTTAAGAAGTATACAATTTTTCAATTATTATAATGTTTAGTATAAAACTTTTTTTCAGAATTGTTCAACTCTAATAACATCGAGTTCAGAACTTTTTCTCAGAATTTTTCAATCAATTTTTTCCCTCGGAACTGTCTTAAACTAATAATAAATTGTATAAATATAAATTCCATGAAATACGTACAGTACAAAGAGATTGACAATGCAGAAATTTTTATAATTCTACGCGTAACATTTTAGTAGTAAGTTGGATATCTCGAATAGTAGAAAGAAATGAACAATTCCCGTATCTTTATACTTGCAAACAACTGTAGTCACACAAAGAGAAAAGTTGCTCAAACAAACTGTTACAAATTAAAAAGAAAGTCTCAACTACATTTATCCACCATACTTATCCTAAAAGTATCGTTATGCGCACGTTACATCCCAGGATTTATACGAAACATAGAAATGAAAAAAGTAACTCATGAAACGTTAAATGATAAAACGTCCTTCGATGACCGAGGTCATCGCCTATAGCCTAATTATCCCACATATGGATTCGCTTTACGATAACAACTGATTTTATAGATTATTTGCGCTACCAAACGACGCACAATTTTCCATAGTTCGCGGTATAGGCTCAAAACAATACATCTGCCATTTTTTAACATGCTACACATCTGTCGTTAAAGTCGTCCTTAAAATTGAAATGTAAGTCGCAGAACGAATATTTATGTGAAAGGGAAATTTAGATAACATTTAGACTTAATTTTGAAATTTAAATGAGAGAAAATTCGATATTTGTATGCATAATAATCTGTAAAAAAATAAAAATCTGTAAAATAATTTACCATTTTTAATTGGTATCATCGAACCATGAGAGTTTCGATTAAGATACTTATTTAATTTCACATAGGATATTTTTATTTTTCATTCTGTACTTTACGTGATAAAAGCTGTTAGTAATATTCAAATTAACATTTAATTAGTTCCGGTATCGGTAATTATTAATTAAACTGCGGATGTTTTTGCATTTATGGGAAAATTGAAGGTGCAGAAATGCATACAATCCATGTAATATATGAAAATATATTAAATATCCAAAACAAAGTATCTATTACAATACTTGGAAAATGAAACGAATCTCTAATTAAGATTAATTTTTTTAGTTGCATTTATAGAACTTTAAATTTGCATAAACATCCACGCTCTAGGGATTACAATAATTTAGGTAAGTTTTAAGTAATTAAATTTTAAAGACATTTAAAATTTTATAGAATATTAAAGACATAAAATTATATAGCCTAACCTATTATCGTGTCCAATTATCGTGTGTTAGGTAAATACTTGTGACGTAATAATACTAGTGGTGGATTAAATATCCTAAACTCAAGTAATCTAATTTAAACATAAGTCAAATGATTGTAGTCATCTACGGCCCATAATATCTACTAAGGATTAAATACCACTGCTAGGTCTTAATAAATTCGAAATACTTCATAAAAATGTTGTACAAATTGACAAAAAAATTCCATTTCGATTAAGTTTTAATTTTCTAGACGCCAAGAATTACCTCGTGTTACTTTTACTTCTTCAAACTTAAAAATAAGATTGGGAATTAAAAGAGTCTCGGATATTTTATACAAATATCTTCGCTTTATAAATAGTTTCGTCGTCGTAAGTCTATAATATCTGAGGCACCAACAATTACCTTCTGTTATCTTTATTTCTCCGAAATAAAAAATAAGAAATTTCAAATATCGAATAATTCACAAATATAACATACTTTGCGTAACTACGAAACTAACGTCACATTTTTCGTAAATATCAAACTTACTTGCAACCAGTTCAGCGCGAAACCCAATAAATCGAGCTTCTGAAACACTCTATATTGCTCTAGCGTGTAATATCGTATAATATTCGAACCTAACCTAAACCCAATAAATTGCGTTTCTCAACCACCCTACAATCCTCTAGCGTATAACATCGCCCACTTTTCACCCTCTACGAGTAACAAAACCTCTTGCTCAACGTTCCCAAAGCAAACAAACCTGGTAACAAAAAGAGAGAGCGAGCGTCGTGCGACAAAAATCGTGTTTACCGGCAACGATATCCATCAGGCGGGAGAAAATGAACGTCCGGTAGTCCTGTAATCGATTCGAGCGTGTTCCAACGATCGGGAACGCACGTGCTGCGCTGAATAAAGCGTGCTCATCAATCGCTGTCGTGACAAATTACGCGACTTTATCAACAGATTTCGTCGGTGAAAAAGCGCTCGATCCACGCTGCCTCTCGCGCTATTTAACGCCGAGACATTTCGCGTCCCTTCTTTCGTTTCTTCAAAATACCAAGGTTTATCCCTTGATCGGATGACCAATTTCAGCCACGTGGTTTCGTGTGTGTCGTTTATGTAAATATCGATCGCTACATGCGTGTGATCGTTTTATATAGCGTGCCCTCGTCATAGCGATCGTTATACAGATCCCCTGGTGTTCCTCAAAACGTTGCAGACACATTGAAAGCGACAAACAAAGCGCATTTACGTGTACGCGTACGTACGCTGTGGAAGGAGGATGAAATTTAGGGATCGAAGAGTGGCAGAGCTGAACAAAATGACTTTTCGCTTGTTCACGCTTCGTGAGAGAAAGTTAATTTGTTTCTTGTGTTAAAATTTTGTGGATACTTATTGGTTCTGCAAGCTACTTAGTAAAATGATTAATAAGAAATTGTTCAGATTAAATCTTTCTCATTTGAAGTTAGTTCGATCTAGAGACTGGGTAGAATTCATGAAATTTCAATTAATAACATAATTTTCTGGAAAATTGAAATTAATATAAGTTCAATAAAATAGACAATTGGTAAATAACTGTGGATTATTCAATTACTAATAGATAAATCATTTAATATCACACGTACTGAAAAATCTGCATCATTCATAGGATGCCTTAATGAATTAAGTAAGCAAAATTCTGTCTTTACATAATGGAAAAATTGGAACAAAAAGAGTGCCAATGTACGTAGTAGAATCAATTTACCAATTGTTCAAATAACAATATCAACAGAATATCACATCTAAAGAAAGAATTCTACTGAAACCACAATTTTTCGAATCAAACCAAATCAAATGAAAAAATAATTTCAATTTCTTTCAAGTACCAAAAAATTTCGAATAATCAGACAGCCCAAAAATTGTCCAATCACCAAAGAATTGGAATCTGTCAATCGCTCTAAAAATCTTCTAAATAGCAAATAATTCCGATTGTTTCAAAATTCTTCCTAGATTTCGTTCAGCTCTGACAGCGATATGTGCAAGCGGAATCAAGCGACAACGAAAAAAATAAATGGTCTCGGATGGCTTTATTAAGAAAGACCAACTGGTACAACTGGACATCTGATCGGTGAGACATCAAAAGCACACGGCCAGATTCATCCAGCCACGGAAGCCAGCAGCGATTGCGCGACAACAGTGTTCGCTCTCAAACAACATACAACAAGCTGCTCTCGGCATACATCAGTGGGTTGTTTTCCTGCTGGCTCGTTGGCTGCGAGGTAACCGAACGTCTCGGCCTCCAAAGTGCCAGCCTGGCCAATCCGTACTTCGTCATCCTCCCACGTCAGACCCTTAATGAACCGTGTTGTTCACCAACTTCCACCTGTTCCAGACTGTACCAGCGATCACCTGCTCTTGCTGCAGCTCGACATCGTGCACACGAGTTCAACGGTTCACCTCTTCAGCGCGTGGCCAATTATCTGGCGCGTCTTGTCGATGCACTTCCGCAAGATATTACGGAATGACATGTTGAGCAAAGCGTCACGTCTACGTGCGTGAAGAGTAGCAAAATGGAGGATAGAAACGTACAGTGGGACGGTGATTCGGATTTAAGAATCTTCCTTTTATTATCCTCGATTTATTCGCTTGAACAAATCCTCTTTGGATATTGGAGGCTGAGAAGTCAGTCTGTTTAAATGGACGTTGAAATCGACGACCACGTGTGTACGTCTCGAACGCTAGAAAGGACGTAGCAAAAATATCTTTCTCTCTGTTTACTTCTGTATCTTCTTTGAATCTCTATGTTGTTCTTGGGATGTCTTTCACGATTGGTTTACTAGTCGCTATTTTTTAAGCTCAGACGAAGAGTAACAGCACAGCCAATGATTAATTGTTGAACTTGAACGGAGTTGTCGAACCAATTTGCTCGTCTTCCTCTTACTCCCTTCCTTCCGTTTTTTTGTTCTTCTCTGACCACTTCAACTTTTCCGGGTAAACTTTAGCCACTCCAATGGCTCTCTACGCTCTCTCCACGTCTTCCACGCTACACCGTCCAGCCGCGAGTGACAGGCCTCGCTTTTTATCACGGTTACTTTATTGCGAGCACCACGACGAGCAACTTTGATACTCGTCGCTTCTGCTTCTCTCTTTCTCTCCTTCCTTTCCTTCTTCTATCCTCTCTCAACCCCCTTGAAACCCTAGTGGCTCGTAACGTCGGCCAAGGTATAGGCGTCCCGTTGGTAGTCAAGGCACTGGACATGCGCGCTGTGAAAACGAGCTTCTGACATTCTACAACCCGTACTCGACGAGGCCAGGAATCAACATAGCCAGCTTTCAACGCTTCTTGGATGGATACTTTTGCATTAATAGGTATTTCTAAAACATGTGGACGATTTTATCGAAACCTGGCTCAAATCCCTGGGTATTTAGGGATCGTGTGATTTCGTATTTTTTTCCTATTTTTGACGGTAGATTACATATCACGTCACGTGGCCGAGAATAATATCGATCCTACGTATTTTCCTTCGAGTGGTTCGATCATTCGAACGTGGTCCTTGAACGAGCCCGTCCAAGGATGTTTTCGAAATGAAGCTGCGATTATCGATCACGCGGTGACGGTATGCCGACCTCTCGTGCTCAAAAAACTCTCTAAATTGACGATAAAACTACGACAAAAGCTGAATAGAAAAACCCTGCGGCTGGTAGAAAACTGAACGGTTAATAAGCTCTGCGTTTATCACCAAGCGTTTTTTATCGTCTGATCGATCTATCGTGTCCGTTTTTCAAGGACGATTCTTTTTTCGTTTATTACTGTCTTTTATGGTTTCCTTTTTACTATTTACGGATAAGACGATCAGAATAGCGGACGTATTGACTGATTTCTTCTTGAAGGCGGGCAATTGAGCGAAAAGTAGAAGAACAGTTCTAAAGAAAGTATCCTCTGTGATATCGCCTTCGACCAGTGGCTGGCCACAAGATTAGAACACTGGTGTCATTCATGGATATCGCGGTTCTTAGTCTTAAATCACCTCTTGTTCATTTCTTATTAATAAGAGTCTAAAAAAAAGAAGTGTCTCGTGAAGTTTATTTCATAATCAATAGAATCGAAACACTCGTGTAGTCGATTAATTTCGAATGGAAATTTATTCGAAAAACGTTGATAATTCACTGTCCTCTTCTTTCTCTTTCTTTGGATAGTCATGTGCTCGCGAGCAGAAGATCGATGGGATTGGTTGCACTGCTTTCGCATCGATTATCGAGGTCCAATTTACGTGAGAAGTGGTCACGGTTAGATAATCGATCGATTCGGTGCAAAGCAAGGCATTCGGTCGTGATTCAACGAAATGAAAATCATTATTGACAGAACGGATAATCACAGTTCACCGTCGATCGTTCGACCGATATAGAACCTCATTGTTAATTTACGTGAATATCTAGTCACAGCTGTAGAATAGAATCGTGGATATATATGTAACCACGGTTGCAACTATAGAACAGAATCGTACATCTATGGAACGCGAGGTCAACAGAACACTGACATCATTGACAGACGTCCAACCTCGATTCTCGCGAAGAACAATCACAGCTCACCATCTTGTTGATAAATAAAATAGATTGCTCAAAATTACTCTCTGATTCGTCGATCAAGACAATAATTAGAACACAGCTATTATTGACAGGGAATCAAGCCTATCCTGTACGATGTTTACGGTCTATCATTGTGTTTCCAGGAATCTCCACTCGTCTGACATAACCACGAGTCAGGAACCAGAACCAAGTTTCATTCACCATCAACTTTCCAGTCCATAATTCGTCTCGTTCCTTAAATATTCTATACGTTTCCCGCACGAGTATCTACATATACATCGAATGACCTTCTTTATCGATACTCGACGAAAATTTTTCATCCGATCTGTGACATAACCACGAGCCAGAAGAAGAAATTCCTGCTCTCATCCAAAGCATTTATCACCCGTCAACTTTCCAGAGTTCCTCGAGTTCTTCCTTTTCTTCAAATATTCCATGTATTTCCTGCATGCGTATCTGCGACATCGATTCACCCTCTTAATCGACGTGCACCAAAAATTTCCGATTTAGTCGACGGAACAGCGTGAAACTTGGTTCGAATTCGCAATTCCTGTTTGACCCGGTCCACGACTCGATTCCTTCCTCTCGGCAACTTTCCCGCTGCTCGTATCGATCCCTGTGGCTGTCTCTTTCTCACCCCCGTGTGGCAGTGTGTCGTGTCGTCCCGGAAGGGAAAATCCCGCGTCCGGCGCGTCAGCGTCGAAAAGTCCGCCGCGGCGCGCGATCCTCGTGATCGATGTCCAGTCCGCCTCGCGAGTCGGAACCGCTCGTATCGGTGACTTGCGTGTCGCGCCGCGGCACACGTGACTCGAAGGTCATATTCCGGGATCGATCGGGAAGCGGGCTGGTTTTTCAGGAGACCGCACGCCGCTCCCGGAAGCCCGTAAGTTTCTGCCCGTACCGACGATCGGTTGCCTCGTATTTCGCGATCGATGCACCAGGTCTCTCAACAAAGACAACGATTTTCAACGAATGATCGACGAAACCGGAGCAGATTCGTTCGCGGTTGTCGCGAGGTTTCGCCTCGATCCTCGAGGATCCTCTCACGTCCATCTCATGTCTCGAACATTTAAATAGCACACGATTAAAGGATTACATTTACGTGTCTGTGTGGGTGGTTCGATCGAGTCCTGACGGCCATTAGGATCGTTCGAATGAACTGGACGGAGCTTTCTCGAAGAGACAGCGTGTCTCCTCGAAGGTTAAGTCGTGCGATCGTTATTCGTCGATTTGATCGCACTTTGGCCTCTCTTTGGCACTGCAAGACACCGTCTACCTTTCACCCGATTATCGCGATCCTGGACAACCGGACGACCGCTCCTCCCGCCTGATATATACGTGTACACGCGGCGAGAAACTCGTCGCTCTCCACGATGACTGCTCCGCGACATCGAACAGTCCCGCGACTGCGCACACTCGATTCCCGTTCCTGGAGCCTCGATTTTCCTCTCTCGTGCCCTTTCTTTCTTTATACCAGCCACAGGGCTGGATGTTCCTGGAATTGGTAGGGACGAGGGGAAAAAGATGGCAGTAACGGTCATCGATGAAGGAAGGTCGAGGTCCTTGATTCGAGATGAAGATACAAGATTATGGAAACACGGTTACGGGTGTTTCGAGGTTTTGATAACGTTGTTTTTCACGGTTGCGCTGTCAGACACCAGAGGATTTTGGTTTATTGGGTGGATGATTGATGGATTTTATTTGGGTGAGTTACCACGCAGCGACGTTCTTTGGAGAAAGGGTTAAAGAGAAGGGAATTTTGATTTATCGAGGACGTTCGGATGGATACGTTACTAATGTCTAGAACTTTCTTCTGTAACAAAATGGATTTTTTGTATTACAGGAAGTAGATTACGATGGGTAGTATCTTTCATAAATAAATAAGATCTGGAATTTTTTTATCGAATATGCGTATAAATAAAATCTGCTTTTCTATGCTTCATAACGGTCTTAGTATGAGACGTAAAATAATAAAAATTTCGTATATTATGTACCATCCTTAATATATTTTGGCCAAATATTTATTCATACTGTGAAAGTATATGATCTTTTGATTGAAACAATATATAATTCTCCTTCAGGATGTATTATATCTGTTTCAATAAATAAAATTCTCTTATGTCATGAAGTATTTACAATAAATATTCTTTGATATGAATTAAACCCTATACAACAGAAAGCATTTATATATTTCCAATACCCTTGAATACAGAGTACCCTTCACCACTAAATTTCCTTTTCTTTTTTTACATTACTTGCTATGTCACAAAATACAGCATGGTCGTTATAACGAGTAGAATTTTTAATAAATAAATAAAATGATTAATTCCGCAGTCAATGTCTATAAATAAAAAGTGCTGTTGAATTTGCAACAATTCTAATATCTATAGCTGTTGGGTAAAATTTCCTTCGAGTAATCGGCCTAACATTTCTTTTCATTTTGATTGTATCCTCTAAACGTTTTCGAAATATATCCATTCGCTAAATATTTTCCTCGACAAAGGGAACTCTCCTGTGTCAAATATGCACTTCGCACGATAAACACTTTTAAACACGACATAGTACCACGCCAAAAAAATTTACTTATCAAAATTCATCCAAATAAAAAAAAATAAGCACTAAACATTAGTACCTTTGCATCAATCAAACCTACAAAAGAGAAAACACTCCTATATACCACCAGTATTCTTGAATATTAAACATCCTACTCCACTAAACTCTTTCCTTTAACCTTCCGATTCTTCTCCAAGTACCATAGAATCCTTGAATAAATATAATTCCTTCACCTCGAATACCAATAAACGAATATGAATACTAAGCCCATCTCTCATATATCGCGTCGAAATTAAATATCGACTACTCCTACAAACAACATTAACGACAGAAATCCAATCTAATAATTACATGCCTGTTTCACGAAACCGAGAGTGACCATCGAGCCAAACCTTCGTTGACAGGTATTCCATCTGGTCCCAGTCTGTTCGTACAGAAATTTTCTTTTGTCTAGCATCAAGTGGCTTTCTGCTCCATTGACTTAAATAACAATGGAAGCGCAAAGGCAACAAGAACCATCGACTTTCTTGCTGCAATTGTAGGCGCAGTCAGTACATACCCCTGTCCCATTCGCGAAGCCATTCATTGTCGAAGGCAATAATTTCCCAAGGGCAGGTTGGCTGGTTGCATTTACAAGAAAAATGCACAACCGATCCAAGGTTGAACTAACGCGAAACGTACAAACGGAATCGCGGTTTCTTATCTGATATCAATTTCCAGCCTGTTTGTTATGTTTTCTAACCGCCATTCCACCCCTCCCCCTCACCGCTCCTCTTTCTGGCTTTATTTCGCTTTTCGTTATCTGCCTATCTGTCTCGTTTCGGTTTGTGGTTATGGACGAATCGATAAATCAATAAAAATGTTCTGGCACCCCGGGGTTCCAGGGACTCGATTACGCGGACAATGAGGAAACGGTGAAGACGGAACGACGACGAAATTCCATCGTCGATGTACGGGCGAGAGCGCGCGAATATGTTGAGTCAGATTTATAAATAAACCGCCTTATCAGATGCCCGGCACGAGGGCTATTTTAAGGTATCGACCAATCAGTGTTAAGGTCAAGCACGCCCACGATTATTCGAGGACTATCAAAATTTATCCGCCAGGGGTGAATCCTTGGGCTTTTTGTTCGTTCGATTAAAGTCGTGTTGGAATGTATTTAGTGACCGACGGGGAGAGATACGACAAGTGGGGTTAATAATTATAAAATTCATCGCTATCGAATACGCTATCAAATCATCCTCGTATTATCGAAATTGCCGTTTTGTTTCAGTTTGGAATTAGATATCCTCTTGAATGTCGGAAGAAATTGTTATGAGATTAATTATGTAATTGAGCTTTTACAAGTCGACTATGGATTGGGTTTATGCTATTGGGAGAAATTTAAACGTGTAGAAGTGTACAGAATTCACATGGTACGTTAAAGTGTATGTATTTGAACTAGAATATTCTTGTAATATTTGAATTATGACACTTTTTATGTACGTCTTGTTTCTTTAATTTTAATTATAAGAATATAAATTTAAAAGCTTCGTAGCAATACTTATTGCCCTCTAAATAATTGTTAATTTCTGCTTTTTATTAGAATTATTTTTGCCAAGTAATCACAATACGACACACATTTCTAACAGATAGGGTTGCTACAACAAAATGGAAATTGTTTTAACATTACCTACGAGAATCATATTTATAATAATTGAAAAAAACACGAGAAGAGAACATAATAGATATTCTTCTAAACTTCTTTCTATTCTAGACTTCGGATATTTATGAAAATTGTTCATGAAAGTTCATATTTTTATGAATACAAGCAAATAAATGGAACTTAGAGATTTCTTCATTCGGCGAATATTACAACAAATATTCAAATATTTCATATATATATATGTTGGTGTATTAATGTATTATATGCATTCTATACGTTTTCACATCTTTAAATTTTTTCAGAAATACATAATTATCCGCAGTGTAATGATAAGTCACATTTTATATTCGTCAATCTGATATTACCGAAATGTTCTCCTTATTTAATTTAGAAATTACGCATTATATATTTTTACTAACCTCTTGAATATTGTAAAAATATTGATTGTCATAAGGTTAGTTACGCTCTTGGTGTTTTACGAAAATTCGTGGGTTTACCAGCTATTTTTAAAAGGCTTATATTTTTGGACCTAGCAGGTTGTTCCCTGTTTTATCTATGTCACGTTAAAATACTCCCTTTTAGCCAAGTGAGTTATCATGCGTTTCTCCTGTATTTTCTATTTATAATAACACATTAGTAGTGTTTTTCAGCTCTTAAGCGTGGAACGATTATTATATATTAAGAAGATAACGTAGTACGATATAAGGAGAAAATAGAGAAAATAAAGTGAAGCAAGGTGTAAAATCTCTCCTTTAAATTTAGGATGAGCGAGAAAAATAAGAAAATATGTATGTGCGTGTAATACAGGTAACATTAGGTTTAATTCACTTGGAAAATAGTAAAATATAAATTTGAAAATCTAAAACAGAATTTGGAATGATATTGTGTAAAAATTAAAATTTTTTGCGGTTTAATGGCACCAACAAAATCTTAATTGAAGAAATTTGAGTTCCTAAAACGGTGAATTGATAACAGGAGTTCGCAGAGTTCGAATTTGAAAAGTTACAAAGCGGAATATTGGAACTGTAATAAAGTTCGAAACAACACTTTGGAATTGAAAAATTTGTCAAAGTATCGATGGTAAAGGATTTTATTGCAACTCCCCCATTTATAATTCTGTATTCCACGATTATTCCAAAGTTCCACGAAGTTCTATTATTAGTGTTAATTTTCGTAAATGTGGAACCGATATAGTAATCTGTATTACATCACCGACTCTATAAGCGCTTCTTTTGCGTAACGTGCATATATTTACGCGAATCGAATGCAATTCTGGATGACACAACAATGAAATATTGAAACGCAACCGCTCATCCACTCAGCAATAAATTCTTATCTCATGAACTAGATTAAGTTGTTGCGTTAACAGTTCTGAAACCAAATTGGAAATGAATTATCTATAATCTAAAAATATGTATATCTAACTAATGATATATTATTCGATCAATTAATATTAATATTACTAACATTATAATTGTATTTAAAGAAGAGAAATTATGCTCCTAGTTATCGTTTGAGCGTTTACTTTACTTTATTTTTGCAGGAAAGTGTTTTCATAGTCATTCTTCATTCATTTGTCTCTTTGTAATTCGTGTTTTTGCCAAAAATTCGAAAATTATTACATCCTTTGAAATACAATTACGATCAACATATATTTCGGATATTCTTCATATTTCAAGAACCTGAATATTGACACGATTGTACTAGATTCAAGAAATTTTGGCAACAAAAGTTTCGAACCTTCAAACGCCAAAAATTCAAGCAAATAGATAAATTTATCAGGAATTGTTGCTGACTCATCAAAATTATTGTGTACTTGGTGTGATCGCCTATCTATGAAAATAAAAAAGCTATTATTAAATGCGTAAATTAATTCAAAATCAAATTTAAGCAAAACATCAAGAAATATTAAATTTATCATAAAAACACTCATCACAATCATTATTCAACTAACAAATTATGATTTCTTTTAAAATTTCTTCAAAACATTGCAAAAAGAGAAAATATTTGAATTTGATTTTTTCACATTCGATGTTGCATATAATTAAACAATAAATGTATTTGTTTTAAAATTGGCCTTAATTTTAATTAAAGAAAAGCAACTATCTTCCAGAGAACGAGGAACATTCAATCTTGAAATAGTGGAAACAAAAATGAATAATCTAAAAAATACCAAACTAGTTTATACATTTAATATCATTTAATCATAGAAATTATTGCCCATCAAACAATCTGCCCATTAACGCCCCTAAACGTTCTAATAACCCAAAAGTCTTCTTAATATGACTAAGCAAGCATGAAAAATTGTTTAAGAATCCTACTTTGCAGCCGTAAAACCTGAGGAACAGTTCGGTATTCGTTCGGAAATGGAAAAATTCCAAATATCCTTGCCGCTTGAAAAACCTTCGAAGAAAATGCATCGCAAAGAATTATATAACAATGCTAACGATTCGCGTTTCTCATGGTAACATGTCTATCCGCGAAAGCAAAGTGACCCGGTTTAGTCGGTCTGTACTTTTACTTTTCATCAATCTCCGCGGAATAACGTGGATCAAGGCTCGGAACGTTCGCAAACGTTTCACCGTTGAAAAGGTCGGACGGATAGAAGCAGTGGCGGGCGACGAATAAATTTAGCGAGGCGAAACGGGAGCAAGAAAGCGGCCGATAGAATGTGACGAACAAAGAGGCAGCCCTCGTGGAAATTGGAAACATGCCAGTGGCGCTATCGCACGGAGGGTGGCACAACTTTCCAATGGGTGAGGGTGGCCAAGTAAAGGGTGACATCTAGTCTAGCGGGGAAATATTGACCGTAAAAATGGCGTCAAGCCGGGGCAAGATATGCGAAAGGAATTCCCATCGAATGAATGACGACGCGTGTCGCTCGAAATTTCATTGTTCTTCCCTCGATTCAAAGAATAAAAGATTCTTTCCACAGGGGTATGAATTGCTGGTTATTCGACTGTTCGATTCGTCGAATTTTTAAACGGCAATGGGAGATTGAATTCGTTAGGGGAATACAATTAGCACGTGACTGATGGACGATTCCTGGATTCCGGAATTTAAGGGAAATTGGTAATTATTGGTAATTATTGGTGACGCGTAAAGAGATAGGTATTGAAGTGTTAGTATGTTTACGTTGGACATGCTAGAATAGAAATAACAGTGCAGAATTCTCTCTAAAGGATCGGAACACTGTGTAAGAACGTTCGAATTCTATTCCCTTCTGACAAACATCTGGGAAGAGTTCCTTCGGAGGAATAGAAGTGTACGTGCTTGAACGTTAGGATAATTTAAGGATATTAGATTCTTCGGATTTTTTGAAGAATCTTCGTTGTACCGTGTAAGAAGGTCTCGTTGAAGAATTTCGTTGTTCTTTGTAAAGAATTCCTTCCTTTCGCGAAGAATTTCTTTAAACAAATAGCGATGTTGGTAATTGTCAGAGCGTCAGATTGTTAAATGTTGGGACATTACATTATTAAATTTGTTGTACCGTGCGAGAACATCCGAATTTCGCTGCGTTTCGTAAACGTTTAAAAGGAATTTCTTTAAGGAAATAGAAGTGTTGATTGTTAGAATGTTAAATTGTTAAATATTACAATATTAAATCGTGAAAATCTTAGATTTAAAGATTTAAAGATCGGAATACACATTGTGATATTGATTGTTAATAAATATGATATGATATGATAAATATGATATAAATAACTAGGGAACTTATTATTCAAAGTTCTGTTCATCAATTACCTGCGATTTTCACGATGCTAGTGAGCAAAGCGATTCACATTTCTTCCCTCCCATAGAAAGTCAAACAAAAAATAAGCTTACAGAAGCGTTAACTCTCGTCCGCTTAGAACTTAAACTATTTTAATATGAAATATTTATTTTACACCTAGTTTCTCGTAAGGGAAACATTTCCACACCTTTCACATTCCTCATGTGTGACCCACCAAGGTTTCTCATTTAGAAGTGACCTACATATTTCATAGTATTCCTTTCTATTTAATAATTTCTTTCGGTAATGAAGCCGAAAAGCCTTAGAATGACGAGCTACTTGATTGAATAGCCGATCGAGCAAGCAACTTTTCAAAGAAACTTTGTTTGGACTTACAAGGAAAATGGCCAGGAGGTTTCGAGCTTCTGTGACGGACGCTTTTCGTGTTTCGCGGCATGTCGGTTCTCAATTCCATGGCAACTGTATAAAAGGGAAAGAAAAGTTCAGAATTAATTCGTCACGTTCCACGTAAACATACAGATTTTTGCAACTTAGCGATTCTATCGTAGAAAAGGATTCTGTATTTTTCGTTTTATAACTCATTTCGTCAGTTTAATTTTTCACATTTATTTATAAAGGTATGAATTAATGGTCCTTCATAAGTTACATTCGTCTTTTACTTTCAAAGAGCAATGAGAAACTTGATTTATTAAGGAAATGTAATTAGCGCGTAAATCAACGATTCCCAGATTAATTATAGTACGAAGGAATATCTTTATGTCGTGTTCATGGGGCCAAAATTTCATTTTTATTACGTTTGTTACGTAATAAATCGATTAGTTCAGATCGATAAATATAACATATCCTAAAACGAACATCTTGTAGTAAAATACAATTCTTTTTAATTTTTATCGTAAAAAGACTGTATATTACAGCTAATATATTTTAGCGCAACGATATATGTTTTAGAATGTTTTATCAAAATAAGAAAATTTGTAATGCAAATTGATGTGATTTTACCATAGTATAAGTTCGTTGATTTCAATTTTGTAAAAACTTTGTGTTTTTACTGTTTTAGTATGATCCAGTTTGTATTGACAAAGAGAAATGATCCGAAAGTACGCCGTTCCTACGTGTTGTGCTTTGAAAAAGAAACTGAAGCCTTCTGAACAAATAATAAGTGATCAATAATATATAAATAGAAATACTTATGAAATAGTTCATGATTTTTAAATAACTAAAGCAATATTACAGTGAAAATTCATTATATAATATAAGAGACAACGTGTTTGTTATTTAAAAAATGGAAAGAAAATCACCAAGATCGACAGTAAATATGTCAGAAATAGACTGTAGACTGTAAATGTTAATGTAAATTCATATCTTTATAAATGTAACTAAAGGAATGGTATCTAAACAGAAATTTATTTCATTCGTTAAATATAACGAATACTTTGAATATTTTATACATTTTACTCTATCAATCTGTCTTATCAATCTACTGATAGAAAATATATCAATATATATATATATATATATATGTGTGTGTGTGTTTTCTTTTAAAAAGCATATAAGACATAAAATGAAAAACATAGAATCTTGTTTCTGACCTAATAGAATTTTTCCTAAATTTGTCTTCAGGTTGGAAGAACCACAAATGTGATTTACGGTGACGAGGATCCATTAACAATTTTCTGTATTTTTATGCAATTTCAATAATAATAACGTCGTCGGCTAGTGAAAATCTCTTGTTAAAAAAGCAAAACCTTCTGGTTCTTCGAAAATAAAAATTGCCATAGCAAAGACATTGCGATGTGAATGGAGGAAGCAAATGAAAAACTTCATTTTGGGAAACAAAAGGAAGCTTTAATATCTTCTCTTTAATTTATCTTCGTGTTTTGGTTTATCGCGTGTCTCTTTTCACGCTGACTAAACCGCTTAATCGAAATTCTCTTGTAAATATAGCAAAAGATTGGATAGATCTTGCGGTATCGTGCGTTGAAGTACTTCTACAACTTTTTTTGTTTCAGAAACAGTATCGTGAGCTTTAAAACGATACTATGAAAACTATTCATATTATCGCGTTCCTTTATATTTTATAATTTGTTTAATATGTAGATATTTACTATTTTTAAATATTTACTGCCTTATTTGGATACTGAATATTTTTTTTTAATATTAAATGCTTTTAAATATTTATCGTCCTTTTACTATTAGTACGAAGAGAATATAAATAATAATCAAGGAACAAAGCAAAATTATAGCAGGTTAACCATAAAGTACAGTACGAAATTTCTTTAAAAATTAATATTTTTCGCATTTATGTAGAAAGTATAAATCTACAATTAAACATAGAAAGTATTATAATATATTAAAATCATCATTTATTGATTGTAGTGGTATTTTACTGTATTCTTTTTGCTCGTAAATAAATATTAATTTACTATTCAACAGTACAACGATACAACATAATATTTGAAAAATGTTAGCATTCATGGTGTGGTATGAGATTACACATTTTGAATAATTTTTTTAATAAACATTGTTACATTTATACATTAGAACATGGTTCTATATCTCTCCAAAATTGATTAAAATATATGATTCTAACAAAGTATAGCTTACTACCTTGGCAAAAATAAATTGCATCATCAATAACATTGCATGTAACGCAATAAGTACTTCCACTAGTGTAGCAGAATTTGTTACGTAACCATACGGTTCAACGTATATCATATTACACACAACACAAGCGTTTAAGGCTGCAATTTAAACGAAACTGCAATAGCAAAAAGCTTAAGAAAACACGTGAGAAAAGCTCGATCCTTATAGAAGCTACAATTTCTGGAAAAACACGTGTCACTCGATCGTGGCGCGAGTTATCGATTCGTTTGGCGCACATGCTGTTTCATTGTGACCGTTCCAGAACGAATCTGGAGGAAACCCCAAAGGCAACTCTTTTCAAACTGAAAATCAATAAAATCGAAGTGCTCCGCGGACGCGTCCGTGATAAATTTGCCAATCAAAACGATGACAACAAAACGTAAACCTCCCCATCTTCCTTGAAGAAGAGGAAACGAATTTCGCGCCCCACTTCGCATAAAACACAAAAGAAAATGAAGAAAAACAAAGTGTCGACGTGTGTCCGCGCGTTCGTCATTTCTCAACAGTTTCTTGCCAGAAAATCGTAATGTTCAACGAACCATTTGTCGCAGAAAGTCTTGGATGAGGAAGATTTCCATAGAAATTCGTCACAAGCTAGAAATTTCTCAAGAGCATCTCTCCAAGGAGATGTCAAGGGACTATACGGTTCGACGAACGAAGCATGAACCGCAGACACCGTGGATTCTCGAGGAGAGATTCGTGCGTACGAGGCCATGCATCATAAGGAACGCGAACGCGAGAAAGAGAAGCGCGGACGCTTAAATAATTCATTAGACGAGCAGAGATTTGCATTGTGACGAGCCTGTACGCTACCAGATCGGTGGACGAAGGAGCAAACGAATTAAGCTCTTGAGCTCGATCTAGGGCCTGGATTGAGAAAGAATATCGTATAGAGAATGAAACATACATATAGAAGACATACTCTATCGTTCAAAAGTATCCGGACACTTGCTCATTTTTCACATGATGTATTTTACAGTAGTTATAAAAAGTATTGGCGCATAATCTTACACTGCAGTAAAGAAGCAATCTTTTACTAGATCCTACATGCGTCGTTTTCACAGTATCAAATTTCTGCAGTCGTGTGAAGGTAATACTAAATGTATCATTTTCGAAGCAAGACTCGACCTCATTTTACGCTAAAAGAATGTTCAAACGGCGAATGAAACATGTAGACGACATAATTATGCTGCTACTTAGAATTGTCTTTGACAAGATGGATTTTGCAGTAGTTTCTGAGAATTTGTAGAATTTGTCTAAATATCCGCAGTCTAATAATCATTTCTTTGAGTAAAAATATCTGTGTAGTTGAATCTTTTTTTACAATTGGAAAATTGAATTCTTTTCTATAACTTGGCAAATTTATATCATAATCAGTGCTTGTATCGTTTGTATAACATACTCTCGTTACTTTTTGCGTTATTTCGCAACCTTTATGAAGTGATCAAAAATGTATTTAGGTTATAAATAAAAAGGGATTTACACAAACATACCGAAATAATTCATACGATCTGTTTAATTTCCCTTAAAATCTATTTGAATTTTAATCAAGTTTTCATAAAAAATACATGTTAAGAGATGTGAAGAGTACAAATCGTCATTTGCCATTGTTTGAAACTTTAATGAACTTGCGAAACTTGTGTAGTTCATGTAACACACTTTAATTATCTAAAATGTATCCATTTACAGATTGAATAGAATCACCCTATATGTAGAAGAAAGTTTGAGAGGATTCATAAGGCCGACGATGCGCGCCACTGTTTTAAGCTTATCAGAGGCTGAAAATTATAACAGGATGTCGCGAAACATTTGCCTTCGTGTAAAACGTTATTCGACCCAGAAAAACGAACTCGCCAAACCGGTTTTTCCCTTTCTTTTTTAAGTAGCTTATCGTTAGAAAAAGTAATTTCTGAACGTCCCTTTCGCGCAAACATTGCTGGACAAGAAGCTCCGTCGTTGATCCTCCTGTTGTTCATCTGCTATGATGAATTTAATATTTATTCCAACGTTTTAGCTACCCATCAAAATTTCTAAATATGATTCGACGGTGTCGCACATTTTTTTGCCAATAGTTTGCCTGCAAATTTTAAGATACTTTGAATTTTTAATTTGTTTTTTCCATAATTCCACGATCTTTTTCACAAGTTATGTAATAGTTATTTTAACATGTGTTGATTTCTTGTACAAACTTCTAAATATAATTTTAATCTGCTACGTATTATTCACTTACCCTTTTAAGTATTGACAGAGTAGAAGAATTACTATAACGCGAGACCAAACAATCTATTCTAAGTGAAAAACGTGCCATTCGAACTCCTTTCTTTGTGGAAAATTCTCACATGCTAATACTACTATCTTCTTGCAAGACTATAAGCTATAGTGCAAGAATCTCTTATTAATATTTCAAAATATGCACTTCTTTCACAATTCTTAAACTAATTTTGTCGATGTTTTAAATGGCGTATAAATTCGTACCGTTTCGAAACAAGTATTTTAAAATTCAATAAACTTCAATAAAATTCATGTTTTAATAGCAGACAAGAGCGTTTATCAGAATATGAAAAAATCAATGAAAATTTTTCTCGTATTTTGCGCAATAAAAGTAAAATAGAAAAAGAGATTAAAAATGATATATCATCCTTGACTAAATATAAAATTCGGAATGAAATATCATAGGTGATTAAAAAATATGTAATAAAACGTATGTTACAGTATTGAATTGAACAGAAAGCTTTTGCATTTTTTTACAAGCGTTTCATGAAAATCCTACTAATGTCCTACTAAACAATTCGTTAGTATTTTCTTGATTTCACATGCTCATCTAGTATTCTATTACGTAGTTGTATATTTAATAATTACTAGTATGTAAGTATACCCATGTTCCAAAACCACTTCAGTATCTCTTCAAAATGTTAACCGATTTGAAATATTCTTATCAGAACTAATTATAATTTCCTTATCAATTCGTAAATAATAAACTGTTTGACTAACAAAGCTGTTTTCTAATGTTAGACACTTACAGTACCAAATTTTTTATTGCAAGATCAACGTTTAAAATTACATTTTATCATATCAGAATATTCTACGACAACCCAAATAAAAGATGAAAGCATTCTTAGTCTTTCTATATATAATTTTGCAGTAAAATTTGTATTCTATGAAAAATAAGAAAGTTAGTCCCCACACTTTTGTGTGGCAGTATACAATCCATCCTGTCTGGACATTGTCCATGTATTTCAGCGACGTGAACAGTTTCGGGCTGGCTTAGTATCGACCATGGGCCCGAATGGGGGCTGTATCTTGCCAGCGGAATGTTTTCAGCCCCGTTTCCGAAGCGCGACGTCGACTCACCCCCTGTTGTGAAAATAGAGTTCGCCGGACGAATCTGGAGTGTATTTGAAATTGGGGCTTGATACGAAGCTCGTTGATTTATTTGTCAACCGAATCCAGTTCTAAGGGGGGTGGTTTCTGCGCCGGATTTTTCTACCCTATGAAAAACATCACGATTCAAGAATTCTGTTCGCTGTACTGGTTGCAGCAACTGTGATAGATGTGCTTCGGTGGTCTGTCGATTTTTTGTTTACACGCGGAAGAAACTTGAGATTGGTTGGTCTATCTATAGTTTTGTACGAATGATGTAAAAATGATAGAAATCTGGAAGCGAGTGAAAAATATTTGGAACAAAATAATAAAGTTGCGAATGTCGAGCGATTGATTTACAGAGATGAAGCGAGAATTTTAAGAGTGTGACGGAAGTAAGTTTGGAATGAGTACTTGATATTAGCAAAAGCGTTCTGATTCAACACGTGAGACTATCGTAAAACAAATTCCTTGCCAGTTATTATTTATCTTTTACATTTATACAGATACTTTCGTCCTGAATGATTACTTTTATATTAATTACTATCATTTATTTTCTCCTTGCATGTATCACGATATAATATTTATCTTTATACTATCACATATCGTATATTTCATCAGAAGGCAGGATATTTATATCCCATTTTATCCAAGCCCAACATTAATCCTCAAATCGATAAACAATTTTTCCCAATAACGCAATCCCACTGTAAAAAACGGGAGAAACACACAGTAATACCGAAGGAATACACCAAAATAAATATCCCAACAGAAATTGTCTCCCATGCCCAAGATAATTCGCAGCATCCGCCATAACATCCCCTCGAACCCCTCGACTTCCATTAAACCAGAGACAATACACATCATACAATCGCTATCCAATAAATTCCCGGAGCCAGGAGTGCATCCCAGATGCCCGAAGAAATAATTCAGAGTGCACATCGAGACCGGACACACAGTGTGCAAGTCCAGGAGAGTAGAAGAGCTTCTTCATTGTTTGGCTCGGAGGGCGCTTGACCTTCTGCAACCTGTATCGAGCACCTGCCTCTGTGCTTTCCTTTCAGCTGCTCTTGGTACATGAAAAACCGGGGTCTCGATGTGACCACGCTAGATAAAAAAGAAGAAAAAGAGAGAGGAAAGAAATAAAAAAACCCTACTTTATAATATAGAGCCAGCCTCTCTTCTCGGATATTAGATATTGTCCTTTGTCGCCATAACCGGAACGTTGCCGGTGCACCGATTCATCTCGATCGTGCGCCAGTGTCGTTCACAGACATATTAGTGTAACGTACACACACACATAGGTGTAGGATAAGTGTACACACCTACACAGGGTGGTAACTATCCCCCACCGTTCTCCGCAGCCCGGTTGCCACCTCGTACGAGGTCGAGCGCCCTTTCGAAATTTGCCGATGGCCAAAGGAGGCCTCGAGGACTGCTTGGCTGACCTCGAATCCGAGATTCTTATCTTTGAACCGAAAGCTCCGGGAAAGACGCCGTTTATCGAACGACAGTACTACTCACGGCCGTCCATGGCCGGTTTTCAATAGAGTGGCGGACTGAACACGTCGGCTGCCGCCGCCACCGCCCCCGTTTGTATCTCCCGTGGCCCAGAAACCGATTCACAATGAAAATTTTGAAATATAAATATGCCGAGACCGCCTTTGGCCTCGAGCACAATCGACCTCCACTCGACGCGGCACCGTGCTACGTCGCGACGATCTCTATCGTACGATGATCGCGACGGACATCCAGATCTGACAATCGCATCGGTCTTCACAATCCACGAAACCTGGGAAAGGATCCTTTGACGAAGAGTTTAGTGAAGTTTTGAACTGTGCTTAATTTATAGTTAAATGTAATAATAATAATAACACTAGAAGATTTTTATTAATGTAGGATACAAGTAAATACCATTTATCAGTATTACTGCAGAATCTATCTTGTGGGAAGAAATAAATTACTAGTTGAATCGAGAAAAGTCCAACGAGTAGCAAGAAATTCATCTCGGAAGATATAAATGGAGATATGTTAACAGACGAAGAATGGAAAGATATTAATATACAAGAAAAATGTTAAGAAACATATGTGTCGAAATAGCAGTGAGACAAATTTTAATTTGAAAATTTATAGAACGAATAGAAGATCCGAAAGATTACAGAGAGCTGAGAAATTTCAGTTCCACGACATTAGTCTCATCCGTTCCACACCATTTGTTCCAGTTAATTTTTCAGTCACTCGTTTAGTCGATGAACAAGACGATACGAAATATTTATCAGAAAATGAATATCGTATCGGCCATCTGGTTCAGGAACGTCCACGTTTCTCGTAGATTGCCACGATATCCGGACGATTGAGTTATCGCGATAGTTCCGAGGAATTCAGTGAAATGGCTCGGCCGATTAAATACACACGGTTGGCGTCAAAATATCGCAAACTGTCTGTTTGATTCTATCGTAGAACGAGATACGCGGTTTTCTATGCGTACACGATGCATCGAACCCATTGATTCTGTGTCTTTTTCATGTTACAATCGTACGATGTATGACTTAGTATTATTGACGTAACTCTAGTATAAATGTGACATATATATAATGAATGGACAAACTTTGAAAAAATATTTTTCAGCGAAGATTCGATAGAAACCATTTAACGAACATTGATTTTTCTAAGGCTCGTGAACTCTCGGTGATTTCGAAATTCGTATTTAGTTGAAATTATTTAACTTTTATACACTTATAAATTTTTCGAAATCTTCAATCTTTGATATTTATTACAATTGTAGAAAAATTTGGATTTCGTTACTTTTCTGCTATTTACAAAATGGAGAACAGATTGTTACTAATTTTGTTATTTATTTGACTTGGATAATTACAAAAGGAAGAATATGGAATAGTTGCGATTTTCATTTTCAAAGGATAACACAAGAGATATCAATATATAAATATTAGTTTCTTTAGATTTGTAATATTAGACGTTATCGTAAATATGTAATATTTTTTAACATAATAACAAAAATTGTAAAAATATTGGCTTTTTTAAATCTGCGTTGTTAAGTTATTTCTAATGCTGGAAATATTTTAGTATTTTAAAAATTCTATTCAAAAGAGTCTTAATCTAGACCTGCGTCATATTCTTTACGCGTAACTTGCAAAGCCCAGTTTCCGCTCATTTAGAAGCTAATGAAACGAGTTGTTCAGTGATACGAAATACGCCGATCTTTGACACTCGATAAAAATCTAACGAATCGTCTCGATTCACGCATCCACTTTGTGAATGAAACTTTGTTGTAATATACGATTTCATTAGAATCTTCACAAAGTATTTTGTATAAAAATTATTTCATTTTATGAAATCAATTCCATCAGTTAAAGTTGTCAAATTGGTAAATGCATCATTTGCAGAAAAAAAAGAATAATCTAAATATCTCCAGAATCTAGAAACAACGTATCTTCATTTCTACGTAAGAACTAAATTTAAAATTTTAAAATATTGTTATGTATTAAAGTCTTACTTAATGGAACGCAAATTAGATTCATGTTAAGTTTGGGTTATATCTGTGTCAGATGTACGCTGGTCTAGGTCCATGCGAGGTCTAGGTCAAGACCGAGGTAGAACTGTGATAGGTCTAGATCATAATGCTCGTTAAGTTCAAATTAGATCCAGGGTGTTCTAATTTCAATACATGTTGAGTCTCGATTAAGTCTACATTCAATTTCCCCATATCTTTCGTACCCTTCAAATTTGATAAAAACATCGTTTATAGCAATGTTGAAAATGTAGAATTAATTAAACTACAGGAACTATAAATTAGCCACATTTTGGACTTGCATCAGTATCTTAATTAAATTGTATTAGAGTTAGTTAAACCTACGTTAAGTTAGAATTCAGAACTAAACCTAACCAAAGACCCCAAATCTACTTAACAATAAAGTTTCGTTCGGGGTAAATTCAAGTAAAAATAAAATATGCTTAAACTTGTGCTTAGATTAAAGAATTACATAACTCAAGAATCAAAACTTTATCTTTTAACAAATAGAAAAAATAGAAAAAATCGTAACCTAGAATTGCAGAAATAAATTATTTACAATAAATCAACTTACTAAAAACGTTACCTTTGAGATAGATTAAAACAAAATAGTGGAACCCAAGTTTCACATTTGACTTTAAATTACAAAACTGTAGAAATTCAAAATCGAAAAATTTTCCTTTTTTAAATAAAACTACTCGTGAAATAAAGTTTCAGAAAAATTTATCGAATCATCATTAACACCGCGATATCCTTTCGCATTTCCACTACGAAGTTGTTGCCATAAAAATTACACTAAAAAATCATGAGTAAATGCTTATCTAAAACTGACTGGTTTTCACAGAAACACGGTATGTGTTACACCGTAGTTCCTCTCTGCTTGTGCAATGGAGCTTTGCCTGTCTACACAGGTTACAGTGAGTATGGTGGCGCAGTATGGTTCAATGGGCAATAAGTTCATTCGATGCTTCACCCCACGTCGAGTAACTACGTGTGCTCAACCCCATGCACGTGTGTATAGGTAATGATGATCTGATTAACCTGCCCGCTCCTTTTATTGCAAATAAACCGATGGAAAACAAAACGAGCAATCGAATCGATGGATTTAAGTGGAGTGGCTAATCATCGAGCGAGCTTTCATCGTGACAGATGAAAGAATGGCCTACTACAATGGAGCTTAGCGTCCACTATATATATTGTCTCCATAGTTTAGAATATCGATCTTTTCCTTTGGTAATTATACGAGGAATTATATGAAGCGAAAAAGCAATAAACCAAGACCAAAAGTTTAAAAAGAAATAAACATGTAAAAATGTATAAAAATTGGTAAAAAAAACATATTTTGAGATTGCTAGAAGAATGATACGTCTAAAAAATTACCGATTTTGGCATATTAGAAGGATCAACTCTAAAAGTGAACTATTTTGGGGGGTGAGAGTTTTAAAATTTTTCTCGGAAACAGATATTTAAGAAAATTATCAAAAGAAATTCTATTTTATAAAAATTATGTTCCTCGTTTCTTGAAAAGAATTTTTCGATATAATACCACATATTTATGTGGAATACTAAAATATATTTTTTTTATGTTAAATATATTCAATATTAGGAAATGGCGCGCGTATCATTATCCTGAAGAGACTTAATCTTTAGGCTTTCCTTAATTATAAATCTCTTTCAGAGGAATCTGAATTTTCAATCTAGTGAAAAATGTTAGAAGCTCCAGTGCTTTAAACTATAAAAACCTTCAATAAATAAATATACAACTGTTAAACAAAATAGTTGCATTAAATTAATTTGTATGGCATGCCGATTTAATAAATAAAGTACCAAGTACGTAACCTATATGTATAGTAAAGATGTTTGTGTAGTTAAAGGTTAAAAATATTCACTGGGATACGTACATGTTATGGTTTATAAATGTGGGAACATTTTGGCCGATTTGTTTTAACATTACACGAACGTCATTAGAATATACGAATTAACGAGGAGCTACTGGTCAAAAGCAGTCTTCTTATGAAATCAATGTATACACATGAAATTTAAATTGCATAATTAAAACCTTATCAATGGTGTATTAAAATTAAATACATGGTTCGTTGAAGTATTGACCGGTTATAATATTCCTGCTAAAATTAATTGCGATAATCTCTCTATTAAATCGCAAAAACATCTGTACTTCATTTATAATGTAGAAACCAAACGAATAAAAATAAATCAACTTCTTAGAATAACCAACCTGCTCTCTCATATTTGACTCTTACAAATGCAAATCTTTTCATTGCATATTAAACGCATATTAAAAGTAAATCCTTTATCATATCGTAATATTCAACGATATTTTAAATAAATAAAAAAATAGTCCTGAATATTGCGCAATTATAATCCTATAACTGAATTTCATTCTATTAAAAATAAGCAAATGCCTTCATATTTTCGAGCGTCGAGCGTATATGTCCTACAAGGGTCGAAATGGTTAACGTGCATGTGAAAATTCACTGGAAGCATTCGGACGATCCTCGTCGGAGTAATAAAAAAAAATAAAGCACGCTTCAAAGCATTTCTCCGTGGATAAAACTGAGAGAGAGAGGAAGGCGGAAGTTGTTCTTATACATCCCCTTGAATATATCCCCATGACTCGGAAAAAATACGCGTACGAACGAGATCCAGCCACAAATGCGATTACTCGACCAGTTTCATCCACCGGCCGCGCTGGTGTCGAACAATTTCTTTAACTCACGTACAATACCACTTGGATGACTGTACAAAGGGGCGAGTCGCCCGAAGGTAGAATAAAAGTGCATCTTGCGCCGCTAACGAGAACCGTGGTGAAACAAGGAGAGAAAATTCCAGCTAAAACCGAGACACACGCCGCGCCGCGCCGTCTCGTCTCGTTTCGTTTCTATTCACCCTGATCTTGTTCTCGAGCAACAATTTCCCCGCGATTCTTCCGTCGTTAATCGTCGATGGTTCCAGCACGCTTCAACACGCCTGTTTCCTCTCTCACGAAGCACTGTGAATATTTTTGAAAATTATTTTCAGCGTGCTGATAACTCAGAGACCTGAGGCAGTTTGCGGGATAGCGGAACGCGTGGGAATTGCGTAGTTGAAGAGGTTTTCCGGTGTTTGAAGAAGTTTGAGAGGTATGTAGATGTTTTTGTCGAGTTATTGTGCACTAGCTTTGGTTCAGCATTTTGGTATATTTTTTGTGGTTCTACGTCGAGTTGAACTTATCATTATGTATTTTTCTCCATTCGACGTTTTACAGCTTTTACATAGCCACGTGGAAAAAGTATGATAAATTCCACTTTATAAATCTTCTGACTTCGATATTACTTGGATGCCACTAAAATATTTTATCATGAAAAATGGTAGAAAAAAAGGAGTCATCTGATAGATTTCAATATAGTTTATGGATATTTAACTTATTCTACATCACGACTAGTTTTGGAATTAAACATATGATTTTGTCATAATCTTGAATACTTGAATAATTGAATATTTGAAGGCTTGTATCTTGAATCTATGAAAGACGGGAAATGTGACTTATTTTTCGTCCTCGATAATTTGGATTTAATTAAGAAAAGAAAATGTAATATTCTTAAAAGAAAGAAAATCCTCTGTTTTAGACCTGCGATGATCCTTGAATCACTTTAAACTTAACTATGTTTTTTCATTAGTAACAAAGTTAAGTTTGAATAAAACATAGAGATATAAAATACGTGAAAATCTCTTTGCTTGTTGAAAGAAGACTAAGATTGTGACATAAAAATTCGAAAACCACAGCAGGGTTAAAATTATGCAGTTTCAAAGATGGAAGTGAGTATTATCGAAAACAACAGATTTAAAAAATTGATACACCAAAATTGGATATATTTTACAATTTAATAATTATGTATGTAATTCGGGCTCTAATATCATTAAGTATTTTTCCTATCTTTATATTTATCTTATTCTACGAAAACCAAGATTATCAGTGAAAAGATTATTGGAACGTAAGTCCTTCCTTACTCGATAGAAAATATTTTTCTCCAAGTTAATTTTAACCGCTACAGAATGAAAAGAGCTCATTACCCTAACTGTGAAATCTCGTAAAATTACCCCTCTCTGTTATAGGAAGTCATTTTCTTCCTTTACCAACGTGAAACAAAGGACAGAAAATAGGCACTCTTAAGAAAAGAGATACAATGACCAAATGGTGGAGCAAGACAGTGAATGTATAAAAACAGAATCACGAATAAGGTTTATAAACCAGCTGGTCTAATGATTCCAAATGTACATAAAGATTCATCTGGATTTTTCTTTTCAACACATTAATAGTCATACATTTGATGTAAAACGCGATCGTTTCTCACTGTCCTTAATTAAGTAGTAAGATCGTTTTGAATTTTATTCTGGCGTAGTACCACTCTTGAACCGCTCGCTGTTTTTACTACAGCAGTTTCTTTCGTCGTTTCCACAAGATCCATCTATTTCACGCTAATTGCTACATCCCTGCCGCGTTATAGCTCGTTAGCACGATTACAAGCGTCTGCTCAAATGACAGAGTTTAGTAACTACCTTGAAAGTAGGCTATATTAGTTTTGTTAAGACGCGTGTGTAGACATCATAATCAATTACTAGAAGTTTTAAACCATCAGTACTAAGTTTAAGGTATATAAACGTTCAAATGTCAAAGCATAAAGATTTGAAATGCTCATCATGTAACACGAATCTTTAGAAAATCAGATATATGTACTGTGTGATGTTTAAAAATTATGTTTTATGATAAATCTTATCAAGCTTGAAATATACTGCTCGACTTTAACTACTGTAAAGCTACATATGTTTCCATCTTTCACCACCAAGTTTAATTTATATATACTAGTATTTAGATTTCAAAGAATTTGAATTGCTGATCGTACGATGGTACAAATCTCTAGGAAATCAAATTCCTACTATGTGATAACTCGAAATTATGCTTCACCTATAGCAGAGTAACAGAAGATATCAAAGTTGGAATATATTACTGAATTTGCACCAATTTATCCAATTAGTACTTGGAAACCCAAAATTTCGACAAACTGTGTACTTTTGCACAAAGTTCTCAAAACTTTTGAGAATTATATAGTACCTATACATCGCTTGTGTGACAGAGAATTTATTTGAAACAGAAAGTATATCCAGCACTAGTAGTAAATATACTAATGTAACTAATACGATCTTATTGAAATATGACTGGATATGCAGACAGTCTATAACTCAGTTCGAAGTTGTATAGCCGACCATGACTCATCCTAGGCTTTTAGGAGAACATGTGAGCAATTCCCCAAGGCCGAAATAAAACCCGCGAGCCGCACGGTAGCCGTTAAAACCTTTATAGCGAATCGAAGACTGTGGTACCAGCCACGACCTAGCCCAAAACAGTAGAAACCTGTTCAATTGGATACCAAGATTGGTGGTACCAACAATACTATATCCAAGAGTCGCGTCATAGAATTATAAGATTGTAGTATCAATCATCTTGGAGTAATAAGAATATCAAGACTATGGTATCAATGTCAATGATACAATCGATAGCCATAAAAATTCGTGCAATGGAACTCTAAAATTATAATATCAATCACGAAAATAAATTTTAGAAAGTTACTTTGTTTGACGTGAAATTCTAAACTTTATAACATACAATGTTTTCATTGATTTTTATTGATTTTTTATTGAAATTTATTGAAACTGTTGTATTAGTAGAATAGCATTGCTGTAAATACGGAATTAAATCAATTTATTAAATTATTTATTTCAATTAATATATGTCAATCTATGACAGATCGCAGGATAAAATATATCTATAAAATTCGCGTGGCAATCAACGTATTAAAGGGTTAAAACTCCATCAAATCGCCCTCCATAAATTACGCGCGAAATTTAATTTCCACGTTTCACTGACAAGATAGAACCCTATGAAAGAATATGCTTTTTTCTCGTCTCTCTTATAACTTTTGAGAATCTTCAGAAAAAGAAAGTAGGTATGACGATCGAAGCGGGATTGATCCATATCGGATGAGACTGCAGATTTTTATTTGATGCGCGTGACGAACGCACGGAACACACGAGGAACGAGCTTTGTTCAGCAGCTTGGTATGGAAGAAGAAAAAGGGTGGCAGAGACGCACACAGAGACACGGGACTGCAAGCTAGACTCGAGAGTCGAGAGTCGAGAGCTTTTGTACGCGGCTCAAAAAGACCATCGCGCCTATCCGTGCTCCACCGGTCGAGCACACCGCGAAGAATTTAAAGACGAAAGGCGCGAAAGATGCTCTTCGCGGGACGGCGACACGGCCTTTCATGCCCATAATTTCCATTGTCGCCACGTCACTGTCAACAATCTTCCTCTCCTGTTCAATGCTCGACATACATATTTCGTTTACCTTTCGCTATTTTCTTTTTTTTTTTTTTTTTTTTTTACCCTGTGTTCATCTCACAAAACATCCGGATATGCTAAGAGAGAGATACCGGGAAATGGATTTTATTAATATGGAAATTTTCAGCTGGAATTTAGATGTCACGTATGAGCATGTTTGGAATATTGGAACGAAGGATATAGGATAAATAAGAATTGAATATAAATTAGGATTTTTTATATATATTTTAATCTTAATGTGATTTAAAAAGAAAATGTCGAAGGCCGTTGAAAGACATTTACTGTAAAAGTTTCAATCTAATTATCGAAACTAAGAAATGAAGAATATAAATGCCATTAATCGATCCTTTGCTTACTATAGCACAGCATTCGAAAAAAGAATTGTAAATGGTATAAATGATTTCTTGACCCAATTTTATATTAAACATCTTCTTGAAATAATCCAAATGTTTATTCTTTACTTATACGTTTATTAAATAAAGGTAAAATTAAAATACCAAAATTCAAGGATTGCAAGATTAACGTATCAGGAAAATATTAAATGACTTCTTACAGTTCTCAGAAGGTAATCAATCTTTCGTCTATGAGAATTATGAATCGGTTTACGTATCGACTTAAATTATTTGATAAATATTTGTATTGCCTGAGAATCTCTTCTCAATTTGTATATGACAGTTGCAATAATTAAACGTCGAGGCACTCAATAAAAAATAAAAGGTCTGGAAGACGATCTCGCGAAGCGTTCGAAGTTCGCGACTCCAAACAGGAATAAAAGCGAGAAGGTTGTTTTTCTTTTTCTGTACGCGAGGGTGCGCCGACACTCGCATTACGAGCCACTTAAACGACGCTTAACGAGAGGCCTCTATTGTCGCTAGGCCTTTGTTAGACGGCGCTTTAGTTGCTTCGAATTGGTGCAATCGTAGGAGTGTTTTCAGAGATAATTCGACAAAGTTTTTACCCATTGTTTCCTATTCTTTCGTTTTTTCTTTTCCGTTGACATCGAGGAACGTCGTGTTTTTAAATCCATCCACACGTGTAATTTTCAAAACTTTCAACATTTCCAAAGAAATACAAAAAGCCTTCTTTTCTCTGTTGTTTACTGATAACAAAAATACATTTCAACTAATCTTCGTGTAAAAAAACATAATGTACTAAAATTAGACCCAATTTTATTCAGAATTAGAAATTTATAAATTTATCGTTCAACTAGGTAATATTTCAAACCATGAGATAGAACATCAGAGATTAGTTCTCGGATTAAAGAAAGAAAATTAGTTCTCGGATTAATGAATAATAAATCTTATTTAAACATTTTAAAAATTAAAAAATAATATCTGTAACTTGTTACCTCGATAAAGATCGAAGTATCTAAAATTTCTATGCTGAATTGTCCAGCAAAAAAGAAGATTGAATTCAAAATTGTTCCACTGCAAATGAATGACCTTTTCAAACATTGAATAGGAGGAAGAATTAATTAAAACCTCAACGTAACGAAAAATGGAGTCTCAAAAAAAAAAAAGAAAAATAATCAAAGAAATTTATACTTATCAAAAAGAAACAGGAAATTCAAAACCATGTACCAGTTTTGAACAATACCTTTCGACAAAAATTTAACTTAATTTTCTCCGCTCTAACAATTCGAATGAACGAATATGCAATTTTTTCTTTTAAGATGTCTTATTATATCCGCACAATGAAACAGCCGACGCTTTTAAGTTGATTCAATCTGTGAACGCAAGCAGAAGATTAGAAGTAACCTAACGACTTCGATAAATTATTGAAAAGTAGCGAGAGTTAACGGATGATCGGTCGATGTACGCCACTTTGTTATGCCGTTTTGTACAAAGCTTGACTGCACGGTGTTTGTAACAACTCGCACGATGGTCAGGAAACGTTTGCCATATCGGCGGGAAATTTTCTCGCTTCTGAAAAGGGCGACTAATAATTGTTCCACCGATGGAATTCTCCATTTAAAGGACTTGCCTCATTTCGCTCGTTTAAAGCAAACGTTTTACGACTTTATGAAAATCGGATATGCCATTTTTGATGCCAACGATTTCCTATTTGTATATATTTTGGTATTTTAATTATCAATAAAATATATAATGTATTACATGTACGTGTAGTCACAGCGATATTAAAAGATTTAATGAAATTAAACGAAAGAATCTATTTTATTTAAAGCAAAATTTTTTAAGTATAGAACCGATACATTCTTCACTCTATATAGTATCATATTTCCACAAGATAATGATTCAAAGTTACAACGTTTGTCATGGACACGATATTGCGACACTAGTGGGAAACCGTTATCGATCCCGTAACAAATCCTTTGCCAACCATAACGTTGCTCGCATTGTTTAAATAACATGAATGCGTATGCTCCTAAAAACACAATCCATTTCAATTAACCTAACATATTACCTCTTCACGGATTATCAGCCAATTGCTTGCATTATTATTTAATGTCTGAACCAGTGAATGACAAAAGCACTTCTGCAAATCAATTAATAATTATTTCGTCCTCGAACCTCGAAACTTGATATCCCACACGAATAGATGAAATACCAAAATCATGTTTATGTGTCATTTCACTCTTACGTTATTTTCTTTTTTTTTTTTATATCGTAGACTGAACATTAAATTTGCAAATTTTCTGCATTTACCGATTCATATAAGTTATCGGTCATGTTTCATTAAGTTTGAGTATCAATGTACCCCATAATATAGCTTAAACTAGCGTATATCTCTTACACAAGGAGGTTTTCCCAATCTTTGTGTACTAACAACTAAGAAATGAAACCTCGAACGCAATTTTTTATTCTTGATTTTGGTGCAGGAAAATGACCCTTAAATTTCCAACCACTTTCATCGAAACATCCTGTATATTCGCTAGTATAGCGATCCACTGGACACTTTCGACAATCTCAAATCTCGATCCACCCGTGGAAATTGTCTACGGGAAGAAGTTGCGAAAATCAAGCAGCTACAAGACCGAAGATTATTCATTTCGAAAAAGTTTTTCAATTTATCCCGACCCGGTTCGAAAAACGGCCGGCAATTTTGTTTTAAGCGGTAATTACGACGGTGTCGAGGGGAACGTGTATACACGGCTAGGTCTCGTTCCAACGAAGGATATCGCTTCCATCGAGGGAACTTTCGGTTCAGGAAGTTCTGACCGGAGTAAGCAAGCGGAATCGGTGCCGCGTTTAATCACCGGGATTTCATTAGTTGCGCGAAGGAGCGCTCGTGATTCGATTCTATTCGAGACGAACGGGCGCCGCGCCGTGGCCGCGAGCAATCGATATGGACGCGCGATTCCTGTGAGATCGACTAGTCGGCCGCGTGTATTGATTACGTTAAATGGCAATTTAGCCGCTTCGCTCCGTGTCTTGCTCTTGCTCGGTTATCACATAACCACGAGCTAGGTCTGCGGAAAAACATTGGGATAAAAATTAGATCGATTCAGCAGGAGCGGTGTGTCGCTTTGGAACAGCGGATTGTCATTCGAATATTCCAGCAGTCCTACCTCAATTTTCTAATGCGTTTCATCAGCAGAAGCAAAGTTCAGAAGGTTTTACTTTTTTCTGATGAATAGTACATTCTAAATGTCGAAGAATTATTATAGATCGTGAATACGGATTTGTGGAATATAAAGAGTAAAATAATTCTCTTCTATTTTTACCATCTGGTTAAAAGGATTTAATATCTTCGTGATGAATAAAGCGTTAAAAATGTTGTAGAGTCATGAGAGATCGTGACTTATCATATATCCAATAGAACGTGGAATTTTGAGATTAGAGCAGATCCTGTTCCTTTTACGTGTATTTTAAACGATTTTCTTTTCTAATGAATAATATAATAAGAATGTTGAAAATTATAAATTATGGAATTCATAAAATTTCAAGATGAAAACGATTCTCTTTTTTTATCTCTGCATTTCAGTGTAAAACATTTGTTATTCTTATTTCGTAGAATTTTGACTTATCATATGTTCAATAGATCGTGGAATTTTGAGATTAGAACAGTTCCTCATCCTTTTACGTGTATCTTAAACGATTTTCTTTTCTAATGAATAATATGATAAGAATGTTGAAAATCGTAAATTATAGATTCATAAAATGTCAAAATGAAAACGATTCTCTTTTTTTTTATCTCTGCATTTCAGTGTAAAACATTTGTTATTCTTATTTAGGAGAGGATATTTTCGTAGAATTTTGATATGACGTTTAATTTGGTAATTTTTTAAACTACAATTAACCCAAATAACTCCGCTAATTGCTTTAGCTAATTAAACTAATTTTAATGATTATATAAATCTAAATGAATATAAATTAAGAAGAACATATGAAAGTGTGAAAATGATTGTTTTACCCTTGTATGTAGGTCAACGTATCATCTAGTATCATAAAATGGAATTCAACACATAATTATGTGTATTTAATTTCGCAGAATTTTAGTCTATTGTAATATTTAATTTGAATACCTTTTAAAGTATTTGAACCTTCTGAATATCTTAAGACCACAGAAATTATACTGAATCCTCTGAATGCTTAAATCACCAAAATTATAATTATACCGTTTGTTTAGTTTCTCACTTATAATGTAACGACAAAATCACAAATGAAAGAGTCTGCGATGATTTGATCATTAAATTCCGTACAGTGCGAGAGAATATTTCGACATGACAAAATTGATGTTTAAAAGATAATTGCTTATAACAGAACAATTAAACTGTTTTGTCATTCAAGAAGCTCCTTCCTTTTTTCGGATTTCTTAAGTTTTAGATCATAGTTCAATTAAAAATGTTTATTCTAAACTGAGTAAAAAGAGATAGAAGGAAAGCTTTTCTGAAAATTAGGAACCGCTGAATGCTATTTTTAAATAGAATATTTGGAACCAACATAGAATAATAAATTACAGCAGTAGAGCGACGAGTAAAGAGAATAACATCTCAAAAATATATATCACTTCCAAATCACGTAACTTCATAAACAGTTAAATCGATCGAATTATGATTTAAATCCATATTGATTCCGCAAGAACGTAATAACAAATATTGAACATCGCTTTAAATCGTCGAATTACCATTAATGTGCGTGTTCTTTACCAACTTCAACAATCATACCCCGAAAACTGTACACTGGTACGAATAATAAACAAGCAATTACCAATATCCAAACTCGTAGGAAGCAAAACGAAACTACATATGCGCTGGTACAAACTGCCCAATGGAACCAAATAAAAGATCCAATAACACCCTTCGACAAAATGTTACACGGCGAAATTGTAATATTAAATCAACCTCGCCCACCCTCTCACGGCCCGCGAAACAATTTAACCTGAAAACCGGGGCTAAAACGTTCCCACTAAAATCGACCTCTGCGATTCTCCCCGGCGATTCATCCGTCACAAAGCGGACACGTCCAAAAATACTCGATCCCCCGCGGGCTCGTGTCGAGCTGCGATCGCAAGCGCAAGTAGCTTGCTGGCTGGATGAGTTGGCTAGCCTCGAAAGGGGGGTGACAACATGATCCATGCGAGAACGAAAAAGTTTCTCCTTGTTGTCGTCGTCGTCGTCGAGACGCTTTGTCTTAGGCGTTTTGTGTATCGCCACAAAGGGGTTAATCATCGTCAGGCCGCGGTAGAGGGTGTAAAAGAGGGAGAGAGGGGGAGAGAAAAAGAGAGAGAGAGAGAGAGAGTCTCGCGCTCATCCTCGAGGAGGAGTGCAAGATGCCATCGCTTGGCCCCGAGCAAGTCGTGAATCGTGAATCCTCCTCTTCCCTGTCTTTCTCTTACTCTCGTTGTGTTTCCCTCTTTTCGCGCGGAATAAAAAGGAACGTTCACCTATACACGTTTCCGCATAAACGAAGGCTCAACGGGCGCTTTAGAGTGCACGAAACTGCAAAACGAACGAGCCTATTGTTTCGCTCTGTGCTCGACTGTTTGACGCCTCTTTCGTATCCCTCCCTCCCAGCCCATCTCTCCCCCTCCTCTTCTGTTCTCATCTTTTTCCATCGTTTTTACCTTTTTTTTCTTCGTCGTTTTTTGTTCCTTTGCTTTTTTGTTTTTGCAGATACCCCACCGGTGCTCGACGCTTTGTGAGAGCGATTTCACCGAATCGCGTCCGCGTGACAGAGCATACCACGGGAACAATGGACTTTCAGGCTTATTTGAGAAGTTATTGGCCGATTTTTTTCGGGGAAAACACAATCGAGACCACCCGAGCCAATCGAGAAACGAGCGCGAACGTAGCCTGTGTCGCGTCGAGTCCGGATTTTTTAATGCTCCGCCATTCAAGGCGGCTTTTGTGGCCTGCTCCAAGCGTTGGATGTCTGGCGTCGTGGTTTCAACGCCGTCTGTCGGTGAAATAACTTTTTCCACGGAAAATAAAGACGTTTCTCGGGTTTGTCCCGGGACATTGAAACCATCGCCTTCGTGTTTATTATTCTTGTGAAGTATTTCGCGTGCGGATAAAAAACTGATTTACCAAGTTTCTTTCGGTTATTTCGCTTATGAATATCTTTGAAATTAAAGGAATCTTTTCGTACACCTACAGAATCTTTAATACGCTCAAATGTGTGAATTCTTTTATTAGAAGGGTAGTTCTATGCATGAGCTAAATATTATAATTAAATATCACAGGAAAAACATAAGTTTTGTTGGCAACTACGCTCATCTAATTGTTCATACTACAAACGATTGATAAAGTATCGTAACAATTTGTCAGTTATTATATTAATTTGCGAACAAAATTAAATTGCTTCAATATTTCAAAGGAAGATTCTTCCTTTATTAAGGAAACAAGGCATAAAATCATTTTCATTAAGCAACTCAAAGATATTTCCTCTTACCATGAAAAGTGAAACACGAGTAGTTTCACGACGAAATATGCTGAATTTATTTGAACTTTCCTTTGAAAAGAAATAGATGTAACAAATGCAAGAAATTATGAAGTAAAACAGCTCGATGAGATGCAATCAATTCTGACAAGAGCCGTCGAACGCTTCTCCTTTTTTTCCAGAAGAACCGTGATCGTAATAAGCAGGAAAAGAGCGTTTGACAAGCCAGAAATAACATAGAAAAGAAAGATAGATGTTCATTTAGAAGTGCCGCTAACGAAACGTTATCAGTGTCGTTGTCAGAATATCGACAAGTTGGGCTTTATCTACCGATGGAAAGGATATAAGATAAAACGTAACATTAGAACAGGGAAACTGTCGAGGAAATGTCTCAAGATAAAAAGAAATTGCTACGAGTAAGAATACAAGCTTAAAGTCGCGCCATGATTTTTGTGCTCAATACGATCGATATATACATTCTATACGATTCTCTATTTATAAATTCTCATTTATCTGTCTCAGTAATCAGTAATTTCAATAATCTAAAGTCATAAATGATTTCAACGATTTAAATTAGGTTTGAATTAGGTTATTTCCTTTTTCATTTGTATTCTAAATTTTATGTAATTATAATATATTCATTGATGAACTAATAACAATAATTTTAACTTCTAATTTATATTTGATAAACATGTAAATATCCAAAATGTATACTTCATATTATGTAGAATACCAAAAGTTTGTGTTCAATATTTAAGCTGTCGATATTTCGTAATCGCTAGCGGCACCTCCGTCTTCTTCTTCCTGAAATAGACTTACCTTCACGAGATCGGAACGTTCGTGAACGACACGACGTCGGTAAAGAAAAAATGAAAAAGAATATACAATAGAATTTGAAACAAACGATAAATACGATGAAAACCATAATGTACAGCATATCGTAGTGAAATGTATTACTTCCTCTGGCGCATGCAAATATGATAAAAGAGAAAGTCAATAATATGAATAACAATGTGCCTCCTACGAAATATGTATATATATAAATATATATATAAATATATAAATATATAAATATATATATATATTTATATATTTATATATAATACATATGTACGTATATACGTATCGTACTTCTAGCCGCTTGAATGCACTATAAATACGGTGTGAAACGTTAGATATATAATAAATGTAATTATAAAATAGTGATAACAATGGAAAGATCGATGAAAATATGAGAGAAGAAAGAAAGTTGATGCATGCGAGATAATTAATCAGATATTTTAAGAGGAGAGCTCGAAGCTCTGAAAAAAGGAGAGAAAGAGAGATAGAGCGATTTATTAATATAATGCTTTCTCTGATGTGAACAAAGGTAAAGTATTAATTTAAAAAGACGAGGCAGAAGATAGATAATGAGAGGTATATATATGCATGTATATGTATATAAGAGAAAACACATGTAGTAAAGAACATAATCTGTTTGACTAAACAAGACCGTAACAAGAAAGATATCAGTCAGTAAACAGTAAGAAGAAAAAGTCCAGGCATAAAGAATAGAAAACGTGAAGGAAAAAAAGAATTCAGAAAAAAGAGAGTTAATGTACCCTATTGCTCATAGTCTGCGATGCTGATCGCCCGGAAGCTCCGACAATACGCCGACTCCTACCAACACAACAACAACAATGATCAGTGACTTTTCCTCGATTTCACAATAGCAGTGCGATTAGATGAAGCGGTATCATTAAGGACCTGCTTTATATTGTTCTTGAATCGCGTGAATTGTTTCAGAAATATTACTTTTGTGTATTCCCTTTTACCATTGATCGTCTTCCCTAGGGTCTTTTTTTTATAATATCGTTCATAGGATGAAGTTATCCTCTTTTTCATCGACTGTCTTCCTTCTTAAAAAAGAATTTTAGGATATCATTCGTAGGATAAAATTATTCGTACGATGTAATTGATTGTTTGAAGGTCATTGGAAGTTAATTTAATTAATTATTAATTATTTGGATAAAATAATAATACAGCAGCTAATTTTGTCTGTCTTGTATAAAGTATCAAGTCCTAATTTTTCTTCTTCAATATAAATTTTTAATTAAGAATTTTAAGATATCCTGTTGATAAGATATTTACAAAATTGAGAAGATTCTTGTAAGATTCAGTGACAAGAAAATATTAAAAAATTGTCCATACACAAAGGGGTAAAAATATGCGTTATAAGGAAAAGTGATGGCTCTCGTTAAACCATTTAACTTTCTCCCTTCCATTATGTTTCCCTATCTTCATCTAACAGAGGAGATAAAAAGCAGAGCATTTGCGTGACTCGAGCTCTGTATCGTTTCAAACGATAAATTCTAATACCTTAGGTTATACTGCTAATTTCTGACAAGTCTAACGAGAATCACACTCAATCGGTACTCGTGCTTCATTATTATCTACTATTATAGATAATTCTTAAGTCTCGAGTCTTAAACTCGCCGTGTTCTTCCTCTTATATCATCAAACAAGAATCTTACATAAAATATTGCGTTATAAGTGATAATACTTCCACAGAATAGCGTTATTACTGTATACTGTATAATCAATTAATAATAAATGTCTGATTAATGCTATAGTTATAGCGTAAGTAAAACTTTTCAAGTAATTGCATAAAATGCACGTATACTAAACTACAAAATAGTTCAATTCATTTTATGATTAATTTTCTTCCTATTAATGTAGTATATATTTTTAGTGTCTAAGATAATACAAGTCTGGCTCCAAATGTTCATATACACAATTGGGAATATATTATCCAGTGAAATATTCATTGTAACGTTTAAAGAGTAAAACAAATCTCTATATTCATTTCGAAATTATAACTTATTTGAAACTAGAACAAGAATGAAATGGAAAATATATTTTAGACAAAGTTTTTTTCTTACATAAAGTACTGTTGTTTTTTTAATAACACATAGCAAGGATATTAAAACATATGCAAAGTATTTTAGATTTAAGAACATAAAATTTGTAATTTTTTCATTTGATGATAATAATCTGCTTACCAACTGCATGTTTCGTTTCTTTAATTCTATTGAGAAATGTTTGGAATTATATAAAAGTCCACAATATAAGAAACAATAATAATTTTACACGTGTGTCTTTGTGTCTAACTGGTTTAAATATCAAAGTCTAAATTTAAGCTTGACATTATAATAAAAAGAACAAATTATACTTGACTATTTCAGGCGTCCTTCTGCGTCTGGTTCAAATCGAATCTCAAGACTCTTAAAATAAAACAGACATTTGCATCTCAAGTACCGCAACAGCATCAAATTTCAATCAAACCACTTTCAATTACGTTTGCTTTCACTCTTTTATACTCCTTAAATATACAGATATAAATGCACCAAGTACAATCACTTAATCACTGATGTAACAAAACCACACGATTCTCTCTGTTCGTTTGCTCAAACCTCGGAAACCATTCTTTAAGAGCAAAGTGTTAGCACGCAGAGTAAATATTTGCAACATACCCTTTATCTCAAGTATGAGAAGTTCAGAAGTTCACCCAGAGCTACACTTAACACGTTCAGCGCCACGTCGCGCGGTTACCTGTGACCTATGATAGTCACCACAGCTTTGAAACTTTCACTAGTTTACCAAATTACTTTTCGTCTCGATAATACTCGAGCAAAGTGGCGTCAAAAGCAGATCAAAGTATTAGATTGCTTGAGAAGTTTGTAACGAAATCTAAGACAAATTTAAAGATAAAGTATTCATATGGAATATTACTAAACAATCTATTGTATTAATTTAATCTAATTTTACTAAAGAATATTAAATAATCTCCATGTATCGTTTTTCTATACTGATTTTTCATCATTTGCTGTATACTTTGGGATCAAATCCCACTACATTTAGGATCAGTCAAGAGGTTACAATAGAAATTTAAAGAAAAAATTAGAAGTTACAATAAGTCATAAAGTAAGACATTAACGCTAGAGCTACTGAACTGTAACATCTGCCTAAATATACTCTACGTATATAATTTTAATTAAAGTAACGTGTAATATATTGATGTTTCTATCTGAATAAAAGTCGACATAATTTACAGTCCGCGACTGTCGGATTAGGACCACTGAAGATATAAAGCAGAAGACCGCATTCAAACAAAGAGAGCAATCTCTTTTTTGTTATAAACCCACTGAACAATTAAATGTTCTTATCAGGAAGAAATTGTTTACGTATTTTCAAACTACAAATGAATGGTTCACATGATCGTAAAGGAAGCAATACGATATTTAGATCATTCCCTTTCATATAAAGTAACAGATATGGTATTGTGTCAGAATATTAATGGGAGTAACTGTATCAAAACTTTGAACGCTTCCGTGGTTTTGAATGCATCCAAATCCAAGAATATACTGTATAACCGCAAAGGACATTAGGGGCTGTACTCTAAACACCTAATGTACGGCTTCTTGCGTACCGAAGATGGTCACGAAGCGTGGTTAACCTCTGAAATTCCTAGTCGCGATGTACCTGGTGCAACAGAGCTTCGAAACAGACGGTTGAGAAGCGGCTGGCAGCTAATAAACAGCGACTTTGATATCTCGCGACCGCGTGTTTCTCATCTTGAAGCCGGCCGGCCCCGGTTATATGGGTTAGAACGCAATATTAGAGATTGTAGAGTCCCCTCTCAAGGGCAGCTAGCCTGCGAACCTCGACAGAGATTGCTGAGATATGAACCATTCTAGCACTTCTTCTGCCGGTTGGACCGCTTGGCTTTCAGGCCCACTTGAAAAACGCCTTTGGCTGCCACCTATTTAGGCGACACAGGCCGATCCGCTGCCAAAGAGACGAAACGAGAGAGATCTGGGTCGATGATTTCGATCAGGAAAGGGTCGTCACGCTCGTACAATTAGCGAAATCGTTGCGGCGTTTCTTGTTTAATAAAGCTGATACTGCTCGTTGTCCTCCCATTTCCCCTCTCCGACGAACAAACCAGACACGGTTATACTCTGACGCGAATAATTCAACATTGAACGTATGCCAAACGAACGACCAGCTGATATACGATTCTTGCTAATCCACTACGGATTTTTGACGAAACCGCGCGAAAAATGCCATCCGCTTTACCTTGGTATGTTTGCTCGAACGAGATTTGAGAAAAGAGGATTTGGTAATCGTTGTTCCGATTGGATTCACTGGTTTTAGTTGAATGTAATATGAGTTCTTCGGACGTCATGTTGACTGACGTCATAAAATACAAATACGACTTTTTGAAATTTATAAACATCTATGGTGTCTGCTTGTGATAAATAAATTTATGAGAATAAGTCGTTTGTTTTCCGAGATGTTGAGTGTTATTGATATACTTGGAAAATGTAAACCTGTTAACTTCATGAAAAATCGATTTGTGCAGTTGGCTTCTGAGAAACTCTCATAACGAACAGAATAAGAATCTTTATCTATTTATAAAAATTTTACCCTTTATACTGCACTGGCGCTATTAGAGGCATTAATAATGTGAAAATATTATATAACAGATAAGAAATGAATAAAACATGGTGTAGATAAGTTGACAGACATTTATAACTTCTTATCTTTTAAAGCAAAATACTTTGTTTCGAAAGATTATTTTGTCGAAGGATTGCAAAAGTCTACTAGATGATACTTAAATGTGTTCATTGTGACAGAAACAATGTTTATAATCTCATATGTTTATTTGTCGCGTTTATCGATCCCAAGAAAAAGGAAAAAACTTATGACAGGATATCATCAAAAAGAAATATGCACTATGGTACTGACGAGTTAAGAAAAAGATGGTGCTTAAATCGTTTGGCAGAAAAGAAGAGAGAATTTCGTGATGGAGGGGCGGCACATGCCAACTCCCTGGTTTTCATAGTATTGGGTTGTTATATTTGTTATATATACGGATTTGCGATCCATACAGGGTGTGTTCTTAATGCGTGGAACTTGCCTCAAGGAGATTCCGAGCTTACAACTTGTCCATGAACTATGACTACTTTCCCACTATATATAGCGACTATTCTCAACTTTCTCGACTACAATAATTGATAGAAAGAAAAGAAGACATAAAAAATGTACAAGAACGAATATAATAAACAATTTAATGAATCAATTAAAAATAAACTTAACACGTTCATCCTAAACTTAAAGAAAATTATATAATAACGTAAAAAAGTATGATTATATACATACATAATGCAACATATGTATATATATATATACATGAAGTGTTACGTAATAAATATATGAGGTATTTGTACACATACTAATCGTAATATATGTACTAGTGTGATGTAAAAAAGAATATAAAATGGAGAATTATTTTTCGTGAAATTAACATATCGATAAACGTGAACATTTCTAGAGACGTGAATTGATCCTCATTTGAGCCAATTCACCCTATCGAAGCAAAGTAGCTACGAAATATTTAACTGCATACGAAATTCAAGACTAATGGCTCTAAATTTTAAATGTATTGCAGGAAGTTGAACGAATCGAGTACGCCTGGCTTAAATCGCGTTAAAGCTTTTCGACGCTCCAAAAATGTCCGAATTTGCAGTTTCACGTAGAATATCGAAGCTCGGAACTTCGCTCGAGACCGACATCAATCATTAAACTTCGAATTTTACTGAAAAATCCCACGTCCCCTGCACGAAACTGAAAACACGATCGAAACTAAAGTAAATAAGTACGTAACACGATGGAAACAAAACGGAAACTACAATTTCCCATTTTCATCAACACCGAAATCCGCCTTTTGAATATTAAACGGCGAATATGCGACTTCGAGCTCAATTAAAGCGCATTAAACATGAAACTCCGACAAAGAAGACTAAACGTCGAAATGAGATTCCAACCAGTGTCAAATAAAACCACATCTTAAGATCTATTACCATTCCACTTTTATTTTCTTCGTGTAAAACTCTCAAATTTCTGAAAAAAGAGAAACTTTGAAATGAAATTTTAACTATAAATCATATTGAACATAAAATCTATGGATCTATAAGGTTTGTACATAAATTCCAAAATGACGAGAAAAAAACAATTTCCATTTATCGGAAACTATCAATTTACTTGCAACCCTGTGACCGTGGCTTTTGTAAATTCGATACGCGACTGAAAACTCAATTGACGATATGCAATTAACTCGATTAAATGAAATTGTAACCGATGTCTCAGGAGATCAGTTCTAAAATTGACAAACATGAGGACGATAATATTTTGTAATTGAAACTTACCACAACGACCATAGTTACAAGAATGCCACTTTTACATTTCTTACACAAAATTCTAAAAGGAAAAGGAACGCTTTTAACGAATTTAAAACTATCAATTCACCTGCAACCTTGTCACTTTTTTGGAATTTGATAATCAACCGAAAATTCAATTATATAAGCAAAGTTACAACCAGTGTATCACAAAACTATCCTCAAAATTTACAAATACATATACGAATGAAAACATCTGATAATGAAGATGCCGTAATAAACGCGATTACAACAATTCCACTTTTATATCCTTTTACACAAAAATCCACACTGAACAAGAGACAATTTCAACGCATTCGGAGCTATCAATTTCCCTGCAATCCTGTCACCTATTTCCAAATTCGATACACGACCGAAAACACAATTAACGATGTGTTAAACACGTCGAATTCGGGATTCCAGCGGCCTAAAAACGTCGGATGGTAAACATTCAAGGTGAAATTTTTCCTGGAACCAGACCTATCCGCCAATTAGCCACAACCCAGTCTGTGACACGAGATATTTTCTGTCTGTGCGTGAAAAATGTCAAAGAGAACGCAAGTGGCTAGTGTCGAATTTTCGCGACGAACGAGAAGGAGAATCAACAGAAAAGAAAAGAAACATCGTGAACATACGGGAACGGGATTCTTCGAGAGAGCAGGAGACATAGGAACCGTAGGGGAAGGGATAAGAGAGGGATAACGGTGGGACATGGAGAAAGAAAGACAGAGCGAGGGAACGAATGCGTTGTAGCAGGGGGTGCAAAGAAGGAACGAAGAGAGAGGAGAAGGATGCGGAGTGAAGATAGAAGAGAGAGTAGAACGAGGACTACAATATGGGTCAGTTATTGATTGCTCCCTGGTCGACTCTCTGTAACGCCTACTATACACCTCCGCCGTTTCTATCTTGTTATCTTAGATTCCGAAACGCAACCACCACTTACCACCCTCTAACGTCGCCGAACCTATCTCTTTATTGGCATGTATGCAAATGTTATTAGACGATAGAGAGCAAGCTAAGGAAATACAGAGAGAAAGTAAAAGAGAGAGTGTGAGAAAGAGAGAGAGGGAGAGAAAAAGAGCGAATAGTATGGGTGCTGCAATAACGTTTTCCTCGCCAGTGACGTGTATTTATGGAATTTACCATGGGCCTCCGACCGACGACTGTTTAACGTTCGTCTCACACCACCGCTACCTCTCTGCATACGTGGCTGTATGTTTGTGTGTAATTTATTTTCGAACGATTCCGATCGATCCTAATGAGACACCGAAAGCTGTGAACGGGCGTGGTGGAAATGAATTTCAGAGCGAAATTAGGAAGCCGTGACGTGACTTTTTATCTTCTTCTTCTTTTTAAATGCACCCCTGGTTAAAAGTATCCGAATGCTTACTTATTTTTAACACATTATATGATTAAATTGTTAAATTGCTGAAAGTAGAATGTGTAATAATTTTATCATTTATAATTGGATTGTGAATGTTTATGCAAATCCGTATCTCTACCTATTATGAATAGACATAAAGCAGGAAGAGATTTGTTTCATCAACTATATGTATATCGTAATGAGTAACTTTGAATAATCAAAAATCGATTTGGTAATTTTGCGTTGGAGGTATGCGTTTGCTGAAACTAGCTATTAATGTTGTATATTACTTTCGTGGTTGCGATTTCGTCATATTATGAACGTGATTTCTGAATTTTAAAATGCAGTGTTATCTAGAAAATCAAAAAAGTTTGGCAAGATTTGTTTTGTTCCATTATTTGCTTTTCGTATTATATTTTGCGAAATGTTATAATTATATTAGCTGCAGCAGAAATTATTACAGTTACGTTCGGATTTAGGATATTTGAAATTATTGGGATATTTACTGGACTACTAATATTGGAATAAATTATTTCAATCTGAACATTTTTGCTACGAACGATCATTCAATAATTTAAAGAATATTGAAATACATGTACATCAAAATTTGTTGTTGAAAAGAGTAACATTTTAAAATGATATGTTAAATAAATTACTTAATCCATAAATGACAAGACAAAATAATATGTGTTATATAACGATCCTTAATGCTCTTTTAAAAAGGTACGAATGAACTTATTACTCCACCTAATATATGCATAGATCGATCAGGAAGTGTGCACATTCACATTCACATTCATAATTACATTCACTGTAATAAGACATAGGCTCGTTTACAAATTCAACATCGTTTATCATAGATATTCACAAAGATCCTAAATTCTTTATTGTAGGCTCTGGCGCATATATCGTTGTACATAATTTTTCGCAAATTCAATACTACGTTTGCATTGAAATAGGAGAGAACGAGGCGTAGCATGATGTGGAGATTAACTCACACAAGATAGAGAAACTTAAGCACGGATGAACCCAGTGTTCGGGATTTCTGTGGCTCTTGGTATTTCCATTTTTCACCCTTTCGCTTGGCTGCGAGCGAAAAACGAAACGAAACGAAACGAAACGTGACTGCTCCCTTTGTTTCTTAACCTTCCCATTGCGCGGTTACGAGTTGTGTATTTTGCTTTTTTCCTTTAATTTTTTTCTAAACGATAGCCTCGCGTTCCTTTTTAATGAAAACCGGCGAGAAAAATCGAATTTCATGCCGGAGAATTTTAAAGCGTTCGTCTACACGCACGAACTACACTTCGATAATCGCGAAATGTGACCGCATGCATCTCGGAAAAATCGATTTATCTAGGTCGACGTGTTTCGTTCAACAAAAAATATCCCCATTCGAAAGGTTTTTCTTAATGAAACCAACCTTTAGATCGTTTTCTTCGTGTGGAGTGCGCGGAACTCGACGATATAGGAATTGAATTTCAAGACCTTCGTGGAAATTTCAATGCAGTAGCTGAATTTATCGAGCGAACTATTTTTTTTTTTTTTTTCCAGTAAAAACGGGAACTGTAGAATTTCAGGTTGAATGGAGTTCTTGAAATTTATGACACGGTTAGCCCCTTTGCCTTATGATTCTTTTCGGTTAGATCAATATAAGATATTCTGTCTAATTTTAACAATTTACGATGTCAACATTGTATCTATAAAGAACAATTATTATTATTAGAAAATAATTTTTCTTTTTCACAAAAGAAATGTCTATTTTGAATTTACGAAATGAGGTTATTAAATCTCCAAAAGCAATTTTGTTCTTGGCAAATTTATACCCAAATAGAACTCGATATCAGTTTTATAAAAAGCATCTGCATGTTCAGTTAGTTCCATTGTGAAGAATATAATATATTTTCTGTCCATTGTAGAGAACATTAAGAGGAATTTAACAAGCATAAAACATGATAATTTTATTCATACAGTATCAAGTTTACAGCAATGATATGCGTCAGCGTTAGCCATTTGCTGTTTCAGCACTATGTCGAAAGCAAAACATTGATATATAGGGTGTCGTGAAAAAGGATCTGATATTTTGTGAGCTTATAGTACTTAATCCTTGAGAGTGCAAAATGTTTAATGAACATACAGTGGCGAAGATATAAGTAGAAATATATCACGCGTGAGATATGTATTATTCATATCTAAATTTATATTACTGTCCTATAAAATAAAATATTCACGAAATAATACTAAATATTCAAGAAATATGTCACGTTTTAAGCAAAAATATATTTAAAATGTATAAAATAAGTTAATCAGACAAATTATCAGAATTAACTGTACCTAATATTAGATATGTATCAATATTAAATATGAACACAAATTTTTAATGAAAATTTCATTGTCTTCGTATCTCCATTCACGTTTTCCGATCTTTCTTGCTATTCATCAAATTTTCCATTAATCGTTGTTCCGATAATCGAGGTTCCACTGTGATTTAAAAACAGTAACGTTCGAAGATCAATTAATTATCAGCTTTTCTCATCTGAGAAAATCCACATCTACAGAAGTTTTCAAAGCAGAGCAACAATTTTATTTATTAAAAGCGCCCCTTTAAACGATTTCAACTGATAAGTATCAAATATCTCTGACAAGGACTCCGTTCAAAAAGAACCGCGTGGCCGTCGATAATTGGGGAATCGGACTCAGGACACTCACAGAAATCTCAAGACGAGACTGACAATTCAATTTAGCCATACAAGGTGACTCCAAAATAGCTATCTATTCTTAAAACCGTTCCGCCCTGAATCGATCATTCGATTTCCCTCTCCGTGCTATTTGTATTTTCATCTTCTATTCCTTCTCTTCTCCAAGAAACATCGAATGGAATGTAATAGTCGAAGAAATATGGAAGACAATCATAGGCCTCGATATAAAAATCTCTACATGACAATCAGTTTCTTCAAAACTCTGTAACGATGTTATTTTATTTTGATATAAATTCTGTTAAAGTATACAGGATATCTCTGTAATTACGGTTTAATTAGGAAGCAGATTATTCTTCATTAAGAAACACGTCGACAATGCGGAACGAAGTTTTCGCATATGAAACTTCGTTTATGGCAAAAGTGATTTTAAAAATTCATTAGATACATTTGCACTAACTATATCCTATTTAGTACAAATGTACGTATATTTGTTGACACAATATACAATATTCATACAATGATTGGCAAAACAAAAAAGTTTAGAAGAAAAATGGTGCGAGAAAGTAAAATAATTTTGCAAAATTTTATTTGATAGGAGCAATGAAGAGATGTAAAACATTATAACGAACTCTTATGAAATAAAAAACAGAGTCAATGAGTGTAATATATGAAACTTTTCATAGGAACTGAAATAGTTTAGAAAAATATTTGATAAAAACAGGTAAAGAATCAAATATCTAGAAATCATGCTTGCTCGAAATGGTTGATTGGTCACATCGTTTTGAAGCTTCATTTCGAAACAAAAAATGGTCACCCTTTTTAATAACACCATCGAATTTTTGTTTTACTATAAATATAAATACCGATCAATTCTGACATACAGAATTTATCTCTGTATCTATAAATACAGTTACCAATTATGCATAACGTTTCGTTTCTTTTTTTTTTCTCTCTTCTTTCATCCAATGTATTTTTAACAGAACTTATAATAAGATCAGGTACATCCCGCAAAATGGAACATTTAACGAAGAGAAACACGATTTGCCAACGCCAAGCACAGGGACACGAATTTTACAACTGCTCGGTTCGTCCACCCATTCCAGGGGTAACATAAATTAATCACCGATGTATATATATTGACATTATGTAAATCACGCACGGATTATGCAAATTCGACGAGCACACACCCGCCGCGTAATCATTTCGCGAGTTATTGCACGGGACGACCGGCACGGAAACGAGAAAAAGATTTCAAGTGGAAACGCACTCGAACGACGCGAATAAACAGACACTTAAAACCTCGTTACTTTGTTTCTATTCGTTTTTTCTTTCTTTAGATTTTGTATTTCTCCCCACATTTTTATATAATATTAAGTAGGAGAGAAAGAGAATAAAACATCGGAATCACGCAATGTTGGAGCGAACGGCGATAAACATGGGATTTAATAGCGCAAGAAACGCGTTTTTTCGCAGTCGGCTTTTGATTTGAATGAAACGCGCCCAATCCTAATCCCTGCCTTTCATTTAGCTTTCGCTTAACGATCGCGTTGTCGTTAATCCGTCGAGCTCTTAACGTGGCAGAAAATTATTCCAAGTAATTACAAGACGAAACAAAACAACGCGTAACATTGCACTAAGCTTCACAAACGATCGACCCTCTTGGAAATATATACACAATTATTTTAAACGCATCACTCAATTTGTTAAGTATTTCGTTTCATCTAATCCTTACTCTCAACGTTTCGCTCAAATGATTGCTCCAACTTAGAAAAAAATCGTTAAACCTTAGCATCCACATCAAAATCACGTGAAAATGATCTGCATCTGATCGAGCAGGAGCACGTGCAGTCTGGCTTGGCAATTTTTCGCAAGGAAGATGCGGTTCAGAAGTTTACCGACGTTAATGGAGCAGCTCAACACGGATTTAACGCGCCATTTAACGCAAGAATATTTGCATAGGCCCGATAAAGCGTATCAGCCGTAGAACAAAGCGTTCACGATGACACGGCCAAGTGTGAATCCAGCCTGCGGCAACAATTTCGTTCTTCAGCGACGTTTTCAACTGGATAGAGGATCTAGCGGCGATTGGAAGGATACGGAGGAAAAAGGGAACAAGCGGACTAGTAGCGAAATTTCGTCGCCTTTTTCAACCAGATATTACGTAACCGTGTCGCTTTCACAAAAATGACAAAAAGGAAAAAAAAGAAAGAAAAAGGAAAACGCGTTTCGATAGCGCCGCGATTTCTCCCGAAGCCTGAAGCTGTTGGCTACTAGCAGAGAACGAATCTAAGCGGCCTGCTCCATTTTCAACGATCAATCCGTATGGCACGTTGAACAGAGACGTTTCGACATTTTATCGCGAGAATTAATCGACGTCGTTAAAAGCGGGCGTTCACGCTGCAATGTTCGACTCCACGCCACCGGGCAACCTGTTAGTCATTATCCCATGCCCGTTGCGCCGAGTCACGTCCTATAAGCTCGAGGTAATTGACTTTGGATAATGGTTAATGGCGACTCACGCTAGGTTTGACCGGTATCAAACATTCTTCCAGTTTTTCTTAGATTTATATGGTAGCTTGTGGTACAGCTATCACATACGATACTTGATATGACAATAGAAGATAATGATTGTTAGGAGTACCCTGTTCAAAATAAATAAGGTAAGTAGACATGGAATGTCTTGAGAAAGAAGAGAAAAGTAGAGAATTTCTTAGTATAAAAGGGAAAATATGCAAAATTCTATATTGTTGAGTACAACTGTTAAATTTCTAAGTCATCGAACGTTCGAGTTTCTAAATTTTCTTCCTATTTAGTACTATTTGCTTTCTCACTTCTGATTGGAACAAATTATCATAGGAAGTTTCACTATACCTCCTGCTATTGCATCTCCCAGTTATTCTATTAAGAAGTTTAAATAATTTTTTACGTTGAAAAAGGTTCAACAATAGCTGAGCAATAATGACTGTAGTGGTTACATTCTTCAACTCAAACCCTACCGAATGTTTCAAAATAGATATCGAAGATTTGATGGCAACGATGGCAGGAAGTTAGTAAAAATGGCTAAACTTATTTCTCTGTATATGATTTGAAGTTTATACAAAAATACACAACAACCTTCGAAATGACCTGCGATAAAGTGCAATCAATTTGAAAAAAGAAATCCACTTCTTCCCCAAAACGTGAAATGAAGAACAGATATCGTGGAACAATGTCTGTACATATTCCAGGCCGAAGCTATCAGCCGGTCACAGTCGATTTGGAGGAAACTGACTGTCACCTAGATTCTAGAGAAACAGGGAGCGCATCAATTAATTCCCGCATTGTAGCCAGGTTGGACAATACTTCTTTCAGGAGGGCGGCGATACGCCGCGCAGATAGTTTCCCCTAATTGTTTTGAGCAGTGCATCAGTTTGTTTTGTCTTGTTCAAAGGCTAACACGCGACTAACTTTGTTGACGCACGAGGGGCGGCGCATTTGCCTTGCCGCGCTGATAAACGCGCGCCGCATTTGCGAGCCTATTTTCGCGCTGTGAGCTTTTTTTAGACGGCCTCTGAGCAGTGCGTATATCACTCCCTAGAGATCTATGGCGATGTACAGGCCACCGGAAACTGGGGAAATACGAGAGAAACCGCACCGTGAACGGGATCTCAAACGAAACGGTGAACGACCGCGGAGAGGAATATTTAATTTTTAATTCTTCGAGTTATTCTGGTTTCGCTTGAAGGTTTATCGTGCATAATTTATAGATTTATAGATTTATCGGAGACTATTTTAATGCAGTAAGTGATGAAGTATTTGATACTAGTTAATAACAATATCGTAGATTTCAGAAGGAAGCAAGTACTACCTGACGTGACTGAAAATACTAGTAGAAAGAATGGAAGAAGTCGTAATTGCGATAATTGTTCAGTTAAAGTTCAGTTGTAGTAGAACACTATTTTGTGTTGTAGTAAAACGGTATAAGAAATTGTAGCACAACTGGAAAATTTTTTCTTAGGCGAAATCGTTCTTTATGACCGAAGTTGGAAATTTTCGCATGGATTATTTTAATTTTAACTATAATTAATAATTTTGATAATGCTATTCTAATCATCTATATGTACATAGGGATTGTCGTTAAGGACAAATTTTTTCACAGCAAGAAGCGTAGGTGCACAGCTTAAGGAGAATCAGATCGTTTAGCACAGACAGTAACAGTTTCTCCCTCCATGTACTTAAGGCCACAAATTCTAACAGTAAATAATCTTCAACACGATAAACTCCTCGATAAAATACCACTGACACAAAACCAAATCTCCCCAGTAAGAAGAAATGTATTCGGTATCTCAAACTTACTCTTACGCAAGAGATACACAAATTATGCAGTTGTATTATGATTTCATTATCCTTCTACATGATACATTATTAACGCGCGAGCAAAAATGCATAAAAAAGAATGCACTAAGAAAAAGAAAAAGTTTCTCAACTTGCAATCTCACAACAACGGGGATAAAACTCGCGTGAAAGACTCGTAGGAGGTGATTATTAGGGCCTGTGAGTCATCCGTTTCCGAGCGAAACGAATCTCATTCATGCGAGCGAAAATCGGTGGGAAAGATCCTCGGAATCGGGCGCCGTCGGATCGATCGTTCCCGATTTAAACGGAAGTTCGCCTCTTTTTTTCCTTCTTTTTTCTCTGACTAAAGAAACGCGCTCAATTTTTCGAGGCGTGCCGATTACGAGCCGTGACGATTTTGCTCGATGCGCCCGCTCGAAAAAAAACCCAGCATTATGTCTCTCCGACATAATATTTTTACTGCCGGTGACTAGAATAAGCGAAGATCGATAGTTATATTTATAAACGCGTCATTCTGAAGCAAAATTCGTGGAAAATGGATGAAGCAGACAGGCAAGAGCACGCCTCGGGAAACAGGCTCGGTTCTGCCAGAATTAAACTACGAATGCAAGTTCCGCCTTCCATTTATCGGTTTTTAGCTTCGAGTAATCGTCAGTTTCGCGAACGTCAAAGGATTGAAGCGTTGCTGCTATACACTCTAGACGCTCCACGGATGGGATCGAGAAACGTATTATAAGCAGTAAATAGCAATACATACGACTAGAAAGATGCGTAATAACGTCGACTCTGGATAGAATGAAATTTACGTGAATGGAGAAGCTCCAGTCTCGTTTCTAATTACGCCGCGTACAATGCGACGAGATGCTGGGGTGTTAAGAATGTTGGCTCTACAAAGAGTGTTTGATATTCGTTAAGCTCAGAGTTCTTGGAGAAGGATCCTTTTTAGTTTTGCTTGGGCAATTTCTAGTTTCACGTAGATTTGTTTTTATCTCTGGTTAAACAGACGGTGAAAATTTGAAACTCCTTAAATTATATAAATAATAAAGTAATTCAAGAATTTTATATAGAATTATCACTAAATTCATGTACATATCCTTTTTAATGTTGAATCAATCTGGAATTTGTTTCTAAGTATTTAAAAAATTAAAAATTAATAGTAATAGCGAAGAATCGAGTAAAAGAGGAAATGGTGATCTAATGGTTGATCTATACTACTTAATATAGGCTTAGTATTGACAGTAAGGGAAATAAACCAGTCGTGTAAATTTCGTAATATCTCCCTTTCAACGAGATGCAGAATATTTTACGCAATAAAATTTAAACAAATTATTTTAAATCATTAATTGCTTGTAAAGAACTTGTAATTTTAATTAGCTGAGAAAAAATTTGAAACTAGAATAATAAATGCAATTTTACTGCTGGAGAAACGATAAAAGAATTTTCCGCGAGAAAACAATTTACAAGGAAACCTTAAATGCAAAAACATTTGACTTGTGGAAGCCTGCGGAATCTTAGTTGCGGGAAAGTTCGGGTACAGGAAATTAGACCGAGTTGAACCATTCAAATCTCTCCTCTGCCATTTTCCCTATGTTCAATTCATAAAGAAAAAAAGACCATCCAACCGGATTATCGGACTATTATTCGAATCCGGATCTTTACCAGACAATTGCTTTACCGAATCGATCAATCCAAGCTGTCAACAGATTTTTGTTCCCAAATCCAAACGGTAGAAAATTCCTATATCTATTTTTATATCGCATAAGAATCTGACAACAGCGTGACCAATTTCATAAAACGATTTTATTGTTGCTTTTTCCAGGTATTTCTACGAAATTTGGCAGGATGGCTCGGTAAGATATTCGAATATCCAAATAACATAGAAATGTGTACAAGTATGTACAAGCGCATAATGTTTCTTGAATTTAACTCTGTTATTATTCTCAAATTTTTATATGCCAAACTCACTCTTGTTCCAATAAATGAAAAAAGTTATAATATTTTTAAAAAAGCTATGGCACAAAATTGAAACAAAAGTTTATACATATCGATATTGATTGTTTCGTTAAACTTAAGAATGGTAACATATACACATTTGAGTATTCAAATAGCATATAGAATCTATTCTACAGAATTCCTCTGAGCTTAGTCTGTTTACTTTCTCTATCTCTAGCAATCTCGATCCCATTCGCGTGTCAGTCGCATGTCATCCAACTTAATCAGCAAAACTAAGGTGAACAATGGAATTAAGTGACTTACGGGTGAGAGACGCGCCGGTGCAGGCTTCTCACGGACATGGCTCTGTTCTTGCGATTGGAGCTCGAGGTCGATCCGTTGGCGCTTCCGTTCGGCGTGGTATGGCGTGGCGCAGCTGCTGGGGGAGCGGACTGCTCCCCCGTGGCCGCCACGGCCACCGCCGCCGACGTGAGGCCCCCCGAGGTCGCCAGGCCGGTACGCCGAAACGGGCCCGAGCTAGCCGCTAGTCGGCGTGCTAATCTGCGGGCGAGCCGACGGGCCAGGCGCGCCCCTGCAGCACCGGCACCCACGCTGACGGTCTTTCTGTCCCACCCCCCGTGGCCAGGGGGTGGTACACGATGCCTGGTGACTGCTCCGGCGACGCTGCTCTAAAGCTTTCTCTCCTCTCTTCGCGCCTAGTTTCACCTGCACTACGCGGCTCCTTACCGGCCTGATCACTGCCTCTCACCTAGGCCTCTCGTAGGATCAACGTCACTTTGCCTTGCATCAACGCCGTTCAGTATGCTAATAGGAAGCTTCTGGTCGCCCGTGTGGTGCTTTTGATCTTGAGCCCTCTGCTTCTTGTAATGTTGCAATGTTACGCGGTTGAACTGACTGAAAAAGAGGCAGAAGGTTTAGTTGGATTGGTTTTAACGATTTTGTAAGGAGTTTTTATTCAAATGTACATATATGTATATAATTCGAAATGTGTATGTGTATTTAAATTGAAAAATCTCAGGACAATTATTACATTAACTTAAAACTTGGAAAAAAGTTCAGTAGTTAATAAAGATATTAAGCTGCTGATCACGTGTTACAAGACCGACCTCCGAGCAGCGCGAGGAACCGGCGAGGATATTTTATGGAAATATGGTTAAAGTGTGTTAACAGGTATGTGGACGAATCTGACGCGAAGCCGAAGAACCGGTAGGAATAACTGTTTGCGAAAGCAAACCTGATGCGTAATCAGGGAACCTTTAAAATGAAGTCACTTGCGGATGAAAATAGCCTTAGGAAAAAGCGCAACGAACCAGGCGCGAAATCGGGGAGTCACTGGAGAAGACAGTGCAAGTGAACTCGATGCGAAATCGAGGAGGTTCTAGAAGGTTGGAAAATAGCATAGACGAACTTGAACGCGAATCTGGGAGCTATTAAGCGAAGAAGATGCAGACGAACCTAATACGAAATCAGGGAATTGCAGGAGAGATTTAGTTTTCGTGTACGAATCTGATGCGAAATTGGGGACCCACTGAATTGGGAAGATCTTTTCTGCATTGAGACGCACGCGCGTGCGAATAAACATAATAGGAAATCAGGGAATCGTAGGAAATGTTAATAAGCTGTCGTAACTTTGATTAACGAAAATCGACACGAAAGTTCATTAGTGAAGATGGAGAAACTAATTTTGAAGTTTCTCTAAATACACGTGCACTTGACCATATCTCAAAGAATAGTACTATAATTCTATACAAATATAAGTAATCTACGTTTTGGATGAAGTATTTACTTTTTAATTATCAATTTTTAAAAATGTATATGTGCATAAGTTGATCACAAATTAAATCAAATATTTAAAATGTTCTAAATGACAATAATTTTATTATAATATTTTTAATTTAATTTTTATAAATAGATAATTTTAATTTAATAAAATTTTCATTATAATATTATAATTTTTCATTAAAAGAAACAGCCTCATTTATTCGTAGCATATACTATTTTATTAATCGCGCAAACAAAAATCAAGTAGAACGATGCCGCGTCGAACTGCTGTTCCATTTCGTCCAACCTGTTCTTGGCCAAGTGCACGCGTACTCGACGAATTTTTTAAATCGATTTCTCTCATAACCTGCTACGAAAAAACTTTATTCCACATTCTCCACTCATATTTACACGAGAAATAATTTGCTTGTTAATTGTTGAGTAAATTTTACATACTTTCACTAAATCTTATGCGGTAACAACCATTATATGCAAAATAAATTCATAATAATCAAGATGTCATTTTTGACATTTTTATAGTTGAAGCTAAACAGGTTGTACACCTCTTCTCAATAAGAGGTCTGTCTATTGCACAATAAATTACTAGTTAATAATATTAATCAATTAATAAGTAACAAAATGCAAGTGAGAAATTTCATTTCTTTGACTTGTATTTTATAAAATTTATTTGCAAAATTTTCTTTATTTTAATGTCAAGTTTGTATCGGTTATGTAAGAAAAGCAATTGAATGCCAACATTATCTCTTTCTTTGATTTTAGAATTAAATACATGTTTCTGTTACCGTGTTCAATATTTCAAAGATGCTGAACGTTATAATATTGTATTTACAATATTCTGCTAATCATAGATACTATTGGCTTTTCACAAAAGTTCATTGATTTGGACCTAATTATTTTCATTTTCAATTATTTATTAAAATAAATAAATCATGAAAATAAACTTATCGTGTGTAGTTTGCTATCGATATTGGTAATTTGTAACTTGTGACATAAAATTTCATTAAAAATATTAATTCAATGGTGCAAAAGAGCTCTGGGATTCACGATAGAATAAGAATGAATTTGAATGAGTTAACCATGTTACATGCATGCATACGATTAAACCGAGTAGTTCGAGTCAGTTCTTTCTCTTTTTCTAAAGAAGCACGACTATTTTGCTCAATCTCGTGTAGCACGAATTTCGCGTGATTTCTACGCGACACTTAACGTATACACGTGATTTTTATCGTTGATCACAACGTATTACTGTACGAGCACCGTGTTGATTCGCGTTTCGTGGCCCCGAGACCATTTTCGAGTTGCGTGGCTCATTTGCAATGATAACACGGAAACAAAGTCAAGGCCGTTCGAACACAAAGCATTCAAATAACAAAAAGAAAAAAGATAATACTTCAAGGAACGATTCGCTTTCGTCTAACATTACATTCCAAATGCTTATCTTATTTTCCTTGATTCTAGCCAGGAACGAAGGGAATAATAAACGCGATTCACGAATCCAAAACGCGAAAAGGCTTTTCTATATCGCTCGTCAGAAAAGAGAACAGAAAAATAAAAGAGAACTTTAAACGCACAGGCGGTAGCCAATTAATTTTCACGCCGTCTTCCTGCTCTTCGCTCAACGATTCTTTTCGGATCTCTACCTAATTTTAATTATCTTCCAACACACGAAAAAACTGTGCGATGCTTTGGTTTCCTTCTGTTTACGTACTGGAACGTACGATCCGCGTCTATTTACGTGGTTCCAAGTAGTAAAGCCAACTGAAAACTGTGTCAAATGAAATCGTTAACAAAAAGAAAAAAAGAAAGGCTCGACGGTCTTGCAATTGACATATAAATTGTCTTTGAACTCACACGTAATTAGTTATTGGAATATTAACCCACTATTAGAATCAGTGAATCGTGGATGACCCACAAGAGCTGGAATTTCAGAGTAGCTTATCTTAATTTGGATCTTATATTCTACGTGATAAAGACCACCAATGTATTTATCATACATACAAGATATGGAATAGAAATAAAAATTAAATACCTATGATCATAGTTATGATAATAATAAGGATAATAGTAAGGAGCGGATGAAAAAAATACTACGTACCTGCGAAAGAATCACGAGGTGGCTGAGAACGCGACTCGAAACCGGCGATTCATTCCACTTTGTTTCTGGATAGGTCGGTACACGCGATTCGACGTCAGTGATCGAACATCAGGCTTTCCTCGGTGTGGTTATCGGTGTATCACAGTTTGTAGATCCAACGCATGCCCCGCGATCGACCATCGTTTCCATTAATTACACTCGCATTTCAGCCTGGCACACTGTGTCGCGCCCCCTTTCATTCACACCCATCTCCTTGAGCGCACGTGTTCACCTAATTCTCGTTTAATATATCTTAGTATCACAATGGACGATTTTTTATATTTTTCTATCTTGCTTGTGTTTAATAATTTATATACTTCCTCCGCTTCTTATTCCCTCGTCTCTCTTTTTTCTTCTTCGTCTTTTTCTCTTTAATATTTGTCTATAACCTTAAGTTTAGAAATCACAGTCGCGAATTGATACGGATCACCGTAGCATGTGCAGCTGCTGTTGCCGTTGCTCTCTCAGAAACGAAACCACACCGTCTCGTATACCCAGCATGCCCTTCTATCTTTCTCTTATTCTTTCTTTATCATTCTCAACACGCTGCACACGATTGGTACGACTAGTTACCGATTATTCTCCTTGAGATACGATGATTAGCCGTTGAACGATTCTCGAAAGGCTCCACATACACGCCGTTCTCTTCGGTTCTTTTATTTTGCTTTCTCTTTTTTTCTTCCTTTTTCTTTTCTATATTTATTAATATTCGTTCTAGGACGGAATGCGCGTGATTCGTTCGCCAGCCGTGTGTGTGCGGGCCGTCTCTCACCTGTTCGACACGAAAACTCGACACGAGAGAAAGCACAGGATTATTCCGCGTCTATCTGCCTCCGAAAGGAGTTTCACTATCGACCATCAATGCGCACGTGCAGCCGACGGGCAATGTGCCGAATCCTCTCGCTCGTCGTCACTCTGACGAGGAGGCCACATAAAAACGTCGTCGACGGGGCGCCTCTCAGAATTGAGACACAGCTACGAGTTGCGAAAAACGAGTTATCGCAGTCGCGTACTTCCTCGCCTTGTTTCGTTCTTGCTGCACCCCTCGTTTCTTCGCTACAAAACGATTCTTCACATTCGGCTTGGCCACGCACGAGCATCGAGGTGCCATCCTCTCGTTCTCTCCACCGATCTGCAATATTCGCTTTTCTTTTCTTCTTCGAGCCACCTCACGTTCTCTATTTCTTTCTTCGTCTCCCCCTTATTACTCTCAATTTTCTTTATTTCTTCCTTCTTCTCGTTATTACTGATCACCGTGCGTTTCGTTTCCCTCCGTCGACGATGTATCCAAGCATCGTTTGGAAGAAGCAGATGTCGTGGCGACCGTTGTTCTCCCCTGTCGATCCTGTCAAAAATGACACATCTCAGCTAAGTGTCATCATCACTGAACGTCGGTGCGCATCTCCGGCGGCAGTTCGACGGCATGGCAATCTACACACGTAACAAGACTCGGTGGCGCGATAGTCTCGATGCCGTGCGACCGTCAATCGATCGAAAATCATCTGCCCGCTTCGAGTCGTACTCCTCTGTTCCTCGCTGGCACGCTGCGACTCGATCCAGCCGTGTTCCTCGCAATCCCATCGACTCTTCTGCTCCAAGTAGGAAGCGGGAAGGGAATCGACGTTCGACTGACGACAACGACCACCGCGACAAGCTGTCACTTCGTTCTTGATGCTCGCCTCGTTTATTCGATCGCCACACCGTTTCTAACGATATATCCGTTCCGGGTTCTGGCAACAGCCCCTAACGACATCTGATTTTCTTCGATTGCGATCCCGCCGCTTTTCCGGCAATCAACCCCCCTCTTCCTCTCCTTTTATCTAAGCCTATCAGTAGCTGTTCTCACTTGCCTTCTCTAGTTTTTCTCCTTTGGCCTTTCTATCTTCGTCGTCCTGCTGCGTTATTCGGATAGATGTAGCCAGTGTACACTAGTGGCCGCGCACACGCTTCCTCCGTCTCTCTCGCTCAATCGCGACCAGCCATTATTACCGAGTAATCCCGCGACTGCTTAATTACTCTCGATACCGCACTCACCGCCAATATATCTCGATACTTCCCTCTCGAAGCACGAGACACCGATGACACGATCTGCTCGCGTGACCCGTTTACGTTCCGCAATTTCTTTACCCGTGATGATATCAGCAGCTTCTTTTCTCTCTTTCTGTTTCTCTCCCCCTTTTTGTCTGCTTGTCTATCTAAATTGTCCTGTCTACAGTTCACTCTACGTTGTCCGCATTCCACTCTTCCGAGGACCGGTTGTTCGTTTCGACGTGTGGCGCACCGTTGATCCTTTTCTGCGACTGTCAAACGAAAAGAGACTCGTTACGAAGAATCGAACAGCACGATGTCCACGGTGTCGAATGTGTCAAGCTGCTTCAATTGTTTCTTTATTTCTTTTTTTTTTTTTTTTTTTTTACTGTTTAGAGACACACGCGCGCGCGAATTTCTCCTTGTCTTTCCTTTTCCCCCCACCCCGTTGCCCTTTAGTCACGGTTATCTCTTAACCTCGACACCTATGATTCCTCTTACGTTTGCTCCTGTCTCCCTTTCTCTCCCTCACACGCTCGCACTCACCTCGTCCAAACGTACACTCTCTTTCGTTTTCTCTCTCTCGCTCTTCTTTCTCTCGCGACTTTCATTCATTTCGACATACTCGAAGGGCGCGACGTTTCCTTTAAGACGATCCTATACACGCGCCCCGCTCCTGTCCTTATCGATTATGACGCATACTGCATGGAGAAAGGCTGCCCACCCGTCGACGACCAAAAAGGATTCCCCGCGTGAACAGTTCGCAGATCCCTCTGCTCGCCTAGCCCACGACAAGAGAATCCGCGAGAATCCGTGCACGGGTGTCGCAAGTGTGTGTATGGGTGCCTGCGGCAGCCGTGTTACGTATACAAGCGTAACCCCGACCTCGATGTTAGGCGGCTGATAGCCGGCCTCACACTGATACGGCTCCGTCGTTACGACCACGGGCCATACCCGCCCCTTCGACACCCCCTCCATGTCACCCGAAAAAAAACTACACCCCTCTTTAGAGGGACGACCGCCGCGCCTCCATGTGGCATTTCTGCCAAGCGATTCGTCAGCCCTTCGATTCCTACACTATGCGCTTGCGTTAACCGCCGAACTTACGTTTTTCGGACAGAATTGCATGCTGTTCCGTGCCACCTGACATTTTTTCATGGCTAGAATACTGCGAACATTCCAATCGAATATTTCAAATGCGACCCTTTCACGATACAATTCGTCAAGGCGTCATTGGAACGTACGCTTCGATTTTATTATGTGGAATATGTATCACGTTTAAGAAGGCTTAGAATAAAATGTAAAAGCTCAACATTCATTCATGCAAATTGTACAAATTTTGTTTGTAGTCCTAAGAAATAGACGTAAATGTATGTTTCTAGCCTAAGTACATATGTCTTGTTGTTTTGATACAGTTTGAAAAACATTAAACAACGTGTGCACCATTTCTCCGTATATATGTAGGAACATATGCATATAAGTCGAAATAATAAAAAGGAAATAAACTTGAATTACTTTTTATTCTCATAGTTTATTTCTATATTTTTCGATAACGTAAAATATGTATTTTACGGATCAGCTTCTATCTTAATTAATACTTAATTGTTCATAAAACAAATAAAGTTCCTTTGTGTGTATGACTGAGTTTATCGTTTACATAAATAGTAAAACGTAAAAGTGTATCTTCCGATTCTTTTCATGAAAATTCACTAGTAATGTTCCATTTGAGGCTATATGTTGAACATTTAATTGCGTGTGTAAAGGAATATTGCAGGACTGTACTTTATGTGGCGTTTCCTGCGGCACGAACTAACACTGAGGTTATACGATACCGAAATCACATATACATTGACTACGTTTAATCGATGCCGCTGATAAAAGCAGCATGAATATATATATATATATATACAGGACGAATTTCGTACTGTTGAATTTGTACTTTATACTGAATGATAATTTACTGAGAACAAATGTAGTCTTTGCAATGTAAAATTTGTTAAGATATTAGAGTATATCATTTACAACATGTGTTAAATATTTTCGGTATAAACTTAAACTTTGTACAAGTTCATACATGTCTCAAGGAATAATACTTTTAGTATTTTTATATACGTTTTCGTCAATCAAAAAGTGAACGAAAAATTTAAACCGTGAAGTAAGAAGATAACGTTATAGTAAGTTATTTTTTCACATTAATTGATTTAATAAAAATGAAAACATTTTTCCGATTGTAAAAATAAGAATTTGGAATATATGAAAGTGCATTTTCCAAATTGCTTATTCTATTCTGATATCCATGACTTTGTTAATTTTGAAATCATACAGGTGTTTGAAACGATTCAATCGTAAAACGCATGTAGAGTATCTGTTACGATATCTTTTCGTGCACATTGGAACTTTCTCCTATTCTTTTTCGGTCAAATTTTCTATCTATCTACATATATATATATGTTAAAAATGTTAACTTAATTAATAAAAATATACAACGTTGACTTTCAATCTCTATACGTTTGCAAATATTTAATTTAAAATAAATATATATCATGTACAGCTATAAATCACAATTGAGTCTTAGTCTAAAGCTATTTATAGACACTAATGTTTTTTATCATCCAGTAAATATACACGTACTTACATTTTATTGTTATCGGTCATTTTCTCATCACATGTATTCAGATACAGTTAAAGATAATTGTAGCTTTAAATATGCAACAAAACTGGTATATTCTTGGACTAATTTACAAAACGATACCGAATGACAGCGCTCTTATGTTCGAAAATGTATCCCCGATTCGAATCTCAGATGTCGCCACTATCCAACGGAGCCTGCCGTTAATCGTTCTACGTACAGTCGATAGATCGAGAAATCTGTATCGATCAGGACAGCGGGCGCAGCCTGTCAGAAACACTACAGACGGGGTTTTTCTTGCATCGGAATTGCACTGTTCCGAACTGAGTTTTTTTTCTTATCAAGAAAACGAGTAATGCTGTCGTGACGGTCGCACAACAGAATCGTGTTGTGAGCAACATAGCATTTGTAACAGCTTCGGTTTGCGTTCTTTCAAGAAAAGATAGCATTTTGTACCGGAGTACTGTTTAGCCATTTTTGCAGTCCTGCACTAAACAAACGTGCCTCTTGTAATCCGCAATGGCGGAGACAAATGGGGCCGCAAATTTGAATACGAAAAACGGCAATTTTATCTGCGGCGTCGTCGAAGGTACATAAACGTTTTTTCTACGGTGTCAAATATACATATTTGGTCATCGGTCATAATGGCTTCACTTAGGAGGGGGAATGATTGGAATGCGGTATTCATTACAGTAACTCGTATTGTTTGCATAAAATATACCATTTGATATTTCAGGTTTTTATGGGCGACCTTGGACTACAGAACAAAGGAAAGATTTATTTCAAAAGCAAGTATTTTACATCAGTTTTTATTCATGTTCATGTTAAAGACAGTATTCTAAGCTTCCTTCATTAATTTTCAGATTAAAAAAATGGGGTATGGATTCGTATTTATATGCTCCAAAAGATGATTACAAGCATCGAGCATATTGGAGAGACTTATACACAGTAGAAGAAGCAGAACATTTAACAGGGTTGATAACAGCTGCAAGAGAATGTGGTATCACGTTTTATTATGCATTATCACCAGGATTGGATATCACTTATTCAAGTGCAAAGGAAGTTAGTGTATTAAAAAGAAAATTAGAGCAAGTTAGCCAGTTTGGCTGTACTGCATTCGCATTATTATTTGATGATATAGAGCCAGAAATGAGTGAACCAGATAAAGAAGTATTTCAATCTTTTGCTCATGCACAAGTATGTATTAAATGATTTAATCAGCATAATAATTATAAAACATCTTATTCATAATTAATTAAAATAATCTGTTTATAGGTTTCTGTTACAAATGATATTTTTCAACATCTCGGCCAACCTAGATTTTTATTGTGTCCAACACAATATTGTGCAACTCGGGCAATGCCAAATGTAGCATCTTCAGAGTATCTTAACACACTTGGTAGTAAATTGGCTCAAGAAATTGATATAATGTGGACTGGTCCTAAAGTAATATCCAGACTTCTAACTGTTGAGTCCATTGAAGAGATTACAGAAGTTCTGAGGAGGCCACCAGTCATATGGGATAATTTACATGCCAATGATTATGATCAGAAACGAGTATTCTTAGGACCATATTCTGGTAGATCTCCTGACCTGATTCCTAAACTCAGAGGTGTTTTAACCAATCCTAATTGTGAATATGGAGCAAATTTTATAGCAATTCATACATTAGCTCAATGGAGTAGATGTAATGTTGATGGGAAAAGGGATTTAAGTTTGAGTGAGTAATTGCTTTTGATTAAAAAATAAATTAAGTCTGCATTATTTTGTTCCACTTTATGCTTTGCAGATGACACTGTATCAGCTGACATAAAATTGGAGACTGAAACAGAGGATGGTGTGCTTGGTGAAGATGTTCCTTTAACAATGTCTCCAAATATATATCATCCTCGGCACGCTTTGAAAAATGCTATTACCGATTGGTTAGTGGAATTTAACAAAAAACGGTCTGCATGGGGTGTCATAGCGAAACCACAGCCATGTGTTGCTCCAACCGTACCAATTCCAATAATTCCCTCTGTAAATACATGTATGAGTCTCACATCCACGACAACTACAACTACCGTTCCTGCAACACCGACGCCAGTAAATAATTCCAATCATCTTCAAGCATTAGCTGAGGTTTGCTCAAGTGTGACAACTACTGACAGCTACGTACAACCTGCCACTGGTCCCGTCATGAATTCTTTGGTATCTGAAACGACTGTTGTTAGTGAACCTATTATTCCATCAATTTCTACTAGTGTGGAAAATGTACCAAGTTCAAATACTTTGTCATCCATGGAACCAATGGATTGTAATACAACACCTAATAATTCTCCAGCACATGCAGCCAAGATTCAAACAGAGGATGATGCTATGGTAGAAAATACTTCTGTGAGTTTCTTTAAATGTCATTAGCTATGGAACTTGTGAAATTTATACAATTGTTTATTTTGTTTCATAGACATGTAGTGAAGCCTCTGGCAGTATGCAAGTAGAAGTGGATGGCACCTCCCCTGTTGTAAATGGTACTCAGATGATCGTTGAAAATGACAGTGAAAATCATGATAATAGTGATAACGCATATCAAGAGTCTCAAGAATCGATAGATGCCGACAAGCGATTGACGCAAGAAGATTTATCGCTGTTATGCGATCTTTTCTATCTGCCATTTGAACACGGTGGTCAAGGCATTCAATTACTGCAAGAGTTTAATTGGTTGAAAAGTAATGCTCACGTCGTTATGAGAAAATCAAAAGAGGATGAAACTGTATCAGAATCTGATGTATGCAATTCTTCTATCAATGTATTACGACTAAGATATATATATATATATATATTACATTATAATATATAACTATATACATAACTGTTTTAAATAAATTTTAGATCGAAGAATGGCACACGCGAGCAGCTAAGTTAAACGATATGTGTAATGCCGTAAATAGACTATTTCAGAGGCTTACATATTGTAATAATCGTGAGTTACTGTATGATCTGTATTCGTATGTGTGGGACATGCGAGGAGTCGTGTCTCTCTTAAACAGTTACGTGAAATGGTTGGGTAAGTTACATTATATTCTTACAAAAAGTTCAGTACATCCATCAGTATGTCGTTATGTTTCGATATTTTTTTAAAAGAGATGAAAGAATCTAAGGAAAATGCTCCAAATCAAGTAGAAAGTAATATCAAAAGTATTTCATATTTTTAATTCTATTTAAATACTTCCTAATTTACCCAATATTCATTCCTTTAAATATAAATGTATAGAAATATGAGTAATATTAAAATAAATGAAGAAAGTTCATTCAAAATGGTAGTATGCTGGTACAATGACAAAATTAAAATACTACATAACAGGAAATTTCATTATGTTTTATTTTTTCTTCAATTTTCATGTTATGTCGCGATAAGTATTTGTTGTGCTACAGATGAGTGCTGTTATTAATTTTTCTCAAAAGTACTATAATTTATTACCTATACTTATATTTCAGAACAAAAGTGTCTCGAGTATTGGTAAGTGTAATGTTATATTCGTTCCTTAACTCACTCATTTTGTCTTTTTACAAGAAAGATGTGTTTTTTTAGGAATTAGGCAATAATTTTTGTAACTAATGATTTATAATACTGTAGGAATTGGAACTATATATCATTTTAATATACTAAAAAAGCCGTTTATATACTATTTCTTAAACATTTTTCTCTAAACATGTAACTAGAAAATACTTTTCTTTTAAACTTGTAAATTTGTTACACTGTATATAACTTCCTTGTAAAATGACATAATTTATACAATCATAAAACACGCAAAAAACATTAGTTACTAATTTCAAGAGTTACTGATGTTTTGTTAATCTATTTTTAAAACAAACAAAATTATTTATTTTTTGCACATATAATTACCAAAAAATAAAAATAGATATTAACCTTTTTAATTAAGAGCTACATCATTTCGTGAATGTAACATTCTTACGTATAAAATATTAAATATTATTTTGCAAACCTGTATATACAATAAATGCTATATATATTTAAAATTTGCATATACAAATATTTATACAATATAAAAAGTTAGACAAAAAAGAACTCTCAATTTGACTGAGTTCACTAAATTCATTAAATTCTTTCGAAAATTGTTTTCCATAACTTGACTATTTTTTAATTGATCAGGGTGTAAACATGCATCAGTAATACTTGGAATCTAAATATTTCATAGATCGCATATCTATGAAATTGCATCCGTACATTTGTTTCTGCGCTTTAGAATCAAATGTACCATGGCGCGCGTAAACGAACAAGCAGGGTTGCCGTAAGTCATCGAGAAATCAGAACAAATTAAAAATATAAAGTAAACTTACTCTCCTTACCTAATACATTCATATTTCCTGAAAATACAGTTGCACTATAGAATTGCATTATACAATTGCACCAAACATTAATTCTTATACAAAACTGAAACACGAACTTAATAAGTTATTCTCTATTTAAAGCTAATTAAAATAAACTGTTTTAATTTTAACTGTATATAATTTCTTCCGAAGTAATTTTCTTATTTGTCGACTAACGGCTTCCTATTTATAGTTCTATTAGCAAATAAAGAATGTCACAACATTTCTCATTTCCTCATTAACTTTCTCTGATAATATGATTAAAATACTATATATGTTTTGCTATATATTATCATGACAGGACAAGTCATGAAAACAATGAGAGTTGATGTGACTTTCTAGCGCAATATTCGGCAAAAGGATTTTTCATAGCAAACACTTTCTGGGAAACTATTTAACAGCATCTATGTGGACCTGAACAAATACCATGTTTGAAATAACCTTGTGCCAGCTATTAACATATTGGCTGACTTTCTTTCACAGATAATGTTTGGCAGAAATCTGTTTGTTGTATTTATTTATCAGAAGTTCACAATTTATATATTTCAACATGGTAACATATATTTGGATTATTACCATGCTGTGAACAAAGATGAACTTTCAGCAAATAGTTTCTGCCAACAATATAAGTGTATCAGGAACAGTACAGCTTCAATTCACTAACGTGCGTTTCTGTGTTTTTTGTCTTGTTGATAGCGTTTGGCAGATTCCCGTCGACGATGACAACGTTTACCCAGGGAAGCTACACATGTATGCGATTCACCAGTCTGAGTAATCCAACAAAAAGCGCGCGACTAGCAAAGCTTCAAACCAATAGAAATTAAGACAGAATTTCAGTTCAAGTTTGAAGCTTTGTAAAAGTATTATTATTATAATTAATATAAGCAAGAGATTTGCGCGTAGAAGCAGCGTTCTGATGCCTTGAAGGATCTATGTATATTCAACAAAATATCACTAGTACTTGATGTAGTTTGGTACACGATGGACATACTTTCCTATTTTGCAAAAATTCTTGCAAAACATTTATTGAAATTTTATATAAAGCGTTTTTGTGTCCCATTATTTGATTTTTATTTTATTTTACAGCATTTATATTTGTAACTGCATTTTAATTTATTCGTGTATATATGTATTGCGAATGTACTTCAAAATTGTATTAATGTAAACTTCACTTTTATTTTCAAAGATAACATTTCGATAAATCTTTTGTAATAATAATTTTTGCATGTGAAGTAAGTCCATCTAAAATTTCGAAAAGATTGGCGAAGTTAGGACAATGTTATAAAATATTGAGAGCTTTTTCCTGAGAATTATACTGGTCAAACACAATCAACAAAAGTTGTAACGTCTGTACTTTTTTTTTATTTCTTCAAATTTTTTAACATATTATTTGCAAAAAATCAATAATGTTCACTGCATATTATGCTTTTATTATGTTCATTGAAGGCATCTTTCATGAATTGTGAATGACCGGTAGTACATCCTCCTTTTGCCAACTTGCCTGTACTAATTTCTTTTAGTTCCAGAAACTGTATTCTTTTCAGGAGTAATAGGAGTTTTATTTCAGGCGCATTTTGGCAAACTGGATTACCATTCCACCAATCCCATTTTCCTTTCCATTATCCTAGGAATTTATCATTGCGCGAACTTTGGTGCAACATTCTTTAAGCATTAATTCTTTTGTTGTTACACTTTATTTTAGTCATAATTGGTTCAACATTAATACAGAAATATAATCTTCTATGGATGGAAAGTCAATCTCCTTGTAACGAGACTCGTTTTTCCAAAGTACCTTATGAATTTCTTGCTCTTTTTTATTTGAAAGTTGTTCAGTAGGTAGACGAATAAACAATCAATTGAAACGTGATCAAGTTACGTATGATTTTATTCATTAACGAAATGGTGCACCGTAGTTTTTGTGTTTTCGGTTAATGGTTTCTTTATTTCGCAAATACGATTCTCTCGATTCTATAAAATAATGCAAAGGATACGGTAGCGTGACCGAGATGAAGAAACATAAAGTACCATTAATCGAAGTCTACTTATGCATGTTACAAATTTTAAGCAAAATTAGTGTTCAGAGCAGTGGAGACCATTCTATAAATTTTACAAACTGCATAATCGCGCGTTCACAATGTTTTGTATTTTACCACTATACTAAAGCTGTACTGTATCTTGGGATAGGGTTCTCGAATGGCTGGAAAGAAACTTTTATGAGTGGAGAACAAGAACCATGGGTATTCCGTGGAGGACTTACGGCTGATCTACAGGTATATTTATCAATCATATCTTTTTTAAGTTAAGTTAAATATGTAATCAAAAAAGAGAGAGGGTGGAGGAAAGGAAAATTAATATTAATTTCTTTTTATAGAGATTAATTCCAGTGGATAGTGGTAATGACTTATTTGTTTATAAAGCACCAGAAGTGCCCAGTAGTAAAATCTATACAATTAGACCTTATTTAGCAAGTGACGAAGATGCAGTTTATGATGTGTGCAATAAAATATGTGGCTGTGTGGGATCATCTGCAGTTGCAGATCGGTAAGAATATATTTTCTTTATAACAAATTGCAGTTTTTCTCTGTTACAATAGACAATTGCAAATATTGAACTTTTAATGTTAGGTTGGTAGGCGGTTACATAACTTTGAGTCCAGAATTGTGTATGGTTGTCGAAGATGAGAATGAAATAGTGGGTTACGCACTGGCTGCCTTAAATGTAAAGTCTTATTATCAAAAGTTATCTATTTCTTGGATTCCTGAGTTACGAATGAAATATCCATTAGAGGATAATATTAATGAATTACCACAGGATGTTCAGGTATTTATCTGAAATTCGTTATCTTGTTAATTATTAAATCTGAAAATTGATAGTATATTAATCTTTGAAATTTATTTATAGGATGCCATACAGTATTTCCACTCATTTGTTGCGGATGTACCTGAACAATTGTGCAGACAGCATCCGTCAAAGCTGTTATGTGCGGTGTTACCAAGTGTTACAGACCAATCTGTCCCTAAAAGAATAATTACGTGTATTCTTGCCGCTTTAAGAGCGAATGGTAAATAGCTTTTTGCATAGTCTTTTAATTACTATTTATGGAGTGATCTGTCATATGATTCGAATTCTTTTGCAGGTTCGTTCGGTGTACATACTACAATGTCAAATACAGACAAGGAGTCTCACGAGTTTTACAGTAAATTAGGCTTTGTCGACTTAAATCCAGCGCACGAAGAACATCCCGGAATCAAGACTATGTGTAGAAGTTTCTAACAAAGAGTGAATACACCAGTGATATTTGTGAATAAAGTGTATCTAATCAGAGCATCTGCAAAAAAGGCTTCTACAGCTTAGAAACGAAGTTTCTGATAACGTAGAAATCTTTTTATTTCTAAAACGGCCCAGAAAAGCATTCTTTATCGTGTGTTTTCCTGCAGAGGACAGGAAATCGATCATCAAGAATACTTTCTTAAGAATAAAAAAAAGAGAATATGGGCAGATTTTATATTATAAGATTTTTAATGACTTGTACTTCCTTTTCAAAAACTCTCCTACAAGATGTCTGTTTTAAACGACAAATAGAAAGAAGAAAAAAAGAAAAGATCACCCAAATGTGTTTACCTATATATTCGCATACAATGTATATATAACATGAAGTAGGCTGCAACGTTGTCGACCGTAAAAAATTCGAAAGTGTAAAACGTGCAATATTAATGTTTAAACAGAACAAAAGCAAAACACGATAAGGATAATTTGTTAATTTTATGAATATTTGTGTTTGTGAGTATAATGCTATGGGATTTCAGTATACCCAGTATGCCAGTATGTTAATATGAATTTTTTTTTTAAATCGCCGGATGTATATAACGTGTTGAATGCTGAATGATGAAAAAGGATAATGCCAGTATGTGTGTTCAATTACTGAATTAATCGAAGCTTTTTTAACCTATCAAAAGATATTTTCTTATAAAAACTACAGGTGTGAATGGTGGAAGAACCATGAGACAAGAAGAGATAGTAAACTTGCTCCATTCGGTTCATTCTTACTGAAACGCTATAAAAGTAGAAAAAAGAACACAAGGTCTAATTTTAACATCAGATCCGTGTTTCTAAGAGAATCTAATCTATAGGTACAGTACTGCCTGGTAAAAAGATGTTCATTTTAAAGTGTGTACATAATCGATATTTAACGCCTATCCTAAGGCCTTTTTATGTTTAATGTATCCTAATTGGCTTTATAATTACATTACATTACATAGTACTCATGTGTGTATTACCATGGAATGTGATATATAGAATTGTTTAGAAAATATTGATTATTTCACTAGCGTCTATACGTATTCGAAAGTTAGTTAATCGCTAATTTAATTTTGTTACGTCCAAGTTACGTATATATACATTGTGTTTTATACGATTGTTTATTTTTATTAATGATGATAAGTATCTGTCCTATCGAAAATAACCGAATCAGTCATTAATTACGCGATAATTGTTTTCCGGAAAGCTATTTATTCAGGAAGAAGCAGATAAAGTTAGATCATTACATTGTTAATTAGGTACTAACAAGCTAGTTCGTATCACGTTGTATGCGTCAATGTATCAAATGTACAGATCCAAGATAGAAAGTAATTAACTAAATAAGGTGAATTACATAAGAGAAAAAGAATTCAAATAAATATGAAAATCTTAGATATTTGCCTTATAATTACTACTGATCATAGTACTATTACAAAACAGTTGTATCACGGACTAAGATGTGATTTTCCGACCTTTAGCGAAGTATAAGTATCATACTAGGATTTGAGATGCGGTGCCATGTATAAAACAAGAGGAAAAGTTCGATCGTTACGAAAATCGTTCATGTAACTATGAAATTTATTTTATTTCGGATTATCACTTTGTAGAATTTTTATATATACTGGCCACGTGTTTTCGTGACGATTGAACATAAAAAAGATTAAAAAAGAATTGTATTCACGGGAAGGCTGGAAAGCAGAAATGTTCTGCATATTTTACCATCCTTTTTCTTCTTTTTTTTTACATAATATTGATTCATTGATCACGTATATTTTTTCTTATCCTACTAAAATAGGTTGATACACATGTTTACTCTGTTCAATATGAGCTTACTTTCTATTTGATACGAATAACTGTTTGTATGTATAGCTTTTTTATAGCAAATATCTTTTAATGCGTGTTTTCTTTTGTCAATACTGTTTAAACATGGAAAGAAAGAATGATGTGCATACAATAATATTTCCAGTTGTCCCGTCTTGTAATTGTTAAGTAACGTACATGTAATTAACATTATTGAAACAGTATGTGATTATTACTGATTTATTTAAATAAACATGTCAAGACTGATATTCCTGGCGTAGTTGAAATGGACATTGATCGTATCGAAAAGTGATCAATAATTTTATCAGAATCCTTGTAGTTTATTTAATTTTTCAATGGTATCGTTGCGACGTCATTGTATTTCCGCAAATCCTGAATTTCGCTTTGAAATTGTAATATCTGAAATTCCAAAGAAAATGCATGAGAATCAATACCATTTAAAAAAGAAATGTTTTTTTCTCTGTAACGAACATACAAATTTTCAGTATAAAAAATAGCGTATCAAATACCTTTTTTATATCATTTTTAAACAAGTTCTGTTTGGTTCTAGGAGTTATTTCCTCCGTAGCATTTACTTCAAGTTTACTTAAGGATTCTAACAGCTCGTTGATCTTTTTATTAATGTCTCTGTAAAAAGTTATTTCATGAATTTTTGCTTGCGTTTTAGAAAACATATAGATTTTAAATTATAGAGTAGATGTATCACTTAATTATTTACATTCAAAAAGCAAATAAAGACTATGTAACATTAATATTGCTGATTATGTTACTAAGAAGCTAGTTGTCCGTATCACGTTGTGTACATTAGTCCATCAAGTGCACAGAACCAAAATAGAAACTAATTTTATAATTATAATAATAATATTATAATTTTTAAATTGTAGAGCAAAAAGTTTATCACTTACGCTGGTGGTATAAATTTTAGCTTGTCCTTTTTTCTTGATCCCAAATTTTTCTATAATTTAAATTAATAGATGTACAATCAAATCTTTTGTAAATCTTTGTAAGAGGACTGTTAAAAAAAATTATAAAACAAATCTTACCAGTTTGGAACTTTGTTTGAATATGGAATCATAGTCACCGACATCGAAACCAAATGGAATATCATCTGTTAAATAAATATTTTATTTAACTATAAAATAATATAATTGTCTTTTTTTTAGTACCTGCGTTTCTTTTCATTGCCTTTTCCATAGCTTTGCTATAACTCCTTTTATCCCGTCTCCATTCTTTTAAAACATTTTCATCCCTAAACAGTTATGAGATAGTTGTCAAAAATGAGATGTATTTTATTGAAACAGGGAAAATGAAGATGATCTTACTTTATCTTTTGAAGTAGTGCTGTTTGTCTGGCAAACAATTCTCTTAGCTTGGAGAACCATAGCAAACGATGTTCTACTGCAATGTTTGCACCTTTATTTTCACATCTACGTTCAAGAATTAATTGCAATTAATTGTAAAGTAGAAGTTAATAGAATTTAGACTTTTTATCGTTTCAATATAACATATATATGTGCATACATATATAGCTGTAGAAATCATCAGTTTATTGAAAATTCTTACTAAAGGATAACAGGGTATTAATTAATTTTAAATATATTTTAGAATGAAATGTATATATTCAATTTTAGTATTTAATTTTTTATACATTTTATAATCCAAAAGCTTCTGTTTTTAAGTAGAAGAAATTTTTATTCTTAATTTATTTACGTGCATAAATACTTTAACTACTTGTTTCTGTACTATGTAAATAATTCAACTATTTATTTATTCCTATATAATTTTCTAAACATGACAGTATCCAATTTGGATCGTTTAATCTCATTGGATTTAATTTAAATTTATTTCCATCGTTTGTAACAATATGAAAAATACGTTCAAAATTTTCTGTAGAATCTTTATGTGTCTTACTGTTTCCTAATAATGTATTATTTTCCGATATAGCTGTTTTAATTTTATTAATACTTCTACACTCTTTTTCCATTGAATTAGAGTAAGTTCTCAAAATTTTTATATTCTTTCGGACATAAAGAGATCTCGGAGATGGGCCCATCAAATGTAAGACTTTATTATTCATTTTATCGATTTCATCATTGATTTCCTTATTGTTAAAACTGTTTATACTTTCCAAAACACATTTATATTCTAATTTTTTATCGATCTTGAAATTGTTTACTTTTTGTAAATAGAAATCATAGAAAGATTTAGATATTTTTTGTAAAGAATTGTTATTATCCAGAAATATTGGTTTTTCATGATAATACCTGTTACTGGGCTTATACGATTTACGTTTTTCTCTTGTAGATACGTTCCTGTTAGAAATAGTGTTCTTCAATGGTACAATTTTCTTTTTATTCTTTCGTGGAGATTGATAACATAGAATCGTCGACAACGTTGGTCCGATTTTGTCTGAAAATTCATCATTTTATCTTATGGACCTTCTTAATTACTAAATATATATACTCTTTTTTATTGATAACTATAGCTACATATACAAATTTATTTACGTGGAAATACACCTACTTTCCTTGGCTTCTACCCGTTCCCCGGGATGCGCATTATTCCATTCTATTCGTAAAAATTTCAAAATAGCCGCGCAACCAGAAGCCACGATATCTTTCGGCGGTGTGACAAGCGGGTTCTGTGTCACTTGAAGGGTCTTCAAATTAGGCAAGGTGCCTAAAATTAAACGTTATGAGTGTTACGGCCCTGAACACTTGTAAACAGAATCCATCCCTTGGTTAAGGCGACCATTAGCTATCCAAATATAATTAACCGAACGGCAATAATCCTAAGGAACCGTCAAAAAACTAAGCATTTCTACTTTATCGTCAAGGCTCTTAACTGCTGCAAAACATCTTTCAAGTTGGGACATTCCTTAGGGTCATTTGATCATTTCCAAACACAAGCAATTGTTGGTGGGCCGAACAGCGCTCATCACTGGTTTCAATATAAATACCGTCGTTACAGAACATGACTTGAATTGTGTTTTGTGATCAATCAGCATCTTCACGTGTACTCCATTCCGTTAATATCTTAACCTATATTCTATCAGTTGACATATTAACTGTTATATCAAAAACTTGTATTGTACGAGAAGTTGTTGGAATAAAAGGTTAATTAACAGGTAATTAATTAAATTAGTGTTATAATCAATTAAACATTCCTATTATCTTAATAGAAATAGGGAATCGACTGACTTGATCATCAAATCGTAATGGGAATTTACGACAAAGGACAATGGACGAACGAGACCCAACGGCTGGGGGAGAGAATCAACAACATAGGAAGTCAGGACATTAGGGTCAGTATAATCTTTTGCGGGGCCAGATTCAAAAATTTTACTGGACCTGAATACACATTCAAATCTTACACTTAAATTTTACGACGAGGAATTATTTATTTACAAATGCTATTAAATATTATATATTTTTATAAACAGTTTTTTAAACAAATCCAAGTAATATTTTTTTGTATCCATAATTCGCTTTCAAAGTGCACAAAATTCAATGAAAGTACAAAATCTGTAATCATATATGACTTTTGCAAAAAACTATTAATGTAGTTTAATTTCTCTAAAAAGTACATTTCTCTGAAAACTTTTGGATTCTTTTGTCTAAAGTAGTTTCCAGGATGTGAGGACTTTACAGAGTTACACTGAACTTTGATGATTCTTGTCACTCCTTTAAACTAAATCATCACTACTAAAAAGATGTCTTGCATCTGTTAATAGTATCATCATTCTGTACAAAGTTAATCAAAATCAGTGTTTTTTATTTGGGTAATTTTCGTAGACCGCGGGGCCTCTCAAAATGCGGGGCCGGCTTTGAACCTGCCTTGATCATACCGCGCGGGTGAAATACTGCACTCTCAATAGGATCTTACCGCCGTATTCATAACATCACACTTTATTTTTATACAAGTGCAAATAAAGTGCTAAATTACACTAACACTCGATCTATTAAATCTCCTCCACCTTGAACGTTAAGTCATTACGCGTCATTCCGAGGTACGCGATATCAACCAATCGGTTTGACCTGACTGGTTGCTCTTTAGTCGATAATTCGCAACAATGCTTATTCCGTTACAAATTATTCGTTCACATTATGGCTACATATAGACGAAATACTGAGAAGAAAAAAGTGGAAAAAATTGAAAAGTTTTCAATGAATGCTTACAAAGTTCCAACGGTAGATTTTCCACTCTGTTTCCTTGAAGTAGAATCGTTTCTAAGCACATGTGCCCTTTGATACTAGCTGGGAGAGAAGAAAGTTGATTATTTCTGACATCTAACCACTCCAAGTACATTAAACAACTGAAAACTTCGTCAGGAATTTCGATCAAACCATTGTTTGACAAATACAACATCTAGAAACAAAAAAAAAAAAAAAAAAAGATGTATTCAAAATGTAAAGACATGCCGAAGAAGTTTCTGTTAATATTTCAGTTTAATTACTTGAGAAAGTAAAGTACCCTTAAATGCGGAAAGTTGTTCAATATTTCCGTGGGAAATTGTTTCAAGTTCATATTTGAAAAGTCTACGAATATTTCATCGTATACGGGTTCCTTTTTTAGCGCTAATGGTGGTAAACTTAGAGTACTCTTTGAAGATTTTCGCGATTCTTTCATTGTTGTGGAAGAAGCTTCTGAATCATCCGGAAAAGTATCCTCGATGAATGTTAATTTTAAATCATTTTTCTTTGTATCCTTTACTTTGTTTATTATTCTTCCTATAGTGAAAGATATAGTAAATATTTTTTTAGGTATGACTAGAGTATGACTAGAGTAAATATTTTAGTATTTAACAGGCAGTGACCAGGCAAGTGTAGAGAAAGGTACACATGCATACACATACACATACATACATACAGATAGTACACACATATCAGTGAACGGAGGTCCTAAATTACCGTTACGACTTTTATGGATGCCACGATTTCACGTTAAAATTCCCTATAGGGTCCATTAGGACGATAGGGGTAGTAGTTTGCAATTAATGATTGAAATTGAATTGAAACTTATGTCGATTAACGTAAAATTATTACTGCAAGAAGAGTCAGAATTTCTTGGATGTATAGATATAAAGATAAAAACTCCGAGTCGGTGTATGAGATACGTAAAATCGCGTACGACTTTTTCTTTTTAACAGAACTTGATTGGAACATAGAGTATTTATTTGATATAAATGTTAATACCTAGATCTTCGATATTCTGTTCAATACAATCCGAAGGGCTATCGTTTGCTGATTGCTCATGTAGCGTATTTTCGAAAATATTGCACATAATATTCGGCCCAAAATCGATATCTTTCAAATCGAAAGTTTCATCATCATTGTATGCATCTTCCATGCTGTTTAAAACTCGCGAAGATCGTGCGTACAATTCGTTCGCAATACTTAGTTTCCGGTTTTCATCTTCGTCTTTCTACGAACGATCACGTATAAAACGATTATGGAAACATAAATTACGATCAATGTTATAAAATAAGAATAAACTAAATGTTCATCTTTTCTGTAAGCTGTAAGCAATTATTATTTTGTTAGCAATAAGCAAAAGTAAAGTAGTAGTGAATAAAATTAGATTTTTTCTATAGTAATCAAGCAACTGCAAAAAAAAAGAGTTTCGTTGTTTATTTGTCTTTAAAAATCGCTAATTTGACTTTAAAAATATATTTGATAACATTGTGAATAAAGAATTTCCTAGCATATTTTCGTTACGTTTTTTTAATTAGAAAGAATTAAATGTTTATGGAATTAATAACATTAACGGCAAAAAATAAAAAAAAAATATTTTGTATTTCTATCATTGTTTTTCTGAAATAATAATATAATCTTGACGAAACCACCCTATTAATTAATGATTAATAATATGAATAATAAATGAATAATAATAAGTATTAAAAATAATTGAACTAAAAAAATAAAAATATACTATGTTCATTGATATTAACAATGACAATAACGTTAAATTAAATGAACAATTAGAAATTATACAGATTTGACTACCTGAGACTCTACATCGGACACATTTTCTTCCTTGGTGGTTAAGGAGGTTTGTTCAGTAACTTGTTTCTCCTCTTCGTTCTTTATGTTTTGAATACAATGATTAATCGACAAACATCTTTTGCTATTCGATTCTGCACCGAGTCCGTAATATTGGGTTAATAAATCTCTAGCCAAATCGGACATGATGTTGGATAAGTATTTTTACTATTTTAGCAAAAGAGAAATCGTTTTCAGAAACTGAGGGCGATAATTCAACAATGGTTAACTAGATCGATTATTATTCCTGTTTATTCATTACCTAGGTGACGAGATACTTAGATTATATATACCACGTATTATTTTTACTAGAAATGAGAAATATATTTATGTTAAATTTCATTTTCTTTAGTTTGAAAAACATTATTTTCGTAATTTAATATCACGTTTTTGATTCAAAATTCTGAACGTATTCTACTTGATATAATAAAATAAAATAAAATAAAATAAAATAAAATAAAATAAAATAAAATAAAATATAATAAAATAAAATAAAATAAAATAAAATAATTTTGATATGTATAAAAGGATGTACTAAAAGAAAGAAATAATAAATAATTGTAGCCTCGATTCTACGTTGAATCTGCAAATAATAAGTATATATGCATACGTATATACATGCCACGCATGCGCAGAGCGATACCTGTGCCTCCCCACCATTTTGTTTCATAGGTTCACAAAGCAAATGGTTTAGTCCCATTGGGATCGTCTATGTGGAAGTATCGTGAGTGCTCCTTGTTACGGCCAGTTACATACTACGCGCTTTGTATAGGTTATTTCGTACAAGCGCTGTGTTGACCAGTGCCCTAACCAACTCGTCATTTAATAGTGTACCATTATTCGTATTTAAGTAAATTCGATATAATTTTCGTGTGAAATGTCGGATTCAGAGGCGAGCAATCTATCAGACAATGAAAGCGATCGAGAAGTTGGTGGCAGCGAAAGTGATCAAGAAGAGAACCGTTCAGTGAAATCCGCAGCTGGCAGCGATGGTGGAAACGCTGGTGAAAGATCACGTAGCGCCTCTCGCAGTAGAAGTCCGTCCAGGTCGCGATCGAGGAGTCCAGCCAGGTGGCGATCACGGTCTCGATCAGCCAGCGGGTAAGATTAATACTTATTTTGTGTATATTTTATGAGAAAACTCCATTTTGAAGCACACCGAACTCGTGACCTATTTGTACGTCATATGATAGTTTTTAACAAGTAGAGTTCAAAAATATCAATTTAAAGCACGCAGATCATTGTTTAATAATTTACAATTTACCTGGGTGCCATTTTGACATTTCGGATAATTAACACGACCATATTTATGATCATGGCTGATACAGTGAGTTGTGTTAGTGACTCTCTATATATATAAATGCACGTGATAGTTATTTCAGCGTGTAAACTAAGAAGCCAGGAAAATCAAGTTTATTTAATCAAAGGATAATACAATATTTTTTGATACTCAATTGTACTGATTTATGGAAGCATATCGTTTTTGGATTGCCGTCATTAAAGACATTATCAAGTTAATGTTATTGATAGAAGGAACTACCACAAAAATTTGTATGGACAGTCGATAAGACTGCTGTAATTAAAATCTAATGCAACTAAATTGAAACTTTAATTCATTTATTTATAAATTTAATCTTATATTAGTTGATTTACTGTTTCATGCAAATAAACGATTAAAATTGTATTGTTACAGCTATTCGACTTATTTGTTTCAGTTATATGTATATAGTACAAAAATTACGTGCTCTTTAAAATGAAGTTCTGTTCATAAATAATTTATATAAACATAAACCATATTATTTGAAGAAATAAAATATTGAAACAACTATTATATATTTTTTGAATGCTTCTGTAATTAATCATGGATTTTATATTTCTGTATGAAATACTTATATGTTATTCCTAGTTGTATATGTTGGATAAAAATTCTGAAGTAGATTTTATAGCATATCATGTTGCTTATTAAAAATGGAATTAATCATGATTTAAAAAGATTTATTGAATTTTCAGTTCGGAGGATGGTAGAGGAGATGAAGCAGAGGAAGCAAGATCTGGTGATGAAGAGATGGTGGAGCCTGAGGAAGAACCTGAAGGTAAATGACAAAGAATATAAATACATATATAAATTTCTTTTATTATATCTAATATTTATTCTTGTTTAGGGGAAGATTTGGATGGAAGTAGCGAATATGATGAGGAAGAAGAAGAGGAGGATGATGATAGACCTCGTAGGAAAAGGAGAAAAGATAAATATCGCGATTTTATCATAGACGAAGCTGAAGTAGATGATGAAGTTGAAGATGATGACGAATGGGAAGAAGGTGCCCAAGAAATTGGTATCGTTGGAAATGAAGTGGACGAGTTGGGTCCTACTGCCAGAGAAATTGAAGGCAGACGTAGAGGAACTAATCTTTGGGAGTAAATATCTTAAATCTATTCAAATCCTTTAAGATTTGTTGTCCTTAAGCTAATTTTTACAAATTTTCACAGTTCTCAGAAGGAAGATGAAATAGAAGAATATCTTAGAAAAAAGTATGCAGATGAATCTATTGCTACTCGGCATTTTGGTGATGGTGGTGAAGAAATGAGTGATGAAATTACACAACAGACTTTACTGCCAGGTGTGAAAGATCCAAATCTGTGGATGGTAAAATGCCGTATTGGAGAAGAGAAAGCAACAGTACTGTTGTTAATGCGAAAATTTATAACATACCAATATTCAAGTACGTAGTAAGTCAGAGTCACTTTAAATTTCTGTTTCTCGAAAATATTTCTAATTTCAAAACCTATTTTAGATGAACCTCTTCAAATAAAATCTATTGTTGCACCTGAAGGAGTAAAGGGTTATATTTACATAGAAGCGTACAAACAACCACATGTAAAGGCAGCCATCGAAAACGTAGGAAATCTAAGAATGGGTATTTGGAAACAACAGATGGTACCGATCAAAGAAATGACCGATGTGTTACGTGTAGTTAAAGAACAGACAGGCTTAAAAGCGAAACAATGGGTTAGACTAAAAAGAGGCATTTATAAAGATGACATAGCTCAAGTTGACTACGTTGACTTGGCACAGAATCAGGTTCATTTGAAATTGTTGCCCAGAATTGATTATACTAGACCACGTGGAGCTTTGAGAACAGCACAAAGCGAATCTGAAGCCTTAAAACGCAAGAGAAAAAGAAGACCAGCAGCCAAACCGTTTGACCCCGAAGCAATTCGTGCTATCGGAGGAGAAGTCACTAGTGATGGTGACTTCTTGATTTTCGAAGGAAATAGATATAGTAGAAAAGGGTATGTGTCAATGTGGATTATTTATTTTGTTATTGCAACAGTACCATCTTTTAAGTATATGTGAATGAATTTAAATATTGCGTTTCAGATTTTTGTATAAAAACTTTACCACAAGTGCGATTATCGCAGAAGGTGTGAAACCAACATTATCTGAACTAGAAAGGTTCGAGGAGGCTCCCGAGGGTGTCGAATTAGATTTAAGCGGGACTCCAGGAACTGGTGCGGGTAATAAAGAAGATGCGACGGTGACCCATTCCTTCAGTACAGGGGACAATGTCGAAGTATGCGAGGGAGAATTGATTAACTTGCAAGGAAAAATTGTTTCTATAGATGGAAACATGATTATGGTTATGCCAAAACATGAGGAGCTTACAGAAGCCTTAGAATTTCAAGCATCTGAATTACGAAAATATTTCACTATGGGCGACCACGTTAAGGTAAATAATGAATAATGAATATAAAGAAAAACTCATGTATAATATAGAATTTATTATTATTATTAATTTATTATTTATAATATAGAATGTATAATATGAAGGAATTATTTGCAGGTTGTTGCAGGAAGATATGAGGGCGATACTGGTTTAATAGTTCGAGTCGAACAAAATAGAGTAGTTTTGTTTTCTGATCTTTCAATGCATGAATTAGAAGTGCTTCCGAGAGATCTACAACTTTGTTCGGATATGGCAACTGGAGTAGACAGTTTAGGTCAATTCCAATGGGGTGATTTAGTACAGCTGGATGCACAAACCGTGGGTGTAATTGTTCGATTGGAGCGTGAGAATTTTCACGTACTTTCAATGCATGGCAAAGTTATAGAAGCTAGACCTCAGGGACTCACAAAGAGACGCGAGAATAGAAATGCGGTGGCATTAGACTCACAACAGAACACTATACAAAGGAAAGACATTGTCAAAGTGGTAGATGGTCCACACGCTGGAAGGGGTGGAGAAATAAAGCATTTGTACAGAAGCTTTGCATTTTTGCATTCGCGAATGTTCGTTGACAACGGTGGAATTTTCGTTTGCAAAACGAGACATTTGCAACTTTCTGGTGGAAATAAGTCCAACATATCGTCTGTGTCACCTGTGACAGGATTCATGTCGCCAAGAATAGCTTCGCCAATGCATCCTAGTGGGTGAGTAACATTTCGTTATTTCCTATTTTGAATATAATGGTGGAACATTTTTTTATTATATTCAAAATAATTCTTTTCTAATTAATAATTTCCTTCTGTTTTAATTCTTTCCTTAATCGTCTATATTTTCTATTTTTTTTTATAGAGGTGGCTTCGGAAGAGGTGGCGGAGGTGGAAGAGGCAGAGGTCGTGGTGGTGGAGCCAGACGTGACAGAGAATTGATAGGAACTACTATCAAAATAACTGGCGGGCCGTATAAGGGAAATGTTGGAATAGTAAAAGACGCTACAGAAACAACTGCTCGTGTAGAATTACACTCCACCTGTCAGACCATCTCCGTGGACAGATCCCACATTGCGAATGTTGCTGTACTCACAAAGGATGGTGGTTTCAGCAGCTACAACAGGACACCAGCATATGGTGGTGGACAGACACCCATGTATGCTAGAGATGGATCGAAAACACCCATGCATGGCTCTCAAACACCAATGTACGAAAGTAAGTGTTTGAAACAGATGTATAAGCATGCAAGTATATGATTAAATTCAATGAATTAATCTTAATATTCTAAACTCGCAGATGGTTCTCGTACACCTCATTATGGCTCGATGACGCCATCCCATGATGGTTCACGCACACCGGGACAATCTGGTGCCTGGGATCCAGCTGTTACCAATACTCCTGCCAGGACGAACGACTTCGATGGATACAGTATGGAAGAAGGCGGATCTCCAGGTTATGCGCCAGGTTATCCTTCAACTGGACCATTCACACCACAAACGCCTGGCACGATGTACGGTTCAGAGCAGAGCTTCAGTTCGTATCAACCGAGTCCTAGCCCGGCAGGAAGTGCCACTGCAAGTCCTAGCCCTACAGGATATGTTGCAACTCCCTCGCCAAGTGGTACTGGATATACTACTAGCCCGCATGGAGCTTTTGCTACGCCTTCACCCATGGGTTACAGTCCTATGACTCCAGGTAAATGCCTTTCTTTATTTAGGTGCTTTAGAAATCAAGATTAGAACGTTCGTAAAAACTATCACTCTTTCTTTTCTAGGAGTTGCAGGTAGCCCGTACAATCCACAGACACCAGGCGCCGGTCTAGATACAAGCGTCGGTTCCGGAATCATTGGAGGAGCCGAATGGCACACAACAGATATTGAAGTTCGAATTCGTGACTCTCATCAAGATCCTGCGTTAGCTGGCCAGCAAGGTGTTATTCGGGGAATATCCGTAAGTATTCTACCTCTTGCTTAATAAAACTAGTTTTATGTAGTTTATAATTAGATTGTGGATGTTTATGCAAGTACATGTCTATGTAAATACAATCAAAGAAGCAGAATCTAATCAGAGATTTATTTCATTCACTAAATATTTGTTATAAAGAGTATTATACTGTGGATATTTTGTATACAATGTTTCGTATACTGTATGTATTATATGTATTTTTGTGTTTTCTATAAATGTATAAACATCTAATTATAATGTATACTAATTTAGCTATACTTTTTTTTATATTTCTTTCGATTTTCATTTATTTTTTTTATTATACATACTATTATTTTTATTTTATTATCTTTTTATTTCAAATCTGTTTACTACTTACATGTTTGTATGAACAGGGTGGCATGTGTTCAATCTTCCTACCTGTAGAAGACAGAGTAGTGAATTTGATTTGCGAGGACGTAGAACCGGTAGTTCCATCGCGAGGTGACCGAGTCAAAGTGATTATCGGAGAAGACAGAGAAGCAGTAGGCACTCTGCTATCCATAGATAACCAAGAAGGTGTAGTGAAATTGAACAAGGACGAAGTGAAAATGTTGCACTTGCGGTTTTTGTGCAAGATGAAGGCATCGAATACATAATTTTTCATTCCAAGGCAATTTCCTAAATAGATAGGAGGGAGGAATCCATAAAGACAATTTTAACAAGGGGAGCAAATTTGAAAGATTTATAATGAAAATCTTGCAAATAACATTGACGATTTTACGTTGTATTTCTTGTTATGTTCAAAAGTAGCATTTAAGTTATGTAATTATTAAGTGTATATATATAAATAAATAAATATATATATATATATTGTAAAGAGTTTTTAATCTTTCCCTAATATTGTCTCTTTTCAAGATGTTACAAAAACCAGGATGAGTTATATGGATATGTATACTTGCAATTAGTTGTGTATAAAATAATTCACCAATTTTTATACAATGTAAAGATGAATTGTAATATAAACACGCCTAAGCACGAAAAGAAAGCGGAGTTCTCAATCTTCATTTGATCGAAGACAAAATCGAAGCTATTATACCTATCAAACGTTTGTACTCTTAAAATTATTCACAATTTATAACTCATTAATCTGAAGACAGTCACATAACAAACGAGAGGAAGCCGTGACGAAATGATTAGGGAAGAGATCGGCATAAATTTTCCAAGGGAATTTTTTTCAAGGGAAAATCGTACTAATCGGGATTTACCGATTGGATTATGAAATCATGCTTTCTATGGTTCTTTCCGGTATTTATTGCAACTACTCTCGTTAATATAGGAAGGTATATAAACATAAACACCAACATCATACTTGTTTTATTTAAAGTTCAATTGTACAATTAAAAGAATGTTATTATTAATTAATTATATGAAACTGAGACTATAACATTTCATTTAAAAATATATGTTTCATATGTTACTGTTGCGAATGTTAGGGTGATGGGTGTTAATACTTTCAAACATGAACAAAACATTGGCACGGTGTTATTTGAGAAAAGTGATACAGCTAGACATTGTTGGACCACGGAGGAATTTATTATCTTGAATAGTCGACGAATGTTTCAAGATCTCTTACCAAAGGTACGGCTCTCCTTAACCTAGTTCTGCTAGTTACGAATCAACAAAATTATATTCTTTTATCCTGTACAGTTTATTTTAACATAAAATATTCTAAACATCATTATTACTTTTTTGCATATTTTTTATTTTCTTTATAATATGTTGTGTGTTTGTGATCTTTTCATTCTTGGTGTACCAATAAATTAACTACTTTTTTTAAACAAAATTTATTCACTATCACTTGTACATATATGTTAAACATAATAAAAATGCTTAAATTAAAAATGAATTACTAACGGACAATTCTGTATTTAAACAAGAAGATATGAAGCGGTGTTATCTTAAATAATGATACAAATTTATTCGTGACCAACAGATAATTTTTCTCTGAACAGAATCATTATTCAAAAATAAATCTCGGAACTTCGTTATTCTTGAAAGGTTGCCCAACTTTGTTGGATATAATATCGGGTTATACTCGTGGTACAGATTATAGTTCCAACCTAAGTAAGACAAATCGCATCGAAATTTAAGTTTAAAAATATTGTAATAATGTTTAGTTTTAGCAATAGCTTAAGCTTCAATGTTTCAATGAAGACTACCAAATATAAATTATGTTTCAATAATTCGCTCTTAATATGGTGTTTATAACGATAAATAGTTGAGGACTGTTTAAATATCCACAAAAATATCGTAAAACGATAAAGTGTTAACACCGCAAATAACTTCAATGTATCATCTTTCCATCAAACGTATCATCCTATCCACTTTAAAAAAAAAGCTTAAAATCGTTCCATCATCGATTCCTCTTCAAAAAAATATCCATGTGTCTATACCGTACCATGTATCTATGGTTACTCTGATTCTCCAGGTGAAAGTTCTAAATTATGAGAACGATCGGTACATCGCGCTGCTGATGGATTACTTTCACATTTGTCTGGAAAACGTGCGTAAGCTGTCGATAGGAAAAACGAAGCACCTGATGCTGAAAGCCCTGGCCGACACGATGGGCGGCTACTTGCAGGTTTACATTTTGCCCCTCACCAAACACTCCTATTACGCGGGCAATGTAAAGTACCGAAATGCTAGAAAACTATTCGAACTGTACGAACAGCTGAAAGTTTTTTTACGAAGCAACGGAGCTGGTTGGCTAAATCCTTCGAAGAAGATAAAACAGACGAAGATTCCAGCGATAGTGATTACGTCACCGAAATCGTCGTCGGTTGCGTGCGACGGGGTTATTACTTACTCTGCATGTACGAATATGATTATTAGCTTTCGTAAAGTATTCATGGGGATCTTAAGCAATTCGATAGTGATTGTTTCAATCGAAAGTTCGGAGAAAATAGTTTTGTTTGTAGATGGAATGGAGTAAATTGCTAGGATACTGTAATGGGTTTATTTGGTACTAATTTGGAGGGAAGTTTCATAGATGCAAGTGTTGAAATGGTTATGAGAGATGGCAGTGCTATGTACCAACACAGAAAAATAATAATTTTACATTAATCGTGTATGTATAAGTTTAAAAAGTTTGGAGAAACATAATTATAGGCATTATTCCGTTATTGTTTATTTCGTATATTGATTGAAATTGAATTTTGGATTTATGAATCGGAATGTAAATATAACGTAATTAACAAAATTTATGGGCTTGTATCGAAATATGTAGATAATGATACGTATGATAACAGTAACTGTAATGATATGTACTGTAGATAGTGTAATGATAATGATAATAGAAACATTATTCTTAGCTTTTATGTAGCTAAAGTTCAAACAATTATTAAGCTACTTTTTATGCAATGATCAGTTTGATATAACTATTATTTATTTATTAGCTTCGATCGCTAACAGACGAGAGACGAAACGATTCACGTTCAAGCAGAAAAAGAGGCATGTTCCGAAGCACAAAATTAAAAGTACAAATACGAGTGAGTTCATCAGAATTAATACAAAAATTAAATACTTGCTAAATATAATGTATCTCTAATTTTAATAAACAATCCAATACTAAAAAGATGATATTTGTTTAAACATAATATTATCATTATTTGAAGGGCACAAAGATGAATCTGATCGAGACAACGAATCGATTATCATCCCTCTTCCTTTCCTGGACGACGATACACAGCCAAATAGGTATTGACAACTTGAACCATTTCTTTCTATCGCCAGTATTAACGATATTAAAATAGAATTTTTCTTCAGTATCGCGTTACCTTTTAAGAAGAACACCTTGCAGTCTTTATATAGTGAACGATCGATTTTTGCATTGGTCAAATACTACATAGCTAGCGTGAAGTGCATCGTCTCGAAGTCGAAAGAAAAATCTGAGCTGGAGGCTTTTAATCGGGAGTTTTATGATTGGCTGCAGCAATCCGTACGTTGTGAGTCGCTGTGATCGAAAGTGGCAATCTTCCTTATATATCATAAATACTTAAGGGAATTGTTCAATTACAATCAAGAAACCTTTTCCTCGCAAAACATTTTATAACCATCATTAAACAATGGTATAAATGGTTAAACGATATTTTTTAACATATTTCATGCAATATCATATTGCTTAAGGTTTCTCAGATTGCATGTTATTTTGTGCAATTCAGTTTGACTAATCCTGTTCTAAAATTGATTGTTTTGAACGATGTTTATCCGAAATTCTCTAATTTAATACAGCACTGAGCTGCATTGCATACACAATGTCTACATATAATTAGGTTACGTTTCTTTAATTATGCTTATTAAAATGTAAATTTTCATAAATATTTACAGCCTATCAATCAGTGTTTTAATAATTAAGGTTCTACCATAGCTTTATCTGATTCTACATTGCTCAAACTTGATCAACAACCATTAGATGATTCTCATCGCCTTTCTAGGTGCAACGACACCTTGATGATGAGAAATGGTACCCGGCGTTCGGTGGTGTATTGAGGGTGATCGCCTCGTTGGAGGAAGCAGGTACGTCTTTTCCTTATTAGCAATTTTCCAGCGCAGGATGTTCCCTATAACCCATCGTTTTTCCATGTCAGGCGCGGGAACCGGTCCCACGAAGGGAGCAAAAAGCGGAACGTATGAGATTATGCCCAAAACAGGCGCGCAACAAACTATTGAGCCCGAGGAACCCGTGTCACCTCTGTACAAAGGTGACGAGAGAAAGCAGCACTTCAATCGCCGTCGAATTTTTTATTCGTTTCTGCTTTCTAACGTTGTCTCGTTTCTTCCTTCGTTCTAGAAGAGGAAACAGGAGTCCCACTAGGAACGGCCGAATTAATATCGATTGCAGTGGTGAGCGCGTTACTAGTGTGGTTGCTGGTGGGCTTGACTTTGGTCTGCTACAGATTCCTTACGAAACACTCGGACGAGTGCGTCTCGTATGAACCACAGGATCCTCCGTATGTTTTAGTAAACATCTTTTACTGGGAAAAATTGTTTTCGGAAAAAAATATACTGAATCATATTTTATATATTTTACAAGGAAGGAATTTTATTAAAATACAATGTTATAATATATGAAGAGACATGATAAATGATATTCCTCGCTGTTTACAGAAGAACAATTTTAAAATTCAATATGTTCTCAAACAATTTCACATCAAAATATTTTATAGTGATTTGAGATTAAAAGAAAATCAAAGCGATAAAAAACAAATACAATGATTTTTTGATGAATTTTTCCATAGATTTTAAAATTCTATTAAAATTGGTTTTCTTCAATTTAGTGATATTACAAATACAACGGTTTTTTAAAAGAAAATTTCCTATTTTTCTAATTTAGAGTTGCTGTTTTGTACGAAAATAAAGAATACTGCCAACCTGATACGTGTCCAACACAATCACCTCGTAAGAGTTTGCTGGAAAGAATTAAGGATTATTGGAAGAACAGGTTTGGTAAATGTCATGGAGGTTGTCAAGATCGTATGGACGAGGAACGTTGTTTAGCCGCAATTAGTTATACTAGCAAAGACACAATCGACGTTAGTCATAGTAGCAGAAGTTATCAGTAAGTATTTATTTGATATTTATTGATTATCATTTTAGAAAATCAATTTCCTGCGATTAATTTATTATTCTCAAAGATTTATGTGTTGTAATAAGTAAATTTAAAATAATGATTGGATAATTATTTCGTAGATCATTTGATTTTTCCCTGCTCGTTATAAAGATTGATGGCAAATCTAAAACAGGTTCTAAAAAGTTATTTAAGCCTTAAGCAATTATATATTTTATTATTTTTTCAGGAAAAGGAAAATAAACAAATCGGTTTCAGCGATGTTATCGTGTCATCGAAAGGAGCATGTGCCCATCAGAGTACGTAATTTCAATTATTCAAATTGTTATTAATTACATGGATGAGATATAACTGTAAATTCAATTGAATTTTTGTAGAAAGTTTGTTATAGTTCGGATGGCTCGTTAACCACGAATACGGAGAGTCCGGAGAGCAAACCCAGATAATAAAAGGTTACAAGTTTTCATTTATCTTTTAATATATCCCTTTTTAGTATGTACGACGTAATAAATACTATCAATTACAAATAAAATCATCTTTCTAATTATTGCTATCTAACTATAATAATTTTTAAATACGTTATATGATAACTAGATATTTTTATCCCTTTGATAGTGTAAAGTTGTAATGTTATGATAGTGTGAATGAACGATTTAGAAAATAATTATTTCTTTATCGTTACAAGACTTTATATTTCTAATATCGGAAACAATACGTAATGTAATGTAAAAATGCGTCCATTTAAACAAAAAATTAAGATATTTTTAATAATTTTCTCCATAAAATTTCAAAAAATCTCTAACTTTTGGTCCCTATATACGATTTATCATGTTTTTTTTTTTCGTGATCTTTATACAGAATTTGTCAATCTACAAAAAACCTTTATTGCCCCAAAAAATGATTAAACACACGTTAAAAGAATTTTTTCATCTCGAATCCCCGTCAAGAATGATAAGGTGGCCAGTCCGTCATCGTAGGGGACGCGAGACGGCAGTTTTAATTTTATTACAACCGCGTTCTGCAGAGGCGGCTAGCAGTCGATTGCACTTTGTTATGCCGGCCGCGTACGTGCGGATTGCATTCAATGAATGCACGTTCCCGAAGCGTGCAGCCGAAGAGCCACGCGCTGCAACTTGTTGCAACCGGGCCGCGGAGTCGAATGCCGGCGTCTCCTGGTTTATCAAACGCGTCGCAACAGCAGCGCCATCTGGCCTTGGAATCGTGTCGAGTGTCGGCTACGGCGATCAGGACAGTCAGTGTCGCGCGATACGTTTAAGGGTAAAGGTATTTTGCGTTGTCCTCTCGATATACTTTCGATCGTGTACTGTCGTAAGTGCTTCGAATCGGTAAACATTCCATATTAAATGTGATATAATTGAACTTCGTTACACGCTTTCTTATTCACGTTTGATAATACTAGTTGTCGAACGAATCAAACAAAAACTAAATTGTGTTCGCATATTTTATTCGTTCGTGAAGACACGTGTGTCACGGTTACTTTTGATTCAACTGTTCCTTTGTTTTTACTCGGACTAAAGATCGTGCTCTAACGTTCATAGTGGTGGAAAACATTAGTGTCAAAAATAAGGGTTAATTAACAAACATTGGTGAGATTTCGGCGCGAACTCGCGTTCCTTAATCTAAATTTTCATAGAAACGCGAATTGGAACGTTCCGTTTGTTCAAGCGATCTATTGGTTAATTTCAAATAGATCGAATTCGTTGAAAGGTGAAGCTCGTGCGATTTGTTGAATCGACTGTTTGAAATTCTTGAACTGAGTTTTCTAGTCGTGTTTGATGATCGTTTCATTTGATAAGTCGAGTAAATAAATCTTTATCGATTGTGGAATACGACGCTTTAGAGTTTCGTACGTGTAAACAAAACAGTTCGAGGTTGACTTTGTTATCGGTTTCGCGAGACACATTGTTTTTTATAGTTCTCCTGAATTAGAATTCGTGAGAAAAGAGTGTGAGAATACTTTGTAGTTGATACAATTCATGAATTGATTCGTGTAACTATACGATTGGGACTAGTTTCGACTTGTGAACAATGCGCACTGCGGATAGATTCTCGACTGGCGTTTCGCGCGGCCGTAATTGACTGTGGTGTCGTGGTGTGCTCTCCTCTTTAAGGACATGATGGGACGACGAAGCTGCAGTAAACTGTGCCTACTGTTCGTCGTGCTACTCCTCACAGCCGTTTTGAAAGGTGAGTGACGTTTTTCTTCAGTTTCTTATTTGAAAAGCTTACTTCGTTGAAAGATTCATGTATTCAACGTGACATTTGAAGTTTTGAGAATTAGATGATTTGAAGATCATAGAGAAGAAACATGATAAATTACACTTCTTGCTTTTTTAGAAAAGTAGTTCTTTTGTTAGAATTCAGCACATTAGTTTCATATTACCGAACTGTTTTTTACTTCGTTTAGGAATCATCTTAGAGGAAAGAAATGTGTTATCACCTATATGAATATTTTAAAACTAAAATATCAGTTATCACCAGATTGCGAATCTTTATGCATTTATAATAAATTTAAAAGTATAGAGAACGCAGATAATGCAAGAAAATGTATAAAATATTCAAAATAAAACGATCAGTGTGATATTTAGTGAATGAAACGAATATATATAGATTCCATTTTTTTAGTTGCATTCATAGAAATATGAAATTGCATAAATATTCACAGTCTAATTAGCACAATATTAGTTATGCTGTTTATTTTATCTAAAACTTTAATCAACTTTTAAAAGGTACTACATAAAGAGGCATTTTGCTTTACAACTCAGTTTTACTAAAATACCCACTTTTAATTAACAAGCGATATAAAAATTAGAAAATCAACGAATGTAGACTTATTATGGGTGTCTCGCATAATCTTCATTTGTAGAATGATTAGTAGCGAACACGTTTAGGATGAATAGGTTGGATAATTCTTATTAATTCTATTTATTGACAGTGTACTTCATTTTTTATTTGTGATATTGAAAATGAAAAATATATACAAAAATAATTTTATTTTAACCTAATTCGTTTCATCAACCCATTAACGATCAAGGTTATGTTAATGCAACATTTCATTTGCAAATTTTTCCTATCAGTTTCTCTGTATTTGTATTACTTGATATTAAAATATTTTTCTTTAATTATAAACTAACCTTACATACATAATACATAACACGTATTTACCATGCTTGTCCTGTAATCTTTTATCAATATAATTTAACATAAAATAAAATATCAGAATCAAAATTATTTTAAAGTTAATGTCAAATAAAGATTAATCGTTGGAAGATTTCTAGAATATCCAAGGTTTATTATTATTACGAAGTATACATAAAAGATACGTTTCATTTTTTCCGGGGATCAAATTTCATTGAGAGAGTATGAAAGACATCTGAATAGGAATGATATATTTTCTTAATGTAAATAGAAAAAGTTTCGAAGGCATATGGTACACGGCCATGATGATTGTACCTTTTTCACAAAGTGATCGTGAAACGTGATGTTTACATTGGTACGACCATATACAAAAAGTGACAAGGAACGCAATAAGGAAGGGAATTCAAAACACATATTTATCCAGGCTGTATTTGTATCGGGGTCACCACAATACAGCCAGAGCTCTATTGTTTTTTGAATCTGCCTGAATACCAACGTCATTGTTTTCTCCGCTAATGAATAAGACCAGGAATTTGTTTCTTTTTTGTAGTTATTGTATATCGCGTTCAATTTCTGTTTTATTAGCTTGTGGAAATAATCAAAGCCATTTTTGCCTCGTCAACAATTTTTATCATTCATCTGTTGAATTAATAATTATTAAAAAGTTAGGTTAACAAGGTATTACGCAATTGAAATTATTATTATAATACTATTTTTTATTTTTCACCTCACACGACCAAGAAATGGACTTGGCTCACGCAATCCTTGTCTTACAATTTTATCTTAACCTTTCTCTCCTCTCATTCTCATTCTCATTTTTTTTATTTTCTATTTCTCAACTGTGTATACATACTTCTAATAATATTATTTATTCTTAGTATCATAGGTAGGGGAAGGGTAGCCTTAAAAGCACCAAGAAACACGTGAAGGAGTTTAGATCAGAAACAGAAAATGTTATATTAATTTATTAATTATGAAATATTTCAGTGCTTACTTCTAATAATATTATTTATTCTTAGTATCACAGGTAGGGGAAAGGTAGCCTTAAAAGCACCAAGAAACACGTGAAGGAGTTTAGATCAGAAACAGAAAATTTTATATTAATTTATTAATTATGAAATATTTCAGTGCTTACAATAAATTTCTGGAATAAAAGTACTGGATTTCCAATCATCTTGCCATATTTATTTCGCTTATAGAATAATGCGAGAAATCAATTTATATAAAGCAAGCGAATTTTTTTTAAGCTTTTTTTAGATCTATTGCAATTACTCTTTAATTTCTGCTAGAGTAGGATAAAGATGAGATTATGGTAACTCAATTAGTTCCATAATACGTATAATCATGCGTGTAAAATTGGGATCACCGTGATTATTTCGACAATTTATTATAAGTCTATTTATAAAATTTGAATCATTCAAAGGATATTAAATAATGTTGCAATATTCATATACCTAGTTCACAATTGATTAAACTTATTTTCTACGATAACTTTGTAATCAGATTGTATTTAATACACGTTTAATATATTCTGGGAAATGTAACAATTATGAGGATTTAAGTAGATTATTAGGTCATCTGACATAAGGACTTGTAGCCTTTCTGATTGTGAGAACTGAATTTACAATGAACAATTCAATTACCATTCATAACAGTAACACTCTTCGCGCTAGAAGTTCCATGAATAGAGGATATGAAAAGGTAGGTTATTGTAGGAAATAAAGAAAATTATTAATAGATATATCGATGATTAATGGATGAATTATTTTTCATTATTAATTCAAATAAATATAAGGCATTTTTGTTTGTTCAAAGCCATTAACCATACTTTAATCACAGAAAAAAGTAACACTTGGTCAGTAATTTGTTAATAAGTAACTATTAACACAAATTACATAAATAATTCAATTTCTTCGTTGCTTTGGTATATCTCAATTTATTCGAACAACGAGACGCGCAACATCGATATACACAGAATTTGGAAATTTCCATCATAAATGTTCCATTCAAACGTTTTTACACTTGTGAAGAACAGAAAACCTGGTATTTTATCTCACAAACCGACAATATATCGTGGCAACACTTTTTGACTAAATCGAATCTACAAACCATGCATATCTAACGAATCCAAAGAGGTTCGGGGGAAAAAAGGTGAAGGAAAAAAGAGCAGAATATTTACGTCTCCTCGAAAATAAACACCAATACGTGGCACGAAACGCGAGTTCTCGCATTTCCCGGCTGCATGACCGTTTTTCACCCGTAGAAAAAAGTAAAAAGGAGAAAGGACGAGGTGGAAGAAGAGGAAGGGGAAAGGCAAAGCTTGCGTCGAAATTCGAATGGAAAAACGTCGACGGGGGGTTCATTTCGCTCTGGCCATCGTTTCGAATCCCATTCCGAACTCGGATCTCATTCTGGACACGCGTGATCCGGATTAGAAACGTCCGATTCCTCTGTTTTAGATTACCCGGGTCGTTTTGTCGCATGCAAAAGTTGGAAATCGAAGATGAGCCAGCAAGATATCATGTAGATTTTCCCCCATTTTCATATTTCGATAATCTCTTTTCCTTTTGTTTCTGGCGAATAATTTTGGAAGAAATTGAACGGCGATGGTGGTAGAAAAACTCTAGTTTCGTTTTTATTCTGTCTTTCCTTATTTTTCTCATATTTGCAAGGCTGAATATTTAGACAAATAGTTAAAGGGAAGCGCTTCGACGGAGTTTGAGAGAACAGGTGGTAGAAAAACTTTGGAAATTTTATTTTTCTTCTTTCCTATTCTTTTTCGTGTATTTTTTATAGTTGTATGGGTGAATATTTCAGCGAATAGTTAACAAGGGAAAATATTGTAATAGACGGAGTTTGTAAAGGACAAGACAGTAGAAAAATTTGAAAAATTTTAATTATTCTTGCTTTTATCCTACTCGTGTTTTCCTGATATTTCAAACGGTGAATATCCAGACAAATAGATAAAATTCAACAATATTGTATAGAAATACAATTTGAGACAAAATCATTTCCCTATTCATAAACTTGCTATTGTACATTCCCACTGTGTACAGTCAGCTCTCCTTCAACTATCGTCCACGCAAATCCAACCTTCTTCTTTATGCTAATCTGAAGTACCTGTACATCAATATGAAGTTGATATCTCACACACGATATATATCATGCACAGGTAAGAGGAGAAGCGGAAAGATTTGCATATATCGATGGTTGTTCCTTTATAGCGGCACGTGTAACGGAAAATATCAAGAGTGGCCACTTTAGACTTACATTGCGCTTTATAAACATTCAACAAGTGGCAACGGGTCCATCGACTTGTGGAACTTCTCAGTTCGCCGAGTGTTCCTTTTAAAATCGATCGAACTGCATAAGCATTTCTCCGCGGGACGAACTTTCGCTGTTTAGCTTGCCACCATTAAATGGGATTCTTTCCAAGTACTACTGGCTCGCACCACCGTGAAATCGATGGCGAATTCAGCATCGTGCCAACGGAATACACCCCTGAATTTTGTTGAATGTTTTACCACCGTCAACTTCTCATGTTAATTCACCATGTTGGACTTTTAAGACGGTTGAGTGGACTCGTTGAACGAAATTTAATTCGGTGCAAGCATTACGATGTATTTAGTTGTTCGTTTCTGTTTTGTTTGAGGTGAAAGTTTAGGATGACACACAGTGGCTAAACTAGTGCAGTCACGTGAACAAAATAAAGATATCGGTACTCTAGAGATCGTTTAAAATCTATTTCCATACGTGTTGTATACTACTTAACCATACTACTACTTATAGACATACGTGTCTAATGTATTGGATTGGCAACTAAGTGATTGCGTATTTTAAATAACAAGGAAAATTCAAAACTTTTGTTTAAAAATATAACTTTATTCAATTAGGTATTGTCCGTTTTTGTCGATCACCTTTTGCCATCTTTCAGGCAGTGCCATAATTCCATGTTCATAAAACTTCTGATTTTTGCCAGCAAAAAGCTGAGTTAAATGTGATTTTACATCATCAGCATCATTAAGAGCTTTACCATTTAAGGAGTTCTGCATGGAACGAAATAAATGGTAATCTGAAGGTGCAAGGTTAGGTCTATATGGTGGATGTGACAACACATCCTAATCTAGTTCCAATAATTTCTGGCGAGTGATCAAAGATGTGTGGAGCTTTGCATTATCATGCTGGAAAACAACACCCTTACGATTTGCCTATTCAGGCCGTTTTTCTTGAACTGCATCGCTCAGTTTGGCGAGTTGTTGAACGTACACGTTTGAATTAATCGTTTGGTTTCTTGGTAAAAGTTCAAAGTACTACAGAATTCCTTTATAATCTCACTAAACTGACAGTATAATCCTTTTTTGGTGAATCTCAGCTTTTGATGTCGTCTGGGCTGGTTCATCTTGCATCATCCACGATCTTTTCCGATTAACGTTGTTATAAACTATCCACTTTTCGTCGTCAGTAATCAGTCGTTTCAGAAATGGATCAATTTAGTTGCGTTTCAGAAGCGAATCGCAGATGCATATGCCTTGCGTCAAATGAATTTTCTTAAGCTGATAAGGGACCCATGAATCGAGTTTCTTCACATAACCAAGCTGTTTTAATTTTTTTTTAATCCATGTACACGATACATTGAGATTCTCTTCAATCCCACGCGTTGTACTATGACGATTTGAATTAATAATGGCCTTGATATGGGTCTTATCAACTTCAAATGGATGGCCAGATCGCTGAGCATTTTTCAATGAAAAATCACCAGAACGAAATTTGGCAAATCAATTTTGACACTGCCTTTCTTTCAAGACTGCATTCCCATATACGGCACATAACTTGTGTGCTTGCGATGCGTTCTTGCCTTTTCGGAAATAATACAATAAAATATGTCTGAAATGCTCGTCTTCTTCTTCCATTTTTAAATTGGGATAAAAACAAAATTAAATAGCTAATCGATAGAATGTTTTTACTAAATTAAAAGTAGAAGTCCAAACAACAAGAAAACAATATAGGTTAGGTGCTTTGAACACATTGGCAAAACAAAAGAATGTGCTAAGGCCACTTATTGACAAAATCCGCAATTACCTAGTTGCCAACCCAATAATTTCATTAAGTACAGTTTGATTATTGTTTTATGTTTAGATATATTTCTATGTATTCGTATATGTACCTTTTTTGTATTCTCGCTAGGTTTACCAATTATATTTGGATGTTATTATTAGCATAACGATGAGGGATCACGAGAAGGAGATTGAAAGGAATATTGGCGTTGAAAGGAATATTAGGTTGCAGGTATAAATATAAGGCAGTTAGAGAGAAATTAATCTTAAGGTTAGCCCGATATGCAAAGTGCGACATGACTGTGGTGCGGAGGGACGAGTGAGTGGATTTTTCTAAACCAAGTCCATTTTATGGCCCGCTGGGGGCTAAAATTGCAACATATTATCACGTTGACTGTCGCGCGTGTTTTCAATGAAATCTCCTTCAGACCACGAGTGCCGCCGTACCAAACGTACTCTGCTAGGTACTCCCACCAATATTTTAAATAACTTAAAATCTCTGCCCTAATTCGTTAGAATGCCGAAAAGAAAAATGGAAAACTTATTTCTTAGTGAATCAAATAGCAGTGAAAAAGAAAGCTTTTACAGAAATTCGGATAGTAGCGATGAGGAAGAAATCAGATTTCCTAGAAATAGAAATATAAATAGAATTACATCGTCTGATTCTCATTCGGATATTGATAAGTGCAATCGTGGTGATACTGAATGTAATGAAGATACTGTTGACATGCTTTTACAAGAATTGATCATTGAGGAAGAAAGAAGAACTGATGATACCGGCGAAAGTACAATTCAATTTGGTGAATGGAATGAATTTAGTGGTTGGCAGAAATCATTTCCTTTTCTCGAGACAGACAGCTTCATTAGGCAATTACCTGCCGATGTCAATCCACATGATGTGTTTCAGCTGTTCGTTGATGACGAAATAATAAACTTACCTGTATCAGAAGATTGCAATAAGGAAGAATGTAAATATTAGAAGATTTAGAGCTGCAAAATTATTAGAGTTGTCTGAAGATACAAAAAATCCTTGTCTTCGACGGAGTCAGCATAATATCGCCGTTCGACAAAATGATTCCGGAAGAAGCATTAGACGCGCATGCAAACTATGCTATGCAGATAAAAGACGTCGAACGGACCGATCAAAGACACGGGAGAATTTAATGAAAATAACAACTTGTCCAAATTGTCCCGATTAAACTCAGCTTTGTGTAGAATGCTTCAAAGTTTTACATTCTAAATAATTTTCTTAATAAACCATTTTCATATTATTTTTATAACAATTCAATAGTTTTATTACTTCCTGTGGAATATTTTTTCAAATATCTACGACGGTCCTTCGCAAATAGTCGAATAAGCGCCACCCGAATACGGGTGACGTGACCCTATGAGAAACTTTGGTGTCACCCGAATATGGGTGACATGGCAGTCAACGTGTTATTATTATTATTATTTTGATTATTAAGGTTAAATGATGTATTCACACATAAATTCGATATAAATTGCTCTAACAAAATATTAATCAAAAGATTGATTTCTCGAGCAAATATTTAGTCAAATATCGATCAAATATTAGGACGTTTGTAGATTTTCGTTACTATGTTTGTATGACTTGTCAAAGCTTAAAATATATAGATTAAAAATAAAATAATATTGATGGAAACGTCGCTTAATAAATCCTTACTATCCATCTATCTATTGTAGTTCGTTCAGTTTGGTCGTTGTGTGACAGTTCGTTTATTAATTGTTTTAGAAAAATTGATGATGGAATATTTATGATGCATACAGTTACAAATAAATAGGGAAAATGGGTGTAAGATGACGATGAGCTCATTCAGATGATTTAGTTAAATATAACGATGATTAATGTGATACTGATACTCCAAATCGTACGGAGCAAGCGGCGATTTATTGATGCATGAATTTACATGTAGCCCGCGATTGTACTCGGTTTCTGATTCTAAATTCATTACGTATTACACATTCTGATATTTAAATTCATTACATATCACGAATTCCGATCCTAAACTCATCACATATCACGGATTTTCATTCTAAATTCATTACGCGTTACAGATTCTGTTTCTAAATTCATCACAAATTAAAATTGTAATCTAAAAATTGTCGAAAAATACTCGGGAATTTTACGCCCACCGACAATTATAAAGTTATAAAAATATTTTAAGAAATGTCAAAGACTGCTGTCTACCACGTTATTATTTACAACTTACATGCCTATATTATTAGGTTGCCCGAAAAGTCTCTTTCTTTTACAGACACGTCTTTTACAACGACGCATTTTTATACAAGCATGAAACCTAATCTGTCGAACGTTGTGGTCTTTATCTTGATAGAACAAAATGGATCATATATAATTCGATAAAATAATATAAAACGGAAAATGTTGTGCATCCACTATTTCCTTCTAAAACGAAAGAAACTTTTCGGACGACCTAATATTATGATAGGTACTAATGGGTATGTATTAATACTTCACCTAATGAATAAATTAGTCGATTGATGTACGAACCTCGCTCACAAGTCTATTTGCTCGATCTTTTCACCTATGTACTTTGATTCTGAATTCGTCACACGGTACATTACGGTACAAAATTTGTCCAAATATATCGCGCAATCTAACGCCCACCAGCAATGATAAAGCTCGTGCCTCCTTCGAACGAGCTTAAACACGAATGAAGGGACATTTTCAACGAGCCATGCGAAAATAGCCCGTAAAGCAGCAATAAAATGTGAATTTTCTGCTCGCTGAAACGTTCGAATGCCCGAAACCCGGGCTTTACCCGTTTTAAAGGGGGCAGAGGGGGCTTCATAAAAATTTGAATGCAATTCACTCGCGGGTACCTCGCGTGTGTCGCCCAATTTTTCCAGCTTTTTTCATGAAAATTTCTCTTCCTCCCGCTATTATACACAAAGATAGAAAGACATAGAAAGGGAAGAATGCAGAGAAGAGAATGAGACACAGAGAGATGGATCGATTCGAGCGTTTATATTTATTACCAGTTTGTCGTTTCGCTATTCTAATTTCAATTGCAACCCGACACCAGGCTGCCTGTAATTACGAACGTTTAAAAGCTTCGGCGACGTGTACTTTAGTTTGTAAACAATTTCAAACGCATCCAAGCCCCCGTAAGCCGAATTAATGGGCTCACTTTTAATTACCACTCCGCGTGCGTCCGGACGCCATTCGCCACTCCCTTTTTTTCGTCGTTTAATTTAATTGTTCGTAACGATTACTCGCCATGCTTTTTTAGTTCAATTGCAGCTGGTAAGTTCGTACGTCTTCTCGTCTTTCTATTCCCATCCCCAACAGTGCAAGCAAGTTCTCGCGAAATTGAACGAATTTTTTTTCCAGCCAGCTGGATGCGCGACGCTTTTTTCGCACAGGCTTTTCCAGGCAGTTTCTGTTGCTGGTTTATGGGATGGTTTGAAAAAGATCGACGCGTTACGTTTCTGGGGCTTTTAATTTAGCGATCGAGAAAGCTTGGAAGGAATTTTATGGCAAAAGCTGGAGAATGTTTCGAATTTACGCCAAGTGTTGTTGAAGACCAACGGTGTCTATGTTTCGTATTTTTCATGTAGAAGTCGGATATTAAGAGATTTAAAGGTTTTCAAGTTATGGAGTTTTAGTAGGTCCAAGTAAAATAAATTAGTGGCATATAATATCGGAAAAACAATAAGAAAGAAATCCAGCAATAAGTGACGTTACTAAATTTATACTATACACATGATATGCACAATTCATATTATATACACGCTATAGTACCGTTTCTCAATGATGAACGAGCTCATCATCCTCGGTTAACAGGATCATCATATAACATAATAAAATCATATACATATATATATGTGGATAATACAACGACACCCAAAGACTTACACTGCTTTCTACCTTTACCTCAGTGATCGAAGCAAAGTTAAGATATATTTTATGTGGACCTGATTAAAGTTTAGTGCCCTTTAGTACACTAACCCTTTCCTCCAGCGTATGCATATCTGTCATGAATAAAATATCAATCTTAGAAATTCAATACCCATGCAGGACACCATTAGCTTTGCACGACTCGCTCTATATAACTTACAATGCCCAGTCTCGAACTTTAATACACACTTTCTACAGGAAGTCAGTTTCTGAAAAGTTTGAACCAACGTCGTTCCACGATGTAGAACGATTTATCAGTGCCTGGAGCGGCCCGATGGGGTTGCATAAAGACTCGAGGTTCACCGAGCCGATCCGTCACTGCGAATAATCGTCAGAACGAGGTTGATTTTATTGGCAATGAGCCTCGGTTATCGATCGCTCGGATGATAACGTACATCCGTAAATAATAGCAAGTCGATCGAACGAGAGTTATCGATCGTTGAAACGTGTATCAGTTGGTCCAGTTGAAAAACGTCTCACAGTTAAATTACTCATCTTGACGCGCCGGTGAAATAAATATGGCAGTGAGCGTGTAACTACCTGCCTTACGTCGAACGAACCATCGACGTTTACAGACGCGTTCCGCCGTATTTACGGCCGCAAAAAGCGCGGTTCCGTTCGCCGTTACGTCTTCCTTGGGCGACGAGCCGCACAGCTTCCCGTTCAGTTTTACTCGACCAACAGCACCAGGGTAACGAAGGTTGGTGTAGGAGTTTTTATTGCTCGGTTATGTCCGCGGACGTCGGAGAAAATCTTTCAGGGTTTATCTCTGCGTGCACGAAGATGTGGGAATGGAAAATAAAGGTTTAAAGGCTGATGAAGATTTGTGTTGCGGCGAAAGAAAACGGTGAATCGGTGGATTAAGTTTAGTCAGCTGGTTCGAGGAATTCGTATTCCAAGGATGTTAGAGATATGTATCTGCTGAATAGAGGAAAACGTGGTTAAATTAGGTTTTGTTATCGATAGACTTCGGATTTTTATGCAGGTTTATATCTTTATGGGCGCAACTAGAGAAACAGAATTTAAATAGAGATTCGTTCTATCTATTAAAAGATACGACGAGTATTTCTAATTTAAATATTTCATATGTTTTTCCATATTACTTTGTACACTTTCACATCTTTAGATTTTGTACAAATACATAAAAATCCGTAGTAATTACTACGGATGTGTTAACGAGTGAAAAGAATGATTTTATCTTAAAAGGAATTGCTAGATTTGTTAACGAACTTGTCGTAGAATACGGGGAATTGTTAGAGTAGTTTGTATAGAAATATCGTACCAGATAAACAGTTTACGTTGAATAAAAAATCTGGAAGTTTTTAATTTCAAAGTATGTAAGTAAAGATGTAAAAATTTATCAATTTGGAAGCTTAAAAAGTTCCATAAGAATAACTTGTTGATAACAATTTATATTTTTGTTGAAATGGTTAATAACTACAATTCTACGAGCTAGTAACGCTGTCAGCCATCCTTTCCTTCGAGATTAGTGATAAACTACACCGGCAGCGATATTTTATCGACGATGCTTCGAATTTATTTCGCTCGGCGTGCTACGGGGCGGTTCTTTCGCGTGATTCTTACCACTGAGAGGCATAAGAAAAAGGAAACGAAGGAGAATATAGACTTGGACAGAACGGGCGAGGAAAACCCAAGGAGAATGAAACTTAAAGGAACTGCTCGAGATTTTGCGAAATTTATGACCAAGTATAATGGCCAACGCTGAATTTTCTTCCTCAAAAGCTGCCACGTAATTCTGTCAACCAATCCGGCACATTTGTACGCTTTCCTGCTTAAGAAACTCTACCGTGGCAGTCTCTTTTTAAGAGCAGCTTGCTACTGTTGAAGTTTTCCTGGAAAGTTCGTGAGATTTCATTTATATAAAAGTGTGTACCCTGGACAGAAGTATATCGATGTTTGTCCATTAAAGTTGGTAATTTCAATAGCTGCAATATTAAAAATCATTTTCAGTATTTGAAGAAAAATTTTAGCGTAGAGTTGAGACAAGAAAAATTTATTTATTTACGCATATATCCTATTTTCGTCTTTTTCATTCACAATCGTATCTCTATCTTACAATAGCTTTGAAAGCTGAAATAAATTATTTTAACGTTTATAACTATACCTACCGTATTTCCCAGATAAATAAATGGAATCTAAACGTTTTCTTTTTCAAAAAATGCTCGTTTACTTTTTCTGAAATTTACATCATTTGTCACTTCAAGCTTTCAATTATGTTACAAGTTTGCATTGAAAGATGCTTGACGGTGTTTGAACCGTAATAAAATTGATATTCGATCGAGATTTTATTAATTTTACTTTGTTCACGATAGTAAAAAGCTCAGTTATTCTATGCCACGATATCCAAGATCTGCGAATACGAAACGCTCCGATTCTACTTGATCGCAACTTTTAAATTTCGCGGGTATAACAGCATAACAGAAACTTTGTTAATTTTACTTTGTACATGACGGTGAAAAGCTCAGTTATTCTATATCACGATCTGTTAAATCTGCAAATACAGAAAGGCTGCGATTCCAATTTGGTCGCGATTTTTAAATTCCATCCGCAAGTTCGGTCGTAAAGCTTCAATAACAGAGACCATTCGTCGCGCGATAAACGCTGCAAATCCTGGTGTAACGCCGGTAGTTTCGAATGCACGATTCATCACTTCGTCGATCACCGGAACGATAGAGTGGAAGCGCATCTCATCATACGGAAATATTTATACACCGACTACGGTGAATACGATCGATGTAGGTACGCACGATGACAAAGTTTGAAGGAACTTGTCTGAATTATACATGTTGGAGCTGCATGCTTCCTGTTTTTCTCTATTTTCCCTTGCGTTCCTCGCGCAACATCGCTCGAAACTATGTGTAACCTTTCGTTTGTACAAATCGATGAGGGATACTTGGATGTAGCATTCGCCAACGTGTTTCGAGTTCCCGAGTCTTTCCGCTGTTCCTCTTTCAACGAGACGACGCAGCTGTTTGCGTGCCATTTTCGTGACCGCGTTGATACTGTTGATTCGATGTTGCTCGTAAACTTTTCTGATACCGGAACTCGACAATCCTTTCGTTTCTTCATAGATATTTTAGTCTTTTTGCCGTGTGAAATGTAGAAGTTGTTTGGGTGTTAGGAAGTTTAATTTAAGAACAGTTGACAATATTTATCTTACTTACATGTTATATTTGTTACTTTGCGTATCATTTGCTCGAAGATATTTATCACCACTTTCCTACGCATCTTTTCACGCGTAGTTTTTCGCCTTTTTTTATGCAGACTTGTATATGTGAGAGAGATTAACGCTACTTCGTGGAACCAGAGTTATAATTCCTCGTAAAATAATTTTCCGATACAAAAATTATGCTTATGCATTACGCTCGATACATGAAATAAATAATAATTTACATATTATCAGATAATAAATATAGATATATTTATTTGCAAACAATTTTATGATTAAAATTTGATTTTAATATTTATTACGAATTTTGAGGACGAAGTAGAGGAAATTGGCAAATTTTAATTTGAAATCTAATTTGAAGCACGAATTTTCGAGGGGATATATATATATATATATACTATAAGGAAATTAGCTTTATTCGTAAGTTTTTCTGTTTATTTAATAAGATATATAAAGAATTGGATAAGGCATCACAGCTCAAAATGACTTCAATGTCTGCTGTTTGAATAATACTGTTTTTCATCTAATGGCCCATAAAAATTTAACTTTAAGAATTCTGTATGCATAGCATTCACGATCGTCTATAGACTACACTTTGACGTCAGCTATGTCTCAATAACCGCCGTTTATTTCCTCATTCGTTACATTTTACGATCGCAGACAACAGATATGCATAACAGAAATACTCTGCGCTCTGAGCTAACAAGTCAAAACCTAGCGCAATTTCGTGTCTTCCATATAACTACTAATTCATATACTATAAATAGATCAGTGCCTCTCAACCCCATCATATCGCTAAATTTCTCTATGATAATTCTGTCGTGAAGCCATTTTCACAAAAATCTCATATTAAAATTTTCAATCTCATGTAGCGAAAGCGAAAAAAAAGTATCTTTTTACATCCTTCCTCCTCCATACAGTCTATTCAAAACACTGAATTATACTAAAAAAATCTGAACTAAAAATGAACAAGATTATTTTGTTAAAAAGCAAAATCTTTTCACATCCCACACATTCATTACGCTCAATACACCAAATCTATACTGGACCTTATTAATTTATACCAATAATTTATATCAAATATAAAAATTAGTAGCAAATTTTATACCAGAAGATTGATGTTCAGCCTTATCAAAACTCATAAATACTCTTCTCCAACACGTTTTAAAAGAGGACTCTTCCCCAAATTACTCCCCTCATTTTCTTTCAAAGCACAGCCTAAGCTAACCACTCGATTCACGCTAAACCTTATCACAAAAGTCGTGAATACTTCCAGCCAATTACCCCGAAGATAAAAATAATCGAATAATCCGAAAGATTTACCGGCGGCAACGTCATCTTTCACTTTGCGTTTCGCATGATTTATTCGCGGTCCCTGTAGACGGAATAAGAGGGAAAAATGGTGAGTTAGAGACGCATCCAGGCCACGCAGAGGGTGACTGGGGGTGGGTTAGAGAAGCAAGCGGCGGGGTTGAAAGCGTACGAGTCCGAGCAAAGTCAATGGCCGGCGAGCAAGGGCGTATAAATCTGAAACTTAAATTTAGATCGGCTCTGAAACGATGCTTTTCCCTTCCACACGTCGTTCTATCAGTTTGTCGGCCAGTGCTGCCGCCCTATCCGTCGATGTTCGAACCGGAAAACGCGTTTTCACGAAGGCGGTTCTTTATGACGGTCATCGTGCGTCGACCGTACTCTCCTTGGCCAGGGTCATGGTCTTTCGTACTGGTTCAGGATTATGCTTTACGACGCTGTTACTGCACCAGGAATTTTACCAAGCCTTGTTCTTTATACTTATTGTGCGCTGTATCTCGTTTCATTTATATCTTCTCGCTATTTTTAGATGTTCGTCGGAAGTAAGAATTACGCACGTGATTCGAGTGAAATGTTTTTTGGTAGGAGGAGTAATGGTATATTGTTCGAGAGTTTGTTTTTACGAAAGTGATTTTTAATTGAGAATTTTCGTGTAATTTAATGGTCGATATTGTTGATGGTAATTGTTACTTGTATTTAGTAAGAGCGGAAAGCTTTTTTCAGTTCAAGGAGAAACGGAAGCTTCTTCGAGAATTCGTTTCGTAAAGAATGACTTTCATTTGAGGAGTTTTACGTAATTCGATGGTAGATTTGACCGCGCGAGAATTTGTTTTTTGTATTTTTATCCATTCCTGGTAAGTGGGGAATTAATTTGGAAATTGTAAGCTATGTTTCCTAAAATTATCACTATCGAATGTCTTGAAACTACAAAGTACAAATAAACGTAACCACATGCTTAATAAATTTCTCGGTTTTATTCGGGAATACGTTAATCGAACTTGTAAAAAAGTATTTTTATTTTTTTCTTCAAAATTTGAATGAAGGAGCTGAAACACAAAGCGATCCTCTAAAGAATAAACGATACTTACTGACAATATCGAGCCAGTTCGGTACAGCAGCAAGTTGGGAGAAAATTAAGAGTCCCCAACAAGGCTGTTCTTTTTTTTTTTTTATTTAACTTGGTGTTTTGTTTCCCGTAATATCATAGCCGATATTAAGAGAAGTTTTACAAGCCTGGTCTCGAGTATCACTTTGATCCACTGCTGCTGATACACTTTAGTCTGGCTGAAGTTTCATAATTAGAAAGTTTATCGCAGCAGGAAAACTGTTAGGAAAAGTGCGCGCGTCTGGCGTCGGCATTTCCTTATCGACAACTTTAATAACGTTTTGTAATTATTAATTCGGGCAAAAGCACCCTGCTTTCTCTTCATATCTGTATTTGATCGGAACACGTGAGCTTTTCAGCTTTCGAAATGCTCGATCCATGGGTAAAGTTCCTGTTCGTTCTGTAGTTTGATTGCAATGGAAAGCGAGTTTACGCGAACGAAAAGCTGTTGATCGTTTAATTAAATTCTGCCAGCTTTTCACTTTATGATCGTTGAAATCTGATGGTGTTTCAGCAGTGAAAAGGAAGGGATAGAACGAGCAGAAATCTTATATACATACCGCTTCTTGAATAGAAGTTGTACAGTACAGTCGGCAAAATTGAATTGCTTTGGAGTTTTCAGCTTTAATTTTGGTTAAATTACTGACATTTAGTATGTTTTACTTTATGTTTTATTCATTTTATATTTTAAGCAAGAATCTGTTTGTATGTATAGGTTTGTATGTATATATTATATTAAGTTGTCCCAAAAGTTTCTTTCGTTTTATAAGGAAATAATAGACGCACAATGTTTTTTATATTAATTTATCGAATTATGCGCGAATATAATAATAAAAATAGAACGAAATGGATCATACCTAATTCAATAAAATAATATAAAACAGAAATTGTTGTTCATCAAATAACACCTTATGAAACGAAAGAAACTTTTCGGACAACCCAATACATTTATTCGAATGTATTCGTATTACCGACATATATATTGATGTGAGGGTTAAAGTATCGAAGATATCGACCAAGTATGTGATATATTTTTAACGTGATTTATGTCATATTTCGCATAGAAAATTCATTCAACGAATTGTAACTAAAGGAAATATATTAAAAAGTAGGGACAAAATTTTACGTATCTTTATATGAAATTTATTTATATTTGATTAACTACAACTAGATCCAAAATAAAGAATTTTAGAAATATTTGAGAAGAAAGAAAGCAACAAAATTATATCGTGTCTATGTTTAACATTTTTCTTAAATGAATAAAACTTGGAACAATAATACGCACGGCAAGGAGAAGTAACTAAAGAATTAGAATTGGCAACGAGCTTGTCCCTCTCTTCTTTTTAAATTCCCTAGTCAACAGGTTAGTAAAAGAACAGTAAGGGTTGGCATCTTACAAATTTAACTCTCAGCCTGCCGCTCGAACGAAACGAATACAGTCCACCGCATGTTACTGTTATTTCTGGCGACAGTTTTTAACTAGTGCAATCTGCGAATAAAGCGTTGCCTGCTCGTCGAGCACCAGTTAACATCTGCGAGTCGTTTTCCATCGTTATTTTCACCGGGGTTCGTCGAATCCTCCCTTTTTATTCTTTCTTCATTCGCTACCAACTCCCTGTAGAACTCTCTTTTAATTATCTCGCCTCTTAAAACACGAAACTTTAGCGTCTATATAAATTTTACGATCCATATGACACGATGTAACGATTTACAGCAACTTATACGTTTGCCAGATCTGCAACTAAAATTTATTTCCTCTTTGTTTGTTGCATACACGTGGATTGTGCGTGTTTATGCAAATTCGTATTTTCGTATGTATGATATTGTCTCATTTTTTCATTATTATATCGAAGGCTAATAATATCTCGTAATAAACAACACATTTGATTATCCTGTGAAAAGTTCAAGCTCGAATTTCAATTCACTTTATAATTATGTTGCTTCGTCTTTTAAAACTTGTTTCTTCACAAATTTTACGGCCTATGAACATGACGTACGTAATACTCCAAAACAGACTGCGCGTTTTCAGAGTCCAATATTTACGTCTGCTTTCAAGTTATATGATAATTTTTACGTTTACGCAAATATTCCACATAAATTAATTCGTTTTAACGAGTTCAGCGAGTTATCCCTTAATTAAGAAAGCTTTTATGATCACGCAATTACATAATTATTAATAAATATAATTACATGATTGTTAATAAAGCCAAGTAAATTTCTATGAGGTTGCTTCTATTCTCCATAAATATAAATATAATACGATTAGTTTCTAAAGGACACGAAAAAAAAAGAAGTAATTGAAAATAACTGAAGATTACATTGAAAAATTTGGCAATACAAGCGACGAGTTAATTCAACTTCTTTGGTTAAAAGGTCCAAAACTCCAAATGCTGCGCAAAACAGTTTCTTCCAAATTATATAGTTGTTCCTTTTAATATTAAAATTTGAAATTTGAATAGAAGAGTTTCTGCTATATTTTTACTACGAAGCAGACAGCGGGAATATGTACAGGAATAACGATGTTCCAAGTGAAATTTTTGCTACCGAGAAATTTAATTACCGCTGTATTTATTGAACTGTAGGAAACACACGCGTGCCGTGCAGCCGTCTGTGAAAGTAATTAATATGAACGAAGGTAGAGAGGCGATTCTCGTTTGCTTTTTCTGCGTCCAAAAATCAAGTTCCACAGAGAGTTCTGCGTTTGATGTTGATTCCGTTCGAGACCGATCGGATTACCCTCGGTTTATACTTTGACTGACAGCTCGACCAGCTTGTAGTTTGTTCGCGATAAATGAATTTTTTGAAAGCACGAACAGTAGAGTCGTCGGTATTTGTTTAATCCAGAGGCATTTTTCTTATTATGTATCTCCCTAAAGAAACTCATCGTTCATTGTAATAAATTTCACGAACCTTGTTCGATGCTGTTTACGATGTACCCGAAGCATCAAAGTCATAATTTTTATCTCGATTGACTTGAGAGCAACTACGAATTCTCAAAAATCTTAGAAATAACTAAAGATCTATTGACTCTATGTATGTTAGCAATTTTTCAAAATTTTCTTTAATTATAATAAACATAGCTTCGCTTTCCAACATGGTAAATTTACTAATCGCAAGCGATCGATACAATTTACCACTAAAATACTTTGCCTCTAATAGTATTTTTGGAAAAATGTATATTCTCTAAAATCTACGCTCGTCCATTCATTGCAAGTTTTTCATTTACGAGCCTGATTGTGTGCATCCATCATTATTTATTATATATATATGTAATAACGTAAATTCCTGGGGTAAATAAGACGATCGATTTTGGAAAATCGAGTTTATTTTGGGAATAAATTAAATTATATACAATAGTAATTAATAACAAATCTACTACAAGCTTTACCTGGAAAATCGAGAATCAATTTTCCAAGTCCTAAATTACCGTTCTTCTCTCGTCATCTAATCTATTCAGTAAATTGGCTGCCGGTAAAACAAAGCAAAAATGAAAATGTCGGTTGGCGGGTAGTTTGAATTTTATAGAATTTACATATATATTCATTATTTATATTAGGTTCAGGAAGAACGGTTAAGTTTTAACTCATAAGCAAATATACAGTTACAAAAATAGATAATACGTAAATATATTGATTTTCGGCGACCTGGATATTACGAAGCTTCTGACCGTTTTCATTTTGAGCTAAGTTTTTCACTCGGTTCTCTTGCCGTCTTATCAGAAGGTTCATCACTCTGCTCACTCCGTGGCCAGGCCCTTTTAGAAAACTCCTATCACTTTGCACGTGTCACGGGGCACCGTGACTTCGACTCATCGGCTCCGTGCACGCTATCCTCGGTGGTGGACAACGATAACAGAGAGCGTCGGGTCACCTCTCGGCACTTCGAATCTATAACATCCGCGATTCTTGGAAACGTGCTCGTAACACCACTCAAAGCCACTATTGGGGCTAAACCCTGATGACACACCCATTTATGGTATCGGCTATCAGCAGTGTAATATTCTTGGAAATGGATCGACATCACACGATGCGTCGACCTTGACACATGCATATCCTTTACGTCCCTGACATATCCATCGTGTTTGAGCTTTGAACAACTTCAAGTATTTTATGTTGTTATGATATTCTATGTTCTTCTAAGAAATTTCAATTTATACTTTTTTATTTCGTATGTCTTGTATTTAAAACAGAGAAACTGCAAATCAGTAAAATTATTTCTTACATTTTTGCAGAAATAAGTTTCTCTTCCATTTCTTAAAAAACGAAAAATCACCCATCACTTTCTCAAAATGTTCGTCCTTGCTCGTGCTACAATCGTATTACAAAAATTTCGATACCTCAAAAGCGACCAACCGTTGGGAACCTCGTGAAACTTTATCAAAGAACGCGTCTTATCGGCCACGAATTTTTAACGTCCGATCGAGTCGCGACACGTAGACGGTGAAACGTCGATTCCGCGCGAGCAGCTTCTCGCTTCTCTCCTGTATAACTTGCTGATTTTATCAGCGATGCGTGTCACAAAGTCCTGGCTTCGGTTCGTTGCGTGCACACTCACACACGTACACTCGATCAACCGTTGCACGCGCGCGCCTCGCCACCATCTGCTATATGCCAGCGGAGCATTTCGTGATTTAATTAATTAGCGCGAATTAATCCCAATTAGCGAATCTTGTCTGACGACTGCGAGGTGAGTGGCTCCTCTCTCTTCGTTATGCACGAACGGTGTGCATCTGCTTTCACACCGGGGCATCTACGTGACACAATATGTCTTTGGCCATGCTGAATTTATTCACGGCCCCTTATGGTTCGAAAGGCCGAGGTACAGAGAAAGGAAGATGTTTCCCGCGAAGATGACGTTTGCTGGAAAATTTGCTCGTTCGATGTTATAATGGATTTAATTTTAGGAATTTTAGGAGTTTCTGTCGATACGATTTGTAGTGGATTGTTGGTCACTGTAGAGGATGGTTGGTTTGTTCGAATAACGAGATAACTCGCTGTTGAAAGCCGTCAAGTATATTTAAAATGATAAATAAATTAATACAGACAATAATCGCTCGTACTAACAGATTCGCTAAAGACAATGTGTAAATCGCTAATAAGATCGCTGATAACTCGTTGATAACTGATAGATACTGATAGATACCACGTCTTAGAAAAAATAGTCACTGGCAGAAAAACACATCCGACTAAAGCGTGTAGAGTATGCTCTTCAAAAGGAAGACGCAGTAAAACTAGATATATTTGCAAAAGCTGTTGTGTACCATTATACGTAGGTGATTGTTACACTGCTTATCATACGAAAAAGAAATATTAAAATAAAATTTATTAAAGTTTATTTATATTGCTTTACTTTCACATCCAATTACGAAATAATAGTCGGTGTCATGAGATAAATTCTCAGTAAATTTGCCGGTTAACAATGTGTTAAGCTTCGACATTTTGAAACTCTTTTTATACTTGTTTCGTTGTAGCCTTCATTTTGATTATTTTGGCACATATCCTAGTTCTCGGTTTTGTATTAATACTTTCACGAATATCTAAAATATGTCGCGTAAAATATTTGCCATTATTAAAATATCACTGATACAATCACAAGCGTGCACTCTAGAATAATAGATAATATCAACATAAATCTCGACCAGAACTGTAAGAAGTGAAACATTATAATCCCCATGACTAAGAATTTTGTCATATCTGTCTAATTCTCTGGAATACTTTAATCCAGGCTACTCCGGATACGGAGAACCGTTTGGATTGCATTTTGTTACTTGGAAAATGCAAGCAGTAATCTCAGACTGATTAAACAAGATGAGTTCACGGTAATTCGCGGCGTAGTTTCGACTATAAAATTCAATATTCTATGAATGAAGATTACCTCTAGAGTTCTGCTTTATGGTCGGTTCACATGCAGCCGCGGTTTGTGGTTTCAAGAGTCATCGTCGATGCATATGTGTCGATGTTGTACGTAGATTCGCTAGCCTCTCATAGGTGTTTTCGTTTTTCGTATTATTCCACTGTTATTGTTTCGAGTTATAGTCAAAACGTTAATTAGCGAAGACTGTAATATTCGATGAAATTCCCAGATGATCGTCAAACGTTATAACGATATTATAATTGGACAGTCTGCGTGATTAGAGGTTGTTGACAATAGAATAAAATTATTCAAGTTGAGCTTTGATATAAATTAAATAAATTTAATGAAGTGGAATACTTCACATTATGGGGAGGATTTGGGAAATGAAAATCAAATACAAAAGTTTAGCTGGATATAAAAGATTGTAAAGGTAGATATTATACTTTTATTAAAGCAAAGATTTTTATTGTACAAATTCAAGAACTAAATATCCAAGATATTCTACACTGAATAAAACAAAAATGGAAAATTTGTACGTTTGAAAGAAATAAAATAAAAATGTTTCGTGTCTATAAAAATAAAATTCGCACTTCTAACAATTGTTCAGAGAACTTCAAACAAACACTTTCGGATTTCACTATTACACGTTCAGGCTTTGTTCAACCGCACAAATATACGATTTTTCTTTTTTTTTTTCTTTTTTTGGTGTTTTTGTCAACCGAAAATGTACTACGGTACTACGATTGTTTGTTCGAAATGGAGCGTCCACGTGAGTGGAACTTTGATATTGGAATACAAAGTCGACGTGTTTTACGATGGATGGAATTTTGCGTACTCCGATTTTCCAGAGAAATCGGTTTGCGCCATTGGTGATTTGGGACGCGCGCCGCCATGCGAAATAAGCTGAAACACGTCCGGAATCCTTGTTGGGAAAGCAAACGCTTTCATCGTAATATTCGCTTTCATGGAGTTATAATTAATATCCGCGACCGGTCAATTCAAATATCATCCCTCTGGTCGTAACGCGGCGCTATGCCTGTCACGATAATTAATCCTGTTTGATTTAAATCTGAGAAACGTTGATAGGCATATCGACTTTATCCGGCTTGTTGCGAATTCGAACATTTGCAATAGTTTGCAAAATTTTAGTAGTTTCATTTGATATGGATAATATCATGTTAAAACTACGATTAAATATGGTAGGAAATACAATGATATTAACGTTACATACAACTGTGATTCTTGAATATGTACTTAACACTAGAACTACCGATAGTTAACACGAAGCTATTTCTACCCAAACCAGTAAAAATGACTGGTCTTTAAAAAATATGTAATAATAGAATAGTTTTATATTTATTGATTTATTACTTTCTTAGAAGGAATTCCATATTATGCAGTGCATTTTTGGTATTATTAATCCATCTGGGACCATGATCCCTAAACGAGGGTTGACACATTTATAAAATTGTAGAACCAGACATTTTCACTGGTATGACATTTCTTTGTAGGGAAAGTATAGGTGAAGAGAGATGATAGATAAAAGGCTTGATAAGATGCAGAGGATCATGGAAAGGGTACAACGTAAAGTGAAGAATTATTGATTTGGAAAAAATGGTACGAGATGACTGAATAGAAAATAACGTTGTAAGTTTGTATGAAGAGTTGTATAAATGTTGAACGAAGGAAGAAGATTTGCGTAAGGATACTAACAAAATGAAGAATGAGAGATTGTTTAGCACTAGAATTACCGATAGTTAACACGAAGTTATTTCTACCAATACCAGTGAAGATGACTGGTCTTTAAAAAATACATAATAATAGAATATTTTTATATTTATTGATTTATTACTTTCTTACAGAAGGACTTCCATATTATGCAATACATTTTTGGTATTATTAATTCGTATGAGACCATGATCCCTAAACGAGGGTTGACATATTTATAAAATTATAGAACCAGTCAGTTAGACTGGTGTGGTAGTTCTAGTGTTAAACATGTTATATACAGTTAATTAATATTAAAGTAACACGATAAGGGCAAATAGGTAGAGTATAATCGTCCTTGCATCTCAATAAACCTAAACATTTTAATATGAAAGTACGTTCACGTTTCTAGTAATCGAAAAAATGAAAATCCAGTAGCAGTCATTTCCATTGGGATACGATAGTTCTAGCGTTAAAGTACAAGAAAAATCAACGATTCATCGTCGTGAAACCATCGAATTTCATAAGATCTTAAAAAAATTTCGTGCTTAGATCAAAATTGATAAGTGTGATAATACTTCGTTGATGACGTTCTAGAATGGAGGCGTTCGAAACATTATTTACAAGCATGTAATAGGACTCGGATGTAACGCGGTTTCAACTAAGTACCTACCATCGGGTCTGCATCATGTTTCATAGTGAATTTACGCAGCGCGCAAATTTAATAGCAGCCATGCGTGCGCATCAATTACGATTACTCGATGCGACGTAATATAGGATTATCGATCGACTGCCACGCACTTACGCCGTTGTATAGTATATCGCTGGGACGATAATAACGCCGGAACCCGTCCAATTGGGAGGATATTACTAACGATTTTAATTAATTCCACGATACACCAGGAAATCCCTTGCAAAACGATAGCCCTCGCCTTGCCCTAGGGCCGACATTGCCAACCTTCTCCTGCCCCGTTCTTTCGGTTATTCGTTCTGTCTTCTCGTCCCTGCGTTTCTCTCTTCTGTCTTCGAACGTTAAAATGCACGAAAGAGGAAGGAAATTGCATGTAAATGCAAATTTATTTATGCAAATTTATATTTTCATGAATATAATGTAAAAAATGTAATCTAACTAGTAAATTATTTTGCTTCTTCAATAATTGGTAGTATATGGTAGATATTTTCTTGTATATTCTTACGTATTACGTTCATTCTTTGTATTTTTGTACGTTCAAAATTCACAAAAATATAGAAAAATTCGTGGCCTATTAATAAATTGTCTGTAAATTTATTCGTTTCTATGTCCAAGTAGTTAGATTTCTTTATTCGAGATATAAATTAATACATTGCTTTTGGATTTACTTGTTCGTTGTCGTATCAGACTTACACGTAACAATTTAGGTTTTTCATCGTAGATCGTATTGATGGACGCTATAATTTCATTTCTCTTTTTAATTAAAACAAGGAAGGATATATATTATCGCATGAATCTATCTATGTTTTGTGCTGAAAAAAGATTGTAGTTTAACTACACTCTGATGAAAACATACTGGTCCATTTATCACATCGCGCATCCATCAATAATCCGCAAACATGTCCGGTTGTTCTACGTCAAGCGATCGATTAAAAACGACTCGATGCGTCTGTCCTGACACTATTTTTCGTCTTGGAACTACACTCGCCAAAAGATATCAAATCATTTTTCGCTATCGTATCTATCATACTCAATTTTCCAGAGAGATACGGTCGATAGAGACATTCGTAAAACTTTTAACAGGCTGTAACGCTATCCATTAAGCCATCTGAAATATTCGTATCGTTGGAATTGATTTATTTTTTCAGTCCCAAAGGTAAATTCCTTTTAGTAAAAGAGTGAAATATAGGATCATTTAAGAAAGTGTTTTTCAATGATACGATATACAAATATTGGAGGAGAAACTAAATTTTTAGAGATTTACAATTTGCCTCGAATGGAGTTAACAATATACATATTGCAAATAAATTACAACATAATTAAAGAAGATATGGAATCTAGATTATTTATTTATACATTTATATACATTCTACCTTTGCACCTTTAAATTTCCCATGAACGTATAAAAGTCCACAGTTTAATAATCAATATAAGATTAAAACCAATATTTTCGATGTAAAATTTACTTTTGTATCTACGAATATCCGATATCGTTAAGAATCCATTTGGATTTATTTTTATACAGATATTTCACGAGTTTAATCCACTTCCGAACGATGCTGGATTTACGAGTAACATACTATTAGGTCGTCCGAAAAGTTTCTTTCGTTTCATAAGGAAATAATAGATACACAACATTTTTCCGTTTTATATTATTTTAAATTACGTATGATCCATTTTGTTCTATCAAAATAGAGATCATAACGTTCGACAGATTAGGTTTCATGTTCGTATAAAGATGCATTGTTGTAAAAGACGTGTCTGTAAAAGAAACACACTTTTCGGACAACCTAATATTTATATTTATTTATTTGATAACAACTTCATTAAGAAACGATAGGAAGAAAAAAGTGTCTCACGAAATACCATGCATAATCAGTCAGCTTTTCAAACCTTTAGCTATCCGGTTTATTTTAATCGTGCTTTTCATCCATTCGAATTCCACTGGGAACGTTGGTTCGAAGCGGCGTGGAAAGTTCACGTTTCGTCGAAAGCACGATTTTTCCTCGAATCGTGTCCGCCCTTTTCCTCTTTTCTTTTTTCTCCCTTCTATTCTCAAAGGGTCGGAACGAGACGCTTAAAATCGGTCGTTTTTTGGCGGACAGCCGGTGGTAACGATGGCTGGCTGATATTTATACGATGGCCGGGAGTTATTCGCGTACGGGTGTAGGCAGAGGCCGGGGATTATTACGTTGTTCGGGATACGTATGAATAATATATCGTGACAGAGAATAGGTTTTGTGCTTAAGCTTGAGCGACGGGGAATGATCGAAGGGGAATTAATGGCGAAATTGGAAAGCGAAGGTCGAGAATGGCGGGGAGAGTCTGGCTCACGTTTTGTTGCTTTGCGTTTCGAAACGGACTCTCGATGGTTATCGAGTGAAAAGGATCGAGATACCGCTCTTGGCAAAGCTTTTTCGCCAGGATAATGTTCGAATGTGATGTCGTGCGTTCGATTTTACTGAATGAAGCGCACGAATCGAGGTTCCCTTTGATTTAGACTGTGGCGATTTGCCGCGCTACAATTCGACTCGGCTCAGTTGCCATCGCATTTAGCCCGGCTCAGTTAGTTTCCGGTGGTATCGCTTCGGATCGTGGAAGTTCGATTTCCTGTCTTCGGATTAGGCCACTTTTGTTATATGTGTATTTTAGGACACGTTATCCCCGAATCCATTCAATTCCATTGTTTTCCTGCATATAAAATTCATTTTCTCAAACAAAAGTTTGATGGCATCTAGATATTTTTAAATGTTAGAATCGATGATTTTTGTAAAATCACAAACTGCTCTATATCATATGGTATTTATTTTGATTACGTATCGTATAATTGGAATATTTATATTTATTTTTTAATTTATATTTATATATGGAATAATATTGGAATATAAATTTGAAGGAAAGAAAGATAAAATATAAGGTTTCCGCACGACTATTTTGGATACACTGGAATAATGCGAAAAGATAAAATTAAAATGAACTAGGTTTAATAGGGTGATATATTAGTATTATGTCTGTTATTTAAATTATTTTTAAATCAGTAGAGTAGTCGTGGAAGTTCTGTATCGATCGAACAATTAATACAGTTAAAGCCTGGATCGGTTCAGTTCAATTAACACCAATTTGCACTAATTCATATAAGTTGAAACTAATTCGCATCGAATTAGTCCAAGTTCAGGTCAGCTTCCATCTCAACTCATCAATCTATGTATTTCGAATCAAGTCAAACCAATCGAACCGATAACTTCCTTTCTACTCTTCGCTACTTCCCTTCCTCACAAACTTTTACCCTCACTAAGGACAAACTTATGTAGCTGTTCTTCATCATTCGTCATTCATCACAAACCTTCGTGGACTTTCCTTTCTCACTTTTTATTCTTTACCAGATATCGGTATACCACTTGATGTATCTGACACCACACATTCGTCGCATATTATTACAATATTTATACGCGTTTTGCATATTTTACATGCTTTTTACAATTATTACAAAATGTTTTCCGAGACAAGATAATTCATTTTTATGGGAACTTCGAGTAGGCTTCTATGGAATATTTTTGACCCTCTCGTTCCTAACGCCGGCTTTAGCCGACAACCATGCATGAGCCTCTGTATCCGAGTGCCGACTATAATCAGCATGTACATAACGAGCCATCATTCCCAGTGCTGTTTTCAATAAGTACTTTTTAATCACAATAATCGTTTCAATACTTCTTGTATGTTCGCTAGTATTAAAATAAGTATTAGAGTAAAGTAAAAAAGTATCAATTTTTTACTCTAGAACAATTATAATCTTCCAAAATATTGGGAGAATTTGGAAGAAATCGCTGATTAATATCTGTCAGTTTCATCTTCTTTTTACAGATTTAAAGGCCAGTGTATTTATTAAAAATAAAAACATATATTTAAACAATTGTTTTATAACGCTAAACATACTTCGCTCTTTATACAGAATAGGTACTGGCAGCGGACTTTTCCATACAGAGGGAACATACTTGCGTACACGCCATGTCAGAACGACAGGGTTAAGCTACACGTTCCATAAGTTTCAAATACCTAATGCGCTTATTGTGTTCAACATTACATCTGTAACATATGTGTACCCAAACGATCGGCAGCAACCATAGAACCACACTTTACTGTTAACACAACTTTGACCAAAATGTGCTATAGACCCTTACGCGAGCTTTCCATGCAATTATCACGTTCGCTATGAAACCATCAGGTATTCTAATACTTACGAACACCACGTATATATTCCATCAACCCAGCTGAAGGATAATAGGACCCCACTGAGCCATTTTCTTACCACTCTCCACCAATTAACCAGTAACGAGAGAAGTTTCTGTTCCATTCTGCAACTCAACGCAGCACAACGCGTACAACAATATTGTTTTGTATCGTGAATTTTCAAGAGAGTAATTTCCACGTTGGTCCGACATAGCATCGAGAGCGCGTTAGGTAAACGGTATTCGATCGGTTACCGGTCGAACGCGTTTGGATCCACGCGATTGGGGGTTAACCTCGTTGCTTGAATATCCTGGACCCTGTCCATTGTGCTTGGCGGCTGCACGGTCCGCTTGCTCCTTTTTAGCCAGCATGCCGCGTTTCGTGCGCGACGCTCTCTCCTCGCTTGCCGATCTATCCCTCTGAATGCATCTCGTTGATTAACTCGCTTGGGGTTGCCGTACGCCGGCCGAAAGGAATACCTGGCGAACCCGATGCACCCCTGCCCACCGTCGACTGCGTGCCTTTGCTAATATGCGCGCCGCGAATACCGTTCTCGGACAAAGCTAATCGAATCGAACGACACGCTCGCCTCGATACACTCCCTCAGCTGCGAATCCAGCTATGCGAATTCTTGCTTGCCGCCGGTCTGGTCAGCTTGCCTACAAAATCATCTGCCTTCGGTTTGCTTGATCGGTTATACCGGTACCTGCGAATCCACTGCAGACTGGCTCAGCGATGGAGGAATATCTCAGAGGTAGATAGCGCAGATATATAATTGGAGGACGTATCATCGTGAAATTTTGAAGGATTTTTAGTTTTTAAACTTTCGTGGTGATTATCAGATGACATATTTGCAATTATTTGAGCTTGGCTCATACGTTTTAATTTTGGGGGATTTTATTCGTAAGACCTCGTTCTATTTGAATAATTTCTTAAATTCATAAAGGACGTGGCGTGACGCGTAGTATAACAGGATAATGAGAGATTATTCCACAAGAAAGAGTAAGTTGTAGAATACATTTCTTTCATTTAGGGTTTCGTATCAGACAGAGTTGATTTTAAACAAGTATCCGGTCAGTAGAACGACAGCATTTTCTTACCATTCTCCAGAAAGAAAATCAATAAATTAGAAAAATTGTGTTATGATATCTAAATTTATTTTCAAAATGTAACTAATTGTGTTTCTCTACAATGATCTTCACAGGAACCATTCAAAAGCCATATTATCGATCAACTATATAAATTGAAAAGCATAGGAAAATAATGACATGACAAACACTGTGTTTTAAATTTACCTTAGAATTTATCATTATATATGCATTGTATATTTTTTTCTCATAAATAAATTTATGGAAGGAAATCATTTGTTTCCCGAGAATTGAATATCAATTCATTATCGTTCTGATAAAATTGATCAATCAGTTCGTCTTCGAGGAGAGTCGTATTCCTTCCAAATGTTCTGTCTGTAGTTTACAATTGATTTCTTTCCATTTCGAATAAACAATAGCACGGTCGAATTTGAAGCAAGAGCAACCGGCGACTCGATTTAACAGTCACGGTAAATCCTTGCTTTCCGTGGAACCCTCATCCCGAAGTTCACCCGCCGCGTATCCGATGTCGCGACGCGTTTTAATAATTGAAGCCGGCCCGTGGAAACTTCACTCTCGTTTCGGATTCCCAGGGCTTTCGCGAGTCGCGCAACAATCGCGTCGTCTGATTGCCCGTGAGGTCGCCGGGTTACCACGGCTGCAGCCATCATTCCCCACCAGACGGATCGGGTTGCGTTAAAATCGCTCTAGTCGCTGGATCATCCAAGTTTCTGTTTGCCCTCGAGACGATCGTTTGAAATTGAAATATCTTAGTTGCTAGAGTCTAGCTCGAGTTTCTTCGTAGTTTGCGCATAGACGATGGTAGTTCTGTGATTCCAAAGAGCATAGAGATTTTCCAAAGAGAAAGAGAGAGAGAGGTATAGTATTCTAAACTGGAACATTTTTTAATTTTTAAGTCCTGTGTAATCTTTGTACATATCTTGTTGGTTTGCCAGTATAGCGATACATGTAGTCAGGAAAAGTACATTTTTTAGAAAACCAATTTGAAATAAAAAGTTTCACTGATTATGAATATTTATGATAAATATTTCACTATACTATTGTAGATATTAATTTTAACTAGTAGATACTAATTCATAGTTGCTCAAGTTGATCACGCAATAACACAACTGCAGTATTTGCAGGTTTGACAAGTGGATCGTTATGGAAAGATTTCGTTTCTTTTGTAATTTAGATACAGTAGAACTCCACTTGTGTAAACTCGTCAGGGGCAAGCTTGTAACATATATATTGGGTTGAATTCGTAATCACTTAGTTGCCAACCCAATATAATTCGAGTTCCAAATTTTTGATTCCTGACGTTCCTATTGATAAGTAAAACAAGTTCATTAAGTAAAATACTTTTATTCATTTTGACTATTTCAGTATTTTAAAGTGGACGATTTTTAGATATGGCATTTTTGTATCACACTGATGCGACTGATTAATTCATTATCAATTGTGTTTTACTTGATAGAAAATAATGTTAGTAGATTGTGGCATTATGTATGTAGTTATTAAGGGTGCTTTTAAAACGATTCAATTGTTAAGGATGGTTTTAGAAGCTTTTGCTTGAAAATTACGAGTTTAGTGTGCTCTTAGGAAAAGTGCATTTTATGGCTGGTTTTAAAGTCTTATAGCAGGGTTGTTTGCGATGACAGGAGAATGTAAGTCCTCGCCGGAAGTGCAGTAGAATCTATAGCATCCGCATTAACGGAAAGACACGATCTTTTGGATATAGGAATTTTCGTATTCAAACAATTCGAAAAAAGAGATAGGAGAAAAAAAAAAGGAAAGCAAAAACTCGTCAAGCGGTGTTCGTCGATCCAACTCTCCCTAAAATCACCTCGGAGCGTCGTTTTTCCCTCTTTCAAAGTCTATTCACTCGCAGAACGGCGTCGAACGGTAGCGGGTAGAAATTAAAACCGGCGCACAAAGAGGAAGCAGCGGATGGATCGCGAGCGAAAAACGCGAAAATCCTTGCTCGAATCGGCGTGGCGGCCTTTGATGTCGCGGATTACGTCATTCTAATAAACGACTTACCCTTGCGTCGCGCGTTTTGCGCCCCTTACGATTACTCACCTCGTTCGTTCGTTCGTTCGTTCGTTCGTCACTCGCACACGCTGGCGAGGGAAGCTTGAAAATCGTACGTTCGTCGAGGCGAGCTTAGAGCTTCGCATTTTGCTTGTTATTTCGCGGACGAATCAAAACGGCCTTTGGTTTACCTAAGAAGAAGGGCGTCGGCGCGAAAAGGCGCGAGTCGATGCTCTGCCCCGGTACTTAAGCTCTCCGCTTCTCCGCTTTTAATTGCTCGAAATCCCGGCGATTTCTTTGCGACAGGTCCCCCGTGCTCGCTCCTCCTCCTTTAAGCGTCGTTCGAGCGTGATCACCCGACTCAACCCCCCGGGCGTCCTAATAAAGCCGCCCCTGGCCGACGAAATTCGCGCGGCGCGCGACGTTTTACGTACACGCGCGCGCTCTTGTGTACACTGGGTGTGGCGAAAGTCGTGATACTGGTAGAATGATTCTCTTTGCAAAGGTAGTAAGTCGAAGTTGTGGAATTAATGAGTTTTCGTGTCGGCCCTTGATTACCAGAGAAATAATTAGTAAATTGATCGAGGGGAATCGTTTCGTGTGTATAGGCTATGTGCGTGTAAGAGGGGGAGGGGCAAGTAGGCAGAAGGTGTTCTCGGAGTGGTAGATGAAAATTTAATGATCTTTGTTGCGCAGCAGTAAGGTTTTAAATAAAGGCTCGTGTGATGATCGTGTTAATTATAAGAGAAGTCGCGAGAATATACCATAATCCAAGAAGGTAATTTCTGCTGCAAATTGCGAGTGTGGCTATCAGAATTTTTGGGATTTGATTTACTAATGTAATTTTAAGTGGAAAAGTATATTATGGGATAAGAGTAGCGTAACGTAATCTGAGAAAGTAATTCTTGTTTTACACGAATATTTTAATTGCAAATACGGATATCGTAATCTTAAAAATTGAATAGTATGGACTTAAATAGAAGAATGTTTTACTGTGGGGTCAGGAAACTAAGATCGATATTTTTATTGCTTTACATAAATAGATCAAACTATTTTCAAAGCTATCAGAATTTATGTAAACTTTGAGAGATAATAAGCACCAATGGAACGCGATAAATGGTAGAATGTAAATATAATAATGAAAGAATAGAACGAATCAGATTTGCTAATGGTACACTAACTACTACCTTGTTACTTATCCACACTTGGCTCATTATTCCCGCAGAACAGCAATCCAACGCATTCGTCACTAACGCATTAAACGTCACACCAGCCGCGCTTTGACGGCACACCAATAATTCATTTACTTTTTTTTTTTTTCGATTACTCCAACTTATTATTCTCAATACAATTTTCACCATTCTCCCTCGAGAAATTCTCGCTACCAACAATTCGCCCCTTGCGCGCGCAATTAAACCCACTCGATCGAGTTTCAATCTCAAGTTCCCTGCATCTGGCAAAAAAAGTCAAGAAACAAAAGCAAAAAGAAGAACAGAAAGAAACAAGGGGAAAAAAGCAAGAACTAGCTACCATTCCATAGCCTTGAAATCTCGTGTCCACACTCTCCCTCCCTCCCTCCCCCTCCCCCTCTCTCTCACTCTCTCTCTCTCTCTCTCTTTTGAGACTCTCTCTTCCCTTGACGACGGAACCGTGCGATTTCCACCGCACCCTGTATATAACACAAATAAAGGCCGGAGAGGGTGGCGTAACAGCGTGGAGGGGCTTGGGGTGGCGCGTACAGGCTCATTTTCCAGGAGTGTCATTATGAACTAGCAGATATTAAATTTGTGCCGGTCGGTCTGGCCGTGGTTACCGTGGAGACCCCTTTGCGCCCTCGTGTACAGCTTTTCGCGGCTTTGGGATCATTATTAGTGCAGCAAGCGCGCGCGCGGCTGTTTAATGAATGTCGACCGCGTCGTGGTCGCCGATTAAATTCCGACGAGTGATCGATATGGTGGGAGAAACGGTTTGTTTGATAGTGTTTCACCATGCCGAAGAGTCTTCTTTCTTTTGGGGTAAATAAACGCCAAGGGGAGAGACAGCAGGCGTTTTCCTATACTTGTAGGGGTATAGCAGGTTCATGGTCGCGAGGCTCGTCGGGGTGTGAACGTGGGAATTTTCAAGGGTTGCCTTTTTACGTTGGAGGAAATATACCGGGGAAAGGGGTGGGTCGGTTAGACAGGACCTTAGAAAGTAACGACTCATTAGTTGCCAGTACTTTGCGTGTGTTGTGCAGGGTAGATTTAGGCGAAAGTGTAGTAGTAGTGTGCTGTAAACATTTTACGGTGGTGATCTCTTTCACCCTTTTAAGGTAATATGTATTGAAAGCAGGGTAGCTACTCTCTGTGTTGAAATATCCTGTGCAGCATTTTTTCATTCTTCCAGATACGTTGAGATACTTGAAGCTTCCTTTGATTTTTACTTTTTGCATAAAGTTATATTTTACAGGCTGCTACGAAATAGCGACTAGATATTTGAAATCGAAAGAAGAGAACCAAGATGGCACGAAAAAGTAATGAAACTTGAGTTTCCTCGGATTGTTCGAAATAGTAGTATGTCGATTGCGTATTTCGATAAAGAAAGATACGACAGTAATAGTATACTACTTAACACTTGGCCAACCGCTCGCGCCACAGCAAACTATACGTTTCCACCGCGCTCGGAGCTATACGCTGTCCTACCACTACTTAAGAAACAAAGAACTCTAAAAATTATTTAAGTGGTTAATTATATTTCGCGGTAATGATTTTATTTAACGAATTCACATATTATTTATACAGAACATAAAATTAAAAGTACAAAGAAATATAGGTAAAATTAAAAACATTAAAGGTAACTAAAGATAAATAACAGGGCTTGAAGGTGAAAGTAAAAATTCATAATGCTTTTTAATATTTTTTTACATTTTATTTAATAATAACTTTATTTAGTCATAACTGACAGTGTAACTTTTTAATTAATTTTAACACCACTAAATTGGTATATTTTATTATATACTGTACTTTGAAAAAGCAGAAAAAGTGGCGTAATTAATTGGGAAAAATTCTAGGTAAACAATAACTGATAATAACAACAACAAAAGAGAAAAGAAAACGCGTTGCTAAAGTCAAAAAAGGGAGATCTCCCCGTTCGGTCACTCAGCGATGTTCTTCACAGAGGGGAGATCTCCCTATTCGGTTGGCTAAGTGTTAACTATGGAATACTTTATATTTGTGTATAGTTATGAAGATTTCGCGTCTCGATTTAATGGAAAAGTGCGATAAAGTACGATATTCTATTGAAAAAATCTCTAATATACTTTTTGTCTTCAGACATAACGTAATATATGAACATAAACGAGAAAAATAATAACTGTGTTATAAGATACTATCTTTGAAAGTGTACGTGACACGTTATAGAAATTTACGTCGACTGGATACGTCGGAAAGAAGAGGAAACTTCATCTTTTTAAATTTAGCCTAGAATTTACGATTCTTTGCTCTATTCGCGGTAAATAAAGTTATGAAAGTACTTAAATCATTTCTACTTTAAGAAGTTCAACGCCAACCATATACTTGAGTAAAAACAAAGAGTATAATTGATTAGTTGATCTTTCGTGGAATTCATATGTCCCTTACTATGTTTCAATAGTTATTTAATAACGTGTATCGCATGCAAGTTAACGTTGATAATACTAATTTCACATTGAAGTAATAAAGGCAATATGCTGTTTCGCTAGTGAAACGTGTACATAATAAATCATTCGTACAGTAGAACCTATGTATAATAGATATTCGTACAGCAGAAGTTCTGTTGAAATACGAAACATAGATACGTTTTCGAATAATAAATTTTACCGAATAAATTTAATTACTCGATAAATTTTGGATGGAAAGTTTCAAGTAAAAAATGCATGTAATCGATACAGTGGGAATTAAAACATGGCTGGGGTTGGTTTTATCTTATTTCCGTCGGAATTGATGTTTGTTCATGCGTGACGTTCAATGTTAGAGGTAGAAATACAGAGGTAACTCATTTTTCTAGTTTTCTTTATTGCAACACTATGCACGCGCGCTAAACCGCGCGAGGAAGTAAATTTCCAGACGGTCGTTCTTTCTCTTTTATATTTCATAACAAAAACGTTTCACGAAGAGTAATCTTTTCTAGAAGTTTACACGGTAATAACGGCATGCGCAGCCATACAGCAAGACCTCATACGGTTACGATATATGTAATATAGTACGTGGCACATTGTGTGAAATATAGAAGATATTTCTAAAATGGTTTGCCAACCTTTGTTCTATCGATGGAACACTTTTATTGTAGCTCTCAAGATGTAGTTCGTAAAAATTGGAGATACAAGTCGATGAATTTCAAGAATGTCTGTTACAGTACGAAATTGAAATATTTTATAAATATTATTTCTTCTATTAGTACTCTTATTGTTTAAGAAGATACTCGTTTAAGTATTACATACTTATTTACTCTTATATTTACTCTTGTTCAACAGTTTATACAAAATTTAATCGCTTTTGAAGCTTTTTCTTTATAATCTAAACACTAATTTGATCTACTCCAATAGTTTTATTGTAGTTACCTTTCTTACATATGTTTCTGTTAATACGTGATCGTTCGAAGATTTCACTGTGAATTCTTCTCTTATTTTCGAAATTGTTCAACGAACTGCAAGAGTTTGAATTAGTTTAGATAAATGTTTGAACTAACTGAATAAACAGAGACGCTAGCATACCGCGCTCTTTCGATTAAAAACAATAGAGAATCATCTTATCAATGAACAGTTTAATTAAACATCCGTGTAATAATATATACAGTGGCGTAAAAGCGCACTCCAACTTGGTAAAGAAACGCAGATTCCATTGGGAGAGAGACGTTCTCCAACGCCATACGTTTCATGGTATGTAATACTTACGTACTTTTGCCCCGACATCCGCGAGGCATCTGTTCGCTTCGTTCACCATGAAATATCTATCTCGACGCGCGTTGACACGACGAACGGCATTCTAATGGGGAAATCATGAGTCGGAGCGGCTGATGCATGAGCTTCCACCATGGCGTGTTGCCTGTACGAGCTCATAAAAACCGATCCACCGATGAGAAATATCCCGTAGACGGTGCACGGATGATTAAACTGTCGTTTACGCTGCTCGTGGAAATCTCTGATGCCCCGAAGACGTGACTGTCGAACGATATACCCAGGCCAGACTAACTGCGTTCATTTGTCGATCAATAATGCGCACCACCGTGGTGATGATAACGTTTATCGATCTTCTATATCTCTTGATTCATATTTCTTTATTAATCTATTTGCCTCGACGTGTTAATAAAACATTCGATTTGTTTCTTAGCCTTCTACGAACTTAGTGTCTCACCCTTTTCGCACCATCTTTATAATGTTCTTTGATAACTCATTCGCGTATTCACGCAATTAATCTGATTTTTATACAAATTTTATATTTTTATGGATACAACTAAGAAAACACCACTTTAATGGAGATTTGTCTTTTTTTTCTTTTAAGATCAATACGTATTATTTAATTGTTAAAATACATAGTAATTATGAATTAAATCGAATGCACATATTAATTTAATTTCTATGTTGCTGTTTATCGTCGGTTTATTCCTCTGACTGTTCGACCAAAGCAATAATTCTAAATGCGATCGATACCGTTAAAAATCGAATTATGAGAATAGATACGATAATAATTGTTTTACTAACTAAGCTGTTACCTGTATGAATCTCTTCCATAAATCACAGCAAACTTCAAACACAAAGCGAAATCCTGCGTAATTAATGGTTTCCCTTAACTCTACGTTCTAACTCAACTAATTTATACACCAAAACGATCGAACTTATTTCGATCATGTGTAAACATAAAACAGCGCCATAAATAAAAGTCGTATTTCATATGCAGCAAAACGAAATTAGAATCCGCAATCGAATAAAACACTGCCGTAAACCAGACCTCGATATCGAGCGTTCTAGTTTACTTAAACATACTGTCGCGGAACGTGCACTGGTCCCGTGGTTCTCATATTGTCGTAAACAAATTACACAAACGGGGTGAGAGCCGGTCGATCGCGGCTCCTCGTTAAAATATTATTCGTTGTGCCGATTCTCTTGTTACGAAACGCGGGGAATCGAGCTTGTTACCGTGCCCAGGCAAATAATTTCGTTTCGCGTAATTGCTGAATATTAAACGAGTCGACGCGCGACTATTAAGGGACGAAAAATGAGAAATTTCGTGGAAAACGGTGTTTCTCGGTGCAAAAATGCAATTACCGCGTCGGTTCTTTTGCTCTTTACATCGTCGGTCGACAACGACAGTAAGCTGGTCGACGAAAGAGGAGAAAGAAGTTCCCGATGATAGCCTCTGAAACTCGTGGAAACGCGATAGCTCTGTGAAAATTTCGACCACTGCGATTAAATACACGAGTTGCCGCGAATAATGCGATTCGACGGACAAAAGAAGCCCCGATAATTAAGCGATTCTGGTGAAAAAGTAGCGAACGTCTCCGTTGAGGAAGTTTCAACGGCCGTTCCGTGCTGCGAGGTTTCCTGCGTGAGGCTGGACAATAATGTTCTTTAAGAACCTTCGTCTTTCGATTGTAATTAGGTAGCGTACAAGATTGGTGCGATCGAGTGTTAAAATACGAGAGGAAATTACGAAGAACAAGAAATTCTTTTTATTGAATTTCTTGTATATAAATATTGTACAGTGGCGCGTACAAATTCGTACACCTACCGTACAAAACTTTTTCATGTGCTTATATCATGCTCGTTATATAATATATAAAAATGTACTAAATATCTTGTAACTTGTGGATTTCAGAATTTTACTAATATAATTATGCTAGTTGAATGTCGCTATAATATTAGATTGTCCGGAAAGTTTCTTTCGTTTCGTAAGATGATAACAGATGAACAACAATTTCTGTTTTATGTTATTTTATTGAATTAGGTATGATCCATTTCGTTCTATTTCTATTATTACGTTCGTGTATAATTCAATAAATTAATACAAAACAAAAAACATTGTGCGTTTATTACTTCCTTATAAAACGAAAGAAACTTTTCGGACAACCTAATACTAATGTACTACTCTTACAACATACGTAATATATTCATAAAAGGTGTTAATAAGTGTGCGAATACTTTCGTGAGACACGTTATTCGAGTAACTTTGACCTAACTTCTTGCTTTATGGTTTTTTTAAGTGAGCGTTCGCTGTTCACTGATTTAGAAGTATTATACGTACAATTCATATGTAATGATTCTCAGTGCAAAGAATTGAAATGGAAATTTGCGTTTAGATGAAACGAGTGATTCTAAAAGCCAGAAACATTCTAATTATCGACCGTTGTAAAGCTTAAGATATAAAATTCTAATTTGCTTTCTTTCGTTTGTTTTAGGTGAGTCGAATGCATGTTCGTTAGAAGATGAAGTTTTTGACGCTATGGCGTTCCCGAATGCGGTAGGATTGCAATGATTGACTTGTAAAATTGCTATTTTCTAAAAGACTCTAGATATATGCGTGACTTATCGTGTTTTTCATATTAGATACTTATGAACCAGTGTGTTGATCTGACACTTAAATAAATATAGAAAAAATACGTTACAAGTAACTAATGACTTTCCTAGCGAAAAACATAGAAGAAAATAAATGAAAATTACTGAGTGGAAACGACGAAATTAATAATGGGCGTCGTTCGTCGAGCAACGTAACGAGAATTCGCTAGCAGAGGGACAAAGCGAATTTACATGTCCGATAGCTATTAACCGACCACATTGTTATTATAATTGTATGTGCTCTATGGTACATGTGTTCTCGACGAAAGACGATAATGAGCACTTTAAGCTTAACTCCAGATTGATGTGGCAAATTGAATTCTCTATGGGATACATTTGATTCTGGTCGGGCAAAGCGGCTTGACCGACAGGATTTATGCACAAAGGAAGCCCAGGTAATTACCTGTGCGTCGGCAGTGCCTTGAATATCAATTCGGACGAAAATTGGATGTCAGATCTCGTCGAATCCTACGCGTGTCTACGTTCGTTTTACGTCAAACTTCTTCGTTTCCCAAAATTGCTCACACGAAAATCGAATAGAACGAGTTACTTTCTATCGCTTTGTTCTTTCTTCTGGTCTAATTATGCTCAACGCGGACTTAATTATTGCGTATCTTGTTTTTAAATTTATTCTTCTTTGTATAAAGAAACGAAGAATTTTATCTAGTGTGTGCCGAGAAGAGTACATTTGCTAGTTCATATTTATAGAAATACTTGATGTATTTCCATTTTAATTCTTTTTCAACGTTTATTATAACGAAACAATTTCTTTCGTCGCTGATATTTCACTAGTCTCTCAAAAACAGCAATACCTGAACAATATTCGAAATAGAAGGTTGGATAGAGAAATACTTTATATATTTCTTTTCCAATTCACTGGCAAAATGTTAGTACCAGAGAATTGCATTTAAAAATTCTCAGTTCACACCGAAGGAATATTCCGATTCGATAGTACACTTAAATAACATCGTCCATTTTCCTCGCTATCGAGGAAAGATCGTATCGCCTGCAGTAACCCGATCGTTACAAGAAACATTCAAAACGTTATCCTTATCTTTTTCCATTGTTCCAACTGCCATTCCAGAAGAAATGTAAAATCGACCGCCGCAACGTATACTCCATCTACGAATCATTCACATACTCTACGATCCTCTTCTCAATCCCTCGAGCAAATCACTCGCTCTGCAGAACGACAAGTATAATACATGTTTTTCCAACTGAAATTCACACCACTATGAGTATAAGATCGGATTACAATGCATACAGTGAGAGTCAAAATCGGGTATACACTTAACAAACATGAGATTTGTGTAATATCGACTTACCTACAGATCTATGTCTTTTACTATCTTTCATTCGTATTTTTCCAATAAATTTTCAATTTATGGAACGTATGAGCCGCTTATTTGCCGAATTCATCAACCCAACAAAACAAAAAGTAGAGGAAATTGATGAAATTGCATAAGTAAAGTCAATTGACAGTAAAATTTCAAAAATTTCGAATACTGCAGATAGTCAGTTTGGTCCGAGAATGGCTCGCATGTGTAGCAATTTTCGAATAAATGTCGTGCCTTCAAGATGTGCACTCACTTTTGACTTTCGCTGTACATACGCATATCGTATAATTTGCCATATCTCGGGCCATAAAAGAGCCCATAAGCAACGCCAGGTCGCTAGATTCGCGTGCACATCTGCTATCTGTCGATTCGAAAGGTGGAACGCGAGACGAGCAAGCGGAATCTTTAATGTTTGCAGGCTGGAATCGATGGTACGTCGAGATTCTGCGTAAGCACAATATCAGCTCCCGCCAACGAGAGGGAGAATGCGGCTACGAGTCATCTTAAGAAAATTACCGTCCGCGGACATTTTGCCAGAATGGAAAATCGATGTGTTAGGGCGACGCTCGAGCAACCCTGCAGGCTCTATAGAAGCCTCGACATACAGAGAGAAAGAGAAAGAGACAAATATAGGATGGATAAGAGAAAGGAGAGAGAGAGAGAGAGAGAGAGAGAGAGAGAAGGAGAGGGATTGTTCGTTGGAGACGAAAATTCCAGTCGCAGCGACGTTACCGGCCCGTTATACATTCATGCCCTTCTAATTTTCACATTATTAAAAGATTTATCGGCCACTCGGTCAGCCGTGATACCGGCTGCGCCCGAATATCGAGGCTCCATTAAGAGATGGAGGCGAAATTGCGTTCCAAAGCGAATCTATAGGGTGACTTAAAAGTTTCTGGCATTAGCGTTCAGAAGATATCTTTCTGGATGGTTGGACTTAGATCTACGATGAAAGTTTGAAAGGCAAATGATGCAAAAAATATTGTAATTTTACAAAATAAATTTTCAAGAATAATGAGCAGATGATAAAATATGCTCATGTGATACTCACATATACTCAGTTTCTTATAATATTCTTTTTTATCCGCCGCCGTATATGCAATCCTATCAGTTCTTTACAATAGTATTACATATTTGAATAAGTTTCAATGGTGTCAAAAAAAAATTATAACAACGCTTTATTAAAATTACCTTTCTCCTCCTCGTTGTTCTAATTTCGTTTTTACCTCGTCAGACTTACAAGGGTTAAAGTAGTTGCGCATCGTTGAATGTAGCGTTATCAATTCTTATCTTGTAAAGCCAACCCTTGTAGACACTACTCCATTTACATTGTTAGGTCGATTGTTTCTCGGCTAATGGACTTTACTACTCGTCTTAAATATTAAAATAATTTAAGAGAATCGATCGTTGTGATCGATGAATCATCGGTGGTGGATCTTTTGTGAGCAATCATTTTGGAGTTGCAAACATCGTCCACTAGATATACACTGCATTCCTCCATGTTTAAACTCATAAGGGGATAGACCCAGGTGTTCACGAGGCTATCGAGTCCATTAATTGCGGCGACACGTCTTCAGGTTTATGATACATCAGTCTGCAGGACATTGGAAGTCCATGTGGTTACAAATGTTCAGTAATAAGAGACTTCCAGGTCACCAATTGTGCAGTTAATATCGTTTAACTAAGGTGCGGCACTTGTCAATGCCCGGAAGACGGTCAATTTTGATCGTCTGTATTGTAGAATTAATTTTTCAACATGAGATATCTGGTACCAGAATTGCGATGTATTTCGTGAAATTTATCGATCTAACAGACACACGATTTGTGATAGAAATTGAAAAACATCGATAGCAAATGATTAAATTTATGGTTTTCCTGACAATTACATTTTTTCATTAACGATGAAAGTATTATTCTATAAGTTCAAAGGAAGTTTGTAAAAGAAGGAAATAAAAGAAAGGAGACTCATGGAGCTAGAAATTTTTCATTAATGATGAAAGTATTATTCTATAAGTTCAAAGGAAGTTTGTAAAAAAAGGAAATAAAAATAAGGAGATTCATGGAGCTGGATATTGGAAATTGTTGACTTGGAAATGGTATTAAAAATGAATGTCTCTTCTTCGCAAATTAAAATTACTTTTACTGATATAGAGTAGCATTAATTATACATAAATGAATTTTTTATAAATTCTCTAAATGTAATATTTTCTTCTTCGTATGACAACATGGAAGTCAACTTCAAGATTATTACAAGAATTACATGAAATTTGTAAAATTTCTATTAAACGATGTTGAAGATAAGCATTCGTGAGTGTGTTAATTCAGTTTTGCGGTTGCCTTGGTAACGACGTGAAATTTGCGCAAACTTTTGGTGGTGTAATGTTGAAGGTAGACGTTCACAATGGCGTTAATTCAGTTTCGTGGTTGCCTTAGTAACGACGTGAAATTTGTGCAAACTTTTGGCCAACTAATGCTTGGAGGCCAACCTCCATTTGCATAGGGCGTGATTACTTCGAATTGACATAATAATACCATCTAACAAATTTATGAATCTCGTCAGAAATTTCCTCAACCACTTCCCAAATCATTATATTAGTTACTAAACTCATATAATATCAGTTATTAGTAAAGTACCAAGTATATCATATAGTTAATTAGTTAATTATCACTTCTATCGACTATCTAATTATCAATCGACTAGCAATCTTGTTATTAATACCGATAGCAATTTCTCTTAGTTCCATAAATTTCCTTAACGACGATGTTCCCTAAGATAACACAGAATTTCAAGTCAAATTCTCGAATTTTATGTAACGTGTTATCCCAAATCCATGTTATTTCCTTCACACTATTTTCCCAATAGTTAACTTATTCTTTTAAAATTTTTAACTAACTCATTTATTTATGTATCTACTGAAATACAAATTTATTCATTTTCATCCCAAATTTGTATGCAAATATTTCATTAAAAAATCTGCTTTGCCAATTTATAATTATAATTTCTTATTAAAATTCTTATTAATCTCGTCTTTCATTAAATTAATAACATTCGAATAACTTTTTTTATAAAAAGAGAAAGTCATAGTAAGTTTGAAAAATGTTCCACAACTTTGGTATACCTGCGACTGAGATTAGGCTTTCCACGGGGGAATGATATAGTTTTACAAGTAGGGTGTGTCTCGTCTTCAAAAAACCGATATTCGAGAGTGTTATTACGAGCTGCTATCATCTTACGTTTTCCTTACGCTGCCAAAGTACTCACTCTTTACCATACCTGAAGTTGCAGCCACACGATTAAGTGTTGACGTTGTCATCGATATGGCTCTTTGCGAATTCAAGCTACGTCCTCGTCTCCAGTTTCACGAGGAAGGCTCTCCTCTCTCAATTTCAAGCCGTGTTAGGTTGTTCCAGTCACGATTCGATAAAGACGTCAAATTGTGTGTACTTCCTCTTTCGTTTCATACTCGAGCAATGATCGAGTATCCCGCGGAAATTAAACGTCACCCGATGGTTACCAGAAAATAAATTACTATTTATTCCCTGCGGGAATTGGAAACTTCCAATAACATTCTACAAATGTAACTTTTACATGTTTCAGAGTTTTCAATTTCTTTATGGGGAAACGAAGGTCTGTATTGCTGGATAAATTTTAATTATCAAATTTAACATTATTCCATATTTTTGAAGGTTCAATTTCTAAAATTCTTTTATCGTGCTAGGTTTGAAAAATATCTAAGAAAATTATGGGATATTTATTAATATTTATTATACAATCGTTGTTTGAATCAGATGTTTGGAACATTTTCGATAAAAATAAGAATCACGTTGAAAGACAATCGAGGGTGAAATTTCGTTTGGATCATCATCGACATTGTTCCTTCCTTTTATAAACTAAAATTAATCACTAAATGCTGCCATCCGTGACATATGTAAGCATCGATTATTTTTCATTTACACGATTATTTTATCGATGGAGCTGCATGAACTCATAATTAAAACATTATCTTATATTTACTCTAAAGTATTTATATGTATTATACAAAAGGTATATTACACCCATTTTTATTCCTCACATTTTCGCGATTGTCTTTCGTATCATCATCCCATACTTCAATTTTCGAACAAAACCAGCCAACTCTCGTATACAAAAACCAATCGATCTCCCAGTATGTTTTCGCTCGGAAACGAATTAATATTTGTCCGGGGCGCGTCAATTAAAATCGTGCCCCTTCCACTGGTCGATGGGTAACGATGTTGATGGTATCGCCGAGACGAACGACAGATTATTAGCGGATACACGTGAATTGACCGATGTCCCAGGTCGAGTAACACGATGTCTCGTTACCCGTATTACGCGTCGCAACAAGATAACCAGAAAATCGAGCGACGTTGTAAATCATGGCCCGGGATTGTGTTCTCCGCGTTGGCCAAGATAAAATGGCTACAACGCCGGACTCGGACGATGTAGTAAATCGCCGAGCGTGTTCTTAGCCTTTATTACGTCGCGTGCTTCCTTTAATTAGATTCTACGCGTTGTATTTTTATTCGCGAGGCACGTTTCGTTTCGTTTCTTGTCGTGGCTGGATTTAGACTCTCAATGCTTTTATCTGTTATTTTCAGAGGGATGATCAGGGAGAAATGTATTACAATGGATAAGGATGTCAGTTTTGGAGTTTGTATTTTGCCGTGAATTATTCGTAATTTAGATTACTAAGTTTACAGTGTTTGCTTTATAGTAGGACGTCCGAAAAGCTTCTTTCGTTTTATAAGGAAATAATGGATGCACAATATTTTTCGTGTTATATTATTTTATCGAATTACATATGATCCATTTTGTTCTATCATGATAAAGATCACAATGTTTGACGGAGGTTTCATGTTTGTATAAAGATGCATCGTTTTAAAAGACGTGTCTGTAAAAGAAAGGCACTTTTCGGACAACCTAATATCAATGGTTCTTTTGGTGAGTAGTATTTTGAGAAATGATGGTAGGTTAGGCTTAATTAAATATTGCCTCTAAAATATATTTTTCTTGTTTTATCGTAGAAGAGAATATAACTGTGTAATCTCAGTTTCCCACTTTATCTCACACTCTTTATTTAGCCTCCAACTGATATTGTATAAGCAATTACAAGAAATTATAGTTCAGTTTGCGCGAATTAAATTAATTTTAGTATCTGATTCCATTTTTTATTCCTTATGACTATTAATTGCCTTCAATCTCGAATTAACTTGCATAATGTGTAAGTAAAATAATCGAAAATGAAACAATACGATATAATTTAAAATTATTATAATTATTATAATTATATATTATAACGATACCAGTCGAATGTTAATAATCACTACTTAATATGATTACACACATTTACATATATATAATCACGATACAAAATTTCAAGTTTCCATCGTCAAAATCTATATTCATATCGCTTTGTAAAACACCTACCTTTTAACATTCGCAAATATTGAAAATCTTCGATCTGAAAAATGTCTCCTATAAATCTCTCTATTCTCTCATCCCTTCCATGATCTCACTAGAGACCCCGTACCAAACCAGAACACCGTCTCTAATTCGATCTCATGCAACGAAACGAATCCCTATTCTCAATCTCGGCCACCCGAAGCGAAAAGAACATCAAACACATGGGGTGGCTGACTGACTGGCCAAAATAATGACGCAGTTAAGGATTGATCGATGTCTCGGACCGCGTAAACACGTATAGCCTCGTTACGGTATCGTGAGACAAGGGGTGTGCAACAGCGTCTTACACGATGCCCGCTAGGACAACATTGTAATCCCTGCTCTGTGAGCCGTTGTCTTTTCCTTTGGCCGAGCACCGGGTTAGCGCTAACAAGATTGCTCGAAGGGATCGGGCATAATCTCTTCCCTTCTCCCGTCTGCTTCGCTTCCTCGTCTCTTTAGAGATTACATCTTGTACGTCAGGCACAGAATCCACCAGCGTTTCAGCTCAGGCCTCCTTGTCTATGTGTAGCCCGCGCCTCTCTCTCTCTTTCTCTTTCTCTTTCCCTTTGTGTGTGTACGTCTCGCGGAGCGCTTTCCGGGCTGCGAGCACGTTACAGAAATCGTTTTCTCCCTGTCCCAGCGAAAGGTAATCGACTTTTAAGCACCGCCGCCTTCGCTGTAATTGCAGAAGAAGACACTGAAAGAAGCGACGACAAGGGTAAAGGGAGAAGGTTAGGCAGGGCGTAAAAGAGATGAACGAAGAAGAGAGAGGGTGGAAGTTCTTGTTGCGTAACAACAGCTCGCGGCTTCCGCGGTGGACGCCTTTTAATTTGCAATTGATAGCAGGAAATTAAACGCCCTCCACTGGTGAACGTGGTGCTGCTGCTCCTCAGATTGGACTGCACTATCTCGGGGAGATTCTTGGGAAATTTTACGACTGAAATTGCGGATAGCGATTTTGTTTGGTTAGAAAATTGCGGGCAGGAAGGTTTTAACGAGTCTTGGAATAGGTCATTTTGTGTCAAATGTGGGCTGATAAGCTTGGAACATTGAGTGGGGCGTTATTTCAATGAGGAAAGAACTTGTTATTTCACATTCTAAGCATGCTAGGCTGCAGACTTTGAATCGAGGCATGTTATATAAAACGGTGATAAGTATGTTTAATAAGGGAATAACAATATTAATTTATAATAATTAAAAAATTTTTGTTTGCTTTATTTTACAGATATGTTTGGTGGGTACCATTATTCATTGTTGAAAGATTAAACTAGACAATTTCCAGGGCTAAATTATAGTAGTTGCTTGAAAAATATTTTGAGAAACTCAAAGCTAATTTAGTCAAAATCCAGTGGCAACTTAAATTTAACTGCTTCAAAATTAGCCTAGCCTGGAACCTGATTGTTTAAAACATTGTCACAGTCTAATTGAAGTGACATGACATAACAAATGTTTCTAATCTTTAAACAAATTGATTCCTATAATTAACTTTCTATTGGCGAGATTCCTCAGTTCTCTGTCAAAGAATTAATGCATTTCTAATTTCTGTTTTACCCTAGAAATCGAAGGTTAATTCTACTTGTTTAATTTTACTAATATTTTTACTAATTTATTTATTAATGATTCTTATAACTAACTTTCTATTGGCGAGATTCCTCAGTTCCCTGTCAGAGAGTTAATGCATTGCTAATTTCTATTTTACCCTAGAAATCAAAGGTTAATCCTACTTGTTTAATTTTACTAATTTTTTTATTTAAAGAACATATACTTTCATCCTCAAGAACGTGTAGATCGTAGAATTTTGACTGTGGCTCAGCGTGCTTAATTCAAGAAGGAACTATCCCTGGGACGATTAGTTGAACTTCTCGTATCGATTACACAAATTTAATTAGCGCAACCCTTTGCAATCTTGTTAGCGTCCGCAATTAAATGATCGATCGAAAGCAGCGGAATGACTGATAAAGCGAAGAACGGTTTTCTAATGCGAGTAACGTGACCATGTCTTGCGGAGTCAGTTTAACCTAAACAACGTCCGGTCCAACTTCTGGTTAATTACGAGTCGCAGCTTCGACATCGTGACGAGCATCTGTTCGTGCTTTCTTCGCATTGTCGAGCGTGCTCAAAGGACCCTTTTGACACCGTTGTTTGCGCTCCACGCGATCACGCCAGCGAGATAGCGCACGTAGCGAGAACCTGGCATTGGGAGTGAATATTCATTCGTTGCTATCAGATTGGGGGCGACAGAACTATGCTTCGCCGAAAGAGAAACGCCCTAAACAGGAGAAAGAGACATCGTTGCTCTAGCGAAGAGAACTAGTTTCGAATATTCTTTCCATATGTATTTCAAATATTCTCTTCAAATGTATTTCGAAGAAAAATTATTTCGAATTTGCAACAAGCAACAGTGAAAATAAGTTTGATACATTTGTTGTTTACGAGTGTAGCCAGAGGGCTAAATGGTTAACACTTTGACTGCCACGCCGAAATCACTTGTTTCGCTCAGGACGCCACGGGAGTATTTTTATTATTCAAAGCATATAATGGCAAAATAATAACAAATTGATCATGTAAGACAACATTCTTCCCCAATGGACCGTTTATCTTATCGGTGGTCACGGGTGACCACCGCGGCGCCTTGGTAACAGTTGATAGCGACATATTATAACAAGACTTCGTTTATTTCAACAAAACATGCGCATTCGTTATTTCGTCGCAAGCAAAACGTGCAGAATATATTGTTGAAACGTGTAGAAGATATTAGTAAACAGTATTTGTTCATTCTGTATATAATAGTAAGGTATGTGCACACTTCTAACTTCAATTATATGATTATAAAGCAGCATTTACGATTATTTTCTAAGCTGTGTTTATAATAATATTCGTAGATTACTCTTCAAACATATGGATGCAAACACAGTGCACCGTTAGATGCAAGATTTGTTCTCATTTTTCTTTTATTGATGTTCTAATAAAAATGTTTTATTGTTCAATGGGACACTTTTTATTTCAAAGTATCTTCTATTTATCGGTTATATTCAAAATGCCCTAACTGTCAATTTTCATTCAATTTTTACAATTGTAAAAAGTTCAAGCACAGGAAAAACCGTGATCGGTCATATATGACCAATGTAGCAGTTAAAGTGTGGCATTCAAAAAAGAAACGAGTTACGTTCATTTTTTACTTCTGTGCTTTATGTGATGAAACCGACCGAAATCTCGGATCCGGACCTCTTGATGTTTTCTCGGCGACTGTTTAAAATCGATCATCGACGGTTCTGTGCCGGCGAATGTTTCGATTATCGACGCTCGGTCCGTCGCGAACACCGATGCCTCACACGGGTCTTCGAGAGAGGCGTCGGCGTCTTATTGCCTACACAAATAACGAAATTAATCAAGGTGGTAAATTGTGCAAATTGGATTTATTTATTATATTTTATTCGCTGTTTATATTTTTCAGATAACAAATGTTGTATGAATTTCATTTACATTTCAATTAAATGTCTTTTTCATCAAGTGTGAAGCGTAAGATAAAGTTGACTTTTTCAGGAAGAAAACAAGTATATCTACAGAGTTTTTCTACCAAATAAACTGTCAATGATAAAAAGATGATCTTGGATATTTATATGAAATAATGGCGTTTGGTAATTGCTATAAGAATGGAAAGAATAAGATATTGCTTATATTAATCAAACAATATTAACGAGTAATTACCATGAAAAGTGGTGCATATATCCAAAAAATATTAATTTTGTAAAAATATATTACCTTTGAATGTTCCTTCAATTTCGCTATAAATTTCTCAAATAATTCAATACACCAATCTGACATACTATTTCACCGTGATCTAAGGCCATTTCACTAAAATTATCCTGGAATTCTCGTCATTCTACAATCAGGATCGTTTTCACCGTACACGAAAGCCACCAGCATCACCTAATCCAACGCAAGACAAATCAATACGACCGTTTCACCGGTAGAAACCGCATTTGCATACAATGTCGAACGTTACAAATGGCTACACGCCGGCGAGTCGCCAGGAACTTTTCCCGATACGCGTCCATTTTTCCCTCGGCTTGGCCCTTTCAGGGACGAGCGGCTTTTTTCCGCGATTCACACGCTCTCAACGCACGGTTCGTTTCCACCTAAGCGAGCATCCACCTCGCGTAAACGTTACTACGGCTTAGCTCGTAAACCGACTGAAATTTTCTCTAACTGCCGCTCGTAAGGAAAAGGCTATCATTCGAGAGGCTGTGTGGATATGCAAACCCTGAAAAGAGAGCGTACCGTGCTAGTGCTCCCTTAAGCGGATGCGCGCGCGCGCGCTATCATGCGAATACAGCACCGTGCAAAAGAACTGGACTATCGAAAATGTTGTTACTTCGTGAATTAATTTAGGAATGTTTGGTGTTTTATATATTTCAATATATTTATATCTTTAAATGAACATTTATTAATCAGTAAGCCGTAGATATTTGTGCATTTGTGCGAAATTCAAAAATGCAAAAATTCGCAGAATTTGATGTGCATACATACATAATTCAATATAATGTGCCAATAATCCATAGAGTGATTGCATATAGTATGCTAAGGTGTATGAAATATTCAAAGTAGAGTAGTACTGGTTAAAATTTTCAGTAGATAAAATGAATCTTGATTTAAATTGTGGTTTTTAGTTATGTTTATAAAAATACAAATTTACATAAAAAACCGTAGCCTATTAATTGGACAACTATCTTTATATAACTAATTATTTACGAAATTATTGTGGTTATCGCATTATTCGTTTTTAAATTTTTCGTATAGGTATTAAAAGTCTTTGTACTGGTCTTAACTGGAGCTACAATATAATGTGATGATAATAAAAATACTTGTATAATCTCATTTACAAAAGATATCAGAGATTTTAGAAACTCGAGAAATATAACTTTAAGAAAATTTTCTACTTCAAGTAATGTTTTCCTCTGATACTTTTTCCTATTATCAACGTGCAATAAATAAAGTATTCAAAATATTCAAGTTAGATGGGATACCCTGTATATGCGGAGGTTGAATACGGAATAATCGCGACTCACGACACTTGTATTGCTTGTTCGAGACGTTGTTTCACGCATTGGATGTGTATTCAGCAGACTAGTCGCAGAAGCTGGTATGATGCTGACGAGAAGATAGAGATAGCTGTTTGTTCGGTCTTTGATTTCAGCTTACGTGATCGATCGTTCTAGTAGCTCGTTTATATCTGAATGCTAAGAGAAATGTCATTATTCTAGGCGGAGCAGAAGAGGGCAAATGTGATCATAGGTGAAGTTCATTGTTTCATATATGTATATATTAGGTTGTCCGAAAAGTTTTTTTCGTTTCATAAGGTGATAATAGATGAACAACAATTTCTGTTTTATATTATTTTATTGAATTAGGTATGATCCATTTCGTTCTATTTCTATTATTACGTTTGTGCATAATTCAATAAACTAATATAAAACAAAAAACATTGTGCGTTTATTATTTCTTTATAAAACGAAAGAAACTTTTCGGATAACCTAATAGATTTCAGAATTGGTTTGTTATTAATCTTTTTTTTCTGATAATTTACCAGAAGGACTAATGGATTTAGTTCTTATAAGATACGGTTATAATAAAAAGTAACTTATCCTTGTAATTTATCTAAACTACTAGATCAAAATCTTAGATCATTCTGTCCTGAAAAAAATTAAAATCTCGACGCTAACAATGCGTAAAACTAAAATACTATTTTTCGTCATAAAATTATATTAATTATATTAATTATATTAACAAGATCTAATTTTTAAGAAGCGAAAAACAACGAGACAAGGAGGAGAAACAAGCAATTATCGCTGAAATTCCGCACTTCTAAAGCAAGAGCCCTATTTCTCAACACAGTAGACAAATTAAAATCCGTAAAAGACCAGCGGCAGTACATTCGTTTCTCCCTACTAAATTTTTCGTGCTGCTTGCAACGGTTCATGCTACCAGAGCGTGCATACCGTAGCGCGGTGGATAAATTTCTTTGCTCCACCGTTGTCGCAGCATCCAATTCTCTTTCCCGTTCTCAGAGCTTCGATTTTCACGGTCGCATATTTCTCAACAGCGACACAGCTGCGGGAATACTTCTCCGCCCTCATTAATAACAATAGTTTCCTTAAAAAGAGCGTTCCTTACACCATAGACGGTGGTACATCGCGTGCCCTGTCGCGTTCGTGCGGTTCACATGCGTCTGGTCGAATGTAGCCACGTGCAGAATAGATGTACACGACCGCGTATTCACACGCGTAATTTGCAGTAACTCCGCAAAGCCGGCCATATATATGCATACAAACCGCATTTACATACGTGTAGTCGGTGTTTCACGTGGCCAATTGCGCACGTGTACACTTACATAATAACCATGTACGGAAATCGCCTTCTGTTATTACGGCCAGCAAGCGGTCTCGTTTCCAGTCGACTTTCAAGCTTCTACAAGCAAGCCGAGTCTCTTCAAGCGACGAATTTTCTCTGACTTTTTAACTGCTTGACGATGGTAATGAGAAAAACGGTTACTTCTTTAACAGGATTAGGCTAGTCAGCATGGTTGTAATCTTTCAGAGAAATTTCATAGATTTTATGGCATAGAGGCTCTTTACTGTAGCAGTAACCTTATCTTGTTACGTTGATTACATTATGGTGATGGAGTATGTATGCGATATTGACGATAGTCATTTATAAATCAGTGAAATTTATGCATCGGGTTTAGTGAAACTTCAGGGTTTGGATATGTCAAATTGGTTACGGATGCGAAACTGAAGACGATTAATCTTTGAGTAGATTAATCCCGTGACGTTAAATGACGTTTCTGGCATGTCATGCATTTTCCATGCCAAATTGCACAATGACGTGCTAGAGACGTCAAACGTAGCCGAACGATTAGAGGAAATTCATGACCAAATAAACATTTTGATTTTAACTGGATAACCGTTTTGTCAGTCTCTGTATGGACATTTCAACAAAACTAGATTTACATCTGATAGATACGTATTTGTTTATTATTAGTATAAGAAGTGTTTATTATTATAATTACGCTTAATTAGTCTGATTGAATCTACAGGAATTTTTAAACTTTATTTTACGTATATCATAACTGTGTACAACAATATACATATCTTGCTGAAATAAACCACAGGACTCTGACGTTGTAAATAAGATATACACTGTCGCTCAAAAGTATGTCTACGTTTTGATTCATTTTTATTCATAATACGCGAATATCACTAAAATATATGAATTAATGGCAGACTAATGATCAAAAGTATCTTCTTACTATTTTCTTCTACTATTTTCTTACTATTTTCTTCTACTATTTTCTTACTATTTTCTTATGTGATCATCAAGTATATGTTATAAGTGTTTAAACACATTTAAGCGAGTCGACGCGTTAACCAATTCATTTGTCAAATGCATCAACTTCTATAAAAGCGAAGAAAATCCTAGCAAAATCGTCTTTCCTTAAACCACTACGAGAAAGAACGTTCTCTTGTTCTTCACTGGCAAGTCGGAAAGGATTGACCACTCGAAATCGATCATCGCTTCGTACTCGTGTGTATATACGTGAAATGCAATCGCATAGTGCTCGGAAATAGGTTCGATGGACACAAGATCTGCGATGAAAACCGGTCTTAACCGATACCAGCGTGTGCTGTTTCTCACGTGGGTTCAAGAGCTGCACACTTTACCGCCGCTTGAGGTTGGATCGCCGCAAACCACACGCGCTTCTTGTTTTACGCTGCTTCTTCTCCGAGATTGCCAGCTTTCCGCTTGTACTCGTTCTATTTATCGGAGCTATGGTTATTCAGCTGGATTCTTTTGTCTGGAAGACCTGGTCCGTAGGGATCGCGATAGAATTGGACCTGTTTCGTCAAGCTACCGCAATTTTAGTCGCGATGAACTGGTTTCGACTACTACTGGGCTTTCAGCTCGAGATGGGATGTTGACTTCATTCTGGACAGCGAGTAAGAGGAACGATGCAGTTTGGAAATGCTCGAGAGCTTTCGAAAGCTCGATGTGGTTGATCTTTTATTAAGCCAGCTAAGATTTTTCATGGATTTTCCATCTACTTATTAGACTGCGGATTTTTCTGCAACACGAATACAACTAGAGAGATTAAATAGAGATTTGTTTTACCTCTCGCGTATTATAACTAGCATTCTACGTTGAATTCATTGGTAATTTACGGTAAAGATATCTCGAACTTGTGCATTTCAATCTTACCGTTATGTTAGTAAACAAAATAAGTCTGTGATATTTCAAGAAAATTGTTTCGTGCAATTGCAAGTCTCATGAACGGTCGAAGCAAGATTCACAAGGCAAAACGATACTACGCTCTTTATGAAAACGGTACATTGAAAGTTCAGGTTGCACCCAAGATAAATTTAACCCCTTTGAGAATGTTACGCGACACTCGACTGTGGACGGTCGTCATATAGAGGCAGCGTACGTTAGCAAAGTGGAAGACAGATGTTTGACCCGTGAAAGTCCTTTTTCTGGGAAATTACAGTACCGTTCAGGAGTAGTAACTTGTTACCAGAGAACCAGTAATTACTACCGTGGAACCGCTATCGAGTCAGCTCTCTGAACCTCTTTGGTTTACCTTTGCTTTTGAAATTCTCCCTATTCGTGACTGAGTGCGGCGGTACGTTTTTACCTACCGCTTATTCTGTTTACCTCGTGGTACGCAAGCTCGCTTGCTAAACGTCGGTTAACCGTGGAGGACCTTTCATCGAGATTTCCTCTGCGGACCGTTTGAATTTTCATATGGCTTTTGACTCGCGTTCTTCGACCCTGTCGCTCGTTCACCTCGCTCGAGAATAATCGCCAATGACGCTGCCGTCGGTTTCAATAACCTACCCGTCCTGCGAGATACATCGACTCGAAACAGAAGAATCTTGTTACAAGATCGCTAGGGTTTCCAATAGATAAAACCGATACATTCTTGTTCGAATCGATTATTCTTGCGGGAACGAGAATTTGTTACGACCGGCTGTAGCAAGTGTTTGAGTTTCGAGTGTTAGTTCTTTTTCACACGAAGATACATGTGTCGCGATACACGTTTGAATTATGCGTCTAGAAGTAAAAATAAAAAAGAAGTAAGAAAGTATAACGTAGTATTCACCTAATAGGAAAATAAAAAGCGACTGACAAATTGACATACGAGAGAACTGAACAGAGTGAGCGAATTAAGCGATATGGTATTTCTCGTGTAAATTACAATTCGTTGTTCGGCTTGATTTGTCGTCTTCGTATAAAAAGATCACCAGCAGCCGAGGAACTCATAATACATAAAATCAGTATGTATTTATGTTATTTACGAAGCTTTAGATGCCTCTAGTATTTTATTTAATATAAAATGTCATACAAAGAATGCACGGTATAATATTTCGGCGACATGAATTTATGTTTTACATCACACTATATCAGTAGTATAATTCAATTTTTAGACGACATAAATTTGTGCTTTATATCGCATCGTATCACTAGCATAATTCAATTTTTCGATGGCATAAATTTCTACTTTACATCGCATCGTATCACTAGCATAATTCAATTTTTCGATAGCATAAATCTGTGCTTTAAAATATAGTTACGTTAATGTAATTAAAATACAGAAACGAGAATGCGTTGATACCCAACCAGTGACTTTTAACATTCTTTCAAACAAAAGTAAATTTACAATTTTCTATTGTATATTTCCGAGTAATAATATTTTAATACAACTATGTACCGAATATCTTAATACAAGTATATTATACTCTAATAATTATAATACTAGGTATTCTAGGAATTCTACAAACAGATTGGCAGAGAGTACAAACAAGCGTGTTAAATGATCAATTCTAGAGAAAAAAAGAAAAAAAAAATGGTAAAATGTAGAATCTTTTAAATCGACAAAAGTTTCTCTATATAATTGTTAATTTCTTAGAGACTTAAAATAATACCAACTACTAATAACATCCATCCAATAGATCTAAAACTTAGCACATCACGTCCTACAATTACGCCATTTCCTTCCTTCAATTTTCGACCTTATTTCAACATGATCGGCGTTATAATCAAGTAGCCGTTTCCAGGGGTATTTGATTAAATCCGCAGTCGATTAAATAACTGCGAGTTTCCACAATATTTCATACATCTTCGTCGGGTTCGCGGAAAGAAACGTGCTCTTCGCCCTTTACTTCATTCTTCGCCTCCCTTTTGGTCGCTAATGTCTAGCCTGCCGTTTTTCCTCGAATTCAGTTCCCGTACTCTGAACACGTTCTATTGGCAATTTCGATCCCGAACGCCCGGCGAATGCCAACGGTACGCCTTATCCGTCTACTTGGACCGCGTTATCAGCGTAAATCCGTTTACAAGCTTACGAAAGCGTATATCCACGCGTACACCGTGAAACCGGCCTCGAACCCTAGCTACCTGATCGTAGTAATTCCATGTACGCTCACGCTGTGACTGTATTACGTTGGAATTGGATTATTTAAACGAGTGGAATATTTTTTTCAAGGAAATTGTTGGATATTTTTAATTCAGTGCTCGTTTATCGCAGTTGTTCTTAATCGGTGTTCATCGGAACACCTAGTATTCCACGATATTAGATGTTTCATTTTGATAAAAGAATTATTTTAGTTACAGTTTCTGTTGAAGTGGGTCTCGCTTCTAGGGAAACTCCACATCTTCTCTAGTGTTTAGTTTTTGGCACAACGATTCTCTTTACACCGACTTCTTTTGTCTCTATTGTAGTACCCGACATACAGGCAATGTTCGACTGTTCGCGGTAGATCGCGTCAACGAGAGTCGTAAATTCCCGTTACGATTAGACAATCGATGCTGCGAAATGATCGATCTCCTATTTCGGTTAGGATAATAGAGGCAGTTAAATTGAATATGACACTGATATAACAAATTATAAGTTACAGTTTATTCCAACAAATTTGTAATGAATATAGTTACACTGGTGCGCATGTATAAGTAAGTAGGTGACTGATCTAAAGGTGGAAACCCGGTCAAGGATGTTGACCGTTCGAAAGATGCAAAATCAGTGCCATTCGATGAGGATGCTGTGTCGGAAGAAAGCTAAGGATGGGTGTGTCTCGCGCACGGAACCATCGGATTTGTTGATGACAATTTGGGCTAGGAAAGTGAGGGCAATAGATATTGCTTCTGATTGGATAATAGACGGCTGGTGGACTAGGAAGGGTCTTAGCCGTCCTCGAGAAAAAATCGCTAACGGAAGATACTGACCGTGAGAGAAACCAACTTTCCCGTATCTTCCTATTCTAACTATTCAGTGAAAGAATATTTGGTCGGTCTGAAGGACCTTAAATAGAAAATACCTGGGATTTATGAAGGCTACTTGAGACTATTGAGGGTACGCGGTAAAGATGCGAAGACATTTGGTTGCCATCTTGCCCGCGACGTGTGGCCCGGTCCAGAGAGTCGGCCGACGTAACAGATCTAATGACAAAATCCGCAATTACTTAGTTGCCAACTCGTTACACGACGTGCGTATAGACATATTCTCAGAGACGTGTAAATAGTAAGTTACAACTCACGACTGGTCAATGAGTGAAAAACCAGTCAAGAGATGTTGACTGATCTAAGGCAGATAAACCAGTCCAGAGATACTAACTGATATAGGGCAGTTAAACCACTGAAGTTTGGTGACGATGCTGTCGTAGAGGAAAACTAGAGATTGGTCGCCCCACCACTGGTCGCTTGTGGGTGGAAATGACCGTTGAACATGAGAAAAATCCGACCTTCCCATTTTTTACCTGATGGAGCAATAACCTTAAGGAACGTCTCGACTTGAATATATTTTATGATAATTAAGGGCCTTAACGATAGAATAAAACTGCTTAGTTTTATTACAGTTCCTTAGAATTATTGGTGCGACTTATTATTAGGTTGTCCAAAAAGTTCCTCTCGTTTTATGAGGAAATAACAGACGCACAACGTTTTTTGTTTTATATTATTTTGCCGAATTACGTACAATCCATTTTGTTTTGTTGAGATAAACACCGCGACATTTCACAGATTTGGTTTCACGTTTGTATGAAGGTGCACTGTTGCAAAAAACACGTTTGCAAAAGAAAAACACTTTTCGGACTACCTAATATATTTGCACAGCTAGTGGCCGTCTTCACCGAAGGATGAATTCTATTTTATGTAAAGAGTTACTGGACATAACAGGTGATGTCGATGATAAAGGGCAAATGCCGACAAGCCGAAAAGATCGGAAAACTTCAATAAACCTAACGGCCATTTATATATTTTGGCACTGCAGCCGTTCAGTTAGTCACCGGAGGGTCAAAAGTCAAGAGTCGTTAATCGAGAGTCGTTAATTCACTGTAATAAATCCATCTAGCAATACATTATCATATAAGATAGAAACCACTGAAAATCCTAATTTCTAACATTTCTAAATAAAGATTTTCTATGATACATTGATCCACGCGTTTGCTCCCCCTATTTCGAGATATAAAACCTCAACAGTTTCTACGAATAACAATATAATATTTTTCTTAAACTAACGTTCCCGTTTTACATCGTTACATAGGAAATCTGTAATTTATACATTTTAATGAAGGGCACGTTCGCGTATATTTTTGTGATCTTTGTAATTTTGGCGCTCCGCAAATTTCTCTCGTAATCTGTAGTCTATTTGTAAAAAGTGAGATTCGTAAACGATACGATCACGCGACCAATCAGTGAAATCGAGAGAGAGATAAAAAGAAAGAAAGAAACATCGGCGTACAAGCGTGGAATAATGCCGACAGCAGGGCAAAATTCAGTCTGATTTCGTCGATCCATTCTTCTCTATTGAAACAAGTTAAAGCTTACTGATTTCAACGGATGAAGGATGGCGACGACATTCACGAGCACGTGCGAAAATTTTCTGATAAGATCTACGAATTGAACGAAATGGAAGTCGACAGAAACGTGGACTTGCAAGTCTGAATGTTCCTTTTCAGCCTACCGCGTTGTTTCGAAAATTTCAGACGCGCGATCGAGTCCCGCAACTATCTACCATCACCGGAAACGCTTCGTACGGAAGTAATCGAAGAGAGTGACGCTCATAAAAAAAAATTGAGGTCTCGACGCAAAGCACAATGCCCACGCACAAACGATAGATGGGAAAAATGGGAAAAGCTAGAAGCAGCGGAATCAAAGCTGCAAACAATTTTAATACACGCTTGTTGATGCGATGACAAACGGATTGACAGGATCGAAACATCAACGTTGTTTGCAGATGTTCGACCTATGAGATCTATCATATTGCAACGACCTACTCTGCTCCGGGATAGTATGTCGATAATATCTGTACCTCCGTCTTGCGGGCACAACTCAAAATTACCAGTTTTATAGAGGAACATTTATAATAATTAAAGTGCAATATAAGATCAGGTGTTAGATTTTTCAGGTAAAGGGGTGAGAAGGAAATGAAATTGACTTGAACGTGTTTAACGATTCTCGTTCGACAGACACCTACATATGGACATGTACATATGTATGTATATGGGCAGTTAGTTTTCTGCTTGCGACCACGTGTGAATTTCATTTGTGTTCTTTTTCTTCCGGACGAGACGATCGATAAGCGTATTTTTTTCTTATTTGAGAAACCTCGATGTTTTTTCTTCTGTGTTCGCGACCACGCGAGGATCATACTTCCGCTCACAGATTAGCTCGTCACTCTTACATGTCCGACAAAAAATGATAAATCGAGAACGATAACCTGATTGGGAAATATACAGAGAGTATGATATATGTGTTATTCGGATAATCGAACGTTCGGATAAAAAGTGTCCACAACAGAAAAAAGCTATGTAAAACAAACAATATAAACGAACGAAAGGTAATACGATAGAAGAAATATTGAAATCCAGGTTTTTCCTCTTCTGAAACATTTCCAATATCTATGCGGTCTGATTCTAATAATTCTAGAAATGGAATTATTCAATAGTTTTAGAATTCTATGCTCTTCGAAGACGCTTGAACCTCTTGAAGCAGTTCCAAATATAATATTCGAGAGGTCGACTTGGCGCGAATGTTCGAGCCATGGTAAGTCGAACGCTAAATGAATCTGCTGCGATTAATCACGAGCTCAGTCAGGTGCCATTTGTTACCGTTTCCAACCCGGAAAATAATACCGGCCGTGTAACACCTGGTCGCTGACTGCAACTTTGAAATCGCACCCTTTCGGCTGCTACAACTATGTAATTTCGAATTCGATTGCCAGGGTCCGTTATACTACATGGAAAAGGCTGTCTGTGCTAATTGCATTTTCTAAGGACTATCAAACATTTCGTTCTCTGATATATTGCCAGAAACAAGTCGTTTTCTTTTTATTCGCTTCCCCTAACTTTCATGTGTATATATTGCAGTGAAAATGTGTGATCAGTCGATATATGCGTTTATTAATGTATTTACTAAATTAATAAATTGGACGTAATAAACGTATGTGTGGGTATAAAGGAATAATCGAGCTTAAAATCATAAATTTTATCAATTCATATTGTTCAATTATTTACGCATTTTATAAACATGAATTAATTCAATCTAAAACTCTACATTGTAATAAAGTACTACAATGTTATAATTCAAGTATTATAATAAGTTTCCAAGTACGTATTTCCAGCACATGCAAGTTCGCTGAAAATAGAAACCATATTCTTTCGTTCATTATTCGAATATCTTATTAACTTAAAATTTTGGTATTCTTAGTTCTTCTTAGTTCTTTCATAATTTAACAAACTTTTTTTGGGATACGATTGGGAATCGTAAAAGACAAATATCAAAGATAAATACAAATCAGATAAATCAAAAAGTTGCAGAAATATCGAATAACATACAACAGATGCCATGCGTATGTGATTTTAAAAGTCGACTAAAGTAAATCGCATGTAACAAAGTTGTAGTACCTTTCAAGCGCATTGACGTTCCAAATTTTCAGGAGCAGCTCGATCGTTTTTTTAAGCATGTCTCTGTTCTTATCGTTTTAATAAAATGTGACCCCAACTCGGAAGGACCCTCTAACTATGTCAAATTAGCTTTTTCTGCATTAAAAACCCGTCTCGACAAGCTGTCATGGCAAGGGTCAAATATGAGCCGTCGTCAGCGCCGAGGGAATGAAAGTATTTTTACCACCGCGTAGGGGATGAAAACGGCCTGCCAAGGACGGGATTAATTACACCCAACAATTTTAATTCCAGGAGATACAGATCGCGAATTAACGTTGGATTGCTATGTGAAATAACTTCTGTCTGGTCTCTTTCACGACGTAAAATGAAAATCTTCTCATTTCTAAAAATATTCCTGTCGGAAAAAAGAAATTTTTATTATTAGACAAATTCGTACAATTATTATCTCTTAGAAATTGGATATTTTCTTACATTAAATACAAAATATTTCTTTGTTCGCATATTTACTTTTAACAAAGGAAACGAATGTGTAGTTCACGATGAAATAGAATTATCGACAGCGGAAGATCTGATTACCTAATTTGAATACAACATGGCGAGACGCAGAAGGATGAAATATCCACCGTGACGAAAAGCTTTGTTAAACAGAGTACAAAATTAAACATTATTTTTATGTAACGATCGATGTATATCCATTTCAACGTCCCGTCGATAAATATCTCCATTTTGCCTTTCGTTCGACAGCGAAACGTCTAATTACTAATTAACATTCAACAAGCAAAAACATACCAGGATTATCTCAAATATCCTTTGTGACAAAAAGCACTGTTAGGCCATGGTTGCGATGCATATTCCGATGAACTGGTATTCTGACGAATGAAACGTCTAAACGCTGCAACGTACATATTCATAGACATCTACATACGATTCTTTGAAATACGCATCCACTATAACCAAAGCCCTAACCAGAATACATAATTGAACATTATTTTTGTACAGCGGTTCGTGTGTCTGTCGTTCGTGATTTCACTGTCTCGACGATAAATATCTTTTTCGCCTTTGGTTCGACAGCGAATAGTCGTCTTGGGAGAGAGGGTTGCGTGGGCGGACGAATTTTGGTCAGGGAGCTCGTAAGCAACCCCATGAATCGTACGTGCCTCGTCGGAACTTGGCTTCTCCGTTGTCAACGTGTATCAACGCCCTCGTGCGCGTGCACACGCGTGTCTACACGTACACTGGCAGTTGCACAATATGTGGGTGGATGCAGTTCTGTCGACGAGTCGAGAGGAAATGTGTTTTCAGAGCTATGGATACAGGTTCGGTTGAAGTGCGGTCGGTTTAAGTACGCGGCTTTAACTGTTTCTTCAGATGTTATAAAAGCTGAAGAGGGTTGGGGCGGGAAGTCGTGCTAGTGGAATTTTCGAGTCTCTTCTTTGAATATTGATTAAGTCTCCGAGGACGAGCGACAAAGTTCTGCATGATGCAAACGTTCTTCGTGTGACACCCGGTGGTTAAACGAAATAACGTTGGAATGTGGACAAATTTTAGTGACGTCTACGTTATTGGTCTTTTAATAGTGACTAAATGTTATTTTTGGTTAATTGGAATAATTGGATAAATAATCTAGTAACGGGAGATTAATCTCCGATTTCTTTAACATCTTGATACAAAAATCAATTTTATTCCAGCATCGAATGTCGCAATTTTAACTTTGCTATAATTCTCGAATTTTCCTCTTATTCCAACAATCAGAAAAACTTTTAATGTTTTACGAAAACGTGTAACTATCACTGTAATGATGTAACTTTGTTCAAATTATTAATCTCTATGCCTTATAATTTTCGTATACGGAGTATACACGTCACCGTTAGCCACATATTTGCCGCTTCATATAAAAGATTGAAATATTATGCACAATTTATATTCTTCTATCTACAGTAAGTTGAAAGCAAAATCAGAACTTCAACCTACTTCCATTATGTTTAATAATTCACTGCATGATTATTACTTTGCGTTAGAAATGTAAAGTTGTTAATATGAAATCGACGATGTTAATTAAAATTATATTTAATTATAATTCAATCGTAATTTAAAATTATAAAATTAGAAGATATTAAAATTAATTTAGACTTAGATACTAACAAATTCTTGAAATACCTGGTAAATACACTTGGATTGCAATAAGCTTTATAGTTTCATATTATTCTATCTGCCTTTATTGCCAGTCTAAGAAAGGAATGCCAGACATTATGAAACCTCCTATATGAAGCAAAATCTCGCCGATCCCTTCATCTCTTTTCTCCTTTCGCCGAAAATCTCTTGTCACGAAAACACTTTAGTAGTTCCCCGGAGTGTCATCTGGCTCTCCTTTTCACCATCGTCTACATTGCTAGCCATTTTCACCGCAAATTGTTGCGCCACTGTTCATCGCGTTGTTATTAACCATGCGACAAAGGGGCCCAGATAAATCTTGATAACGCGTCCAGGATCCTCCGCAATTCTTCCGCGGTGCATCGCCGCTCTGATTCATGGCTGACGAGAATTTCATTGCTCTCCGTGGATTTGGCCAGTGTTTCAAAATTATTGCAATAAAGAGAAACTTTCCCTCTAGACTTATGAGTATTAGGTCGTTTTACAAGCTGTGTCGTTTTATAAATCTTCAATAAAGCAGCACTGTTCCTCATCGTGTCAAAATCACATTGCCTCTTAGTCGCTTTGGTTAATTTTGCTGCGATCGTCGAATTCTCGTATTTCAATTTTCTCCTCGTCAAAAAAAGAGAAGAAAAAAAAATTTGTAATGTTGTGAGAAAATGTAATATAAAATAACATAAAGTTAAAACGAGAAATTTGTATATCAACAACAGTGTTCTCGCGTTTTGCTTAAATTTCAGATATTTTTTTAAAAGCAGAAAAATGCAGTTGGGTCGCGAATGATGACCACTTTAGATGACTTAATACTGATGACAAATGGTACTAATTTCCTGAAAACAGGAACTTCTCGGATAAGAATTGATAATAGACTTTGTCATCTTTTTTGTCGGCTTCAGATTAGATACGATGATTCATAATTATTCTGATCCTTTTGTTATGTGTGTATAAATAGTATTTATTAGTACGAACAAATTTTTATATTTTGCTTCATATTATCGTTTCGTATACTTTGTTCCCGTATTATTCTCATTTTTCTGTTTTATCCACAAAATTCCAAGCTTCTTAATATCTCGAGCTCTCATTGTTTGATACACCAGGCTGCAATATAATATGTTTTGTCCATCGCATTCCGCAACACTAACCCTTATCTACCATTAACCTACTTACAACTGATACCAACTTCCATTCTGATGTTCCACATAAAAGTTCTCCGCTTCTTTCACTAAACCAGACATTTTTTTTTCTCTCTTTCAAAACAATCTGTTGCTACAATTCTTCAACATACCATTTAATATCACTAGAAAGAGATCCTTAAAACTTTTGTATTGTATTTAAGCTAGAAGCCCATTAATTTCACTTGAAGTATCAAACATTCTTTGATTAATGAGAAAATAATGTTGGTTTTGTTGAGAAAATGAATTAACTTATGCTTTAGTGTCCATATTTTATGTGCATGTAATAAAACTCCATTTATTTGAACTCATCGAGGGACAAACAGCTCGGACAACAGGAGTTTACAGATCTTCTATTGTTCTCTTTACTAAGAGGACAATAAACAAGATTTCTCTTTACTATCTACGATTTTTTTATTTTTACAATAGGGGCTCAGATAAGAAGATTCAATCAGTATCGTTTAATTAAGCACGAATTAAAATTTCGTTCCAATCATCAGAGTGTAGATAAACGAAGATCCATTTTAATTAGTTATATAATTGTAACTGTTTATTGTGAGTAACTGAGTTTCGAATGCTACAGATACGTGAATCAATTAATTGTGGGTATTTGCAACTGAAGAAACGGCAGAGAGCTTTCAACAGAGATTTCTTTCATCCTGTGAATATTATAACGATAACTGTACATTTTTGTATTAGGTCGTCCGGAAAGTTTCTTTAGTTTTATAAGGAAATAATGGATGCACATTTTCCGTTTTATATTATTTTATCGAATTACGTATGATCCATTTTGTTCTATCAAAATAAAGATCACAACGTTCGACAGATTAGGTTTCATGTTGGTAAAAGACGTGCCTATAAAAGAAAGACACTTTCCGGATAACCTAATATATTTCAATTTTTCGTAAATGCATAAAAATCGAATTAGAGAATGACACTCTATATTAAGACCCAATGTTTCGTTAAATTCTTTTTTTACAATTAAAAATATCCTACTCGTATCCTTCAATACGTACTTAACAATACGTAACGTATTAGCCATTCGTTTCCAAGTACACAGTCGTAAATCGACATTATTTTCCCACGAGCTCAATAATTTCTCCTATGTTCAATCCCATCGCCAATCCTGTTGTTAATTCTTTTCGTCTATCGCTTAATTCCTACACCAACTTGAGATCCATTCAAAACAGCAAACATCGAACAATGCTTCGAAACGACAATACTGAAATTTCTTCTTTCAATCCGAGATCTCGCCAATCTCGAAATCTTTTCATTCTCATAATAATTACTAGCCAAGTAACGATTCGTGTTTATTTCAATTATGAAATTGCCTTATTGAACGAATGTTCGTGTATCACGTAGTATCTCGCGCAGCCGGTTGACAGGACGAATACGCGGCTCGAATGATCTCGTTGCAGCGTGAAGAGTGGCCATGGGTCTCACCGCGAACCAATTACGATGAATTCAACTGTGGAAGGGCTAAAATTCCGGTCGAGTGGTTCTTGAACCTCATCCGCAGATGCGGATAATCGTGTAATCCCGCGCGAACGTGCACGAGTGGCTGCCACGACCTCTCGGTTGTTCGGATTGACTCGGATTGAGCCACCTAAACGTCTCTGTGCCTCCTTCGCAGACGCGGTCTGCTTGTCAAGGACACAGTTGCGCGTGGTTACAAGGGGCAAATATGAGGGTATAAACGTTTGTGGTGTCTGGAGATGTGGCAAGCCTCGTGAAGATCGGTATTAGAGTCGTGTTAAGTTTGTTGGAAGCCGTGGTTGCTTCTTGTATTGATTTTCAGCCTATGTCGTAAGGTGCTGCTTAATCTCCCAAAAGTAGTGTTGGGGTTATGCCAAGTTTCTTTTAAAATATGATCGTCAGACACGATAATGAACTCTTTCGCTATGAACGGTTGGACATTACTGAATACATTTAACAAAGATACCAGTAAATTTGAATAATCGTCGAGGAATTGTTAAAATCATTAAGAACGACTATCTGATTTTAAACGTGCTGTTATAAAGAGCTGATACGTCACTAATTATAATTAATGAAAATACTTTTTTATTCATCTCGATAACTGTTTCAACTAATCTCGACAATTATATCATTAATTTCCCTGTTCTATGTATATCGTTAATTAAATTCATGAACGTTGTAAATGATTTCACAAACTAGATTTAAATTTTGACTTTTAAATTAAAGTTTCTTCTTACCCAGTTTCACTCCAAACTTTTTCAACGAGTTTTACAAACAGTTTCTCTTAACTTTTATCGTATATTTTGCATCATTATTTTACACGAGTACGACATTCTGATCGACCATTCGTTTGTCTGAAGATTTAAATCGACTAGTGCGTTTCTTATTGAACCAAAAGTACCCTAATTACGAAAGGATATAAATATAATACATATAAACTATGATATTTCGATTTGAACAATTTCACAGCACATATCACTAACCGAAAAAAATCCTCATCATTCGCACATAAATTTTGATAAATTTTAACATCACCACGTCAGAATTTTAAACTGATTTCTGAACTTTTGTATCCATCTCGTATCCTACGTGCAGCATATGTCTTAGTAGAGCGAACACGAAGAATGAGAAGAAGATCCTTTAAGGAAATTACTCAGAAGAGAAAGAAGAATTTCCAGGGTGACAAGACATTCTTTCCCAGTAGACTTGCCGGAAACCGAGACATTTAGCTGGTTCGTCTCGTATAATGCACCGCAGAGCCGGGAATAATCTTTTTCCATGTATCCACGACTTCTAGCAAGCCTGTCAGCCTATCTGTCGCACGCCAGCCACTCAGACACGTTGCAACGTATGTAAATGACGCAAATGCGCCGTGCTCGCTGCTTCCCGTGATCGAGCCTCTATATTACCAGCTCTTCTCTAAGTAGATTTTCGGCCAAGAGTGTCGAGCTCAGGTGCGTCTATCGATTTCTGTAAGAGACTCGACGAGTATCGAGACGTTGACACACTGGAAATTTGTCTCATATCGATGTCGACTTTATCCCTATATTATCGCACGTCGATTGACTCTTAAGCTCATTTTTCGATTTTATTTTCGATTTAACGACCATCTTGGTTTTAATTTGAAGGATTCGCTTCGATACTGTATGAAAATTGTAATGTATAGTATAGGCTAGATACAACGGGATCGTAAATTATCGTATCGTAACACGTCCAGATATTTATTTTTATTGTGGCAGTTTGAAACAGTTTGCGTATTGAATTCCCGCTGTTTTTATTATCTGTTCGATGATCAATGCGTAGCACATTTCAAAAAGACGCTTCTCTGATCTGCTGGATTATTAAAGCGTTGTTTCGAGCCTGGAAAGCTTGTTTTTACAGCCAATGGGGCTTTCGATTTTGAATATACGGCAAAACGTTCGTTGGTATGTAAACCGAGCTTAACGGAATAACGTAGCCATATGAAACACCCGTTTCGGTGTTTGTAAGAGCTTTCACGCTCGACTGAATAGTTGCAGATCAATTTATACGCTAAATTTATTCATTATGTTATAAATATTTTAGGGGAATGCATTGAAATAAATGATTTGTAGACAAATACGCAGTTATATGGATTACATGTGGTCATATACGAAATTAAAAGTATTTACGAGACTCACGAGAGTGAAGCTAATTTACTATTCAAATTGTAGTTCTAAGTTATTTCAGCATATCAGTTTCCGTGTTACATTACATGCTAGATATTTGAAGCTTTATATTATATATTTTCTATATTCAACTCTATACTCTATATTCAATACTATATATTCAAAGTTTGAGTTTTTGACTTTTCTTAAATCTGAAATGTAATTTATTTGTTCTAACAGTTATTCCTATAAAACTTGGAACGAAATTTAAATAGAAACGTACAAAATGTACCTTGAACAGATTTTCGAATATAAAACTGAAAGATTTTCTCTTTTCTGCAAGATGGTTAAAGCTTATATTTTTGTCTTTAATTTTAGTATCAGAATATATGATGAATACTCAGTTCTTCGAAAAAATTAAACAATTAATCTAAAAATTGTTGGTTAATTTATCTTTTATATGGCTCATATATTATATTTTTGTTCGAATTTCCATTAAAATTACAGGAAAACGTTTCGTTCTATCTATTACATTAGCAAAATCGAAAAGAGATTGCGAGTTTATTTATATATCCGTAAATTACATGTATCCAATAGCCAAACAACATTTCGATACAGGATATAGTTCAATTACTCAAATCAAAAAGCCTTTTCATAGCCAGAATAAAAACGAATTGGTGGCAATTGCTACGAGATAACCGCTGTGTGCCATATCCCAATAAAATCACCGGAATAAACACATAAAAATCATCAATTAATCCACTTAAACCGCAAACACAACTCGATTCCGACCGAATCGTTTCGGCGACAATTTCGCCAGATTTTTCATCAATTTTTCCAAATTCGTTGCCACGAAATAAAGTATCGAAAACCGAGAATAAATATTAAGCTGTAGGATTGACCATTGATTAAATCAACATTCAGCTTTAATTTTCACAATATTCTCTCGGAAAAGTTACAAATTTAGAGGGCGGACCATTAAAATCAAAGTGAATTTTAGGATTTCCATTGCGATTTATTTACTTATATCGTTATCGTATATTGCGTCTATAAATTTTAGAATCTTTGTTCCTATTAATTTATTTCTCCTATCACGCTTTTATATCTATGCATTTAGAATCTTCGACTTATTTGATATATCAACGTTGAAATAAACAACGAACCAAAAATTGAAACCTTTGGTGGATATAAAAATAATTATTAACTGACTTCTAACCCATCCTAAACAAATTTAAAGAATTGGTATGGCAATTAAGTGATTGCGGATTTTGTCACCTAATGACAAGCCAATAAATTCCATGTGATTTATCGATATAAGAAAAAGGGAACAGAATATATTGACACATCGAATTAACCTACATCGATATATCAAATACTGGCTTAGAATTATTATTTATTACGAAAAATTTATTTATAGTATCATAGTATTATATCTGTGCATTAAAATTTTTTATTACTACTAATATTATTTATAATATTACGATATGACGGTTATTAGGTTATCGTTTGAGAGAATTCACCAATATACGAGGACGTATGCGTAGCTTTAAGCCAGATTTGAATGGCGACCTATCATAAACGTTAATTTGATACTGAGCCATGGTTTAGTCCTATCAGTAGCGAACAGACGACAATAACGATGCTTTGTAATGTTTCCCATTGTAGCGGTCTATCCCGGGAGAAGACGAAATACAAGCTCTCGTCATCCATTCCGTTACCAACGAAGAATTTCGTTATTATTGTTTCCGCTTTAATTAGAGTTGGTTAACGTTTTGAGAATTGGGACAATGCGCGTCGTTGCCCTTCCTGCTTAATACGGGATAGGGAATGAGCTCATTTCGTGCTCTGCAAATGAATTCTGCGTCCATTTCTGTTTCCAGTCGAGATTCGTTTGTGACAGATTGAAGCAAATAGGATATTTTGGTACAAAGCTGCAATTTTACGATGGACTTGGTAGATCGACTATGAATTTCCTATAAATTGTTCAGAACTGGATCATGGATATGTTGTATTATTTGACGTGTCACTTGTACGAGTTTAACACTAGAATTACCGATAGTTAACACGAAGTTATTTCTACCAATACCAGTGAAGATGACTGGTCTTTAAAAAATACATAATAATAGAATATTTTTATATTTATTGATTTATTACTTTCTTACAGAAGGAATTCAATGTTATGTAGTACATTTTTGGTATTATTGATTCATCTGGAACCACGATCCCTAAACGAGAATTGACACATTTATAAAATTGTAGAACTAGTGATATTGACTGATGTGATGTTTCTAGTGTTAGCATCTAGCAATCGATTTGGAATTTTCCTAATAACTAATATCATTATATTGAATGATATGCAGTAAAAATTTGAAAAACGTGTGGGAAGTTGTACAAAATAAGGAAACTGGTTAATTGGGGTTCGATAAACAGATTGCAGGACCCTTTTACACTTTGACTGGTATTGGTTATAAGTAGCTTAGATACAAAATTATTTTGAGTTTGATTACATAAATAACAAAATAATATTCATTATATTATTCTTTTAGTTATCGTTGCGAAAATCATTACATCATTGCGGGAAATAATATAACATGAAGTAGGAATTTTAAAATAAAACCAGTCAATTTGATTGGTGTGGTAGTTCTAATGTTAATATCTATTTGAGTGAATTTTGTGGAAGTATACTTTTGCAAGTTTTTCAGAAAATATGGACGTTTTAGAAATCGTAATGGAAATTATATATACGTAAGTACGTTCTATTTTATAAACACACTAGTTGAGAATTTTTCCTCGAAATTTGTTACGATTAACGATTAATCACAGATAATATGAAAATCAGAATAATTTCTTCTTTAAGCTGAAAACAAGTTTATATTCATGCTGGGTTAATCTATGGTGAAGGATTGCTGGAATTCAGCTGCACCAGTAACTTTACCGCAATTATTTCCAAGAGTATCATTTGTCATCACGCTACTTTCAGTGTCTGTATTCGTACAAGATCCGAGTTGTTGGTCTAATGACTAGCAAGCGCTACGTCATCTTTTCCCACTAAATAGTCTAATATATCCACGAAAATTGCACTTTCAGCACTTAATGCGAATTGCAGTAGTTGCTAGTTCATGTCAGAGATTCGTCAAGTGCCTTTTATCTTCCTTTGTACTTTGCGCTACGTGTTGTCGCAAGAAACTGTTGGTAAAACATGTTTGCAGTTCGTAAAGTGCAACCTGTTTCCTTTTCTTGTTCATAATTTCTAAAATGTGTCGTAATATTTACTGCCACGTTTGGGTTCCGGAATGTTTACGGTTGATCTAATTTTCCCCACGATTTTTATCAGAAAGATCGTGTTAACCTTTTATTCTGAAAAATATTGCGGGTAGATTCTGGAACGTTCATGGTTGATCTAATTTTCTGAACGATGTTTATTCGAAAGATTGTTGCAATTTTTTATTCGGTAAATTATCGTCAATAGATTTCACAATATCAACAGATCCGCTAAAAAAAATTTTATTACGAAATTACTTACACTGCTTAGACTATAATTATAAATATAATAAAATATCATAACGTAGCATAAATGTGTGTACGCGTAGTGTAGTGTAAAATATAATAAAATACAGCGTACCAAATATCATGAGAATATAATTTTTGTTTTTCTCGTTCCACTCTACTGTATAAACATATCTGCATTCAGCAAAACCCATTTTTATTCCAAATTTCATCCGAGAATTCTCACAATTCCTTTCTAAATTTTCCTCTTATTTTCGTACCATAGAATAATCTTTTTTAGAATTGTACCACGTGTACTGCCACACCCTGTATGCTTTTCTTTATATTCTACCTCATATTCCATACTGCACTTCACCATTGTAATACAGCGTGGTATTCTTCCCTTCACGCATGCAACACAGTCGCTGCGGAACTCGATCGCGCATTATTCATCGACGCGTTTTTCAATCCCATGGTACACACCGAAGAATACTCGACAACGCGTCCGCGACGTCGAGAGCCTCGTTCGAGATAAATCGTAGACGCTTTCGTTGGAAGCCAGATAAGCCTTGTACGTCGGCTGTGATACGTGACATCGTCTTGCACGATTGATTCTTTTTTTCTGCGGTCGTGAAGGGCTCGCGTGGGTGCCTCCTCTACGAAAATGGATTTAATATTTCCATTCGCGGCGCGGATCGATATAAATGCAAATTAGGGCTAGCGGGGGTGGCACGATTCCTGCACGAGAATAGGCAGACGAGTACTACAGGGTTGGAGGAAGAAGAAACGTGGTCGATGAGCCGAGACCGATTTTCAATCGGCTGCGTTGCGCCAACAACGGGATTATGATCGAACGTGGATCCGACTCTCGGCGAGTGGATTAATGGATTTCCAGGCAACCGGATGCGGATAGAAGAAAAGTGGCGAATTCCTTTCACGAATAGACTCAGTCTTTTCCATTCGCGTTAAAGTTTCGTTCGCTCTTTCACAGAGTGATAATTAGACTACTATTGCATTTCTTTTGCATTTATGGGAAATTTGAAGGTGCAAAGATGTATATAAATAATATGTACATAAACAAACTCCGAATTTAGTATTCATCATATTATTTAGTAAGTGAAACGATCGTCTATCTAGGTTCCACTATTTAATTAAATTTATAAAAATATGAATTTATACAAGTATCCACAGTCTAGTTTATGTCTCCTTTACGTTAGAAATAACATTGATTTTTCATTTTAGTATGTACAATATTATTCGTACGTTAGTCCTCATTCTTATGCTGATTACGTGGTGATATATCGGATTGGCAACTAAATGATTGCGGATTTTATCAATACCACCTAATGGCAAAATCCAACCACTTAGTTGCCAATCCAATATTTGATGTATTGCAGTTATGTGTGAGAGTGCCTATGAGAAATACTACGATACGCAGAAGCATTTTGTAGCTACTCCATAGAGTGCAAAAATAAAATCATACGAATCGTCAGATATAAATCATAACTTTCAAGCATCTTCTCTCTTCTGGAATTCAAGACGAACAGATCCTTCTTTTTTTCCTGTCAAATTCGAGTCTGACTGTATCTAACGATCTAAATGAACCAGTACGAAAGCAGACTCGTTGGAGAAATCGAGAAGTCGGAGAAAGTATAAGGCAGGGAGTAAATTGGTCGGTCTGCCGCGACTCCCGCGGCGAAGTTATTGCTAGATGGTAATTAAATCGCGAGTGTACGTAGTCGCGTTCGCGAAACGTCGAATTAAATTAATCGTGTCGATGCCACAGCCTCCGTTCTTCGATAAATTCACCCGCCGCGCTTGCTGGCCAATCGAATTAATCCTGTCGCGTGCACACAGACTTTGGCTCGAAAATGCGCGGCGGTCTCGAACTTGCACAACCAGTTACACCGCTTCGTCTCGTTTGCATTATTAATCGTCGTTCATTGTCGTGGATACATCGTGTTGCGCCAAGTATTTCCGATTATCAACTCTTATACAATAGCATCTCGATTGCTCGAACTGATTACTATGATACCGCGGATATTTATGCAAATTCATACTTTTGTGAATTCATAATTTAAAAAATTTGTTTTACTTACTAAATGATATAAAAAATACTACACTTTGAATGTTCCATGTACTTTTGCGGATTATGTACATTGCGTGCATTTTTGAAAAAAAAAGAAAAAAATAATAATAAAAATCCGCAGATTGCTTACAGAAGAACCGGATAATCGAGTCTTTCAAATAACCGAACGACTAATACTGCGACTACGTTTCATACGCAGAGTAACATAGATCACTTATTGCATATGTATTAGGTTGTCCGAAAAGTTTCTTTCGTTTTATAAGGAAATAATAAACGCATAATGTTTATTGTTTTATGCACGGACGTAATAATAGAAATAGAACGAAATGGATCATACCTAATTCAATAAAATAATACAAAACAGAAATTGTTGTTCATCTATTGTCAGCTTATGAAACGAAAGAAACTTTTCGAACAACTTAATATGTCCCAATCATTTTCTTCCTGGACTTTTGACTCGAATGATATTTTCTGAAGCTACAAATTACAAATTTAAAAGAGAATTAGTATTTCTGCAGAGTTACTGTTCTTTCGTACCATCTATTAGCTGTTTCTATTGTTACGAATGCTTCTGATTTATAGCTCATCGATGTTCTCGCTACTGTTAAATTTCTCTCTAATTCTGTCGATAATTTTCCTGTCGCTTACATATGTAGCGATGAATTGAGACCGATAAAGTGATTGGGAAATATACAGAGAGTATATATGACATAGTTAAGTATATTAGATCGTTTGTTTTCTTTTACTTCCCGATGTCGTTTGGATAATCGAACGTTCAAACAAATAGATGTTCGACAAATCGCTGTATCACGAGAACGTTACGTATCGAAGAATACAGACGCATGGAACGTTTCTTTTATCAACTTGTTTATCATCAAGAAACAAAGTTGAATAAAAGCATCGCTGACAGCGCCATTCGTTCGATAGTATGACAGATCTTCTCCAATGCCAGCTTCCTCGCTAACAATGTCAAACTTGGTACAACTATTACAGTCATCGAAGAAGCTTCAGAAGAGAAAGTTTAAGAGCAAGAAAAGATTATGAAGTCCGTTTCCGTTTACTGGAAAAAGTTGACAGAATTTATCGAATTGCAAAGTCGGAAGTTTTGGTCGCGAATGGTGAAATTGGAGATGAACCGATAGACAACTTACTACAGTCAGCTACTCCCTTTATCCCAACAGGACAGCGCAGTATATCGTGTATCTTATTCCTGTGTATCCGTCGGTACTCCCCGTGGAGTTCCATCGACGTTTCCAACGTTCTTTTTCTTCCTTCTCGTCCTTCGCGCTTCGTCCTTGCCCGTCGACCGCACGCTGCTTCGTGACACCTAATTTTCGCGTATATTCCGACGCTACGTTGTGTGAATATCCTCCGTGTAAAGAGAAATTCAACGAGGCCGGGAATTAGTGTGAAAAAATTGTTGCGGAGATTCGATAGTTTTCGATTTTATTAAATACGGTTGTATAGTTATACACTTAGGTTTTATTAAATGGGATGTAACTACTTAGCGTTCGAGAGGAAACTTCGGGGAATTTAGTTGCGCCGCCAACTATTCGAACAGGGAAATTAGACTACTTCTTGCTTGAGATTAGAATCGGGATCAGTTGAGCGTGTTGTTTAAATCCGAAGAATCTCATCGAATGTTGAGTTATTTGCAATCTCAGTGTTCTCCTTCCTAGATAAGAAATTACGATTAAACACTTAGTTTAATAAAGTAATGTTATTTTTTTGGAATTATCATAAACATGTATCTTGATTTTTAGCCCACAATTTATAGAATTTTTAATAGTAAGATTGTAATATATTAAGATTCTAATATACTACAATAAATCTTTAATATTCAAATTCAGAAATTCTAAATAAGAGAATACGCTAAAACACTTGCTTTAACTGTTAATCAAAATTTCCAATTGGTGAGATACTTTTCAGATACTCGTAGATGCTTTTCTAATCTCTGATAAAAAAATTAAGATATTTTACGTAATAGAAGACTATTATTCAATTTGAAATTAGATCTTCAATAGAAAAAACGATAAATAAATCGTGATTTTAATTCGTAAGCCAAAAGTGTCGAAGTCGCAAATAATAGGATAATTTAACGATTTCACTCTGAATTAAACTAAGCTTTTAATCTTAATCTGCTATCTGAAAATGCAGGCATTGAAATTGTAAATATTGTAAAATTCGATGGGATTCTTTGAACTTAAATGATACGCCTGACTGATCCTGATTCTAATCTCAAGCAAGAAGTAGTCTAATTTCTCTGTTCAGATAGTTGGCGGCGCATCCAGGTTCCCCGAAGTTTGATGTTCTTAACTCTATAATCCAGGTCTGTCTGAATCCTGACGTTTCCGTTGGTTGTCTAGAGAAGTAGGAAGAAGCTCCAAGTCCGCTCTAAGACCTAATTAGAATTTCCGATGTTTCTCGTCCTGAAATGTCACAGGGTAAAACTCTATACAAAATCCTTGATCCAAGGGTTTACATGCCGGTATCATGTTCCCTAATCCTTGTTGTCTTTAGTTAGCAACAAACCATTTCCCAGTACCATTTAGTTTATTCACGTCGAAACGCTGTCCTCAAAAATTGATTGATTTTATCATTGCTATTTCATAATTTCCAATGATGAAGAATTATAGTCTGAATAAAAACAAAGACTAAATAAATTCGATCAAATTAAAACAATAAAATCAACCAAAAGGAAAGAAACAATCATTTTCTCGTCGTCCTAATAAATTCCTCCCCGAACACTTTAGCAAACCATATAAATATCATTACTAACACTTCCATCTCGAAAACACGAGAGCAAAATCAGCCATAGACCCTCCATCTCGTTTACCCTCATTCACCCCAATATCCCACATCAAAACCTCCTTCTAATCGATACGACCGAACGCATCATATTTCCCACATAACCGCTTCTATCCTTCCTCCAAAATCCAAGGTCAATCATTTAAAACCCTTGTTAGCAAACCAGCATCGTTTCACGCTCACGTTGAACACGTGTCCCCGGAACTCGTATATTTTTGTAGATGCATACAGCGCGAAGAACCATCCAGCCAAACTAGAGAGCGAGCGAGAGAGAGAGAGAGAGAGAGAGAGAGAAAGAGAGGCGAATAGAACGAGAGGGGTTCATCGTGGAAATGAATGAGCGTATAAATCAGCGTTAACGATCGTTCTGCAAACAACTCGGGAGGCCGACCGGTCCCGAAATTAAATAAGTCCACACCGATCGCTATCGTATCCTCATCTTTTTTCTCTCTATTTCACCTTTCCCTTTCTCTTTTTCCCCTCTTTGCCTCGCTAGCTTTAATACAGGCATATAAACATAGAGACGAGGCAAAGGCATCGATCTACCAAGGAATGCATTATTCTTGGGTTCTCGGAGGTTGCCTCGTTCCCGCCGATTCGTTCTGCTTTGCATATAACAGCAATAAACTGGAGATTTATGCATTTGATACGATAACCGCTGAGATTCCGATCGGTCCGGTCAGCTACTGCTTCTTCTCGCTTGGACAACGAGAGGAAGAGCGTCGCGTGTTGGCCACGGTTGAACGATCTGCAAGCAGAATTTCTGTGATTAGGCCCGGAGTGTCGGGAACTGCAGACTCGAGGGAATATTCGTTTCCGGATGACGGAGCGAACAGTTGTGATTTGAGCTGTTATACATCTCTGACGTTCGATGGTTGGAGCTTAAACTTTCTACTCTGTTTTTAACTGCGCTCCGCTCTTTCGCTCATTTTCTCAGGCTCGATCCTATCTTTGCGATATTGAAGAATATCTCCAGTTTGAAGAAAAAGTCTCGTCTCAACTTTATGTCAAAAACTTTGTTGAAACAGCGGGAATTCTTTTTGTTCGCTGAAATGAGCGTAAGATTGAAATATAAAAATCCAAAGATCGAAGTAGAGCTAAGGATGGATAGAGATAACGATATTGGAACATCATGTTGTTAGTAATTATAGTGCGTTTAGGAATCACAAATCTATCGTTCGAATGTTATAAATCAGTAACACGCTGTTAGGAATTTTAATTTCAGACTCGTGAATGTAAAATTTACTCCAAAAAAGTTGATTCAAGGGTTATAATAAAAATCTAGAAAATTTTGAATCTTCTAAAATTGTTTAACAGGTGCGTCCGATATAATATTTTCAAATGGAAATTTTAGTTCATTTGAATCTTTTCTTCTTTTCTTCGTTTCTGATTATTTTAGACTAAACGTATATTTGTATTTCGTCGAGAGGTTCTTATCAGAGGGATAGTTTACTGTTTCCAACCAACAATATCGACGTATTATACCTCCGTTGGTTACCGGAATGGCTAAACACGAGCTGTACTGTTGTCGTTTACTTAAGCTCTGCTTGGAAACACGTACCGACTTTGTTCCTTATAGAGGTAAATTTATCTTTGATAATTACACTGCGAGCTCGATCAACCATACGTAAATCGAAAGTATTTTAAAAATATGTTTATTGTATATTTAGTACATTTACATATATTGGCTTAGAAACTAAGTGATTGCGGATTTTGTCATTACCACCTAATGCCAAAATCCGTAATCACTTAGTTTCCAACCCAATAGTTGTGTAATATATTTCAATCTGTCGCGAGTTCCAAGGCAAAATATATAAAATTCGCGTGACAATTAACGCGTTAAATAGCAAGAAAAGTTAGATACGTTAGAAAGATATTTCTGCACCGGTTAAGTACTTTCGAGAATCGAGATTGACAAAGCTTTCGCAGAGGGAATCGCACGTGGGCTGTGTCCATTAGCGCGCGCAGGAAAGGAATTCCCATTTCCGGCGTACTTTTAAGCGGTTCGATACTCTTTTAGCAACGCGGCTTTCACGGAACAAAATTAGACACGGGAGAACGTCTTCTCCGACTGCATTCATGTCTCGCGACTTCTGCTAAGTGTACACGTACACATTAGTGCGTTTACACGAGTACATTAGAGTGTCGGATGAATTCATTATGGAGCGTGTGTCTATATAATGGTAGGCGTTCGCTGATGAATTTATAGATATATGATATACATATATGATTAACCCTGTGGATTTACTTAATTAATATCGACGCAGTTATTTATTCATGTTATTTAATTTTCATTTCTACATGGAAATTAGAAAAAGGCTAATGAAGTAATGATAATGTACCTATTAATTAAGATGCGAAAGCAGTTATAATATCAACTTTATTTGTTGAAACCACTCATACAATTTACCTGTTATGGCCCATATGATAATTTGGAATAATGTAAATTAGTAGAAGAGTTAAAGGTTCTGATTATAATTTTCATCTTGATAATCGTACTATGTTTCATTCGTAGTAATTGACGTTTAAATATTATTGTAAAGGTAAAGATTGCATACTCAGGGTAAATTTTTATGAATATTTCATCTGATAAACCTTAATTCTTATTTTTTCAGTCTACAACAAGATTGATATATTTTATGAAAGTATAGGTATGCTATATTTTTAGTATGTTTTTAGCATATTGTAAAATTATATACGAGTAGAGTTGAAAATATTATAATGTATTATTGTCATTAATAATTATTAAGGAGACAATTAACGACGATTCAATGTTACGGTATAATACTTCAACAATAAAACAGATAAAAAAAATTACAATTTAAAAACTACATTTACCTATCTACATATCTAAAATTTAAAATCTATATATCTTAAACGTGTCTCGATAAATTACAAATTTCCTGATACTAATTCGTCCAGCACTAGCTAAAACGCTAGTTGCTATAAAGCAGCAAACAATCCATAAAAAGACGATTTCAATAAAAAAAATAAGAGTTAGCATTATTCTGGTCTTAAGGAAAGTGGATCTTCGGGGATAAAACTCGCTTCGATTCTACGGAATTCCGTAGAACGGTGAGATTCAAAGCGATTAACTTTTCAGATGACACGGCGTTTCGATCCGATCAGAAGTGGATTCGACACTTCAACACACTTCGGAATTTCGGAACTTTTTATTTCGCGTCGGATCAGCTTGCTTTCTACTCGAACGCACCCCCAGACTTCACCCCACTTTTCCCCTCTTTTTACCAACGAGTGTGGGAGGCGTGCCGGATCGCAGGAAATTTGAAACTGAGAGCGAAGCATCCGCGATAAAAGTCGAAAGCTCGCCGAAACGTTCTCTTCAACGATCGAATTGCAACGTGTGTCTGCACGGTGCACAGGTCTCCGAGGAAATTGCGTTTCCACGGTAAACTGCGATATTTTCAACTTTGATTAGAAGATGTGTCTTATGACGGAAATTGATTAGTCTCGTATAACCGAAATTTTATTCATTTCACAAAAGAGAAAATTATATGACATTTCAGAATTTTATTTGAAAAACGAGATCTAATAATAGAAACAATAATTAATAAATAATACCAACATAATTACACAGGTAAAAGTATATTTATGCTGTTCAATTATAGAAGCAACCATTAAGTGCAAACAAACACAAAAATGTCTGCACAAGCTTTTTTTAAAATTTCACTATAGTACTCTCATATTTAATCTATCTATATCTAATTTCGATACAATTATGATCAGTGACGTAACAAGATTTAGACAATTTTTAATACAATAATTGTAATCCTTATAATTGTTGTAAAATTACAAATAATATAGGTAGCTCAACAAATCTGAATAAATTGTGTAATGCAATTTTGATAATGTAAAAAAGATAACAACTGGTAGTTTAAAAACATTAAAAAGATAAAAAAAGATGGAAAGATATCAATCTAGTACGTTGACAGTGCATCGTTTGTTCAGAGTTCATCCATCGACGCTGCAGCTCGTTTCGCATGCCGGCGCAATTCGCAAATATTTGCGCGACGAAGGAGCGATTGCAAAAACGCGGAGTTCCGGCAGAGGCAGAACCGGCTCCGACCGTACAATACGTGTGCTCATAACAGGATATTGGATGTTTCGTGTAAATGAACCATTTGTGCCGCGCGTTGTTCCAGTGTATTTCAATTTAACTAAAGTTTTTAATCGCTTGATAGAAATTTCTACTGAATTATTTAACAAAAGATGTTGGAGAGCTTGGTGATAATGTGACTTCAAAGAATTGGAAATTGATTCGAGTAACGTTGTTCGATGTTTAATTAGAATAAACGTGAAAAGAGAAAAATATACGCGAACAGAAATCAATGAAATTTCATTAGTTTAATTAACTCTGAATTATTTGTTCACATTAGCGATTATTAGTTTTCTATATCGATGATAGAGCAACGTATAAAACGAAGAGAATATGGATTTTTAATTTGTAGAGTCGAACCAGAAATGAAATATTTATAGAATACAAATATATTTGTTATTTTTATACTGCACAAATAATTGAAAAATATTTATGATCAAGATGTATATAATTTATAGTTTCAGAGATAGATTTTATTTTTAAAGACAACTTTAAAATTGTTAAAAATTGTTCAAGAAATTCAACTTTCGGAATTCATATTTGTTAAATAATTTTAAAATCAAGGATACGATTACTAGAACGCTCCTTAGTTTTACGTGGGCTGTGATAAATTCGAATATTACTGAAACTTCTGATATGGAGATATAAAGATAACCAACTTTGGAACGATGTACATAACTATATGAAAGTTCATTAATTATTATGATACACTGAATTATTAAACTACCAGCGGTTAACCAGTGTTTCAACACAAGTTGCAACATAATTTACGTAACATAAATTGCTAAATATTAATCCAAACTATATAGCAGTGAAACACGTTTTAGAATAAAAAATTATTTCCTCGAACTACAAGAAGCATTTTCCTGGAAACCTTCTAATAACATTCCTCCACTGAATTTTTATTTTACTATATCTTTATAAACCAAAAGATCTCGGCAGAATCTTGCAGGAGTCGCGTAACGTGGTAAAACAAATTTATTTCAAATATCGCAACGCTGCTCCAGCTATTTTCAATAACGCTCTCGTCGAGAATTACAAAGAAAACTTCGACGCGGGGCGAATTTCCGTGGAAAAAAAAAAGATGTTACAATCCTGTCGAAATTACAGGATGGAAGTTTCACGGAAAATATTCCTACGGGAGTTTTTCGCGTCCAATAAAAAGGGCGGATGAAAGTGGCTGCAAGTTTCTCGCTAAAGAAATTTCAAACACTTTTGCGTTTTGCCCCTGGCGAAGAATTCAACCGTAGCTCCGTTGTTTTCGCGTTCTATGTATACTACCAGCATTACACTTGCGGCAGTTTCATTACTCTTTTGGTAGGAACGTCGTCCGCCCAATTTCGACGGGCAGACTGCGAGCTTTATTACGTTCTCGCGTTATATCGCTGGGCCGGACACTCGAACACTGGCTAGAAATTGCGCTTAATACGTGATGTCAAAGCCTGGAATGAAGTTTCTTCGTTTAGGTCTTTGCCTGTTCCCACGAGGATTAAATTAGATTGGATTATCAACTTTTCTAGCCAAGTTATTGGACATTACAGGATATTAGAAGTTAGTTGGTAATTATTTTAATTTTTATGCAATTTCATATTTTTATCAACATAATCAAGGAAATGGAAAGCAGATAACAATGTACTTGGAACATTGAAAATTGTAACAACTTCATATATATAATTACTTCATACTTTTCTATATTTTCGCAGATTATCCTCATTACGTAGATTTTTACATTTTTCAATTTCCCATAAATGCATAAAGATCTACACTTTACATCGAATACGATAGTGAAATGTTATGCTTGTAGAATAATCTTTAATCTTTTGATGCATCGTATCTAGTATTTTACTTAATTTTGTTGCATTTTTTGACATTTTTGTATCAATTTTTTTTTCTTGTCGTCTTTACGTTTGAATATATAAATTCGAAGAACGTATATGTATTAGAGGTCAGTTGGTAGTCGTTTGAATTTAAGAAAAGAATCGAAATTTTCACTGTGGGTTAAAATAGTGGTTTGCTGCAATTATTGGGTTGGCAACTAAGTGATACCACCTGATGACAAAATCCACAATTACTTAGTTGCCAGCTCAATACTATGTTTCAAAATTTACTAATAAGTTGTTTCATATTGATTTTGCATATAATTATTTATATCGTTAATATATGCTCACCGTATGCTAGATTTTAAAATAGAAAATACGACCCTGACGATTATAAATCTGAACAACTTAGAAATACGGACTCCACAGTGAAAGAGTCGAAAGAAAAAAGAGAAAATTACATAGGGATATTAATAAATCCGAACCACTTAAGTACAGGTCACTAAACGTTTTTCTTATTTCAGGTAATTATACGTCTTTACACAAAGATTTGCTTAAACTACGACGCCACGACGTTCGCTCGGCTTGACCGGATTCATAAAGGCTTTACGAGGTGCGTAATTAAAGCTGATTATCTTAACGGCCATTGTAACAGTAGATATCGTTCCCGTCTTCAGCCTATAAATACTTGCGATAGGCTTTTAATTGGAATTCATGGGCTCGAGTGCATAGTATTCCCATCCGATAATCTTCGTTGTATCGCGCGATATCTGGCTCAGACGAATATAGCCAAGCTCTGTTTGGTAGCGTACGTGATAAACGTATTTCTCGAGGAGGTTGTTGCACAATTACGATATATCTTCAGGGTAAAGGTAATTAACAGTTGAAACAGGTTTTATTTCTTTCGCTGATTCCTTCGTCCCAGCGAAATTTGAAGAGTTGATGATGCTCGTAAGTTTGAATGTGTCTGATCATTTGTGGCTAATCCATAGCAGTGTGTTGAGTATTTTTGCATTATTTTTATGCAGTTAAAAAGTGATAGGAAACAGGTTTTTCAGATACAAGAGGTTTGCTTTAGTTAGGATAAGATTCGAAATGAGTTTAACACTTTCCGAAGTGCAAAGCACATAATCGACAAACTATCAATTTATGGAATCTACTTTCTCTTAGCTTTCTTCGGTTTTCAATCTTTTTATCGGCAAAGAAACAAGCTAAATAAAAGTTTTCACGTTATCAATGTCACAGTAGCTGCGTCGGGATAAAGAATTAGCCACACGAAGGGTTCAAATGTTTTCTCGTGGCAAGATATTGACTTCAACTTTAGATTATCGATATTGGTATTAGATATCTTTCGATGAAACTCTCTATCATCTAAAGATAAGCAATTCATCTTATATGAGTGTGTAACCGTAAGAAATTCCAATTGCTGGAAAACTTTTCGTTCTATAAAAAAAGTGTCTTGAACGAGAGTTATTGGTACTCTCAGATTTTTCACAAGATTATTTGAAACGCAATAAAAAATTCCCCTAAATTAAAAGAATCTGAAAATGAACCCTTCGAATATCATCAAACGCAAGGCAACTTCATTAACTTGATTTTCCTTGAGGCATCCAATCTCTGACCCAGTCAAACCTCCCTCTAATCCACGCCTACCGCATGATCAAAGTACATATTTCCTTGCCCGAGTCATATCACATCCCTTGTCGCACACAATGAATAATTAGTCTCGCATAAGCCCTGCATATCGTTGTTCTTGTTTCACAATAATCGCATCAATTATTCAAACGACTTGTCACCACTCAAATACATACCCTCAGCTGCTCTAAAGAGAAGTTTAAAGCTTGCCACGCGTTGTATAAGAATTTAATCAGAGATTCAGAGTCAGAAAAGTCCAGGCGGCGAGAATCATGGTCGAAACGAAGAAACCTGATCTCAACTGACATTTGCAAATGACGTTAGCCCGTATTAACGCGGCGGCTGTGTCCGCGCCGTAAGACAAAACGTTTCACGCTACCTTCTGACGATGGAGTCGTCGTCGTCGTAAATTAGTTCCAAGTTAATCGGTGACGGCGTAGGGTTGCGAGCGCCAGTCTCTTCTGGAAAGATGGCCGCGTGAAAAGAGATAATTTGCATTTTAATTGCGCCAGTCTGCGCCACTCTGCCCCCACCTCTCGAACGGTGTGCACCCTCGTCGACGTTGACACTGCACCCTTGCAACCTGCCCGCGCCTTTTCTCGCGAGCGTTTCCACGCCAAAAGCTTTGTTTCAGCCGGCATTGTGCCATGAACCTTCGCCTTTTCGGCTTCCAACTCTATCAGACGATGGCAAGCTCATCGTCGATCGTTGCCAGCTTTGGTTATCTTTGTCCCCGCGATTTTGTCTTCGTACTTTGCCACTTTTCACCTTTTGTGTTGGTAATGCAATCAGAGTGGATGCTTTTGAAATTTGTTTTATTTGTCGATAAGATTTTCGATTTAGGATATCCGATTTTGTGATACTAGTAAACTGCAATTTTTGTGCATTTACGGATAATTTAAAAATGCAAGAATGTACAACACGCGTGTAACATACAGAGATGTAAAAACTATTCAGTTTTTATAGGCTTTAACAAGCGAAATAAATCTTTGTGTAGTTTTCATTGCCTCAGGTATGTTCATAAAAATTTTGTAACATGGTAAGTCAGACATTTAGAGGCAGCTTTGGCGGTATAGTTGGAAGTTGAACTTTCTGAAATTCGATTTGTTCCGTGATGAAGTTTTTAATTTGAGGTTTCTGTTTCTGTGGCAGAAAAGCTAGACATTTGGCAAAAATGATGGCTACGTAATTAGAGGGGGGCATTTGAGATCCATTCCGTTTGATAATAAGCTTTTCAATTTCAGTTTCGATTTCGTGGTATGCTAAGTTGTGAAGATTTAGTGAGATTTGTTTCTGTTCATTATCTACCTGCTTAATCATTTTTCTATCGCTACAATTATGAACTACTTTGATTTAAAAATTCACAATTTTTATTCCACATTTAGCAAAAATGATTAAATTTCTAAGATAAAAGTCAATTACAAGTAAATTATATTGTAAAGGGCTCGGGGAAACCTTAGGAAACCGAAATAAATTGAATTGTTCGATATTTCAAAGCCAGCAATGCTGGAATCATAAATTAAAGCTACGGAACTTCCACAAATATAAATTCGCGCATAAATATAATTTCGTTTGAAAATCCGGCTTATTGAAAAAAATCAAAGGCATTTCGCGGAAAGAAATTATCTCCAGCCGCGGTTCAAGTTTCCTCTTTCCATTTCATGGCTTTCTCCCTTCTGATGCTCTTAAACTTTCCTTCCCGCGGAATGGCAAAGGAGAGAAAAGAGAGAAGAAGCGGCGCGTTTAATTGTAAGTACATTCAATTTACCTGGCCGATTCCTTTCTTTCGATTTCTTTCAATTTCTGCTCTACTCTCCGCGTCTTTTAAGCAACGGCGAAAGGAGTTGCTGGAGGATGGAATAACGGGAACAGAGAACGCTGGAAAAGTTTACGCGGAAGATGCTCGCCAACTTTGCCTTTAACTTGCGCGCTCACTCGCTAAACCCCCTCGCACCCAGACCCATTAATAAATCGGGCTCTTCGAGTAAGTTGCGTAGAATAATCAATAATTCGATGAATTACCGAGAAGGATGAATGACTCGGCGAAAATACGAGGGTCTGCCCCGTTGTAATTCCTCAGTCGGTGTACCATGGTGGTTTGTTAAGAGCTATGGGGGAAAAAATTACGGATAGTATCGTGTCGAGCTTTGGGGAAAATAATTGGACGCAAATTGCAGGATGTTTTTAGTGTATTAATATCTCGAGTACAAAAGCGGAGATTCGAAGTGGAATCAGTTTTCAGTCGATATGAATAGTTATTATTTATCCTTTTTTTTAATTAATGGATTAAGGGGATCATTCAGTTAGAGTAAGTATAAATAGAAAGGATGATTTTAATCCTCAACAGTGTCTGCTTTTCAATTCGTAAATAATTTCTGGGAATAAAAAATCTCTTATTGAAGGATATGCAAAATATTGAACAGCTGCTGGGTGAGCGTATCGAAATTAATTTTATTGAAAAGTACAATCTTTCTGGGATATTTGTATGAAATTTCACATTGAAGATTGTTAGAGTAACAAAGTTATCGCATTTTGCTCTCAACTTTAGCGAATTACACGTATACGAAGTCTAGTTGGAATCGTTGATTGGATTTTTCTAGGCACAGTACTAAAAATATTAGAAAATATTGTCGAGCTAATTTGGCTGAGATTTTACATAGCTGTTTTACATCGAATGATTTTTTACATCTTTTCGTAGGATATTTTAAGAAATTGTTACCTTTTATATACAAAGAGAATACATTTGTAAAAGAAATTTTCACAAATTGCAATTACTCTATATTATAATAATATTACTAAATTTCCTACGATTTTATTTATCTATCGAAAAAAAAAAATTGGTGTTTCTTCGGCTTCTGTTAAACAACAGCACTCCGAAACCCCGCATCGAAAAATACATTTTATCTTATTACTTTTTAATAAACTTTATACTATTGTCAAACACAAATATTCCTTCTAAACGATCTAAATTTTACTTTAAAATTATATTTACATCTCTTAGAGATTACATTATAAATAAAAATCAATTTGTCTGATTTACGTACATCAATTTAAAATCACGCAAGATTTGAAAGATCAAACAGACTTCATTTCACTTTACAACAATTTATACTTTCGAACTTTTTTAAATGAAAATCGCCCCTTAAGCTTAAATTAAATGCGCAGACGTATTATTTCTTAACGTAGCAACTAACGTCGAAGCTTAAGCTTTTTACCGCGTTCTATGAATCATTTTTCGCCCAGTCGTATTTTTCTACCTTTAAGAAATTTCTTCAGTTTTTTCTTTCTCAAATTTTCTTAAATCCCACTAGTAAGCTCTTTATCCGATTAAAATAAAAATGAGATTAAAATATAAAGAAAATAAAAAAAAGATCGCAGCAGGGTTAAATTCAAACTGGTTAGTCGAACGAATAGAAAATCGAACTTTTATTCCATCCTTTCATTCCGTTATTCTTAGAATCGGTATTAAGAGTAATCGATATAAAATTGGATAATACCAGGACTTTTTACTGGCATAGTTCACGGAACTTTTATCGAAGCGATCATTGACGTGGTCTGGCTTCTCCGCGTCTGGTTCCTCGTTAAATATTAATCCCCTAATTCGATCCACTTGCGCCTTAAGCATCGTGAGAGGGCAGAGACTGTGCTTCCGTATTCCTGGCAAGAACACTACGGTTGCAACTGTCACCTGAACGGTAACGGGTTTTATGGTGTCCTGGTTCTGCCGGCGCTAGTTTTACGACCTCCCCCATTGGCTACAGCGGTTGCCCTATAGTATAGTTACGCCGAAGTGAAGGTCGATACGACTCCTCCTGGAGCATGCTAGCTCTCTGTTCGATATTTTCCTTGGCTATCCAAGAATCCGCTCAACTTGAGAGTAGAGAATTATTATTACATCGGTGCATATAAAATACCGCTCTTCTTTTTAAACTTTGAATTTTAGTGGGACAAACTATCCATATAATTTCGTTCTATTGCCAATCGTCAAATACGTTGGAAATGAAGAAATTTGCTGTAAAACACGTACATAGATGTGTGAAATACTAAAACGATTTATAATAAAAATATTACAATTTCGTCTAAGGTCTACATTTGGAAAATGTGGTATTAAAATTGCTGGTAACATAGAAGCATTTGAAGAAGTTCAAAGATATTCTTATTTAATTATTTAGTCAATTTGAATTATCAGAGGTACTGTAACAGTTTTATTTCGAGAGTGTTTCATTTTAGAACCAATAATTTGCATAAGTCTGAACTAATCGATTACTCTGCCAGTGTATTGAATGACAAGTAGAAATTCGATTAAATATATGATTCTTTACATAAACAATGTGCGGCAAAAGTTTTCTTTGATAAAACGATACTGCAGATGTATCGAATTGAAGTACGCCGTACAATTAGAAACGCAGTCTGATGGTTTGGGCAATTTATTCTAAATTCCTCTTACAATTTTAGTATCACTCTCATTTGGTCGAACTATAGATTTCCTGGCTCACAATACAGACCGAATAAACTAAACACTCTCACATTCCTCAAAGACATCGACCCCGCAAGACATTCCATCCACATCAGGCCAAGCTGATTAAAATGAAACCCGAGGGCCACACGCTGATAAGCCAAGCCACAACATAAACAAAACTCGAACGTTTAATTAGATCCAGCCAGAGCCACCAATAAAACCAATTACGGACTCCCTAAACACACCCGTTGCCCCAGCAAGCGCACCAAGGCACGTTTCCACTGCTGGTACTTGCTTTCCTTGCCTTCACGCTGCCAATCTCTCTGCTGCTAACAGAATTAGTCCTCTCCCTCTCTGAATTCAGCACCATCGCCTCCTTTTCTCTACCAATATCCAAGCTGCCACTTCTAACTGTCCTCATTGAAGTCAACGAAGGCCTCTTCTTAGCGTTGAAGTAGAGAGACACCCTTCTCATCTGTTCCTTCTTGGGCGAATCTTGACCAGACGAAGACGATCTGCTCTCGTTTTTGTCCTCCTGACCCTCTGATGTAGTCGTAGTGATACTAAGTCTCGTAGGCTTCTTTCGTGTCGATTTTCCAGGAGACTCTGGCATTTCCGACGACGTGACGCTACTCTGTTTCTTATACTTCCTTTGAACAGTAGGTGACGCAGGTTTTTGCTCCTTATTGGCACTACACTTTTCTTTTCTGATCGTTCTCTTCCTACGTCCACTTGGTGTACTCGGTACACTTCCTTCGTGAGGAAACACGTGTTCGTCTTCTTGATGAGAATCTCCATCTATGGAGGTCTGTGTCTGAGCTGGCACCTTCAATGTTAGGTTGTCGTAGTACATCATCCCTCTTTGTGGATACAAGCCTCCTCTTGGCAAAAATGGCACGTTCTGATACAAATTCTGTGTATGTAAATAGGGATTGGTATTTAACCTACGCATAGTGTTGAATTCGTAAGGAGTAGGTGGACCTACTAAAGTATGCGGACTCGGTCTTTCAAAAGACGTTACCTGAATCTGAGGCTTGCTCGTTGGAGACATCAGTTTTCCATTCATTAGTTGGTTAGATGGGATTAAGAGACGGTTCTTGTCAGACTGAACCGGTCTGTACCTTTCTGAAAAAGGAACTCTGTTGAAGGTGGGCACTTCAGATTGCGGTGGGTAGCAGCACAGGTTGTCATCGTTCACTTGGACGGACAGCGGTCTGGTGACGGTGTTCTGGTTCATGTAGCTGGTAGACGGCTCGAAACTTCGTAGAAAGGGGTTCTTGAAGAGTCGATAGTCTATGGTGGGTAACTTGGGGATTTCTGGGATGTCGGGGCTCACCGCCTGTTCCACGCGAGGCGCCTTCAGAGTAACGTTCAGGTACGATTTGTATGGCTTCGAGTCTGATATATTATCCAAAGTGTTGTCACTTCGGGTCAATATTTGTTGCTTACCATTAGATTGATTGACCGAAGCGGTGTGAGACTTACTAGGCAAATCCTGCCACGACATCGACTTTGTCAATTGATTGGTCGTGCCTGGTTTGACTTCAGTGATTAGTAAGTTGTCTGTACTTAGGAACGTCCTCTGTTCACTTTTATCATTGAACAGATTGCCCTCGTATGGAATTGCTCCATCAACGTATAGATCAACCGATCCCTTCTGAGATGTGAACTGACTTTTTGAGATTACAGTGGATCCAGTCTTGCCACTACTAGAACTATTCCCAGTTCCAAAGTGACTGACAGTCGGCGAGGATTCTTCAGTCTGTTTCTTTAATTTCGAAGGCAGTGGAGCAAAAAAATGCTTCGGTTTCTCGGCTCCTGATAACCCAGGACTCTCTTCTGTCTCTATCTTCGTTGCATCACTAGCACTCAGTTCCGTTGGTCCCTTCATATTTGGCAAGTTTGCATTTGTACTCCAACCATTTTCAATCATCTTCTCCGAATTCTGTCGGCTATTTCCAAAGAATGTCGAGTTGAGTGGATTACTTGACAGTTTTAGGCCAACACCTCTTCTTTGCACAAAGCTTGGAAAATTAGGAAAACCACCGATGGTCGGTGCGAATTGTTGCTTTAATTGCTCCTGGTGAATTGTAGCAAAGTTCTGCATACTTGGTGTTCCGTCAGTATCAGTTGCTCCATACGTGGTCACCTGTGTCTGAGGCATTATAACGTTACTTTGCCAGCCTGCAGGAGGCGCGTGTATTATTTGATCGTTGATTCCATTCATAGCTGGACCTGCTAGATTCGATATTGTGCCTATTCGGTCTGCATTTATTCTCGGACACGGGGAAGTTAGCATCGTTGATGCATCAGCAGGCAGCATTAGGTTTAGCGTGCTTGGGAACTTGAAAGGATACTCGTTATAGTAAGCAGAGCTACCTAAGCAAGTCGATGATTGATAGGTGCCAGGACAGAAGGGGATGTTGTCGTGAAGTTGCCTCGACTTTAGGATAGAAAGTGGACTTTTTTGCTCTTTGGATTGCAGAACATCTTCCGAAGAAGCTTCCTTTTTATCCTTGTCTCGTTTCGGCTCTTCCTCTTCGTCGACCACTGATAAGTCGTCGAAGTCTACGTGTAGCCTATGGAGCCCGTTACTGGTCATTTTCTCCGTGGAAATCTTCTGATTTTCCGCGTTGTCTAATTGCTCAGATTTTTCGGGTTCCTTGGTGGTATCTTCGCCGTCCTCGCTGAGCTCTTCGTCCTCCTCGAAGGAGTAATCAGATTGCAGACCGCCATCCTCATCGGAGCGATCCTGAAATGTATAAACCTTTGAATCTCTTAATTATTCTAATCTGTGACACTTTTTGTACATACCATGTACATTTTAATTTCTATTAAAAATACTGTTTTTATAAATTTCGTAACAAGTACTTCTGAATTTTTACATCGATGTTCAAATTGATTAATTCCATCAATACATTTTGTAATAACTTCTCTCTGGTCTTCTTGTATGCAACCAATCAAATTTTATATATTGATACGTAGACTACAATTATTACACTGCTTAAAACAACCAAGGAATCACTGCTATAAGCGATTCGGTTACACCAATCAGGAGAATAGAGTCGTCGTAGCATCCTTTAGAAACAACAGATTGATATACGTATAATGTTACTTATATGATACTTTGATAAAGATCGACTTTAAGTCATTGTCCAATATTCAACTGTTTTAAGCATTGTGTAAGTAATTATATAAATTAACTGGTTTTATCTAAAAATTTTGAAAATACCAGAAATCTCAACAAAATTAAGAAAAGAAATTGTTTCCAGGATAAAAAATCATTCATTGATGACCACGCAAGTTCTAAGCAGATATTTATATGAGATATTAATGTATCGATATTCGATTTCGAGAAAGTAATTTATAAACTTGTTCTCGCTAATTCCTCGCGTACATTAATTTCCCATCAGTATCCTTCAAATCAGGATACTACTGCGAAAACAAAGTTTCTGTTATCAATCAAATACGCAAAATCTGGAAAATCGACGAATCGATCAGTCATCCCTTGTCTCAATTCACAATCAACCAACTTTTGCATAGAGTTACCTCGTATTCTTCGCTTTCTGTGTGGCACTTTTGCCTCTTCAGGATCTCCTCGAGCTTGTCGTACTCGTCCCTGAGGCTCCATATCTCCCTACGCAGCTGCTCGTTCTCTCTGCGCAGCTTCTTGATGTCGTTCTGACCTGAAATCGAATTAAATTACTTTCCTCCTTTTTTTTTTTTTATTTCAATATATTCCTCTACAATTTGCGCGAAATGACGTTTGACAAATTATTGTAAAAATTACAATAATTATTATTGTTATTATTTTGTACTGTAATTAGATCAAGTAGGTGTTTCTTCCTTAGAAAACCAGATTAAATTTTATTCGTTATCATTGTCGGTATCGTATTTCAAAAAGGATGTTTTTTTCAATCGGGTCAAAGACACAATCTCCGTGGCTCGATTTATTTTCAAGTTCCACTTCAGTTTCATTAACGTTTCGAGATCTGGATTACGACTAGGCACGGGCCTGGAAACACACGTATCTTACTGGAAATCGAGTGAATCTAATAAAATCAATCGTGCAAAAATACCGGCAATTTTCTGCGTGTAGAAGGAGCCGCGAAAGTTAAAGAGCAAGAGTACTATACAAATATCCACAAATCAAAGTAGTTTATTTAATTGTGTCAAAAACACGAATTAGAGCTATCAATTAGTTTCATCACGTTTGAAACGATCCACCTACATAAACACAATAATTTAAAGATTCTTCGAGATCAAAGGCCCAAGCACTAAGTACACTAGGAGGGCTCTTACACTTGCAGATTCGAACCCACTGACTTCCAGCGTTTATATGTTGAACCACAATTCAAACTCTCAAAGATCAAGGCTCGAAGCTCATTTCAACGATGCTGAATCCGCTTGAAAATGCTTGGAAAACTCTACACCACGTGTTCTCTTGGAACTCGTTTTTCTCGTGGAAATCACTTAATCACGATCTGACCGTTCTGGTAACGGACAGACCGTCGGTTGCACCAATCGAAACGATCGATCATTGGTCAGGCCTGGCAACAATCTCTAACCCTTCGTCTTTCGGTGCGTCAAGGAACTGGTGATAAATCACCCACGGTGAGAGACCTTCAAATTACTTAGCCGGCAGATACGAATAAAGTTTCAGCAAAGCCTAATCTAACCGACGAAAGGCTGGCACGCCGCGAAATAAATGAAAAATCGCGATAAAACGAGGCTTCCTTTCTTCGTTCTTGTGCTTTTTATTCTTCTCGTCCTACGCGCGCACTTCCAAGGCCTGCTTTTTGATCGATCGTCCGGCGAAACGGAGATTAGGAGGTCGATTAGATGGACTTCATGGATTGTTTCCATTGTGTCTGTTGGCCGTTCTCGAGTGATTAATGCGATGCTCCCTCATCGTAGAGGAAGCTCGGTGTTTAGAGGGAACACGCGAACTGCGGTTGTCTTCGCGTCTCGAGATACAGGTGCGCAGGAAGTTCGCCTGCCACTTGTCTGGCGAAGGGATTGCGACGATAAGTGGGAAGTTACTGTGTAAGGAGTACGGGAAGTTTGCGTTGTTCCGTCAGGCTTGATTTCGGCTTTCGTAAACGTGGTTCCGATTCTTGGCAATTGCTTCGGATGCTGCGATCCAGAATTGCACCAACGTTATTTTTCTAATCTGAAAGATTCTTTTGTTTTCCATATGTTTGCTTTTTTAGGCTAGGAGATTGCCACAGAGCCATAAATTAGCGATAGAGAAACCAAGGGGGGTCTAACGAACATCCCGCAGGCCATCGAAACAACAACGTAGAGAAACGTCTGTTTCAGTGTCAGAAAACAGTAACAGCATGGCCATCTCTGACTTGGACATGACGGCGACATTCCCGGCAACATCTCCTCCGTAGGAGCCAGACTCATAGTGTATAAACCTTCCTAAAATCAGCTCTCGACATTCTCTGCTCTAACACTCTGAATCGTCACTCTGTTGGATTCGTACAAGAAATTTTACTACTATATCTAGAGTTCAATTCTTTACCTTATTTGTGAAACGTTCTAACTACGACGCGAGGAGATCACCGGTGTCTGTGATCTGAATATGATCAGTTTGGCAGCTTGTCATTGGAAACTCTCTAGGGATAGCAAAGTTTAGAAGAATGGAAATAATAATATTTGTTTATTCTCCGAGATCATGGACATGGAATGGATCGTGGAAAATAGAAATCTTTCCATTATCCGACTTGAAAACTCGTTTTATGGTATAGCAAAGACTTTAATAATTTGCTCAGATTTTTTGAAAGCCTGGAATAATACAAAAGCTAAGCGTGAGCATAAACGACTGCTACGTTATTTGTAATGAATATATTATATGTCGGGTCCTCATTATGATTAGGGTTAGGGGCGTGTAATGAATCTTCACTGGAATTAGTCATCGTTGTTATACAATCGAGGTAATGTTGATTAGCACAAGTGTGAGTATTACAGAATTGACAAGTAACCGCGGTGATTAGACACTAATGACAATGGTCTTAGGTTCGATAACGAATCCGCGGTCAACGGGATAGCATAATGTACTTTCCTGCAAAGTCTACGTTTGACTCTTTGTTAAAAACGTGAAGTATTCAGTAAGATTCAGAAGTGATCGTAAAGATGTTGTTTTTCTCGTTGATGAGATCGCACGTGCATGTTTACTGTCGGGTGCTGCTACAACTATTTCTTTCTAAGGAGAGCTATACAATTAGTCTATACTTCTATTAGGTAAAAACATTCATCTCGTGACCGCGACCGGTTGTCGTCTCGAGTCCAAGCTCATTATCACAAATCTCGGACAATTATAATCGGGTTAACTTATAAAGATTAAAGTATTGGGGATTTTCAAAAGAATTTCAAAGGGAAATGTCCTTTCATCTCCGACATATATATATATATTTGTTTGGTCAAGGTATGACAAAAGTCTGATTGGTATGCACGATTTCCCGTTTCCATTTTGTGTTAACAGTAGAACTACCACGCCAGTTAAATTGACTGGTTTTACAATTTTATTTTAGAATTCCTACTTCATGTTATATTTTTTTCCAACAATGATGTAATGACTTTCGCAACGATAATTAAAAGAATAATATAATGAATTTTATTTTGTTATTTATGTAATCAAACTCAAAATAATTTTGTATCAAGGCTACTTATACCAATACCAGTCAAAGTGTAAAAAGGTCCTGCAATCTGTTTATCGAACTCCAATTAACCAGTTTCCTCGTTTTGTACAACTTCCACACGTTTTTCAAATTTTTACTGTGTATCATTCAATATGATGATATTAGTTATCAGGAAAATTCTGGATCGATCGCTAGATGCTAACACTAGAAACACCACACCAGTTAAAATGACTGGTTCTACAATTTTATAAATATGTCAACTCTCGTTTAGGAATCATGGTTCCAGGTGGATTAATAATATCAAAAATGTACTACACAATATAGAATTCCTCCTGTAAGAAAATAATAAATCAATAAATATAAAAATATTCTATTATTACGTATTTTTTAAAGACCACTCATTTTGACTGTTTTTGGTAGAAATAGCTTCGTGTTAACTATCGGTAGTTCTAGTATTAAGAATTTCCTTCAAACAGTACAAATATCGCGTATTGAAATAACAGCGAGATTGAAATATTGAAATTCGAGAATCACAGTAGGATCAAAAAAAAAAAAAAAAAAAAAAAAGAAAAATCCTTCGAAACAGCCCAGAGATTGTGTGAAAAATTTCCGATCATGTACCTATCATAAAACCGTTAGAACGTTTGATACCGGAAGCCACGCGTTCTCCATTATCCATCTCCGCGTTCGAAAACTGCCAGTCCGGTTTCATGGCCGCTTATCGGTCGCGCAAACACGCTTTATAAGCAGCCGCGTGATAACAGGCCGCTTAAGCCGCACGCGGTGCCCATTGCATGGTGGAACAAGAAAAGCCATGTGGTAAATCAGGATTAAAACGGCGCTGGCCGCTTGGAAATTTAAATAAATTAAATCCTTCCGGAGGTTCATAAATTCGGATTTTCCGGCTGGACACCAACGGCTATTTGGATCCTATTAAATCTCGTGCCTCTATCTCTCGGTCGTTTGCATTTTTTTCTTCCGCTTCTTCTTTTTCTACATCCTCGCTGTATCCCCTCTTGTGCATCTCTTCCAAGAAACCTTTCCTCCACCGATATTCTCGTTTCATTCGATGTCGTGATGCTCAAGGGTTTGTGACGAATCGCTACGTCGCGTCGAGTCGAGTCAAACTCGAAACATTTCTTGTCTATTGGCCGAAACGTATCTTATATAGCACTGAGATTGACGAGGATAATGGATATAACTGTGAAAAGAGGTCGTAACTAGGGATGAATCATAGTGATGTTAGCGTGTAATGTGCGATCGTATTTACAGGCTAAATGACATTTATAAGCATCATATCTCGCGGTCTTGAGACGATACTTTGGGTTTACGAGTGTATGTAAATCCGTTTTGTAAGACGTATATATTCTAGTTTTACGCAGGATGTTTTAATAGTGAGTTTTTGTCTTGTTGAAGATAGGTTACGGTTCTTTGAAATTCGTTGGAAATTATGCTATATGATAAGTGATGCTTCTTTGGTTCTTACATTTATTTATTTATTTATATTATTTATATATAGTATTTTATTTGTATTGTGTTGTGGATGTGGCTTATTTTATTATATTTAGTGTATGGAGTGATTTTGATACCGTTGTAATAGGTATGTTAACTATAGTGATAAGTTAATTATATAGAATTAAATTCTTGTTTAACGTAGAGATTTATTTGCGAAGAAATATTTATTAAATATGTCCGGATCGAAGGAAATATCTACCTATTAACGATTGTTACTTTGAAATGTCACAAAAATATATTAAAAAAAAAAAAAATAATACTTCAAGTTGCCAGTTGTTCAGGTATGCTTTAATATTTCTATTTCAATTAGCTGTTTTAAAATGTGAACTTGTTGCCGATTTGGGCGAATATCGTAACGCAACATCGTCCTTTCCAGGAAGTTATTTATTCCAGAAGGATTTCCGCGTTAGCGAAATGTCAGGGCTCCGTGGGAGTGATATTTGTAAAGATGACACGGAAGAACGTGTTCACGGCTCGTAACGCTAGTTTGTCATGCACCGAGTATTCCTTATTTCGTCGTATTTTTCTATCTGCTGAAACATTCAGCCATTTTTCAAACGCGGAAAATCTCCCAACGTTCCCTTTGCTTCCGAGAATCATTTCAACGGGACCGTCTTACGAACGAATTTAATATGAAAATTGTTCAACGTCGTCTAAAAATTATCTTATCGACATACAAGACGTACATCATTAGCCAGAAGCTTCGAACTGGACTCAGATATTCCATACGCAGATCTTATTAGTGAAAATCGTAGGATGCAAGCTTATCGAGTGCAATTCAAAATCATCAACTTTGGATTAACGAGACCCTGTCAACCTTTCGTCCTAAAATATTATCCTGGCTGAAACCATTCTTACCCTCTAAACATGCTACCAATTAATTCAAGTCCAGAGCAGAAAATGGTGCACATAACTCCTGTCAAATTAACGCGAGACTTGAGCGTGCAATTGCCACGACAACCGTCGTATTTCGCCGTACCGCCTCCTACCAAACCATAGAAAACAAAAACGCAGCTCGTGGTTCGCCGTTCCAGCTCTATATTAATTATTTCACCGGCGAGGAAAGGTTTTGTCGATCGCAACTGCGTTAGACCGGAAGAGGTACATAAACAGAGACGACGTACATTAACTCGGAGATTGGTATGCTCGATGGAAAAAGGAGAGGAAACACGGAGGCCGGCGTTCTCTCTGTTAAAGAAGAAGCTGATCAAAGCAGCAGCGCGAGCCGCGTATTTGGTTTCGTCAAGTTTCTATCGGGGTTGGGTTGCGTACGTTGGCCCCTTTGAAAAATGGAAATTGCGTCCCGTGGATGCAAACGAACGTCGAGCAACGGCGAGGAAACGGCCGTGGGCTGTGTTTTCCCTCCCCTTTGAGCTAAAAACAAGAAATCGCGTAAGCCCGGCTTGATTGATCGCGCGCCCCTCCGCAAGAAAACTTCGCGCCTGTTTGCCCGTCATATTTACGGCCGATGTTAACGAACCAGAGGATCGGCAGAGATAGGTAGTTGAACCGGGTTTTAGGATGACGGTCTCTCTGGATGGTTCAAGCGGCTCGTGAATATTTTTAGGAATTATTGAAACTGCCGCGAGGTGTGGTTGGAAAACAGCAGAATTCAGTGGAAGGGATAGATGCGCTGAATATTCGTTTTTAATGAGCTAGTGCGAATCGTTCAACCTCGATTTTCGACTTTTAGATTTCGGACATAACGAGCTGAAAGATGTGCAGAGATTCGGTTGGAACAGGTTCTTTTTGGAATGACGGTTGAGCGAATATTTTGAGAGGGATAAAATTATTCGAATTATTGCGGCGTGTACGATTGAAAAACGGTGGAAAGAGAAAATTAATAGGGTCAGAAGATATTCATTTTGATGTGAATTACCGAAAGAGCAAAATTGTCACAGTTTTTACATTTCAGATATCAAGTTTAAATATTTGGTTCTAAAACAGTGGGAATATTTCAATTTTCTCGTTCGAGACTATATTTGTCTATTCTTATTTTCAAATGTAAAATCGTACACTTTAAACATTACGAGCTGGAACGTGGAAAAAGAGTAATTGAAAATATTTTTAGAAGAAAAGAATTATTGAAATCGTTGTGAGGTACTGTAGTTGAAAATGTAGAAAGAGGAAATTAAGAGTAATACAATAATAATAGTAATGAGTATAAAGATATTCGTTCATTTTAACGCACCATAACGATGCAAATTGTAGACATTTGAAGAAAGAGCATCAGATTTTCTGAATTTCAGACCGATTACCGAAGCTGAAACAACGGGAATTTTGAAATTTGAAACCGCAGACTTTACATTTCTTTGCGTTTCTGTCCATTCTCATTTCATCTCTTTTATTTTTCTTTATTTGAAATTTTTACCCGAGTAAACTTATGATATTCAAATTGGGTTATATTACAAGCACAAAGAAATAACAAATCTTCAGTTTCCTTGCATCTTTCGAAATAATAGGACATTTTAATCAAGGAGAACAGAATCTTACACTTTCAATCTCCTTCCATTGCATTCGCTTATTTCGCATCAAAACTGAGAACTGATCTGTCAATGAGAGACTTTCATAGAATCTGCAAAGATTCCACCAACGACGGTAACTGTATTACTAGGGAAAATGCCGATCGTCTATGCTTAATGGCACGGTCGGTTCTAAGCCATAAGCTTGTAAGCTTATAATCGAACGTGACACGGGCGTCTGCCAGCGGCCAAAATTAGATCACGCCAATATCCCGTGTAAATTATCGCGATCGGGTTTGAGAGAGGCGAGACGACGTGGCAAGCTCGCAGGAAACTCGAGGAACCGATTACCATAATGCAGATTGCCTTTCGTATTTATAACCCGCGTTAATTAACTCGTCGCCTCCCGCGCGAAGATTAATCCGCCTCGGCGAGCATTCCTTCGAAGCGTTGATATTTCTACGAGATCGACCAATGATGAATCGAGACTCGGTTTCTCGAGCACGCTAATTGCTGTTTTATTGTGTCTGCAGGGTCTTGGTCGTTTCGACCAGCGACTATTATATCGCTGTTTCAATGATCGCGAGTTTCGAGCAAAGTAACTCTGTTCTCTGTAAGATACATAGTTTCGCTGTATGTTTTTTTTTATACTCGTTTTAGCGTATTTTTTTAAACTTTCGATGAATCGGATGGACTTGAAGCAGAAGTTCTAACGGCTCGAGAGTTGGATGGTTTTAAGTAGAAGAAGCTTGTTTTTGATCAGACTCGCGGTCACATATTGTATCTACTTTTAGTCGTTCTTACGAAATTTTTAATGCTAATTATAAATTTAAAATTAATTTACGAATATATTGCACGTGACTTGCACGTAAACGAGACGGTTTGTTCTTTTGTAAAATGAAAATGTTTAATTAGCTTTCTTCTTAAGTCGGAAATGTATTTGGTATAAACCTGTTTTCAATCAGGCTTACCGGTACACTTTCGTTTTCTTTCGGATCGTAATGAGATCTTCAATTGAGGCGGATATTGTATCTTCATTTTGAAAACGAAATTCGAAAAAAGCGTTTAGTAGAAATTATAGATTCTATGTAGTTGGATTATCTTCTCACAGGAGACATCGGTAACTTAGGAAGATTCTACTTTTTTGAAACTCTGCAAATTCTCAGGAAAACTTTCGTGGAAACTTCGATATAATTACTACACAATTTTTCTTCTTTATTTTGGTTTTTCAGCTTTGGTTAAACACCTTATGTGAAGTAACGTGTGTCCTCTGGTCTTATAAGCAATGTACCTTGAAAACCCTGAAGTTTCAGGTTTTCGTTAGAAGTTTCAAAGAAGTCCTTTGTCAGTCAATTTACAATATTTTATTAAGTTGAGATTAAAGAAATTTTCTAAAGTCTGTCATAAAAGAAGAATAGTTCTTATAGTAACTTCTATAGCCAATGTGAGTTAGAATAATTAGAGGTTCATAAGAGAAGTAGAATACGCTTTTTCGAACTTAGTAGAATATGCTTGTACCAGATCAGACGTATTGTAGTTTACAACTATATATATATATATATATATATATATATATATATATATATCCAATTTTATTTATTTTCTGAATTCTGAGATCGAAACGAACGATTCCATCAAGCATCTCATACTCCAAATTGACAATTAGAGATTATGGTTTTACATTAAATAACGGTGTTTTACATTAAAATTTGATCAGTCGTGAGATTATCGAATTCGATGAAAATTTGTATTTTTATATGAAGAATTAAAATTATCTACACATGGCTGGTGCAAAATTTCATACTAATTGTATTTTGATGAATTTTATATTAACATTTAGAGATCTCGCATACGGCAGATAATTTTTACCTCAATGCAGACTCACGTCTGTCTACATTAATGAATACCTGTTTTCATCGAGTTTTCTGGATTTTCGGTTTGAAATAGAAGAAATGGAATATTCTTCTCTAAAACGTACGTACAATATTGGCAGAGCGGAGAGAATTTGACATTTCCAATTTATATCCTACTCGTTCTCGAAAATTATTCAAACTGTTCACTTCGAAATAGAAAGAAGAGAAGATTTTTTTGGAATGTATTTGTAAAATTGGCAGAACGGAGCAAGTAACGTGACGTTTTCAATTTATACGTATCTATTCTCGTAATTCTCGAAGCTTTACAAGTGAAATTAGACGGAACAGAATATTCTCCTGTGACTTATTTTCAAAGTAGATAAAATCAAGTAAATGCGACGCGACAGTTTTCATTTAGAAATGTCTATTCCCGTAAATTTCGAAGCTTTTATTTCGAAAGAGAAGAATCAGAATATCCTCAGTGCCTTTAAAATTGGTAGAATCAATCAACGCGATAACATTTTTAATCTATACATAATCTGAACTTTCTCACTGCGAAATAGAAGAAATGATATATTTTCCTGTGATTTACCTATTTCCAAAATTGACAAAATTTAAATATAAATGAGATTTAATAGTTTTATTTATATATGATGCATAAACTATGAGTTGTTACGCATTTATGCAAAATTTAATATACGAAGTTTAAAATAAAATATACAAAGATACGTAAACTATTCGAAAGAACATCCGTCGCAATTTTTAATAGACGAAACGAACCTCTGTTTAGATTCTGCTTCTTTACGCGTGTTAGTAAAAATATAAATTTGCATAAAAATCCACAGTCTAATAATGAATTTTCAAAATCCTTTAATTGAAAATAGTGGAAACATCATATTCTTCTCGAAGGTATTCTTTAAAGTTGGCATGATGGAGTAAGTGGTTCTATATTTTTAACGGTGTTGCGTATGCAAGACTATCGCCCCAGGGAAACCGTCCCATTGACAGAATGACGAACGTTCCAGGTAGTCGGTGGTTACTCCCAGGGCTTATAAATCAGACGATATTTCCTGTTTCGACGTTCACGGAGACGTCCCGTTTCCTGCGTGCCATCTTAAAGTCAATCCTCGTGGAAGCTCGCTGGCTGAAGTGTTTCTTTCCATTTTTAGATTACTCAGAAACATTCGAATGTACTTTTGGTTCTTTGCATCTCCGTCTGCCTTTTAGAATTTCTATACTTATTTTTAACCTACGTTCGTGCGAATTTTATTCCTTTCTTTTTATCAAATTCCTGAAATTTTTGATGCTTCATTAATTCTCTAATTTTGAAGTAATAGATTTTCCAACACTCGCCTACTTTAAAAAATTATCATCGTCTTTTGGAATATTTCTAATCTCCGTACGTTTAATTTAGCGTATTTTCAAGTTCTGTGTGATTAAATAATCTTTGGAAATTGTTGCATTAGTATACCATGTGCTTCCGTACGAATATAATTACCAAAACACAAATAAACGTCAAATATGAAACAAAATTTATATGAAATTTGGAAATAAAGAAACGAATAAAAAACCAATTCATCTAAATGAAATATCCAAAGAATAAAGTTCATTGTGATATTTGATGGGAGAAATAAATCTGTTCTTGAATTTTCTTTCCTTCGTTATACTAAAAAAATGTGAATTTTCATGCACATCCGCAGTTTAATCGTGACAATTAATGGATTATGAGTGAGAATTAACGACAGTCTCCATTGTCTATGCACATTTTCCTGTTTCAAATGCAAAGCAGGTTAATAATTAGGTAATCCTTGGATATGGTAATGTTATCTAACTTCAACGCTCATTGTCGTAATTTAATGTATTTAACTTTAGCTTTCTACGATAGATTGTTTCAGGATTTTCTCCATTCTAAGGCTAAAGTAGTGCTTCTATCTACATCTCACCCACGGCGTCATATTTCAGGATCTTCGTAAGTTTCCTAATCCGCTAAGTTTGCTATAAGAGGATGGATCTTCGATGAAGCACTGGCTGTTTCTAACTTCAAAGCAAGGACCGGTTAAGTAGTCGTGCAAAGTAGAATTACTTAGAAATCGATCTTATCTTCGAATTTTACCGTGTCCAGGGCAGCGTGAACTTTCGAAATTTGCGTGTTCAAAGTGAAAAGCCTTGTTCAGCTTCCTGAACTTTCTCCAAACTACAGAATTTAATATCACAGGCAAGCGTTAGTTCCAAAGCACAATCTTCATCGTCACCACATTATACGATTCTATTTTATTTTATTCGTCAAACTCTTTATCGAGTACTTTATGGAAAACTTTCCCGAAACTGCAGCATTTAATATCACAAGAAAGCGTTAGTTTCAAAAAAAAAATCTTCATCGTCACGACATTATTTTATTTTATTTCATTCTCTATGGGATATACCTTTTTTACATAAAAGGTAGAAAATATAATAAATGTAACGATATACAGGGTTAATCGATAATATCGTGAATTGAAGTTTCATGGGATTTATCGTTCAGTTTATTGGAAAATTCTAATGCTGAATTTTTAACAAATGTATAATTACGAATAAATTAATATGCAAATCAGAAAATCAACAAGCGTTGACGTTTCATACTTTTCAAGATTTGCAATCTGGAAAGCGAAAGAGGTAGCCCCGGTTTTCCTCGTTTGCTATTCAACGCTCGAAAGAATCAACGTGTCGCGTAAATCGACAATTCTCAGACAAGTTATGGCGTCTTGGGCAGAAATCCTAGTTCCTCGGTTCAACTATCATATTCTTTTGTCGAATATAGTTTATTGCATGTTCGGCTGCACCTGTGAAAAACACAGACGTAGCGAATGTCGTCGAAATAAGAGATCGTTGTTTATGGTTTCAAGCAACAGACAGGCTTCGAGGTATTGCTGCGCGCTTGAGTTTTACAACCACTACAGTTCTCTTGACACTAAATTATCGTCGGAGCAAGCGTACAGGGTGTCCCTGTAGGAAAAGGCGGTATCACGTAGGTATCGATAAATCTTAGCTGACGAGCTTCGTGCAAGATACATTGCCACAGTGTCGAAATTTTGGTTTCAACTCTGTGCAGTGAACATATTCTGATTTCGTTTTAATCTGTTGCCCTTTTCTAAACACTTTCTTTCTCAAGACCTAATTATTTCTTTATCAAATTAAAGTTTTTGTAGTTTTCCCTATTCGTACGTTTTCGTACATTTAAGTAACTTCCCTTAAAAATTCCACTTTAATTAGTTGCATTTTTCTGTAATTCCTTTTTTCAATTTTCTTACTTCCTTTTTTCCCATTTATATCTTCATTGATTTCTTGCTGATCGTAGTAGGTGTATTTCTGTATACAAAATAACTGGATGTTTAGAAATGTTACATGATCATTGTTGTATATTTATACAGCACGAAAGTGGTAACAATTGCGGTCACTACACTTCTAACGATGCACAGAGAAAATAACATAAACATCATTTCTCTACAGGATTTCCGCTTGATTTTTCCTCTATGTTTAGATATTCGAGACACCAGAAATTTAAATATTTGCCATTTTCGAGCCAAGATTTTACTCAAAATTACATCTCTTATACACTTAATTCATTTAAAATTCGCCAGACTCTGGGAATATCAATTTTCTAGAAATCAGTTGCTTCGTCACTTAGATGTTACAATTTTGCGTTCTATTTAATCCATGATTCTATATGATTTTTGCAATCTGAGTTTCCTGTTTCCGAGTTTAAAACCGTCCTAGTCGTAAAGTCTCTTTCTAATCTCCACTCAAGTGTTAGAAAGCTCGTTGCTTTATTTATACCATAACTTTGCCCTTTTTGTATTTTATATCTATGATTTCAAATGTAATTAGATTGATGTTGTCTAAGTGAGTCATCCTATATTCCCGGTTATGGAGCTCCATAGAACGCTGGATGATGTCGTTCCCAAGCATGACCATGTCAAAATGCCCATTTGCCCGCTTTTGAATAATTACCGACGTCGGTATTTTTAACTGGAAGAAGTTGGAGGAGTAGTTCCCGGAAAGCATTTGTAAAATGTCGAGACGACAAGCTTTCATTGAATCTTTAATCTTTACTGTGGAATCGTGGACAATCTGTGCTGGTAGCGTTCATTTTCTTTTCTTTCTTCCGAGAAACGTCCATGGAAAAACAGAAACGTTCGTGTAGAGCCACGCTATGTTCATTATTGACTATGAGCGTGGGATTTCTTAGAGCTTGGAGCAAACTGCTACTCTTAATACTCGTTACACTGCTATATGAAGCTTTATATGGATCAGAAGAATGTAATTTTTATTCATTAATCGAGTGAAAAGATATTTAATATATTTTTTTCTGAAATTTCATATTTTTCTCGTTGGAGCTGTCTTTATGTCAAGTGATATTTCAATATATCGTTCATTGTCTTTTTTATCTTTCTGCGTCGTTCTGTCGAAACACGTAAATGTAAAGCAGTACTAAAGTTATTTAAATAATATCCATATAGCGATGATGACGCACCATATGCGTCGGTGGTAGCAAAAGTGTTGATATAGAATAATTAAGGAATAATTAAAGAAAATTAAAACTACGTAAACTTAATATCTCGTTGGAGATTCGAAGAATGATCAGTGGAAAGTTAAAGGATATTGAAGTGCTAGTGAATGGAAAATCACAAGAGGCAAATAGCATAATGAAAGAAAAAATCAGGAAAGATAGTAAATTAGGACAAAATAATGAATAGAAGATGGCGAAAATTTGTAAAAATGGGGAAGATAATCAGAAATAAAAGTCCAGAGAAATCCAAAGAATAATCACAGAAAAAGCCAAGAAAATCTCAAAAAGTATTCGAAACTGAAAAGGCCATGAATCGCGTCTAAAAATCCACACGTCGAATCGTAAAATAAAAGTTGGAAAATAATCAGGAAATAACGAAAGAATGTGAGAACTGCGAAAACTCTAAATTCAAAACGTCAAAGTGATCAGAGAATCAGCTAAAAAATCCAAACCACGTGTTGAAGCCATTCGACAGCGTCTGTTCAAAGCGAGCCACCGCAATTCTAAAGAAAACAATGTAATGTCCAAGTTACTCCAAACCAAACTACCCTGCTACCGAGTTTCCCTCTTTCACGGAACTCCACTTTCGAAACAGAATTACCCAATTTCCTGCGACCACGGCACATACACGTAGACACCCTTCTACACGTATACACACGTGCGCATTTAAAGACAAAGACCACGCTTGTAGAAAACGTGGAATACGCAAGCCTTGTCCGACAAGTCAGTCGGCAATGTTGGAGATCCAAATCCGCGACAGGCAAAATAATTTAGTCCCAGTAAGTTCGATGGTCTCTTGAAAACCCTTGAACGAGGCTTCCTCTATAGATCTCCCTTTGAACTTCCAAAGTCTCTGTTGTGGTTTCGAAATGCGAATATTACAACTTCTCGTAAAGTAATAATACAATAATACAATATTACAAGTTCTCGTTGTAAAGTAATAATAATCATAATAACACAAATCATAATACAAACACACACTACAGAAGATAGTTGAGAATGGAAATTATAAACTAGATTGGGACAAAGTAACCCACATCGATAAGATGCAGTTACATGTGATAGGCCAGATATGTTTATATTACAAAAGAGAAAAGAAAAGCTGTGTAATCGACGTTACGGTACCGAGTGACACGCACGTTACGCGAAAGGAATGAGAAAATATGAAAAAGCACACTTCATTTGCAATAAAAATTCACACAAATGGAAATAAGAGAATGTGACAGTATTATGGTCATATCCGTCATACTTATCACTCATGAACAAAGAATTTCTCCAGTTATTTTAAAACACTAGGTATAAAGACACACCTTCGTTCAAACGTACGATGAGCTACGATATTCGAAAGAGCGGCAATAGTCGAGAAAACGCTACGACAGTAACACGAGTATATAGGTATAAGGTGGTGAACACGGACACGTCATGTAATCTTCAAAAGCACACAAGTATAAATAGGGATGATAATAACAATAAAACACACCTAAAGCTCTAATAATAAATAATAATACTCTTCCCTACACACAGGAAAATTCAACTCCTCGTCCTCACTTGGTCAAAGCACTTTGGGGTGGACAAATCCATCCTTCGAAAGATGAAGAAAGAAAAATAAATAAAGCAATGATAATAATAAAACACATCTAACGCTCTACGCAAAATAGAGATACATCGGCGCACAAAAATCATTATTCTTGGTCACATGGTCATTGGTACGAAATTTCTTAAATACATAATGGACAAGGCGAATATTTGACGATAATTCCGTATTTACCATAAATATCGGCGCACATTAAGAAAAAGAAATAGACGATAATAATAATAACGATAATAGTACTGATAATTATAATAACAATGATCATGATAATGATAATGGCGGAGCGATAATGGTTGGTTCCGAGTTCACCAGGAACTTTGGCGGGGAACTTTAAATGCGCGCCGACGGGATAATAGGAGAGTCTCGCAATTCGGGCAATTTATGGCGGTCATTCTCTGGACGATAACGAAACGCCGCCGCGCTACCGCGAGAGGCGAAAACTTGTCAAAAGGCGAAATTACCGTTGACCCAGCGCGTTTAATCCGCCGTAGCGATGTTTGTTAGTTTATTCTAGCGCAGGGAGGGCCGAACGCCGAGGATACACGAGTTTTACGTTTCAGATAATTTCGTCTATTTTTGGAATTTTCGGAAAACGTGGCTGCTACACTGGCGAGAGACAACAGAGGAAAACGTATAATTTTGGTGGAAATGTATTCTTTATGAGATTAGATTTGAAGGTATTAGGTTTCTTGGAAGTTTCAATCTAACGAGCAAATATTAGCATCTATTCAATTTTCACCTACCATCTATCACAAACCATGTTAAAGAAGAAGAAATTTGTTATGTTTTAGATACGTGTAACGTTAAGGAAATTTGTTAGAAAGAGTTCTTATTTTATTGTAAGATTTACAAAGAGTTTATATATTTCTGAAAATTAACAATGGTCAGGCGACTGTATCTAGTTGTATGTTTACATCTGTACATATTTCTATCGTTCTGAACATCCGCCTACATCTGCATAGGAAACAATTTTTCTAACTTCCACGTTATATTCGTGTCATCCACCTACGCTATTTCATATCCTAACTATGAAAGAGATTAAAAAAAGTTATTCTCTTTTATTTGGAAGTAGTTTACAATCAATTCTCATTGAGAATTATAAGTAAATTACTCTGGTGTGGTATTATAACGTGAATAATAAATGATTATCGTATGTTTGATTCTAGCTGAATGTCTTTTTAGCCTGCGGATCTGATCCGTCGTGTCAAGTAATTGAGTAACTAGTGGCTTTTTGTGGTTGTTAATTCTTATGTTATATCTATTACAAAATTTGGATATTTCTTCTTTAACTGTAGGTATTTTAAGGTCGATGTATTGTTTCATTGGCAACATACCAAGGTGCATCTATTAAGAATCTTAGAGTTTTTGGTTGGAATCGTTAAAGAATTTCTATGTTGGAATTACTCGCTGTTCCCCACAGTTGGATCCCATAGGTCCGAACAGGTTTTAATATGGCTTTATATAGCATTGTTTTACTCTGCTCGCTTAAGTTGGAACGTCTGCCGATGAGCCAGTAGAATAAAAAAAGTTATGACACAGTTGAAGTTGAAGCTTATTTTTCTTCAAATTCTTGGCTTCTATGGAACACGTGGTGATTCCGGACATTTGGTTGGCAATGTATTATTCGCTCGAAACAAAATGCGTATAATTTCATTTTTATTCGTATTTAATTCTTGTAATTCATATTTTCAATTACAGAATTACGTTCTAACGTTGCATTCATAGTCACTAGCACGATGAAAGAAGTTAGAGAAACTTCTTCAAAATTGATATAGAAATGCGAGAAAGACAGGTGAAATGCGTATGCAGAGTTTAAACTCAAAGGGAGTGCAAAACCAGTCCAGAGTATGCAAACCAAGAGTGTGAATCCAACTAAGGGTATGTCAACCTTAGATGTAACTTGCGATTCGCTAAACCAACAACCATCTCATCTAAAATTCAAACTCGGCTCTGTAACATTAATTTATCACGGAGATAGCATGTAGAAATTATCTTATGCGTACATTACGAGTGTCAGACGAATTTACAATTCGTTAACCTAAATGGGATGCAACTGCAAAGACAGTGATTAGACGGGACGAGTTGCAAATGCAGCTGAATAAATCTACGCCGCAATCATTTAAAAAGATCGTTAAATAATTGAGAAATTGACAATCTTCTATCTCAAATCATTCGTTTAAAAAATCTTTCCTCTAATTTCTCATTGCGTTGCTTTCCTAGCAAGCCAAAGATACGTAAAAAGTATATAATCTTCCTCGCCCCACATACTATAAAACACGATATCAAAGAAAATTTCACCGCGATGAAAAACACACGACAAACGTTCTAACGCCAGTACACTTTCAAATCTACGAAAACCGTCAAAATTCAGCTAAAACAGTCAGAGACAACGTTTCTGCGCGATTTTTACTGGGTCGAGGCGTGATCGTATGCAAATTGAAAAGAACGACGAGAGGATTGCGTCGCAGCGTGGAATTGCAACGCAATTCAAGCAAGCCGAAGGCTGCAAGTCCGTTCAGCGACCGAGTTAGGTTTCCAAAGCCGTTTCAAAAGCCGACAACGGGTTTTCTACCGGCAACGAGAAACCGACAGCACACGTGGAAATAGCACAACGCTTTTGCCGCGCCCTCGGCGATTTTTCCGTCCACGAGCCGGCAAATTACGCGCGGTTTTGGGGTCGCTGGTTATTTCTGTCCGCTTTTGTCGGCAAATGGGTAATTAATGCGCTCTTAAAGACGACGAAATGGCGACACAAAGCTTGTTTGACTTTCACGGTGGGTGATTCGCGCGGAATTTTGTTCGCGAGTTGCGCTTTTAGGGAATTTCTATAGACCGGCGTTTCGTTCTTTCGCAAAGTTTCTAACTTTGTTTCGTTTTCTGACGGATCTCGAATAATTAGATCCGCGGATTTTTATGAATCTCTACGAAACTAAAAGTATCACTGTACAAGAGTTGACTGAATGTATATAATTTGTAAAGATATATAAAATATTGCGGGGAGAATACTCGTTTTCGTGTTTAATAGATAAAGTGAATCCTTATTTCTTTAATTGTATTTGTAAAGATAAAAATTTGCATAAAGATCAGTTTGGAACGACTAGTTGTTTAGTTTTTTTCTATTTTTTTTACTACTTTATGATCCTTCGTTTTATACGATTTTCTTATAGTCAGGCTTAACAGTTATTTCTCTTCTTCAAACTAATTAAAGAATTATTCATACAAAGGTTTATTTATATACAAGGCTATTTACCAACAGAACGCACAGTGTTCAAACGTTGAGATGAAAAACCTTTGTCTAATCTGAGAGAAGACAGACAGAAATTATCGATGGTAGGTGTACGACAATAATAATTGCGATTAAACGTGAAATACGTGACTCGTCTGCAATTTAATGAGTAATCACGTCAGCAGAGAAAAACCATTACCATTGTCTATAAAATTACTCAGTGTTACAATACCATTACGCTCCCTCGCACTCGGCAAGATTACAGTCGTGCTTTTGCTCGCGGAGGACTACAAAGACCTTTAATTTACTAACTCCTCTATGCGACGTTCCTGCAGGACAATTAACGAAACCTAATCAAGTACTCTGAAACACGGTAGCAACCAATTTGCATCCTCGTCGAATAAATTTTTGACAATGTGATTCATCGTCATAGCAACTCTAAATTCAAGCGGTGCATTTCTCGAATGTTATGTAAGTTTTCATCTTTAATCCTAAACTAATACTTTAATCCTACAACTATACGACAACTAAAATATAGAATTTATATGAAAGAAAAATTAAAATATGCGTACGGTAAATGAAATAAAATGAAATATATATATATATATGGTTCAGGAGAAGAAACAAGTCTTTATCCACGTGTTTCGCACATCATTTTCACCCACTTCAAACTTTTCTAAACAGACATTAACGTCATTTGAAATTCTAAATGAAAATGATGGTTTGGTTATGTAAATACCAGCTAAGGGTATGACTTGTTGTTTGCTTTTTTATGTGAAGAATTCTTAGTAGAATGACTCACGAATCGCGCTGGTCATCGTATTTTCTCATGTTCAACTTCATAAGTTTCCTAAGCTCCAAAATTAAACATAAGATGAGATCTTCATTGACGTAACTTCTACTTCAAGTGCAAATCTCGATCACGAGTTTGTTATTTTTAAGAGTAAGGATCTTTAGAAAATATGAAATTCTTCAATGAAATATTCATTATCATCGAACCCACAACAAGAAGATGACTTTTTTCTTCGTTAATTATTTATTAAATTTCTCCATCTTCTTTTCAAGGTTTATAAACTTCGGTAGGATGAAGATTCAAATGAAAATCGTTACTAGTAATAACTATGCAATCTGTTGTTAACACATCAAGAAAGTTTGTTTTCTCCACATTAATGTCTTATAGAATTTCTCAATATTCTCTTAAAACACGTAACTTTCGAAAACAATGGAAATTAAAGTCTTTAATTAAAACTTTACCACAATGTCAGTTGTTACCCTCTCGCTAACAGAAAAGACACTTTCTTTCACATTTACATTCTGTTGTATAAAACTTCTCAATATCTTTCCAAGGTTCTCACTCTTTGAGAAACTGCAGGTTTGAACAAAACTCTCATGACAATGCACACCATTATAAACTTCAGCAAATTCCACTCTATGCTATTTTCTATAAACTCACCTAAACCATCTGTCATTTTTTCACTACGAGGAAACGTAAATGTCAGTTAAAATCATACTATTAAAATCATTCTGCCATGTACACAAGCTATCAATTCCACAACAAAAATACACTTTTCGTAAACTTACAACCGTAAAGTATCAGAAAACTCTTACGATAATTCACACTACTATTAACATATTCGTTGCTATTTACTACGTCTATCTATTATACATATTTTAAGCAACAATATTTCTTCAAACACACTATCTTCCAAACTATATTGAATTAAAGCTCAATGAAAGTACAATCCAATGATTATGTCAACAGCGTTGCTTAAATAACTGAGTGGACGCAGCATATGCGTCACTAACAGAGAATGTCCACCTCAAACTCTTCTAAACTAAAATAAACTTGAACTTTTGCACGAAGAGCGATAGATTTGTCACTTTTGCCTCGAACAATCGATAGATTCATAAACTCTACTCACTGTCTTGCATCAGTCGTGTTCAAACAACGTACCACCGGTCATAGATCGAAAAGAAAACGAGGTTCCTCATGGATCGCGCACATTTGCAGCTTGTTTTATCATGATTTGCTTTTCTTCTCGGGAACGGTTCATTGTCGCGTTGTCAACTCGAGTTTTCTGACGATCTCGGCGCCGGATCGCGTTCGCCGCGTATGCTAATTTTGCTGGTGCAGTCACGTGCTTTCGCAACGAGGATGCACCGGCTTGGCGTCGCTCAACAGCGAATATGAATGTTCCGACACCGGGATTTGCTCTGTGCCTGCGCTGGAATTTTTTTCTACGCTTTTCACGACCTCTTTTGTTACCATTATTAAAACATTCCGCTGTTGTTCTTCTGTAAGCTGTGTTTTGAGTGCTTCAGTTTGAAACATGGACTTGTAGATCGTTTAGCATGAAAATTTGTTCTTGTGACAGGATATCTTCTGATAAGATATCTTTTTGGAATGTGGGATTTTTTCTCACATTGTTGTAAAAATGATATAGTACGTCAAAATTAGAGTAATTTTTATCGCGAGAAAATACATTTGTCGTTTGGTTAATAACTTGTTGAAGCGCAGTGTTGCTCACGTGCAACGTCAAGTGTGAGAATATTAAAAGAAACGTATTCTTCGTGTTTTTAAAGGGAAAGAAATAGCGAAGGAAATTCGTTTTATTGAGATAGTTTCTAGGTTACGAAGATTAATAATTCGGTAAACTGTGGTAGTGTCGAGTCCAGGTCAGAATTTATATTCGTAGAAATGTTGAGTAGCAGATTAGCTGGAAATAAACGAACGATTTTCTAGAGGTGGAGAAACTTCGTATTTCATTTCAACTAGTTTTTCTAGACTGAACAAAGATGATTTACAAAGACGAGCACCATTGTTCATATTGGAAAAGGTTTCTAGTAAATGAAGAATTTATTTAAAAGTAAATATGAATAAAACTGCGTCGTGATATAAAAATAATTAAGAGTAGTTATCAGTTCTATCCCATCTAAGTTCTATCTTATCCCATCTATGTAATAATTTTTTAAGTTTGAGAAATATTTTTCCTAAAATTTCAAAGTTCTACCTAAAGAGAAAAGAATAAATTGATTTAAATTTGAAATTTTTACTTAACACAAGAGAAAAAGCTAAGAAAAGTATTAAGTAAAAAAGATACTAAGAATAATTACTGTAAATCTTGATGGTTCAAATTAAATATTGTTCTTTTAAAAATTGTTATATGTCTACTTATCTGAAAAAGAAGGAAGGAACATTAGTTAAATTAAAAATCTTCAATTAATTATAGAAATGTCTATCTAGAGTTTAAAAGTCCTAACATTTTTCTCAAACAAGAAGCTTCTTAGATTTTTACAGACAAGAGGATTTTTAATTTCATTTAAATAATTGCTTCGAAATAAATTGGCAGATAAATTAAAGTTCAGCCGCGCGTTTTTTTTCGAAAAGAGAACTTCATCCAGCTTTCAAGAGGATCGCGCAATTCTTTCCTTAAACTGAAATAAATTTTCCTTAATGCAGGCGAAACTAGAACGCAGCGGAAGCTGCTATTGGTACTTACGCTTAATAAGTTACAATAACGTTAATTACTGCAGATAATTACGTTAAAACTCTAATATAATTACAACGTGACTCGCTCGTGGAATTCTCTCCTCTGTCGTTACTACAGAAAGATTTTACATTTATATTTGGATGTTGTTGAAACGCAATAACAAGGTAGCTTCTGCCCCAAAAAATCAATTACAATTTTTTATTTATTTAATTATAACAAAGGACTGTTATAATTAAATCTTCACCCGACTCTAAATTTAATACAACTACAACCATCTGTTTCAGTAAATAACGTTTTCTATCCCGAAACTGTACAAACGAATAACTTTTACAATTCAAAAGATGATCATTATGAATATCCGAATTACACAGAACAGAGTTTCCTTTCTCAACAAAAAAAAAAAAAAATATCAAATTTACGGCAGCCTATCCAAACAGTGGAGCGTAGTATTCAAAGTACGGTGGAAAAGGAAACAAGACAAATGGATTCACGAAACATCCATCAACGCGGAAGAATCCCAGCGTGTGAAAGGGCTTGTAAAAATCTGCATGGCCGAGTTTAATATCGAGGAACAAACGATGATTCCGGTGAACTGACAAACTCTCTCATCCCCTTCTTCTCTGCAATTCCTTTTTTCGATTGTACTCTTCATTCTCTCAGCGGAAAATTTCTTTTCTGCTTACGACCGACTGATACTTCTCTTTCATCGGTAGATAGAAGACTAGAAAATAAGGCGCAAGGTGTACGTGGATCCTATCAGTGAGAATCATATCCACCTGTGCCCAGTGGTCATTATCCTGTCTTCGTTTCTTCCATTTCCTTTTTCCTTCCATCATTCTTTTCCTCGTCTTCTTCCGTTTACCAGCAACGTAACAAGGTAAAGAGGGAAACAAAAAAAAGAAAAAAAAAAAAAAAGAAAAGAAAAGAGATCCGGGGGATGGTAGGAGAGAATATTAAAAACTTTTTCCATAAAGCGTCTTTGCGAGGCGAGACGCCGTTAGACCGAGCATGAAAGCTTTGGTTCCTTGCAGTTTCAAGCGTATCCTCGCCGGTTTTTCCGAATTAGTTCAGACGGTTTTCCGCGTTGCGCCTCCTATTTTTCTCGTTTCTTTTTTTTTTTTTTTTTTCGCCACTTGGGCCGCGGGCGAAATGAGCGCACGGCCCCTTTCGCTGTGGATAAACGCGGCACAGGGCTCGAGAAGAGGAAACCTCGGGAATAGTAAAATTTAATTTCGACCATTTTAGTTGTGCATCGCGCCAAGTCGTTTGGCATTTCGAGGAAATGCTCGGCCTTGAGATTATCAGTAGAAATTCGCGATGGTTAATAACATTGAAAGGAATGTTCGTGGAATATTTTTAATAGAACTGAAAGATAAAGTGAAGGAAACAACGAGAGTTTATGGATGTGCGTGTGTATAGGTGTAGATACTTAGGGAGGATGGGAATTACGGCAGACTAAAATCTACTGGAAAGTGTGGTTTGAAGTTTCAAGCTCAGTCTGAAGCTGAGATGTGAAGTCACGATGCAAATGTTTATTTCATTTGGTTGAAACTTGGTCTTGCAGTAAATACTAAGAACTTCGCTACATATTTCTAGAAATTTAATACGAAGTATTAGCACTATCATGAAAAGATATTTCAATAGGAAAGAGAAATATTTTTTGTTACCAAAAATTCAATTCTAATTGTGTATATTGAAAATTGTATTAATTGATAGTAGAAGAATGATAGTTTGTAAGGTTTCGTGGCAAATATTCAGAGGAACAAAGCATACAGATCGATAAGAGCACGTCGACGTTATCGAAAGGTTAATTGGAAATACGTGTTTGCGATTGCTTGCCACTTAATTAAGGAAATTGGTTACGTAAATATGATTAGGAATGCGATTGAATGTGTAACAAATTAATTAGGTATGATATTTAATTGGTGAAAGGTTTGCAAAACTGACGATAGAACGAATTATACGACATAGACCAATGCTTGAAGAAGAGCGAAACACTTGAAGAGTTCATTTAAGTGTAGCTACTTACATACGTATATGTAATTACAAAGTACCATCGAACATATAGGATCAGAGTCACCTATAACGATTATTTTTCTCAACTCAAGAAGATTGTCTTGCTTTTTCTTTTAATTTGAAATTTAGCTTTTACTGTATTTACTTTGAAGAAATACAAAGTACACGAAGAAATACGAAGTAAAGGAACGCGTAGTTTCTACGTCTATCAAGACAAATACTATTTTTATCTATTAAAAAATTCTCAGTGAAATAATAAAGAGAAATCAAATAAAGGAATATCTGCTCGTACTTTCTTCCACAAAGAAAAGTTCTTTTCTACATCAATTCCATTCCAATAGTAACTTCATTATAGAAACTCTTTATGGTACTACTACCACAGTTTCCATTACAGCAATAGCACTACTTTCAACGCGAAAACCATTACGTTGTACGATTATCCTCGCATAATATAAAACGAAAGAAAGATATCACGTACTCCCTTTTTCTTCGCCTTTGTTTCTTCCCCTTTCTCTTCTGTGCATTGTGCCTCTTTGCCCATCTCTCCATTCCAAATTTCTCGTTCGTTCGAACGGTTCGCCAGGGCCACCAGGCGAATTATAGTGATTTACGAGCGTTGATTTACGCTCGACAGATACGTCGATTCCAACGCCTCCAAATTATCCTCTCGAAGAGTCATTAAATAATCGAGGCAACGTTTCGTCAACAAATAAACTCCCTTCGACGAGCCATGCGAAACAACCAGAAGAACGTCGTCACGTCCATTGATTTCGGGAGGAGAACGCGCGGAGTCAGTTTTCCTCGTCGGGAAGAAGTTGGCAAGTTCGCTCTGATGGATCTCGATCAACGTGCAACCCATTCATCTCGTACACGACGTCGAAACAGAGCTATCTTCTGACGCTCGTCGTCCTTGCTCTAAATCCCTCGATCGTGTTCTTTGATGTTACACCTCCTCTTCTTTTCACTTTTTCCTGCTCTTTTTTCCTTTCTTTATTTCCTCCGGATGATTGTCTGCATCTTTTCTTACGGACTTACAGAGCGATGATAGAGTTACTTGGAAATTGAATTTTTGTTGCGGCTGATGATCCATAAGATCTGCTTCTTCTTTCTTATTCTCGTAGTTTAATCTTCTTTATTAGTCTTAATAGTTATCGCATTTTTCGCTTCATTTTTGTTATTGTTCCGTTTCTCCGAATTTATTTTCTAGTAATTATTGTAATATATTGCTTTGATTTGTTGCTCTTCTTTCTCTTACGTACAGTATTTTCTGTATTACTTTTAATAGTTATTGTATCTTTGCTTCGAATTCTGTTAGCCTTCTTCTTCGGTGGAATTAATTTTCTTTTGTATTTATTGCTTTCAACAGCTACCCAATCTTTTTATTTATCGTTGTTGTTTGCCTTCTTCTTTCAAATATTCGAACTATGATTTTCTCGAATAGAAAATTTCTGAGAAACTGAGCCAGGTCCTACTACTAATTAACGTAAGAAACTTCCAACTTTTAGCAAAACGATGATAATATTCAATGAACGACAAAAAAATAAATGGTATAAAAATTGAATAACAGAAGAAAATCTATCAATATGGATATCAAATATTTATACGTTTAAAAGCTTGTAACTTTGTTCTTTCGACAGAGACGAACGATTTTTCGTATTATTATTTATGAAAGAGGTTTGGAATATTTACTAAGAACTTTTTAACTTATATAATCCTGAGAAAGATTGGAAATATTTCCGTCAATCAGTATATGTATCTTTCCAAACATCATTTCTCGGATCACATTAGATCACATCACGTGTTTACACGCTGTTACACGAGATTATTTTAGCAGAAGTAAAATCTTGCATCCGGTAGTGTAAATGTTTCGAAAAACACATGAATCTTGTTTGAATGATATTAAGTATCGTTTGAGGCAGCTTTACTTTCAAACAGAATACAGATTATATACAAATTTCCCAAAAATAGCCGTGTATATCATCTATTACTATTTTCATCTCCATTGCGTGTATTATCTCCTGTGTGTATTAGGCAAATTTCAAAAGAAAATAAAAATAGAAAAAGGAAAAAATATCTTCAAAATCAGCGAATCACTCTAAACAAAGAAACGATCAATTTTCTATCGATTATCGATTAAAAAGTTCTATATAATATACTGTATAATAAATCAATTTTATGTTAAAAAATAAATGCAACAGAGATATAAATATCTCGCAAGAAGACGAAAAACAGTAAATAGAGGAAATATAATGTTCACGAAGATTAAGTGTAATCACCACTATCACCGTCTCACAAAAATATTTCTCCGATTCATCTTAAACTTCACAAAAGCATTGTCTCAACGCATTAACACATCACCACAAAATTTTCACTGGCAGTCAATTCGCGTCTTTCAATAATTAACCGTAAGTCACTGTTTAATTTCTCTTTTTCGTTAAAGTATTTCTCCATTTCTTTCTACTGGCAAATTATATCAGCACGATTAAAGCAACGTTCGATCGATAAAATCTTCACCGCTAACTAATCTCTCTGATCGATTTTCAATTTTCGATTACATCGTCCACCTTTCATCAACGATTAACAAAAATTCCTTGAATGCTCGTCCAAGTGTTTTTAACTCTCGCCAAAATGTCTCTGTAACTTGGTAACAGCGCACGTAAGCTTCGATACACAAAATCTTTGCTAAAACACGATCCATTCGCCAAATTATCCTGTGGAAATTGAACTTTCGAATAGAACGACACGATATATTGATGTGAAAAATCGACGTATCTGTTGGCACACGTCAGAGAAAAAATGGAAAGTCTCGGTGAAAAGAGGCAGACATGCCTGTCGTTTTGAGCCTCCGGATAAAACTAGTTCGCCGATGGCTGTTGAAGCCCGTTAGCCCTCTCCTTCTTTCTCCGTCGCGCGCGCGACTATTTAAATCTTTTGTAATAGCTACTGGCCAAGACGAGCTTCCACCAAGATTCTGTCGTCACGTGGCGACAAGAACGCTGTCCATGTTCAGCTTTCGTAGGATGTCTCCACTTCGAGCATCATCTTTGGGGTGGTTTCGGTGGTTTCTGGGTGGTTTTAGCCACTTGAAATTTGTTTCTCGAAATTTCCAAGTAGCAAGAGGGTTTCCTAGAGTTGGAATAGTTCTTGGAGGCTGACCTTTGGTAAAATGTTGCCCTCTGATGAATTTCTTCTTATGTCGTCGATGATTTTTCTTTCGAAGAAATTTCCTCCGTTTCTTCTTTCTCTCCTTTTTATCGCTTGTATGTTTTTGTTTTAAATGGCAAATTTCTAGTGTATATTTTTTATTATCGATGATTGATAAGGTTTTTGAGGGCGACATTAAGGGCATTTTAAAATGTAAATTAATGCTTGGTGACGAAGTACGGAAATTTTATGACGTTAACGAAGAAACTTTTATTGTTTGGATAAAATTAAATTGAAATTTTCCAGGAAAGAGATTTCCGGTAATCTTCGACCATTTGCTTCGATATATTTTTCCGCTAATTCCTATATTTTAGTGATGACAAGTTCTTCGAAAAAGTGTTCTTTATACAAATTGCGTGTCAAGTATCTTCGATCTTTGTATAAAAAGATCTTAAAAACCAATTTTCCTATATCTCGATTTTCACGATAATGACAAGTTAAATTAATCGCTGCAAAAATAGCTCATCCTTAAGAAAACCAGACTTTCCTTTTTTTAGTATTGTTTTTTAAACATGCTCTTGCCATGCCTCAAAAATAATCATAAAAGAACAGTCTGCTGTTATTTTAAACAAAACACAAAACAGACACTCGTCTTTTAAACACAGAATCTCTGGAGTAGCTGCACAGGTCAGAGGAAAACTGATACAAGTGAGAAATTATTTCAATTACAAGGACAATGAATAAAGTTTGTGTTTTATAGAAACATTTTTGTTCATTCTCAAACATTAAAACGTCAGATGTCATCGTCGTCACGAAAAAACATATTTCTACTATTTTTCTTTTAAAGATGCGTTTACACCGCGTTTCTGCTCGGTTCTTCGATTACGCTTCTTTGTATTCTTTAAGATAATCTGCCTAAGTAGTCTCTGTACATAGAAAATTTACTCGAAAACATTCGTTTTATTTCGTTTGATTTCGAAAATCTGTGTCCTTTTCTACATAGAAATATGTCATACAAATGATGCTACATACAAATCATGCCACATGAAAAACAACTACACTTGTATTATTTTTCCACCAAGTTCTTCAACGATACGTGTTAGTAAAAATTATAACTTTTGGTGATTTTTTAGAATATACTTTAAAATAGCACAATTCGCTCTTTTTAACGTTAATTACATTCCAAACGTTCGAAACGCGTGTTGTGATTTAAACAAAAATACAGCAGTTACTTTACATGTTCATCAAGTTCTTCCATTTTACCTGATACTAAAAATAATAGCTTTTATCGATTTTTAAAGGTATTGTTTAAAATAGCCTGTCCAAGCCTTCCTAGCATTGCTTTAACTTTAAACATTCCTATTCAATTTCAACCCCGACGTCTTAGCAGTTCACCCATCTCGTGGCAACCACCAACTGACAGAGAAATAAATTTTTCGGTGTCTCAGATTTCATCCAACGTGATACAGCTACCATGACGCAACACACGCCTTTTTCCCCCTAGGCAAAAAACACACGCATGAAAGAAAATACGCAGCCTCTAGGATGACGAATCGTTGATTAGGACGCGGCACGTTTCCTTCACGCTGCAATGTAATCTGTCAAGCTTTTTAAAAACGCCTGAAAATAATCCAGCGTGACGCAAGGGGCTGTATAGCTATCGCTTGTCGAGTTTACAAGCCCCCCATGAAAATCTGAGACCCGTACAGGTAGAAATAGTATGAGCACCGTGACAAAGAGGCGTGGAAATTATGGGGAATAGTGATCAATAGAGATTCGGTTCGAATCAAATATTTTTACAAATGTTTCAAGTCTGATTGAATTTATTTGGTGAGAGGTTCCTGATGGAATTGTATTAGGATGTCCGAGAAGTGTCTTTCTTTTACAGAACCGTCTTTTACAACGATGCATTTTTATACACACATGAAACCTAATCTGTCGAACGTTGTGATCTTTATTTTGATAGAACAAAATGGACCATACGTAATTTGATAAAATAATATAAAACGGACAATGTTAATACGTAGATAACTTTGTCAGAAGACTATTATAGAGAATTACTATATTAGGAAGTATTTTTAGATGAACTTTTATTTTCTGAGAGATTGATTCAATCGCTGTGCTATAGTAACGCAGAAAATAATTTGCAAATATGTATAAAGCGATATTTTCTGTAAACCAATTTTTGTTTTCAAAGAAAGTTTGTTATTACATCGATATTAATTACATTTTTAATGAACATGATCTAGATCACTGTGTTATAGTAGCGATAAAATTAATTGGAAATATTTTACAAAATGTTTTTATGTTAACTTTATTGTTAAGAAATAAAATCTTATTTTGGAAGAGATTGATTTGAAAAATTTGTTCTTTCTATTTCGATTCCGTAGGATCTATGAGCAAGCATCATGTGTTTCATTTATATTTGTTGGTATTTATAAAATCGTACTTTGTATGTTATCACTTTTAGCGGAGTGACAATCAATAATTATGATACATTTATATGAAATTTCTCTATATTCATAATTTATTTGTATAAAGAATTAGAACTACCCTCATTCGTGTTTCCTAACAGGTAACATGCTTTATAATTTGACAGAAATAAGAATGTTGAAGTAAACTGAGATAAATTTTTGCTCGAAATATTCACTTCCTATTGATTGTACGTAGTAGGAGTTTATCAGAATTGGAAAGCTATCAGTTTACTAGGAAAAGCTGAAGACTAGGTTAAACGATCGAGTTAAGATATGAAAAGGTAAAACAAGTTTCAATAACAGTTTCTCAGGAAACGTAAAGGATAATAAAGTTCGAGGCCTGAATCCACTTGGCCAATTTACAATTATTCAACTCATTATTACAAACTCAGCTTTCAACAACGTTAAAACCTTATCAAAATGTTTTTATTCTATTGTATAGTTAACCAATGATGGTTCGTTAACGTTTAAGACGCACCATATTATTTTTATTTTCAATATATGTAACTGTTAAAATATATAAAACATTAGAATAGAATTAGAGTGATGTTACACGGAAGAATGAAAAATATTTTAAATAAAAGAAGACAAACTTGTCTGAACGCAGCATCTCAAAATTCTTTCAAAACTTATGTTCAAAAGTTTCTTTAGACACTTAGACGTGAGTATGAAGAGAAAGTTCTACAAATAAAGAAGCTTTAGAAAATATTTCCAAATTCATGCTTACTTTCTCATCGAGTTTTCTAATAGCGTAATGAAGATTGCTCAACATAAACATTTTATGGTATTTAATAACTGTGTTTGATTTTGAAGATACGTTTTCTCCCGCTCATATGAACGGCGCTCTTCAAGAATCGGTATGGAGACGACATCTGGATTTCTAGAGCTTCGGTAGAACAAGCGTTTGCCGTGGGCGGGCATTGCTGCCAAAACAAAGCTTTTCTTGGCTCGATGGATAAACAAATTTTGAGGAAATAGCCGGCTTTTCGCGATTCTTCGCCAGCATGAAAATATTCGACACGTTCTAAACATTTCATCGTTATGTTGTATTTGTTCAGAAATTAGTTATCTTCCATCCCCCGATACCTTCTTCCTACAATACTCCTTTGCTCCCTCAATTTATAACATTTGCAATTAAACATTTAGAGAACAATTGTTACTTTGTATTTGACTTTTCATTTTCTAATATTATATTGGCTTGGCAACTATGTGATTGCGGATTTTGTCATTAGGTGGTGTTGACAAAATCCGCAATCACTTAGTTGCCAACCCAATAGTATTAGCATTTTGGTATTCTTTGTTATGCAATTTTTTCAAAGGTCTTTTGTTGTATTTTCTTTAGGCGAAACTTGCAATTAGTTTGTTTATATTTTCCTTTGGGCATAATACGAGCATCATAGTAACTTTCACCTTTTTCCTAAATAAAACATGTTTTTATACAACAAAACAAATTTATTTCTTTAATATTCAAAGGAATTTTTAAAATAATAATTATAGATATTCATTTTTATTGGAGTTTCAAATAGCTAGAATTTACGAGCTATTTAGAATGTAGAGTATAATAAATTTGGAAAGACCATCATGTTCTCATTACTATCACACTGACAAATTTTCCAGAAAGTTTCATAGCGCTCTAGAACACGTAACACGTAGCATCTAAATCTTCCTTATGACTCGAATATTTTTCTCATGCCACAAACACCATTATCTCTGCTTACATAATCAGCCTGGTTACCAATATATTTTGACCTAAAATGTTTAGATAATACATAATGCACGTTTGTTCTCCGGAAAACTGGTAGATAAACGAAATCTATATCATAAATTTCTATCCGCATCGTTGCCAAAGGTATTATTCTTCTATATTTGACTGCTTCAGAAAATTCCCCGAGAAATAAAAACAATTAGTACACTCACCATCATCGGAATCATTCAGTCATTGGTTTAAAATAGTAGCAAGATCCATTAAATCACTATTTTACATTTATTCACTTGTCTTCGTTCTTCTTCACGATAATGAAATTCAACAAAATTTCTTTCGCGAATCGAAGATGAAGAAAAATTCGATTTTCCATCTTCGAACTTTTAGCACAATACTCTTTCTAGTATTTTATTTTTATTTTGCCTTGTACAAATATCAATTTATACTGTATGTTAGAAGTAGTATAAGTTGGAGATTTTGCAAGGTAAAGATTTATCACGAATAATTATGAAAATATGTTGGAAAATTCAAGAGATCGAGTGACTGGAACTGCGACAGCTGCCGGCCGGACACGAAGTTGGCGCGTTTGGCTAAGTTTCGAAAATAGTTCGCACCGGATTCGACGATGGTCTGTCTATTTGTAGCACAAAACAACCAGTCAGACCCGCCACGTTTAATTTACGAAACTCCCTAGCGATCTAGTAAAAAGTATCTCTTCTTTCAGAAATATCATTTTTATTCGTCTTCTTTGTTTTATCTTTTCCGCAATAAAACATTATTTTTAATTTTCATATCTTAACTTCATAAATTTAGGTATATAACCTTTTCCAAAACCTTTTTCATACTGTAAAATATGATATAGCATTATCCCTGTTTCATAGTCGTTTTTTTTTTTTATTTTGAGAATATAGCAAGACTTTTGGTAAGACATAAACTAAAGCAGCTTAAAACAGCCTTTCTATGCTTTTGTCCGAACACCCTTCACTTTATCTAATATCCAATTATTGCCGAATGTCCTTTATTCTTCGATATTACCGAGTGTGTTTTGTCTGATATCCTATCTTTTATCTAATATTCCCCGTAAATAATAATTGAAAAATTTTCTAAAAAGAAGGATCTCTATGATCCATGACGAACACCTACGTGCCGAGCACATGTTTCAGTCAAATAGTTAAATTACCATTGTATTTCTCTCATAAATAAACAAAGAGAAAAGTTGATTAGAAGTTATCAAAGTGATAAATTCAAACTAGGTAGTAACTAAAACTAAAGCTGATTACGTAATTACGTAATATTCGCTAACATTAAACAACTAGAACTGAGACATCTGATGCAGTTTTGTCTCATTGAATCTTTTCCCAGGAACCTTTTCAATTCCGCCATATGCATTATAAACGTGTGGTACAGAATTGCTGAGCAGGAACAGGCCAGAACAGTAATTCTGACCTATGCTAACATAGTAATCCGGTAATATCATAAACTCTTTACCTTGCTCCACTTCAGCGTTAATATGAATAGTCCTCAGCCTCAGCTCTTCGTTCTCATAAATCATCCCTCTCGAGGACTTCCGGTCGAGCTTCCTGTTTGGTTTTACGCTGCAGTCTCTCCGCCTGGCCCTCAGCATCCCAGCGCCACCAACTCTGACACCAGTACCCGCCATCATTTCATTAATTCGATAGTGTCACAGTCACGATAAATTAAAAAAGAAACGAAATATAAGAGAAGAAGAAGTTCACTTCACCTAAGTGTTTCTTAGTCTACCGATTACAAACTCGTAACATGTCCTTTTTTTTTTTTTTTTTCTAAACTTAAACTTCTTTAGGATTAAACTCACTGTCCTCGATGCAGTTGTTTTCGAGTGAAGAATGCTAATAAGCAAAAATGTATGTTTTATGGGTAACAAGGAGGGACTTTCCGTTGGTTGATTTTTACTTGTGTCTTCTTGTAGCTTTACGATCAGCTGTGAGCCATTTCATGCAGTTTGTACTTTCACTTGATGCCTGTGGACGCGTTAAAACATATTGCGCCATTAAGAAGCGAGTTTAAAGTCTTGAGAGAGAGAGAAGCGGTGTGTTCAAGTGGCGTTTAATCTTACGTGAAGCTTTTAAATTGGATTTGTGGCGCTGAACTTCCCTCAGATTTTCTTCTTTATGGGCTTCTCTCGAAATTTTTCTTCCTTCAAACTGTCTCCAATCGTTCTTTCTCTAATCTTTTTGGGATATTAACTTTCGCGTCTTTTAATTTCTCTCTCTATTAATTTTCTTCCTACCTTAGATGCCTTACGTCTTACTTCAGTGTTACCAATATAATTAATATCGATTTCGAATTGTATTTTAGATGTTTAGAATTATTTTGTATCTTGGAAATTGTTTTAGATTTTATTCCTCCTTTTTCTACGTTCTTAAATAATTGCATGTCAGTAATTTCTGCATTTGTTAATTTCCCTTTGTTAGAATTCTATCGAGTTAAATAATCAAGTTAAATAATGATTGTTTAATTTTTCATTTAAACTTCTCTCAAGCCAGTTCCTCTCACTTTCCCTTTTCTAAATTTCTCAAGATTTCATATTTTCTCAGATTTTTCAGAAATATCTGTTTCAGAATCTTCGCTTCGATCATATCATACTTTTTCTTCTCTTTTCCAGAACCAACCTCATGCTCTTAAATTCGGCCCAAATTCTATCCCGCTTCTAAAATTTCTCACTCGTATTATTCTCTCTCTCTCTCTCTCTCTCTCTCTCTCTCTTTCTCACTCTCTCTCTCTCTCTCTCTCTTACCACTCCTCTATCATTCGATTTTCAACTTCACATACACCTTTCACTTCCTCTGGCCTGCAAACCATGAACCGGAATAAGAAAATTCCATCCAACCTACGCCCTCGTTCTCAAGAATCAACGTCCATAAAAATGGGCGTAGAAATTCCAGAAAAATTGCAAGTTGGATCGAAGCGTCGCGCGACCAGCTCGATCGTAAGACAAGGCCCTTTTCATCGGAAACAGCATGCTTTCCATCGAGTTGCCGCGCGTCCGCGCCAAACCCGAAAGAATTTGCATCATCCGTTCGTTTATCAGGCGTTGTTCCTCCGGCGCAATTTGCCTGCCCATTATTCAAGCGTTTATCAGCGTTTTCGAGCGCCCCAGCCCCCCTCTCCTCTTGCACGCCGCTTTTGTCCTTGTGTATTTCTTTCAATTTATTCGCGCGTCCTCCGGCATTTTATCCGAGATGTTCCGCCGCTTCCGGTTTCCCTCTCGCTTCGATTCGCCGGGATTTATTCGCGCCGCTGATCCGAATTTATCGCGCACGAATTTTTTCTACCCCCACAAGTTGCTGTCAAGGGTCGAAGCTGGTTTTCCATGGGACTTGGGACCAACCATTTACAGTGAACTTTGAAAACATTTGCTGCTTCCTTCGTCTCTTTCTGTTACCGGATTCTTTTTAAATCCTTTTCACAGAGGATTTTGAAGAAGATTCCTGTTGGACATTAGATCGCATTGTTCGATTGGATACTTAAGATCGCTAGGTTGGTTTTCTGACGTAGTCGTTGAAACGTTGAAGATTTTTAATATCAAATTCCTTTTCCATAGTATTGATACTTGTTGAGAATTAAATATTTGAGTATTTGAACCTAATTGTAAGCTTAATTCCGTCTTCCTTTCGTTTTTGTTGCTTGAAAATGATTCGATGGGTAGTTGTAACGCTGCTGTGATTCCAATGGTTTTAAAAAATATCTTCTATGTTCAAGATTCTTCAAATTGGTTTTCAGAAAGTCTGAGTTAAATTAAATCCTTCGAGTTATCTTCTAGATCCAGTTTGGATAGATTCCTTTGATGACTGGATCATTTCTCTGAAAAATAAAATATTAATGTTACTTGTTAAAATTATTAATATTGTATAGATTTTTAAAAATCTAATTTAGATTAACTTACCCACACATTTCGTACGTAATAAATTTAAAACGCGTTTGAAAGAAATTTTGAAATTTCAATGTTTAGTATTTGATACTTTAATCCTTTTGAAATTAAAAAATTTGTTTCTTAAATAGGATAAATTAATAATCGGATTTGAAACATATAATTCAAGGTTTTTAACGATGATTAATTGTAAGTAATTAATTGTAGAGGATTATTGTGGTTACACGCGTGAGAACTCGTTTCGATTTAAACAGTTTATTTCACGGCGCGTTGAGCACGAGAAACAACCGAAACCCGAATTGCAACTAAATAACTTGCAATCGGCTAATCAGCTTGAACACTGAAATCGAACAAAGTGCTTGGATAATCAAAATTGTAATTCTTGCCTAAATAAACCGCTAAACGCAATTAGTTGGAACGCGTGGCAAAATCAGTGAAATATTGAAATTAAATTCGAAAATTATTTGTTTATAATACACATTTCCTGTATGTGTTTGATATTATCTCAATTCCATAGTCAATTTCATATATTTTCAAAAAATGACGAAACACACGATTCAGAATTAAAGGAACAAATTGCAAAAATATTCTAATTTAAAAATTGAACCTTAAAGGCTTTCCATAGAATATTTTATCGTAGAATGCACCTCCTTATACATTTCGACTACTTATTTATTTCGAAGTTCGTTTAGTAGCAACTTATAGCTGCTACTTCTTTTATACAATATTACCAACTTTAATACAGTTAGAGAATTAGGTCATGGTAATAATAAATTCAAAAGACAAAGTAGGAAGAGAAACTCATTATTTTATGTGAAATTTACGAACAAACAAAAACCTTCTTAATATACATTAAACAATGAACGAAAAAATGCAGAGATAATTATCATATAGCAGAAATATTATTTAGAACGAAATAATTAAAAAATCTCCTGTAATTAAATGTAATATCTGATCAGAATAAAATCCGTAATCAAGATACATTTTTATATTCGCGAGTGAACAAAGTCCTGCTTTATAAAGATCAAATAACGAGCATTAAACGCAGCTACAGCCATCATTCTATATATATAAAATTATTTCAAACGAAGCAATTGAAAATAAAAATAAGTGGACAAGTAGTGGAATCGTATCTATTTATTTCCTATACCTGTTAGCTTATTTTTGTCTCCGACTGTATCGCATATATCCAATTGTTCACGTTCGTATCTGTCTCATATATCGTGTCATATATGTATCACATTCAAAGCATTAACCCTTTCGCTACGGGCGGCTTTTCCGCCACGCCAAAACAGTGCACAGTGCGCGAGGAAAATCGTCAGCGGCCGCGTTTACGCCTCACTGCAAACCGAGCTGCTCTGACGGTGTTTTTCGAAGAAAAACAAGTTTCCTCAAAACAGAGTATTTATAACTTCTTAACTTTTAATTACAATATGGAAACAAAAAGATTACAGAATATAATAATATGATATAATATAACATAATTGTATGATACTAATAGCTTTTAATAATGGTATTTCATATGGTATTTTTCGAAATATGGTGTTACACATAGGCTAACGTCGCAAATCTGACACTGGTATCGCGATTCGCTCCACAGTTCCCATCAATCGATTATAATCGACAACACACTTCGATTTTTAAATCATTTTTTGCGTACGATGATGACGTTTCGTGTGAACAAATTCTTCATTGTGGAAAGATATACACTGCCCTCTTGTCACACCATTTTATTGTTAATAAAAGGCTTGGGGATGTATTAGGTTGTTTGAAAAGTTTCTTTCCTTTCATGAGGAAATAATAAACGCATAACGTTTTTTGTTTTACATTATTTTGTCGAATTACGTACGATCGATTTTGTTCTGTTGAGACAAACACCGCGACATTTCACAGACTTGGTTTCACGTTTCTACGAAGGTGCAGTGTTGTAAAAAACACGTTTTCGTAGGAAAGACACTTTTCGGACAACCTGATACAATACTCGTCGTATGTACAATACGCGGCATCTTACGCACAGCGACTATGGCCGGCCGTATTAGCGAAAGGGTTAAAGAAATTTGATTGAAAAAGCTCGCTGTAAATAGCATTTCAGCGAAACGAAAATCAGCCAAGTAGAAAAACAAAAGCCGAAAAAAGAAGACCGGCACAAATAGCTGACCAAACGCGATGCCGAGACGTGGAAAACACCGCTGAAGACAAATCGAATAAACGTGTGTTCAAAGGGCTCTCGTATGCTATGAAATTGAAGCCTTTCCAGGGAAAAAAGCAGCGAAATAGCACGAAAATGAATTATTCACGGAAGAGAAAATGGGAGGGAAGCAGCTTGAAAAATTTGCTGGGTCGAAAATCCAGGTCGACCGCAGCTTCATCTTGGTTTCAAGCGTTCCCTGGCGAGCTGTCCCGAGGGATAGTCGATTAAAGCGTTCGTCGGCGGGCCGATTCGGCCTTAAAGGCGCGGCACTCGCGCTTCCCGCTGCAGATATACATGGAATAGGAAAACATTCTCGGCGGAAAGCCGAGGTAGAACATAAATCTATGCTTTGAAGACCGTTTTTGGCTATAGCTCTTTCCCTCTCCTACGGCGGCGGCTGTGCTCTCTGTGTACAGTACACGGAGTCTGACGACGTGACATCAAAGAGCAAGAGGCCTGGGAGAGACTGCCGCGAAAGGCAGACAGCATGAAAGCACAGGTGCATATCGTCGTGTCACTCGTTTGTGGGCTGCTGCGTTACTTTTCCGTGGAGGATTCAGAAACGGGGAGGGGGAGGAGAGATTTAGGAAAGAAGCGTGAGAGGGGTGTAGGGCGTAGGGGAAGTTTCAAAGCTGGAGGAACGGATAGGATAGAGAAGAGAGATAGGGACAAATTGTAATACAAAAAAGGGATAGAAACCAGAAGAAGGAAATAGATTAGAATAGAATAGAAGAAAATAGATTTGAGAATGAGGAGAATAGTTAGTGCTGAGAAAAGGGATGGATGAATAGAGAAGTGGGGAAAGGAAGGGATAGAAAAGCGATTGATGATACCAGCGATTATGGATTATTATGAATGAAAGCTGCTGCAGGATTAAATTAAGGAAGTAAGAAAATAGGAGCTATGGAAGCAAGAGATATTATTATCTAGTGCTAGACGGGTGGAATGATTTAAACACATAGTAGGGATTTGCTATGATTAAACGATTGAGAAATAGACGAGTAATCGATAATACGAGGGCTAGAGATGAATGAAAAGTAGCGGGAGATTGGAAATGAGGAAACTGGGCATGTAGCTTAAAAAAAAAGACGTTCTTAGTGCATGGAAGATATAGTAATAGAAATAAGAATAACGAATAAAGGAAAAGATTTGAAGCCAGAGGAATAATTAATTCAAAGGAAGTCAGACATTAAGAAATAACAGAGAAGAAAGGGGTAGGGCAATGCGAATGAAAGAAGTGGTTGAAATGAAAGAAAATAGACAAAAGTTGGACAGAGGATAAAAAGAAGGAAGAGGAGAGTGTTTAAAGGCAAAAGAATAATTAATTGATTATTTATCGATACTAAAGCAATGAAAATTTAGAGAATGTGGAAGAAATAAAAAAATGATAAACGTAGAAGAGATTGGCTAGGATTGATAGGAAACTGATGAACACGAAAGAAAGAAACGATGGCAGTATGAAAAATAAATTATAACAGTAAGATGAAATAAAACGAAACAGAAATGGTAGAATAGTAGAAATGACAATGAAAGGAGAATTATAAGAACAATGAGATTTTTAAATGGAATAGAAAGGAGACGTGAAAAATAAGAATTAGTTAAATCAGAAAGGCTAATTTTCAGGACAATAGAAAATTAAGAATAAGGTATAAAATGAAGAAGTCACGTGGAAGGAAGGATCGCAAAAGCGCACAAAGGTATTGAGATATTGGAAGAAAAGTAGAAACGAGACATGTATATCCTGAAACTTAATTAGAAAGGAATAGCTGAAAGAAATGCCAGGAAATGAAGAAATGATCTTAAAGAGAGATTGTAGTTGGAGAAACTTTGAAACGATGAAAGGTAGAAAAAAGGGAGGTAATCGAAACAAAGCAACGCAAAGGAAACGACACTGAATGAAGAAGCGCGAGAGGTTTAACAAACGGAGAGAAAAAAAGAGAATCAAGAAAAATGGACGTTGAGAGGAAGCCTAGAAAAAGGGAGGTTAAAAGAAAGTGAAATGAAGTCACAGAAACCTAAAGGAAAGCAAGCCTAAAAAAGAGATTTTAAAGAGGAGAGATCTGAAAGATGAAAAACACGAGAAATGAAAAATTCAAGAAATAAGACGCAGAGCGTAGCTTAAAGTGAAAAATATCCGTCAAGAATAATATGATACTATGAAAATGAAGAAAAAAATTAAAACAGAAAGTTTCAAAAGTTTGTAAAAGAAAGATTTAAGAAGATTAGGAATACTCGAAAATAATAGTCTAAGAAGAGGGAGAAATGGCAAGAAAATTGTTAAAAAAAAACATTGCAAATATTTTAGACAACAATTTGTAGAAACTTCAGAAACCACAGATTCGAAAATAGAATTCCAACAAATGCCAAATACCAAGAGCAAACAGATACAATTACTATGATGAGGATCAAATGTGAAAAAAATAGGAAGCAAAAAGGAGAGCTTTAGTAAAAACAGATTTTAAAGGTTGAAAGGAGAAGAAGTCAACAAAAGACATAGAAAGGTAGATTAAAGGAGATCTTATAGAAAGGCGGATCAAAAGATACGAGAACTCGAGACAGAGAGAAGTATGGAGAAGGATCTAAATAGGCAAGAATTAAAAGAGAGGGATTTAGAAGAAGTGTTCTTCATCTATGGAAGGGAGCCAGAACTTAGAGAGACGGGGGTCAGAAACTAAAGAGATTAAGGCATGGAATCCTAGAAAAGGGGAGCTCAAAGAGACGTACACGCGGATTAAGAGAGAAGGAGATCAAATGAAGAAGGATTAAGAGTCAAAGATTTCGAAAAAAAAGAGGCACTGGTACAGAAGAGACGCAAACAGATATGCGCGTGTAAGAATAAAGGAATGAGCAATAATGAGTCAGGAGTTAGAACCAGAATACGAATATTATTCAAACAAAAAGGTGTTATCAAAATCATTTTACAAAATAGAACGACAAATGTTAATTATAGAAGCTACTTTAATAGTCATTTTATTATTTATGAAAACAATGAGATTGATTTATTTATCAGAAATTTATAAAGAAATTTTAAAAGATTGTATGAAAAATAATATTTCAAGCTCAAGAAGAAAACCAAATTGTTCCAAAATGAACAAAAATAATAAACACCGCGATAGTAAAAATCAAGAGAGGAAAAGTGAAATGGAAATGTAATGAAAAACTAAATCACACGATTAACCTGAAATATATATGAAAGAACAATGGTGTCTAGAAGAATAAGAAATAGTTTGAGGGGAAGAAGGATAGGAAGATAGATAGGAAGTAAAGGTAAATTATTAAAGGACAAAGTTTATCTACTAAATTCTTTGACAACGTACAGGCGCTATTGATTTATAAACAATTCACTGGCAAGTGCTTCCTCTGTAATTGTTTTGAATTTCCTCGGATGCCGTAATTAGAAAAGAAAAAACAGGAATTTTCAAACGCCTTGCAGTCTGATGATTATTGTTGCATCAGCGGAAGCGAGGTTAATTTGTTCAAAGAACCATGCTTTGCCTGGCTATGTTTAAGTAGATATGTTTGTTTGCTCTGTGTCTGATCCGGTACGGTGTTACTCTACTGTCGCCGATTATTAAAATTTGTTTTCCTATTTTCACGAATCTTCCTGTGTTCACAGTTTCAATTAGTATTTATTTTTATCAACATAACTCTCAATACTTCGGTCTCTTGTTATTTCTATTTTTAACTTCGTTTCGTGCTGATCTTTTATTGCCTCGCTTAAAAAAACAACTCCCTTTCTGAGAAATTTTATCCAAATGTAAATTCAGAAATCAAATTCTTGAAAATGATTACTTTAGTATTGACCTAGCTGCGTTTTTTCCAGATCATCTTCGATCTGATCGTATTTTCCTAATAGTTAAAAAATATTTCAAGATTCAGGTAAATACGACAAAAACGTGTTATTAAGTAGGCGTGATTTGTTGTTCCAAATTATAATTTCAAATTAAAACTCTTCTTTTAAAGTTAAACTCTCGATTAAAAGTCTCTTTGTTTGTTGAGATAAGAGCAGCATTGGAATATAAAAATTCAATTCGCAGAATTAAATACGAAAGAGATGTACAGATATAGAATGTTATTCATTTTTCTTCCTTCTTTATCCTGTTCTTCTTGCATTAACATTGCCATTCTTATTTTCTTTCCTCTTTCATTATGATTTAATATAATAACCACATAATAATGAAATTATGAAAATTTGTCTAACAGTTATTTAAAAATGAAATTATTGTTAGAAAAGATAGAATTGTTATAAATTGCAAGATAATTTAGCTTCTTGTAATTCTTAATTTTAATAAAATAGTAATTTATCTTTATACTTACTTTCTATTTTTCATACACTACATTGGTACCATTGACTTTTACGATTTTGTTTTTACGTTTGCAAGAATCTCTCCCTCGCACATGGAATTTTATGTTAGAATCTTCACCAAAGTTTATCCAATTGTTCGAGGCTTCAATGTTCGTTATATTGGGTGCTGTGAACAAAAACTAACATGAAAATAATATTCCAGCATTAGAAGGTAACCAATTATCCATATTTTCTGCTTGAATTTTACCCAACATCTAAAAGAAACTAATTTGCGTTTATAAATCCATAAATCTTATTTAATTCTTTTGTAAAATAAAACTTTTTCTATGTCATAATTTATTATTATTACGCAGGTATACGATAAAAGTAGATAAGAAGAATTAAATAACAGTGAAATATTTTTCACAAGACGTTAAATTTGTGTTACTTGTAAAATCGATATAAGAACCAATGCCAGAATCATCTTGAAACAAGTAGTTATAAAAACAGAAAAATAATCAGCAGGTGAAATATGAATCGATATAGGAATCATTATGTCAAATAAATTTCCATTCGTTCCAACAGTTATTCACAATAATGAGTCTATTTTAGAAAAAGCGAAATTGATGAGAAGAATCGTATCCTTGTGTTTACAAATGCACACTAAATTTTAATATAAGATGATCAGATCTGTATCAATATTTTTCTTCGTCGCTACATATCAGTCAGTTAATACCGAATCGTAAAATGAATATCGTATCAAATGAAGCAGCATGTCCATTACGCGGAAAACAGACGACAAAATTTTCAAATGACAATCAACGGAAGTTTGAAACTACCTTCTTCATTTTTCCTTCTATATTTTTTCCCTATTCCACTTGGGGAAGTTTACGGGGGTGGAAACGAAGTTCCACGGTTTCACGGCTCTTCCGACGAAATATTCCTAGCCGTAATCACGTTCATTTGAACGCGGATGCATTTTAATAGCGGGAGCGAATCGCAGGCAACTCGATTCGGAAAGTTGTCACGCTGTCGGGCAAAAACTTAGACCTCGTTAAGGCGCCGAGGTGCGTTTGCGTGACACTCATCAAAGCAACGGCGAGGTTCCTTCAAGAAGACGGAGAAGGATTAACGAAGAGGAGTGTCCTTTCTTGCGTTGTTCGCAAACTTTGTAAATTTTTTTGATAAACTCGTTGATGAATTTAGTCGGCAGTTGTACATATAAATTTTTGACGAAACTTGAGATTCATGAAGAATAATTTTAATTTTTGGAGGATTTTGCTATTCAAGGTGTGTAGTCTAGTTTTGTCTAAATAATTAATGTTTCTAAAATGACCTTATATGGCATTTAAACATTTTAGTTCTACAAGATGATGAGCGATTTTTTAATGTTCTTTTCAAATTAGTAAAGGATATACTTTACTTTTATTTTTATTTTTTTACCTTGTTTGAGATAATATTTATTTAGTTTAGTTCTTTTTAATTAACTTTAAGTTGTGCATGAGATTTTTAATTCTTTGAAACCGTAATGTCTTTTATATTATTATAAATCACAACTTTTTCAAATTTAACGAATAATGTTCCTCTAATAGTAAAAATGTTTCTAATTAGTTTGAGTTGTAAACAAGCTATTTCAAATAAACGATTAGCCATTTTGTAAAAATGCGAAATCTAATTGTGATCTTTGTAATTCTGATTGAAAGTTCAAATTTTCGTCCATTTTAAAATTAGATAGTTTGTTAACCCGACTGTGCAATAAACCACAGCTAGATTCGTAAATAAGAAGTCACAAGTGAAAAATCGCAGAACACTGCAGGAATACTGGCTACGTTAAACAAGACGCAGAACTACCAACACTCTACTTAATTTTGATTTTTATTACGATGTCGAATTTACAATGGAATTTTCCTAACAAAAGAGTATCTAGCTTTCAAATTATTAATTCCAATAATCAATAGCGGTATAAAAAAATTTCATATAAACAAGTTCATAAATATATACAACCTTTTTTGTGGGCCATCCCACATCATTCCTCAGCATTTATCATATAAATACAAGCTCATAAACGTACAGTACAAATTACATCGCATAACACCATTAATTCCATTTGTAATATATTCTTTTTCAATTCCAAAATAGCTGGATAATTGACGTATGTAACAAAAGTGTTTATTGTAAGAACAAAAATTGGATCACGATTATATTCGACACGAGTTCGATTCAGGAGCGTTTTACAGACGCAAAACATGCTATGGCCACCTGGTGGTGGCGCAATTTAATGATTTCCGGTAGCGATTTTCGATACGCATTTCGATGACCATGAGTTACGTTCGATAGAGTCGAGAACGTAAAGCAGATGAACTGCCAGAATGAAATTGCACGATCATCATTTTCTAGAGAAAACTTCGCTTCCCAGTTTCCTTCAAGTTTGTTCGCAACTTCTACCATCCCTGTTCGAAACGATTACAAAATTTTAGCTCAGTTCGATAAGGTCATTACGATTTTGACCACTTTTTCAATGTTCAGACTATTATTAGAATCCTGATATGGTAATCCAGTTGCTCGACAAACTTAAAATTCCCAAAATTAGCATATGTAGCTCCTTGTAAAAAAAAACATTCTAACTTTCCAAAGAATTCAAGGATCTCGAGGAATTCAAAAAACTGAATGAATCAGAATAATCCAAGGAATCGAAAGATCCGGAGAATCCAAGGAATATAAGAAATTGTAAGATCCAAAATATAGAATGTATTGAAAGATCGAAAAATCCAGAGAATTGACAGAATCCATTGAATATAAGAAATTCGAGAAATTCCAGGAATTAAAAGATACTGAATGAAACAAAATAATCCAATGAATCCAAGGCGAATGTAAAGAATCCAATAAATTTGAAGACTCGAAGTATACAAAATGTTCAAAAGATCTAATATTTCAAGAATTTAAAAGTTCGAGGAGTTCAAATCTCTGGGAATCCTTTAGAATCAAATCGGTTAATACGAATCTCATTTATAATATTATATTCCTTTAACGCGAACGATATTTTTACGATAACCGAAACTTTGACGTAAATTGTCGCTTTTTTTCTATTAAATTTGTATTCAAAATATATAAATGCATATTTCGAATATCGAATGCACCAATACAAGCTCTTTATTCGATCAAATATGAATAGAAAAATTCGTCGAAGCGTTAGCAGATTTTAAATTGATCATGACAATCTCTCAGTTAATTTGAAAGAATCTTCTTTACCTTATCTATTGCTTTACAACCAAATAATAATGAATTGCTCAAATGCAAATGTCAGTTTCTTTATTACACTAACTATACTAATCTTTAAAATGAAGCTATATTCTATCATAATATCATCTGTTGGCTCTAATAAAGGATAAAATCATTCTGGGTCTTTTTACTTGTAATTTCGTGACTAAATTACATTTTGCGAGGCAAACAAGCGTCCACATACTTTCAAGTGGCAGTGTAATAACAAAATCGTTCGTGCTCTGCAACTATCCAGCTGATATTGCAATTCTTGCGGGTTCTTCAAAATTCTCCGTTCGATCATTGCGTTATAATATCGTCAACGTCGCATCAGAGTATCGAAAAATCATCATCTCCGCGTAGAGATACGAGCCAGTGAATCGTGAGTGTCGCGTTGGCTACACGCGGAAAGCGTGCACTCGCGACACGGTCGAGGTAACGACAAGCCATGGATTACTCGCGCGACACGTGTTGCCGACGTTTACCCGCGTCACGTTAACATGTGCATCGGCGTCGTTCCGCGTAAGTGCGCGCAGAAGTGCGCGTACACGTGGTTTCGGCCGGCCGATCCTGTTGCGGATGATTTACATGCGGTCGCGCAACGCCAGCTGGCTTTGCTCGCCGCACAGGATACTACTTTGCCTCCACGAGCATTTTCGATCCTCATCGCGGTTCGCTGCCCCCCGACTTTGCGCACCGCCGATGCTGCAACCCGAACCCGTGGCCGGTCGCACGATTTTTAGGGGATATCGAAGGAGGGTAGCTGGAATTTTCAATGGCTGGAAGAATTGGTAATAGGGTGGTTTAGGGTGGTTTGAAGAGGTTCAAGGTGGATCGGTTGGGTTCGGTGACGAATCAAAGTAGATGGAATGTGTAAAGTGGTTTTTCGAGACAGTTATTTGACTTGATCGAGGGTGGCTCGGAAATTCGTTTAACTTTGCTACGTTCTTTCGATCATGTTCGAGCCAATTGTACGTCACGTTAAAAAACATCTTCAGGTTGAATAAAATATGAAAAGGTCTCGTCGATATGCATGGTGTCTCGTTTCGATTTTATTAGGTTATCTGAAAAGTTTCTTTCGTTTTATAAGAAAATAATAGACGCACAACGTTTTTTGTTTTATATTATTTTGTCGAATTACGTACGATCCATTTTGTTCTGTTGAGATAAACACCGCGACATTTCACAGACTTGGTTTCACGTTTGCATCGAGGTGCACTGTTGTAAAAAACACGTTTGCGAAAGAAACATACTTTCCGGACAACCTAATGCGTTAACTTTTTAAATATTGCGTACAATATTGTTATATATATAGCAGTACTGAACAATTTCCGCAACGGAAACTCGAAAAACGATACAGGAAGCGTAACTACGATCCGGAACTCCATTGAGAAAATCCGATGGCTCCGCTCTCGCGATAAAATAAATCACGGCGGCTGGCCTTGAGAGACGCGGCTTCGCCCACGACTTGAACCCGCGAGACGGCTAGACATGGCGAACTAACTTCGTCCCCGCGATTTCAAGCCGTGGCTAATTGAATTCGATCGAAAATACTCGTCTAATTGCAGCGTCGCTGGTGACTCGACGGTTCCTCTCCCCCGTTTGCCCCACGTGGAAAGTGGGGCTGAACTTTCCAGTTTATGGAACTGAATCTTAAGTGGCCGACCCTCCAATTTAAACTTGGGTTATCGTTCTGTCCTCGAAAGCGGGTTACCGTACACTCACACCCCTTGCCACGACTTGCCTCGTGAATCAAACTCTCTGTCCCTTTGCCGTGCTATCGAATTCAAGAAATAGCGATGGGATCAGGTTCGATACTTATAAATTCAGAATCAGTAATTGTAGATCTTAAAAATTTGCTTACACGCACGTATCTCGACACACCTTGAACTTCTAGGTACTTACTTCTTCTTTTTCAAAATAAAGAGAGTTGAAAATCTAGCCGACCATCATCGAACCTATTTGTGACCTACTTGAGCCTATCTCCATCAAGAAACTACGTGAAATCGGGTACTCGATCATGAGAGGGTAAATTTTTTCAAAGCGCAAAAGGGGCGATTCTATGGTATTTTGGGGGATGCGCGTGATTCACGAGTCACTGAGGAAATTGATGGGCCCAGTGGACTGTTTGGGAATGGGAGTAGGAGGATTCTTGACCTATCGGCCAGAAGTTGCTCCGAGGAGGAAATTCAAGTTGGCCGACTGGTAAGAATGTGAAAGAAAAGGAACTGGGAAGTTTGCACTTTGATGGACGTGGAAAAGTAGACGGCGAATTAATTTTCTATTTCGACAACGCAGGGTTAATGGTGTGAAATTGAATTTTTATGATGAGAAGTTTTTAGTTGAATATATTTGGTACTTATTTGTGAGGCTTTTTATAGATTGATTTCAGCATGTGCTCATATTTATGTTTCAAGTTTCAGTTTTTTTTTTATTTCAGTTAAATCTATTTATAATTTCCTTCGTCACCGGAAGTTTGAGAAAATGTTCGTCTAAGTATGCCAACGATTTTTGTAAACTGTACTGTACGTAAGTAAGACACAGTGGTTTATATGTAAAATACTTTTACTTTAAAATTTGTGAAAGTTTCTTTCAAAAAATATTCAGCTTTCATTTTTAATTAACAGAAAACAGTATTCGAACGTTTTACTCAATACATGTAATATTATAATATACAGGATATTGAGAAGCCTAGGATGAAATAAAAGCCTAGAACTTTAAAGGCTTTTAGTATTTGATTACTTAGCAAAAGTTTGGAATTATTTTATACAGGGTGTTACAAAATATGTGGGAGATATTTAAAAAATGAGTTCTAAACATGAAAAGAACGAAAGAAGTTCATATACAAAAATGTAATACGAAAGTTTGAAGCTTATTTTTCAAATTATTGACAATATCAATGAATCAGCTGACGAACCTATCTATCTCATTTATACTTTGTGTTTCTCACTTTAATACTACAGTCCAAATCCTGTCCATATCTTACGTCATTTGTTTCAATTCATGGACCTTGGTGTGTAGGTACAATAACTCTATATGTATGGAATTTTTAATTTAATCGTCTATAATACGTGATATAGTTCAATTGTAACAAAAAGTATCTTTCAATAATTCTTAATTGATATTAGCGATAATCTTTTATGGCGATATAATATTTTCTGTTAAATCTCTCGCAGACTAATTTCTTTATTTGTATTTTATATTGTGACACGAAACGTGTTTAACTTGCTCATAAATACGTAAAAGTACAACACCTCACTCGAAAAACTTGATCTTAAGTTTCCTATATCTGTTGGCAAGTATCATAAGTCTTTACAATTACGGACTCATCTCTTCAACACTTCGTGTAATATTAGAATATCACTGCAAGAATTCTATTCTATAAATCAAAATCCTATATCTAATGGAAAAAATCATCCTCACTCTGGAATTTTATTTTCTAAGAATGTAACATCTTCGAATCTGATGGAACGTTTATCTTTACCGGTATTTTGTTTTACTTTGCCAGTCAGAAGCTCTTCAACGGATTAAAAAAAAAAAGAAAAAAAAGAAATGGTTTTAGCGTGTAAAGAAAAAAACGTAATAAAGCTCTCATCAAAAACTCGCGATCAACGTTCGCTCTCGTTTCTGCTAAATGCATAGCGATGAAAACTTGATCGATCCTCCACAAACGAGTCTCTTTTTTTTTTTTAACGAGTTGTCGGTTCGCGCTGAAATAGCGTCGCGGCGCCGTTCGAATGTCTGAAGATCGAGCGTCGACCACCCAGTCAGATTCCAAGTAATAAATTATATCTCGTTTTCTGATACGCGAGAGAAGAATTACAGAAATTCATCATTCTGTGTTTTGAGATCTAACACGCTGTTTTCTTTGACAATTTGTTCACAAATTTCTGTTTATGTTATTAATTATTTCATTCGAAATAATTTTCAAGTCCATGAATTTTACTTTCAATTTTTTACATCTTCAAATTTTGGAAACCTTCGTGTCAATGATTACATATTTGTACCACGATATCCAAGACATAAAATAGTCAAACATTTTGTTCGTTTTCAAGTTTTAGTAACGTAGATTTTTTTCAAATTTACGTGTTAGAAATAAAAGCACAAAAGTTAAAAATTTGATTAGTTCCGGTGTTTGAAAATTTGTGATTTAATTAATGATTGGCATTTTTCACGTTGTTTCGCAGTGAAGATAAAGAGAAATGACGTAGTACGTTAAATTTACTGTTCTTTGTCTAATTAGTGGAAGAATGTATATATCCTTGTACAAATACGACTTACATTCCTAAAAATATCATATGACTATTTATACTCATTAATCATCCAACTTTCTTGAAACCTTCCTGAAAATTCTATTATTCAAAATTTGAGAAAATGCAAACTGGCAAGCGCGTTGAAGGCATCTTTCCAAACATTTTACCCAAACTCGGAACCCAATTTCCTAAAGTGGACTCCTAAACATAAACGAAAAGCTAGCACCGCGCCGCGCCGCACGAAAAAGGGGAAAACGAGAAGAGAACAACGGTTAAACTGTCTCAAAGTCCGTCCCATTCACTGCCACCGGAATTTCCATCCCCTTTCTCCGTCCGACCTCTCCAATTAGCCTTGTCAAAAACACACGTCGAACTACCCCAACGAGATCCAACCCCCTTCGTCCCGTGTCATTCGCTCTCTTGGTTCACATGGCTGACAAGGAAAATGAAATTTCCCGGTAGCGGGTGGAACAAACGGAAAAACCGGAGGGCCATGGAATTGCGTCAGAAAAATGAGGCCCTGGTAACACACACCCCCGCGTCGTTCTATATTTCAAGGGTCGTGTTTCGACTGGCCGGAAACTGCAAAGTCATTTCGAGGCCGTTGCAACGCAATAAAAGAGCAGTAGGGGTGGCAATAAAGGCCAGTGACGCGGTTAACTGAAAAAAAATCTATTTTTTCGCTTCGAGGCGCGGTTATCATCCCCCTGATGGCGGTTCAGTCTCGGGACGGTTGACAAATACGCGTTCAGTTTGTTAGTGGGTTTCTTCCTTTTCGAGGATGATCTTCTATTGTTCTTAGGGTGTAGAAGATAAGGGAGGTTTATGGGTTGACGTTAAGGATGGTAGATGATTCCATCTTGGAATTGCAACTTTAGCTTTTCTTCTTCATTTTACGACAACCAGTTACTTTCGAATAGTTTATGTTTATAGAGAAGTTTAATACTCTCGAGTGCCTTATTTTTATTTGGCAGGTTCTACAATATTCTTTGACGAAATTTAGCGATAAGTAACTATGAAACTGCGGATATTCATGCTATTATGGAAAATTGAACTTGACTCAAAGCTGCACAAATTATGCAGAAATAAATAAAATATCCAAAGTACAGTTATTATTGTAATATTTAATGATAATGATTTAACGATGTATAATTGTATAGAGATCTGCATTCTAATAATTATACACTAATAGTTAATAATGTGGACAAGTGAAGTGATTGAATCTTGCTAAGTAGAATTTAAATGGAAACGATTGTAAGAGATTAGCAATCCAGATATCAAGTTAACTTGTCTTTCCCTGTTAGGAAGTTTAAATTAAGCTTAATAGGAGCAGCTTAGTTTATTAAAATTATCTGTAATTGAGTAGTATATTTGACAAGAAAATATTTATAGGATACCTGCGCCATCTAGATTCTAGATTCTAGAAGATTCTATATATAAGTATTTTAATAATTTTTGATAATGTTTCTTGATGTAATTGGGAAGAAACTCGATTAGCTTATTTATCTCGGTTGTATGACTTGTGTTTAGGAAGTAGTTCTGTCTCACGATGTGAAGATATGAGTAGAATAGATATTTCTAACATGTATACGTTGATAATAAGAGGATAACTTATAGCTTCTTTGTAGATAATATATACACATTTCAGTGATTTAAAAACAAACAGTTTCATTGTTTTACTTATTTCTTATCTCGCAACTGAAGTAAGTGCACTGTTTTATTTCTCAAAACTTCGAATATTGTACTGAAAAATTATCAAAGAATCAATCGGTTCATAAAAATATTTTGTTGATACCTTAAATGACACGAAATAAAAATTGCAAACGTCCAGTTAAAATTTATATAAATGGTTCCATTTTACTTACTCGTTATATAGTTTGTTGGAAAAAAAGAGAAGGTTAGTTTATTTAATAAATAATCGTAGTCTAAACGTGGTATCTTTTCAGTATCTCTGTCAAAAAATTTCAAAACGGCAGTGAAGCCTTTAAAACAAATCAAAGGTTTTCTTGCATATCTTACAAAAAAGAAATAAAGTAATGTCAAAAAAGAGAATCGTAAACGAAAAATGCAAAACATGATGAGTTCTCGCGCCGTGAAAATAAATTCCCAAACGAAGATACATTCTTCGTGAATGAAAGGGAAGATGTATGTGCATTCCTAAAACCACCATTCGTAATCCAAACAGGCGAGTATTAATAGGCGGGAAAGAAAACAGTGAAAATTTTCAGCGACCGATGTCTGACAATCGTCGAACAGCTGACACGCGGACAGTCCAGAAATAAATTTTTCTTGTCGCGAATTTTTGTCGATTGCCTCGACAATTCCTCCCAACTTCTTCGAAATTACGTTGTTTTTTATTCCAAAAATGTAAAAAATCATCATCGATTCCAAAAGTAGAAATGCAGACGAGATAAATGTAGCAATAAGTAAAAAAGTATAGAAAGATTTTTTTAAATATAAATTATAGTGTTGTCGTATTTTCTTTTAAAGACACGTCAAGATCAAGTTCTATAAGGATAAACTAATCTTTATTATATGTTCTATATATCTGATTTTGTTGTATACAATTTTTATGAACTTTTATATGTTCTTTGTTTATTATTATTAAAGTTCCGTAAAAATCGTGAATTTTCTGTTTTATGTATGACTCAAATTTTTCAATTTCCGTATATATGCATAAACACATCTGGTTTAGGAAGCGTCTGGTTCAATAAAGTATGACTCGTTAAAAATCAAGCATTTCATATGCGCAAGCTAATACTGTACAGTGACTGCATAATATTTTTGGTTCTTGCAAAATATTCTTCGATGATGAGTTAGTACCAATAATCAATACAGTTAAAATATTATAAAGTAACATTTAAATAGAGACATGTACATGTTTTAAGTAAAGTACATTTATTCTTAATAATATAGATTCACTCAAAAATATTATTCAACGAAAAATTAAAGAGAACCTTTTAAAGGGATTGAAAGTCAGAATAATGAATACAAATGAACAAATATATGAATAAATCAGAAATTGCAAATTAATGTAAATTGTAATATTGATACAATTTTTGTTAGAAAAATAGAGAAAAAGCATACATTCTATTGGTAGTTTAATTACGACACAGTACAATTTTGACTTTCGCATATTTCTCTCAATAATAATTAAGTAAATACTTTCGAGCTCTTATTGATCTGGAAACATCTTTCAAATATACTTATTTCCATAAATTAATGAATTTTTTCAAACATCCTTTGACCGAGATAATTAACTCTCTGTAACATCATGTAACCATGAAAGTTATATACCTATATGCCTATTCTTTTTTAATATCATTTTGATATCTGTATTATCATACTTTATTAACGCATCTAGATGCCAGTACCAAATTATTACATATCAGATTAAAATAAAAAATTATTCTGAATTATAACTTTTTCTTCTCAAATCCATACAAAGGATTGACCATAAGAAATTATAAAAATATAGAATATATAACTGTGAAATATATGCGATACCTAAACAGACATCCACTTGCTTTGAATACATCTATTCACTCTATTCACATAGCATAAACTCGTCCAAAAATAATCTAATCACCTAACAAAAAAAGAAATAAAATGAACGTTTCACAGGGGTGTTAAAAATCACACCATCGCACTCACTGTCGTCCCCTCTGTCCCGCTTGTCAATCTCCCGCTGTCGAATCTCGATCGTTCCGCGTCGTAAATACGAGCCATATGATCGCCGGCCGTCTCTGAATCATCGCCGCAGAAAATATCCACGACCCCGAAGGTACAACCTACTCCACGCTTTCCACCTTCGAAAAGGTACCACCAGTTCCTCGCTTTAATATCCAATTCCTTTCTAAGAACCTCCTTCCTCACACAAACTCTCTTTTAAATCGCACGATGAAAAAAGAAAGAATAGAAAACCACGAACCTTCGTTTCTCTTTTTTTCTTCCAAAAAACACGACAGTCGCTTTAACCGTGTTTAGAGTTCCAAAGCGCGTGAAAAAAATGCCAAGCTCCTCGGGGTACGCGACAAGACGAGGGCGTCACACGCGACACACATTCACTCGACTCGACAAAAAGAAGGCGCTAAAGGAGCAAAAACAGGGAAGAAAGACATGGAAGGGGACAAAAAGAATTGAAAGAGAGAGAAGAAACAAAGAAGACAAGGATAGAAAAAGAAGGAACGAACGATAGAAGAAGAAAGAGAAGAGGCAAAAAACACGAGAGTGGTCCAGCTCGAAGCAACAATGCCTTTTTCATCCTTCTTTTACTTGCACCTCACTAACGACCAGGAGCACGCTATCCAACCTTCTTGCTCGCCTTTTTGCTCGCTTTTTTATCTCTCGACCCGTCGCTCCATCGTCGAACGCGTCCCTATCCCTTCCCTATTTTCCCCCCCACGGCTATCCCTTCCCTTTTCCACCCTTGTTTTTTCTACACCGGTACACAGGAAGGCAGGAAGCTTCTTCACGCGACGTACCTCTCTTTTTGCCCCTCTGTTCCTTACTTCTCTTGTTTCTCTCTCACCGACGCACCACCCTTTCTCGACCACCTTCTTCTAACTCGTTGCTTCGTCTTTTTTCCCCTTTTCCGTCTTCGTCGTCTGTTTCTTCTTGTTCTTCCTGCTTCCCTTGCGTTTCCTTCTCGCGGCCACGGCCGTGCGGAATTCGAACCGGGGTTCGATTTGGCGGCACCCGGTTTGAGCCGGTCGGCATAACTGCGTTCGAGTAGACCACTCACTCCCGGACTCGTGGCCTCTTGCCTCTTCTCTCTCGCTCTTTTTATGTTTCTCTTTCTCTCTCTCTCTTTCGCTCGTTCGCTCACTCTCTCTGTTTCGCTCCCAAGCTCGGCTCTACCACCTCTCGAACGTTCTTCTTAGTACTCCCTCTCTTTCGCACCAGTTTAACGGTCTTTCTTTGTCTTGTGCTAATTTATCGCTGTCTTTGTTGGTAGTAATGGGTTTGAGGTGATTTCATTTGGCTCGAGCGAGAATAGAAGGTTGCACGGAGGTTGAAGTGGAGTTTTCGTGATTTTGAAATTTTTGTCAGATGTAAAGCACCAAATGAAACAAAAGTTATGATATTGGCACTTTAGAAAACGCAATACTCGATAAATGACATAAAAATCAGAATGATGGAGTTTTTGAAACATATCTCTGTTTGAAAGTCTTCGGACAGGTGCTGTATTTCATTAAAATTGTATCAACCCTAAACTTGCACATACCGAAAAACACATTTCTGCCTCTGTATTAGTTGTTTAATTGTGCTCTATATAATTGCGCTTCTCTTTTGTTAAAAGTATCCTTATAATTAGGTATTATCGTTTTAACGCTAAGATTATAGATAGTACTAAGATTAATCGTATCATTCGACAGACTTCAATGAAACGTCATGATAGTACTATAAACTATAAACCTTACAGCTTATACGTATATATTCATATTTTTATTAATACTGTAAAAAAGTAGAGCTTGCATTTTAATTAATAAATATTGTAACGTGCATTTTAACTTCGATATTACAAATTCATGCATTTTCCGTATTCACACTTGACACATTGTAAATGCATAACCGTCCATTGTCTAGGTTTATTAACTACAACCAGCTGAAAGTACGCATTTTATTATATCTAATATCAGAAATACAACTAATTTTTACGTTGGTTATTAATTATTCTCTATCCGCAAGTAGTTCATTCGAGGTAGCTCGTAACTTTACTACACTGCGAAAGATTGGAAAAATCTCCTTTCATTAATTATCTTCTAAATAATAACATCATCGCACCGTGGAACAGATAAAAATCTCTCGCTTTCGATGAATTCAGAAATCCAACCCTCCACTGAGACACCCACAAAACGCCTCACCTCCAAAAAAAATGCAATCACTAAATCACCACAAAAGAACCACAAGAACATCCAACTACCGCGTTCCAAGTCATTCTAAACTCACGAATCTAGGTCTCGGCGATAGTCACGAGGTGTCCTCCCAGTGGCAATCGAATTTAGTCCCATCACTATCATCACCCTGATCTTCTGCTTCGATTCTTAGCCTTGTTCCTCACTTTGGATCACCAATTTTCCCTCCTTTTCCATTTTTAGCCCCTTCTCCGTTCGTTTCGTTTTCTCTTTCGTAAACACGGTTCAACGTTGCTGTATCCCGATTTTCTCCGCCGCCTTTTTTACCCCTCCACGTTCTGTTATTCCTCCCCACCCCATTTGCTGTTTTTCTCTTTCTCTTTCCGGTACCCTTCTCTCCAACACCTAACACATTCGCGCGCACACCTTCTATCGTAATGTATGTGTACACACATACAGGCATTAGTAACGCGTACCACGCTATCTTGCCGATCTAAAATTACCCCAGAAACGAGGAACGGCCGCGAGGCGAGTCTCTCGCTCTCTTCCGCACGCTTCTTACCGCTAACACGCACGCGAGTTCCGCCCTACCAGGTGGAGGATCGCTGGATCACAGTCGTGGATCGGTTACGGGGTCGATGGATCGGTTTTCCTAAGTGGCCTTCCATAAGTCTTCAAGTATACTTAGTGCAACCGATATAGTAAGATAAAACCTTAAGCCTTTGCGCCCTGAACAGCGTTCGAAATTTTATCCTAATCGATTATTCATATTAATTGCTTCTCACAGATATCCATAATGGAAATATACATATTTTTATATTCCCCTAACAAATATTTATATCAGTATATTTCTGTCAATATTATAGTATTACACAAAAGAATATGTTTTATAATACTCTGACACTGTAAGTCCTATGTGCTTGTTGGATCGTCACACGTGCTGTTCGGAAAAATACAGGAAAGCGGCGATGTTGCTGATCACACGGTGGATCGGTTTTCTTAAGTGGCCTTCCGAGGGTCTTCAGATATACTTACAAATAGTGCAAATGATATAGCGCGGTTGTCAAATAAATCGTTAACCCTGTGCGGTCTGAGCAACATGCGAGATCTTATCTCAACTGAATCATGTAGGTACAATAAGCTGCTGCTTTCCAAAGGTATTTACAATTTGACTGTATTTTCATGTTTTTGTAACTAATAGTCTACGTTCTGTTCAATTAAATTATAATCAGATTGCGGATTTTTTACATTTATGGGAAATTTAAAGATGAAAAGATGCACACAATGCATATCATGTGCAAAAATATATTTAACAAAATATTGAAAGTAGAATAACATATAATTGTTTAGATCCCAACTCTTTAATTAGTCTATAAAAATGTTTTAACTTCTGATCGATTTTATCAGACTAATAATTTTATCAGATAGGCCTAACTATGCATTTCGCTTCTACCGTCTATAACAAGCATTAGGTCTGTGAAGAGGAGGTAAAAAAGTTAGCGGAGAAGAGAAAGTAGTTATAATGATGGATAGGATGAATGAATTCAGGCAATTGGCTTGATTAATGCTGTTTGTCGATGTTGTTTGTATATTGATTCTTTCGTGAGCTAAGGGAATCTGAAGTAATTGGACAAGTTTAAACTAGGTGAAGAATGTGTTTTCTTTTCGTGGGTGGAATGTATAGGGTTGAACATGTTGATTTTAGTTCAGGTCTAGTTTTAATTTCTTGATGATTTACGTTTCTTCTTTGAATACGTCAGAGGTGTTAGCGACGTGTAATTAAACTTTCAATTTAAATCTCGCTATCTCTGTAAAAATTAAAAATTATTTTGTAAGTTACGAGAGTCTAAAGTAAATGAATACGTTGGAATTGAATGGAAGATACGACTTTGTGTGATTTCGTGATCGTGAGAATTTCTTTTTTGTATAGTGTTAAAGGATCGGCAATTTGTGTATGCATTTTTAATTTAAACTTCAGTATGAGATTAGATGTATCAAGAAAAAATAATTTTTTAAATATAACTTTCCCTCCTCCTATTTCTTTCATAATATTTCTAACAATACATTATTGTTGCACACGGGAAGCAAAAGGGTTGATCAGATTTCGCATTCAGGATCGGCTAATAATCCGTGTAATTCGGCGAACAACGATCACCGTGACAATTATACGGTATTGTTTGTAACTAGTGATCAATGTGCCAGCGGAGGGTGTTGCGGTTACGGCGTTTAAGTTCCGGGTAGAAGATACGCGGAACGGTGAGCGTGGTATGTAAATTCCTGTGGCACATTTCACGCGCCATAAACTTATGAATGACCGGTGTGGACAAGTCCGTTCTGATGCGTTGCTCGTATGCTCCGCCAGGGTTGATCCATAAACATGCGACGCGGAGGATTCCTAATGATTACAATCACGCGGGAACGTTGATCGAGGCTATGAATGAAAATTGGACAGTGGCAACGCGAGTTTCACGCCCAACCATCAAAGAAAATACGTTAGTAGAATGCAAAAGGAAATGTATAGTATATATCGGGCCTCCAATTTGGCTCAAAATTATGTTCTCATTACAGATCAAAGATTTAAATTTAAATTTATGTTTTCACGTTGTGTATCGCATAATACATTTTCAATATATTGTTGTGATGCGAAAAAAAGTAATATACTAAAGACATAAAATCCTCTGCTTGCGTATCGAATTTTGCTGAAAGATTCAAATCAATTCTCAATCGATGCTGTTGGATCATTAATGACAGCTTAACTTAGGATGCAGAAATTTTATTTTATTTTTTATTTTATATCTTACACGATATAAATTATCGGTTTTATTTATTATCAAGTGGATGAAAAATACAAATTAAGATTAGAAATAAGTGAATATAATTGTGATCTCTAATGGAGGATTAAAGATCGTTTGTCTGAGTTTATGATCTAGGTGTTAACGTAGATTCGAGATTATTTTGGCACTCCTTCCTGTTATTTTAAATAACTTTTGAGTTAAATTAGAATCAAAATATATTGCACTCCACTTTTCAGAAAATAAATGATCTCTCAGAAGAGTAATTTAATATTTGGAAGAATTTTAGTTTTAGTTATATAAGGCAAATAAGAATGGAAAATAATGACGGAGGATATTGTACTTGAATCCTAGTACCGAAACCTACTAACAAATGCAAGTTACGTGTAACAATATCACATGCAATTTTGTAAGATTAAAAACATTTTCTTCTATATTTTTTTATCAATATTCTCTATTATATCGATATATATATAACAATATATAAATATAATTAATATGCTTCGTTTATCAGAATCTTCAAACTATGACTTATCCCTGGCGTAAAGGAAGACACATTTCATTGAATAAATATAAAATAGAGATACAGGAAATCTTTCATCGTAAAATACGTATTTATTTCATTTCACAATTAGCATAAATCTTAATAAATCTCGCTCATGAAACCATCATAAGAATCATTCGATCCAAGCGATAATTACCTTAATCCTTCGCCAATTTCCCAATCTTCACCACTTTCAAACCATCCAATTCTCCAAATATGCATCACCAAACTTCAAAACGAAGGCAGCTAGCAAACACTTTCGAACTGACTCAAACCGTCTGCTTCTAACAACTCCTAATTTCAACGGTGCGAATCAGATCTATTACCGTAAATATACGTACAAGTTTCAAGAATAAATATGTCAAATCTGAACGCAGCTGCTTCGTCCATCATTCACGATCCCTCGCCTCCGGGTTAATCATCCGGTGGTCCAAAAGAAAAGTTTGGACGACGTTCAGGAGAAACGGACAGTCGTGATCCGGACGCGGGTCCACATGTCACTGGGTGGCCTACATTTACAAGTTAAATCCACACCGTGTTCCACTGTTCCAGTCTATTATAAATTGGACTGTCGACGAGTAAGTGCCGCATAGTAGAACCGTGAAGAGCTTCATTATTCCGGTCTCCGCGCAGTCCGATTCCTCAGGGACGAAGAGATAGAGGAACAGATAGGGATTCGAATGTGTTATGGGTGGGTGTTGGGGAAAGTGTTTGGGAAGTGAGCGTAGAGGACAAGTCAAAGCGGAAAAGCGAAAGTGAAACGAAGTATTAGGTTTTAAAGTTTCATGATAATTAGGCGAGGTACTCGTGGTTACTCCTCCCATTTTTAATACATTGCGCTTTGTTCCAAACTCTCGTGAACGTCGCTTCTTCGCTTCAATTGACTTCCCCAGGGAAGACCTACAAATATCAGTCTTCTTTTTTTATTTTCGTAGTATTTTCTTTTTCGGAGGAAAAATATATTTTCTAGTGTACTCTGAGTAAGTGCACTGGAATGTTCACGAAACGTCGGAACAAAACATGACAAACTAATCGAAACCCGATCAAAATCAGGAGAATCACAAATATGAAACGAAATTGTTGAAGATCTTCGATTTCATGGAGTGAATTGAACTTCTGTGCACGATTTTGAATGTGTGAAATATATGCAATTCTGTTTTTACATAACGCATTCACTTCTGAAGAAGCGTGTCAATAAGAATAGTGCAATGAAAAGATAGAAAATTGAATAATTGCATGCTTGTTCTTTAATAATATGATGTTTAATACATATTAGAACTCAATACTTTAACTAAATCAATTTATCTATTTTTCCAAGAAATATTCCGAAGAATCTTTCTTGTCACTTTAATTAAAATTTAATATCAACCGAAGAAACATCAAAATTCTTTAAAATTAAACAAACGAGATTTTCTTGCCAAGAATCGTGTGTATGTTTATTATTAGGTGCATCCGTCTTCGAAGGATTACGCGAATTAAATTCGCGATCTATATAAGCTTTCATTGAGTCTATTTAGAAACATTGGGTCTAAATCTAAACCTAAATAACTATTTGTATTTATAGAAATTGTATTCAACGCGTAATTATTTCTAACTTTCAACTTAATTCAAATATTTATTCGTGATTACATTTACATTAATATCTACGATCAAGTATATTTAATCGTGGCAAAAGATGAAGGCTAAAGGTTAAAAACATCATAACCTAGATTTCCTTCCTCTTATATAAGAGTAATTTTAAAATTCAATATGCTGTTAACCAATTCCGCATCAAAATTATCTTCCTCTTTGACTTAAAATCAAATATGTGATTACACCATCATCCTAGATATTTAAAAAATGTTAATAACATTAACTATGTAGTCTAATGTTTATTAAATTAAATCAACATAACAACTAAAGAGATATTTTTTAAATGTCAAGATGTCGCTTCTAAACAACTTGTCTAGTATCAGACGCACCAGTCAGTCACTAATACGTGACAAATACGTTCTGATTTAGCCGAAGAATTTATATTGACGTTTTATTGTTAGATCGTTATCGTAATTGTGAATGAAGGACAAGTAGTTGATCGTTCAATACTCACACGTAATTTAATTTGCTGGCGAAACTGTTTTATAACCTTACCTTGTCACCTTGTCCATAGCGCAATAAAAATTCCTGCAAGTATATATCGACTCATAATCACGTCCAATCGCTCGATTAAATGCCGTTGCTCTCCGCGTGCAATTTCCCGGGGATAGCCGCGACAGGTTGGCGCTCGAAGAATGACGACGAAGAAAAATGCAATTTCGCGTGCACGCCGATTCGGGAATTCCAGCATGCGCGGCCGGACAAACAAAAACGAGTTAATTAAAAGCTGGCTGCCGCAGAATAGGTGGAGAAACGAAGCCTGTGGACACACAATGCCGCGTTTCCTGCGTGCCATCCGGCCTACGTATGCATATGCATACGCATTCGCACGGAAGATGCAATTTTTTGCCGCGTGGAATGCATATTCCGTCGATCACAAACGCAGCAATTTCGGACAAGCGGTCACGATCACCGGCTCCTAGGGAATTTCACGGCCAACGTCCATTCCCCATGGATTCGTCGACGAATGTCGCGTATTCCATGGATTCCGGGCAACTGCAGTGAGGTTATGTTCATAATGGAGTTCGTTGGCTATTGTTCGGAAGGGTTTGGGTTAGGTTTCAGGCAGAATCCATGCTGGATGTCTGAATTACGAAGGCTTGTTCAGGTTTCAAGCAGGAAGTTTTAACTTTAGTTCGGAAATTTTGGCTGACTGCAATTTTTTTAGGAATTTATGTTTCAGAATTTGCAGTAACGTTATATTCATGATAAGATTCAATGATTGTTGTTTGGACGAGTTTAATACTGAATGACTGGTATATGTTTAAATAGTTGTCTAAATGAAATTAAATGTTTATTTAGATTTCAGACAGAATTTTAGTTTCAGTTTAGGATTTTTGGAACATCGTGGTTTCTTTTTAAATGTATGTTATGTTTCATGGATTTCGAAACTAGCAGTCGCATTGTTTTTATAATGAAATTCGTTGATTGTTGTTTGGATGGATCTGAGAATCAGTCGTGTATATCCAAATGTTTGTTCAGGTTTTAGGCAAAGTGTTTCAGCTTTAGTTTAGAATTTTTGGCAGACTGCAAATAGTTTTATATGTGTAATGGAATTCATTGTTTCTTGTTTTACTCAGTCGATAGGATGTATAATGTATGTCTAAACGTTTCATCGTGTATAGATTTGTAATAATTCGGGATCTCTAACAAATCTGTAATAGTTCAATGTAATGGATTTAATAGAATTAAATTCTAGGCTGTTTAGGACATATCGAATTGAAGAGTGTACAGATCCACAATGTAATAAGTATGAGAGGATTTGAAAACGTTTGAAGTGAACAAAATTGTAAAATTTCTACAAATAGAATTTTGCAGTAGTTTTTGAAAGACTTTTTCGTTTTTACCGAGCTGGAATATAATTAGTTGGTTAATTCTTATTTTCGTTTTGTGCAAAGCTGGCTTCATGTAAGGACATTAATGTTGAAATGTTACCTGTGCAAGTTAATATTGTGAAGATACTTGTACAATTTTGCAAAATATGTTATATTATAATAAATGTTAAATTATACACCATCATAATAGAGTCAGTAAATTATTCTAGAATTGTTTATTCAGTTTATGATAATGATTCTTCACAAATTAATTTCTGATATCTCCGAAGAGAATATTAGCTAATTGAGATCCGTGTGATAACAGAGTACTCAAAGTACATTATACTGAAAGTACATCCAATACTGAATATATACTGGGTATATTTATGTATAAAATACATATTGTATGAGAGCACCATAATTTAAAGGACTGCATATTAAAGCAAGCTATAATTAAAATTGTTTTCCAACTACTTTAGATGAATTTATAGCGTAATATAAATATATGAATCGTACATTTGTACGAAAAAATGTATATATGTTTCTCAGAATCGTGATAAAATTTATTCAGTCCCTAAAAAAGAATGGCGTCCGGAATTAATTAAAAAAAGAAAAATATTACATCCTTTTGATAAAAATCTACAAAAATTTCCATTACTTTCGTAATTAAAAAAAAAAAAGAAAAGTGCAAAAAATTCTTGATGATAACTGTGAGAAATTTTTACAAAAATGACAAGCTATTTAACATTCTGAAAACATGAGAGCATAGAAAGCTTTATCTCAATAAATCGTCATATATTCTACCAAAAAAAGTTGTCTACCGTGTATAGTTCGTGATGTAAAACCAATGTCATAAAAAATTCATTAGAGAACTAATTTTTCATCTGCGATAAAGTATTGCAAAAGGCTCGTGGCATATTCTTGATAATGTAGACTGATTGTAATAATCGCGAGCAAATTAAATTGCGATTCACGTCGCGAGCACAAAACTCGTTAAGGACCCATGAAAATTGTATGGAAAATAAATTGCATGGCCCGGGAGCGCGGAATTACCTGGCACATGCAGCCCGGATTCATAGGAGTTAATGAAACTTTCAGCTAATGCACACAACGAACAATAAATTAGAGGAGGCAAAAGGAACGCAGAGAGCGTAACGCGATTTGAGGAAACAGCATGATTTTTCCTCGCGCTTCTAGCGATGAATTTTGTTACATTTACTGAACTCTGCTACTATTTTATTTCAATAAATAAATTGTACTCGAAATGTACGTAAAATACCTGATGAGCTAAAAATTTATTTTTCAATAAATTTATATGTAGATAACTTTATCGGATATTATTAAAAACTCTATTTAAAAACTTTGTTCGAATGAATTTAGATTTTAATATATATAAATATAATATTATAATATATATATAAGATAAATTAAAAATTCTGATAAAGAACATAATTTTTCTGAACTAATGACTGATCATGCTACCCTCGAAGAGTCAGTCGTACGAATTATAAAATTGTCACGAAGAAAACTGAAAGATAGTAAATATTTTAATCGCGAGGGTTAATACGGAGGTAGCGCTCAAGTTTTACGTGGTTGCAGTCGACGTAAAAACTCGCGTTTCGTGACCCGTCAGATCGCACGTCTCGATTAAAGGAATTGAGGCAAGAAACTCCTTTGATCTGGAATCCTAGGCTCGACAGGCCGAAAAGCTTAGAACGATGGAGAAGATTGCGCTTTACAAATGCTCTATCAATCTTACAGCAACTGTTAATTTTCCAAGATGGAAGTACGACACTTGATTGACTACCAACGTGATTTCGTTAAAATTCCTTTCTTAAAAATGAGAATTTAATGTTAGAACATTTTATTCGAATGAGAAAGAGAAAAAATCGGACAATATTTTAAGCTATTATGTGCCGTATTTGAATATATTCTATGGGCATAAAATAATAAAAAAAGGGATAAATTACGCTAAGATAATCCGCAGTTTTCCTAAATAGAATAAAGAGATTCGCGAATTCTCGAAGAACCGCGCATTAACTGAATTTATTGATCAATAAAGTAGCCAGTTAACGTCATCCATAAATTTAGTAATTCATTTCCACTGGCCGAAACCCCTTTTAATTTATGTCTATTGTTTATTCATTATACCGTTTAATCTTTGATAAATTCATATACCCTTTTGGAATCGTTATTCAAAGCGATATTGGATTTTTAAAAGATGTGCAAATATAAAGTAGAATTATTAAATGTACAAAAGCAATTAATTATTTAAGTTTACGAAATCTGAAACATTATTTAAATGTAAATTAAGGACACGCGGTGGTCTTATTGTAGCGAAACGTACTATCTGTGTCTATGTATAATCTTTTAAATTTATTTCTCCGCTTTAACCAAGCAGTTCTTATTCTCAAATAGAAAATTTCCAATATTAATAAAATGTATGAACAATAAGTTGAGGAAAAAGATTCTAATTGCATTCAAAATACGAAAAAGTTTCATTATATCAACATAATACAATTTTAAAATAGTTGAAAATTTCAAATGTTAAAAATTCATATATACGTATTACCAAAGTTTAAAATATCCTAACAAATGTCCGAAGATCTCCTTTAAAAAATTAAACATCGTTCCGTCGCTATCTAGAAACCTAAAATCTTCAATAAATATGTATGTATATACCTGTAGCGGTAGATCTTAAAATACCATAATTTACATACATACAGTATCATCCATAAATATACATTGGGACACTTGAAATTAAATGCCTTTCATTGCTTTCATATTTTAGTCATTTTATTAGAAATCTATTATTTCATTCGTATCATATATATCTTACAATACAAAATATTAGGCGAAGCAAAATTTGTTAAAGTTTCACAACCAATGTAGCCAAGTGTATTAATGGACCTCAGAAGCAGGAACAAACGAATTGATAAATTATTTATGACAGAAGTAAAGTAGTATTTCTTACGAATAGATATTACATATACCACTTAATAGACATTAATAAATAATTACTACTACTACTGCTACTGCTACTATAAAGAATAACTGCCTCTTCTTTAAACCTATTCTCTTTGTTTGAAACTTAACTGTTCATTTATTCTCAGATATTTTCAGAAATAACAGGAACAATAGAAATGATGACACGATAGAAGCAACAACAAACGAATTGATAAATTATTTATGACAGAAATAAAGTAGTATTTCTTACGAGTAAATATTGCATGTACCACTTAATAGACATTAATAAATAATTACTACTACTACTGCTAATATTATTATAAAGAATAGCTGCCACTTTTTTAAACCTATTTTCTTTGTTTGAAGCTTAACTGTTCATTCTCAGATATTTTCAGAAATAGCAGGAACAATAAAAATGACGACACGAAAGAAACAGCAAAATGGATAGAAAAACGAAGGGAAACTAAACGTTACCACGACAGGGACGATAAATCACCGGTGTAATATCTAGTCACGGCAGGTCAGGTCCCAAGTCTCGACGGGTAGACGCAGCGAAGTCTTATTCAATTCGCATGCTCCAAGAACGCTGCGATTACATCGCGTGACTCGATGCACCGGTTCGGATTACACGTGCCTCGGGATCTTGGTGATCCTAAATCCTGTCGGCCCTTGTCACCCAGCTCCAGGAACTCCGAAAACGACGTGGGCGACCGACTACGTCGTGCCTCGCTCGACCAAACACCTACAGACAGTTTGTGTCTGGCCAGAGTCTTCTGTCTTTTTCGTGATTCCTAGCAATTTTCTACTCTCTTCTTCACTTCTCCTCGATTTTTGCAATATTTTATGGTTCTCTGTGATTTTCTAAAATTTATTTCCATATTTTTAGAATTTTATATGATTCCCGACAATTCTGGCAACATTTGCAATATTTTACAGTTCTTCGCAATTTTCGTAGTATTTTACTGTTTCCTGTCATTTTTTTGTTATTCTCTTTAACTTTCAGCAACGCTTTATAATTTTATTACACACATTAATGTCTATGGTATGCAAAAATATTCTCGTCTCAAAAAAGGAATCTAAACGGCCGATTACTTTTCCTAGTGATACTAAGCTACACCAAGCTACATCTCCTTCCATAAATCTGTATCACGACGAGTTAACCTTCTTCGTCAACCTATTTCTCAAATAATTTATATTTCTTTCCCCTTTCTGAGATGTTGATCGTTTTTGTCGTAACTGGAAGTGGGCGAGCATTTTCCTTCGTCACGTTTCATAAGCGAACCTTTTATTTGGCTCGACTCGTTTGTATTACAAATTGCTCTAAGAAGATTTCCCAGTCCCGCGTCCTTGGTACCTCGCCTAGATCCTGATATATACTTCTCGATCTGCGCGTCAGCAACCGTGGCTCGTTCACGGCGCTCTTCAACGACAGAAATTCTCGAGTACATGTCTCCACTGTGCTGAAACAGAGCTCATAATGCGAAGAGAATTTTCCCCGTAAATCCGTACGAAACGTGCCCTAATTGCGATTGTTGCAACATTTCCAGTGCAGTTGTGCAAGTAACATTAAACTCCAGATTTAAATTAACTTGATTTTAAAACAAATAATCCCGTAACGCTTTTTAATTCGATGCACGAGTGTGTTATAGATTTTTTAAATAATGTGTATAGCAGTATAATAATGTGTATATAGACTCAAAAAATGTGTTAAATATGCTGAATTAATTTAATAATTTTCACAAATCAGATAGTTTCGAAATTGGACTTAAGTCGACACCTTGAACTTTCACAAAGCACGCACTATGTGAATCAATGAATTTTAATAGAACCAAAGTATTCGGAAATACGGTTCTATCGCCAATTTTACAGTTTATGTCATCGATCCAAGCCTGAAGGTTACACAAGGCCGCCACGTTAACGACCAACGCCAACCCTCTTGTCTTTGCTTTTTCACGAAAGAAACCAACTCTGACGATCTTTCTCCCCTAACCTCTACGTACGATTACGCTCGTACAGTAATTGCTGGAGAAATAGGAAAGCGCAAGTGGCCAGGGGTTCGCGAAAATGAACTCACACACCCTCTGTCGAATTGACCTCGCTGCTACCGAGGGTGGCAGATGGCTCGGAAAATCTAGGATTACGAAACTAACGGAAATATCGAATTACTGGCACCGTGCAAACGGTCGCGAACGAAGAAACGACCGTCCGTGCAATTGCGGCAATCGAACGGCGTATAACCGTGTCTCCTCCGCCTCCCTCGGGGGTGGTTTATGGGGGTGACGCGTGTTCCCGCTGAATGGAACTATTCCCACTCCACGGGCAAACTCTTTTCCAATTGTCTTCGTAAGAAGGACCTCTGATTGGATCGGATAAATTGAGATCTTTTAATTGGAATAGGGTGGAAGACGATTCTCGACCGATGATTATGGAAAAATTTCAACGGAATAGGTTTTACGCTTTGGGTGTCGACTATGGTTTCTATGATATTTTCATAGTTCGTACTTTCGGAAGAGGTTTCTTTTCTTCGGGGCAAACCTGAAAAGTAATATTTTCATTAAAAAATCACGAAATATGTCATCGTGAAGTTATTAAATCTAAAGAACCTAACACTTCGCTTCATTAGCAATTAACCATCATTACTTCCAACCACCATCCAAATCATTTAAATTATCGCATTGTCAAATATGATTCTCGTAAACTTCCTGATGGAATAAAATATAAAATTCGGCCAAATTAATCATCGTGATATTGGCAGCGACTAGACTCGATCGTATTTGAAGTATTGGAAAGGGGCGGGTAGGGATACGCATGGTGCTTCGTTAACCGCGTCGGGCCTTATGGAGTATCGGAGGTCGGCGAATTTCGCGTCCCGTGAAATCCCGCGGGTGCCACGAATCGGCGATCAAGCGACAAATTAACTCTGGATCGCGTCGTAGATCGCCGCGGGTGGCCCCACGACGCAATGCGACGCGTTAAACGTTCGCAGAACGCTGACGACGGCGCGTTATCTGTGTTGCTTTTTCGCAACCGGATGACATCCCCCGTAAACAGTTCGATCGGCCGTGTTGCTTCCGGGAACAGTTTCCTCCATGCAGTTCCCGGAGGAACGTCGATACCTTCTTGAATTCTACACGGTGATTAGACTAGGTTTAATAACTATACAGGGTGTTTCGGACGAAGGAGACCATTTGAGTATTTATTGCAAAACATATATATTTAATAAAAAATTAGTATACAGTATAAATAGCCATTTTAATTTTTTTAAATTAAATTTAAATAATTATTAAATTTGTAATACTTTTATCATCTCTGCGAAATATATAGTTGTAATTTATTGTATTGTAAATTATTTATATAGAATTCCACTACTTCGTTTGTTATTAACAATTATTGTTTTATTATTTAAGTCTTGTTAAACATGTTATTTCAAACAAAAAGTTATTTCGATCTTTCATACTATCAAAAAGTTCAGATTATTTTATTGAAGAAGAAGGAGAGGAAGAAGTATCTCTCTGTTTATTTTTGTTCTCGCGATAAAATTGTATTTTTTACTCACGCTTTCGAAATTAGAATAATTTCAACGGATCACGTTGAATAACATCAACATCTTATGATCAAAGAATTTTTCAACCTCCTTTGATTCAGAGGAACTTCAATTACAACTCAAATAAATTCAAACTCTAGATGCGCTTAAGTCAAACATTCTAAGAAATCCTACAAGATATTCGCCTTAAGTTTTGATATTAGCACAGAAACTTCTAGATCGAAGTACTACAAATTTCTACGATATGTATCTGATTTTTAATAATTCGTATATAATTTATGAATATACACGAAAGCGAAAATTTTAATAATTCTCAAGCACTTCGTGTTCTTTTAAATTTTGTCCAATTCCAGTTCCCAAAAGGAACAGTACCAAATTATATTCTATAGAAAAACTTCTGAAAAATCTACTTTTTATTTTACTCGCAATTCTTCAGCCTATTTACATTACGCGATTCTATTCTTCAACATCGTGGACATAAAAGCCAATGCTAGGGATTTAAATCTAATTAACCAAATAGAAATTAATAGAAATTTATTTCATTCGCTAAATATTATAATAAACACTATAATTTGAATATTTGGTGATCTTAAGTTTCCTATAAATCGATCAAAATCCGCAATCTACTTATTACCTTTCCAATTCCTAAACATCAGAAACTCTCCATAGCATCATTTTCCTAAAACTCGATGCCGTGGTATTTCTTAAAAAATTTCTCAAAAGTCCTGCAGGATAATCTGAAAGCAGTTGAATCCAATAAACGTGCCGGAAATTTGTACCAATTCGAAGGCTGATCGGCAAGGAAATAACGTACACCTTTCCGCTCGAAATCTCGTTCGAGTTTCCATGGACGTCGCGACGAATCGACGCGACATAGGAAGCTGCTTTGCTCTCTGGTTTCTCGCTCGTTTACCAGCTTTGGTCTCCCGAGGAAAAGGACGTGGATCAACAGCGCTGAAAACGTGGAAGCTAGGAAACTTCGATCCGATCAAGAACAATAGTAGACACCGGCGATGACGGTTTATCGGCATTCTTCGTGACGTTTTCTACGCTCGTGTACTTCGTTCCTTTTATCGTATTGACTTTATCTTTCGAGAATAGAGATCCGAGCACGCGGAACTCTGCAGGGAGATTTACGAAGATCGTTTTTTAACCGTAGTCCCCGATTCTCGCTCCCTCGAGAATGTATTTTGTTTGAGAAGGAACTCTTGCCTTCCATTCGAAGAGAATAAGTGGAAGTTTTTGAGTTTCCCATCTTTTTTTTTTGGTTTTACGTTTTCCGAGCGGCGAGTGAACTGGGAATTTGAAGAATGATTTTTTTCAGAAAATTAGTATTTTTGATTGATATTAAAGTTAGTTTCAAGTATAATTTGTTTGGAGGTTATGGCTGATGATGATGATGCGTGAGCACAGGCTGATTTCTGTGTTTAAGCACTGACCTGTTCATTGTTTTAGGTGTAAATTATAATAAATTAACATTGTTAACAATTTTTTGTTCGTGAAATTTATCTTATCTTAAACATCAGAAAACATTTAGCAACGTGGGTCACCGATGGCCACCGTCGCAGTCAGCGCGTTATCTAAACCCTAGTCTTTATTTTGTACGATCCAACGTTGATCTTCGGCCTACAGTTAATTATTTATAGCTACGTTGATCTGGAAAGAGGGTAAGTGTAAGCGAGTAGAAGCTTCTACGTTTAACCTGTTGCGCCGAGGGCGGATTTATCGACCTGTGTCGATGAATATTTCACAGGAATCGTCAAGTCTCTCGACAGCGTGATAATAAACTGTGATTTTCATGGCTGGAAAAAATGGAACATCGATGAACGAAGTTTACTCAAACCAAGGATTATTGAAATCGTTCAAATTCTTCACGATCGAATATTTCGTTTGTTCGAAGAAGCGTATCTTGTATTAAAATAAGATTACGTTGAAAGAATGTACCTTTGAAGCAGTTTAGCATTAATATCAAAGTGATAAATGAAAAATTCGTAATTTTTTATAGAAATTTCAAAATGTTTCGTATAATACGCGTAATATATTTATAAAGAAGGTCTGTGATAAGTCTCCGAATACCACTTTTCACTCTCTTCATTACATTCTGAAATATATATTTCGAAATCTACAGAAATCTTGATCGCTCGCCAAACGCGACAAAGACATTACGCTTTCTACCTGCCGTTATTTCACCCTCCCTTTGTTCGTACCAAGTTTCCAAGTAAGCTTTCCAATCGAACAGCCTGTAAATCGTTGTTCGCCGAAAGAATCGTTCCGTTATCATCCATATTCAGCCGACACCATCGTTCGGAGGAAACGTTCCATGTTCCAGGAACGGCAGGCTGCAATAACGATAAAACTGTCCCGACCATTCTGTGGCCGCAAACCGCAAATGTAGACGGCCAACCAACCCCGCGATGGCGGGGATAGTTTCCCATGGAAACAGCTTCAGACAACAATTCCGTGGGACATCGATGTTTACTGCGCGTCGAGTTAACGCAAAGACAACCCCTGTGCTGCTTTGGACGCGACCGGAAGAGAGAACAGGATCCGAGCGCATCGATCTCGCGAGGGGGCGGACAGGATCCCGAAAGGGTTTCGTGCTGCTACAGCTCGACCGGGGATTACATTCCATTGGCCAGCCGATTGTTTGTCCTTAGTAAAGTCGTGTGTAACGTTCTTTGCCACTTCCGTTCTTTCCTACTTCCGCTCTTTGTGCTTATTTAGCTTGCAGCTGGACGTCTTGTTTGACAAACGAGTTAATATTGTAGCTTTAGGTAATTTTGGAGATCTTTCTTTTGAAGTAAAATTTCTCTGTACCAACGTAGTACAGTCACTAATTAACAACTATGTTAATTTACACAAAGATGAAGAGTTAAATAGCTATAATTGCGTGAATAGTTAGGTAAAATCAGTGTGTAAATATATGTATCGAGAATTAAGGCTAAGTGGTTGAGAGCTGCTTTTTATAGCTGAAAATAAACTATTATTATTATTATTATTATTATTATTACATAAAGATAAAGGCAAACATAGGTATTATATTAAATAACAGATTTCAACATGTTACAGGAGTTTAAATACACTTGCAAAGAGTGTTGAGAAAGAATTCATAAATTTGGGAAATGTATTAGGTCGTCCGAAAAGTTTCTTTCGTTTTATAAGGAAATAATGGACGCATAACATTTTCCGTTTCATATTATTTTATCGAATTACGTATGATCCATTTTGTTCTATCAAAATAAAGATCACAACGTTCGACAGATTAGGTTGGTATAAAGATGCATCGTTGTAAAAGACGGGTCTGTAAAAGAAAGACACTTTTCGGACAACCTAATAATAGACGAATAGGTTAATGAAAGATGGTATGGTGATTATATTCTATCGATTTATATTATTAAACCTTGAAACGGATCTGAAGATATACATATAGAAGTAGATAATATTTATGAGAAGTATGCAGTTGGCAAAAATTCTGGAGATAAACGATCGAATATTTTCATGGGTCACTGTGCTTTCAACTTTTTACCGGAAGTGAATATTAATACATAATTACTTCACGTATAGCGAAATTTGAGGCGTGATGTTTATTGGAATTGAAGCAAGTACGTGATTAATAGTTTCGAAATAATCACCAGCATCTTTCATCAGCATCATAGTCTTTAAATTTAACATATTTTAAGTCATTTGAAATATTATTAGATAGGTCTAAGTAGACTAAAAATAGTAATACGAATAATTTATATATAGGATAAAAATGATGTGATCTTGGAATTCATACGGACTTCAGTTATACCAAGCAAAGATTTTTAACAAGAATGGGCATCTGGTAGATCGACTGGCTGTCCGCCCAGTTACGTCGAGTTGCTCATCTTTTTGTCCTCAGATCCTCTTCTTCCTCTTCGTTTCCTGCCGGACCTCTCGATCGTTATCTAAACGATCTTCTGGTGCGCTGGACCGGCGTCTCAGGGTAAGATAACGCATTGCCAGGATCCCTCGTCCTTGGGACTACATTCAACGACCGTCTGAACCCTGTTTCTCTTATCATAGACCCTTTTTCTTCTTGTCAAACCAGCGAATTGTTACGTTAGCCATCGTTACGTTATTAGGCGGAAGGGACGATAGGGTCATTTATTAAGTTTCCCTTTGGAGATTGGTACCACAGTCTCTGTCTTCTGACTGAATTTTCAACGTTCGATACTTGTAGCTTGATTAATTAATTAATTAATTAAGAAGGTCCTTGTTACGTTGCGCGGTGATGTCGAAGAAAATTAGGTAGAAGGGAAAATGGAGGTACACGCGAGGGAATATATATCTGTCTAGATTCTGGAAGCTTGAAACATGAGCGCATCATAAAGTGTGGTATGTAGTTTCGAGATTCTCTTCGAGCATTAGATAAATTAAACATTCCAAATTCGGTTATTGATATTGCGTGTTGTATTTTGGCAATTACAGATATTTCATCACATTGATCATTATTAAATTTGAATTAATTGGATATTGAATATCAAAGGTATCAAATTGATGTATATGAATGATTACTGTTGCAGCGAAAGCAAATAGAAATGTGTAATTACGCTTCTACGTCAATGAACATTTTTCCGCATTAATTGATTTATAATGAAATTGATCAAATAATGTTACTACTTTTCATTTTTCTTCCTTAACATTTTTTTCTTATTTCTTTAAAAATTAGAAAAGAAGATGAACTTTCAATGCCACATTTTTTCTATAAAATTTAATATTTTCTTAGTACATCAAATAAATGTTTTCTTTCTTTGCATCTGCACAACAAATTTATAAGGAAATTGCTCAAATAAACGTCTCGTTCTACATCTCACGTCTCATATACGTCTCAATTACAATTAGTAATAACAAATAATTATGTTATAATTATTTTACTTTATTATATTATATCTATTATATAAAATTGTCATATTTATCATATCATAATACGTTATACATTAAAACTTATAATTAATTTAACCCTATCTTTTTCATTTATCCTTACGTTCCTAAAAGAGTGATCCATTTTAAAAAAGACTCTAAACTATATACAAACTTCTTTCGAACATTTCCCGTAAATTGGGAGAATTCTGTAAAAGGGAGAAAAAAGCAAAAGATTCGATGATATCACCTCGACTGAACATTTTCAATTTCTCGAATAATCCCACGATCACCACCCGATAACAAAAGACGGAAGATTTTTCATGCTCGTGGAGTTGCAGCAAATTTTCCGGAAGTTCCTAACCAAAGAGCAGACTCGGTGTAAAGAAAGAGAAGAACATCGATACGGATAGAAATCGAAGGCAATCGATGGAACATCCTTTGCATTTCGCGAGCTGCATACCGTGGAATGTTATTTCGCGGCGAACGCTCAGTGTAATGGGATTCTCCGAGGACTATCTAATTTCTTTCGTCCATTTCTCTCGAAACGGAATTCCTGGCCGTATGTTCTTTAAGTAATGGCCCGGCAACGCGAAGTGAATTTACATTTCGATGGGATCGACTTCATTCTCGGTCCTCCCACGTTCTCGCTCTGTTTTCTTTTCTCGTATTCGTCCGTCCATCTTTTTCGATAGAAAGATTCTTAAGTCGGCTCCCTTCTTTCTGGAGCACAGATGTCGCAGGAAATCTCCTGCCGATTCTCTGGAAATGGACTAACCGAGGGTAAATGGAACGAATCGAGTGTTGATAAGTTTTGTTAAAGACGATTTTGTCAGATTTTGATTTGGTTTCCATTTGTTGTTACATGTTCTGCATACTTTGCTCGAGAACAGTAATTGGTGCTAATAAACCTCTTACAATAATGAACGTGAGAAACCATCTTATATATAATACTTGGTAAAAGCTTTGTAAAAGCTTTGTAAAAAATCGATAGACTAAATATATCTGTAATATTTGTGGGAAAATAATTAAGATAATTTTTTTTTGTTACAGGTGAGTGGTATAAACATATGATTATCTTCTCCACATTATTGTCTACGACAATTTTAATGTAAGTAAGTAACTATAAAATTAGTAACATATATTATTGCAAATACTCTGTGTTAGTTATATAGTACGTCCACTTAATTTATAATACTAGTCAATTAGATATAGATAAAATGAATATCGTATCGTTTAACAGTACTGTCAGTTAGAAAGAATTATAAAAATATATAATCAGAAAAAAAATTTATTGGAAAGCTTTAATGGAAAACAAATGTAAGAACAACAGTATGCATATCCTCGAATGTGTTACTATAGCAATGACCTCCACAGAGTTAAATTATTTCCAATTTGACCCGATATACCATCAAATACCCTCAAACCATGACCAATCCACTTACTTTCACAACTAAAACCTACTCAATGTATTACTCCGCCCTTTCATCAAATTTTAACTTCTCCATACCACAAAAGAGAAACCATCGTTGGAAAATCTTTTCCAGCAGTTACGCGTCGCTAATTGCTGGAATTGAAGGGAAAGAATGTCCGATCGTAGAACTATTCGTTTACTCGAGTACTAGGAGGAAGCAGCTGGTGCCGGTGAGAAAAGGGACAAAGGAAAGGGAAGTTTTAACGAGCCTCCGGTATTTGCATACGTCTCATTAGCGATTTTTAATTGCGAGTAGGCGGCCACTTGTTCCTTGGTTGTTTCCCTCCGCTTCTTCTTCGACTAGCAAGTTGAATAAAGATATCGTTCACACTGATTGAAACAATTAACTCATCACTCTGGTGATCACATCGTGTCATTCGCGTGAAAAACAGCAAAGTGAACGAGTTCGTTGTTGTGCACGAGAGTTGCCTGTTATCATTGCGGTGATAAACCGTTGCCTCCGGTTATCAGCCGCTAATTGCGCGAAATGACGCGTTCGCAAATTATTTCCGTAGTTCTACAACGCACACGTGAACAGCCTAGTTGGTGCGACCTTAAATGTTAATTATAATAAAATATATAAATATATATAATATTATATTATATTTGTATAAATATGTAAGTAAAAGGTGTGAATTAAATGATTTTAGAATAATCTCTCTTTAAATCGATATTGTACCAGAATCGAGCATCATTCAACAATAAATATAATCGGTTATGATAAATAAATATTGAAATTAAATAAATATTTTCAAAAGGAAAAATTAATCATGGATTTCAGTCTTGTGACAGATACTGAGTATACTAAAAATAAAATCCAACCTTGTATTTAATAAAATATTTGGATATATCGAATCGTCATTAACGCGTTAACGCAAATCTTTTCGTTTACTTAAGCTGGAGACCTATAATTATCGAGGGCAATATGTACCATCACGAATAATTGGACAGAACAGCGACAGTTTTTGCTCGTAAACACAGTCCACCGGGCTGCGCGTGGCAATTAAAATACTAATTACGAGTAACGTTGACACGACGCGGACGTTCGTTTAATTTCTTTCGATTTAATTACCGATTTCACACTCGCATTTGATGCCACGTGGGTCGTTGCACACCCGCGTCTGTAAACATTTCGCGGTTCTGGATTCCCGACCTGTGTCTAATCATTTAGAACGTTTCAACTCCGAACGTATTTTAGACCTCTGTTTGACGATTATTAATTGAAATTTGATTACGTTAAAATCGCTGTATTTATTACTCTTTACCTTTGGTTTTATATTTGTGGGAAAAATTTGCACTTTACTGCAAACAATTCATTGGAAAAATAAAAGTTGAACATTAGCTACATGCTAAATCCAATTTAATGAGATTACAAAAAATCAATTATCCTTTGGTTTCTAAAAAGTGCTTAATAAAAAAAGAAGCTACTTATTATATATTTTCTCAATAAGATTGCTATGTATATGGCTTCCAATGATACTGATTTTACTTATCAAATATGAAATCCCTTGAATTAATAATTATATTATATTATTATATTTCATTTTCTGTTTTAGAATTCTAAAACTCGAAAGGAAAATCAGTAGGTATACTTATCGCTGTTTAAAGCAGCATGAAAATTGTTAAGTTCAGTCAAGTGATTTGAATCAAGTTGGCTTCTTGTCGCTTCTAATCAAAAGTTGAGTAAGAAGTTATGACAAATAGCATAACGATCTATCCTAGTATAAAATATGAAGAATCTAACATTTTGATTTTAAACCCATTAAAGTGAAACTCCGTTTCTCGCAGCACTGACGTGACATAATTTAATTAAACCGGCATAACTCAATGAACCTCGTCGAAATTTAAAGTTGCATCTAATTTAATTAAACTTCAATTTAACTTAGCTTCTACACTTTCACATAACTATCTTCTATTATCTACGTCAATCTACGAAATACCTCTTCTCCTATCTAATTCTCCTCAATTTCTATTCCAAGCATAACTTTACTCGATAATACGTTTACTGCCACGCGAATTTTGTATATTTTGCCCTGCGATAGATTGAAATATGCTGTACTATAATATCTCATTTTTATATTAAATATTAAAATATTATATATAATATATTGTATTTTTCTGTCAATATTATTTTCAAATCATTCGCATTGTTGACAACTTTTTAGCCCATGAAACTTATCATATCTCAATCGTTCGAAAAAATTGAGTAACTTGAATCATCGATGATCATCGTAGTAATTAACATGTTAACAAAAATGAAGTTTGTAATGCTTGCGTTAGGAGAAATAGGGAAAAAAAGGAACAAATGTACAGGACTTCGCTTCCCTTTAATTCCCTTCGTTGTGTTGCTCTAAAGCATAGCACAGTTTCGCAACAATGTTTGCTTTTAATTCTTCGACCTTGTTATTATCCTTGCAATACAATATATTACAATACAATGCGAGTTCATATCTCGAAACTTGCAGCCATACACGTCATTTTTTCTCATCAAGGAAACGAAATGAAAAGTTAAATGAACTTAAATGAAAAGACGCTATTCTTTTTATTCGACTTATTTTCGCATGCACAATTAACACTCGACCTGTTGTGTCGCGATTTTGGAGACACCCTGTACATCATTTAATTTCCGTTGGATCACAAGTTGGAACACTCGCATACGCAGTTGTGAATGAGATTTTCACAGAAGCTGTTTATTTAGATTCGTGAAGTATGCGAGTATGATAGAAAGATAAAGAGATCGATGGCTGATGAATGTAAACAAATCGCCAAGCGGTCCAAAACGGCGAACGTGCGTTGGCTATGCTCGTGACTGTGTCATAGAACACACGCATCGACAGGATTCAATGCGCTAGTATCGACAGCTTTTTTCGAATATTTTGCAAACTATGCGCGACCGATAATTATATGTATAAAAAAAATTATTTAGAATCATGCATCCGACATCACATTTAAAAATCATCGCTATCGGTGAGAGAGCAGTCTTTCGATGAGTTCTTCTAACGAAGAATGAACTTTCACGTTGTCCGGAAAGATTGGATTTGAATAGAACAGTGTGATTCACGGAAAATGCATAGTCGTCGCAGCAGTTTGCCGAATATTTTGGAAACTAGGCTAATCCACTCCTTATACGCGTATGTATAGAAAAAAGTTAGTCAAAATGTTGGGTTTTACAACATACTCAAAAGTCATCGAAATTGGAAGATACTTAACTTTTCTATAGTTTTACCAATATCTTCATAAAGAATTTTGCAATCTACCCCTTGCGAAGACGAGAACTATTTTAACACTAGAACTACTGATAGTTAACACGAAGCTATTTCTACCAAAATCAGTGAAAATGACTGGCCTTTAAAAAATACATAATAATAGAATATTTTTATATTTATTGATTTATTACTTTCTTACAAAAGGAATTCCATATTATGTAGTACATTTTTGGTATCATTAATCCATCTGGGACCATGATCCCTAAACGAGGGTTGACACATTTATAAAATTGTAGAACCAGTCACTTTCACTGGTGTGGTATTGCTAGTGTTAGCATCTAGCGATCCAGCGATTGATCCGGAATTTTCTTGATAACTGATATCATCATATCGAATGATACGCGGTAAAAATTTAAAGAACGTGTGAGGAGTTGTACAAAACGAGGAAACTGGTTAATTGGGCTTCGATAAATAGATTGCAGAACCCTTTTACACTTTGGCGAGTACCAATCATTTTGACTAGTATTATTATAAGTAGCATTGATACAAAATTATTTTAAGTTTGAATACATAAAAAACAAAATAAAATTTATTATATTATTCTTTTAATTATTGTTGCGAAAGTCATTACATCATTGCGGAAAAAAATATAACATGAAGTAGGAATTTTAAAATAAAATTGTAGAACCAGTCAATTTGATTGGTGTGGTAGTTCCAGTGTTAAAAAGTCGTAATATCATTGAGACAACCAAACAAAGTAGCTGTTCATCGATAACCCGTTTCAATCCCGTTCATTTTATCAACGATCACAGTTAAACCATTTTCCTCGTATCTCGCGAGTGTAGGTGATACTTTCCGTTACTCATCACTGATATCATCGAGCCTAGACGTTTAAAACATCCCCCTTGGTAATTAGACATCGAGTCTTGGAACCCGATATCCCGTTCATCTGCTTGTAACCAGAGATTTTAGCGGGCAAAGCTCGAGCCTTAAGCCACTATCTCTGTCCTCGTTGTCCAGTAAATTCGACCAGTTTAATTCTCGTGCGGCCATGCCACCATGCAGAAACATTATGTTCTTTGTTTCATGTTATGCCGGAGATCCGCCTCCTACGCTCTCATATCGACGAGTTACGGCCACTCGGACGACTAAACATCCGAGAGAAATCACCGCGGGCTTCCTCTTGCTATACGATGTTCCGGAAAACTGAAGAAGCCATTGTAGAACGACGAGGAGACGCGCCGCACGGGATACTTGACGACGGTTCTATGCTCGTTTGAGAACAATGACAACGGCGGGATCGTTAAACTGAAACATTTAAAGTTCCCCGTGATTCTTATCTTTTAAATATAGTTGTCAGAAATAGTAATTAAATATTTTTGATTGAATGCAGGAAAACAAATACGGCACAAAACAAATAATAAACTACTACGATTTCCTGCAATTTTGAAACAGTAAATTTTAGCCAAATCCGACTTACACCGTTTCACTTTGTAGGAACACGGTAGATGGACGATGCTTTCATCCTTGTTTCATACGCGGATAAGCGTTCGTCAGCGACGCTCATCCGCTGTGTTCCTCTAAAGGAAAAGGGTAGAAATACGGTTTAAAGGAAATAACAGGACAGATTTGGGATTTTCACATGTTATACAATGTACGATATATCAATGTAATCTTTACTACGTTTATTTAGTTAAAATCGCGCTAAAGACTGTTTCTATCATATTCAAGTACCAGTTTTAGATATGCGAGCTCTTCCTTTTAACATTCTTGTTGAGGTTATGTGATAGAGGAACGCGTGGATGAATTTGTAATAGAAATATATATTGAAAACTCTAGCTGAAGGTTACAAGAAACAGCAATAAAAATCTACTTATAGCTCATTTGTTTCTAGAACTTGAACTCAAAAACAACATTTATATTCAAGTACCAGTTTTAGATATGTGAGCTGTTCCGTTTAACATTCTTGTTGAGGTTATGTGATAAAGCAATGCGTGGATGAATTTGTAATAGAAATATATATTGAAGTAAGTATAAGTATAAGTATAAGTATACTGTATGCTGATCCAGATCCTCACCCTAGCAGTGTTACATTACAATAGGAAAATGATAGGGAACACGTTGATACATTTATAGTAAAGGATATTGCCAAAAAGTTAACTTTGGTGTGTAACTCTAGTTGAAGGTTACAAGAAACAGCAATAAAAATCTACTTATGGCTCTTTTGTTTCTAGAACTTGTAATTCAAAAACAACATTTATATTTAAGGGCACAATAATATGGTCCTCTCGTTTTTTAATTTTTTGCTTCAATAAATTCTATTTTCTTCGTAACGGGGGTGTCCAGGTCACGGGTATATAAAAGAAGTAATTACTTCAACTATCCTAAATCACTCGCCAATTGCAAATACTTCAAATGTATTATTTCTGTTATAGCATGAAAATGTACATACGTATTACCTTTATCGACATCATCTCAATAGGCATATAACCACACACGATGCTATTTTTCGCTCCAATGGGCCACAAGTGGCAGCCATAAAATCAAGTAAAAAATATTCGATCGCTTTATCGGCCAAATATCTGTTGCCGAACTCGATTATTTTATCAGTCAACGTTATTTAACTGGGTCTTCTGCATCAGCTTGGAAACGAGTGCCACGTTTGTTCGTTTATCGCCGTGTGTCCAGGTTCATGCGTCGCTGACGCTTATCATTATCGTCGCCAGGCACGCACAACATTTCCAACTCGCTCGTTTTCCGGACGGGATCCACTGAATCATCGCGTGTAACCCATCGGAGGTCCCTGCGCGGCCGGAAATCCAGGGGACCAGGAGGGACGATCGCCGATTTTTGAAACGACCCAAGGCACGTAGGTGCCCTGTCATTGGTGTAACTTAACAGATGTTGAAAATATTGGAAATCGAAGGGAATCGGAGGTTTTTGATATTGGAACAATTTACAACAGCCGATAAAAGAAAGTTGAAAATTCATGCACTATAAATGTCAGTAACTTTTATTCCAGAAATTTTAGTTTTAGAATTATTTAGAAGCTTGGTCTTCTCAACGATTTCGATTTTCGCTTTTGAAATATATCATCAAGGTCATTATTCTGAACAACTTTTTTTTACGCACATAATCGCTTTATGAATTTAAGTCGAACATTTAAGCGTTCGTTGTGTCGTGCATATCAATAACAATTTTGGTATATTTTATTTAAACTTGATATATTTTTTAACGTGGAAAAAATATTATTAATGGAGAGTAATTAGATACAAAAGGTGAAATACGATGACCAGGAATCGTAGTGATCGATGCCTAGAAACGATTCCAATAAAATATTCAATGGAATCCGAGAAACGTTGCTTCCTAAACGATATCCCAGCCAATTACGTGAAATTCTATTCTCCTATTGCTAATTAAAACAACAGATGGTATCTCGATCGGCTGACAGTATTTGAACGATACGACGTTGCAGGGATGCATCAGGATCGAATGAAACAGCTCGCGAAATCTAACAGCGTGGCTCTCGATGGACCGTGGTTTCGCTACATAGCAGATGATATCTGTGGGACCAAATGCACGTGGTAATGGATTCCCGGAAGGGTTGAAATTAATTATAGAACGTTGTAGCTATTAGGAAGGAAGCACGGTCTGCGCTGGCACGATAACAGCGACAAGAACTTTGTTGTTTTCGAATTGAATCGTGCATTCGCCTAACTAGCAATGCTGCGTTCATTAACTTATTAAGTATTAATTAAGTTCGTTTCCTGCTTCTGCTTTAACGAGCAATAATCGCCCTATCTTCCTTGTCAGACAATTATGTAACTTCTTGTTTCTAGAGTAACGCTAAAAATATTATCTTTCAATTATTTTGCATTGTAATTTGGTTTATGAGTAAACAAAATACTATGTCTGAGAGAGGCAATCGAGTTATATACAACTTAAACAATTCAATTTACTATTATATTACTATTATTTTTTATGAATATCTTGTATTTAAAGATTGTTAGGATAATAATTTTCTTTCGATTCATTCATAAGAATTATTTCCTATTTTCAAAGTAACTGTCAGAAAGTATTTGAAACCTTTGTCTTCACGATCCAATTCGATTTTCCAATCAACGAAGCCAGAACGAAGTTAGGTTCGCCTAAATTTTCCATGAGACGAAACACGATACTGGCTCTTTCACTAGCGGATCTACACAATCAACACGGGCAAATTTCAACGGAGCGTCGCGCGAACGGCTCGATGTTGCTGGATAGAAGGGATAATCTTTCCTGCCTGCGCACCATTATCCTGGCTAAATTGGTATCCATTGTTTGTTGATGGGCCTGCTAATTACCTAGCGCCGCGCACTGACGTCCTAAAGGGTTCAGGGATTAAGTAGATCGGTAGGTATTAGTCTGCGGTTCTTGGTAAATGCGCACTGTCTAGTACAGCCGTAGCTCCTTGCAATAAGTTTCCTTAATACCCGCACCACCGCCGTATCGAAACGACCGGATTAATGAATTCTTGAACTCGTAAAGCGAACTCTGTCAATTTTCAGGTTAATGCGGCTCCTGTGTCGAAGATACCGTCTAGTTTAGTCCTCTGTGGTATTTGACATATGTCTTTTAAATATATGTTGAACTCTGCTAAGATTCTTTTTTTTTATTATTTAATTTGTACTTTACAATTTGTCCAGCTGCACATTTGGTAAATTTTTCTAACTTAATTGCTAAATAACATGTGGATGGCTACCCTCAGCGGGATACTATCTTCGAGTTTGACTATTTTATTTCTTTAGTTAGGTCAGTGGCGTGTTTTCTTTTTAGTCTTCTTTCTATGAGAGTTTTGCTCGCTTCAGCAGCCAGCTGGTTTGGATGTATTGCCGTTCTTTCCTTGTATTTTTCTGCATACCTGTCGATATACTAAGGTGGCATGTATAAAAAGTTCATTGCATATGATTGCTTGATGGTCGGTTTAGCTTTCAGAAGATTCACTAATTTTATACAAAGCATAGGAATTATCCTGGCTTCTTAATATAACGATTCTGCTGCCTGTCATCCACTAATACCAATTATAGGTTAAATAAGTATAATTTTTCAATTCATGAATTTTGAATTGATCACGACTAACTTACTGTCATGGATGCGGAATAACAGTTGGAGTAATAGATTACATATATACTGTTACACATAGTATGGTTTACTAATACAGGGAATAATGAGACTGTTCAAATGTTTTGCTGGTCTTCGTTAAGGTATCCAATAAACATCTTGTAACTTTTAATTATATGCATTTCTCGTCCATGTTTCAAATGTTACCAATATAAACGCGATAGTTGTGTTACAATGCTAATGAGATTTCAAAATGTTTTGTATAATACATACATGAAAAGTTTTTAGAGTTGTTGGAATACTTTTGTCAGCTAACGTACGTCACTCGCTAATAAGGTTCTTCTTTCAACCCCTCTACACTACAAACGTCCTTGAGATTCAAATCGATGTGATCTCAACGCGAGAACGATCCAAGCAGAACCCACGTCGACATCAATGAAACAAATTCCACCATAAAGCTTTACGACGACCCTTTCGTATAATACTCCTACTTACTTCATCCTCTGTTCAAGGATCATTCTCCAATGTTGCAGTCAAAGGAGACACAATATCTCAACATCGACCAATTAACTACCCAGAAGATCCAAGTTTTAAATTGAAAATCGAAGATATTGAAAATCAATATCTGGTTGTGATGTCGTTTTCTATGCTAATTAATTGAACAGCATTATGATCCTATCGGCGGTACGGCACCATTATGTCGCCCTAGTGTCTTATGATCAAAAGAAGAAAGGCTTCGAAGAAACGTGAAACGATGTCGATTGCTCACGGAAGCCCCATTAACGTTTCTTCCAATCGCCAGGGAAAAGGCGATCAATTTTTGCGGGACCAACGTCAAGGAGATTACGGGTATAATTAAACGTACTTTGCCTGGGAACAAAATGACGTGATTTAAAGGGTTCTCCGGAGCCGCTTTTACTGCCACTGGCATTACGCGGCGGTAGTTTGACGATGGTGGAATTATTAGATGGAATCTTCATAATTTTCACTAAGAAATTTTACTATTATTGTAGGGTAAACAGTCGGAGAGAAAGTAACATAATGACATAATAATTTGTGAATATCGACGAGTAATGAAGATATTTTTATTGATATTTCTATCGAGAAATAAATTCGTTCTTTAGTGTTTTTTAATAATATTTTTAATGTGTATTTACGAAATATTTGGCTACGCTAACATTATGTGACTTTAATTAGATGATGGATCTTAACTCCCTCTTAAACGGAATCGTCATAATTTTCAGTAAAGAATTAAGCAGATCGAGAAAAAATGTAGCTAATAGCGGGTGGGTACTACAGACAAATTTTTGCAAATTTAACCGAGAGGTAAACGAATTTTTTATTCTTTTTGTTCGTTCTTTCAGGGTTCTATGTGTTTTTTCGTATCTGCCTAATGTTTGTTGTGTATTAATCTATTATTTTCTTTTCTGTTTTATTAAATACGTGAGATATAAAAATCTTTGACTCATGTATTTGTATGGACGTTTGGTTTTACTCGGGGATTGTATTATCGAATAACCTAGTTGTTGCAGATTTCCTATCTTTCTTTTGTTTTTTGGACTGCTTATATTTTCACGAATCTGTATTTATTTTTTGCAATTTAGATTTCATCTATGAAAACACGGAAAATTATTTTTCCACTTTTTATCTGTTTTACTTATTGTTCGATATCCAGTAATTCAAATAAATAAAATTTCGCCTTAGCGTACGAATTTCCGTGACACGAAAGATCATAAGAGCTCGATGATATCCAATTCGTTTCATAAAATTATAACACATCGTTTTATAACTCTAATACATATCGACGTTAAATAGTAGAATAATAAGGCGAAACACGTATAACTCGTTACTAGACTGCGAATTTTTAATAGAAAATTTGAAAATGTGTTGAATAAAAGATCAACTCATTACGTTGTGAACCTCACGGCAGAATATCACTGCGAAAAATATTCCAACAATGAAACCGCATATAAACCCGGCTCATGCCATGCAATCTCAACATTATTCTACCCTTCGTGTCTCCAAATATCGCCATCATCGAATGTTGGCGAATCGTCCGTGGAAGCCAGTGGAAGGTCGCTTCCCATAAAGAATCCGCTCGGTGAATCGGCTTCATAAAGCCCGTCGGATGCAACCCATGCGCCAATCGCATCCCCACGGTGTGTGCAAGCGCGGTCATGGACCACGCTTCGTGCCATAGTGATGCAGGGAAAACACGAGGCGGGGTCGTTGGCAACGGGACGCGAGGGTCGGGAGATGATTTCTGCGTTGCCATATTGAATTTCATTTGGGTATCCAGTTTCGCGTGCGGATGACATTCTTTGTCTTCTTGGCCAGGCGGAATATTGCATTCTTCCGGAAAGCTTTTCCTTCCTTTCCGGTACCGGGCGGCCTCTCATCCGAGGTGAAATGAAATTCCACGTCCAATTTGCCATCGAACGCCGCTGCGAACGGTCCCACCCCCGCGCCCTGTCACGGATAGGGAAAAAAAGAATCGACCGAATCGACGAACGCAAAACTGGGGAATCGTCTTTCGAAATGTACGTGGCTCGCGTTATTTCCTCGTGAAACTCGATACCTAGGTATCGTGGTAAAATTGAAAAAAATATCGAACCGCAGCCGTTTCGATAGAAAACAAATCGTGGGCGGAAAGGAGCGATGTGAATGTGTTTTCTGGCGAAACCAGCCGGTTTGATTTGTTTATGTCGGACTAAGACGACGCGATGGGTGGCTATGGCGCCGATGTAGTCGCTTCTTTGTTCAAGGATGCTGCTGAATTATTTTCGCACCTGTTGTACCTGCTTTCTTCGTATCTGGTTTTTCCAATTTTCTTTTCCCTTTCTTTTCTGTTAAATTAACGTCGTATTACCTACAAGGTTGTTAGCGACACCATGAGAAAGGGGAGGGTACCATGTTGTATTTTATATTACACCATTCTATTGAATAATCCGGTTTCCTTGATCAATTTTAACAAACCATGGCTTTTTTCATCTTCAAAATTATCCTTGAGAAGGAGCTTCAGTGTTATATTTTGGACAGTTCACGATTAGGTGGTCTATTGTAATAAATGTGATCATGAAAGAATCAACTTTTGGTCAACAGGATATTTACTTCTTCCTCGCTGCTTTACCTGAGCTTTTAATAAAATATACAAAATTTAACGCCTAATCTTGCATTGTATTTTAGATATCATAAGTGTCTCTTTGGAAATTTAATAATTCTAACACTCTCCTGGCCGCACGTCGGAGAATTTATGTTAAGAACAAAGAAGATAATATTCAATCCACTTCTTTATTAAAAAAAGAAAATTTGCACATTCATGGTTTTGGCATAAGAAATATTTAACTATGAAATTGAAGCACAGAAGAACTTACAGTAGCTTCTGGATATTTTCCAAAGAGAGAGAAAGCGGCTGAAATATTCTACGTTTTTATATTTACATATTTTAATATAGTAAATGTTATTACGCTGTTAACTTTCAGACTGTATACATATCTTCAATACAATTTTTATTTTTTCTGAAACTCTTCCCTTACTATTTATTTCCTTTTCTTTTATTTCTCTCAACGTATTTAGATATATGAAAACGTTTCCAAATTTATCGCAGTGTTTACAGTTTTAAAGATACGATTCAATATAAAACATGAAGGAGCGTTTCCAAGAAGCGAAAGAATAATAGCAAATATTTAAGAATACATATTACAGTTTGGAATATATGCAGGACTCGTGTCATATCCAACTGACACATACGTGGACTAGAGACAGTGTGTTTGGTCGAGGAAATGCACGTTATCGGAAAACTGTCCCACGATATTCCAGTCACCTCGAGATGATTCTTACCATTTGCTCCTACGACCTGCCCTATCCGACGCTTTTTTCCAGGACTTCCACGAAGTCGCATTCGTAAGCTTATTCCCGTGGCTGCAGGAAAATAATGCAAGTGTCAGGATTTTTCTTCTGGCACCGCTTGAATGTTCCCTCGAGGAATTGACCAGCGTCATTTGTAGGTTCGTGCATTTCCAACTTATCTGTTCAACTTGTACGGTTGCGAAAAAATTTCTAGCAATAAATTTTGAAAGAAAATTAAATTTCATAAACAATATAGCTACGTGAAGGATTAACAGCGTGTTGTGTGATTCTTTTTCATATAAAGTCCAGAAGAAAGTTTTTCCCTTGCCCTAAGGCAAGCTCTCGATGTTCTGGATCACAGGAACCGATCTAGTTGCATATTCGCGAGGCACGACTTCTGCAGTCATGCCACGACTTAAATGTCAGCGTACGAGTTGCATGTGCAGTTGGCGATCCAGGCCATACAGTCTGCTCCTTATCGTCTTCATGCTAACTATTGTTCCACGTGCTTAACGACTATTACGCGTATCCTTCCGTCGATTCTGATAATGCGTGTTGCGTAAAAACGCGTTGCAATGTGAACTGCTTTTTAAATAACTCCCTAATTCGTCAATTATGTCTTCTTTTGTCAATACCCTTTTTAAATCGATTTTTGCGTAAATTTGTAATGAGAAATTTTCTTCTGTTTCGTGACAATTTTACAGTAATTCGTACGTTAGCAGAGAAACTGTAAGAAACGTTCCTTTGAGCTTTAACAAAGAAATACAATTATGGCTGCAGTTGTTTATTTACGCCGTATGCTCGACGAGAATCTGCTTCAATTTCAAAGGCTTAAGAACGAAGACTTAGGCTTCAAAGATGAACCTCGCATTTTAAATTAATGAATTTATTGCAAGAAAAAAAAGACAACAATTTTATAGAATTGATATTAATGGATGATGTTGAATAGTAAAAGTAATGAAAAATAATAAAATTATAATGCTTTGCGACGAATTTTACTTTTATTTAAAAATTGGATAGCGATTTCCGACAGACTTGGTGTATCACGATCTTCTTACGAAGAAAACTTTGAAGAAATATCATGCAATAAAATAAAATAAAATAGTATGCAAATTCCAGAACATTAAGTTACGTGTCGCTATGGCACTTAATCCACATCTAAAGCACGACATCGAGGTCTTCTCATTTGTAGCAAACTCGTTCTCGAAGGTTGGCACGACTAAATACAGGACATTCGCGAGAAATCCTTAAGGCCGGTCTTAATTAATACGGCGCTTAATTAACTACGACCCGCAGTTTATTCCCCTCGCAAATTCACGGCGTCGGTAACGCATACGTAAACGCGAAGGGCCTGCCCTTTCTACTCGATTTTCCATGCGCATACACGTAAGTGAATGGAATTCGCCTCTCTCCGCGGAATTTCATTTTCAGGCTCATCCACCATCGCCAGTGTCCTCCGTGCCACCAAACTCGCGATACGTTGAAGGGGTTGAGTTACGTCACAATTTGAAGGCCAACGCTCACATTCCTGTTGGAAGAGTTTGTTTACCACTTCTCGTGTCGATGTTCATTTAAAAAATGAGAATTTGAAGGATGTGGTTTTAGAAAGTTCGTAATAATCGAAGATCACCGAAGAAAAATACAATAAATACTGTTTTGTTGATTTTGTGATCAAGCAGAAAATTTTGAGTGTGACGTAATTGAAATAAAAATAACGAGTCTGAATATCTAAATTTCTTAAAAGTAGCTGATACATTGACGAAGTTTTATGAACGCCATAGATGTAATTATTAAGACAAACGATATTTTAATAAATTCAATATTGTAATAATAGGAGGAGAAATATTTTTAAAGTTTTGAAGAGGATGAGACGAATGAATTGAAAAATTTTAAGGTAGGCAATGTGATGTTCTTTTTATTATTTATCTCTTTGCTATCAGTTTTCTTAAATTATTATTAGGTAAATCATGAAATTTGGGATAGTTTTATTTTAATCACCCGATATGCAATAAAAAAGTATTTTCCTTTATACTTTTAATTTCTTTTATCTTCAATTAAAGCAGTACCGTTGCATCGAATCTTCTCACGATTGGATCATAATTTCCCCATCCATTAGGAGCCCTCAGGGGTTTATATTAATATAAAATCTTCGATTCTAGCGATCTTCGACAAAGACGAGCAGCTAGACGGGGGAACATTTATTCGATGTAATTCCACTTTTCATTCGGTTGAAATTGATTTCATAACCATTCCGGCGTTTCCTTTCCTTCCTGAGGTAATTTCTCTTATTTTAAATTCATATGTGTTATTCTACAAAAAAAAAAAGAAAAAAAGTGAACTTCTCGATCTGCGGTCAAATATTTCCAGCTTCATTTCACACTATTTCTTTGAAAAAAGCGACAATCTTTCGTCACGGTACAACATCCAACATCCAGTTTCAATTACATTACAAACATCCAATTTCACCCGAAATAAATCAACTCGTCAGCCCGTAAGATACGCTACTCGATATTGCTCATCGTTCCAACGTTAACGAACGACCAATAGAAAAATGTCATCGTCAAAATTTGTCGGAAGTGCAACCATTTCACAATTTCCACTTTGCAAATAATCTAACACTCGTTAACAACCATCACTCTTTTCTCAACGTCACTGTTATCTCCAGTAACCAAGCAGAAAGATGTAACACAGTTCGCCAATTCAAAATACCGTTAGTTGATCACCGAAACATTGAAGCTACGTCACGTCATCTCGATCACCGATCAGCAGCGATCATGACCACTAGAAAAAGAGTCATCAGCGAAACGTTGGCAATGTCTTTCTGTTAGATATACGGTTTACTCTCGTAAACCTAAAACAATGTCGAACAGAGCAGTGTCAAATGTAACAATGCCAAGTGTAACAGTGTTAAGTATTGTTAAGGTTGAGATTGACTGATTGAAGAACGAGTGGATGAATTTGTAATAGAAAAGTGTATTGAAATAATTAAAGGTTTAAGTATAAGTATAATGTATAAGTTTATGCTGATTCAGATCCTTATTCTCTTAGTGTTACTAAACAATGGAATGATAGGGAGCACGTTCATATATTTATAGCAAGAGGACATTACCAAAAAAGTTAGGCTTATAGCTTTGACTAGAGGCTACAGGGAACATAAATAAAAATCTGTTTATTAGTTACTTTGTTCCTAGACCTTGCAACCTAAAACATAATGTATACTCAAGGGTACTGTTGAGAATTGTGGATCTTAATTGCCGAAATAAAAGTAAAGGAGCACTAAGGTTACACTTGGAATTCATATTAAAATAGTTTTAGATTTATTTAATAAACGATTTCCAGGATCTTCGTCGATGTACATTTGCACGCATGTCAACGCTTCCTTTGTCTCACCATCTTCCACACCAGACTACCGACGGAACAGTTAGATTCATCTGTTTTTCGAGACGCCGCGCTCACACATACTTCCATACACTAGTCTAGCACACAAAATTATACATATCTCAATAGGTACAATAATATGCACCGCGCCTTATTTAGAATATTTCTGCGTAATAGCAGTCTCCAGGTCACGGATATACATAAATAAAGATGTAGAGTTTTTGTAGTTACTTCAACAAGTATAACAATAGAAAGTGTAACGATATTAACTATGATAACCCAGGCTATGAACGTATGAAAAGCCTCGTGTAACACGGTGTATTCCATCTTTCAAACATTTAACAAGCGTAGAAAATCACGATCCCCTGTGCACGTATAATCGCGAAACTCATCCTAGATCTGCGTTTTAATACCGTTTATTAGCCAGCCATGGCCTTTATGAAATCAGTAATCTGTTAATGGGTCGTCTCACAGCCACCCCCTCTCTAGGCCGCATAAACACCGCGAACAAGAACCAGGGGTTTTCCCCTTTCTCTGCCCCAATTGGGATTCGTCATGCGTGACTGAACGGAAGCAGCGTAATCTGCGTAATACCCGTAACACACCATTATGTTATTAGGCCGGGGTGTTGCTGGCCCTCGTTGCATTGGCCACGTTAACGCGGACTAGGTATTAAAAGGCTCTTATCGTTCTCCTTGGGAAAGTGAATCCTCGAGGGACGAGAGAACCGGTGAAACGAATGTTGGATTCCATCGTGGATGGCTGAAGATGAGAGTGACGATCGCTAATCTTGATCGTCATTAGTGCTTTTGGCAGATTGGCATTGTTAATTCAATACTGGTTAGATGGATTGAGGTTGATTGGAGTAGGTTAGATTACGTGGTTGTGAAGTGCCACGTTCGGAATTCAGCACTTGAGAAATTACGGGCTGCATGGTTCCAAACGAATTAAATTGAAATTAGAGAAATTTTACAATTAATGGGAGTAGCGTTTTGTTAGGTTCGCTTTAAAATTCATGTAGAGAAGAAAAAAAAGGAAGTAAAAAGAATAAAATGAAATAAAATAGATTTCAGATCAGATATGTTTGAGAATTTGAAAGTTTACTAAGAGACCTTACTCTAATTCATTTAATTTAATAATTCAATAATCTATAATTAATAAATCTAATAATTAAATAATATATATAATAAATATAATTATGTATATAAAGAATGATCAAATGAGGGGAACGAAGGGGTGAAAAAGATTATACTGGATGGAGGAAGAGTAGGACAAGAAGGATAAGAAGAAAATGAAGAAATTAAAGGAGAGAAGGAGGGAAGGAAAATAAGGAAGTAAGGAAGGACGAAAGAAAAGGAAGGATGGAAGGATGGGGAAGCGAAGGGATGGAATTTTTATTATTTCCAATCATTTTGTCGCAATTATTGCTACTACGCTTGCTATTTTCAAAACACAAATTTACCATTACCAATTCATCAAAAGGAAAACCTTACATAAACTAGCGAGATTGATCGTCACAATTCAGAGAAAACAGAGAACATCCATTTTTCAAACTAATCCTTCATTGTTCGACGAGAAAAATCCCACGAACCGAGAGATATACTGTCCATCGTCATTAGTGATCGAATAGAGTTCGATATGTACATACGTCCTTATAAATCGAGATCAATTCTAAATTCCATTTCATAGAATTTGAACATTGTTTATAAAAATGCAAATGATCTATTTGTTTTCTTCTTTATAATATTCTATACGTGTAATATAAAAATTATATTATACATGATAAAATTGTAATTTATTTTTCTAATATTATTTTGAAAAATGCGCTTTCCAAAATACAGCTGTCATTACATTTATAAAAATATACTTTTCAAATTCTTATACCCATCGCTAATCACCAAAATCGAGAACAATTCCAAATTCCATTTCATAGAATTTGAATATTGTTTATAAAAATGCAAATGATCTATTTGTTTTCTTCTTTATAATATTCTATACGTGTAATATAAAAATTATATTATACATGATAAAATTGTAATTTATTTTTCTAATATTATTTTGAAAAATGCGCTTTCCAAAATACAGCTGTCATTACATTTATAAAAATCTACTTTTCAAATTCTTATACCCATCGCTAATCACCAAAATCGAGAACAATTCCAAATTCCATTTCATAGAATTTGAATATTGTTTATAAAAATGCAAATGATCTATTTGTTTTCTTCTTTATAATATTCTATACGTGTAATATAAAAATTATATTATACATGATAAAATTATAATTTATCTTTCTAGTATTATTTAAAAAAATACGCTTTCCAAAAATACTACTGTCATTACATTTATAAAAATCTACTTTTCAAATACTTATACCCATCGCTAATCACCAGAATCTTCATTATCATCTTGGCGAAATTATCGCAGAATTAAAGACGCTGTTGAAGACTCCCTCGAACCAGTTCCTGGTAACAATGCAAGTTGTTCGATCGGTCGATTCTGGCCGGTCTGAAAAATAATACCGTTAATCAGAGTGTAATTCCACGCTGTAGTATACGTTGCCGGTTGCCCTCGACACGCTTCACCCGCGGCTACGTAATTTCCTTCGATGATAATGCGGATCGGAAGATTTCGTGGGCGGCCTGCCACGGTACCAGACGTAATATCGAGAGAATCGCCATCGCCTGCTAATACCGCGGAAAGTTTATTAGCTCTGGCCCTTCCTTCGTGATCCGACCGCTTTAATCTCCAGTATGTCGTGGTCCTCGGATCAATTTCTCTCAAGGGGAGCAATGGGAAAATATGAGAGGAATATTCTCCGTGATAAATGTCAATAGTTGTTTCGATTGAACGTGAGTTACGTTTCGTTGCGATATACAGTGTGATCCATTTCAATAAGACCATTTAAATGTCTGCTGGAATTGCGATGCAAAATATTTTACGCGTAATTTGAATGGTATCGATCGTAAGGTGATCGATGATTTTTTATACACAACTACGTATTTTTGCTTGCCATCTGAATAGATATAAATTGTAGATACATTAATTAGAATATATTTATTAAACGATCGTATCTGCAAAGCGCACAGTTCAAACTTCTCCTTTTCTAAAGATTCTCTCTGTTACGTCCAGTGACTCTCTATGTTTGAGGCAGCCA